>NW_026989827.1:0-1200000 GCF_036321535.1 Camelus dromedarius
AAAGTGTCTCCTGCAACCCGTTCCCTTGGTGCTAGATGAACGAACGTCTCTCCACTTGCTCAGTTCTGAGAGATAAGTGTGTGTGAATACCGTCCTTCACCTAGCTTGTTGGGAACACAAAGTTTCTTTTCAGTTGCAAACTCCATTCCATACATATATATGGGGAGGAACTAGCTCCAACTCGGTTTGACAGTGAAAACTGCAGGAACTTCAAACCGGCACTAGGAAACAGACTGAGAAATCAGAGAAAAAGTGTCTTCTGCAACCCGTTCCCTTGGTGCTAGATGAACGAACGTCTCTCCACTTGCTCAGTTCTGAGAGATAAGTGTGTGTGAAAGCCGTCCTTCACCTAGCTTGTTGGGAACACAAAGTTTCTTTTCAGTTGCAAACTCCATTCCATACATATATATGGGGAGGTACTAGCTCCAACTCGGTTCGACAGTGAAAACTGCAGGAACTTCAAACCGGCACTAGGTAACAGACTGAGAAAGCAGAGAAAAAGTGTCTCCTGCAACCCGTTCCCTTGGTGCTAGATGAACGAACGTCTCTCCACTTGCTCAGTTCTGAGAGATAAGTGTGTGTGAAAGCCGTCCTTCACCTAGCTTGTTGGGAACACAAAGTTTCTTTTCAGTTGCAAACTCCATTCCATACATATATATGGGGAGGTACTAGCTCCAACTCGGTTTGACAGTGAAAACTGCAGGAACTTCAAACCGGCACTAGGTAACAGACGGAGAAAGCAGAGAAAAAGTGTCTCCTGCAACCCGTTCCCTTGGTGCTAGATGAACGAACGTCTCTCCACTTGCTCAGTTCTGAGAGATAAGTGTGTGTGAAAGCCGTCCTTCAACTAGCTTGTTGGGAACACAAAGTTTCTTTTCAGTTGCAAACTCCATTCCATACATATATATGGGGAGGAACTAGCTCCAACTCGGTTTTACAGTGAAAACTGCAGGAACTTCAAACCGGCACTAGGAAACAGACTGAGAAAGCAGAGAAAAAGTGTCTCCTGCAACCCGTTCCCTAGGTGCTAGTTGAACGAACGTCTCTCCACTTGCTCAGTTTTGAGAGATAAGTGTGTGTGAAAGCCGTCCTTCACCTAGGTTGTTGGGAACACAAAGTTTCTTTTCAGTTGCAAACTCCATTCCATACATATATATGGGGAGGAACAAGCTCCAACTCGGTTTGACCGTGAAAACTGCAGGAACTTCAAACCGGCACTAGGAAACAGACTGAGAAAGCAGAGAAAAAGTGTCTCCTGCAACCCGTTCCCTTGGTGCTAGATGAACGAACGTCTCTCCACTTGCTCAGTTCTGAGAGATAAGTGTGTGTGAAAGCCGTCCTTCACCTAGCTTGTAGGGAACACAAAGTTTCTTTTCAGTTGCAAACTCCATTCCATAAATTTATAAGGGGAGGTACCAGCTCCAACTCGGTTTGACAGTGAAAACTGCAGGAACTTCAAACCGGCACTAGGAAACAGACTAAGGAAGCAGAGAAAAAGTGTCTCCTGCAACCCGTTCCCTTGGTGCTAGATGAACGAACGTCTCTCCACTTGCTCAGTTCTGAGAGATAAGTGTGTGTGAAAGCCGTCCTTCACCTAGCTTGTTGGGAACACAAAGTTTCTTTTCAGTTGCAAACTCCATTCCATACATATATATGGGGAGGAACTAGCTCCAACTCGGTTTGACAGTGAAAACTGCAGGAACTTCAAACCGGCACTAGGAAACAGACTGAGAAAGCAGAGAAAAAGTGTCCCCTGCAACCCGTTCCCTTGGTGCTAGATGAACGAACGTCTCTCCACTTGCTCAGTTCTGAGAGATAAGTGTGTGTGAAAGCCGTCCTTCACCTAGCTTGTTGGGAACACAAAGTTTCTTTTCAGTTGCAAACTCCATTCCATACATATATATGGGGAGGTACTAGCTCCAACTCGGTTTGACAGTGAAAACTGCAGGAACTTCAAACCGGCACTAGGTAACAGACTGAGAAAGCAGAGAAAAAGTGTCTCCTGCAACCCGTTCCCTTGGTGCTAGATGAACGAACGTCTCTCCACTTGCTCAGTTCTGAGAGATAAGTGTGTGTGAAAGCCGTCCTTCACCTAGCTTGTTGGGAACACAAAGTTTCTTTTCAGTTGCAAACTCCATTCCATACTTTTATATGGGGAGGTACTAGCTCCAACTCGGTTTGACAGTGAAAACTGCAGGAACTTCAAACCGGCACTAGGAAACAGACTGAGAAAGCAGAGAAAAAGTGTCTCCTGCAACCCGTTCCCTTGGTGCTAGATGATCGAACGTCTCTCCACTTGCTCAGTTCTGAGAGATAAGTGTGTGTGAAAGCCGTCCTTCACCTAGCTTGTTGGGAACACAAAGTTTCTTTTCAGTTGCAAACTCCATTCCATACATATATATGGGGAAGTATTAGCTCCAACTCGGTTTGACAGTAAAACTGCAGGAACTTCAAACCGCCACTAGGAAACAGACTGAGAAAGCAGAGAAAAAGTGTCTCCTGCAACCCGTTCCCTTGGTGCTAGATGAACGAACGTCTCTCCACTTGCTCAGTTCTGAGAGATAAGTGTGTGTGAAAGCCGTCCTTCACTTAGCTTGTTGGGAACACAAAGTTTCTTTTCAGTTGCAAACTCCATTCCATACATATATATGGGGAGGTACTAGCTCCAACTCGGTTTGACAGTGAAAACTGCAGGAACTTCAAACCGGCACTAGGTAACAGACTGAGAAAGCAGAGAAAAAGTGTCTCCTGCAACCCGTTCCCTTGGTGCTAGATGAACGAACGTCTCTCCACTTGCTCAGTTCTGAGAGATAAGTGTGTGTGAAAGCCGTCCTTCACCTAGCTTGTTGGGAACACAAAGTTTCTTTTCAGTTGCAAACTCCATTCCATACATATATATGGGGAGGTACTAGCTCCAACTCGGTTTGACAGTGAAAACTGCAGGAACTTCAAACCGGCACTAGGTAACAGACTGAGAAAGCAGAGAAAAAGTGTCTCCTGCAACCCGTTCCCTTGGTGCTAGATGAACGAACGTCTCTCCACTTGCTCAGTTCTGAGAGATAAGTGTGTGTGAAAGCCGTCCTTCACCTAGCTTGTTGGGAACACAAAGTTTCTTTTCAGTTGCAAACTCCATTCCATATATATATATGGGGAGGTACTAGCTCCAACACGGTTTTACAGTGAAAACTGCAGGAACTTCAAACCGGCACTAGGTAAAAGACTGAGGAAGCAGAGAAAAAGTGTCTCCTGCATCCCGTTCCCTTGGTGCTAGATGAACGAACGTCTCTCCACTTGCTCAGTTCTGAGAGATAAGTGTGTGTGAAAGCCGTCCTTCACCTAGCTTGTTGGGAACACAAAGTTTCTTTTCAGTTGCAAACTCCATTCCATACTTATATATGGGGAGGTACTAGCTCCAACTCGGTTTGACAGTGAAAACTGCAGGAACTTCAAACCGGCACTAGGAAACAGACTGAGAAAGCAGAGAAAAAGTGTCTCCTGCAACCAGTTCCCTTGGTGCTAGATGAACGAACGTCTCTCCACTTGCTCAGTTCTGAGAGATAAGTGTGTGTGAAAGCCGTCCTTCACTTAGCTTGTTGGGAACACAAAGTTTCTTTTCAGTTGCAAACTCCATTCCATACATATATATGGGGAGGTACTAGCTCCAACTCGGTTTGACAGTGAAAACTGCAGGAACTTCAAACCGGCACTAGGTAACAGACTGAGAAAGCAGAGAAAAAGTGTCTCCTGCAACCCGTTCCCTTGGTGCTAGATGAACGAACGTCTCTCCACTTGCTCAGTTCTGAGAGATAAGTGTGTGTGAAAGCCGTCCTTCACCTAGCTTGTTGGGAACACAAAGTTTCTTTTCAGTTGCAAACTCCATTCCATACATATATATGGGGAGGTACTAGCTCCAACTCGGTTTGACAGTGAAAACTGCAGGAACTTCAAACCGGCACTAGGTAACAGACTGAGAAAGCAGAGAAAAAGTGTCTCCTGCAACCCGTTCCCTTGGTGCTAGATGAACGAACGTCTCTCCACTTGCTCAGTTCTGAGAGATAAGTGTGTGTGAAAGCCGTCCTTCACCTAGCTTGTTGGGAACACAAAGTTTCTTTTCAGTTGCAAACTCCATTCCATATATATATATGGGGAGGTACTAGCTCCAACACGGTTTTACAGTGAAAACTGCAGGAACTTCAAACCGGCACTAGGTAAAAGACTGAGGAAGCAGAGAAAAAGTGTCTCCTGCATCCCGTTCCCTTGGTGCTAGATGAACGAACGTCTCTCCACTTGCTCAGTTCTGAGAGATAAGTGTGTGTGAAAGCCGTCCTTCACCTAGCTTGTTGGGAACACAAAGTTTCTTTTCAGTTGCAAACTCCATTCCATACTTATATATGGGGAGGTACTAGCTCCAACTCGGTTTGACAGTGAAAACTGCAGGAACTTCAAACCGGCACTAGGAAACAGACTGAGAAAGCAGAGAAAAAGTGTCTCCTGCAACCAGTTCCCTTGGTGCTAGATGAACGAACGTCTCTCCACTTGCTCAGTTCTGAGAGATAAGTGTGTGTGAAAGCCGTCCTTCACCTAGCTTGTTGGGAACACAAAGTTTCTTTTCAGTTGCAAACTCCATTCCATACTTTTATATGGGGAGGTACTAGCTCCAACTCGGTTTGACAGTGAAAACTGCAGGAACTTCAAACCGGCACTAGGAAACAGACTGAGAAAGCAGAGAAAAAGTGTCTCCTGCAACCCGTTCCCTTGGTGCTAGATGAACGAACGTCTCTCCACTTGCTAAGTTCTGAGAGATAAGTGTGTGTGAAAGCCGTCCTTCACCTAGCTTGTTGGGAACACAAAGTTTCTTTTCAGTTGCAAACTCCATTCCATATATATATATGGGGAGGTACTAGCTCCAACACGGTTTTACAGTGAAAACTGCAGGAACTTCAAACCGGCACTAGGTAAAAGACTGAGGAAGCAGAGAAAAAGTGTCTCCTGCAACCCGTTCCCTTGGTGCTAGATGAACGAACGTCTCTCCACTTGCTCAGTTCTGAGAGATAAGTGTGTGTGAAAGCCATCCTTCACCTAGCTTGTTGGGAACACAAAGTTTCTTTTCAGTTGCAAACTCCATTCCATACTTATATATGGGGAGGTACTAGCTCCAACACGGTTTGACAGTGAAAACTGCAGGAACTTCAAACCGGCACTAGGAAACAGACTGAGAAAGCAGAGAAAAAGTGTCTCCTGCAACCAGTTCCCTTGGTGCTAGATGAACGAACGTCTCTCCACTTGCTCAGTTCTGAGAGATAAGTGTGTGTGAAAGCCGTCCTTCACCTAGCTTGTTGGGAACACAAAGTTTCTTTTCAGTTGCAAACTCCATTCCATACATATATATGGGGAAGTATTAGCTCCAAATCGGTTTGACAGTGAAAACTGCAGGAACTTCAAACCGTCACTAGGTAACAGACTGAGAAAGCAGAGAAAAAGTGTCTCCTGCAACCCGTTCCCTTGGTGCTAGATGAACGAACGTCTCTCCACTTGCTCAGTTCTGAGAGATAAGTGTGTGTGAAAGCCGTCCTTCACCTAGCTTGTTGGGAACACAAAGTTTCTTTTCAGTTTCAAACTCCATTCCATACATATATATGGGGAGGAACAAGCTCCAACTCGGTTTGACAGTGAAAACTGCAGGAACTTCAAACCGCCACTAGGAAACAGACTGAGAAAGCAGAGAAAAAGTGTCTCCTGCAACCCGTTCCCTTGGTGCTAGATGAACGAACGTCTCTCCACTTGCTCAGTTCTGAGAGATAAGTGTGTGTGAAAGCCGTCCTTCACCTAGCTTGTTGGGAACACAAAGTTTCTTTTCAGTTGCAAACTCCATTCCATACATATATATGGGGAGGTACTAGCTCCAACTCGGTTTGACAGTGAAAACTGCAGGAACTTCAAACCGGCACTAGGTAACAGACTGAGAAAGCAGAGAAAAAGTGTCTCCTGCAACCCGTTCCCTTGGTGCTAGATGAACGAACGTCTCTCCACTTGCTCAGTTCTGAGAGATAAGTGTGTGTGAAAGCCGTCCTTCACCTAGATTGTTGGGAACACAAAGTTTCTTTTCAGTTGCAAACTCCATTCCATACATATATATGGGGAGGTACTAGCTCCAACTCGGTTTGACAGTGAAAACTGCAGGAACTTCAAACCGGCACTAGGTAACAGACTGAGAAAGCAGAGAAAAAGTGTCTCCTGCAACCCGTTCCCTTGGTGCTAGATGAACGAACGTCTCTCCACTTGCTCAGTTCTGAGAGATAAGTGTGTGTGAAAGCCGTCCTTCACCTAGCTTGTTGGGAACACAAAGTTTCTTTTCAGTTGCAAACTCCATTCCATATATATATATGGGGAGGTACTAGCTCCAACACGGTTTTACAGTGAAAACTGCAGGAACTTCAAACCGGCACTAGGTAAAAGACTGAGGAAGCAGAGAAAAAGTGTCTCCTGCAACCCGTTCCCTTGGTGCTAGATGAACGAACGTCTCTCCACTTGCTCAGTTCTGAGAGATAAGTGTGTGTGAAAGCCGTCCTTCACCTAGCTTGTTGGGAACACAAAGTTTCTTTTCAGTTGCAAACTCCATTCCATACATATATATGGGGAGGTACTAGCTCCAACTCGGTTTGACAGTGAAAACTGCAGGAACTTCCAACCGGCACTAGGAAACAGACTGAGAAAGCAGAGAAAAAGTGTCTCCTGCAACCAGTTCCCTTGGTGCTAGATGAACGAACGTCTCTCCACTTGCTCAGTTCTGAGAGATAAGTGTGTGTGAAAGCCGTCCTTCACCTAGCTTGTTGGGAACACAAAGTTTCTTTTCAGTTGCAAACTCCATTCCATACTTTTATATGGGGAGGTACTAGCTCCAACTCGGTTTGACAGTGAAAACTGCAGGAACTTCAAACCGGCACTAGGAAACAGACTGAGAAAGCAGAGAAAAAGTGTCTCCTGCAACCCGTTCCCTTGGTGCTAGATGAACGAACGTCTCTCCACTTGCTAAGTTCTGAGAGATAAGTGTGTGTGAAAGCCGTCCTTCACCTAGCTTGTTGGGAACACAAAGTTTCTTTTCAGTTGCAAACTCCATTCCATATATATATATGGGGAGGTACTAGCTCCAACACGGTTTTACAGTGAAAACTGCAGGAACTTCAAACCGGCACTAGGTAAAAGACTGAGGAAGCAGAGAAAAAGTGTCTCCTGCAACCCGTTCCCTTGGTGCTAGATGAACGAACGTCTCTCCACTTGCTCAGTTCTGAGAGATAAGTGTGTGTGAAAGCCATCCTTCACCTAGCTTGTTGGGAACACAAAGTTTCTTTTCAGTTGCAAACTCCATTCCATACTTATATATGGGGAGGTACTAGCTCCAACTCGGTTTGACAGTGAAAACTGCAGGAACTTCAAACCGGCACTAGGAAACAGACTGAGAAAGCAGAGAAAAAGTGTCTCCTGCAACCAGTTCCCTTGGTGCTAGATGAACGAACGTCTCTCCACTTGCTCAGTTCTGAGAGATAAGTGTGTGTGAAAGCCGTCCTTCACCTAGCTTGTTGGGAACACAAAGTTTCTTTTCAGTTGCAAACTCCATTCCATACATATATATGGGGAAGTATTAGCTCCAAATCGGTTTGACAGTGAAAACTGCAGGAACTTCAAACCGTCACTAGGTAACAGACTGAGAAAGCAGAGAAAAAGTGTCTCCTGCAACCCGTTCCCTTGGTGCTAGATGAACGAACGTCTCTCCACTTGCTCAGTTCTGAGAGATAAGTGTGTGTGAAAGCCGTCCTTCACCTAGCTTGTTGGGAACACAAAGTTTCTTTTCAGTTGCAAACTCCATTCCATACATATATATGGGGAGGAACAAGCTCCAACTCGGTTTGACAGTGAAAACTGCAGGAACTTCAAACCGCCACTAGGAAACAGACTGAGAAAGCAGAGAAAAAGTGTCTCCTGCAACCCGTTCCCTTGGTGCTAGATGAACGAACGTCTCTCCACTTGCTCAGTTCTGAGAGATAAGTGTGTGTGAAAGCCGTCCTTCACCTAGCTTGTTGGGAACACAAAGTTTCTTTTCAGTTGCAAACTCCATTCCATACATATATATGGGGAGGTACTAGCTCCAACTCGGTTTGACAGTGAAAACTGCAGGAACTTCAAACCGGCACTAGGTAACAGACTGAGAAAGCAGAGAAAAAGTGTCTCCTGCAACCCGTTCCCTTGGTGCTAGATGAACGAACGTCTCTCCACTTGCTCAGTTCTGAGAGATAAGTGTGTGTGAAAGCCGTCCTTCACCTAGATTGTTGGGAACACAAAGTTTCTTTTCAGTTGCAAACTCCATTCCATACATATATATGGGGAGGTACTAGCTCCAACTCGGTTTGACAGTGAAAACTGCAGGAACTTCAAACCGGCACTAGGTAACAGACTGAGAAAGCAGAGAAAAAGTGTCTCCTGCAACCCGTTCCCTTGGTGCTAGATGAACGAACGTCTCTCCACTTGCTCAGTTCTGAGAGATAAGTGTGTGTGAAAGCCGTCCTTCACCTAGCTTGTTGGGAACACAAAGTTTCTTTTCAGTTGCAAACTCCATTCCATATATATATATGGGGAGGTACTAGCTCCAACACGGTTTTACAGTGAAAACTGCAGGAACTTCAAACCGGCACTAGGTAAAAGACTGAGGAAGCAGAGAAAAAGTGTCTCCTGCAACCCGTTCCCTTGGTGCTAGATGAACGAACGTCTCTCCACTTGCTCAGTTCTGAGAGATAAGTGTGTGTGAAAGCCGTCCTTCACCTAGCTTGTTGGGAACACAAAGTTTCTTTTCAGTTGCAAACTCCATTCCATACATATATATGGGGAGGTACTAGCTCCAACTCGGTTTGACAGTGAAAACTGCAGGAACTTCCAACCGGCACTAGGAAACAGACTGAGAAAGCAGAGAAAAAGTGTCTCCTGCAACCCGTTCCCTTGGTGCTAGATGAACGAACGTCTCTCCACTTGCTCAGTTCTGAGAGATAAGTGTGTGTGAAAGCCGTCCTTCACCTAGCTTGTTGGGAACACAAAGTTTCTTTTCAGTTGCAAACTCCATTCCATACATATATATGGGGAGGTACTAGCTCCAACTCGTTTTGACAGTGAAAACTACAGGAACTTCCAACCGGCACTAGGAAACAGACTGAGAAAGCAGAGAAAAAGTGTCTCTTGCAACCCGTTCCCTTGGTGCTAGATGAACGAACGTCTCTCCACTTGCTCAGTTCTGAGAGATAAGTGTGTGTGAAAGCCGTCCTTCACCTAGCTTGTTGGGAACACAAAGTTTCTTTTCAGTTGCAAACTCCATTCCATACATATATATGGGGAGGAACTAGCTTCAACTCGGTTTGACAGTGAAAACTGCAGGAACTTCAAACCGGCACTAGGAAACAGACTGAGAAAGCAGAGAAAAAGTGTCTCCTGCAACCCTTTCCCTTGGTGCTAGATGAACGAACGTCTCTCCACTTGCTCAGTTCTGAGAGATAAGTGTGTGTGAAAGCCGTCCTTCACCTAGCTTGTTGGGAACACAAAGTTTCTTTTAAGTTGCAAACTCCATTCCATACTTTTATATGGGGAGGTACTAGCTCCAACTCGGTTTGACAGAGAAAACTGCAGGAACTTCAAACCGGCACTAGGAAACACACTGAGAAAGCAGAGAAAAAGTGTCTCCTGCAACCCATTCCCTTGGTGCTAGATTAACGAACGTCTCTCCACTTGCTCAGTTCTGAGAGATAAGTGTGTGTGAAAGCCGTCCTTCACCTAGCTTGTTGGGAACACAAAGTTTCTTTTCAGTTGCAAACTCCATTCCATACATATATATGGGGAAGTATTAGCTCCAACTCGGTTTGACAGTGAAAACTGCAGGAACTTCAAACCGGCACTAGGAAACAGACTGAGAAAGCAGAGAAAAAGTGTCTCCTGCAACCCGTTCCCTTGGTGCTAGATGAACGAACGTCTCTCCACTTGCTCAGTTCTGAGAGATAAGTGTGTGTGAAAACCGTCCTTCACCTAGCTTGTTGGGAACACAAAGTTTCTTTTCAGTTGCAAACTCCATTCCATACATATATATGGGGAGGAACTAGCTCCAACTCGGTTTGACAGTGAAAACTGCAGGAACTTCAAACCGGCACTAGGAAACAGACTGAGAAAGCAGAGAAAAAGTGTCTCCTGCAACCCGTTCCCTTGGTGCTAGATGAACGAACGTCTCTCCACTTGCTCAGTTCTGAGAGATAAGTGTGTGTGAAAGCCGTCCTTCACCTAGCTTGTTGGGAACACAAAGTTTCTTTTCAGTTGCAAACTCCATTCCATACATATATATAGGGAGGTACTAGCTCCAACTCTGTTCGACAGTGAAAACTGCAGGAACTTCAAACCGGCACTAGGTAACAGACTGAGAAAGCAGAGAAAAAGTGTCTCCTGCAACCCGTTCCCTTGGTGCTAGATGAACGAACGTCTCTCCACTTGCTCAGTTCTGAGAGATAAGTGTGTGTGAAAGCCGTCCTTCACCTAGCTTGTTGGGAACACAAAGTTTCTTTTCAGTTGCAAACTCCATTCCATACATATATATGGGGAGGTACTAGCTCCAACTCGGTTTGACAGTGAAAACTGCAGGAACTTCAAAACGGCACTAGGTAACAGACTGAGAAAGCAGAGAAAAAGTGTCTCCTGCAACCCGTTCCCTTGGTGCTAGATGAACGAACGTCTCTCCACTTGCTCAGTTCTGAGAGATAAGTGTGTGTGAAAGCCGTCCTTCACCTAGCTTGTTGGGAACACAAAGTTTCTTTTCAGTTGCAAACTCCATTCCATACATATATATGGGGAGGTACTAGCTCCAACTCGGTTTGACAGTGAAAACTGCAGGAACTTCAAACCGGCACTAGGTAACAGACTGAGAAAGCAGAGAAAAAGTGTCTCCTGCAACCCGTTCCCTTGGTGCTAGTTGAACGAACGTCTCTCCACTTGCTCAGTTTTGAGAGATAAGTGTGTGTGAAAGCCGTCCTTCACCTAGGTTGTTGGGAACACAAAGTTTCTTTTCAGTTGCAAACTCCATTCCATACATATATATGGGTAGGAACAAGCTCCAACTCGGTTTGACCGTGAAAACTGCAGGAACTTCAAACCGGCACTAGGAAACAGACTGAGAAAACAGAGAAAAAGTGTCTCCTGCAACCCGTTCCCTTGGTGCTAGATGAACGAACGTCTCTCCACTTGCTCAGTTCTGAGAGATAAGTGTGTGTGAAAGCCGTCCTTCACCTAGCTTGTAGGGAACACAAAGTTTCTTTTCAGTTGCAAACTCCATTCCATACATTTATAAGGGGAGGTACTAGCTCCAACTCGGTTTGACCGTGAAAACTGCAGGAACTTCAAACCGGCACTAGGAAACAGACTGAGGAAGCAGAGAAAAAGTGTCTCCTGCAACCCGTTCCCTTGGTGCTAGATGAACGAACGTCTCTCCACTTGCTCAGTTCTGAGAGATAAGTGTGTGTGAAAGCCGTCCTTCACCTAGCTTGTTGGGAACACAAAGTTTCTTTTCAGTTGCAAACTCCATTCCATACATATATATGGGGAGGAACTAGCTCCAACTCGGTTTGACAGTGAAAACTGCAGGAACTTCAAACCGGCACTAGGAAACAGACTGAGAAAGCAGAGAAAAAGTGTCCCCTGCAACCCGTTCCCTTGGTGCTAGATGAACGAACGTCTCTCCACTTGCTCAGTTCTGAGAGATAAGTGTGTGTGAAAGCCGTCCTTCACCTAGCTTGTTGGGAACACAAAGTTTCTTTTCAGTTGCAAACTCCATTCCATACATATATATGGGGAGGTACTAGCTCCAACTCGGTTTGACAGTGAAAACTGCAGGAACTTCAAACCGGCACTAGGTAACAGACTGAGAAAGCAGAGAAAAAGTGTCTCCTGCAACCCGTTCCCTTGGTGCTAGATGAACGAACGTCTCTCCACTTGCTCAGTTCTGAGAGATAAGCGTGTGTGAAAGCCGTCCTTCACCTAGCTTGTTGGGAACACAAAGTTTCTTTTCAGTTGCAAACTCCATTCCATACATATATATGGGGAGGAACTAGCTCCAACTCGGTTTGACAGTGAAAACTGCAGGAACTTCAAACCGGCACTAGGAAACAGACTGAGAAAGCAGAGAAAAAGTGTCTCCTGCAACCAGTTCCCTTAGTGCTAGATGAACGAACGTCTCTCCACTTGCTCAGTTCTGAGAGATAAGTGTGTGTGAAAGCCGTCCTTCACCTAGCTTGTTGGGAACACAAAGTTTCTTTTCAGTTGCAAACTCCATTCCATACTTTTATATGGGGAGGTACTAGCTCCAACTCGGTTTGACAGTGAAAACTGCAGGAACTTCAAACCGGCACTAGGAAACAGACTGAGAAAGCAGAGAAAAAGTGTCTCCTGCAACCCGTTCCCTTGGTGCTAGATGAACGAACGTCTCTCCACTTGCTCAGTTCTGAGAGATAAGTGTGTGTGAAAGCCGTCCTTCACCTAGCTTGTTGGGAACACAAAGTTTCTTTTCAGTTGCAAACTCCATTCCATACATATATATGGGGAAGTATTAGCTCCAACTCGGTTTGACAGTGAAAACTGCAGGAACTTCAAACCGGCACTAGGAAACAGACTGAGAAAGCAGAGAAAAAGTGTCTCCTGCAACCCGTTCCCTTGGTGCTAGATGAACGAACGTCTCTCCACTTGCTCAGTTCTGAGAGATAAGTGTGTGTGAAAGCCGTCCTTCACCTAGCTTGTTGGGAACACAAAGTTTCTTTTCAGTTGCAAACTCCATTCCATACATATATATGGGGAGGAACAAGCTCCAACTCGGTTTTACAGTGAAAACTGCAGGAACTTCAAACCGGCACTAGGAAACAGACTGAGAAAGCAGAGAAAAAGTGTCTCCTGCAACCCGTTCCCTTGGTGCTAGATGAACGAACGTCTCTCCACTTGCTCAGTTCTGAGAGATAAGTGTGTGTGAAAGCCGTCCTTCACCTAGCTTGTTGGGAACACAAAGTTTCTTTTCAGTTGCAAACTCCATTCCATACATATATATGGGGAGGTACTAGCTCCAACTCGGTTTGACAGTGAAAACTGCAGGAACTTCCAACCGGCACTAGGAAACAGACTGAGAAAGCAGAGAAAAAGTGTCTCTTGCAACCCGTTCCCTTGGTGCCAGATGAACGAACGTCTCTCCACTTGCTCAGTTCTGAGAGATAAGTGTGTGTGAAAGCCGTCCTTCACCTAGCTTCTTGGGAACACAAAGTTTCTTTTCAGTTGCAAACTCCATTCCATACTTATATATGGGGAGGTACTAGCTCCAACTCGGTTCGACAGTGAAAACAGTAGGTACTTCAAACCGGCACTAGGAAACAGACTGAGAAAGCAGAGAAAAAGTGTCTCCTGCAACCCGTTCCCTTGGTGCTAGATGAACGAACGTCTCTCCACTTGCTCAGTTCTGAGAGATAAGTGTGTGTGAAAGCCGTCCTTCACCTAGCTTGTTGGGAACACAAAGTTTCTTTTCAGTTGCAAACTCCATTCCATACATATATATGGGGAGGAACTAGCTCCAACTCGGTTTGACAGTGAAAACTGCAGGAACTTCAAACCGGCACTAGGAAACAGACTGAGAAAGCAGAGAAAAAGTGTCTCCTGCAACCCGTTCCCTTGGTGCTAGATGAACGAACGTCTCTCCACTTGCTCAGTTCTGAGAGATAAGTGTGTGTGAAAGCCGTCCTTCACCTAGCTTGTTGGGAACACAAAGTTTCTTTTCAGTTGCAAACTCCATTCCATACATATATATGGGGAGGTACTACCTCCAACTCGGTTTGACAGTGAAAACTGCAGGAACTTCCAACCGGCACTAGGAAACAGACTGAAAAAGCAGAGAAAAAGTGTCTCCTGCAACCCGTTCCCTTGGTACTAGATGAACGAACGTCTCTCCACTTGCTCAGTTCTGAGAGATAAGTGTGTGTGAAAGCCGTCCTTCACCTAGCTTGTTGGGAACACAAAGTTTCTTTTCAGTTGCAAACTCCAATCCATACACATATATGGGGAAGGACTAGCTCCAACTCGGTTTGACAGTGGAAACTGCAGGAACTTCAAACCGGCACTAGGTAACAGACTGAGAAAGCAGAGAAAAAGTGTCTCCTGCAACCCGTTCCTTGGTGCTAGATGAACGAACGTCTCTCCACTTGCTCAGTTCTGAGAGATAAGTGTGTGTGAAAGCCGTCCTTCACCTAGCTTGTTGGGAACACAAAGTTTCTTTTCAGTTGCAAACTCCATTCCATACTTATATATGGGGAGGTACTAGCTCCAACTCGGTTCGACAGTGAAAACAGCAGGTACTTCAAACCGGCACTAGGAAACAGACTGAGAAAGCAGAGAAAAAGTGTCTCCTGCAACCCGTTCCCTTGGTGCTAGATGAACGAACGTCTCTCCACTTGCTCAGTTCTGAGAGATAAGTGTGTGTGAAAGCCGTCCTTCACCTAGCTTGTTGGGAACACAAAGTTTCTTTTCAGTTGCAAACTCCATTCCATACTTATATATGGGGAGGTACTAGCTCCAACTCGGTTTGACAGTGAAAACTGCAGGAACTTCCAACCGGCACTAGGAAACAGACTGAGAAAGCAGAGAAAAAGTGTCTCCTGCAACCCGTTCCCTTGGTGCTAGATGAACGAACGTCTCTCCACTTGCTCAGTTCTGAGAGATAAGTGTGTGTGAAAGCCGTCCTTCACCTAGCTTGTTGGGAACACAAAGTTTCTTTTCAGTTGCAAACTCCATTCCATACATATATATGGGGAGGTACTAGCTCCAACTCGGTTTGACAGTGAAAACTGCAGGAACTTCCAACCGGCACTAGGAAACAGACTGAGAAAGCAGAGGAAAAGTGTCTCTTGCAACCCGTTCCCTTGGTGCTAGATGAACGAACGTCTCTCCACTTGCTCAGTTCTGAGAGATAAGTGTGTGTGAAAGCCGTCCTTCACCTAGCTTGTTGGGAACACAAAGTTTCTTTTCAGTTGCAAACTCCATTCCATACATATATATGGGGAGGTACTAGCTCCAACTCGGTTTGACAGTGAAAACTGCAGGAACTTCCAACCGGCACTAGGAAACAGACTGAGAAAGCAGAGAAAAAGTGTCTCTTGCAACCCGTTCCCTTGGTGCCAGATGAACGAACGTCTCTCCACTTGCTCAGTTCTGAGAGATAAGTGTGTGTGAAAGCCGTCCTTCACCTAGCTTCTTGGGAACACAAAGTTTCTTTTCAGTTGCAAACTCCATTCCATACTTATATATGGGGAGGTACTAGCTCCAACTCGGTTCGACAGTGAAAACAGTAGGTACTTCAAACCGGCACTAGGAAACAGACTCAGAAAGCAGAGAAAAAGTGTCTCCTGCAACCCGTTCCCTTGGTGCTAGATGAACGAACGTCTCTCCACTTGCTCAGTTCTGAGAGATAAGTGTGTGTGAAAGCCGTCCTTCACCTAGCTTGTTGGGAACACAAAGTTTCTTTTCAGTTGCAAACTCCATTCCATACATATATATGGGGAGGAACTAGCTCCAACTCGGTTTGACAGTGAAAACTGCAGGAACTTCAAACCGGCACTAGGAAACAGACTGAGAAAGCAGAGAAAAAGTGTCTCCTGCAACCCGTTCCCTTGGTGCTAGATGAACGAACGTCTCTCCACTTGCTCAGTTCTGAGAGATAAGTGTGTGTGAAAGCCGTCCTTCACCTAGCTTGTTGGGAACACAAAGTTTCTTTTCAGTTGCAAACTCCATTCCATACATATATATGGGGAGGTACTACCTCCAACTCGGTTTGACAGTGAAAACTGCAGGAACTTCCAACCGGCACTAGGAAACAGACTGAAAAAGCAGAGAAAAAGTGTCTCCTGCAACCCGTTCCCTTGGTACTAGATGAACGAACGTCTCTCCACTTGCTCAGTTCTGAGAGATAAGTGTGTGTGAAAGCCGTCCTTCACCTAGCTTGTTGGGAACACAAAGTTTCTTTTCAGTTGCAAACTCCAATCCATACACATATATGGGGAAGGACTAGCTCCAACTCGGTTTGACAGTGGAAACTGCAGGAACTTCAAACCGGCACTAGGTAACAGACTGAGAAAGCAGAGAAAAAGTGTCTCCTGCAACCCGTTCCCTTGGTGCTAGATGAACGAACGTCTCTCCACTTGCTCAGTTCTGAGAGATAAGTGTGTGTGAAAGCCGTCCTTCACCTAGCTTGTTGGGAACACAAAGTTTCTTTTCAGTTGCAAACTCCATTCCATACATATATATGGGGAGGAACTAGCTCCAACTCGTTTTGACAGTGAAAACTGCAGGAAATTCAAACCGGCACTAGGAATCAGACTGAGAAAGCAGAGAATAAGTGTCTCCTGCAACCCGTTCCTTGGTGCTAGATGAACGAACGTCCCTCCACTAGCTCAGTTCTGAGAGATAAGTGTGTGTGAAAGCCGTCCTTCACCTAGCTTGTTGAGAACACAAAGTTTCTTTTCAGTTGCAAACTCCATTCCATACATTTATTTGGGGAGGTACTAGCTCCAACTCGGTTTTACAGTGAAAACTGCAAGAACTTCAAACCGGCACTAGGAAACAGACTGAGAAAGCAGAGAAAAAGTGTCTCCTGCAACCCGTTCCCTTGGTGCTAGATGAACGAACGTCTCTCCACTTGCTCAGTTCTGAGAGATAAGTGTGTGTGAAAGCCGTCCTTCACCTAGCTTGTTGGGAACACAAAGTTTCTTTTCAGTTGCAAACTCCATTCCATACATATATATGGGGAGGTAGTAGCTCCAACTCGGTTTGACAGTGAAAACTGCAGGAACTTCCAACCGGCACTAGGAAACAGACTGAGAAAGCAGAGAAAAAGTGTCTCCTGCAACCCGTTCCCTTGGTGCTAGATGAACGAACGTCTCTCCACTTGCTCAGTTCTGAGAGATAAGTGTGTGTGAAAGCCGTCCTTCACCTAGCTTGTTGGGAACACAAAGTTTCTTTTCAGTTGCAAACTCCATTCCATACTTTTATATGGGGAGGTAGTAGCTCCAACTCTGTTTGACAGTGAAAACTGCAGGAACTTCCAACCGGCACTAGGAAACAGACTGAGAAAGCAGAGAAAAAGTGTCTCCTGCAACCCGTTCCCTTGGTGCTAGATGAACGAACGTCTCTCCACTTGCTCAGTTCTGAGAGATAAGTGTGTGTGAAAGCCGTCCTTCACCTAGCTTGTTGGGAACACAAAGTTTCTTTTCAGTTGCAAACTCCATTCCATACTTTTATATGGGGAGGTAGTAGCTCCAACTCTGTTTGACAGTGAAAACTGCAGGAACTTCAAACCGGCACTAGGAAACAGACTGAGAAAGCAGAGAAAAAGTGTCTCCTGCAACCCGTTCCCTTGGTGCTAGATGAACGAACGTCTCTCCACTTGCTCAGTTCTGAGAGATAAGTGTGTGTGAAAGCCGTCCTTCACCTAGCTTGTTGGGAACACAAAGTTTCTTTTCAGTTGCAAACTCCATTCCATACTTTTATATGGGGAGGTACTAGCTCCAACTCGGTTTGACAGTGAAAACTGCAGGAACTTCCAACCGGCACTAGGAAACAGACTGAGAAAGCAGAGAAAAAGTGTCTCCTGCAACCCGTTCCCTTGGTGCTAGATGAACGAACGTCTCTCCACTTGCTCAGTTCTGAGAGATAAGTGTGTGTGAAAGCCGTCCTTCACCTAGCTTGTTGGGAACACAAAGTTTCTTTTCAGTTGCAAACTCCATTCCATACTTTTATATGGGGAGGTACTAGCTCCAACTCGGTTTGACAGTGAAAACTGCAGGAACTTCCAACCGGCACTAGGAAACAGACTGAGAAAGCAGAGAAAAAGTGTCTCCTGCAACCCGTTCCCTTGGTGCTAGATGAACGAACGTCTCTCCACTTGCTCAGTTCTGAGAGATAAGTGTGTGTGAAAGCCGTCCTTCACCTAGCTTGTTGGGAACACAAAGTTTCTTTTCAGTTGCAAACTCCATTCCATACTTTTATATGGGGAGGTACTAGCTCCAACTCGGTTTGACAGTGAAAACTGCAGGAACTTCCAACCGGCACTAGGAAACAGACTGAGAAAGCAGAGAAAAAGTGTCTCCTGCAACCCGTTCCCTTGGTGCTAGATGAACGAAAGTCTCTCCACTTGCTCAGTTCTGAGAGATAAGTGTGTGTGAAAGCCGTCCTTCACCTAGCTTGTTGGGAACACAAAGTTTCTTTTCAGTTGCAAACTCCATTCCATACATATATATGGGGAGGTACAAGCTCCAACTCGGTTTTACAGTGAAAACTGCAGGAACTTCAAACCGGCACTAGGAAACAGACTGAGGAAGCAGAGAAAAAGTGTCTCCTGCAACCCGTTCCCTTGGTGCTAGATGAACGAACGTCTCTCCACTTGCTCTGTTCTGAGAGATAAGTGTGTGTGAAAGCCGTCCTTCACCTAGCTTGTTGGGAACACAGAGATTCTTTTCAGTTGCAAACTCCATTCCATACATATATATGGGGAGGTAGAAGCTCCAACTCGGTTTTACAGTGAAAACTGCAGGAACTTCAAACCGGCACTAGGAAACAGACTGAGAAAGCAGAGAAAAAGTGTCCCCTGCAACCCGTTCCCTTGGTGCTAGATGAACGAACGTCTCTCCACTTGCTCAGTTCTGAGAGATAAGTGTGTGTGAAAGCCGTCCTTCACCTATCTTGTTGGGAACACAAAGTTTCTTTTCAGTTGCAAACTCCATTCCATACATATATATGGGGAGGAACTAGCTCCAACTCGGTTTGACAGTGAAAACTGCAGGAACTTCAAATCGGCACTAGGAAACAGACTGAGAAAGCAGAGAAAAAGTGTCTCCTGCAACCCGTTCCCTTGGTGCTAGATGAACGAACGTCTCTCCACTTGCTCAGTTCTGAGAGATAAGTGTGTGTGAAAGCCGTCCTTCACCTAGCTTTTTGGGAACACAAAGTTTCTTTTCAGTTGCACACTCCATTCCATACATATATATGGGGAGGTTCTAGCTCCAACTCGGTTTGACAGTGAAAACTGCAGGAACTTCAAACCGGCACTAGGAAACAGACTGAGAAAGCAGAGAAAAAGTGTCTCCTGCAACCCGTTCCCTTGGTGCTAGATGAACGAACGTCTCTCCACTTGCTCAGTTCTGAGAGATAAGTGTGTGTGAAAGCCGTCCTTCACCTAGCTTGTTGGGAACACAAAGTTTCTTTTCAGTTGCAAACTCCATTCCATACATATATATGGGGAGGTACTAGCTCCAACTCGGTTTGACAGTGAAAACTGCAGGAACTTCAAACCGGCACTAGGAAACAGACTGAGAAAGCAGAGAAAAAGTGTCTCCTGCAACCCGTTCCCTTGGTGCTAGATGAACGAACGTCTCTCCACTTGCTCTGTTCTGAGAGATAAGTGTGTGAGAAAGCCGTCCTTCACCTAGCTTGTTGGGAACACAGAGTTTCTTTTCAGTTGCAAACTCCATTCCATACATACATATGGGGAGGTACAAGCTCCAACTCGGTTTGACAGTGAAAACTGCAGGAACTTCAAACCGGCACTAGGAAACAGACTGAGGAAGCAGAGAAAAAGTGTCTCCTGCAACCCGTTCCCTTGGTGCTAGATGAACGAACGTCTCTCCACTTGCTCAGTTCTGAGAGATAAGTGTGTGTGAAAGCCGTACTTCACCTAGCTTGTAGGGAACACAAAGTTTCTTTTCAGTTGCAAACTCCATTCCATACATATATATGGGGAGGTACAAGCTCCAACTCGGGTTTACAGTGAAAACTGCAGGAACTTCAAACCGGCACTAGGAAACAGACTGAGGAAGCAGAGAAAAAGTGTCTCCTGCAACCCGTTCCCTTGGTGCTAGATGAACGAACGTCTCTCCACTTGCTCTGTTCTGAGAGATAAGTGTGTGTGAAAGCCGTACTTCACCTAGCTTGTTGGGAACACAGAGTTTCTTTTCAGTTGCAAACTCCATTCCATACATGTATATGGGGAGGTAGAATCTCCAACTCGGTTTTACAGTGAAAACTGCAGGAACTTCAAACCGGCACTAGGAAACAGACTGAGGAAGCAGAGAAAAAGTGTCTCCTGCAACCCGTTCCCTTGGTGCTAGATGAACGAACGTCTCTCCACTTTGCTCAGTTCTGAGAGATAAGTGTGTGTGAAAGCCGTACTTCACCTAGCTTGTTGGGAACACAAAGTTTCTTTTCAGTTGCAAACTCCATTCCATACATATATATGGGGAGGTACTAGCTCCAACTCGGTTTGACAGTGAAAACGGCAGGAACTTCAAACCGGCACTAGGAAACAGACTGAGAAAGCAGAGAAAAAGTGTCTCCTGCAACCCGTTCCCTTGGTGCTAGATGAACGAACGTCTCTCCACTTGCTCTGTTCTGAGAGATAAGTGTGTGTGAAAGCCGTCATTCACCTAGCTTGTTGGGAACACAGAGTTTCTTTTCAGTTGCAAACTCCATTCCATACATATATATGGGGAGGTACAAGCTCCAACTCGGTTTTACAGTGAAAACTGCAGGAACTTCAAACCAGCACTAGGAAACAGACTGAGGAAGCAGAGAAATAGTGTCTCCTGCAACCCGTTCCCTTGGTGCTACATGAAAGAACGTCTCTCCACTTGCTCAGTTCTGAGAGATAAGTGTGTGTGAAAGCCGTCCTTCACCTAGCTTTTTGGGAACACAAAGTTTCTTTTCAGTTGCACACTCCATTCCATACATATATATGGGGAGGTTCTAGCTCCAACTCGGTTTGACAGTGAAAACTGCAGGAACTTCAAACCGGCACTAGGAAACAGACTGAGAAAGCAGAGAAAAAGTGTCTCCTGCAACCCGTTCCCTTGGTGCTAGATGAACGAACGTCTCTCCACTTGCTCAGTTCTGAGAGATAAGTGTGTGTGAAAGCCGTCCTTCACCTAGCTTGTTGGGAACACAAAGTTTCTTTTCAGTTGCAAACTCCATTCCATACATATATATGGGGAGGTACAAGCTCCAACTCGGTTTTACAGTGAAAACTGCAGGAACTTCAAACCGGCACTAGGAAACAGACTGAGGAAGCAGAGAAAAAGTGTCTCCTGCAACCCGTTCCCTTGGTGCTAGATGAACGAATGTCTCTCCACTTTGCTCAGTTCTGAGAGATAAGTGTGTGTGAAAGCCGTACTTCACCTAGCTTGTTGGGAACACAAAGTTTCTTTTCAGTTGCAAACTCCATTCCATACATATATATGGGGAGGTACTAGCTCCAACTCGGTTTGACAGTGAAAACGGCAGGAACTTCAAACCGGCACTAGGAAACAGACTGAGAAAGCAGAGAAAAAGTGTCTCCTGCAACCCGTTCCCTTGGTGCTAGATGAACGAACTTCTCTCCACTTGCTCTGTTCTGAGAGATAAGTGTGTGTGAAAGCCGTCCTTCACCTAGCTTGTTGGGAACACAGAGTTTCTTTTCAGTTGAAAACTCCATTCCATACATATATATGGGGAGGAAGAAGCTCCAAATCGGTTTTACAGTGAAAACTGCAGGAACTTCAAACAGGCACTAGGAAACAGACTGAGAAATCAGAGAAAAAGTGTCCCCTGCAACCCGTTCCCTTGGTGCTAGATGAACGAACGTCTCTCCACTTGCTCAGTTCTGAGAGATAAGTGTGTGTGAAAGCCGTCCTTCACCTAGCTTGTTGGGAACACAAAGTTTATTTTCAGTTGCAAACTCCATTCCATACATATATATGGGGAGGTACAAGCTCCAACTCGGTTTTACAGTGAAAACTGCAGGAACTTCAAACCGGCACTAGGAAACAGACTGAGGAAGCAGAGAAAAAGTGTCTCCTGCAACCCGTTCCCTTGGTGCTAGATGAACGAACGTCTCTCCACTTGCTCAGTTCTGAGAGATAAGTGTGTGTGAAAGCCGTCCTTCACCTAGCTTGTTGGGAACACAAAGTTTCTTTTCAGTTGCAAACTCCATTCCATACATATATATGGGGAGGTACAAGCTCCAACTCGGTTTTACAGTGAAAACTGCAGGAACTTCAAACCGGCACTAGGAAACAGACTGAGGAAGCAGAGAAAAAGTGTCTCCTGCAACCCGTTCCCTTGGTGCTAGATGAACGAACGTCTCTCCACTTTGCTCAGTTCTGAGAGATAAGTGTGTGTGAAAGCCGTACTTCACCTAGCTTGTTGGGAACACAAAGTTTCTTTTCAGTTGCAAACTCCATTCCATACATATATATGGGGAGGTAGTAGCTCCAACTCGGTTTGACAGTGAAAACGGCAGGAACTTCAAACCGGCACTAGGAAACAGACTGAGAAAGCAGAGAAAAAGTGTCTCCTGCAACCCGTTCCCTTGGTGCTAGATGAACGAACGTCTCTCCACTTGCTCTGTTCTGAGAGATAAGTGTGTGTGAAAGCCGTCATTCACCTAGCTTGTTGGGAACACAGAGTTTCTTTTCAGTTGCAAACTCCATTCCATACATATATATGGGGAGGTACAAGCTCCAACTCGGTTTTACAGTGAAAACTGCAGGAACTTCAAACCAGCACTAGGAAACAGACTGAGGAAGCAGAGAAAAAGTGTCTCCTGCAACCCGTTCCCTTGGTGCTAGATGAACGAACGTCTCTCCACTTGCTCAGTTCTGAGAGATAAGTGTGTGTGAAAGCCGTACTTCACCTAGCTTGTTGGGAACACAAAGTTTCTTTTCAGTTGCAAACTCCATTCCATACATATATATGGGGAGGTACAAGCTCCAACTCGGTTTTACAGTGAAAACTGCAGGAACTTCAAACCGGCACTAGGAAACAGACTGAGGAAGCAGAGAAAAAGTGTCTCCTGCAACCCGTTCCCTTGGTGCTAGATGAACGAACGTCTCTCCACTTGCTCTGTTCTGAGAGATATGTGTGTGTGAAAGCCGTCCTTCACCTAGCTTGTTGGGAACACAGAGATTCTTTTCAGTTGCAAACTCCATTCCATACATATATATGGGGAGGTAGAAGCTCCAACTCGGTTTTACAGTGAAAACTGCAGGAACTTCAAACCGGCACTAGGAAACAGACTGAGAAAGCAGAGAAAAAGTGTCCCCTGCAACCCGTTCCCTTGGTGCTAGATGAACGAACGTCTCTCCACTTGCTCAGTTCTGAGAGATAAGTGTGTGTGAAAGCCGTCCTTCACCTAGCTTGTTGGGAACACAAAGTTTCTTTTCAGTTGCAAACTCCATTCCATACATATATATGGGGAGGAACTAGCTCCAACTCGGTTTGACAATGAAAACTGCAGGAACTTCAAACCGGCACTAGGAAACAGACTGAGAAAGCAGAGAAAAAGTGTCTCCTGCAACCCGTTCCCTTGGTGCTAGATGAACGAACGTCTCTCCACTTGCTCAGTTCTGAGAGATAAGTGTGTGTGAAAGCCGTCCTTCACCTAGCTTTTTGGGAACACAAAGTTTCTTTTCAGTTGCACACTCCATTCCATACATATATATGGGGAGGTTCTAGCTCCAACTCGGTTTGACAGTGAAAACTGCAGGAACTTCAAACCGGCACTAGGAAACAGACTGAGAAAGCAGAGAAAAAGTGTTTACTGCAACCCGTTCCCTTGGTGCTAGATGAACGAACTTCTCTCCAATTGCTCTGTTCTGAGAGAAATGTGTGTGTGAAAGCCGTCCTTCACCTAGCTTGTTGGGAACACAAAGTTTCTTTTCAGTTGCAAACTCCATTCCATACATATATATGGGGAGGTACTAGCTCCAACTCGGTTTGACAGTGAAAACTGCAGGAACTTCAAACCGGCACTAGGAAACAGACTGAGAAAGCAGAGAAAAAGTGTCTCCTGCAACCCGTTCCCTTGGTGCTAGATGAACGAACGTCTCTCCACTTGCTCTGTTCTGAGAGATAAGTGTGTGAGAAAGCCGTCCTTCACCTAGCTTGTTGGGAACACAGAGTTTCTTTTCAGTTGCAAACTCCATTCCATACATACATATGGGGAGGTACAAGCTCCAACTCGGTTTGACAGTGAAAACTGCAGGAACTTCAAACCGGCACTAGGAAACAGACTGAGGAAGCAGAGAAAAAGTGTCTCCTGCAACCCGTTCCCTTGGTGCTAGATGAACGAACGTCTCTCCACTTGCTCAGTTCTGAGAGATAAGTGTGTGTGAAAGCCGTACTTCACCTAGCTTGTAGGGAACACAAAGTTTCTTTTCAGTTGCAAACTCCATTCCATACATATATATGGGGAGGTACAAGCTCCAACTCGGGTTTACAGTGAAAACTGCAGGAACTTCAAACCGGCACTAGGAAACAGACTGAGGAAGCAGAGAAAAAGTGTCTCCTGCAACCCGTTCCCTTGGTGCTAGATGAACGAACGTCTCTCCACTTGCTCTGTTCTGAGAGATAAGTGTGTGTGAAAGCCGTACTTCACCTAGCTTGTTGGGAACACAGAGTTTCTTTTCAGTTGCAAACTCCATTCCATACATGTATATGGGGAGGTAGAATCTCCAACTCGGTTTTACAGTGAAAACTGCAGGAACTTCAAACCGGCACTAGGAAACAGACTGAGGAAGCAGAGAAAAAGTGTCTCCTGCAACCCGTTCCCTTGGTGCTAGATGAACGAACGTCTCTCCACTTTGCTCAGTTCTGAGAGATAAGTGTGTGTGAAAGCCGTACTTCACCTAGCTTGTTGGGAACACAAAGTTTCTTTTCAGTTGCAAACTCCATTCCATACATATATATGGGGAGGTACTAGCTCCAACTCGGTTTGACAGTGAAAACGGCAGGAACTTCAAACCGGCACTAGGAAACAGACTGAGAAAGCAGAGAAAAAGTGTCTCCTGCAACCCGTTCCCTTGGTGCTAGATGAACGAACGTCTCTCCACTTGCTCTGTTCTGAGAGATAAGTGTGTGTGAAAGCCGTCATTCACCTAGCTTGTTGGGAACACAGAGTTTCTTTTCAGTTGCAAACTCCATTCCATACATATATATGGGGAGGTACAAGCTCCAACTCGGTTTTACAGTGAAAACTGCAGGAACTTCAAACCAGCACTAGGAAACAGACTGAGGAAGCAGAGAAAAAGTGTCTCCTGCAACCCGTTCCCTTGGTGCTAGATGAACGAACGTCTCTCCACTTGCTCAGTTCTGAGAGATAAGTGTGTGTGAAAGCCGTACTTCACCTAGCTTGTTGGGAACACAAAGTTTCTTTTCAGTTGCAAACTCCATTCCATACATATATATGGGGAGGTACAAGCTCCAACTCGGTTTTACAGTGAAAACTGCAGGAACTTCAAACCGGCACTAGGAAACAGACTGAGGAAGCAGAGAAAAAGTGTCTCCTGCAACCCGTTCCCTTGGTGCTAGATGAACGAACGTCTCTCCACTTGCTCTGTTCTGAGAGATAAGTGTGTGTGAAAGCCGTCCTTCACCTAGCTTGTTGGGAACACAGAGATTCTTTTCAGTTGCAAACTCCATTCCATACATATATATGGGGAGGTAGAAGCTCCAACTCGGTTTTACAGTGAAAACTGCAGGAACTTCAAACCGGCACTAGGAAACAGACTGAGAAAGCAGAGAAAAAGTGTCCCCTGCAACCCGTTCCCTGGTGCTAGATGAACGAACGTCTCTCCACTTGCTAAGTTCTGAGAGATAAGTGTGTGTGAAAGCCGTCCTTCACCTAGCTTGTTGGGAACACAAAATTTCTTTTCAGTTGCAAACTCCATTCCATACATATATATGGGGAGGTACAAGCTGCAACTCGGTTTTACAGTGAAAACTGCAGGAACATCAATCCGGCACTAGGAAACAGACTGAGGAAGCAGAGAAATAGTGTCCCCTGCAACCCGTTCCCTTGGTGCTAGATGAACGAACGTCTCTCCACTTGCTCAGTTCTGAGAGATAAGTGTGTGTGAAAGCCGACCTTCACCTAGCTTGTTGGGAACACAAAGTTTCTTTTCAGTTGCAAACTCCATTCCATACATATATATGGGGAGGTAGAAGCTCCAACTCGGTTTTACAGTGAAAACTGCAGGAACTTCAAACCGGCACTAGGAAACAGACTGAGAAAGCAGAGAAAAAGTGTCCCCTGCAACCCGTTCCCTGGTGCTAGATGAACGAACGTCTCTCCACTTGCTCTGTTCTGAGAGATAAGTGTGTGTGAAAGCCGTCCTTCACCTAGCTTGTTGGGAACACAAAGATTCTTTTCAGTTGCAAACTCCATTCCATACATATATATGGGGAGGTACTAGCTCCAACTCGGTTTGACAGTGAAAACGGCAGGAACTTCAAACCGGCACTAGGAAACACACTGAGAAAGCAGAGAAAAAGTGTCTCCTCCAACCCGTTCCCTTGGTGCTAGATGAACGAACTTCTCTCCACTTGCTCTGTTCTGAGAGATAAGTATGTGTGAAAGCCGTCCTTCACCTAGCTTGTTGGGAACACAGAGTTTCTTTTCAGTTGAAAACTCCATTCCATACATATATATGGGGAGGAAGAAGCTCCAAATCGGTTTTACAGTGAAAACTGCAGGAACTTCAAACAGGCACTAGGAAACAGACTGAGAAATCAGAGAAAAAGTGTCCCCTGCAACCCGTTCCCTTGGTGCTAGATGAACGAACGTCTCTCCACTTGCTCAGTTCTGAGAGATAAGTGTGTGTGAAAGCCGTCCTTCACCTAGCTTGTTGGGAACACAAAGTTTATTTTCAGTTGCAAACTCCATTCCATACATATATATGGGGAGGTACAAGCTCCAACTCGGTTTTACAGTGAAAACTGCAGGAACTTCAAACCGGCACTAGGAAACAGACTGAGGAAGCAGAGAAAAAGTGTCTCCTGCAACCCGTTCCCTTGGTGCTAGATGAACGAACGTCTCTCCACTTGCTCAGTTCTGAGAGATAAGTGTGTGTGAAAGCCGTCCTTCACCTAGCTTGTTGGGAACACAAAGTTTCTTTTCAGTTGCAAACTCCATTCCATACATATATATGGGGAGGTACAAGCTCCAACTCGGTTTTACAGTGAAAACTGCAGGAACTTCAAACCGGCACTAGGAAACAGACTGAGGAAGCAGAGAAAAAGTGTCTCCTGCAACCCGTTCCCTTGGTGCTAGATGAACGAACGTCTCTCCACTTTGCTCAGTTCTGAGAGATAAGTGTGTGTGAAAGCCGTACTTCACCTAGCTTGTTGGGAACACAAAGTTTCTTTTCAGTTGCAAACTCCATTCCATACATATATATGGGGAGGTACTAGCTCCAACTCGGTTTGACAGTGAAAACGGCAGGAACTTCAAACCGGCACTAGGAAACAGACTGAGAAAGCAGAGAAAAAGTGTCTCCTGCAACCCGTTCCCTTGGTGCTAGATGAACGAACGTCTCTCCACTTGCTCTGTTCTGAGAGATAAGTGTGTGTGAAAGCCGTCATTCACCTAGCTTGTTGGGAACACAGAGTTTCTTTTCAGTTGCAAACTCCATTCCATACATATATATGGGGAGGTACAAGCTCCAACTCGGTTTTACAGTGAAAACTGCAGGAACTTCAAACCAGCACTAGGAAACAGACTGAGGAAGCAGAGAAAAAGTGTCTCCTGCAACCCGTTCCCTTGGTGCTAGATGAACGAACGTCTCTCCACTTGCTCAGTTCTGAGAGACAAGTGTGTGTGAAAGCCGTACTTCACCTAGCTTGTTGGGAACACAAAGTTTCTTTTCAGTTGCAAACTCCATTCCATACATATATATGGGGAGGTACAAGCTCCAACTCGGTTTTACAGTGAAAACTGCAGGAACTTCAAACCGGCACTAGGAAACAGACTGAGGAAGCAGAGAAAAAGTGTCTCCTGCAACCTGTTCCCTTGGTGCTAGATGAACGAACGTCTCTCCACTTGCTCTGTTCTGAGAGATAAGTGTGTGTGAAAGCCGTCCTTCACCTAGCTTGTTGGGAACACAGAGATTCTTTTCAGTTGCAAACTCCATTCCATACATATATATGGGGAGGTAGAAGCTCCAACTCGGTTTTACAGTGAAAACTGCAGGAACTTCAAACCGGCACTAGGAAACCGACTGAGAAAGCAGAGAAAAAGTGTCCCCTGCAACCCGTTCCCTTGGTGCTAGATGAACGAACGTCTCTCCACTTGCTCAGTTCTGAGAGATAAGTGTGTGTGAAAGCCGTCCTTCACCTAGCTTGTTGGGAACACAAAGTTTCTTTTCAGTTGCAAACTCCATTCCATACATATATATGGGGAGGAACTAGCTCCAACTCGGTTTGACAGTGAAAACTGCAGGAACTTCAAACCGGCACTAGGAAACAGACTGAGAAAGCAGAGAAAAAGTGTCTCCTGCAACCCGTTCCCTTGGTGCTAGATGAACGAACGTCTCTCCACTTGCTCAGTTCTGAGAGATAAGTGTGTGTGAAAGCCGTCCTTCACCTAGCTTTTTGGGAACACAAAGTTTCTTTTCAGTTGCACACTCCATTCCATACATATATATGGGGAGGTTCTAGCTCCAACTCGGTTTGACAGTGAAAACTGCAGGAACTTCAAACCGGCACTAGGAAACAGACTGAGAAAGCAGAGAAAAAGTGTCTCCTGCAACCCGTTCCCTTGGTGCTAGATGAACGAACTTCTCTCCAATTGCTCTGTTCTGAGAGAAATGTGTGTGTGAAAGCCGTCCTTCACCTAGCTTGTTGGGAACACAAAGTTTCTTTTCAGTTGCAAACTCCATTCCATACATATATATGGGGAGGTACTAGCTCCAACTCGGTTTGACAGTGAAAACTGCAGGAACTTCAAACCGGCACTAGGAAACAGACTGAGAAAGCAGAGAAAAAGTGTCTCCTGCAACCCGTTCCCTTGGTGCTAGATGAACGAACGTCTCTCCACTTGCTCTGTTCTGAGAGATAAGTGTGTGAGAAAGCCGTCCTTCACCTAGCTTGTTGGGAACACAGAGTTTCTTTTCAGTTGCAAACTCCATTCCATACATACATATGGGGAGGTACAAGCTCCAACTCGGTTTGACAGTGAAAACTGCAGGAACTTCAAACCGGCACTAGGAAACAGACTGAGGAAGCAGAGAAAAAGTGTCTCCTGCAACCCGTTCCCTTGGTGCTAGATGAACGAACGTCTCTCCACTTGCTCAGTTCTGAGAGATAAGTGTGTGTGAAAGCCGTACTTCACCTAGCTTGTAGGGAACACAAAGTTTCTTTTCAGTTGCAAACTCCATTCCATACATATATATGGGGAGGTACAAGCTCCAACTCGGTTTTACAGTGAAAACTGCAGGAACTTCAAACCGGCACTAGGAAACAGACTGAGGAAGCAGAGAAAAAGTGTCTCCTGCAACCCGTTCCCTTGGTGCTAGATGAACGAACGTCTCTCCACTTGCTCTGTTCTGAGAGATAAGTGTGTGTGAAAGCCGTACTTCACCTAGCTTGTTGGGAACACAGAGTTTCTTTTCAGTTGCAAACTCCATTCCATACATGTATATGGGGAGGTAGAATCTCCAACTCGGTTTGACAGTGAAAACTGCAGGAACTTCAAACCGGCACTAGGAAACAGACTGAGAAAGCAGAGAAAAAGTGTCCCCTGCAACCGGTTCCCTTGGTGCTAGATGAACGAACGTCTCTCCACTTGCTCAGTTCTGAGAGATAAGTGTGTGTGAAAGCCGTCCTTCACCTAGCTTGTTGGGAACAGAAAGTTTCTTTTCAGTTGCAAACTCCATTCCATACATATATAAGTGGAGGTACAAGCTCCAACTCGCTTTTACTGTGAAAACTGCAGGAACTTCAAACCGGCACTAGGAAACAGACTGAGAAAGCAGAGAAAAAGTGTCTCCTGCAACCCGTTCCCTTGGTGCTAGATGAACGAACGTCTCTCCACTTGCTCATTTCTGAGAGATAAGTGTTTGTGAAAGCCGCCCTTCACCTTGCTTGTTGGGAACACAAAGTTTCTTTTCAGTTCAAACTCCATTCCATACATATATATGGGGAGGTAGAAGCTCCAACTCGGTTTTACAGTGAAAACTGCAGGAACTTCAAACCGGCACTAGGAAACAGACTGAGGAAGCAGAGAAAAAGTGTCTCCTGCAACCCGTTTCCTTGGTGCTAGATGAACGAACGTCTCTCCACTTGCTCAGTTCTGAGAGATAAGTGTGTGTGAAAGCCGTCCTTCACCTAGCTTGTTGGGAACACAAAGTTTCTTTTCAGTTGCAAACTCCATTCCATACATATATATGGTGAGGAACTAGCTCCAACTCAGTTTGACAGTGAAAACTGCAGGAACTTCAAACCGGCACTAGGAAACAGACTGAGAAAGCAGAGAAAAAGTGTCTCCTGCAACCCGTTCCCTTGGTGCTAGATGAACGAACGTCTCTCCACTTGCTCAGTTCTGAGAGATAAGTGTGTGTGAAAGCCGTCCTTCACCTAGCTTGTTGGGAACACAAAGTTTCTTTTCAGTTGCAAACTCCATTCCATACATGTATATGGGGTGGTAGAAGCTCCAACTCGGTTTTACAGTGATAACTGCAGGAACTTCAAACCGGCACTAGGAAACAGACTGAGGAAGCAGAGAAAAAGTGTCTCCTGCAACCCGTTCCCTTGGTGCTAGATGAACGAACGTCTCTCCACTTGCTCAGTTCTGAGAGATAAGTGTGTGTGAAAGCCGTCCTTCACCTAGCTTGTTGGGAACACAAAGTTTCTTTTCAGTTGCAAACTCCATTCCATACATATATATGGTGAGGAACTAGCTCCAACTCGGTTTGACAGTGAAAACTGCAGGAACTTCAAACCGGCACTAGGAAACAGACTGAGAAAGCAGAGAAAAAAAATGTCTCCTGCAACCCGTTCCCTTGGTGCTAGATGAACGAACGTCTCTCCACTTGCTCAGTTCTGAGAGATAAGTGTGTGTGAAAGCCGTATTTCACCTAGCTTGTTGGGAACACAAAGTTTCTTTTCAGTTGCAAACTCCATTCCATACATGTATATGGGGAGGTAGAAGCTCCAACTCGGTTTTACAGTGATAACTGCAGGAACTTCAAACCGGCACTAGGAAACAGACTGAGAAAGCAGAGAAAAAGTGTCTCCTGCAACCCGTTCCCTTGGTGCTAGATGAACGAACGTCTCTCCACTTGCTCAGTTCTGAGAGATAAGTGTGTGTGAAAGCCGTCCTTCACCTAGCTTGTTGGGAACACAAAGTTTCTTTTCAGTTGCAAACTCCATTCCATACATGTATATGGGGTGGTAGAAGCTCCAACTCGGTTTTACAGTGATAACTGCAGGAACTTCAAACCGGCACTAGGAAACAGACTGAGGAAGCAGAGAAAAAGTGTCTCCTGCAACCCGTTCCCTTGGTGCTAGATGAACGAACGTCTCTCCACTTGCTCAGTTCTGAGAGATAAGTGTGTGTGAAAGCCGTCCTTCACCTAGCTTGTTGGGAACACAAAGTTTCTTTTCAGTTGCAAACTCCATTCCATACATATATATGGTGAGGAACTAGCTCCAACTCGGTTTGACAGTGAAAACTGCAGGAACTTCAAACCGGCACTAGGAAACAGACTGAGAAAGCAGAGAAAAAGTGTCTCCTGCAACCCGTTCCCTTGGTGCTAGATGAACGAACGTCTCTCCACTTGCTCAGTTCTGAGAGATAAGTGTGTGTGAAAGCCGTCCTTCACCTAGCTTGTTGGGAACACAAAGTTTCTTTTCAGTTGCAAACTCCATTCCATACATGTATATGGGGAGGTAGAAGCTCCAACTCGGTTTTACAGTGATAACTGCAGGAACTTCAAACCGGCACTAGGAAACAGACTGAGAAAGCAGAGAAAAAGTGTCTCCTGCAACCCGTTCCCTTGGTGCTAGATGAACGAACGTCTCTCCACTTGCTCAGTTCTGAGAGATAAGTGTGTGTGAAAGCCGTCCTTCACCTAGCTTGTTGGGAACACAAAGTTTCTTTTCAGTTGCAAACTCCATTCCATACATGTATATGGGGAGGTAGAAGCTCCAACTCGGTTTTACAGTGAAAACTGCAGGAACTTCAAACCGGCACTAGGAAACAGACTGAGAAAGCAGAGAAAAAGTGTCTCCTGCAAACCGTTCCCTTGGTGCTAGATGAACGAACGTCTCTCCACTTGCTCAGTTCTGAGAGATATGTGTGTGTGAAAGCCGCTCTTCACCAAGCTTGTTGGGAACACAAAGTTTCTTTTCAGTTGTAAACTCCATTCCATACATATATATGGGGAGATACTAGCTCCAAATCGGTTTGACAATGAAAACTGCAGGAACTTCTAACCGGCACTAGGAAACAGACTGAGAAAGCAGAGAAAAAGTGTCTCCTCCATCCCGTTCCCTTGGTGCTAGATGAACGAACGTCTCTCCACTTGCTCAGTTCTGAGAGATATGTGTGTGTGAAAGCCGCTCTTCACCAAGCTTGTTGGGAAAACAAAGTTTTTTTTCAGTTGTAAACTCCATTCCATACATATATATGGGGAGATACTAGCTCCAAATCGGTTTGACAATGAAAACTGCAGGAACTTCTAACCGGCACTAGGAAACAGACTGAGGAAGCAGAGAAATAGTGTCTCCTGCAACCCTTTCCCTTGGTGCTACATGAAAGAACGTCTCTCCACTTGCTCAGTTCTGAGAGATAAGTGTTTGTGAAAGCCGTCCTTCACATAGCTTGCTGGGAACACAAAGTTTCTTTCCAGTTGCCAACTCAATTCCATACATATATATGGGGAGGTACTAGCTCCAACTCGGTTTTACAGTGAAAACTGCAGGAACTTCAAACCGGCACTAGGAAACAGACTGAGAAAGCAGAGAAAAAGTGTCTCATGCAACCCGTTCCCTTTGTGCTACATGAACGAACGTCTCTCCACTTGCTCAGTTCTGAGAGATAAGTGTGTGTGAAAGCCGTCCTTCACCTAGCTTGTTGGGAGCACAAAGTTTCTTTTCAGTTGCCAACTCAATTCCATACATATATATGGGGAGGTACTAGCTCCAACTCGGTTTGACAGTGAAAACTGCAGGAACTTCTAACCGGCTCTAGGAAACAGACTGAGAAAGAAGAGAAAAAGTGTCTCCTGCAACCCGTTCCCTTGGTGCTAGATGAACGAACGTCTCTCCACTTGCTCAGTTCTGAGAGATAAGTGTGTGTGAAAGCCGCACTTCACCTAGCTTGTTGGGAACACAAAGTTTCTTTTCAGTTGCAAACTCCATTCCATACATATATATGGGGAGATACTAGCTCCAAATCGGTTTGACAATGAAAACTGCAGGAACTTCTAACCGGCACTAGGAAACAGACTGAGAAAGCAGAGAAAAAGTGTCTCCTCCAACCCGTTCCCTTGGTGCTAGATGAACGAACGTCTCTCCACTTGCTCAGTTCTGAGAGATATGTGCGTGTGAAAGCCGTCCTTCACCTAGCTTGTTGGGAACACAAAGTTTCTTTTCAGTTGCAAACTCCATTCCATACATATATATGGGGAGGTACTAGCTCCAACTCGGTTTGACAGTGAAAACTGCAGGAACTTCAAACCGGCACTAGGAAACAGACTGAGAAAGCAGAGAAAAAGTGTCTCCTGCAACCCTTTCCCTTGGTGCTAGATGAACGAACGTCTATCCAGTTGCTCTGTTCTGAGAGTTAAGTGTGTGTGAAAGCCGTCCTTCACCTAGCTTGTTGGGAACACAAAGTTTCTTTTCAGTTGCAAACTCCATTCCATACATATATATGGGGAGGTACTAGCTCCAACTCGGTTTGACAGTGAAAACTGCAGGAACTTCAAACCGGCACTAGGAAACAGACTGAGAAAGCAGAGAAAAAGTGTCTCCTGCAACCCGTTCCCTTGGTGCTAGATGAACGAACGTCTCTCCACTTGCTCAGTTCTGAGAGATAAGTGTGTGTGAAAGCCGTCCTTCACCTAGCTTGTTGGGAACACAAAGTTTCTTTTCAGTTGCAAACTCCATTCCATACATATATATGGGGAGGTACTAGCTCCAACTCGGTTTGACAGTGAAAACTGCAGGAACTTAAAACCGGCACTAGGAAAAAGTCTGAGAAAGCAGAGAAAAAGTGTCTCCTGCAACCCGTTCCCTTGGTGCTAGATGAACGAACGTCTCTGCACTTGCTCTGTTCTGAGAGATAAGTGTGTGTGAAAGCCGTCCTTCACCTAGCTTGTTGGGAACACAAAGTTTCTTTTCAGTTGCAAACTCCATTCCATACATATATATGGGGAGGTAGAAGCTCCAACACGGTTTTACAGTGAAAACTGCAGGAACTTCAAACCGGCACTAGGAAACAGACTGAGAAAGCAGAGAAAAAGTGTCCCCTGCAACCCGTTCCCTTGGTGCTAGATGAACGAACGTCTCTCCACTTGCTAAGTTCTGAGAGATAAGTGTGTTTGAAAGCCGTCCTTCACCTAGCTTGTTGGGAACACAAAGTTTCTTTTCAGTTGCAAACTCCATTCCATACATATATATGGGGAGGTACAAGCTGCAACTCGGTTTTACAGTGAAAACTGCAGGAACTTCAATCCGGCACTAGGAAACAGACTGAGGAATCAGAGAAAAAGTGTCTCCTGCAACCCGTTCCCTTGGTGCTAGATGAACGAACGTCTCTCCACTTGCTCAGTTCTGAGAGATAAGTGTGTGTTAAAGCCGTCCTTCACCTAGCTTTTTGGGAACACAAAGTTTCTTTTCAGTTGCAAACTCCATTCCATACATATATATGGGGAGGTACTAGCTCCAACTCGGTTTGACAGTGAAAACTGCAGGAACTTCAAACCGGCACTAGGAAACAGACTGAGAAAGCAGAGAAACTGTGTCCCCTGCAACCCGTTCCCTTGGTGCTAGATGAACGACCGTCTCTCCACTTGCTCAGTTCTGAGAGATAAGTGTGTGTGAAAGCCGTCCTTCACCTAGCTTGTTCGGAACACAAAGTTTCTTTTCAGTTGCAAACTCCATTCCATACATATATATGGGGAGGTACTAGCTCCAACTCGGTTTGACAGTGAAAACTGCAGGAACTTCAAACCGGCACTAGGAAACAGACTGAGAAAGCAGAGAAAAAGTGTCTCCTGCAACCCGTTCCCTTGGTGCTAGATGAACGAACGTCTCTCCACTTGCTCAGTTCTGAAAGATAAGTGTGTGTGAAAGCCGTCCTTCACCTAGCTTGTTGGGAACACAAAGTTTCTTTTCATTTGCAAACTCCACTCCATACATATATATGGGGAGGTACTAGCTCCAACTCGGTTTGACAGTGAAAACTGCAGGATCTTCAAACCGGCACTAGGAAACAGACTGAGAAAGCAGAGACAAGGTGTCTCCTGCAACCCGTTCCCTTGGTGCTAGATGAACGAACGTCTCTCCACTTGCTCTGTTCTGAGAGATAAGTGTGTGTGAAAGCCGTCCTTCACCTAGCTTGTTGGGAACACAAAGTTCCTTTTCAGTTGCCAACTCCATTCCATACATATATATGGGGACGTACTAGCTCCAACTCGGTTTGACAGTGAAAACTGCAGGAACTTCTAACCGGCACTAGGAAACAGACTGAGAAAGCAGAGAAAAAGTGTCTCCTGCAACCCGTTCCCTTGGTGCTAGATGAACGAACGTCTCTGCACTTCCTCTGTTCTGAGAGATAAGTGTGTGTGAAAGCCGTCCTTCACCTAGCTTGTTGGGAACACAGAGTTTCTTTTCAGTTGCAAACTCCATTCCATACATATATATGGGGAGGTAGAAGCTCCAACTCGGTTTTACAGTGAAAACTGCAGGAACTTCAAACCGGCACTAGGAAACAGACTGAGAAAGCAGAGAAAAAGTGTCTCCTGCAACCCGTTCCCTTGGTGCTAGATGAACGAACGTCTCTCCACTTGCTCAGTTCTGAGAGATAAGTGTGTGTGAAAGCCGTCCTTCAACTTGCTTGTTGGGAACACAAAGTTTCTTTTCAGTTGCAAACTCCATTACATACATATATATGGGGAGGTAGAAGCTCCAACTCGGTTTTACAGTGAAAACTGCAGGAACTTCAAACCGGCACTAGGAAACAGACTGAGAAAGCAGAGAAACTGTGTCCCCTGCAACCCGTTCCCTTGGTGCTAGATGAACGACCGTCTCTCCACTTGCTCAGTTCTGAGAGATAAGTGTGTGTGAAAGCCGTCCTTCACCTAGCTTGTTCGGAACACAAAGTTTCTTTTCAGTTGCAAACTCCATTCCATACATATATATGGGGAGGTACTAGCTCCAACTCGGTTTGACAGTGAAAACTGCAGGAACTTCAAACCGGCACTAGGAAACAGACTGAGAAAGCAGAGAAAAAGTGTCTCCTGCAACCCGTTCCCTTGGTGCTAGATGAACGAAGTCTCTCCACTTGCTCAGTTCTGAAAGATAAGTGTGTGTGAAAGCCGTCCTTCACCTAGCTTGTTGGGAACACAAAGTTTCTTTTCATTTGCAAACTCCACTCCATACATATATATGGGGAGGTACTAGCTCCAACTCGGTTTGACAGTGAAAACTGCAGGATCTTCAAACCGGCACTAGGAAACAGACTGAGAAAGCAGAGACAAGGTGTCTCCTGCAACCCGTTCCCTTGGTGCTAGATGAACGAACGTCTCTCCACTTGCTCTGTTCTGAGAGATAAGTGTGTGTGAAAGCCGTCCTTCACCTAGCTTGTTGGGAACACAAAGTTTCTTTTCAGTTGCAAACTCCATTCCATACATATATATGGGGAGGTACAAGCTGCAACTCGGTTTTACAGTGAAAACTGCAGGAACTTCAATCCGGCACTAGGAAACAGACTGAGGAATCAGAGAAAAAGTGTCTCCTGCAACCCGTTCCCTTGGTGCTAGATGAACGAACGTCTCTCCACTTGCTCAGTTCTGAGAGATAAGTGTGTGTTAAAGCCGTCCTTCACCTAGCTTTTTGGGAACACAAAGTTTCTTTTCAGTTGCAAACTCCATTCCATACATATATATGGGGAGGTACTAGCTCCAACTCGGTTTGACAGTGAAAACTGCAGGAACTTCAAACCGGCACTAGGAAACAGACTGAGAAAGCAGAGAAACTGTGTCCCCTGCAACCCGTTCCCTTGGTGCTAGATGAACGACCGTCTCTCCACTTGCTCAGTTCTGAGAGATAAGTGTGTGTGAAAGCCGTCCTTCACCTAGCTTGTTCGGAACACAAAGTTTCTTTTCAGTTGCAAACTCCATTCCATACATATATATGGGGAGGTACTAGCTCCAACTCGGTTTGACAGTGAAAACTGCAGGAACTTCAAACCGGCACTAGGAAACAGACTGAGAAAGCAGAGAAAAAGTGTCTCCTGCAACCCGTTCCCTTGGTGCTAGATGAACGAACGTCTCTCCACTTGCTCAGTTCTGAAAGATAAGTGTGTGTGAAAGCCGTCCTTCACCTAGCTTGTTGGGAACACAAAGTTTCTTTTCATTTGCAAACTCCACTCCATACATATATATGGGGAGGTACTAGCTCCAACTCGGTTTGACAGTGAAAACTGCAGGATCTTCAAACCGGCACTAGGAAACAGACTGAGAAAGCAGAGACAAGGTGTCTCCTGCAACCCGTTCCCTTGGTGCTAGATGAACGAACGTCTCTCCACTTGCTCTGTTCTGAGAGATAAGTGTGTGTGAAAGCCGTCCTTCACCTAGCTTGTTGGGAACACAAAGTTCCTTTTCAGTTGCCAACTCCATTCCATACATATATATGGGGACGTACTAGCTCCAACTCGGTTTGACAGTGAAAACTGCAGGAACTTCTAACCGGCACTAGGAAACAGACTGAGAAAGCAGAGAAAAAGTGTCTCCTGCAACCCGTTCCCTTGGTGCTAGATGAACGAACGTCTCTGCACTTCCTCTGTTCTGAGAGATAAGTGTGTGTGAAAGCCGTCCTTCACCTAGCTTGTTGGGAACACAGAGTTTCTTTTCAGTTGCAAACTCCATTCCATACATATATATGGGGAGGTAGAAGCTCCAACTCGGTTTTACAGTGAAAACTGCAGGAACTTCAAACCGGCACTAGGAAACAGACTGAGAAAGCAGAGAAAAAGTGTCTCCTGCAACCCGTTCCCTTGGTGCTAGATGAACGAACGTCTCTCCACTTGCTCAGTTCTGAGAGATAAGTGTGTGTGAAAGCCGTCCTTCAACTTGCTTGTTGGGAACACAAAGTTTCTTTTCAGTTGCAAACTCCATTACATACATATATATGGGGAGGTAGAAGCTCCAACTCGGTTTTACAGTGAAAACTGCAGGAACTTCAAACCGGCACTAGGAAACAGACTGAGAAAGCAGAGAAACTGTGTCCCCTGCAACCCGTTCCCTTGGTGCTAGATGAACGACCGTCTCTCCACTTGCTCAGTTCTGAGAGATAAGTGTGTGTGAAAGCCGTCCTTCACCTAGCTTGTTCGGAACACAAAGTTTCTTTTCAGTTGCAAACTCCATTCCATACATATATATGGGGAGGTACTAGCTCCAACTCGGTTTGACAGTGAAAACTGCAGGAACTTCAAACCGGCACTAGGAAACAGACTGAGAAAGCAGAGAAAAAGTGTCTCCTGCAACCCGTTCCCTTGGTGCTAGATGAACGAAGTCTCTCCACTTGCTCAGTTCTGAAAGATAAGTGTGTGTGAAAGCCGTCCTTCACCTAGCTTGTTGGGAACACAAAGTTTCTTTTCATTTGCAAACTCCACTCCATACATATATATGGGGAGGTACTAGCTCCAACTCGGTTTGACAGTGAAAACTGCAGGATCTTCAAACCGGCACTAGGAAACAGACTGAGAAAGCAGAGACAAGGTGTCTCCTGCAACCCGTTCCCTTGGTGATAGATGAACGAACGTCTCTCCACTTGCTCTGTTCTGAGAGATAAGTGTGTGTGAAAGCCGTCCTTCACCTAGCTTGTTGGGAACACAAAGTTCCTTTTCAGTTGCAAACTCCATTCCATACATATATATGGGGACGTACTAGCTCCAACTCGGTTTGACAGTGAAAACTGCAGGAACTTCTAACCGGCACTAGGAAACAGACTGAGAAAGCAGAGAAAAAGTGTCTCCTGCAACCCGTTCCCTTGGTGCTAGATGAACGAACGTCTCTGCACTTCCTCTGTTCTGAGAGATAAGTGTGTGTGAAAGCCGTCCTTCACCTAGCTTGTTGGGAACACAGAGTTTCTTTTCAGTTGCAAACTCCATTCCATACATATATATGGGGAGGTAGAAGCTCCAACTCGGTTTTACAGTGAAAACTGCAGGAACTTCAAACCGGCACTAGGAAACAGACTGAGAAAGCAGAGAATAAGTGTCTCCTGCAACCCGTTCCCTTGGTGCTAGATGAACGAACGTCTCTCCACTTGCTCAGTTCTGAGAGATAAGTGTGTGTGAAAGCCGCATTTCACCTAGCTTGTTGGGAACACAAAGTTTCTTTTCAGTTGCAAACTCCATTCCATACATATATATGGGGAGATACTAGCTCCAAATTGGTTTGACAATGAAAACTGCAGGAACTTCTTCCGGCACTAGGAAACAGACTGAGAAAGCAGAGAAAAAGTGTCTCCTCCAACCCTTTCCCTTGGTGCTAGATGAACGAACGTCTCTCCAATTGCTCTGTTCTGAGAGTTAAGTGTGTGTGAAAGCCGTCCTTCACCTAGCTTGTTGGGAACACAAAGTTTCTTTTCAGTTGCAAACTCCATTCCATACATATATATGGGGAGGTACTAGCTCCAACTCGGTTTGACAGTGAAAACTGCAGGAACTTCAAACCGGCACTAGGAAACAGACTGAGAAAGCAGAGAAAAAGTGTCTCCTGCAACCCGTTCCCTTGGTGCTAGATGAACGAAAGTCTATCCACTTGCTCAGTTCTGAGAGATAAGTGTGTGTGAAAGCCGTCCTTCACCTAGCTTGTTGGGAACACAAAGTTTCTTTTCAGTTGCAAACTCCATTCCATACATATATATGGGGAGGTACTAGCTCCAACTCGGTTTGACAGTGAAAACTGCAGGAACTTCAAACCGGCACTAGGAAACAGACTGAGAAAGCAGAGAAAAAGTGTCTCCTGCAACCCGTTCCCTTGGTGCTAGATGAACGAACGTCTCTCCACTTGCTCAGTTCTGAGAGATAAGTGTGTGTGAAAGCCGTCCTTCACCTAGCTTGTTGGGAACACAAAGTTTCTTTTCAGTTGCAAACTCCATTCCATACATATATATGGGGAGGTACAAGCTCCAACTCGGTTTGACAGTGAAAACTGCAGAAACATCAAACCGGCACTAGGAAAAAGTCTGAGAAAGCAGAGAAAAAGTGTCTCCTGCAACCCGTTCCCTTGGTGCTAGATGAACGAACGTCTCTGCACTTGCTCTGTTCTGAGAGATAAGTGTGTGTGAAAGCCGTCCTTCACCTAGCTTGTTGGGAACACAAAGTTTCTTTTCAGTTGTAAACTCCATTCCATACATATATATGGGGAGATACTAGCTCCAAATCGGTTTGACAATGAAAACTGCAGGAACTTCTAACCGGCACTAGGAAACAGACTGAGAAAGCAGAGAAAAAGTGTCTCCTGCATCCCGTTCCCTTGGTGCTAGATGAACGAACGTCTCTCCAATTGCTCTGTTCTGAGAGATAAGTGTGTGTGAAAGCCGTCCTTCACCTAGCTTGTTGGGAACACAAAGTTTCTTTTCAGTTGCAAACTCCATTCCATACATATATATGGGGAGGTAGAAGCTCCAACTCGGATTTACAGTGAAAACTGCAGGAACTTCAAACCGGCACTAGGAAACAGACTGAGAAAGCAGAGAAAAAGTGTCTCCTGCAACCCGTTCCCTTGGTGCTACATGAACGAACGTCTCTCCACTTGCTCAGTTCTGAGAGATAAGTGTGTGTGAAAGCCGTCCTTCACCTAGCTTGTTGGGAACACAAAGTTTCTTTTCAGTTGCAAACTCCATTCCATACATATATATGGGGAGGTACAAGCTCCAACTCGGTTTTACAGTGAAAACTGCAGGAACTTCAAACCGGCACTAGGAAACAGACTGAGGAAGCAGAGAAATAGTGTCTCCTGCAACCCGTTCCCTTGGTGCTACATGAAAGAACGTCTCTCCACTTGCTCAGTTCTGAGAGATAAGTGTGTTTGAAAGCCGTCCTTCACATAGCTTGTTGGGAACACAAAGTTTCTTTCCAGTTGCCAACTCAATTCCATACATATATATGGGGAGGTACTACCACCAACTCTGTTTGACAGTGAAAACTGCAGGAACTTCAAACCGGCACTAGGAAACAGACTGAGAAAACAGAGAAAAAGTGTCTCCTGCAACCCGTTCCCTTTGTGCTACATGAACGAACGTCTCTCCACTTGCTCAGTTCTGAGAGATAAGTGTGTGTGAAAGCCGTCCTTCACCTAGCTTGTTGGGAACACAAAGTTTCTTTTCAGTTGCCAACTCAATTCCATACATATATATGGGGAGGTATTAGCTCCAACTGGGTTTGACAGTGAAAACTGCAGGAACTTCAAACCGGCACTAGGAAACAGACTGAGAAAGCAGAGAAAAAGTGTCTCCTGCAACCCGTTCCCTTGGTGCTAGATGAACGAACGTCTCTCCACTTGCTCAGTTCTGTGAGATAAGTGTGTGTGAAAGCCGTCCTTCAAATTGCTTGTTGGGAACACAAAGTTTCTTTTCAGTTGCAAACCCCATTCCATACATATATATGGGGAGGTAGAAGCTCCAACTCGGTTTTACAGTGAAAACTGCAGGAACTTCAAACCGGCACTAGGAAACAGACTGAGAAAACAGAGAAAAAGTGTCTCCTGCAACCCGTTCCCTTGGTGCTAGATGAACGAACGTCTCTCCACTTGCTCAGTTCTGAGAGATAAGTGTGTGTGAAAGCCGCACTTCACCTAGCTTCTTGGGAACACAAAGTTTCTTTTCAGTTGCAAACTCCATTCCATACATATATATGGGGAGATACTAGCTCCAAATCGGTTTGACAATGAAACTGCAGGAACTTCTAACCGGCACTAGGAAACAGACTGAGAAAGCAGAGAAAAAGTGTCTCCTCCAACCCGTTCCCTTGGTGCTAGATGAACGAACGTCTCTCCACTTGCTCTGTTCTGAGAGATATGTGCGTGTGAAAGCCGTCCTTCACCTAGCTTGTTGGGAACACAAAGTTTCTTTTCAGTTGCAAACTCCATTCCATACATATATATGTGGAGGTACTTCCTCCAACTCGGTTTGACAGTGAAAACTGCAGGAACTTCAAACCGGCACTAGGAAACAGACTGAGAAAGCAGAGAAAAAGTGTCTCCTGCAACCCGTTCCCTTGGTGCTAGATGAACGAACGTCTCTCCAATTTCTCTGTTCTGAGAGATAAGTGTGTGTGAAAGCCGTCCTTCACCTAGCTTGTTGGGAACACAAAGTTTCTTTTCAGTTGCAAACTCCATTCCATACATATATATGGGGAGGTAGAAGCTCCAACTCGGTTTTACAGTGAAAACCGCAGGAACTTCAAACCGGCACTAGGAAACAGACTGAGAAAGCAGAGAAAAAGTGTCTCCTGCAACCCGGTCCCTTGGTGCTAGATGAACGAACATCTCTCCACTTGCTCAGTTCTGAGAGATAAGTGTGTGTGAAAGCCGTCCTTCACCTAGCTTGTTGGGAACACAAAGTTTCTTTTCAGTTGCAAACTCCATTCCATACATATATATGGGGAGGTACTAGCTCCAACTCGGTTTGACAGTGAAAACTGCAGGAACTTCAAACCGGCACTAGGAAACAGACTGAGAAAGCAGAGAAAAAGTGTCTCCTGCAACCCGTTCCCTTGGTGCTAGATGAACGAACGTCTCTCCACTTGCTCAGTTCTGTGAGATAAGTGTGTGTGAAAGCCGTCCTTCAACTTGCTTGTTGGGAACACAAAGTTTCTTTTCAGTTGCAAACCCCATTCCATACATATATATGGGGAGGTAGAAGCTCCAACTCGGTTTTACAGTGAAAACTGCAGGAACTTCAAACCGGCACTAGGAAACAGACTGAGAAAACAGAGAAAAAGTGTCTCCTGCAACCCGTTCCCTTGGTGCTAGATGAACGAAAGTCTCTCCACTTGCTCAGTTCTGAGAGATAAGTGTGTGTGAAAGCCGCACTTCACCTAGCTTCTTGGGAACACAAAGTTTCTTTTCAGTTGCAAACTCCATTCCATACATATATATGGGGAGGTACTAGCTCCAAATCGGTTTGACAATGAAACTGCAGGAACTTCTAACCGGCACTAGGAAACAGACTGAGAAAGCAGAGAAAAAGTGTCTCCTGCAACCCGTTCCCTTGGTGCTAGATGAACGAACGTCTCTCCACTTGCTCAGTTCTGAGAGATAAGTGTGTGTGAAAGCCGTCCTTCACCTAGCTTGTTGGGAACACAAAGTTTCTTTTCAGTTGCCAACTCAATTCCATACATATATATGGGGAGGTATTAGCTCCAACTCGGTTTGACAGTGAAAACTGCAGGAACTTCAAACCGGCACTAGGAAACAGACTGAGAAAGCAGAGAAAAAGTGTCTCCTGCAACCCGTTCCCTTGGTGCTAGATGAACGAACGTCTCTCCACTTGCTCAGTTCTGTGAGATAAGTGTGTGTGAAAGCCGTCCTTCAACTTGCTTGTTGGGAACACAAAGTTTCTTTTCAGTTGCAAACCCCATTCCATACATATATATGGGGAGGTAGAAGCTCCAACTCGGTTTTACAGTGAAAACTGCAGGAACTTCAAACCGGCACTAGGAAACAGACTGAGAAAACAGAGAAAAAGTGTCTCCTGCAACCCGTTCCCTTGGTGCTAGATGAACGAACGTCTCTCCACTTGCTCAGTTCTGAGAGATAAGTGTGTGTGAAAGCCGCACTTCACCTAGCTTCTTGGGAACACAAAGTTTCTTTTCAGTTGCACACTCCATTCCATACATATATATGGGGAGATACTAGCTCCAAATCGGTTTGACAATGAAACTGCAGGAACTTCTAACCGGCACTAGGAAACAGACTGAGAAAGCAGAGAAAAAGTGTCTCCTCCAACCCGTTCCCTTGGTGCTAGATGAACGAACGTCTCTCCACTTGCTCTGTTCTGAGAGATATGTGCCTGTGAAAGCCGTCCTTCACCTAGCTTGTTGGGAACACAAAGTTTCTTTTCAGTTGCAAACTCCATTCCATACATATATATGGGGAGGTACTAGCTCCAACTCGGTTTGACAGTGAAAACTGCAGGAACTTCAAACCGGCACTAGGAAACAGACTGAGAAAGCAGAGAAAAAGTGTCTCCTGCAACCCGTTCCCTTGGTGCTAGATGAACGAACGTCTCTCCAATTTCTCTGTTCTGAGAGATAAGTGTGTGTGAAAGCCGTCCTTCACCTAGCTTGTTGGGAACACAAAGTTTCTTTTCAGTTGCAAACTCCATTCCATACATATATATGGGGAGGTACTAGCTCCAACTCGGTTTGACAGTGAAAACTGCAGGAACTTCAAACCGGCACTAGGAAACAGACTGAGAAAGCAGAGAAAAAGTGTCTCCTGCAACCCGTTCCCTTGGTGCTAGATGAACGAACGTCTCTCCAATTTCTCTGTTCTGAGAGATAAGTGTGTGTGAAAGCCGTCCTTCACCTAGCTTGTTGGGAACACAAAGTTTCTTTTCAGTTGCAAACTCCATTCCATACATATATATGGGGAGGTAGAAGCTCCAACTCGGTTTTACAGTGAAAACTGCAGGAACTTCAAACCGGCACTAGGAAACAGACTGAGAAAGCAGAGAAAAAGTGTCTCCTGCAACCCGGTCCCTTGGTGCTAGATGAACGAACGTCTCTCCACTTGCTCAGTTCTGAGAGATAAGTGTGTGTGAAAGCCGTCCTTCAACTAGCTTGTTGGGAACACAAAGTTTCTTTTCAGTTGCAAACTCCATTCCATACATATATATGGGGAGGTACTAGCTCCAACTCGGTTTGACAGTGAAAACTGCAGGAACTTCAAACCGGCACTAGGAAACAGACTGAGAAAGCAGAGAAAAAGTGTCTCCTGCAACCCGTTCCCTTGGTGCTAGATGAACGAACGTCTCTCCACTTGCTCAGTTCTGTGAGATAAGTGTGTGTGAAAGCCGTCCTTCAACTTGCTTGTTGGGAACACAAAGTTTCTTTTCAGTTGCAAACCCCATTCCATACATATATATGGGGAGGTAGAAGCTCCAACTCGGTTTTACAGTGAAAACTGCAGGAACTTCAAACCGGCACTAGGAAACAGACTGAGAAAACAGAGAAAAAGTGTCTCCTGCAACCCGTTCCCTTGGTGCTAGATGAACGAACGTCTCTCCACTTGCTCAGTTCTGAGAGATAAGTGTGTGTGAAAGCCGCACTTCACCTAGCTTGTTGGGAACACAAAGTTTCTTTTCAGTTGCAAACTCCATTCCATACATATATATGGGGAGATACTAGCTCCAAATCGGGTTGACAATGAAACTGCAGGAACTTCTAACCGGCACTAGGAAACAGACTGAGAAAGCAGAGAAAAAGTGTCTCCTCCAACCCGTTCCCTTGGTGCTAGATGAACGAACGTCTCTCCACTTGCTCTGTTCTGAGAGATATGTGCGTGTGAAAGCCGTCCTTCACCTAGCTTGTTGGGAACACAAAGTTTCTTTTCAGTTGCAAACTCCATTCCATACATATATATGGGGAGGTACTAGCTCCAACTCGGTTTGACAGTGAAAACTGCAGGAACTTCAAACCGGCACTAGGAAACAGACTGAGAAAGCAGAGAAAAAGTGTCTCCTGCAACCCGTTCCCTTGGTGCTAGATGAACGAACGTCTCTCCAATTTCTCTGTTCTGAGAGATAAGTGTGTGTGAAAGCCGTCCTTCACCTAGCTTGTTGGGAACACAAAGTTTCTTTTCATTTGCAAACTCCATTCCATACATATATATGGGGAGGTAGAAGCTCCAACTCGGTTTTACAGTGAAAACTGCAGGAACTTCAAACCGGCACTAGGAAACAGACTGAGAAAGCAGAGAAAAAGTGTCTCCTGTAACCCGGTCCCTTGGTGCTAGATGAACGAACGTCTCTCCACTTGCTCAGTTCTGAGAGATAAGTGTGTGTGAAAGCCGTCCTTCACCTAGCTTGTTGGGAACACAAAGTTTCTTTTCAGTTGCAAACTCCATTCCATACATATATATGGGGAGGTACTAGCTCCAACTCGGTTTGACAGTGAAAACTGCAGGAACTTCAAACCGGCACTAGGAAACAGACTGAGAAAGCAGAGAAAAAGTGTCTCCTGCAACCCGTTCCCTTGGTGCTAGATGAACGAACGTCTCTCCACTTGCTCAGTTCTGAGAGATAAGTGTGTGTTAAAGCCGTCCTTCACCTAGCTTGTTGGGAACACAAAGTTTCTTTTCAGTTGCAAACTCCATTCCATACATATATATGGGGAGGTACTAGCTCCAACTCGGTTTGACAGTGAAAACTGCAGGAACTTCAAACCGGCACTAGGAAAAAGTCTGAGAAAGCAGAGAAAAAGTGTCTCCTGCAACCCGTTCCCTTGGTGCTAGATGAACGAACGTCTCTCCACTTGCTCTGTTCTGAGAGATAAGTGTGTGTGAAAGCCGTTTTTCACCTAGCTTGTTGGGAACACAAAGTTTCTTTTCAGTTGCAAACTCCATTCCATACATATATATGGGGAGGTAGAAGCTCCAACTCGGTTTTACAGTGAAAACTGCAGGAACTTCAAACCGGCACTAGGAAACAGACTGAGAAAGCAGAGAAAAAGTGTCTCCTGCAACCCTTTCCCTTGGTGCTAGATGAACGAACGTCTATCCAGTTGCTCTGTTCTGAGAGTTAAGTGTGTGTGAAAGCCGTCCTTCACCTAGCTTGTTGGGAACACAAAGTTTCTTTTCAGTTGCAAACTCCATTCCATACATATATATGGGGAGGTACTAGCTCCAACTCGGTTTGACAGTGAAAACTGCAGGAACTTCAAACCGGCACTAGGAAACAGACTGAGAAAGCAGAGAAAAAGTGTCTCCTGCAACCCGTTCCCTTGGTGCTAGATGAACGAACGTCTCTCCACTTGCTCAGTTCTGAGAGATAAGTGTGTGTGAAAGCCGTACTTCACCTAGCTTGTTGGGAACACAAAGTTTCTTTTCAGTTGCAAACTCCATTCCATACATATATATGGGGAGGTACTAGCTCCAACTCGGTTTGACAGTGAAAACTGCAGGAACTTCAAACCGGCACTAGGAAAAAGTCTGAGAAAGCAGAGAAAAAGTGTCTCCTGCAACCCGTTCCCTTGGTGCTAGATGAACGAACGTCTCTGCACTTGCTCTGTTCTGAGAGATAAGTGTGTGTGAAAGCCGTCCTTCACCTAGCTTGTTGGGAACACAAAGTTTCTTTTCAGTTGCAAACTCCATTCCATACATATATATGGGGAGGTAGAAGCTCCAACACGGTTTTACAGTGAAAACTGCAGGAACTTAAAACCGGCACTAGGAAACAGACTGAGAAAGCAGAGAAAAAGTGTCCCCTGCAACCCGTTCCCTTGGTGCTAGATGAACGAACGTCTCTCCACTTGCTAAGTTCTGAGAGATAAGTGTGTTTGAAAGCCGTCCTTCACCTAGCTTGTTGGGAACACAAAGTTTCTTTTCAGTTGCAAACTCCATTCCATACATATATATGGGGAGGTACAAGCTGCAACTCGGTTTTACAGTGAAAACTGCAGGAACTTCAATCCGGCACTAGGAAACAGACTGAGGAATCAGAGAAAAAGTGTCTCCTGCAACCCGTTCCCTTGGTGCTAGATGAACGAACGTCTCTCCACTTGCTCAGTTCTGAGAGATAAGTGTGTGTTAAAGCCGTCCTTCACCTAGCTTTTTGGGAACACAAAGTTTCTTTTCAGTTGCAAACTCCATTCCATACATATATATGGGGAGGTACTAGCTCCAACTCGGTTTGACAGTGAAAACTGCAGGAACTTCAAACCGGCACTAGGAAACAGACTGAGAAAGCAGAGAAACTGTGTCCCCTGCAACCCGTTCCCTTGGTGCTAGATGAACGAACGTCTCTCCACTTGCTCTGTTCTGAGAGATAAGTGTGTGTGAAAGCCGTCCTTCACCTAGCTTGTTGGGAACACAAAGTTCCTTTTCAGTTGCAAACTCCATTCCATACATATATATGGGGACGTACTAGCTCCAACTCGGTTTGACAGTGAAAACTGCAGGAACTTCTAACCGGCACTAGGAAACAGACTGAGAAAGCAGAGAAAAAGTGTCTCCTGCAACCCGTTCCCTTGGTGCTAGATGAACGAACGTCTCTGCACTTCCTCTGTTCTGAGAGATAAGTGTGTGTGAAAGCCGTCCTTCACCTAGCTTGTTGGGAACACAGAGTTTCTTTTCAGTTGCAAACTCCATTCCATACATATATATGGGGAGGTAGAAGCTCCAACTCGGTTTTACAGTGAAAACTGCAGGAACTTCAAACCGGCACTAGGAAACAGACTGAGAAAGCAGAGAAAAAGTGTCTCCTGCAACCCGTTCCCTTGGTGCTAGATGAACGTACGTCTCTCCACTTGCTCAGTTCTGAGAGATAAGTGTGTGTGAAAGCCATCCTTCAACTTGCTTGTTGGGAACACAAAGTTTCTTTTCAGTTGCAAACTCTATTACATACATATATATGGTGAGGTAGAAGCTCCAACTCGGTTTTACAGTGAAAACTGCAGGAACTTCAAACCGGCACTAGGAAACAGACTGAGAAAGCAGAGAAACTGTGTCCCCTGCAACCCGTTCCCTTGGTGCTAGATGAACGACCGTCTCTCCACTTGCTCAGTTCTGAGAGATAAGTGTGTGTGAAAGCCGTCCTTCACCTAGCTTGTTCGGAACACAAAGTTTCTTTTCAGTTGCAAACTCCATTCCATACATATATATGGGGAGGTACTAGCTCCAACTCGGTTTGACAGTGAAAACTGCAGGAACTTCAAACCGGCACTAGGAAACAGACTGAGAAAGCAGAGAAAAAGTGTCTCCTGCAACCCGTTCCCTTGGTGCTAGATGAACGAAGTCTCTCCACTTGCTCAGTTCTGAAAGATAAGTGTGTGTGAAAGCCGTCCTTCACCTAGCTTGTTGGGAACACAAAGTTTCTTTTCATTTGCAAACTCCACTCCATACATATATATGGGGAGGTACTAGCTCCAACTCGGTTTGACAGTGAAAACTGCAGGATCTTCAAACCGGCACTAGGAAACAGACTGAGAAAGCAGAGACAAGGTGTCTCCTGCAACCCGTTCCCTTGGTGCTAGATGAACGAACGTCTCTCCACTTGCTCTGTTCTGAGAGATAAGTGTGTGTGAAAGCCGTCCTTCACCTAGCTTGTTGGGAACACAAAGTTCCTTTTCAGTTGCAAACTCCATTCCATACATATATATGGGGACGTACTAGCTCCAACTCGGTTTGACAGTGAAAACTGCAGGAACTTCTAACCGGCACTAGGAAACAGACTGAGAAAGCAGAGAAAAAGTGTCTCCTGCAACCCGTTCCCTTGGTGCTAGATGAACGAACGTCTCTGCACTTCCTCTGTTCTGAGAGATAAGTGTGTGTGAAAGCCGTCCTTCACCTAGCTTGTTGGGAACACAGAGTTTCTTTTCAGTTGCAAACTCCATTCCATACATATATATGGGGAGGTAGAAGCTCCAACTCGGTTTTACAGTGAAAACTGCAGGAACTTCAAACCGGCACTAGGAAACAGACTGAGAAAGCAGAGAAAAAGTGTCCCCTGCAACCCGTTCCCTTGCTGCTAGATGAACGAACGTCTCTCCACTTGCTCAGTTCTGAGAGATAAGTGTGTGTGAAAGCCGTCCTTCACCTAGCTTGTTGGGAACACAAAGTTTCTTTTCAGTTGCAAACTCCATTCCATACATATATATGGGGAGGTACAACCTCCAACTCGCTTTTACTGTGAAAACTGCAGGAACTTCAAACCGGCACTAGGAAACAGACTGAGAAAGCAGAGAATAAGTGTCTCCTGCAACCCGTTCCCTTGGTGCTAGATGAACGAACGTCTCTCCACTTGCTCAGTTTTGAGAGATAAGTGTGTGTGAAAGCCGCATTTCACCTAGCTTGTTGGGAACACAAAGTTTCTTTTCAGTTGCAAACTCCATTCCATACATATATATGGGGAGATACTAGCTCCAAATTGGTTTGACAATGAAAACTGCAGGAACTTCTTCCGGCACTAGGAAACAGACTGAGAAAGCAGAGAAAAAGTGTCTCCTCCAACCCGTTCCCTTGGTGCTAGATGAACGAAAGTCTCTCCACTTGCTCAGTTCTGAGAGATATGTGCGTGTGAAAGCCGTCCTTCACCTAGCTTGTTGGGAACACAAAGTTTCTTTTCAGTTGCAAACTCCATTCCATACATATATATGGGGAGGTACTAGCTCCAACTCGGTTTGACAGTGAAAACTGCAGGAACTTCAAACCGGCACTAGGAAACAGACTGAGAAAGCAGAGAAAAAGTGTCTCCTGCAACCCTTTCCCTTGGTGCTAGATGAACGAACGTCTCTCCAATTGCTCTGTTCTGAGAGTTAAGTGTGTGTGAAAGCCGTCCTTCACCTAGCTTGTTGGGAACACAAAGTTTCTTTTCAGTTGCAAACTCCATTCCATACATATATATGGGGAGGTACTAGCTCCAACTCGGTTTGACAGTGAAAACTGCAGGAACTTCAAACCGGCACTAGGAAACAGACTGAGAAAGCAGAGAAAAAGTGTCTCCTGCAACCCGTTCCCTTGGTGCTAGATGAACGAAAGTCTATCCACTTGCTCAGTTCTGAGAGATAAGTGTGTGTGAAAGCCGTCCTTCACCTAGCTTGTTGGGAACACAAAGTTTCTTTTCAGTTGCAAACTCCATTCCATACATATATATGGGGAGGTACTAGCTCCAACTCGGTTTGACAGTGAAAACTGCAGGAACTTCAAACCGGCACTAGGAAACAGACTGAGAAAGCAGAGAAAAAGTGTCTCCTGCAACCCGTTCCCTTGGTGCTAGATGAACGAACGTCTCTCCACTTGCTCAGTTCTGAGAGATAAGTGTGTGTGAAAGCCGTCCTTCACCTAGCTTGTTGGGAACACAAAGTTTCTTTTCAGTTGCAAACTCCATTCCATACATATATATGGGGAGGTACAAGCTCCAACTCGGTTTGACAGTGAAAACTGCAGAAACATCAAACCGGCACTAGGAAAAAGTCTGAGAAAGCAGAGAAAAAGTGTCTCCTGCAACCCGTTCCCTTGGTACTAGATGAACGAACGTCTCTGCACTTGCTCTGTTCTGAGAGATAAGTGTGTGTGAAAGCCGTCCTTCACCTAGCTTGTTGGGAACACAAAGTTTCTTTTCAGTTGTAAACTCCATTCCATACATATATATGGGGAGATACTAGCTCCAAATCGGGTTGACAATGAAAACTGCAGGAACTTCTAACCGGCACTAGGAAACAGACTGAGAAAGCAGAGAAAAAGTGTCTCCTGCATCCCGTTCCCTTGGTGCTAGATGAACGAACGTCTCTCCAATTGCTCTGTTCTGAGAGATAAGTGTGTGTGAAAGCCGTCCTTCACCTAGCTTGTTGGGAACACAAAGTTTCTTTTCAGTTGCAAACTCCATTCCATACATATATATGGGGAGGTAGAAGCTCCAACTCGGATTTACAGTGAAAACTGCAGGAACTTCAAACCGGCACTAGGAAACAGACTGAGAAAGCAGAGAAAAAGTGTCTCCTGCAACCCGTTCCCTTGGTGCTACATGAACGAACGTCTCTCCACTTGCTCAGTTCTGAGAGATAAGTGTGTGTGAAAGCCGTCCTTCACATAGCTTGTTGGGAACACAAAGTTTCTTTTCAGTTGCAAACTCCATTCCATACATATATATGGGGAGGTACAAGCTCCAACTCGGTTTTACAGTGAAAACTGCAGGAACTTCAAACCGGCACTAGGAAACAGACTGAGGAAGCAGAGAAATAGTGTCTCCTGCAACCCGTTCCCTTGGTGCTACATGAAAGAACGTCTCTCCACTTGCTCAGTTCTGAGAGATAAGTGTGTTTGAAAGCCGTCCTTCACATAGCTTGTTGGGAACACAAAGTTTCTTTCCAGTTGCCAACTCAATTCCATACATATATATGGGGAGGTACTAGCACCAACTCTGTTTGACAGTGAAAACTGCAGGAACTTCAAACCGGCACTAGGAAACAGACTGAGAAAACAGAGAAAAAGTGTCTCCTGCAACCCGTTCCCTTTGTGCTACATGAACGAACGTCTCTCCACTTGCTCAGTTCTGAGAGATAAGTGTGTGTGAAAGCCGTCCTTCACCTAGCTTGTTGGGAACACAAAGTTTCTTTTCAGTTGCCAACTCAATTCCATACATATATATGGGGAGGTATTAGCTCCAACTGTGTTTGACAGTGAAAACTGCAGGAACTTCAAACCGGCACTAGGAAACAGACTGAGAAAGCAGAGAAAAAGTGTCTCCTGCAACCCGTTCCCTTGGTGCTAGATGAACGAACGTCTCTCCACTTGCTCAGTTCTGTGAGATAAGTGTGTGTGAAAGCCGTCCTTCAAATTGCTTGTTGGGAACACAAAGTTTCTTTTCAGTTGCAAACCCCATTCCATACATATATATGGGGAGGTAGAAGCTCCAACTCGGTTTTACAGTGAAAACTGCAGGAACTTCAAACCGGCACTAGGAAACAGACTGAGAAAACAGAGAAAAAGTGTCTCCTGCAACCCGTTCCCTTGGTGCTAGATGAACGAACGTCTCTCCACTTGCTCAGTTCTGAGAGATAAGTGTGTGTGAAAGCCGCACTTCACCTAGCTTCTTGGGAACACAAAGTTTCTTTTCAGTTGCAAACTCCATTCCATACATATATATGGGGAGATACTAGCTCCAAATCGGTTTGACAATGAAACTGCAGGAACTTCTAACCGGCACTAGGAAACAGACTGAGAAAGCAGAGAAAAAGTGTCTCCTCCAACCCGTTCCCTTGGTGCTAGATGAACGAACGTCTCTCCACTTGCTCTGTTCTGAGAGATATGTGCGTGTGAAAGCCGTCCTTCACCTAGCTTGTTGGGAACACAAAGTTTCTTTTCAGTTGCAAACTCCATTCCATACATATATATGGGGAGGTACTTCCTCCAACTCGGTTTGACAGTGAAAACTGCAGGAACTTCAAACCGGCACTAGGAAACAGACTGAGAAAGCAGAGAAAAAGTGTCTCCTGCAACCCGTTCCCTTGGTGCTAGATGAACGAACGTCTCTCCAATTTCTCTGTTCTGAGAGATAAGTGTGTGTGAAAGCCGTCCTTCACCTAGCTTGTTGGGAACACAAAGTTTCTTTTCAGTTGCAAACTCCATTCCATACATATATATGGGGAGGTAGAAGCTCCAACTCGGTTTTACAGTGAAAACTGCAGGAACTTCAAACCGGCACTAGGAAACAGACTGAGAAAGCAGAGAAAAAGTGTCTCCTGCAACCCGGTCCCTTGGTGCTAGATGAACGAACATCTCTCCACTTGCTCAGTTCTGAGAGATAAGTGTGTGTGAAAGCCGTCCTTCACCTAGCTTGTTGGGAACACAAAGTTTCTTTTCAGTTGCAAACTCCATTCCATACATATATATGGGGAGGTACTAGCTCCAACTCGGTTTGACAGTGAAAACTGCAGGAACTTCAAACCGGCACTAGGAAACAGACTGAGAAAACAGAGAAAAAGTGTCTCCTGCAACCCGTTCCCTTGGTGCTAGATGAACGAAAGTCTCTCCACTTGCTCAGTTCTGAGAGATAAGTGTGTGTGAAAGCCGCACTTCACCTAGCTTCTTGGGAACACAAAGTTTCTTTTCAGTTGCAAACTCCATTCCATACATATATATGGGGAGGTACTAGCTCCAAATCGGTTTGACAATGAAACTGCAGGAACTTCTAACCGGCACTAGGAAACAGACTGAGAAAGCAGAGAAAAAGTGTCTCCTGCAACCCGTTCCCTTGGTGCTAGATGAACGAACGTCTCTCCACTTGCTCAGTTCTGAGAGATAAGTGTGTGTGAAAGCCGTCCTTCACCTAGCTTGTTGGGAACACAAAGTTTCTTTTCAGTTGCCAACTCAATTCCATACATATATATGGGGAGGTATTAGCTCCAACTCGGTTTGACAGTGAAAACTGCAGGAACTTCAAACCGGCACTAGGAAACAGACTGAGAAAGCAGAGAAAAAGTGTCTCCTGCAACCCGTTCCCTTGGTGCTAGATGAACGAACGTCTCTCCACTTGCTCAGTTCTGTGAGATAAGTGTGTGTGAAAGCCGTCCTTCAACTTGCTTGTTGGGAACACAAAGTTTCTTTTCAGTTGCAAACCCCATTCCATACATATATATGGGGAGGTAGAAGCTCCAACTCGGTTTTACAGTGAAAACTGCAGGAACTTCAAACCGGCACTAGGAAACAGACTGAGAAAACAGAGAAAAAGTGTCTCCTGCAACCCGTTCCCTTGGTGCTAGATGAACGAACGTCTCTCCACTTGCTCAGTTCTGAGAGATAAGTGTGTGTGAAAGCCGCACTTCACCTAGCTTCTTGGGAACACAAAGTTTCTTTTCAGTTGCACACTCCATTCCATACATATATATGGGGAAATACTAGCTCCAAATCGGTTTGACAATGAAACTGCAGGAACTTCTAACCGGCACTAGGAAACAGACTGAGAAAGCAGAGAAAAAGTGTCTCCTCCAACCCGTTCCCTTGGTGCTAGATGAACGAACGTCTCTCCACTTGCTCTGTTCTGAGAGATATGTGCGTGTGAAAGCCGTCCTTCACCTAGCTTGTTGGGAACACAAAGTTTCTTTTCAGTTGCAAACTCCATTCCATACATATATATGGGGAGGTACTAGCTCCAACTCGGTTTGACAGTGAAAACTGCAGGAACTTCAAACCGGCACTAGGAAACAGACTGAGAAAGCAGAGAAAAAGTGTCTCCTGCAACCCGTTCCCTTGGTGCTAGATGAACGAACGTCTCTCCAATTTCTCTGTTCTGAGAGATAAGTGTGTGTGAAAGCCGTCCTTCACCTAGCTTGTTGGGAACACAAAGTTTCTTTTCAGTTGCAAACTCCATTCCATACATATATATGGGGAGGTACAAGCTCCAACTCGGTTTTACAGTGAAAACTGCAGGAACTTCAAACCGGCACTAGGAAACAGACTGAGAAAGCAGAGAAAAAGTGTCTCCTGCAACCCGGTCCCTTGGTGCTAGATGAACGAACGTCTCTCCACTTGCTCAGTTCTGAGAGATAAGTGTGTGTGAAAGCCGTCCTTCAACTAGCTTGTTGGGAACACAAAGTTTCTTTTCAGTTGCAAACTCCATTCCATACATATATATGGGGAGGTACTAGCTCCAACTCGGTTTGACAGTGAAAACTGCAGGAACTTCAAACCGGCACTAGGAAACAGACTGAGAAAGCAGAGAAAAAGTGTCTCCTGCAACCCGTTCCCTTGGTGCTAGATGAACGAACGTCTCTCCACTTGCTCAGTTCTGTGAGATAAGTGTGTGTGAAAGCCGTCCTTCAACTTGCTTGTTGGGAACACAAAGTTTCTTTTCAGTTGCAAATCCCATTCCATACATATATATGGGGAGGTAGAAGCTCCAACTCGGTTTTACAGTGAAAACTGCAGGAACTTCAAACCGGCACTAGGAAACAGACTGAGAAAACAGAGAAAAAGTGTCTCCTGCAACCCGTTCCCTTGGTGCTAGATGAACGAACGTCTCTCCACTTGCTCAGTTCTGAGAGATAAGTGTGTGTGAAAGCCGCACTTCACCTAGCTTGTTGGGAACACAAAGTTTCTTTTCAGTTGCAAACTCCATTCCATACATATATATGGGGAGATACTAGCTCCAAATCGGGTTGACAATGAAACTGCAGGAACTTCTAACCGGCACTAGGAAACAGACTGAGAAAGCAGAGAAAAAGTGTTTCCTCCAACCCGTTCCCTTGGTGCTAGATGAACGAACGTCTCTCCACTTGCTCTGTTCTGGGAGATATGTGCGTGTGAAAGCCGTCCTTCACCTAGCTTGTTGGGAACACAAAGTTTCTTTTCAGTTGCAAACTCCATTCCATACATATATATGGGGAGGTACTAGCTCCAACTCGGTTTGACAGTGAAAACTGCAGGAACTTCAAACCGGCACTAGGAAACAGACTGAGAAAGCAGAGAAAAAGTGTCTCCTGCGACCCGTTCCCTTGGTGCTAGATGAACGAACGTCTCTCCAATTTCTCTGTTCTGAGAGATAAGTGTGTGTGAAAGCCGTCCTTCACCTAGCTTGTTGGGAACACAAAGTTTCTTTTCATTTGCAAACTCCATTCCATACATATATATGGGGAGGTAGAAGCTCCAACTCGGTTTTACAGTGAAAACTGCAGGAACTTCAAACCGGCACTAGGAAACAGACTGAGAAAGCAGAGAAAAAGTGTCTCCTGTAACCCGGTCCCTTGGTGCTAGATGAACGAACGTCTCTCCACTTGCTCAGTTCTGAGAGATAAGTGTGTGTGAAAGCCGTCCTTCACCTAGCTTGTTGGGAACACAAAGTTTCTTTTCAGTTGCAAACTCCATTCCATACATATATATGGGGAGGTACTAGCTCCAACTCGGTTTGACAGTGAAAACTGCAGGAACTTCAAACCGGCACTAGGAAACAGACTGAGAAAGCAGAGAAAAAGTGTCTCCTGCAACCCGTTCCCTTGGTGCTAGATGAACGAACGTCTCTCCACTTGCTCAGTTCTGAGAGATAAGTGTGTGTTAAAGCCGTCCTTCACCTAGCTTGTTGGGAACACAAAGTTTCTTTTCAGTTGCAAACTCCATTCCATACATATATATGGGGAGGTACTAGCTCCAACTCGGTTTGACAGTGAAAACTGCAGGAACTTCAAACCGGCACTAGGAAAAAGTCTGAGAAAGCAGAGAAAAAGTGTCTCCTGCAACCCGTTCCCTTGGTGCTAGATGAACGAACGTCTCTCCACTTGCTCTGTTCTGAGAGATAAGTGTGTGTGAAAGCCGTTTTTCACCTAGCTTGTTGGGAACACAAAGTTTCTTTTCAGTTGCAAACTCCATTCCATACATATATATGGGGAGGTAGAAGCTCCAACTCGGTTTTACAGTGAAAACTGCAGGAACTTCAAACCGGCACTAGGAAACAGACTGAGAAAGCAGAGAAAAAGTGTCCCCTGCAACCCGTTCCCTGGTGCTAGATGAACGAACGTCTCTCCACTTGCTAAGTTCTGAGAGATAAGTGTGTGTGAAAGCCGTCCTTCACCTAGCTTGTTGGGAACACAAAATTTCTTTTCAGTTGCAAACTCCATTCCATACATATATATGGGGAGGTACAAGCTGCAACTCGGTTTTACAGTGAAAACTGCAGGAACATCAATCCGGCACTAGGAAACAGACTGAGGAAGCAGAGAAAAAGTGTCCCCTGCAACCCGTTCCCTTGGTGCTAGATGAACGAACGTCTCTCCACTTGCTCAGTTCTGAGAGATAAGTGTGTGTGAAAGCCGTCCTTCACCTAGCTTGTTGGGAACACAAAGTTTCTTTTCAGTTGCAAACTCCATTCCATACATATATATGGGGAGGTAGAAGCTCCAACTCGGTTTTACAGTGAAAACTGCAGGAACTTCAAACCGGCACTAGGAAACAGACTGAGAAAGCAGAGAAAAAGTGTCCCCTGCAACCCGTTCCCTGGTGCTAGATGAACGAACGTCTCTCCACTTGCTAAGTTCTGAGAGATAAGTGTGTGTGAAAGCCGTCCTTCACCTAGCTTGTTGGGAACACAAAGTTTCTTTTCAGTTGCAAACTCCATTCCATACATATATATGGGGAGGTACTAGCTCCAACTCGGTTTTACAGTGAAAACTGCAGGAACTTCAAACCGGCACTAGGAAACAGACTGAGAAAGCAGAGAAAAAGTGTCTCCTGCAACCCGTTCCCTTGGTGCTAGATGAACGAACGTCTCTCCACTTGCTAAGTTCTGAGAGATAAGTGTGTGTGAAAGCCGTCCTTCACCTAGCTTGTTGGGAACACAGAGTTTCTTTTCAGTTGCAAACTCCATTCCATACATATATATGGGGAGGTACTAGCTCCAACTCGGTTTGACAGTGAAAACTGCAGGAACTTCAAACCGGCACTAGGAAACAGACTGAGAAAGCAGAGAAAAAGTGTCTCCTGCAACCCGTTCCCTTGGTGGTAGATGAACGAACGTCTCTCCTATTGCTCTGTTCTGAGAGATAAGTGTGTGTGAAAGCCGTCCTTCACCTAGCTTGTTGGGTACACAAAGTTTCTTTTCAGTTGCAAACTCCATTCCATACATATATATGGGGAGGTAGAAGCTCCAACTCGGATTTACAGTGAAAACTGCAGGAACTTCAAACCGGCACTAGGAAACAGACTGAGAAAGCAGAGAAAAAGTGTCTCCTGCAACCCGTTCCCTTGGTGCTAGATGAACGAACGTCTCTCCACTTGCTCAGTTCTGAGAGATAAGTGTGTGTGAAAACCGTCCTTCACCTAGCTTGTTGGGAACACAAAGTTTCTTTTCAGTTGCAAACTCCATTCCATACATATATATGGGGAGGTACAAGCTCCAACTCGGTTTTACAGTGAAAAGTGCAGGAACTTCAAACCGGCACTAGGAAACAGACTGAGGAAGCAGAGAAATAGTGTCTCCTGCAACCCGTTCCCTTGGTGCTACATGAAAGAACGTCTCTCCACTTGCTCAGTTCTGAGAGATAAGTGTGTGTGAAAGCCGTCCTTCACCTAGCTTGTTGGGAACACAAAGTTTCTTTTCAGTTGCCAACTCAATTCCATACATATATATGGGGAGGTATTAGCTCCAACTCGGTTTGACAGTGAAAACTGCAGGAACTTCAAACCGGCACTAGGAAACAGACTGAGAAAGCAGAGAAAAAGTGTCTCCTGCAACCCGTTCCCTTGGTGCTAGATGAACGAACGTCTCTCCACTTGCTCAGTTCTGTGAGATAAGTGTGTGTGAAAGCCGTCCTTCAACTTGCTTGTTGGGAACACAAAGTTTCTTTTCAGTTGCAAACTCCATTCCATACATATATATGGGGAGGTAGAAGCTCCAACTCGGTTTTACAGTGAAAACTGCAGGAACTTCCAACCGGCACTAGGAAACAGACTGAGAAATCAGAGAAAAAGTGTCTCCTGCAACCCGTTCCCTTGGTGCTAGATGAACGAACGTCTCTCCACTTGCTCAGTTCTGAGAGATAAGTGTGTGTGAAAGCCGCACTTCACCTAGCTTGTTGGGAACACAAAGTTTCTTTTCAGTTGCAAACTCCATTCCATACATATATATGGGGAGGTACTAGCTCCAACTCGGTTTGACAGTGAAAACTGCAGGAACTTCAAACCGGCACTAGGAAACAGACTGAGAAAGCAGAGAAAAAGTGTCTCCTGCAACCCGTTCCCTTGATGCTAGATGAACGAACGTCTCTCCAATTTCTCTGTTCTGAGAGATAAGTGTGTGTGAAAGCCGTCCTTCACCTAGCTTGTTGGGAACACAAAGTTTCTTTTCAGTTGCAAACTCCATTCCATACATATATATGGGGAGGTACTAGCTCCAACTCGGTTTGACAGTGAAAACTGCAGGAACTTCAAACCGGCACTAGGAAACAGACTGAGAAAGCAGAGAAAAAGTGTCTCCTGCAACCCGTTCCCTTGGTGCTAGATGAACGAACGTCTCTCCACTTGCTCTGTTCTGAGAGATAAGTGTGTGTGAAAGCCGTCTTTCACCTAGCTTGTAGGGAACACAAAGTTTCTTTTCAGTTGCAAACTCCATTCCATACATATATATGGGGAGGTAGAAGCTCCAACTCGGTTTTACAGTGAAAACTGCAGGAACTTCAAACCGGCACTAGGAAACAGACTGAGAAAGCAGAGAAAAAGTGTCCCCTGCAACCCGTTCCCTGGTGCTAGATGAACCAACGTCTCTCCACTTGCTAAGTTCTGAGAGATAAGTGTGTGTGAAAGCCGTCCTTCACCTAGCTTGTTGGGAACACAAAATTTCTTTTCAGTTGCAAACTCCATTCCATACATATATATGGGGAGGTACAAGCTGCAACTCGGTTTTACAGTGAAAACTGCAGGAACATCAATCCGGCACTAGGAAACAGACTGAGGAAGCAGAGAAAAAGTGTCTCCTGCAACCCGTTCCCTTGGTGCTAGATGAACCAACGTCTCTCCACTTGCTAAGTTCTGAGAGATAAGTGTGTGTGAAAGCCGTCCTTCACCTAGCTTGTTGGGAACACAAAATTTCTTTTCAGTTGCAAACTCCATTCCATACATATATATGGGGAGGTACAAGCTGCAACTCGGTTTTACAGTGAAAACTGCAGGAACATCAATCCGGCACTAGGAAACAGACTGAGGAAGCAGAGAAAAAGTGTCCCCTGCAACCCGTTCCCTTGGTGCTAGATGAACGAACGTCTCTCCACTTGCTCAGTTCTGAGAGATAAGTGTGTGTGAAAGCCGAACTTCACCTAGCTTTTTGGGAACACAAAGTTTCTTTTCAGTTGCAAACTCCATTCCATACATATATATGGGGAGGTAGAAGCTCCAACTCGGTTGTACAGTGAAAACTGCAGGAACATCAAACCGGCACTAGGAAGCAGACTGAGAAAGCAGAGAAAAAGTGTCTCCTGCAACCCGTTCCCTTGGTGCTAGATGAACGAACGTCTCTCCACTTGCTCAGTTCTGAGAGATAAGTGTGTGTGAAAGCCGTTCTTCACCTAGCTTGTTCGGAACACAAAGTTTCTATTCAGTTGCAAACTCCATTCCATACATATATATGGGGAGGTACAAGCTCCAACTCGGTTTTACAGTGAAAACTGCAGGAACTTCAAACCGGCACTAGGAAACAGACTGAGAAAGCAGAGAAAAAGTGTCTCCTGCAACCCGGTCCCTTGGTGCTAGATAAACGAACGTCTCTCCACTTGCTCAGTTCTGAGAGATAAGTGTGTGTGAAAGCCGTCCTTCACCTAGCTTGTTGGGAACACAAAGTTTCTTTTCAGTTGCAAACTCCATTCCATACATATATATGGGGAGGTACTAGCTCCAACTCGGTTTGACAGTGAAAACTGCAGGAACTTCAAACCGGCACTAGGAAACAGACTGAGAAAGCAGAGAAAAAGTGTCTCCTGCAACCCGTTCCCTTGGTGCTAGATGAACGAACGTCTCTCCACTTGCTCAGTTCTGTGAGATAAGTGTGTGTGAAAGCCGTCCTTCAACTTGCTTGTTGGGAACACAAAGTTTCTTTTCAGTTGCAAACCCCATTCCATACATATATATGGGGAGGTAGAAGCTCCAACTCGGTTTTACAGTGAAAACTGCAGGAACTTCAAACCGGCACTAGGAAACAGACTGAGAAAACAGAGAAAAAGTGTCTCCTGCAACCCGTTCCCTTGGTGCTAGATGAACGAACGTCTCTCCACTTGCTCAGTTCTGAGAGATAAGTGTGTGTGAAAGCCGCACTTCACCTAGCTTGTTGGGAACACAAAGTTTCTTTTCAGTTGCAAACTCCATTCCATACATATATATGGGGAGATACTAGCTCCAAATCGGTTTGACAATGAAACTGCAGGAACTTCTAACCGGCACTAGGAAACAGACTGAGAAAGCAGAGAAAAAGTGTCTCCTCCAACCCGTTCCCTTGGTGCTAGATGAACGAACGTCTCTCCACTTGCTCTGTTCTGAGAGATAAGTGTGTGTGAAAGCCGTCCTTCACCTAGCTTGTTGGGAACACAAAGTTTCTTTTCAGTTGCAAACTCCATTCCATACATATATATGGGGAGGTACTAGCTCCAACTCGGTTTGACAGTGAAAACTGCAGGAACTTCAAACCGGCACTAGGAAACAGACTGAGAAAGCAGAGAAAAAGTGTCTCCTGCAACCCGTTCCCTTGGTGCTAGATGAACGAACGTCTCTCCAATTTCTCTGTTCTGAGAGATAAGTGTGTGTGAAAGCCGTCCTTCACCTAGCTTGTTGGGAACACAAAGTTTCTTTTCAGTTGCAAACTCCATTCCATACATATATATGGGGAGGTAGAAGCTCCAACTCGGTTTTACAGTGAAAACTGCAGGAACTTCAAACCGGCACTAGGAAACAGACTGAGAAAGCAGAGAAAAAGTGTCTCCTGCAACCCGGTCCCTTGGTGCTAGATGAACGAACGTCTCTCCACTTGCTCAGTTCTGAGAGATAAGTGTGTGTGAAAGCCGTCCTTCACCTAGCTTGTTGGGAACACAAAGTTTCTTTTCAGTTGCAAACTCCATTCCATACATATATATGGGGAGGTACTAGCTCCAACTCGGTTTGATAGTGAAAACTGCAGGAACTTCAAACCGGCACTAGGAAACAGACTGAGAAAGCAGAGAAAAAGTGTCTCCTGCAAATCGTTCCCTTGGTGCTAGATGAACGAACGTCTCTCCACTTGCTCAGTTCTGAGAGATAAGTGTGTGTTAAAGCCGTCCTTCACCTAGCTTGTTGGGAACACAAAGTTTCTTTTCAGTTGCAAACTCCATTCCATACATATATATGGGGAGGTACTAGCTCCAACTCGGTTTGACAGTGAAAACTGCAGGAACTTCAAACCGGCACTAGGAAAAAGTCTGAGAAAGCAGAGAAAAAGTGTCTCCTGCAACCCGTTCCCTTGGTGCTAGATGAACGAACGTCTCTCCACTTGCTCAGTTCTGAGAGATAAGTGTGTGTGAAAGCCGTCCTTCACCTAGCTTGTTGGGAACACAAAGTTTCTTTTCAGTTGCAAACTCCATTCCATACATATATATGGGGAGGTAGAAGCTCCAACTCGGTTTTACAGTGAAAACTGCAGGAACTTCAAACCGGCACTAGGAAACAGACTGAGAAAGCAGAGAAAAAGTGTCCCCTGCAACCCGTTCCCTGGTGCTAGATGAACGAACGTCTCTCCACTTGCTAAGTTCTGAGAGATAAGTGTGTGTGAAAGCCGTCCTTCACCTAGCTTGTTGGGAACACAAAATTTCTTTTCAGTTGCAAACTCCATTCCATACATATATATGGGGAGGTACAAGCTGCAACTCGGTTTTACAGTGAAAACTGCAGGAACATCAATCCGGCACTAGGAAACAGACTGAGGAAGCAGAGAAAAAGTGTCCCCTGCAACCCGTTCCCTTGGTGCTAGATGAACGAACGTCTCTCCACTTGCTCAGTTCTGAGAGATAAGTGTGTGTGAAAGCCGACCTTCACCTAGCTTGTTGGGAACACAAAGTTTCTTTTCAGTTGCAAACTCCATTCCATACATATATATGGGGAGGTAGAAGCTCCAACTCGGTTTTACAGTGAAAACTGCAGGAACTTCAAACCGGCACTAGGAAACAGACTGAGAAAGCAGAGAAAAAGTGTCCCCTGCAACCCGTTCCCTGGTGCTAGATGAACGAACGTCTCTCCACTTGCTAAGTTCTGAGAGATAAGTGTGTGTGAAAGCCGTCCTTCATCTAGCTTGTTGGGAACACAAAGTTTCTTTTCAGTTGCAAACTCCATTCCATACATATATATGGGGAGGTACTAGCTCCAACTCGGTTTGACAGTGAAAACTGCAGGAACTTCAAACCGGCACTAGGAAACAGACTGAGAAAGCAGAGAAAAAGTGTCTCCTGCAACCCGTTCCCTTGGTGCTAGATGAACGAACGTCTCTCCACTTGCTAAGTTCTGAGAGATAAGTGTGTGTGAAAGCCGTCCTTCACCTAGCTTGTTGGGAACACAGAGTTTCTTTTCAGTTGCAAACTCCATTCCATACATATATATGGGGAGGTACTAGCTCCAACTCGGTTTGACAGTGAAAACTGCAGGAACTTCAAACCGGCACTAGGAAAAAGTCTGAGAAAGCAGAGAAAAAGTGTCTCCTGCAACCCGTTCCCTTGGTGCTAGATGAACGAACGTCTCTGCACTTGCTCTGTTCTGAGAGATAAGTGTGTGTGAAAGCCGTCCTTCACCTAGCTTGTTGGGAACACAAAGTTTCTTTTCAGTTGTAAACTCCATTCCATACATATATATGGGGAGATACTAGCTCCAAATCGGTTTGACAATGAAAACTGCAGGAACTTCTAACCGGCACTAGGAAACAGACTGAGAAAGCAGAGAAAAAGTGTCTCCTGCAACCCGTTCCCTTGGTGGTAGATGAACGAACGTCTCTCCTATTGCTCTGTTCTGAGAGATAAGTGTGTGTGAAAGCCGTCCTTCACCTAGCTTGTTGGGTACACAAAGTTTCTTTTCAGTTGCAAACTCCATTCCATACATATATATGGGGAGGTAGAAGCTCCAACTCGGATTTACAGTGAAAACTGCAGGAACTTCAAACCGGCACTAGGAAACAGACTGAGAAAGCAGAGAAAAAGTGTCTCCTGCAACCCGTTCCCTTGGTGCTAGATGAACGAACGTCTCTCCACTTGCTCAGTTCTGAGAGATAAGTGTGTGTGAAAGCCGTACTTCACCTAGCTTGTTGGGAACACAAAGTTTCTTTTCAGTTGCAAACTCCATTCCATACATATATATGGGGAGGTACAAGCTTCAACTCGGTTTTACAGTGAAAAGTGCAGGAACTTCAAACCGGCACTAGGAAACAGACTGAGGAAGCAGAGAAATAGTGTCTCCTGCAACCCGTTCCCTTGGTGCTACATGAAAGAACGTCTCTCCACTTGCTCAGTTCTGAGAGATAAGTGTCTGTGAAAGCCGTCCTTCACCTAGCTTGTTGGGAACACAAAGTTTCTTTTCAGTTGCAAACTCCATTCCATACATATATATGGTGAGGAACTAGCTCCAACTCGGTTTGACAGTGAAAACTGCAGGAACTTCAAACCGGCACTAGGAAACAGACTGAGAAAGCAGAGAAAAAGTGTCTCCTGCAACCCGTTCCCTTGGTGCTAGATGAACGAACGTCTCTCCACTTGCTCAGTTCTGAGAGATAAGTGTGTGTGAAAGCCGTCCTTCACCTAGCTTGTTGGGAACACAAAGTTTCTTTTCAGTTGCAAACTCCATTCCATACATATATATGGTGAGGAACTAGCTCCAACTCGGTTTGACAGTGAAAACTGCAGGAACTTCAAACCGGCACTATGAAACAGACTGAGAAAGCAGAGAAAAAGTGTCTCCTGCAACCCGTTCCCTTGGTGCTAGATGAACGAACGTCTCTCCACTTGCTCAGTTCTGAGAGAAAAGTGTGTGTGAAAGCCGTCCTTCACCTAGCTTGTTGGGAACACAAAGTTTCTTTTCAGTTGCAAACTCCATTCCATACATGTATATGGGGAGGTAGAAGCTCCAACTCGGTTTTACAGTGATAACTGCAGGAACTTCAAACCGGCAATAGGAAACAGACTGAGAAAGCAGAGAAAAAGTGTCTCCTGCAACCCGTTCCCTTGGTGCTAGATGAACGAACGTCTCTCCACTTGCTCAGTTCTGAGAGATAAGTGTGTGTGAAAGCCGTCCTTCACCTAGCTTGTTGGGAACACAAAGTTTCTTTTCAGTTGCAAACTCCATTCCATACATATATATGGGGAGGTACTAGCTCCAACTCGGTTTGACAGTGAAAACTGCAGGAACTTCAAACCGGCACTAGGAAACAGACTGAGAAAGCAGAGAAAAAGTGTCTCCTGCAACCCGTTCCCTTGGTGCTAGATGAACGAACGTCTCTCCACTTGCTAAGTTCTGAGAGATAAGTGTGTGTGAAAGCCGTCCTTCACCTAGCTTGTTGGGAACACAGAGTTTCTTTTCAGTTGCAAACTCCATTCCATACATATATATGGGGAGGTACTAGCTCCAACTCGGTTTGACAGTGAAAACTGCAGGAACTTCAAACCGGCACTAGGAAAAAGTCTGAGAAAGCAGAGAAAAAGTGTCTCCTGCAACCCGTTCCCTTGGTGCTAGATGAACGAACGTCTCTGCACTTGCTCTGTTCTGAGAGATAAGTGTGTGTGAAAGCCGTCCTTCACCTAGCTTGTTGGGAACACAAAGTTTCTTTTCAGTTGTAAACTCCATTCCATACATATATATGGGGAGATACTAGCTCCAAATCGGTTTGACAATGAAAACTGCAGGAACTTCTAACCGGCACTAGGAAACAGACTGAGAAAGCAGAGAAAAAGTGTCTCCTGCAACCCGTTCCCTTGGTGCTAGATGAACGAACGTCTCTCCTATTGCTCTGTTCTGAGAGATAAGTGTGTGTGAAAGCCGTCCTTCACCTAGCTTGTTGGGTACACAAAGTTTCTTTTCAGTTGCAAACTCCATTCCATACATATATATGGGGAGGTAGAAGCTCCAACTCGGATTTACAGTGAAAACTGCAGGAACTTCAAACCGGCACTAGGAAACAGACTGAGAAAGCAGAGAAAAAGTGTCTCCTGCAACCCGTTCCCTTGGTGCTAGATGAACGAACGTCTCTCCACTTGCTCAGTTCTGAGAGATAAGTGTGTGTGAAAGCCGTCCTTCACCTAGCTTGTTGGGAACACAAAGTTTCTTTTCAGTTGCAAACTCCATTCCATACATATATATGGGGAGGTACAAGCTCCAACTCGGTTTTACAGTGAAAAGTGCAGGAACTTCAAACCGGCACTAGGAAACAGACTGAGGAAGCAGAGAAATAGTGTCTCCTGCAACCCGTTCCCTTGGTGCTACATGAAAGAACGTCTCTCCACTTGCTCAGTTCTGAGAGATAAGTGTGTGTGAAAGCCGTCCTTCACCTAGCTTGTTGGGAACACAAAGTTTCTTTTCAGTTGCAAACTCCATTCCATACATATATATGGTGAGGAACTAGCTCCAACTCGGTTTGACAGTGAAAACTGCAGGAACTTCAAACCGGCACTAGGAAACACACTGAGAAAGCAGAGAAAAAGTGTCTCCTGCAACCCGTTCCCTTGGTGCTAGATGAACGAACGTCTCTCCACTTGCTCAGTTCTGAGAGATAAGTGTGTGTGAAAGCCGTCCTTCACCTAGCTTGTTGGGAACACAAAGTTTCTTTTCAGTTGCAAACTCCATTCCATACATATATATGGTGAGGAACTAGCTCCAACTCGGTTTGACAGTGAAAACTGCAGGAACTTCAAACCGGCACTAGGAAACAGACTGAGAAAGCAGAGAAAAAGTGTCTCCTGCAACCCGTTCCCTTGGTGCTAGATGAACGAACGTCTCTCCACTTGCTCAGTTCTGAGAGATAAGTGTGTGTGAAAGCCGTCCTTCACCTAGCTTGTTGGGAACACAAAGTTTCTTTTCAGTTGCAAACTCCATTCCATACATATATATGGTGAGGAACTAGCTCCAACTCGGTTTGACAGTGAAAACTGCAGGAACTTCAAACCGGCACTAGGAAACAGACTGAGAAAGCAGAGAAAAAGTGTCTCCTGCAACCCGTTCCCTTGGTGCTAGATGAACGAACGTCTCTCCACTTGCTCAGTTCTGAGAGAAAAGTGTGTGTGAAAGCCGTCCTTCACCTAGCTTGTTGGGAACACAAAGTTTCTTTTCAGTTGCAAACTCCATTCCATACATGTATATGGGGAGGTAGAAGCTCCAACTCGGTTTTACAGTGATAACTGCAGGAACTTCAAACCGGCACTAGGAAACAGACTGAGAAAGCAGAGAAAAAGTGTCTCCTGCAACCCGTTCCCTTGGTGCTAGATGAACGAACGTTTCTCCACTTGCTCAGTTCTGAGAGATAAGTGTGTGTGAAAGCCGTCCTTCACCTAGCTTGTTGGGAACACAAAGTTTCTTTTCAGTTGCAAACTCCATTCCATACATATATATGGGGAGGTACTAGCTCCAACTCGGTTTGACAGTGAAAACTGCAGGAACTTCAAACCGGCACTAGGAAACAGACTGAGAAAGCAGAGAAAAAGTGTCTCCTGCAACCCGTTCCCTTGGTGCTAGATGAACGAACGTCTCTCCACTTGCTAAGTTCTGAGAGATAAGTGTGTGTGAAAGCCGTCCTTCACCTAGCTTGTTGGGAACACAGAGTTTCTTTTCAGTTGCAAACTCCATTCCATACATATATATGGGGAGGTACTAGCTCCAACTAGGTTTGACAGTGAAAACTGCAGGAACTTCAAACCGGCACTAGGAAAAAGTCTGAGAAAGCAGAGAAAAAGTGTCTCCTGCAACCAGTTCCCTTGGTGCTAGATGAACGAACGTCTCTGCACTTGCTCTGTTCTGAGAGATAAGTGTGTGTGAAAGCCGTCCTTCACCTAGCTTGTTGGGAACACAAAGTTTCTTTTCAGTTGTAAACTCCATTCCATACATATATATGGGGAGATACTAGCTCCAAATCGGTTTGACAATGAAAACTGCAGGAACTTCTAACCGGCACTAGGAAACAGACTGAGAAAGCAGAGAAAAAGTGTCTCCTGCAAACCGTTCCCTTGGTGCTAGATGAACGAACGTCTCTCCTATTGCTCTGTTCTGAGAGATAAGTGTGTGTGAAAGCCGTCCTTCACCTAGCTTGTTGGGTACACAAAGTTTCTTTTCAGTTGCAAACTCCATTCCATACATATATATGGGGAGGCAGAAGCTCCAACTCGGATTTACAGTGAAAACTGCAGGAACTTCAAACCGGCACTAGGAAACAGACTGAGAAAGCAGAGAAAAAGTGTCTCCTGCAACCCGTTCCCTTGGTGCTAGATGAACGAACGTCTCTCCACTTGCTCAGTTCTGAGAGATAAGTGTGTGTGAAAGCCGTCCTTCACCTAGCTTGTTGGGAACACAAAGTTTCTTTTCAGTTGCAAACTCCATTCCATACATATATATGGGGAGGTACAAGCTCCAACTCGGTTTTACAGTGAAAAGTGCAGGAACTTCAAACCGGCACTAGGAAACAGACTGAGGAAGCAGAGAAATAGTGTCTCCTGCAACCCGTTCCCTTGGTGCTACATGAAAGAACGTCTCTCCACTTGCTCAGTTCTGAGAGATAAGTGTGTGTGAAAGCCGTCCTTCACCTAGCTTGTTGGGAACACAAAGTTTCTTTTCAGTTGCAAACTCCATTCCATACATATATATGGTGAGGAACTAGCTCCAACTCGGTTTGACAGTGAAAACTGCAGGAACTTCAAACCGGCACTAGGAAACAGACTGAGAAAGCAGAGAAAAAGTGTCTCCTGCAACCCGTTCCCTTGGTGCTAGATGAACGAACGTCTCTCCACTTGCTCAGTTCTGAGAGATAAGTGTGTGTGAAAGCCGTCCTTCACCTAGCTTGTTGGGAACACAAAGTTTCTTTTCAGTTGCAAACTCCATTCCATACATGTATATGGGGAGGTAGAAGCTCCAACTCGGTTTTACAGTGATAACTGCAGGAACTTCAAACCGGCACTAGGAAACAGACTGAGAAAGCAGAGAAAAAGTGTCTCCTGCAACCCGTTCCCTTGGTGCTAGATGAACGAACGTCTCTCCACTTACTCAGTTCTGAGAGATAAGTGTGTGTGAAAGCCGTCCTTCACCTAGCTTGTTGGGAACACAAAGTTTCTTTACAGTTGCAAACTCCATTCCGTACATGTATATGGGGAGGTAGAAACTCCAACTCGGTTTTACAGTGAAAACTGCAGGAACTTCAAACCGGCACTAGGAAACAGACTGAGAAAGCAGAGAAAAAGTGTCTCCTGCAACCCGTTCCCTTGGTGCTAGATGAACGAACGTCTCTCCACTTGCTCAGTTCTGAGAGATAAGTGTGTGTGAAAGCCGTCCTTCACCTAGCTTGTTGGGAACACAAAGTTTCTTTTCAGTTGCAAACTCCATTCCATACATGTATATGGGGAGGTAGAAGCTCCAACTCGGTTTTACAGTGATAACTGCAGGAACTTCAAACCGGCACTAGGAAACAGACTGAGAAAGCAGAGAAAAAGTGTCTCCTGCAACCCGTTCCCTTGGTGCTAGATGAACGAAGGTCTCTCCACTTGCTCAGTTCTGAGAGATATGTGTGTGTGAAAGCCGCTCTTCACCAAGCTTGTTGGGAACACAAAGTTTCTTTTCAGTTGTAAACTCCATTCCATACATATATATGGGGAGATACTAGCTCCAAATCTGTTTGACAATGAAAACTGCAGGAACTTCTAACCGGCACTAGGAAACAGACTGAGAGAGCAGAGAAAAAGTGTCTCCTCCATCCCGTTCCCTTGGTGCTAGATGAACGAACGTCTCTCCACTTGCTCAGTTCTGAGAGATATGTGTGTGTGAAAGCCGCTCTTCACCAAGCTTGTTGGGAAAACAAAGTTTTTTTTCAGTTGTAAACTCCATTCCATACATATATATGGGGAGATACTAGCTCCAAATCGGTTTGACAATGAAAACTGCAGGAACTTCTAACCGGCACTAGGAAACAGACTGAGGAAGCAGAGAAATAGTGTCTCCTGCAACCCTTTCCCTTGGTGCTACATGAAAGAACGTCTCTCCACTTGCTCAGTTCTGAGAGATAAGTGTTTGTGAAAGCCGTCCTTCACATAGCTTGCTGGGAACACAAAGTTTCTTTCCAGTTGCCAACTCAATTCCATACATATATATGGGGAGGTACTAGCTCCAACTCGGTTTTACAGTGAAAACTGCAGGAACTTCAAACCGGCACTAGGAAACAGACTGAGAAAGCAGAGAAAAAGTGTCTCCTGCAACCCGTTCCCTTTGTGCTACATGAACGAACGTCTCTCCACTTGCTCAGTTCTGAGAGATAAGTGTGTGTGAAAGCCGTCCTTCACCTAGCTTGTTGGGAGCACAAAGTTTCTTTTCAGTTGCCAACACAATTCCATACATATATATGGGGAGGTACTAGCTCCAACTCGGTTTGACAGTGAAAACTGCAGGAACTTCTAACCGGCACTAGGAAACAGACTGAGAAAGAAGAGAAAAAGTGTCTCCTGCAACCCGTTCCCTTGGTGCTAGATGAACGAACGTCTCTCCACTTGCTCAGTTCTGAGAGATAAGTGTGTGTGAAAGCCGTCCTTCAACTAGCTTGTTGGGAACACAAAGTTTCTTTTCAGTTGCAAACTCCATTCCATACATATATATGGGGAGGTAGAAGCTCCAACTCGGTTTTACAGTGAAAACTGCAGGAACTTCAAACCGGCACTAGGAAACAGACTGAGAAAACAGAGAAAAAGTGTCTCCTGCAACCCGTTCCCTTGGTGCTAGATGAACGAACGTCTCTCCACTTGCTCAGTTCTGAGAGATAAGTGTGTGTGAAAGCCGCACTTCACCTAGCTTGTTGGGAACACAAAGTTTCTTTTCAGTTGCAAACTCCATTCCATACATATATATGGGGAGATACTAGCTCCAAATCGGTTTGACAATGAAAACTGCAGGAACTTCTAACCGGCACTAGGAAACAGACTGAGAAAGCAGAGAAAAAGTGTCTCCTCCAACCCGTTCCCTTGGTGCTAGATGAACGAACGTCTCTCCACTTGCTCAGTTCTGAGAGATATGTGCGTGTGAAAGCCGTCCTTCACCTAGCTTGTTGGGAACACAAAGTTTCTTTTCAGTTGCAAACTCCATTCCATACATATATATGGGGAGGTACTAGCTCCAACTCGGTTTGACAGTGAAAACTGCAGGAACTTCAAACCGGCACTAGGAAACAGACTGAGAAAGCAGAGAAAAAGTGTCTCCTGCAACCCTTTCCCTTGGTGCTAGATGAACGAACGTCTCTCCAGTTGCTCTGTTCTGAGAGTTAAGTGTGTGTGAAAGCCGTCCTTCACCTAGCTTGTTGGGAACACAAAGTTTCTTTTCAGTTGCAAACTCCATTCCATACATATATATGGGGAGGTACTAGCTCCAACTCGGTTTGACAGTGAAAACTGCAGGAACTTCAAACCGGCACTAGGAAACAGACTGAGAAAGCAGAGAAAAAGTGTCTCCTGCAACCCGTTCCCTTGGTGCTAGATGAACGAAAGTCTATCCACTTGCTCAGTTCTGAGAGATAAGTGTGTGTGAAAGCCGTCCTTCACCTAGCTTGTTGGGAACACAAAGTTTCTTTTCAGTTGGAAACTCCATTCCATACATATATATGGGGAGGTACTAGCTCCAACTCGGTTTGACAGTGAAAACTGCAGGAACTTCAAACCGGCACTAGGAAACAGACTGAGAAAGCAGAGAAAAAGTGTCTCCTGCAACCCGTTCCCTTGGTGCTAGATGAACGAACGTCTCTCCACTTGCTCAGTTCTGAGAGATAAGTGTGTGTGAAAGCCGTCCTTCACCTAGCTTGTTGGGAACACAAAGTTTCTTTTCAGTTGCAAACTCCATTCCATACATATATATGGGGAGGTACTAGCTCCAACTCGGTTTGACAGTGAAAACTGCAGGAACTTCAAACCGGCACTAGGAAAAAGTCTGAGAAAGCAGAGAAAAAGTGTCTCCTGCAACCCGTTCCCTTGGTGCTAGATGAACGAACGTCTCTGCACTTGCTCTGTTCTGAGAGATAAGTGTGTGTGAAAGCCGTCCTTCACCTAGCTTGTTGGGAACACAAAGTTTCTTTTCAGTTGCAAACTCCATTCCATACATATATATGGGGAGGTAGAAGCTCCAACACGGTTTTACAGTGAAAACTGCAGGAACTTCAAACCGGCACTAGGAAACAGACTGAGAAAGCAGAGAAAAAGTGTCCCCTGCAACCCGTTCCCTTGGTGCTAGATGAACGAACGTCTCTCCACTTGCTAAGTTCTGAGAGATAAGTGTGTTTGAAAGCCGTCCTTCACCTAGCTTGTTGGGAACACAAAGTTTCTTTTCAGTTGCAAACTCCATTCCATACATATATATGGGGAGGTACAAGCTGCAACTCGGTTTTACAGTGAAAACTGCAGGAACTTCAATCCGGCACTAGGAAACAGACTGAGGAATCAGAGAAAAAGTGTCTCCTGCAACCCGTTCCCTTGGTGCTAGATGAACGAACGTCTCTCCACTTGCTCAGTTCTGAGAGATAAGTGTGTGTTAAAGCCGTCCTTCACCTAGCTTTTTGGGAACACAAAGTTTCTTTTCAGTTGCAAACTCCATTCCATACATATATATGGGGAGGTAGAAGCTCCAACTCGGTTTTACAGTGAAAACTGCAGGAACTTCAAACCGGCACTAGGAAACAGACTGAGGAAGCAGAGAAACAGTGTCTCCTGCAACCCGTTCCCTTGGTGCTACATGAAAGAACGTCTCTCCACTTGCTCAGTTCTGAGAGATAAATGTGTATGAAAGCCGTCCTTCACCTAGCTTGTTGGGAACACAAAGTTTCTTTTCAGTTGCAAACTCCATTACATACATATATATGGGGAGGTAGAAGCTCCAACTCGGTTTTACAGTGAAAACTGCAGGAACTTCAAACCGGCACTAGGAAACAGACTGAGAAAGCAGAGAAACTGTGTCCCCTGCAACCCGTTCCCTTGGTGCTAGATGAACGAACGTCTCTCCACTTGCTCAGTTCTGAGAGATAAGTGTGTGTGAAAGCCGTCCTTCACCTAGCTTGTTCGGAACACAAAGTTTCTTTTCAGTTGCAAACTCCATTCCATACATATATATGGGGAGGTACTAGCTCCAACTCGGTTTGACAGTGAAAACTGCAGGAACTTCAAACCGGCACTAGGAAACAGACTGAGAAAGCAGAGAAAAAGTGTCTCCTGCAACCCGTTCCCTTGGTGCTAGATGAACGAACGTCTCTCCACTTGCTCAGTTCTGAAAGATAAGTGTGTGTGAAAGCCGTCCTTCACCTAGCTTGTTGGGAACACAAAGTTTCTTTTCATTTGCAAACTCCACTCCATACATATATATGGGGAGGTACTAGCTCCAACTCGGTTTGACAGTGAAAACTGCAGGATCTTCAAACCGGCACTAGGAAACAGACTGAGAAAGCAGAGACAAGGTGTCTCCTGCAACCCGTTCCCTTGGTGCTAGATGAACGAACGTCTCTCCACTTGCTCTGTTCTGAGAGATAAGTGTGTGTGAAAGCCGTCCTTCACCTAGCTTGTTGGGAACACAAAGTTCCTTTTCAGTTGCAAACTCCATTCCATACATATATATGGGGACGTACTAGCTCCAACTCGGTTTGACAGTGAAAACTGCAGGAACTTCTAACCGGCACTAGGAAACAGACTGAGAAAGCAGAGAAAAAGTGTCTCCTGCAACCCGTTCCCTTGGTGCTAGATGAACGAACGTCTCTGCACTTCCTCTGTTCTGAGAGATAAGTGTGTGTGAAAGCCGTCCTTCACCTAGCTTGTTGGGAACACAGAGTTTCTTTTCAGTTGCAAACTCCATTCCATACATATATATGGGGAGGTAGAAGCTCCAACTCGGTTTTACAGTGAAAACTGCAGGAACTTCAAACCGGCAGTAGGAAACAGACTGAGAAAGCAGAGAAAAAGTGTCCCCTGCAACCCGTTCCCTTGCTGCTAGATGAACGAACGTCTCTCCACTTGCTCAGTTCTGAGAGATAAGTGTGTGTGAAAGCCGTCCTTCACCTAGCTTGTTGGGAACACAAAGTTTCTTTTCAGTTGCAAACTCCATTCCATACATATATATGGGGAGGTACAACCTCCAACTCGCTTTTACTGTGAAAACTGCAGGAACTTCAAACCGGCACTAGGAAACAGACTGAGAAAGCAGAGAAAAAGTGTCTCCTGCAACCCGTTCCCTTGGTGCTAGATGAACGAACGTCTCTCCACTTGCTCAGTTCTGAGAGATAAGTGTGTGTGAAAGCCGCATTTCACCTAGCTTGTTGGGAACACAAAGTTTCTTTTCAGTTGCAAACTCCATTCCATACATATATATGGGGAGATACTAGCTCCAAATCGGTTTGACAATGAAAACTGCAGGAACTTCTTCCGGCACTAGGAAACAGACTGAGAAAGCAGAGAAAAAGTGTCTCCTCCAACCCGTTCCCTTGGTGCTAGATGAACGAACGTCTCTCCACTTGCTCAGTTCTGAGAGATATGTGCGTGTGAAAGCCGTCCTTCACCTAGCTTGTTGGGAACACAAAGTTTCTTTTCAGTTGCAAACTCCATTCCATACATATATATGGGGAGGTACTAGCTCCAACTCGGTTTGACAGTGAAAACTGCAGGAACTTCAAACCGGCACTAGGAAACAGACTGAGAAAGCAGAGAAAAAGTGTCTCCTGCAACCCGTTCCCTTGGTGCTAGATGAACGAAAGTCTATCCACTTGCTCAGTTCTGAGAGATAAGTGTGTGTGAAAGCCGTCCTTCACCTAGCTTGTTGGGAACACAAAGTTTCTTTTCAGTTGCAAACTCCATTCCATACATATATATGGGGAGGTACTAGCTCCAACTCGGTTTGACAGTGAAAACTGCAGAAACTTCAAACCGGCACTAGGAAACAGACTGAGAAAGCAGAGAAAAAGTGTCCCCTGCAACCCGTTCCCTTGCTGCTAGATGAACGAACGTCTCTCCACTTGCTCAGTTCTGAGAGATAAGTGTGTGTGAAAGCCGTCCTTCACCTAGCTTGTTGGGAACACAAAGTTTCTTTTCAGTTGCAAACTCCATTCCATACATATATATGGGGAGGTACAACCTCCAACTCGCTTTTACTGTGAAAACTGCAGGAACTTCAAACCGGCACTAGGAAACAGACTGAGAAAGCAGAGAAAAAGTGTCTCCTGCAACCCGTTCCCTTGGTGCTAGATGAACGAACGTCTCTCCACTTGCTCAGTTCTGTGAGATAAGTGTGTGTGAAAGCCGCATTTCACCTAGCTTGTTGGGAACACAAAGTTTCTTTTCAGTTGCAAACTCCATTCCATACATATATATGGGGAGGTACTAGCTCCAACTCGGTTTGACAGTGAAAACTGCAGGAACTTCAAACCGGCACTAGGAAACAGACTGAGAAAGCAGAGAAAAAGTGTCTCCTGCAACCCGTTCCCTTGGTGCTAGATGAACGAACGTCTCTCCACTTGCTCAGTTCTGAGAGATAAGTGTGTGTGAAAGCCGTCCTTCACCTAGCTTGTTGGGAACACAAAGTTTCTTTTCAGTTGCAAACTCCATTCCATACATATATATGGGGAGGTACAAGCTCCAACTCGGTTTGACAGTGAAAACTGCAGGAACATCAAACCGGCACTAGGAAAAAGTCTGAGAAAGCAGAGAAAAAGTGTCTCCTGCAACCCGTTCCCTTGGTGCTAGATGAACGAACGTCTCTGCACTTGCTCTGTTCTGAGAGATAAGTGTGTGTGAAAGCCGTCCTTCACCTAGCTTGTTGGGAACACAAAGATTCTTTTCAGTTGTAAACTCCATTCCATACATATATATGGGGAGATACTAGCTCCAAATCGGTTTGACAATGAAAACTGCAGGAACTTCTAACCGGCACTAGGAAACAGACTGAGAAAGCAGAGAAAAAGTGTCTCCTGCATCCCGTTCCCTTGGTGCTAGATGAACGAACGTCTCTCCAATTGCTCTGTTCTGAGAGATAAGTGTGTGTGAAAGCCGTCCTTCACCTAGCTTGTTGGGAACACAAAGTTTCTTTTCAGTTGCAAACTCCATTCCATACATATATATGGGGAGGTAGAAGCTCCAACTCGGATTTACAGTGAAAACTGCAGGAACTTCAAACCGGCACTAGGAAACAGACTGAGAAAACAGAGAAAAAGTGTCTCCTGCAACCCGTTCCCTTGGTGCTAGATGAACGAACGTCTCTCCACTTGCTCAGTTCTGAGAGATAAGTGTGTGTGAAAGCCGCACTTCACCTAGCTTCTTGGGAACACAAAGTTTCTTTTCAGTTGCAAACTCCATTCCATACATATATATGGGGAGATACTAGCTCCAAATCGGTTTGACAATGAAACTACAGGAACTTCTAACCGGCACTAGGAAACAGACTGAGAAAGCAGAGAAAAAGTGTCTCCTCCAACCCGTTCCCTTGGTGCTAGATGAACGAACGTCTCTCCACTTGCTCTGTTCGGAGAGATATGTGCGTGTGAAAGCCGTCCTTCACCTAGCTTGTTGGGAACACAAAGTTTCTTTTCAGTTGCAAACTCCATTCCATACATATATATGGGGAGGTACTAGCTCCAACTCGGTTTGACAGTGAAAACTGCAGGAACTTCAAACCGGCACTAGGAAACAGACTGAGAAAGCAGAGAAAAAGTGTCTCCTGCAACCCGGTCCCTTGGTGCTAGATGAACGAACGTCTCTCCACTTGCTCAGTTCTGAGAGATAAGTGTGTGTGAAAGCCGTCCTTCACCTAGCTTGTTGGGAACACAAAGTTTCTTTTCAGTTGCAAACTCCATTCCATACATATATATGGGGAGATACTACTTCCAAATCGGTTTGACAATGAAACTACAGGAACTTCTAACCGGCACTAGGAAACAGACTGAGAAAGCAGAGAAAAAGTGTCTCCTCCAACCCGTTCCCTTGGTGCTAGATGAACGAACGTCTCTCCAATTTCTCTGTTCTGAGAGATAAGTGTGTGTGAAAGCCGTCCTTCACCTAGCTTGTTGGGAACACAAAGTTTCTTTTCAGTTGCAAACTCCATTCCATACATATATATGGGGAGGTAGAAGCTCCAACTCGGTTTTACAGTGAAAACTGCAGGAACTTCAAACCGGCACTAGGAAACAGATTGAGAAAGCAGAGAAAAAGTGTCTCCTGCAACCCGGTCCCTTGGTGCTAGATGAACGAACGTCTCTCCACTTGCTCAGTTCTGAGAGATAAGTGTGTGTGAAAGCCGTCCTTCACCTAGCTTGTTGGGAACACAAAGTTTCTTTTCAGTTGCAAACTCCATTCCATACATATATATGGGGAGGTACTAGCTCCAACTCGGTTTGACAAGGAAAACTGCAGGAACTTCAAACCGGCACTAGGAAACAGACTGAGAAAGCAGAGAAAAAGTGTCTCCTGCAACCCGTTCCCTTGGTGCTAGATGAACGAACGTCTCTCCACTTGCTCAGTTCTGTGAGATAAGTGTGTGTGAAAGCCGTCCTTCAACTTGCTTGTTGGGAACACAAAGTTTCTTTTCAGTTGCAAACCCCATTCCATACATATATATGGGGAGGTAGAAGCTCCAACTCGGTTTTACAGTGAAAACTGCAGGAACTTCAAACCGGCACTAGGAAACAGACTGAGAAAACAGAGAAAAAGTGTCTCCTGCAACCCGTTCCCTTGATGCTAGATGAACGAACGTCTCTCCACTTGCTCAGTTCTGAGAGATAAGTGTGTGTGAAAGCCGCACTTCACATAGCTTCTTGGGAACACAAAGTTTCTTTTCAGTTGCACACTCCATTCCATACATATATATGGGGAGATACTAGCTCCAAATCGGTTTGACAATGAAACTGCAGGAACTTCTAACCGGCAGTAGGAAACAGACTGAGAAAGCAGAGAAAAAGTGTCTCCTCCAACCCGTTCCCTTGGTGCTAGATGAACGAACGTCTCTCCACTTGCTCTGTTCTGAGAGATATGTGCGTGTGAAAGCCGTCCTTCACCTAGCTTGTTGGGAACACATAGTTTCTTTTCAGTTGCAAACTCCATTCCATACATATATATGGGGAGGTACTAGCTCCAACTCGGTTTGACAGTGAAAACTGCAGGAACTTCAAACCGGCACTAGGAAACAGACTGAGAAAGCAGAGAAAAAGTGTCTCCTGCAACCCGTTCCCTTGGTGCTAGATGAACGAACGTCTCTCCAATTTCTCTGTTCTGAGAGATAAGTGTGTGTGAAAGCCGTCCTTCACCTAGCTTGTTGGGAACACAAAGTTTCTTTTCAGTTGCAAACTCCATTCCATACATATATATGGGGAGGTAGAAGCTCCAACTCGGTTTTACAGTGAAAACTGCAGGAACTTCAAACCGGCACTAGGAAACAGACTGAGAAAGCAGAGAAAAAGTGTCTCCTGCAACCCGGTCCCTTGGTGCTAGATGAACGAACGTCTCTCCACTTGCTCAGTTCTGAGAGATAAGTGTGTGTGAAAGCCGTCCTTCACCTAGCTTGTTGGGAACACAAAGTTTCTTTTCAGTTGCAAACTCCATTCCATACATATATATGGGGAGGTACTAGCTCCAACTCGGTTTGACAGTGAAAACTGCAGGAACTTCAAACCGGCACTAGGAAACAGACTGAGAAAGCAGAGAAAAAGTGTCTCCTGCAACCCGTTCCCTTGGTGCTAGATGAACGAACGTCTCTCCACTTGCTCAGTTCTGTGAGATAAGTGTGTGTGAAAGCCGTCCTTCAACTTGCTTGTTGGGAACACAAAGTTTCTTTTCAGTTGCAAACCCCATTCCATACATATATATGGGGAGGTAGAAGCTCCAACTCGGTTTTACAGTGAAAACTGCAGGAACTTCAAACCGGCACTAGGAAACAGACTGAGAAAGCAGAGAAAAAGTGTCTCCTGCAACCCGTTCCCTTGGTGCTAGATGAACGAACGTCTCTCCAATTTCTCTGTTCTGAGAGATAAGTGTGTGTGAAAGCCGTCCTTCACCTAGCTTGTTGGGAACACAAAGTTTCTTTTCAGTTGCAAACTCCATTCCATACATATATATGGGGAGGTAGAAGCTCCAACTCGGTTTTACAGTGAAAACTGCAGGAACTTCAAACCGGCACTAGGAAACAGACTGAGAAAGCAGAGAAAAAGTGTCTCCTGCAACCCGTTCCCTTGGTGCTAGATGAACGAACGTCTCTCCACTTGCTCAGTTCTGAGAGATAAGTGTGTGTGAAAGCCGTCCTTCACCTAGCTTGTTGGGAACACAAAGTTTCTTTTCAGTTGCAAACTCCATTCCATACATATATATGGGGAGGTACTAGCTCCAACTCGGTTTGACAGTGAAAACTGCAGGAACTTCAAACCGGCACTAGGAAACAGACTGAGAAAGCAGAGAAAAAGTGTCTCCTGCAACCCGTTCCCTTGGTGCTAGATGAACGAACGTCTCTCCACTTGCTCAGTTCTGAGAGATAAGTGTGTGTTAAAGCCGTCCTTCACCTAGCTTGTTGGGAACACAAAGTTTCTTTTCAGTTGCAAACTCCATTCCATACATATATATGGGGAGGTACTAGCTCCAAATCGGTTTGACAGTGAAAACTGCAGGAACTTCAAACCGGCACTAGGAAAAAGTCTGAGAAAGCAGAGAAAAAGTGTCTCCTGCAACCCGTTCCCTTGGTGCTAGATGAACGAACGTCTCTCCACTTGCTCTGTTCTGAGAGATAAGTGTGTGTGAAAGCCGTTTTTCACCTAGCTTGTTGGGAACACAAAGTTTCTTTTCAGTTGCAAACTCCATTCCATACATATATATGGGGAGGTAGAAGCTCCAACTCGGTTTTACAGTGAAAACTGCAGGAACTTCAAACCGGCACTAGGAAACAGACTGAGAAAGCAGAGAAAAAGTGTCCCCTGCAACCCGTTCCCTGGTGCTAGATGAACGAACGTCTCTCCACTTGCTAAGTTCTGAGAGATAAGTGTGTGTGAAAGCCGTCCTTCACCTAGCTTGTTGGGAACACAAAGTTTCTTTTCAGTTGCAAACTCCATTCCATACATATATATGGGGAGGTACTAGCTCCAACTCGGTTTGACAGTGAAAACTGCAGGAACTTCAAACCGGCACTAGGAAACAGACTGAGAAAGCAGAGAAAAAGTGTCTCCTGCAACCCGTTCCCTTGGTGCTAGATGAACGAACGTCTCTCCACTTGCTAAGTTCTGAGAGATAAGTGTGTGTGAAAGCCGTCCTTCACCTAGCTTGTTGGGAACACAGAGTTTCTTTTCAGTTGCAAACTCCATTCCATACATATATATGGGGAGGTACTAGCTCCAACTCGGTTTGACAGTGAAAACTGCAGGAACTTCAAACCGGCACTAGGAAAAAGTCTGAGAAAGCAGAGAAAAAGTGTCTCCTGCAACCCGTTCCCTTGGTGCTAGATGAACGAACGTCTCTGCACTTGCTCTGTTCTGAGAGATAAGTGTGTGTGAAAGCCGTCCTTCACCTAGCTTGTTGGGAACACAAAGTTTCTTTTCAGTTGTAAACTCCATTCCATACATATATATGGGGAGATACTAGCTCCAAATCGGTTTCACAATGAAAACTGCAGGAACTTCTAACCGGCACTAGGAAACAGACTGAGAAAGCAGAGAAAAAGTGTCTCCTGCAACCCGTTCCCTTGGTGCTAGATGAACGAACGTCTCTCCACTTGCTCAGTTCTGTGAGATAAGTGTGTGTGAAAGCCGTCCTTCAACTTGCTTGTTGGGAACACAAAGTTTCTTTTCAGTTGCAAACTCCATTCCATACATATATATGGGGAGGTAGAAGCTCCAACTCGGTTTTACAGTGAAAACTGCAGGAACTTCAAACCGGCACTAGGAAACAGACTGAGAAAACAGAGAAAAAGTGTCTCCTGCAACCCGTTCCCTTGGTGCTAGATGAACGAACGTCTCTCCACTTGCTCAGTTCTGAGAGATAAGTGTGTGTGAAAGCCGCACTTCACCTAGCTTGTTGGGAACACAAAGTTTCTTTTCAGTTGCAAACTCCATTCCATACATATAAATGGGGAGATACTAGCTCCAAATCGGTTTGACAATGAAACTGCAGGAACTTCTAACCGGCACTAGGAAACAGACTGAGAAAGCAGAGAAAAAGTGTCTCCTCCAACCCGTTCCCTTGGTGCTAGATGAACGAACGTCTCTCCACTTGCTCTGTTCTGAGAGATATGTGCGTGTGAAAGCCGTCCTTCACCTAGCTTGTTGGGAACACAAAGTTTCTTTTCAGTTGCAAACTCCATTCCATACATATATATGGGGAGGTACAAGCTCCAACTCGGTTTGACAGTGAAAACTGCAGGAACTTCAAACCGGCACTAGGAAACAGACTGAGAAAGCAGAGAAAAAGTGTCTCCTGCAACCCGTTCCCTTGATGCTAGATGAACGAACGTCTCTCCAATTTCTCTGTTCTGAGAGATAAGTGTGTGTGAAAGCCGTCCTTCACCTAGCTTGTTGGGAACACAAAGTTTCTTTTCACTTGCAAACTCCATTCCATACATATATATGGGGAGGTAGAAGCTCCAACTCGGTTTTACAGTGAAAACTGCAGGAACTTCAAACCGGCACTAGGAAACAGACTGAGAAAGCAGAGAAAAAGTGTCTCCTGCAACCCGGTCCCTTGGTGCTAGATGAACGAAGGTCTCTTCACTTGCTCAGTTCTGAGAGATAAGTGTGTGTGAAAGCCGTCCTTCACCTAGCTTGTTGGGAACACAAAGTTTCTTTTCAGTTGCAAACTCCATTCCATACATATATATGGGGAGGTACTAGCTCCAACTCGGTTTGACAGTGAAAACTGCAGGAACTTCAAACCGGCACTAGGAAACAGACTGAGAAAGCAGAGAAAAAGTGTCTCCTGCAACCCGTTCCCTTGGTGCTAGATGAACGAACGTCTCTCCACTTGCTCAGTTCTGAGAGATAAGTGTGTGTTAAAGCCGTCCTTAACCTAGCTTGTTGGGAACACAAAGTTTCTTTTCAGTTGCAAACTCCATTCCATACATATATATGGGGAGGTACTAGCTCCAACTCGGTTTGACAGTGAAAACTGCAGGAACTTCAAACCGGCACTAGGAAAAAGTCTGAGAAAGCAGAGAAAAAGTGTCTCCTGCAACCCGTTCCCTTGGTGCTAGATGAACGAACGTCTCTCCACTTGCTCTGTTCTGAGAGATAAGTGTGTGTGAAAGCCGTCTTTCACCTAGCTTGTAGGGAACACAAAGTTTGTTTTCAGTTGCAAACTCCATTCCATACATATATATGGGGAGGTAGAAGCTCCAACTCGGTTTTACAGTGAAAACTGCAGGAACTTCAAACCGGCACTAGGAAACAGACTGAGAAAGCAGAGAAAAAGTGTCCGCTGCAACCCGTTCCCTGGTGCTAGATGAACCAACGTCTCTCCACTTGCTAAGTTCTGAGAGATAAGTGTGTGTGAAAGCCGTCCTTCACCTAGCTTGTTGGGAACACAACATTTCTTTTCAGTTCCAAACTCCATTCCATACATATATATGTGGAGGTACAAGCTGCAACTCGGTTTTACAGTGAAAACTGCAGGAACATCAATCCGGCACTAGGAAACAGACTGAGGAAGCAGAGAAAAAGTGTCCCCTGCAACCCGTTCCCTTGGTGCTAGATGAACCAACGTCTCTCCACTTGCTAAGTTCTGAGAGATAAGTGTGTGTGAAAGCCGTCCTTCACCTAGCTTGTTGGGAACACAAAATTTCTTTTCAGTTGCAAACTCCATTCCATACATATGTATGGGGAGGTACAAGCTGCAACTCGGTTTTACAGTGAAAACTGCAGGAACATCAATCCGGCACTAGGAAACAGACTGAGGAAGCAGAGAAAAAGTGTCCCCTGCAACCCGTTCCCTTGGTGCTAGATGAACGAACGTCTCTCCACTTGCTCAGTTCTGAGAGATAAGTGTGTGTGAAAGCCGAACTTCACCTAGCTTTTTGGGAACACAAAGTTTCTTTTCAGTTGCAAACTCCATTCCATACATATATATGGGGAGGTAGAAGCTCCAACTCGGTTGTACAGTGAAAACTGCAGGAACATCAAACCGGCACTAGGAAACAGACTGAGAAAGCAGAGAAAAAGTGTCTCCTGCAACCCGTTCCCTTGGTGCTAGATGAACGAACGTCTCTCCACTTGCTCAGTTCTGAGAGATAAGTGTGTGTGAAAGCCGTTCTTCACCTAGCTTGTTCGGAACACAAAGTTTCTATTCAGTTGCAAACTCCATTCCATACATATATATGGGGAGGTACAAGCTCAAACTCGGTTTTACAGTGAAAACTGCAGGAACTTCAAACCGGCACTAGGAAACAGACTGAGAAAGCAGAGAAAAAGTGTCTCCTGCAACCCGGTCCCTTGGTGCTAGATGAACGAACGTCTCTCCACTTGCTCAGTTCTGAGAGATAAGTGTGTGTGAAAGCCGTCCTTCACCTAGCTTGTTGGGAACACAAAGTTTCTTTTCAGTTGCAAACTCCATTCCATACATATATATGGGGAGGTACTAGCTCCAACTCGGTTTGACAGTGAAAACTGCAGGAACTTCAAACCGGCACTAGGAAACAGACTGAGAAAGCAGAGAAAAAGTGTCTCCTGCAACCCGTTCCCTTGGTGCTAGATGAACGAACGTCTCTCCACTTGCTCAGTTCTGTGAGATAAGTGTGTGTGAAAGCCGTCCTTCAACTTGCTTGTTGGGAACACAAAGTTTCTTTTCAGTTGCAAACCCCATTCCATACATATATATGGGGAGGTAGAAGCTCCAACTCGGTTTTACAGTGAAAACTGCAGGAACTTCTAACCGGCACTAGGAAACAGACTGAGAAAGCAGAGAAAAAGTGTCTCCTCCAACCCGTTCCCTTGGTGCTAGATGAACGAACGTCTCTCCACTTGCTCTGTTCTGAGAGATATGTGCGTGTGAAAGCCGTCCTTCACCTAGCTTGTTGGGAACACAAAGTTTCTTTTCAGTTGCAAACTCCATTCCATACATATATATGGGGAGGTACTAGCTCCAACTCGGTTTGACAGTGAAAACTGCAGGAACTTCAAACCGGCACTAGGAAACAGACTGAGAAAGCAGAGAAAAAGTGTCTCCTGCAACCCGTTCCCTTGGTGCTAGATGAACGAACGTCTCTCCAATTTCTCTGTTCTGAGAGATAAGTGTGTGTGAAAGCCGTCCTTCACCTAGCTTGTTGGGAACACAAAGTTTCTTTTCAGTTGCAAACTCCATTCCATACATATATATGGGGAGGTAGAAGCTCCAACTCGGTTTTACAGTGAAAACTGCAGGAACTTCAAACCGGCACTAGGAAACAGACTGAGAAAGCAGAGAAAAAGTGTCTCCTGCAACCCGGTCCCTTGGTGCTAGATGAACGAACGTCTCTCCACTTGCTCAGTTCTGAGAGATAAGTGTGTGTGAAAGCCTTCCTTCACCTAGCTTGTTGGGAACACAAAGTTTCTTTTCAGTTGCAAACTCCATTCCATACATATATATGGGGAGGTACTAGCTCCAACTCGGTTTGACACTGAAAACTGCAGGAACTTCAAACCGGCACTAGGAAACAGACTGAGAAAGCAGAGAAAAAGTGTCTCCTGCAACCCGTTCCCTTGGTGCTAGATGAACGAACGTCTCTCCACTTGCTCAGTTCTGAGAGATAAGTGTGTGTTAAAGCCGTCCTTCACCTAGCTTGTTGGGAACACAAAGTTTCTTTTCAGTTGCAAACTCCATTCCATACATATATATGGGGAGGTACTAGCTCCAACTCGGTTTGACAGTGAAAACTGCAGGAACTTCAAACCGGCACTAGGAAAAAGTCTGAGAAAGCAGAGAAAAAGTGTCCCCTGCAACCCGTTCCCTTGGTGCTAGATGAACGAAAGTCTCTCCACTTGCTCTGTTCTGAGAGATAAGTGTGTGTGAAAGCCGTTTTTCACCTAGCTTGTTGGGAACACAAAGTTTCTTTTCAGTTGCAAACTCCATTCCATACATATATATGGGGAGGTAGAAGCTCCAACTCTGTTTTACAGTGAAAACTGCAGGAACTTCAAACCGGCACTAGGAAACAGACTGAGAAAGCAGAGAAAAAGTGTCCCCTGCAACCCGTTCCATGGTGCTAGATGAACGAACGTCTCTCCACTTGCTAAGTTCTGAGAGATAAGTGTGTGTGAAAGCCGTCCTTCACCTAGCTTGTTGGGAACACAAAATTTCTTTTCAGTTGCAAACTCCATTCCATACATATATATGGGGAGGTACAAGCTGCAACTCGGTTTTACAGTGAAAACTGCAGGAACATCAATCCGGCACTAGGAAACAGACTGAGGAAGCAGAGAAAAAGTGTCCCCTGCAACCCGTTCCCTTGGTGCTAGATGAACGAACGTCTCTCCACTTGCTCAGTTCTGAGAGATAAGTGTGTGTGAAAGCCGACCTTCACCTAGCTTGTTGGGAACACAAAGTTTCTTTTCAGTTGCAAACTCCATTCCATACATATATATGGGGAGGTAGAAGCTCCAACTCGGTTTTACAGTGAAAACTGCAGGAACTTCAAACCGGCACTAGGAAACAGACTGAGAAAGCAGAGAAAAAGTGTCCCCTGCAACCCGTTCCCTGGTGCTAGATGAACGAACGTCTCTCCACTTGCTAAGTTCTGAGAGATAAGTGTGTGTGAAAGCCGTCCTTCACCTAGCTTGTTGGGAACACAAAGTTTCTTTTCAGTTGCAAACTCCATTCCATACATATATATGGGGAGGTACTAGCTCCAACTCGGTTTGACAGTGAAAACTGCAGGAACTTCAAACCGGCACTAGGAAACAGACTGAGAAAGCAGAGAAAAAGTGTCTCCTGCAACCCGTTCCCTTGGTGCTAGATGAACGAACGTCTCTCCACTTGCTAAGTTCTGAGAGATAAGTGTGTGTGAAAGCCGTCCTTCACCTAGCTTGTTGGGAACACAGAGTTTCTTTTCAGTTGCAAACTCCATTCCATATATATATATGGGGAGGTACTAGCTCCAACTCGGTTTGACAGTGAAAACTGCAGGAACTTCAAACCGGCACTAGGAAAAAGTCTGAGAAAGCAGAGAAAAAGTGTCTCCTGCAACCCGTTCCCTTGGTGCTAGATGAACGAACGTCTCTGCACTTGCTCTGTTCTGAGAGATAAGTGTGTGTGAAAGCCGTCCTTCACCTAGCTTGTTGGGAACACAAAGTTTCTTTTCAGTTGTAAACTCCATTCCATACATATATATGGGGAGATACTAGCTCCAAATCGGTTTGACAATGAAAACTGCAGGAACTTCTAACCGGCACTAGGAAACAGACTGAGAAAGCAGAGAAAAAGTGTCTCCTGCAACCCGTTCCCTTGGTGGTAGATGAACGAACGTCTCTCCTATTGCTCTGTTCTGAGAGATAAGTGTGTGTGAAAGCCGTCCTTCACCTAGCTTGTTGGGTACACAAAGTTTCTTTTCAGTTGCAAACTCCATTCCATACATATATATGGGGAGGTAGAAGCTCCAACTCGGATTTACAGTGAAAACTGCAGGAACTTCAAACCGGCACTAGGAAACAGACTGAGAAAGCAGAGAAAAAGTGTCTCCTGCAACCCGTTCCCTTGGTGCTAGATGAACGAACGTCTCTCCACTTGCTCAGTTCTGAGAGATAAGTGTGTGTGAAAGCCGTCCTTCACCTAGCTTGTTGGGAACACAAAGTTTCTTTTCAGTTGCAAACTCCATTCCATACATATATATGGGGAGGTACAAGCTCCAACTCGGTTTTACAGTGAAAAGTGCAGGAACTTCAAACCGGCACTAGGAAACAGACTGAGGAAGCAGAGAAATAGTGTCTCCTGCAACCCGTTCCCTTGGTGCTACATGAAAGAACGTCTCTCCACTTGCTCAGTTCTGAGAGATAAGTGTGTTTGAAAGCCGTCCTTCACATAGCTTGTTGGGAACACAAAGTTTCTTTCCAGTTGCCAACTCCATTCCATACATATATATGGGGAGGTACTAGCTCCAACTCGGTTTGACAGTGAAAACTGCAGGAACTTCAAACCGGCACTAGGAAACAGACTGAGAAAGCAGAGAAAAAGTGTCTCCTGCAACCCGTTCCATTTGTGCTACATGAACGAACGTCTCTCCACTTGCTCAGTTCTGAGAGATAAGTGTGTGTGAAAGCCGTCCTTCACCTAGCTTGTTGGGAACACAAAGTTTCTTTTCAGTTGCCAACTCAATTCCATACATATATATGGGGAGGTATTAGCTCCAACTCGGTTTGACAGTGAAAACTGCAGGAACTTCAAACCGGCACTAGGAAACAGACTGAGAAAGCAGAGAAAAAGTGTCTCCTGCAACCCGTTCCCTTGGTGCTAGATGAACGAACGTCTCTCCACTTGCTCAGTTCTGTGAGATAAGTGTGTGTGAAAGCCGTCCTTCAACTTGCTTGTTGGGAACACAAAGTTTCTTTTCAGTTGCAAACTCCATTCCATACATATATATGGGGAGGTAGAAGCTCCAACTCGGTTTTACAGTGAAAACTGCAGGAACTTCAAACCGGCACTAGGAAACAGACTGAGAAAACAGAGAAAAAGTGTCTCCTGCAACCCGTTCCCTTGGTGCTAGATGAACGAACGTCTCTCCACTTGCTCAGTTCTGAGAGATAAGTGTGTGTGAAAGCCGCACTTCACCAAGCTTGTTGGGAACACAAAGTTTCTTTTCAGTTGCAAACTCCATTCCATACATATAAATGGGGAGATACTAGCTCCAAATCGGTTTGACAATGAAACTGCAGGAACTTCTAACCGGCACTAGGAAACAGACTGAGAAAGCAGAGAAAAAGTGTCTCCTCCAACCCGTTCCCTTGGTGCTAGATGAACGAACGTCTCTCCACTTGCTCTGTTCTGAGAGATATGTGCGTATGAAAGCCGTCCTTCACCTAGCTTGTTGGGAACACAAAGTTTCTTTTCAGTTGCAAACTCCATTCCATACATATATATGGGGAGGTACTAGCTCCAACTCGGTTTGACAGTGAAAACTGCAGGAACTTCAAACCGGCACTAGGAAACAGACTGAGAAAGCAGAGAAAAAGTGTCTCCTGCAACCCGTTCCCTTGATGCTAGATGAACGAACGTCTCTCCAATTTCTCTGTTCTGAGAGATAAGTGTGTGTGAAAGCCGTCCTTCACCTAGCTTGTTGGGAACACAAAGTTTCTTTTCAGTTGCCAACTCCATTCCATACATATATATGGGGAGGTAGAAGCTCCAACTCGGTTTTACAGTGAAAACTGCAGGAACTTCAAACCGGCACTAGGAAACAGACTGAGAAAGCAGAGAAAAAGTGTCTCCTGCAACCCGGTCCCTTGGTGCTAGATGAACGAACGTCTCTTCACTTGCTCAGTTCTGAGAGATAAGTGTGTGTGAAAGCCGTCCTTCACCTAGCTTGTTGGGAACACAAAGTTTCTTTTCAGTTGCAAACTCCATTCCATACATATATATGGGGAGGTACTAGCTCCAACTCGGTTTGACAGTGAAAACTGCAGGAACTTCAAACCGGCACTAGGAAACAGACTGAGAAAGCAGAGAAATAGTGTCTCCTGCAACCCGTTCCCTTGGTGCTAGATGAACGAACGTCTCTCCACTTGCTCAGTTCTGAGAGATAAGTGTGTGTTAAAGCCGTCCTTAACCTAGCTTGTTGGGAACACAAAGTTTCTTTTCAGTTGCAAACTCCATTCCATACATATATATGGGGAGGTACTAGCTCCAACTCGGTTTGACAGTGAAAACTGCAGGAACTTCAAACCGGCACTAGGAAAAAGTCTGAGAAAGCAGAGAAAAAGTGTCTCCTGCAACCCGTTCCCTTGGTGCTAGATGAACGAACGTCTCTCCACTTGCTCTGTTCTGAGAGATAAGTGTGTGTGAAAGCCGAACTTCACCTAGCTTTTTGGGAACACAAAGTTTCTTTTCAGTTGCAAACTCCATTCCATACATATATATGGGGAGGTAGAAGCTCCAACTCGGTTGTACAGTGAAAACTGCAGGAACATCAAACCGGCACTAGGAAACAGACTGAGAAAGCAGAGAAAAAGTGTCTCCTGCAACCCGTTCCCTTGGTGCTAGATGAACGAACGTCTCTCCACTTGCTCAGTTCTGAGAGATAAGTGTGTGTGAAAGCCGTTCTTCACCTAGCTTGTTCGGAACACAAAGTTTCTATTCAGTTGCAAACTCCATTCCATACATATATATGGGGAGGTACAAGCTCCAACTCGGTTTTACAGTGAAAACTGCAGGAACTTCAAACCGGCACTAGGAAACAGACTGAGAAAGCAGAGAAAAAGTGTCACCTGCAACCCGTTCCCTTGGTGCTAGATGAACGAACGTCTCTCCACTTGCTCAGTTCTGAGAGATAAGTGTGTGTGAAAGCCATCCTTCAAATTGCTTGTTGGGAACACAAAGTTTCTTTTCAGTTGCAAACTCTATTAAATACATATATATGGGGAGGTAGAAGCTCCAACTCGGTTTTACAGTGAAAACTGCAGGAACTTCAAACCGGCACTAGGAAACAGACTGAGAAAGCAGAGAAAATGTGTCTCCTGCAACCCGTTCCCTTGGTGCTACATGAACGAACGTCTCTCCACTTGCTCAGTTCTGAGAGATAAGTGTGTGTGAAAGCCGTCCTTCACCTAGCTTGTTCGGAACACAAAGTTTCTTTTCAGTTGCAAACTCCATTCCATACATATATATGGGGAGGTACTAGCTCCAACTCGGTTTGACAGTGAAAACTGCAGGAACTTCAAACCGGCACTAGGAAACAGACTGAGAAAGCAGAGAAAAAGTGTCTCCTCCATCCCGTTCCCTTGGTGCTAGATGAACGAACGTCTCTCCACTTGCTCAGTTCTGAGAGATAAGTGTGTGTGAAAGCCGTCCTTCACCTAGCTTGTTGGGAACACAAAGTTTCTTTTCAGTTCCAAACTCCATTCCATACATATATATGGGGAGGTACTAGCTCCAACTAGGTTTGACAGTGAAAACTGCAGGATCTTCACACCGGCACTAGGAAACAGACTGAGAAAGCAGAGAAAAGGTGTCTCCTGCAAACCGTTCCCTTGGTGCTAGATGAACGAACGTCTCTCCACTTGCTCAGTTCTGAGAGATAAGTGTGTGTGAAAGCCGTACTTCACATAACTTGTTGGGAACACAAAGTTTCTTTTCAGTTGCAAACTCCATTCCATACATTTATATGGGGAGGTACAAGCTCCAGCTCGGTTTTACAGTGAAAACTGCAGGAACTTCAAACCGGCACTAGGAAACAGACTGAGGAAGCAGAGAAAAAGTGTCTCCTGCAACCCGTTCCCTTGGTGCTAGATGAACGAACGTCTCTCCACTTGCTCAGTTCTGAGAGATATGTGCGTGTGAAAGCCGTCCTTCACCTAGCTTGTTGGGAACACAAAGTTTCTTTTGAGTTGCAAACTCCATTCCATACATATATATGGGGAGGTACTAGCTCCAACTCGGTTTGACAGTGAAAACTGCAGGAACTTCAAACAGGCTCTAGGAAACAGACTGAGAAAGCAGAGAAAAAGTGTCTCCTGCAACCCGTTCCCTTGGTGCTAGATGAACGAAGTCTCTCCAATTGCTCTGTTCTGAGAGATATGTGTGTGTGAAAGCCGTCCTTCACCTAGCTTGTTGGGAACACAAAGTTTCTTTTCAGTTGCAAACTCCATTCCATACATATATATGGGGAGGTACAAGCTCCAATACGGTTTTACAGTGAAAACTGCAGGAACTTCAAACCGGCACTAGGAAACAGACTGAGGAAGCAGAGAAAAAGTGTCTCCTTCATCCCGTTCACTTGGTGCTAGATGAACGAAAGTCTCTCCACTTGCTCTGTTCTGAGAGATATGTGCGTGTGAAAGCCGTCCTTCACCTAGCTTGTTGGGAACACAAAGTTTCTTTTCAGTTGCAAACTCCATTCCATACATATATATGGGGAGGTAGAAGCTCCAACTCGGTTTTACAGTGAAAACTGCAGGAACTTCAAACCGGCACTAGGAAACAGACTGAGAAAGCAGAGAAAAAGTGTCTCCTGCAACCCGTTCCCTTGGTGCTAGATGAACGAACGTCTCTCCACTTGCTCAGTTCTGAGAGATAAGTGTGTGTGAAAGCCGTCCTTCACCTAGCTTGTTGGGAACACAAAGTTTCTTTTCAGTTGCAAACTCCATTCCATACATATATAAGGGGAGGTACTAGCTCCAACACGGTTTTACAGGGAAAACTGCAGGAACTTCAAACCGGCACTAGGAAACAGACTGAGAAAGCAGAGAAAAAGTGTCTCCTGCAACCCGTTCCCTTGGTGCTAGATGAACGAACGTCTCTCCACTTGCTCAGTTCTGAGAGATATGTGCGTGTGAAAGCCGTCCTTCACCTAGCTTCTTGGGAACACAAAGTTTCTTTTCAGTTGCAAACTCCATTCCATACATGTATATGGGGAGGTAGAAGCTCCAACTCGGTTTTACAGTGATAACTGCAGGAACTTCAAACCGGCACTAGGAAACAGACTGAGAAAGCAGAGAAAAAGTGTCTCCTGCAACCCGTTCCCTTGGTGCTAGATGAACGAACGTCTCTCCACTTGCTCAGTTCTGAGAGATATGTGTGTGTGAACGCCGCTCTTCACCAAGCTTGTTGGGAACACAAAGTTTCTTTTCAGTTGTAAACTCCATTCCCTACATATATATGGGGAGATACTAGCTCCAAATCGGTTTGACAATGAAAACTGCAGGAACTTCAAACCGGCACTAGGAAACAGACTGAGAAAGCAGAGAAAAAGTGTCCCCTGCAACCCGTTCCCTGGTGCTAGATGAACGAACGTCTCTCCACTTGCTAAGTTCTGAGAGATAAGTGTGTGTGAAAGCCGTCCTTCACCTAGCTTGTTGGGAACACAAAGTTTCTTTTCAGTTGCAAACTCCATTCCATACATATATATGGGGAGGTACTAGCTCCAACTCGGTTTGACAGTGAAAACTGCAGGAACTTCAAACCGGCACTAGGAAACAGACTGAGAAAGCAGAGAAAAAGTGTCTCCTGCAACCCGTTCCCTTGGTGCTAGATGAACGAACGTCTCTCCACTTGCTAAGTTCTGAGAGATAAGTGTGTGTGAAAGCCGTCCTTCACCTAGCTTGTTGGGAACACAGAGTTTCTTTTCAGTTGCAAACTCCATTCCATATATATATATGGGGAGGTACTAGCTCCAACTCGGTTTGACAGTGAAAACTGCAGGAACTTCAAACCGGCACTAGGAAAAAGTCTGAGAAAGCAGAGAAAAAGTGTCTCCTGCAACCCGTTCCCTTGGTGCTAGATGAACGAACGTCTCTGCACTTGCTCTGTTCTGAGAGATAAGTGTGTGTGAAAGCCGTCCTTCACCTAGCTTGTTGGGAACACAAAGTTTCTTTTCAGTTGTAAACTCCATTCCATACATATATATGGGGAGATACTAGCTCCAAATCGGTTTGACAATGAAAACTGCAGGAACTTCTAACCGGCACTAGGAAACAGACTGAGAAAGCAGAGAAAAAGTGTCTCCTGCAACCCGTTCCCTTGGTGGTAGATGAACGAACGTCTCTCCTATTGCTCTGTTCTGAGAGATAAGTGTGTGTGAAAGCCGTCCTTCACCTAGCTTGTTGGGTACACAAAGTTTCTTTTCAGTTGCAAACTCCATTCCATACATATATATGGGGAGGTAGAAGCTCCAACTCGGATTTACAGTGAAAACTGCAGGAACTTCAAACCGGCACTAGGAAACAGACTGAGAAAGCAGAGAAAAAGTGTCTCCTGCAACCCGTTCCCTTGGTGCTAGATGAACGAACGTCTCTCCACTTGCTCAGTTCTGAGAGATAAGTGTGTGTGAAAGCCGTCCTTCACCTAGCTTGTTGGGAACACAAAGTTTCTTTTCAGTTGCAAACTCCATTCCATACATATATATGGGGAGGTACAAGCTCCAACTCGGTTTTACAGTGAAAAGTGCAGGAACTTCAAACCGGCACTAGGAAACAGACTGAGGAAGCAGAGAAATAGTGTCTCCTGCAACCCGTTCCCTTGGTGCTACATGAAAGAACGTCTCTCCACTTGCTCAGTTCTGAGAGATAAGTGTGTTTGAAAGCCGTCCTTCACATAGCTTGTTGGGAACACAAAGTTTCTTTCCAGTTGCCAACTCCATTCCATACATATATATGGGGAGGTACTAGCTCCAACTCGGTTTGACAGTGAAAACTGCAGGAACTTCAAACCGGCACTAGGAAACAGACTGAGAAAGCAGAGAAAAAGTGTCTCCTGCAACCCGTTCCATTTGTGCTACATGAACGAACGTCTCTCCACTTGCTCAGTTCTGAGAGATAAGTGTGTGTGAAAGCCGTCCTTCACCTAGCTTGTTGGGAACACAAAGTTTCTTTTCAGTTGCCAACTCAATTCCATACATATATATGGGGAGGTATTAGCTCCAACTCGGTTTGACAGTGAAAACTGCAGGAACTTCAAACCGGCACTAGGAAACAGACTGAGAAAGCAGAGAAAAAGTGTCTCCTGCAACCCGTTCCCTTGGTGCTAGATGAACGAACGTCTCTCCACTTGCTCAGTTCTGTGAGATAAGTGTGTGTGAAAGCCGTCCTTCAACTTGCTTGTTGGGAACACAAAGTTTCTTTTCAGTTGCAAACTCCATTCCATACATATATATGGGGAGGTAGAAGCTCCAACTCGGTTTTACAGTGAAAACTGCAGGAACTTCAAACCGGCACTAGGAAACAGACTGAGAAAACAGAGAAAAAGTGTCTCCTGCAACCCGTTCCCTTGGTGCTAGATGAACGAACGTCTCTCCACTTGCTCAGTTCTGAGAGATAAGTGTGTGTGAAAGCCGCACTTCACCAAGCTTGTTGGGAACACAAAGTTTCTTTTCAGTTGCAAACTCCATTCCATACATATAAATGGGGAGATACTAGCTCCAAATCGGTTTGACAATGAAACTGCAGGAACTTCTAACCGGCACTAGGAAACAGACTGAGAAAGCAGAGAAAAAGTGTCTCCTCCAACCCGTTCCCTTGGTGCTAGATGAACGAACGTCTCTCCACTTGCTCTGTTCTGAGAGATATGTGCGTATGAAAGCCGTCCTTCACCTAGCTTGTTGGGAACACAAAGTTTCTTTTCAGTTGCAAACTCCATTCCATACATATATATGGGGAGGTACTAGCTCCAACTCGGTTTGACAGTGAAAACTGCAGGAACTTCAAACCGGCACTAGGAAACAGACTGAGAAAGCAGAGAAAAAGTGTCTCCTGCAACCCGTTCCCTTGATGCTAGATGAACGAACGTCTCTCCAATTTCTCTGTTCTGAGAGATAAGTGTGTGTGAAAGCCGTCCTTCACCTAGCTTGTTGGGAACACAAAGTTTCTTTTCAGTTGCAAACTCCATTCCATACATATATATGGGGAGGTAGAAGCTCCAACTCGGTTTTACAGTGAAAACTGCAGGAACTTCAAACCGGCACTAGGAAACAGACTGAGAAAGCAGAGAAAAAGTGTCTCCTGCAACCCGGTCCCTTGGTGCTAGATGAACGAACGTCTCTTCACTTGCTCAGTTCTGAGAGATAAGTGTGTGTGAAAGCCGTCCTTCACCTAGCTTGTTGGGAACACAAAGTTTCTTTTCAGTTGCAAACTCCATTCCATACATATATATGGGGAGGTACTAGCTCCAACTCGGTTTGACAGTGAAAACTGCAGGAACTTCAAACCGGCACTAGGAAACAGACTGAGAAAGCAGAGAAATAGTGTCTCCTGCAACCCGTTCCCTTGGTGCTAGATGAACGAACGTCTCTCCACTTGCTCAGTTCTGAGAGATAAGTGTGTGTTAAAGCCGTCCTTAACCTAGCTTGTTGGGAACACAAAGTTTCTTTTCAGTTGCAAACTCCATTCCATACATATATATGGGGAGGTACTAGCTCCAACTCGGTTTGACAGTGAAAACTGCAGGAACTTCAAACCGGCACTAGGAAAAAGTCTGAGAAAGCAGAGAAAAAGTGTCTCCTGCAACCCGTTCCCTTGGTGCTAGATGAACGAACGTCTCTCCACTTGCTCTGTTCTGAGAGATAAGTGTGTGTGAAAGCCGAACTTCACCTAGCTTTTTGGGAACACAAAGTTTCTTTTCAGTTGCAAACTCCATTCCATACATATATATGGGGAGGTAGAAGCTCCAACTCGGTTGTACAGTGAAAACTGCAGGAACATCAAACCGGCACTAGGAAACAGACTGAGAAAGCAGAGAAAAAGTGTCTCCTGCAACCCGTTCCCTTGGTGCTAGATGAACGAACGTCTCTCCACTTGCTCAGTTCTGAGAGATAAGTGTGTGTGAAAGCCGTTCTTCACCTAGCTTGTTCGGAACACAAAGTTTCTATTCAGTTGCAAACTCCATTCCATACATATATATGGGGAGGTACAAGCTCCAACTCGGTTTTACAGTGAAAACTGCAGGAACTTCAAACCGGCACTAGGAAACAGACTGAGAAAGCAGAGAAAAAGTGTCACCTGCAACCCGTTCCCTTGGTGCTAGATGAACGAACGTCTCTCCACTTGCTCAGTTCTGAGAGATAAGTGTGTGTGAAAGCCATCCTTCAAATTGCTTGTTGGGAACACAAAGTTTCTTTTCAGTTGCAAACTCTATTAAATACATATATATGGGGAGGTAGAAGCTCCAACTCGGTTTTACAGTGAAAACTGCAGGAACTTCAAACCGGCACTAGGAAACAGACTGAGAAAGCAGAGAAAATGTGTCTCCTGCAACCCGTTCCCTTGGTGCTACATGAACGAACGTCTCTCCACTTGCTCAGTTCTGAGAGATAAGTGTGTGTGAAAGCCGTCCTTCACCTAGCTTGTTCGGAACACAAAGTTTCTTTTCAGTTGCAAACTCCATTCCATACATATATATGGGGAGGTACTAGCTCCAACTCGGTTTGACAGTGAAAACTGCAGGAACTTCAAACCGGCACTAGGAAACAGACTGAGAAAGCAGAGAAAAAGTGTCTCCTCCATCCCGTTCCCTTGGTGCTAGATGAACGAACGTCTCTCCACTTGCTCAGTTCTGAGAGATAAGTGTGTGTGAAAGCCGTCCTTCACCTAGCTTGTTGGGAACACAAAGTTTCTTTTCAGTTCCAAACTCCATTCCATACATATATATGGGGAGGTACTAGCTCCAACTAGGTTTGACAGTGAAAACTGCAGGATCTTCACACCGGCACTAGGAAACAGACTGAGAAAGCAGAGAAAAGGTGTCTCCTGCAAACCGTTCCCTTGGTGCTAGATGAACGAACGTCTCTCCACTTGCTCAGTTCTGAGAGATAAGTGTGTGTGAAAGCCGTACTTCACATAACTTGTTGGGAACACAAAGTTTCTTTTCAGTTGCAAACTCCATTCCATACATTTATATGGGGAGGTACAAGCTCCAGCTCGGTTTTACAGTGAAAACTGCAGGAACTTCAAACCGGCACTAGGAAACAGACTGAGGAAGCAGAGAAAAAGTGTCTCCTGCAACCCGTTCCCTTGGTGCTAGATGAACGAACGTCTCTCCACTTGCTCAGTTCTGAGAGATATGTGCGTGTGAAAGCCGTCCTTCACCTAGCTTGTTGGGAACACAAAGTTTCTTTTGAGTTGCAAACTCCATTCCATACATATATATGGGGAGGTACTAGCTCCAACTCGGTTTGACAGTGAAAACTGCAGGAACTTCAAACAGGCTCTAGGAAACAGACTGAGAAAGCAGAGAAAAAGTGTCTCCTGCAACCCGTTCCCTTGGTGCTAGATGAACGAAGTCTCTCCAATTGCTCTGTTCTGAGAGATATGTGTGTGTGAAAGCCGTCCTTCACCTAGCTTGTTGGGAACACAAAGTTTCTTTTCAGTTGCAAACTCCATTCCATACATATATATGGGGAGGTACAAGCTCCAATACGGTTTTACAGTGAAAACTGCAGGAACTTCAAACCGGCACTAGGAAACAGACTGAGGAAGCAGAGAAAAAGTGTCTCCTTCATCCCGTTCACTTGGTGCTAGATGAACGAAAGTCTCTCCACTTGCTCTGTTCTGAGAGATATGTGCGTGTGAAAGCCGTCCTTCACCTAGCTTGTTGGGAACACAAAGTTTCTTTTCAGTTGCAAACTCCATTCCATACATATATATGGGGAGGTAGAAGCTCCAACTCGGTTTTACAGTGAAAACTGCAGGAACTTCAAACCGGCACTAGGAAACAGACTGAGAAAGCAGAGAAAAAGTGTCTCCTGCAACCCGTTCCCTTGGTGCTAGATGAACGAACGTCTCTCCACTTGCTCAGTTCTGAGAGATAAGTGTGTGTGAAAGCCGTCCTTCACCTAGCTTGTTGGGAACACAAAGTTTCTTTTCAGTTGCAAACTCCATTCCATACATATATAAGGGGAGGTACTAGCTCCAACACGGTTTTACAGGGAAAACTGCAGGAACTTCAAACCGGCACTAGGAAACAGACTGAGAAAGCAGAGAAAAAGTGTCTCCTGCAACCCGTTCCCTTGGTGCTAGATGAACGAACGTCTCTCCACTTGCTCAGTTCTGAGAGATATGTGCGTGTGAAAGCCGTCCTTCACCTAGCTTCTTGGGAACACAAAGTTTCTTTTCAGTTGCAAACTCCATTCCATACATGTATATGGGGAGGTAGAAGCTCCAACTCGGTTTCACAGTGATAACTGCAGGAACTTCAAACCGGCACTAGGAAACAGACTGAGAAAGCAGAGAAAAAGTGTCTCCTGCAACCCGTTCCCTTGGTGCTAGATGAACGAACGTCTCTCCACTTGCTCAGTTCTGAGAGATATGTGTGTGTGAACGCCGCTCTTCACCAAGCTTGTTGGGAACACAAAGTTTCTTTTCAGTTGTAAACTCCATTCCCTACATATATATGGGGAGATACTAGCTCCAAATCGGTTTGACAATGAAAACTGCAGGAACTTCTAACCGGCACTAGGAAACAGACTGAGAAAGCAGAGAAAAAGTGTCTCCTCCATCCCGTTCCCTTGGTGCTAGATGAACGAACGTCTCTCCACTTACTCAGTTCTGAGAGATATGTGCGTGTGAAAGCCGTCCTTCACCTAGCTTGTTGGGAACACAAAGTTTCTTTTCAGTTACAAACTCCATTCCATACATATATATGGGGAGGTACTAGCTCCAACTCGGTTTGACAGTGAAAAGTGCAAGAAATTCAAACCGGCACTAGAAAACAGACTGAGAAAGCAGAGAAAAAGTGTCTCCTGCAACCCGTTCCCTTGGTGCTAGATGAACGAACGTCTCTCCAATTGCTCTCTTCTGAGAGATAAGTGTGTGTGAAAGCCGTCCTTCACCTAGTTTGTTGGGAACACAAAGTTTCTTTTCAGTTGCAAACTCCATTCCATACATATATATGGGGAGGTAGAAGCTCCAACTCGGTTTTACAGTGAAAACTGCAGGAACTTCAAACTGGCACTAGGAAACAGACTGAGAAAGCAGAGAAAAAGTGTCTCCTGCAACCCGTTCCCTTGGTGCTAGATGAACGAACGTCTCTCCACTTGCTCAGTTCTGAGAGATAAGTGTGTGTGAAAGCCGTCCTTCACCTAGCTTGTTGGGAACACAAAGTTTCTTTTCAGTTGCAAACTCCATTCCATACATATATTTGGGGAGGTACAAGCTCCAACTCGGTTTTACAGGGAAAACTGCAGGAACTTCAAACCGGCACTAGGAAACAGACTGAGGAATCAGAGAAATAGTGTCTCCTGCAACCCTTTTCCTTGGTGCTACATGAAAGAACGTCTCTCCACTTGCTCAGTTCTGAGAGATATGTGTTTGTGAAAGCCGTCCTTCACATAGCTTGTTGGGAACACAAAGTTTCTTTTCAGTTGCAAACTCCATTCCATACATGTATATGGGGAGGTAGAAGCTCCAACTCGGTTTTACAGTGATAACTGCAGGAACTTTAAACCGGCACTAGGAAACAGACTGAGAAAGCAGGGAAAAAGTGTCTCCTGCAACCCGTTCCCTTGGTGCTAGATGAACGAACGTCTCTCCACTTGCTCAGTTCTGAGAGATATGTGTGTGTGAACGCCGCTCTTCACCAAGCTTGTTGGGAACACAAAGTTTCTTTTCAGTTGTAAACTCCATTCCATACATATATATGGGGAGATACTAGCTCCAAATCGGTTTGACAATGAAAACTGCAGGAACTTCTAACCGGCACTAGGAAACAGACTGAGAAAGCAGAGAAAAAGTGTCTCCTCCATCCCGTTCCCTTGGTGCTAGATGAACGAACGTCTCTCCACTTGCTCAGTTCTGAGAGATATGTGTGTATGAAAGCCGTCCTTCAACTAGCTTGTTGGGAACACAAAGTTTCTTTTCAGTTGCAAACTCCATTCCATACATGTATATGGGGAGGTAGAAGCTCCAACTCGGTTTTACAGTGATAACTGCAGGAACTTCAAACCGGCACTAGGAAACAGACTGAGAAAGCAGAGAAAAAGTGTCTCCTGCAACCCGTTCCCTTGGTGCTAGATGAACGAACGTCTCTCCACTTGCTCAGTTCTGAGAGATATGTGTGTGTGAACGCCGCTCTTCACCAAGCTTGTTGGGAACACAAAGTTTCTTTTCAGTTGTAAACTCCATTCCATACATATATATGGGGAGATACTAGCTCCAAATCGGTTTGACAATGAAAACTGCAGGAACTTCTAACCGGCACTAGGAAACAGACTGAGAAAGCAGAGAAAAAGTGTCTCCTCCATCCCGTTCCCTTGGTGCTAGATGAACGAACGTCTCTCCACTTGCTCAGTTCTGAGAGATATGTGCGTGTGAAAGCCGTCCTTCACCTAGCCTGTTGGGAACACAAAGTTTCTTTTCAGTTGCAAACTCCATTCCATACATGTATAAGGGGAGGTAGAAGCTCCAACTCGGTTTTACAGTGATAACTGCAGGAACTTCAAACCGGCACTAGGAAACAGACTGAGAAAGCAGAGAAAAAGTGTCTCCTGCAACCCGTTCCCTTCGTGCTAGATGAACGAACGTCTCTCCACTTGCTCAGTTCTGAGAGATATGTGTGTGTGAACGCCGCTCTTCACCAAGCTTGTTGGGAACACAAAGTTTCTTTTCAGTTGTAAACTCCATTCCATACATATATATGGGGAGATACTAGCTCCAAATCGGTTTGACAATGAAAACTGCAGGAACTTCTAACCGGCACTAGGAAACAGACTGAGAAAGCAGAGAAAAAGTGTCTCCTCCATCCCGTTCCCTTGGTGCTAGATGAACGAACGTCTCTCCACTTGCTCAGTTCTGAGAGATATGTGCGTGTGAAAGCCGTCCTTCACCTAGCTTGTTGGGAACACAAAGTTTCTTTTCAGTTGCAAACTCCATTCCATACATATATATGGGGAGGTACTAGCTCCAACTCGGTTTGACAGTGAAAAGTGCAAGAAATTCAAACCGGCACTAGAAAACAGACTGAGAAAGCAGAGAAAATGTGTCTCCTGCAACCCGTTCCCTTGGTGCTAGATGAACGAACGTCTCTCCAATTGCTCTCTTCTGAGAGATAAGTGTGTGTGAAAGCCGTCCTTCACCTAGTTTGTTGGGAACACAAAGTTTCTTTTCAGTTGCAAACTCCATTCCATACATATATATGGGGAGGTAGAAGCTCCAACTCGGTTTTACAGTGAAAACTGCAGGAACTTCAAACTGGCACTAGGAAACAGACTGAGAAAGCAGAGAAAAAGTGTCTCCTGCAACCCGTTCCCTTGGTGCTAGATGAACGAAAGTCTCTCCACTTGCTCAGTTCTGAGAGATAAGTGTGTGTGAAAGCCGTCCTTCACCTAGCTTGTTGGGAACACAAAGTTTCTTTTCAGTTGCAAACTCCATTCCATACATATATTTGGGGAGGTACAAGCTCCAACTCGGTTTTACAGGGAAAACTGCAGGAACTTCAAACCGGCACTAGGAAACAGACTGAGGAATCAGAGAAATAGTGTCTCCTGCAACCCTTTTCCTTGGTGCTACATGAAAGAACGTCTCTCCACTTGCTCAGTTCTGAGAGATAAGTGTTTGTGAAAGCCGTCCTTCACATAGCTTGTTGGGAACACAAAGTTTCTTTCCAGTTGCCAACTCAATTCCATACATATATATGGGGAGGTACTAGCTCCAACTCGGTTTGACAGTGAAAACTGCAGGAACTTCAAACCGGCACTAGGAAACAGACTGAGAAAGCAGAGAAAAAGTGTCTCCTGCAACCCGTTCCCTTTGTGCTACATGAACGAACGTCTCTCCACTTGCTCAGTTCTGAGAGATAAGTGTGTGTGAAAGCCGTCCTTCACCTAGCTTGTTGGGAACACAAAGTTTCTTTTCAGTTGCCAACTCAATTCCATACATATATATGGGGAGGTACTAGCTCCAACTCGGTTTGACAGTGAAAACTGCAGGAACTTCTAACCGGCACTAGGAAACAGACTGAGAAAGCAGAGAAAAAGTGTCTCCTGCAACCCGTTCCCTTGGTGCTAGATGAACGAACGTCTCTCCACTTGCTCAGTTCTGAGAGATAAGTGTGTGTGAAAGCCGCACTTCACCTAGCTTGTTGGGAACACAAAGTTTCTTTTCAGTTGCAAACTCCATTCCATACATATATATGGGGAGATACTAGCTCCAAATCGGTTTGACAATGAAAACTGAAGGAACTTCTAACCGGCACTAGGAAACAGACTGAGAAAGCAGAGAAAAAGTGTCTCCTCCAACCCGTTCCCTTGGTGCTAGATGAACGAACGTCTCTCCACTTGCTCAGTTCTGAGAGTTATGTGCGTGTGAAAGCCGTCCTTCACCTAGCTTGTTGGGAACACAAAGTTTCTTTTCAGTTGCAAACTCCATTCCATACATATATATGGGGAGGTACTAGCTCCAACTCGGTTTGACAGTGAAAACTGCAGGAACTTCAAACCGGCACTAGGAAACAGACTGAGAAAGCAGAGAAAAAGTGTCTCCTGCAACCCTTTCTCTTGGTGCTAGATGAACGAACGTCTCTCCAATTGCTCTGTTCTGAGAGTTAAGTGTGTGTGAAAGCCGTCCTTCACCTAGCTTGTTGGGAACACAAAGTTTCTTTTCAGTTGCAAACTCCATTCCATACATATATATGGGGAGGTACTAGCTCCAACTAAGTTTGACAGTGAAAACTGCAGGAACTTCAAACCGGCACTAGGAAACAGACTGAGAAAGCAGAGAAAAATTGTCTCCTGCAACCCGTTCCCTTGGTGCTAGATGAACGAAAGTCTATCCACTTGCTCAGTTCTGAGAGATAAGTGTGTGTGAAAGCCGTCCTTCACCTAGCTTGTTGGGAACACAAAGTTTCTTTTCAGTTGCAAACTCCATTCCATACATATATATGGGGAGGTACTAGCTCCAACTCGGTTTGACAGTGAAAACTGCAGGAACTTCAAACCGGCACTAGGAAACAGACTGAGAAAGCAGAGAATAAGTGTCTCCTGCAACCCGTTCCCTTGGTGCTAGATGAACGAACGTCTCTCCACTTGCTCAGTTCTGAGAGATAAGTGTGTGTGAAAGCCGTCCTTCACCTAGCTTGTTGGGAACACAAAGTTTCTTTTCAGTTGCAAACTCCATTCCATACATATATATGGGGAGGTACTAGCTCCAACTCGGTTTGACAGTGAAAACTGCAGGAACTTCAAACCGGCACTAGGAAAAAGTCTGAGAAAGCAGAGAAAAAGTGTCTCCTGCAACCCGTTCCCTTGGTGCTAGATGAACGAACGTCTCTGCACTTGCTCTGTTCTGAGAGATAAGTGTGTGTGAAAGCCGTCCTTCACCTAGCTTGTTGGGAACACAAAGTTTCTTTTCAGTTGCAAACTCCATTCCATACAGATATATGGGGAGGTAGAAGCTCCAACTCGGATTTACAGTGAAAACTGCAGGAACTTCAAACCGGCACTAGGAAACAGACTGAGAAAGCAGAGAAAAAGTGTCTCCTGCAACCCGTTCCCTTGGTGCTAGATGAACGAACGTCTCTCCACTTGCTCAGTTCTGAGAGATAAGTGTGTGTGAAAGCCGTCCTTCACCTAGCTTGTTGGGAACACAAAGTTTCTTTTCAGTTGCAAACTCCATTCCATACATATATATGGGGAGGTACAAGCTCCAACTCGGTTTTACAGTGAAAAGTGCAGGAACTTCAAACCGGCACTAGGAAACAGACTGAGGAAGCAGAGAAATAGTGTCTCCTGCAACCCGTTCCCTTGGTGCTACATGAAAGAACGTCTCTCCACTTGCTCAGTTCTGAGAGATAAGTGTGTTTGAAAGCCGTCCTTCACATAGCTTGTTGGGAACACAAAGTTTCTTTCCAGTTGCCAACTCCATTCCATACATATATATGGGGAGGTACTAGCTCCAACTCGGTTTGACAGTGAAAACTGCAGGAACTTCAAACCGGCACTAGGAAACAGACTGAGAAAGCAGAGAAAAAGTGTCTCCTGCAACCCGTTCCCTTTGTGCTACATGAACGAACGTCTCTCCACTTGCTCAGTTCTGTGAGATAAGTGTGTGTGAAAGCCGTCCTTCAACTTGCTTGTTGGGAACACAAAGTTTCTTTTCAGTTGCAAACTCCATTCCATACATATATATGGGGAGGTAGAAGCTCCAACTCGGTTTTACAGTGAAAACTGCAGGAACTTCAAACCGGCACTAGGAAACAGACTGAGAAAACAGAGAAAAAGTGTCTCCTGCAACCCGTTCCCTTGGTGCTAGATGAACGAACGTCTCTCCACTTGCTCAGTTCTGAGAGATAAGTGTGTGTGAAAGCCGCACTTCATCTAGCTTGTTGGGAACACAAAGTTTCTTTTCAGTTGCGAACTCCATTCCATATATATAAATGGGGAGATACTAGCTCCAAATCGGTTTGACAATGAAACTGCAGGAACTTCTAACCGGCACTAGGAAACAGACTGAGAAAGCAGAGAAAAAGTGTCTCCTCCAACCCGTTCCCTTGGTGCTAGATGAACGAACGTCTCTCCACTTGCTCTGTTCTGAGAGATATGTGCGTGTGAAAGCCGTCCTTCACCTAGCTTGTTGGGAACACAAAGTTTCTTTTCAGTTGCAAACTCCATTCCATACATATATATGGGGAGGTACTAGCTCCAACTCGGTTTGACAGGGAAAACTGCAGGAACTTCAAACCGGCACTAGGAAACAGACTGAGAAAGCAGAGAAAAAGTGTCTCCTGCAACCCGTTCCCTTGATGCTAGATGAACGAACGTCTCTCCAATTTCTCTGTTCTGAGAGATAAGTGTGTGTGAAAGCCGTCCTTCACCTAGCTTGTTGGGAACACAAAGTTTCTTTTCAGTTGCAAACTCCATTCCATACATATATATGGGGAGGTAGAAGCTCCAACTCGGTTTTACAGTGAAAACTGCAGGAACTTCAAACCGGCACTAGGAAACAGACTGAGAAAGCAGAGAAAAAGTGTCTCCTGCAACCCGGTCCTTTGGTGCTAGATGAACGAACGTCTCTTCACTTGCTCAGTTCTGAGAGATAAGTGTGTGTGAAAGCCGTCCTTCACCTAGCTTGTTGGGAACACAGAGTTTCTTTTCAGTTGCAAACTCCATTCCATACATATATATGGGGAGGTACTAGCTCCAACTCGGTTTGACAGTGAAAACTGCAGGAACTTCAAACCGGCACTAGGAAACAGACTGAGAAAGCAGAGAAAAAGTGTCTCCTGCAACCCGTTCCCTTGGTGCTAGATGAACGAACGTCTCTCCACTTGCTCAGTTCTGAGAGATAAGTGTGTGTTAAAGCCGTCCTTAACCTAGCTTGTTGGGAACACAAAGTTTCTTTTCAGTTGCAAACTCCATTCCATACATATATATGGGGAGGTACTAGCTCCAACTCGGTTTGACAGTGAAAACTGCAGGAACTTCAAACCGGCACTAGGAAAAAGTCTGAGAAAGCAGAGAAAAAGTGTCTCCTGCAACCCGTTCCCTTGGTGCTAGATGAACGAACGTCTCTCCACTTGCTCTGTTCTGAGAGATAAGTGTGTGTGAAAGCCGTCTTTCACCTAGCTTGTAGGGAACACAAAGTTTCTTTTCAGTTGCAAACTCCATTCCATACATATATATGGGGAGGTAGAAACTCCAACTCGGTTTTACAGTGAAAACTGCAGGAACTTCAAACCGGCACTAGGAAACAGACTGAGAAAGCAGAGAAAAAGTGTCCCCTGCAACCCGTTCCCTGGTGCTAGATGAACCAACGTCTCTCCACTTGCTAAGTTCTGAGAGATAAGTGTGTGTGAAAGCCGTCCTTCACCTAGCTTGTTGGGAACACAAAATTTCTTTTCAGTTGCAAACTCCATTCCATACATATATATGGGGAGGTACAAGCTGCAACTCGGTTTTACAGTGAAAACTGCAGGAACATCAATCCGGCACTAGGAAACAGACTGAGGAAGCAGAGAAAAAGTGTCCCCTGCAACCCGTTCCCTTGGTGCTAGATGAACCAACGTCTCTCCACTTGCTCTGTTCTGAGAGATAAGTGTGTGTGAAAGCCGTCCTTCACCTAGCTTGTTGGGAACACAAAATTTCTTTTCAGTTGCAAACTCCATTCCATACATATATATGGGGAGGTACAAGCTGCAACTCGGTTTTACAGTGAAAACTGCAGGAACATCAATCCGGCACTAGGAAACAGACTGAGGAAGCAGAGAAAAAGTGTCCCCTGCAACCCGTTCCCTTGGTGCTAGATGAACGAACGTCTCTCCACTTGCTCAGTTCTGAGAGATAAGTGTGTGTGAAAGCCGAACTTCACCTAGCTTTTTGGGAACACAAAGTTCTTTTCAGTTGCAAACTCCATTCCATACATATATATGGGGAGGTAGAAGCTGCAACTCGGTTGTAGAGTGAAAACTGCAGGAACATCAAACCGGCACTAGGAAACAGACTGAGAAAGCAGAGAAAAAGTGTCTCCTGCAACCCGTTCCCTTGGTGCTAGATGAACGAACGTCTCTCCACTTGCTCAGTTCTGAGAGATAAGTGTGTGTGAAAGCCGTTCTTCACCTAGCTTGTTCGGAACACAAAGTTTCTATTCAGTTGCAAACTCCATTCCATACATATATATGGGGAGGTACAAGCTCCAACTCGGTTTTACAGTGAAAACTGCAGGAACTTCAAACCGGCACTAGGGAACAGACTGAGAAAGCAGAGAAAAAGTGTCACCTGCAACCCGTTCCCTTGGTGCTAGATGAACGAACGTCTCTCCACTTGCTCAGTTCTGAGAGATAAGTGTGTGTGAAAGCCGTCCTTCACCTAGCTTGTTCGGAACACAAAGTTTCTTTTCAGTTGCAAACTCCATTCCATACATATATATGGGGAGGTACTAGCTCCAACTCGGTTTGACAGTGAAAACTGCAGGAACTTCAAACCGGCACTAGGAAACAGACTGAGAAAGCAGAGAAAAAGTGTCTCCTGCAACCCGTTCCCTTGGTGCTAGATGAACGAACGTCTCTCCACTTGCTCAGTTCTGAGAGATAAGTGTGTGTGAAAGCCGTCCTTCACCTAGCTTGTTGGGAACACAAAGTTTCTTTTCAGTTCCAAACTCCATTCCATACATATATATGGGGAGGTACAAGCTCCAACTAGGTTTGACAGTGAAAACTGCAGGATCTTCACACCGGCACTAGGAAACAGACTGAGAAAGCAGAGAAAAGGTGTCTCCTGCAACCCGTTCCCTTGGTGCTAGATGAACGAACGTCTCTCCACTTGCTCAGTTCTGAGAGATAAGTGTGTGTGAAAGCCGTACTTCACATAACTTGTTGGGAACACAAAGTTTCTTTTCAGTTGCAAACTCCATTCCATACATATATATGGGGAGGTACAAGCTCCAGCTCGGTTTTACAGTGAAAACTGCAGGAACTTCAAACCGGCACTAGGAAACAGACTGAGGAAGCAGAGAAAAAGTGTCTCCTGCAACCCGTTCCCTTGGTGCTAGATGAACGAACGTCTCTCCACTTGCTCAGTTCTGAGAGATATGTGCGTGTGAAAGCCGTCCTTCACCTAGCTTGTTGGGAACACAAAGTTTCTTTTCAGTTGCAAACTCCATTCCATACATATATATGGGGAGGTACAAGCTCCAACTCGGTTTTACAGTGAAAACTGCAGGAACTTCAAACCGGCACTAGGAAACAGACTGAGGAAGCAGAGAAAAAGTGTCTCCTGCATCCCGTTCCCTTGGTGCTAGATGTACGAAAGTCTCTCCACTTGCTCTGTTCTGAGAGATATGTGCGGGTGAAAGCCGTCCTTCACCTAGCTTGTTGGGAACACAAAGTTTCTTTTCAGTTGCAAACTCCATTCCATACATATATATGGGGAGGTACTAGCTCCAACTCGGTTTGACAGTGAAAACTGCAGGAACTTCAAACAGGCTCTAGGAAACAGACTGAGAAAGCAGAGAAAAAGTGTCTCCTGCAACCCGTTCCCTTGGTGCTAGATGAACGAAGTCTCTCCAATTGCTCTGTTCTGAGAGATATGTGTGTGTGAAAGCCGTCCTTCACCTAGCTTGTTGGGAACACAAAGTTTCTTTTCAGTTGCAAACTCCATTCCATACATATATATGGGGAGGTACAAGCTCCAACACGGTTTTACAGTGAAAACTGCAGGAACTTCAAACCGGCACTAGGAAACAGACTGAGGAAGCAGAGAAAAAGTGTCTCCTTCATCCCGTTCACTTGGTGCTAGATGAACGAAAGTCTCTTCCCTTGCTCTGTTCTGAGAGATATGTGCGTGTGAAAGCCGTCCTTCACCTAGCTTGTTGGGAACACAAAGTTTCTTTTCAGTTGCAAACTCCATTCCATACATATATATGGGGAGGTAGAAGCTCCAACTCGGTTTTACAGTGAAAACTGCAGGAACTTCAAACCGGCACTAGGAAACAGACTGAGAAAGCAGAGAAAAAGTGTCTCCTGCAACCCGTTCCCTTGGTGCTAGATGAACGAACGTCTCTGCACTTGCTCAGTTCTGAGAGATAAGTGTGTGTGAAAGCCGTACTTCACCTAGCTTGTTGGGAACACAAAGTTTCTTTTCAGTTGCAAACTCCATTCCATACATATATATGGGGAGGTACTAGCTCCAACACGGTTTTACAGGGAAAACTGCAGGAACTTCAAACCGGCACTAGGAAACAGCCTGAGGAAACAGAGAAAAAGTGTCTCCTGCATCCCGTTCCCTTGGTGCTACATGAAAGAACTTCTCTCCACTTGCTCAGTTCTGAGAGATAAGTGTGTGTGAAAGCCGTCCTTCACCTAGCTTGTTGGGAACACAAAGTTTCTTTTCAGTTGCCAACTCCATTCCATACAAATATATGGGGAGGTACTAGCTCCAACTCGGTTTGACAGTGAAAACTGCAGGAACTTCAAACCGGCACTAGGAAACAGACTGAGAAAACAGAGAAAAAGTGTATCCTGCAACCCGTTCCCTTGGTGCTAGATGAACGAACGTCTCTCCACTTGCTCAGTTCTGAGAGATAAGTGTGTGTGAAAGCCGTCCTTCACCTAGCTTGTTGGGAACACAAAGTTTCTTTTCAGTTGCAAACTCCATTCCATACATGTATGTGGGGAGGTAGAAGCTCCAACTCGATTTTACAGTGATAACTGCAGGAACTTCAAACCGGCACTAGGAAACAGACTGAGAAAGCAGGGAAAAAGTGTCTCCTGCAACCCGTTCCCTTGGTGCTAGATGAACGAACGTCTCTCCACTTGCTCAGTTCTGAGAGATATGTGTGTGTGAACGCCGCTCTTCACCAAGCTTGTTGGGAACACAAAGTTTCTTTTCAGTTGTAAACTCCATTCCATACATATATATGGGGAGATACTAGCTCCAAATCGGTTTGACAATGAAAACTGCAGGAACTTCTAACCGGCACTAGGAAACAGACTGAGAAAGCAGAGAAAAAGTGTCTCCTCCATCCCGTTCCCTTGGTGCTAGATGAACGAACGTCTCTCCACTTGCTCAGTTCTGAGAGATATGTGCGTGTGAAAGCCGTCCTTCACCTAGCTTGTTGGGAACACAAAGTTTCTTTTCAGTTGCAAACTCCATTCCATACATGTATATGGGGAGGTAGAAGCTCCAACTCGGTTTTACAGTGATAACTGCAGGAACTTCAAACCGGCACTAGGAAACAGACTGAGAAAGCAGAGAAAAAGTGTCTCCTGCAACCCGTTCCCTTGGTGCTAGATGAACGAACGTCTCTCCACTTGCTCAGTTCTGAGAGATATGTGTGTGTGAACGCCGCTCTTCACCAAGCTTGTTGGGAACACAAAGTTTCTTTTCAGTTGTAAACTCCATTCCCTACATATATATGGGGAGATACTAGCTCCAAATCGGTTTGACAATGAAAACTGCAGGAACTTCTAACCGGCACTAGGAAACAGACTGAGAAAGCAGAGAAAAAGTGTCTCCTGCAACCCGTTCCCTTGGTGCTAGATGAACGAACGTCTCTCCACTTGCTCAGTTCTGAGAGATAAGTGTGTGTGAAAGCCGTCCTTCACCTAGCTTGTTGGGAACACAAAGTTTCTTTTCAGTTGCAAACTCCATTCCATACATGTATGTGGGGAGGTAGAAGCTCCAACTCGATTTTACAGTGATAACTGCAGGAACTTCAAACCGGCACTAGGAAACAGACTGAGAAAGCAGGGAAAAAGTGTCTCCTGCAACCCGTTCCCTTGGTGCTAGATGAACGAACGTCTCTCCACTTGCTCAGTTCTGAGAGATATGTGTGTGTGAACGCCGCTCTTCACCAAGCTTGTTGGGAACACAAAGTTTCTTTTCAGTTGTAAACTCCATTCCATACATATATATGGGGAGATACTAGCTCCAAATCGGTTTGACAATGAAAACTGCAGGAACTTCTAACCGGCACTAGGAAACAGACTGAGAAAGCAGAGAAAAAGTGTCTCCTCCATCCCGTTCCCTTGGTGCTAGATGAACGAACGTCTCTCCACTTGCTCAGTTCTGAGAGATATGTGCGTGTGAAAGCCGTCCTTCACCTAGCTTGTTGGGAACACAAAGTTTCTTTTCAGTTGCAAACTCCATTCCATACATGTATATGGGGAGGTAGAAGCTCCAACTCGGTTTTACAGTGATAACTGCAGGAACTTCAAACCGGCACTAGGAAACAGACTGAGAAAGCAGAGAAAAAGTGTCTCCTGCAACCCGTTCCCTTGGTGCTAGATGAACGAACGTCTCTCCACTTGCTCAGTTCTGAGAGATATGTGTGTGTGAACGCCGCTCTTCACCAAGCTTGTTGGGAACACAAAGTTTCTTTTCAGTTGTAAACTCCATTCCCTACATATATATGGGGAGATACTAGCTCCAAATCGGTTTGACAATGAAAACTGCAGGAACTTCTAACCGGCACTAGGAAACAGACTGAGAAAGCAGAGAAAAAGTGTCTCCTGCAACCCGTTCCCTTGGTGCTAGATGAACGAACGTCTCTCCACTTGCTCAGTTCTGAGAGATAAGTGTGTGTGAAAGCCGTCCTTCACCTAGCTTGTTGGGAACACAAAGTTTCTTTTCAGTTCCAAACTCCATTCCATACATATATATGGGGAGGTACTAGCTCCAACTAGGTTTGACAGTGAAAACTGCAGGATCTTCACACCGGCACTAGGAAACAGACTGAGAAAGCAGAGAAAAGGTGTCTCCTGCAACCCGTTCCCTTGGTGCTAGATGAACGAACGTCTCTCCACTTGCTCAGTTCTGAGAGATAAGTGTGTGTGAAAGCCGTACTTCACATAACTTGTTGGGAACACAAAGTTTCTTTTCAGTTGCAAACTCCATTCCATACATATATATGGGGAGGTACAAGCTCCAGCTCGGTTTTACAGTGAAAACTGCAGGAACTTCAAACCGGCACTAGGAAACAGACTGAGGAAGCAGAGAAAAAGTGTCTCCTGCAACCCGTTCCCTTGGTGCTAGATGAACGAACGTCTCTCCACTTGCTCAGTTCTGAGAGATATGTGCGTGTGAAAGCCGTCCTTCACCTAGCTTGTTGGGAACACAAAGTTTCTTTTCAGTTGCAAACTCCATTCCATACATATATATGGGGAGGTACAAGCTCCAACTCGGTTTTACAGTGAAAACTGCAGGAACTTCAAACCGGCACTAGGAAACAGACTGAGGAAGCAGAGAAAAAGTGTCTCCTGCATCCCGTTCCCTTGGTGCTAGATGTACGAAAGTCTCTCCACTTGCTCTGTTCTGAGAGATATGTGCGGGTGAAAGCCGTCCTTCACCTAGCTTGTTGGGAACACAAAGTTTCTTTTCAGTTGCAAACTCCATTCCATACATATATATGGGGAGGTACTAGCTCCAACTCGGTTTGACAGTGAAAACTGCAGGAACTTCAAACAGGCTCTAGGAAACAGACTGAGAAAGCAGAGAAAAAGTGTCTCCTGCAACCCGTTCCCTTGGTGCTAGATGAACGAAGTCTCTCCAATTGCTCTGTTCTGAGAGATATGTGTGTGTGAAAGCCGTCCTTCACCTAGCTTGTTGGGAACACAAAGTTTCTTTTCAGTTGCAAACTCCATTCCATACATATATATGGGGAGGTACAAGCTCCAACACGGTTTTACAGTGAAAACTGCAGGAACTTCAAACCGGCACTAGGAAACAGACTGAGGAAGCAGAGAAAAAGTGTCTCCTTCATCCCGTTCACTTGGTGCTAGATGAACGAAAGTCTCTTCCCTTGCTCTGTTCTGAGAGATATGTGCGTGTGAAAGCCGTCCTTCACCTAGCTTGTTGGGAACACAAAGTTTCTTTTCAGTTGCAAACTCCATTCCATACATATATATGGGGAGGTAGAAGCTCCAACTCGGTTTTACAGTGAAAACTGCAGGAACTTCAAACCGGCACTAGGAAACAGACTGAGAAAGCAGAGAAAAAGTGTCTCCTGCAACCCGTTCCCTTGGTGCTAGATGAACGAACGTCTCTGCACTTGCTCAGTTCTGAGAGATAAGTGTGTGTGAAAGCCGTACTTCACCTAGCTTGTTGGGAACACAAAGTTTCTTTTCAGTTGCAAACTCCATTCCATACATATATATGGGGTGGTACTAGCTCCAACACGGTTTTACAGGGAAAACTGCAGGAACTTCAAACCGGCACTAGGAAACAGCCTGAGGAAACAGAGAAAAAGTGTCTCCTGCATCCCGTTCCCTTGGTACTACATGAAAGAACTTCTCTCCACTTGCTCAGTTCTGAGAGATAAGTGTGTGTGAAAGCCGTCCTTCACCTAGCTTGTTGGGAACACAAAGTTTCTTTTCAGTTGCCAACTCCATTCCATACAAATATATGGGGAGGTACTAGCTCCAACTCGGTTTGACAGTGAAAACTGCAGGAACTTCAAACCGGCACTAGGAAACAGACTGAGAAAACAGAGAAAAAGTGTATCCTGCAACCCGTTCCCTTGGTGCTAGATGAACGAACGTCTCTCCACTTGCTCAGTTCTGAGAGATAAGTGTGTGTGAAAGCCGTCCTTCACCTAGCTTGTTGGGAACACAAAGTTTCTTTTCAGTTGCAAACTCCATTCCATACATGTATGTGGGGAGGTAGAAGCTCCAACTCGATTTTACAGTGATAACTGCAGGAACTTCAAACCGGCACTAGGAAACAGACTGAGAAAGCAGGGAAAAAGTGTCTCCTGAAACCCGTTCCCTTGGTGCTAGATGAACGAACGTCTCTCCACTTGCTCAGTTCTGAGAGATATGTGTGTGTGAACGCCGCTCTTCACCAAGCTTGTTGGGAACACAAAGTTTCTTTTCAGTTGTAAACTCCATTCCATACATATATATGGGGAGATACTAGCTCCAAATCGGTTTGACAATGAAAACTGCAGGAACTTCTAACCGGCACTAGGAAACAGACTGAGAAAGCAGAGAAAAAGTGTCTCCTCCATCCCGTTCCCTTGGTGCTAGATGAACGAACGTCTCTCCACTTGCTCAGTTCTGAGAGATATGTGCGTGTGAAAGCCGTCCTTCACCTAGCTTGTTGGGAACACAAAGTTTCTTTTCAGTTGCAAACTCCATTCCATACATGTATATGGGGAGGTAGAAGCTCCAACTCGGTTTTACAGTGATAACTGCAGGAACTTCAAACCGGCACTAGGAAACAGACTGAGAAAGCAGAGAAAAAGTGTCTCCTGCAACCCGTTCCCTTGGTGCTAGATGAACGAACGTCTCTCCACTTGCTCAGTTCTGAGAGATATGTGTGTGTGAACGCCGCTCTTCACCAAGCTTGTTGGGAACACAAAGTTTCTTTTCAGTTGTAAACTCCATTCCCTACATATATATGGGGAGATACTAGCTCCAAATCGGTTTGACAATGAAAACTGCAGGAACTTCTAACCGGCACTAGGAAACAGACTGAGAAAGCAGAGAAAAAGTGTCTCCTGCAACCCGTTCCCTTGGTGCTAGATGAACGAACGTCTCTCCACTTGCTCAGTTCTGAGAGATAAGTGTGTGTGAAAGCCGTCCTTCACCTAGCTTGTTGGGAACACAAAGTTTCTTTTCAGTTCCAAACTCCATTCCATACATATATATGGGGAGGTACTAGCTCCAACTAGGTTTGACAGTGAAAACTGCAGGATCTTCACACCGGCACTAGGAAACAGACTGAGAAAGCAGAGAAAAGGTGTCTCCTGCAACCCGTTCCCTTGGTGCTAGATGAACGAACGTCTCTCCACTTGCTCAGTTCTGAGAGATAAGTGTGTGTGAAAGCCGTACTTCACATAACTTGTTGGGAACACAAAGTTTCTTTTCAGTTGCAAACTCCATTCCATACATATATATGGGGAGGTACAAGCTCCAGCTCGGTTTTACAGTGAAAACTGCAGGAACTTCAAACCGGCACTAGGAAACAGACTGAGGAAGCAGAGAAAAAGTGTCTCCTGCAACCCGTTCCCTTGGTGCTAGATGAACGAACGTCTCTCCACTTGCTCAGTTCTGAGAGATATGTGCGTGTGAAAGCCGTCCTTCACCTAGCTTGTTGGGAACACAAAGTTTCTTTTCAGTTGCAAACTCCATTCCATACATATATATGGGGAGGTACAAGCTCCAACTCGGTTTTACAGTGAAAACTGCAGGAACTTCAAACCGGCACTAGGAAACAGACTGAGGAAGCAGAGAAAAAGTGTCTCCTGCATCCCGTTCCCTTGGTGCTAGATGTACGAAAGTCTCTCCACTTGCTCTGTTCTGAGAGATATGTGCGGGTGAAAGCCGTCCTTCACCTAGCTTGTTGGGAACACAAAGTTTCTTTTCAGTTGCAAACTCCATTCCATACATATATATGGGGAGGTACTAGCTCCAACTCGGTTTGACAGTGAAAACTGCAGGAACTTCAAACAGGCTCTAGGAAACAGACTGAGAAAGCAGAGAAAAAGTGTCTCCTGCAACCCGTTCCCTTGGTGCTAGATGAACGAAGTCTCTCCAATTGCTCTGTTCTGAGAGATATGTGTGTGTGAAAGCCGTCCTTCACCTAGCTTGTTGGGAACACAAAGTTTCTTTTCAGTTGCAAACTCCATTCCATACATATATATGGGGAGGTACAAGCTCCAACACGGTTTTACAGTGAAAACTGCAGGAACTTCAAACCGGCACTAGGAAACAGACTGAGGAAGCAGAGAAAAAGTGTCTCCTTCATCCCGTTCACTTGGTGCTAGATGAACGAAAGTCTCTTCCCTTGCTCTGTTCTGAGAGATATGTGCGTGTGAAAGCCGTCCTTCACCTAGCTTGTTGGGAACACAAAGTTTCTTTTCAGTTGCAAACTCCATTCCATACATATATATGGGGAGGTAGAAGCTCCAACTCGGTTTTACAGTGAAAACTGCAGGAACTTCAAACCGGCACTAGGAAACAGACTGAGAAAGCAGAGAAAAAGTGTCTCCTGCAACCCGTTCCCTTGGTGCTAGATGAACGAACGTCTCTGCACTTGCTCAGTTCTGAGAGATAAGTGTGTGTGAAAGCCGTACTTCACCTAGCTTGTTGGGAACACAAAGTTTCTTTTCAGTTGCCAACTCCATTCCATACAAATATATGGGGAGGTACTAGCTCCAACTCGGTTTGACAGTGAAAACTGCAGGAACTTCAAACCGGCACTAGGAAACAGACTGAGAAAACAGAGAAAAAGTGTATCCTGCAACCCGTTCCCTTGGTGCTAGATGAACGAACGTCTCTCCACTTGCTCAGTTCTGAGAGATAAGTGTGTGTGAAAGCCGTCCTTCACATAGCTTGTTGGGAACACAAAGTTTCTTTCCAGTTGCCAACTCCATTCCATACATATATATGGGGAGGTACAAGCTCCAGCTCGGTTTTACAGTGAAAACTGCAGGAACTTCAAACCGGCACTAGGAAACAGACTGAGGAAGCAGAGAAAAAGTGTCTCCTGCAACCCGTTCCCTTGGTGCTAGATGAACGAACGTCTCTCCACTTGCTCAGTTCTGAGAGATATGTGCGTGTGAAAGCCGTCCTTCACCTAGCTTGTTGGGAACACAAAGTTTCTTTTCAGTTGCAAACTCCATTCCATACATATATATGGGGAGGTACAAGCTCCAACTCGGTTTTACAGTGAAAACTGCAGGAACTTCAAACCGGCACTAGGAAACAGACTGAGGAAGCAGAGAAAAAGTGTCTCCTGCATCCCGTTCCCTTGGTGCTAGATGTACGAAAGTCTCTCCACTTGCTCTGTTCTGAGAGATATGTGCGGGTGAAAGCCGTCCTTCACCTAGCTTGTTGGGAACACAAAGTTTCTTTTCAGTTGCAAACTCCATTCCATACATATATATGGGGAGGTACTAGCTCCAACTCGGTTTGACAGTGAAAACTGCAGGAACTTCAAACAGGCTCTAGGAAACAGACTGAGAAAGCAGAGAAAAAGTGTCTCCTGCAACCCGTTCCCTTGGTGCTAGATGAACGAAGTCTCTCCAATTGCTCTGTTCTGAGAGATATGTGTGTGTGAAAGCCGTCCTTCACCTAGCTTGTTGGGAACACAAAGTTTCTTTTCAGTTGCAAACTCCATTCCATACATATATATGGGGAGGTACAAGCTCCAACACGGTTTTACAGTGAAAACTGCAGGAACTTCAAACCGGCACTAGGAAACAGACTGAGGAAGCAGAGAAAAAGTGTCTCCTTCATCCCGTTCACTTGGTGCTAGATGAACGAAAGTCTCTTCCCTTGCTCTGTTCTGAGAGATATGTGCGTGTGAAAGCCGTCCTTCACCTAGCTTGTTGGGAACACAAAGTTTCTTTTCAGTTGCAAACTCCATTCCATACATATATATGGGGAGGTAGAAGCTCCAACTCGGTTTTACAGTGAAAACTGCAGGAACTTCAAACCGGCACTAGGAAACAGACTGAGAAAGCAGAGAAAAAGTGTCTCCTGCAACCCGTTCCCTTGGTGCTAGATGAACGAACGTCTCTGCACTTGCTCAGTTCTGAGAGATAAGTGTGTGTGAAAGCCGTACTTCACCTAGCTTGTTGGGAACACAAAGTTTCTTTTCAGTTGCAAACTCCATTCCATACATATATATGGGGAGGTACTAGCTCCAACACGGTTTTACAGGGAAAACTGCAGGAACTTCAAACCGGCACTAGGAAACAGCCTGAGGAAACAGAGAAAAAGTGTCTCCTGCATCCCGTTCCCTTGGTGCTACATGAAAGAACTTCTCTCCACTTGCTCAGTTCTGAGAGATAAGTGTGTGTGAAAGCCGTCCTTCACCTAGCTTGTTGGGAACACAAAGTTTCTTTTCAGTTGCCAACTCCATTCCATACAAATATATGGGGAGGTACTAGCTCCAACTCGGTTTGACAGTGAAAACTGCAGGAACTTCAAACCGGCACTAGGAAACAGACTGAGAAAACAGAGAAAAAGTGTATCCTGCAACCCGTTCCCTTGGTGCTAGATGAACGAACGTCTCTCCACTTGCTCAGTTCTGAGAGATAAGTGTGTGTGAAAGCCGTCCTTCACATAGCTTGTTGGGAACACAAAGTTTCTTTCCAGTTGCCAACTCAATTCCATACATATATATGGGGAGGTACTAGCTCCAACTCGGTTTGACAGTGAAAACTGCAGGAACTTCAAACCGGCACTAGGAAACAGACTGAGAAAGCAGAGAAAAAGTGTCTCCTGCAACCCGTTCCCTTTGTGCTACATGAACGAACGTCTCTCCACTTGCTCAGTTCTGAGAGATAAGTGTGTGTGAAAGCCGTCCTTCACCTAGCTTGTTGGGAACACAAAGTTTCTTTTCAGTTGCCAACTCAATTCCATACATATATATGGGGAGGTACTAGCTCCAACTCGGTTTGACAGTGAAAACTGCAGGAACTTCTAACCGGCACTAGGAAACAGACTGAGAAAGCAGAGAAAAAGTGTCTCCTGCAACCCGTTCCCTTGGTGCTAGATGAACGAACGTCTCTCCACTTGCTCAGTTCTGAGAGATAAGTGTGTGTGAAAGCCGCACTTCACCTAGCTTGTTGGGAACACAAAGTTTCTTTTCAGTTGCAAACTCCATTCCATACATATATATGGGGAGATACTAGCTCCAAATCGGTTTGACAATGAAAACTGAAGGAACTTCTAACCGGCACTAGGAAACAGACTGAGAAAGCAGAGAAAAAGTGTCTCCTCCAACCCGTTCCCTTGGTGCTAGATGAACGAACGTCTCTCCACTTGCTCAGTACTGAGAGTTATGTGCGTGTGAAAGCCGTCCTTCACCTAGCTTGTTGGGAACACAAAGTTTCTTTTCAGTTGCAAACTCCATTCCATACATATATATGGGGAGGTACTAGCTCCAACTCGGTTTGACAGTGAAAACTGCAGGAACTTCAAACCGGCACTAGGAAACAGACTGAGAAAGCAGAGAAAAAGTGTCTCCTGCAACCCTTTCTCTTGGTGCTAGATGAACGAACGTCTCTCCAATTGCTCTGTTCTGAGAGTTAAGTGTGTGTGAAAGCCGTCCTTCACCTAGCTTGTTGGGAACACAAAGTTTCTTTTCAGTTGCAAACTCCATTCCATACATATATATGGGGAGGTACTAGCTCCAACTAGGTTTGACAGTGAAAACTGCAGGAACTTCAAACCGGCACTAGGAAACAGACTGAGAAAGCAGAGAAAAAGTGTCTCCTGCAACCCGTTCCCTTGGTGCTAGATGAACGAAAGTCTATCCACTTGCTCAGTTCTGAGAGATAAGTGTGTGTGAAAGCCGTCCTTCACCTAGCTTGCTGGGAACACAAAGTTTCTTTTCAGTTGCAAACTCCATTCCATACATATATATGGGGAGGTACTAGCTCCAACTCGGTTTGACAGTGAAAACTGCAGGAACTTCAAACCGGCACTAGGAAACAGACTGAGAAAGCAGAGAATAAGTGTCTCCTGCAACCCGTTCCCTTGGTGCTAGATGAACGAACGTCTCTCCACTTGCTCAGTTCTGAGAGATAAGTGTGTGTGAAAGCCGTCCTTCACCTAGCTTGTTGGGAACACAAAGTTTCTTTTCAGTTGCAAACTCCATTCCATACATATATATGGGGAGGTAGAAGCTCCAACTCGGTTTTACAGTGAAAACTGCAGGAACTTCAAACCGGCACTAGGAAACAGACTGAGGAAGCAGAGAAAAAGTGTCTCCTGCAACCCGTTCCCTTGGTGCTACATGAAAGAACGTCTCTCCACTTGCTCAGTTCTGAGAGATAAGTGTGTATGAAAGCCGTCCTTCACCTAGCTTGTTGGGAACACAAAGTTTCTTTTCATTTGCAAACTCCACTCCATACATATATATGGGGAGGTACTAGCTCCAACTCGGTTTGACAGTGAAAACTGCAGGAACTTCAAACCGGCACTAGGAAACAGACTGAGAAAGCAGAGAAAAAGTGTCTCCTGCAACCCGTTCCCTTGGTGCTAGATGAACGAACGTCTCTCCACTTGCTCAGTTCTGAGAGATAAGTGTGTGTGAAAGCCGTCCTTCAACTTGCTTGTTGGGAAAACAAAGTTTCTTTTCAGTTGCAAACTCCATTACATACATATATATGGGGAGGTAGAAGCTCCAACTCGGTTTTACAGTGAAAACTGCAGGAACTTCAAACCGGCACTAGGAAACAGACTGAGAAAGCAGAGAAAAAGTGTCTCCTGCAACCCGTTCCCTTGGTGCTACATGAACGAAAGTCTCTCCACTTGCTCAGTTCTGAGAGATAAGTGTGTGTGAAAGCCGTCCTTCACCTAGCTTGTTCGGAACACAAAGTTTCTTTTCAGTTGCAAACTCCATTCCATACATATATATGGGGAGGTACTAGCTCCAACTCGGTTTGACAGTGAAAACTGCAGGAACTTCAAACCGGCACTAGGAAACAGACTGAGAAAGCAGAGAAAAAGTGTCTCCTGCAACCCGTTCCATTGGTGCTAGATGAACGAACGTCTCTCCACTTGCTCAGTTCTTAGAGATAAATGTGTGTGAAAGCCGTCCTTCACCTAGCTTGTTGGGAACACAAAGATTCTTTTCAGTTGCAAACTTCATTCCATACATATATATGGGGAGGTACTAGCTCCAACTCGGTTTGACAGCGAAAACTGCAGGATCTTCAAACCGGCACTAGGAAACAGACTGAGAAAGCAGAGAAAAAGTGTCTCCTGCAACCCGTTCCCTTGGTGCTAGATGAACGAACGTCTCTCCAATTGCTCTGTTCTGAGAGTTAAGTGTGTGTGAAAGCCGTCCTTCACCTAGCTTGTTGGGAACACAAAGTTTCTTTTCAGTTGCAAACTCCATTCCATACATATATATGGGGAGGTACTAGCTCCAACTAGGTTTGACAGTGAAAACTGCAGGAACTTCAAACCGGCACTAGGAAACAGACTGAGAAAGCAGAGAAAAAGTGTCTCCTGCAACCCGTTCCCTTGGTGCTAGATGAACGAAAGTCTATCCACTTGCTCAGTTCTGAGAGATAAGTGTGTGTGAAAGCCGTCCTTCACCTAGCTTGTTGGGAACACAAAGTTTCTTTTCAGTTGCAAACTCCATTCCATACATATATATGGGGAGGTACTAGCTCCAACTCGGTTTGACAGTGAAAACTGCAGGAACTTCAAACCGGCACTAGGAAACAGACTGAGAAAGCAGAGAATAAGTGTCTCCTGCAACCCGTTCCCTTGGTGCTAGATGAACGAACGTCTCTCCACTTGCTCAGTTCTGAGAGATAAGTGTGTGTGAAAGCCGTCCTTCAACTAGCTTGTTGGGAACACAAAGTTTCTTTTCAGTTGCAAACTCCATTCCATACATATATATGGGGAGGTACTAGCTCCAACTCGGTTTGACAGTGAAAACTGCAGGAACTTCAAACCGGCACTAGGAAAAAGTCTGAGAAAGCAGAGAAAAAGTGTCTCCTGCAACCCGTTCCCTTGGTGCTAGATGAACGAACGTCTCTGCACTTGCTCTGTTCTGAGAGATAAGTGTGTGTGAAAGCCGTCCTTCACCTAGCTTGTTGGGAACACAAAGTTTCTTTTCAGTTGCAAACTCCATTCCATACATATATATGGGGAGGTAGAAGCTCCAACACGGTTTTACAGTGAAAACTGCAGGAACTTCAAACCGGCACTAGGAAACAGACTGAGAAAGCAGAGAAAAAGTGTCTCCTGCAACCCGTTCCCTTGGTGCTAGATGAACGAACGTCTCTCCACTTGCTCAGTTCTGAGAGATAAGTGTGTGTGAAAGCCGTCCTTCACCTAGCTTTTTGGGAACACAAAGTTTCTTTTCAGTTGCAAACTCCATTCCATACATATATATGGGGAGGTAGAAGCTCCAACTCGGTTTTACAGTGAAAACTGCAGGAACTTCAAACCGGCACTAGGAAACAGACTGAGGAAGCAGAGAAAAAGTGTCTCCTGCAACCCGTTCCCTTGGTGCTACATGAAAGAACGTCTCTCCACTTGCTCAGTTCTGAGAGATAAGTGTGTATGAAAGCCGTCCTTCACCTAGCTTGTTGGGAACACAAAGTTTCTTTTCATTTGCAAACTCCACTCCATACATATATATGGGGAGGTACTAGCTCCAACTCGGTTTGACAGTGAAAACTGCAGGAACTTCAAACCGGCACTAGGAAACAGACTGAGAAAGCAGAGAAAAAGTGTCTCCTGCAACCCGTTCCCTTGGTGCTACATGAACGAACGTCTCTCCACTTGCTCAGTTCTGAGAGATAAGTGTGTGTGAAAGCCGTCCTTCAACTTGCTTGTTGGGAACACAAAGTTTCTTTTCAGTTGCAAACTCCATTACATACATATATATGGGGAGGTAGAAGCTCCAACTCGGTTTTACAGTGAAAACTGCAGGAACTTCAAACCGGCACTAGGAAACAGACTGAGAAAGCAGAGAAAAAGTGTCTCCTGCAACCCGTTCCCTTGGTGCTACATGAACGAACGTCTCTCCACTTGCTCAGTTCTGAGAGATAAGTGTGTGTGAAAGCCGTCCTTCACCTAGCTTGTTCGGAACACAAAGTTTCTTTTCAGTTGCAAACTCCATTCCATACATATATATGGGGAGGTACTAGCTCCAACTCGGTTTGACAGTGAAAACTGCAGGAACTTCAAACCGGCACTAGGAAACAGACTGAGAAAGCAGAGAAAAAGTGTCTCCTGCAACCCGTTCCATTGGTGCTAGATGAACGAACGTCTCTCCACTTGCTCAGTTCTTAGAGATAAGTGTGTGTGAAAGCCGTCCTTCACCTAGCTTGTTGGGAACACAAAGATTCTTTTCAGTTGCAAACTCCATTCCATACATATATATGGGGAAGTAGTAGCTCCAACTCGGTTTGACAGTGGAAACTGCAGGAACTTCAAACCGGCACTAGGTAACAGACTGAGAAAGCAGAGAAAAAGTGTCTCCTGCAACCCGTTCCCTTGGTGCTAGATGAACGAACGTCTCTCCACTTGCTCAGTTCTGAGAGATAAGTGTGTGTGAAAGCCGTCCTTCACCTAGCTTGTTGGGAACACAAAGTTTCTTTTCAGTTGCAAACTCCATTCCATACATATATATGGGGAGGTACTAGCTCCAACTCGGTTTGACAGTGAAAACTGCAGGAACTTCAAACCGGCACTAGGAAACAGACTGAGAAAGCAGAGAAAAAGTGTCTCCTTCAACCCGTTCCCTTGGTGCTAGATGAACGAACGTCTCTCCACTTGCTCAGTTTTGAGAGATAAGTGTGTGTGAAAGCCGTCCTTCACCTAGCTTGTTGGGAACACAAAGTTTCTTTTCAGTTGCAAACTCCATTCCATACATATATATGGGGAGGAACTAGCTCCAACTCGGTTTGACAGTGAAAACTGCAGGAACTTCAAACCGGCACTAGGAAACAGACTGAGAAAGCAGAGAAAAAGTGTCTCCTGCAACCCGTTCCCTTGGTGCTAGATGAACGAACGTCTCTCCACTTGCTCAGTTCTGAGAGATAAGTGTGTGTGAAAGCCGTCCTTCACCTAGCTTGTTGGGAACACAAAGTTTCTTTTCATTTGCAAACTCCACTCCATACATATATATGGGGAGGTACTAGCTCCAACTCGGTTTGACAGTGAAAACTGCAGGAACTTCAAACCGGCACTAGGAAACAGACTGAGAAAGCAGAGAAAAAGTGTCTCCTGCAACCCGTTCCCTTGGTGCTACATGAACGAACGTCTCTCCACTTGCTCAGTTCTGAGAGATAAGTGTGTGTGAAAGCCGTCCTTCAACTTGCTTGTTGGGAACACAAAGTTTCTTTTCAGTTGCAAACTCCATTACATACATATATATGGGGAGGTAGAAGCTCCAACTCGGTTTTACAGTGAAAACTGCAGGAACTTCAAACCGGCACTAGGAAACAGACTGAGAAAGCAGAGAAAAAGTGTCTCCTGCAACCCGTTCCCTTGGTGCTACATGAACGAACGTCTCTCCACTTGCTCAGTTCTGAGAGATAAGTGTGTGTGAAAGCCGTCCTTCACCTAGCTTGTTCGGAACACAAAGTTTCTTTTCAGTTGCAAACTCCATTCCATACATATATATGGGGAGGTACTAGCTCCAACTCGGTTTGACAGTGAAAACTGCAGGAACTTCAAACCGGCACTAGGAAACAGACTGAGAAAGCAGAGAAAAAGTGTCTCCTGCAACCCGTTCCCTTGGTGCTAGATGAACGAACGTCTCTCCACTTGCTCAGTTCTGAGAGATAAGTGTGTGTGAAAGCCGTCCTTCAACTAGCTTGTTGGGAACACAAAGTTTCTTTTCAGTTGCAAACTCCATTCCATACATATATATGGGGAGGTACTAGCTCCAACTCGGTTTGACAGTGAAAACTGCAGGAACTTCAAACCGGCACTAGGAAAAAGTCTGAGAAAGCAGAGAAAAAGTGTCTCCTGCAACCCGTTCCCTTGGTGCTAGATGAACGAACGTCTCTGCACTTGCTCTGTTCTGAGAGATAAGTGTGTGTGAAAGCCGTCCTTCACCTAGCTTGTTGGGAACACAAAGTTTCTTTTCAGTTGCAAACTCCATTCCATACATATATATGGGGAGGTAGAAGCTCCAACACGGTTTTACAGTGAAAACTGCAGGAACTTCAAACCGGCACTAGGAAACAGACTGAGAAAGCAGAGAAAAAGTGTCTCCTGCAACCCGTTCCCTTGGTGCTAGATGAACGAACGTCTCTCCACTTGCTCAGTTCTGAGAGATAAGTGTGTGTGAAAGCCGTCCTTCACCTAGCTTTTTGGGAACACAAAGTTTCTTTTCAGTTGCAAACTCCATTCCATACATATATATGGGGAGGTAGAAGCTCCAACTCGGTTTTACAGTGAAAACTGCAGGAACTTCAAACCGGCACTAGGAAACAGACTGAGGAAGCAGAGAAAAAGTGTCTCCTGCAACCCGTTCCCTTGGTGCTACATGAAAGAACGTCTCTCCACTTGCTCAGTTCTGAGAGATAAGTGTGTATGAAAGCCGTCCTTCACCTAGCTTGTTGGGAACACAAAGTTTCTTTTCATTTGCAAACTCCACTCCATACATATATATGGGGAGGTACTAGCTCCAACTCGGTTTGACAGTGAAAACTGCAGGAACTTCAAACCGGCACTAGGAAACAGACTGAGAAAGCAGAGAAAAAGTGTCTCCTGCAACCCGTTCCCTTGGTGCTACATGAACGAACGTCTCTCCACTTGCTCAGTTCTGAGAGATAAGTGTGTGTGAAAGCCGTCCTTCAACTTGCTTGTTGGGAACACAAAGTTTCTTTTCAGTTGCAAACTCCATTACATACATATATATGGGGAGGTAGAAGCTCCAACTCGGTTTTACAGTGAAAACTGCAGGAACTTCAAACCGGCACTAGGAAACAGACTGAGAAAGCAGAGAAAAAGTGTCTCCTGCAACCCGTTCCCTTGGTGCTACATGAACGAACGTCTCTCCACTTGCTCAGTTCTGAGAGATAAGTGTGTGTGAAAGCCGTCCTTCACCTAGCTTGTTCGGAACACAAAGTTTCTTTTCAGTTGCAAACTCCATTCCATACATATATATGGGGAGGTACTAGCTCCAACTCGGTTTGACAGTGAAAACTGCAGGAACTTCAAACCGGCACTAGGAAACAGACTGAGAAAGCAGAGAAAAAGTGTCTCCTGCAACCCGTTCCATTGGTGCTAGATGAACGAACGTCTCTCCACTTGCTCAGTTCTTAGAGATAAGTGTGTGTGAAAGCCGTCCTTCACCTAGCTTGTTGGGAACACAAAGATTCTTTTCAGTTGCAAACTCCATTCCATACATATATATGGGGAAGTAGTAGCTCCAACTCGGTTTGACAGTGGAAACTGCAGGAACTTCAAACCGGCACTAGGTAACAGACTGAGAAAGCAGAGAAAAAGTGTCTCCTGCAACCCGTTCCCTTGGTGCTAGATGAACGAACGTCTCTCCACTTGCTCAGTTCTGAGAGATAAGTGTGTGTGAAAGCCGTCCTTCACCTAGCTTGTTGGGAACACAAAGTTTCTTTTCAGTTGCAAACTCCATTCCATACATATATATGGGGAGGTACTAGCTCCAACTCGGTTTGACAGTGAAAACTGCAGGAACTTCAAACCGGCACTAGGAAACAGACTGAGAAAGCAGAGAAAAAGTGTCTCCTTCAACCCGTTCCCTTGGTGCTAGATGAACGAACGTCTCTCCACTTGCTCAGTTTTGAGAGATAAGTGTGTGTGAAAGCCGTCCTTCACCTAGCTTGTTGGGAACACAAAGTTTCTTTTCAGTTGCAAACTCCATTCCATACATATATATGGGGAGGAACTAGCTCCAACTCGGTTTGACAGTGAAAACTGCAGGAACTTCAAACCGGCACTAGGAAACAGACTGAGAAAGCAGAGAAAAAGTGTCTCCTGCAACCCGTTCCCTTGGTGCTAGATGAACGAACGTCTCTCCACTTGCTCAGTTCTGAGAGATAAGTGTGTGTGAAAGCCGTCCTTCACCTAGCTTGTTGGGAACACAAAGTTTCTTTTCAGTTGCAAACTCCATTCCATACATATATATGGGGAGGTATTATCTCCAACTCGGTTTTACAGTGAAAACTGCAGGAACTTCAAACCGGCACTAGGAAACAGACTGAGAAAGCAGAGAAAAAGTGTCTCCTGCAACCCGTTCCCTTGGTGCTACATGAACGAACGTCTCTCCACTTGCTCAGTTTTGAGAGATAAGTGTGTGTGAAAGCCGTCCTTCATCTAGCTTGTTGGGAACACAAAGTTTCTTTTCAGTTGCAAACTCCATTCCATACTTATATATGGGGAGGTACTAGCTCCAACTCGGTTTTACAGTGAAAACTGCAGGAACTTGAAACCGGCACTAGGAAACAGACTGAGAAAGCAGAGAAAAAGTGTCTCCTGCAACCCGTTCCCTTGGTGCTAGATGAACGAACGTCTCTCCACTTGCTCAGTTCTGAGAGATAAGTGTGTGTGAAAGCCGTCCTTCACCTAGCTTGTTGGGAACACAAAGTTTCTTTTCAGTTGCAAACTCCATTCCATACATTTATATGGGGAGGTACTAGCTCCAACTCGGTTTGACAGTGAAAACTGCAGGTACTTCAAACGGGCACTAGGAAACAGACTGAGAAAGCAGAGAAAAAGTGTCTCCTGCAACCCGTTCCCTTGGTGCTAGATGAACGAACGTCTCTCCACTTGCTCAGTTCTGAGAGATAAGTGTGTGTGAAAGCCGTCCTTCACCTAGCTTGTTGGGAACACAAAGTTTCTTTTCAGTTGCAAACTCCATTCCATACATATATATGGGGAAGTCGTAGCTCCAACTCGGTTTGACAGTGGAAACTGCAGGAACTTCAAACCGGCACTAGGTAACAGACTGAGAAAGCAGAGAAAAAGTGTCTCCTGCAACCCGTTCCCTTGGTGCTAGATGAACGAACGTCTCTCCACTTGCTCAGTTCTGAGAGATAAGTGTGTGTGAAAGCCGTCCTTCAGCTAGCTTGTTGGGAACACAAAGTTTCTTTTCAGTTGCAAACTCCATTCCATAAATATATATGGGGAGGTACTAGCTCCAACTCGGTTTGACAGTGAAAACTGCAGGAACTTCAAACCGGCACTAGGAAACAGACTGAGAAAGCAGAGAAAAAGTGTCTCCTGCAACCCGTTCCCTTGGTGCTAGATGAACGAACGTCTCTCCACTTGCTCAGTTCTTAGAGATAAATGTGTGTGAAAGCCGTCCTTCACCTAGCTTGTTGGGAACACAAAGATTCTTTTCAGTTGCAAACTTCATTCCATACATATATATGGGGAGGTACTAGCTCCAACTCGGTTTGACAGCGAAAACTGCAGGATCTTCAAACCGGCACTAGGAAACAGACTGAGAAAGCAGAGAAAAAGTGTCTCCTGCAACCCGTTCCCTTGGTGCTAGATGAACGAACGTCTCTCCAATTGCTCTGTTCTGAGAGTTAAGTGTGTGTGAAAGCCGTCCTTCACCTAGCTTGTTGGGAACACAAAGTTTCTTTTCAGTTGCAAACTCCATTCCATACATATATATGGGGAGGTACTAGCTCCAACTAGGTTTGACAGTGAAAACTGCAGGAACTTCAAACCGGCACTAGGAAACAGACTGAGAAAGCAGAGAAAAAGTGTCTCCTGCAACCCGTTCCCTTGGTGCTAGATGAACGAAAGTCTATCCACTTGCTCAGTTCTGAGAGATAAGTGTGTGTGAAAGCCGTCCTTCACCTAGCTTGTTGGGAACACAAAGTTTCTTTTCAGTTGCAAACTCCATTCCATACATATATATGGGGAGGTACTAGCTCCAACTCGGTTTGACAGTGAAAACTGCAGGAACTTCAAACCGGCACTAGGAAACAGACTGAGAAAGCAGAGAATAAGTGTCTCCTGCAACCCGTTCCCTTGGTGCTAGATGAACGAACGTCTCTCCACTTGCTCAGTTCTGAGAGATAAGTGTGTGTGAAAGCCGTCCTTCAACTAGCTTGTTGGGAACACAAAGTTTCTTTTCAGTTGCAAACTCCATTCCATACATATATATGGGGAGGTACTAGCTCCAACTCGGTTTGACAGTGAAAACTGCAGGAACTTCAAACCGGCACTAGGAAAAAGTCTGAGAAAGCAGAGAAAAAGTGTCTCCTGCAACCCGTTCCCTTGGTGCTAGATGAACGAACGTCTCTGCACTTGCTCTGTTCTGAGAGATAAGTGTGTGTGAAAGCCGTCCTTCACCTAGCTTGTTGGGAACACAAAGTTTCTTTTCAGTTGCAAACTCCATTCCATACATATATATGGGGAGGTAGAAGCTCCAACACGGTTTTACAGTGAAAACTGCAGGAACTTCAAACCGGCACTAGGAAACAGACTGAGAAAGCAGAGAAAAAGTGTCTCCTGCAACCCGTTCCCTTGGTGCTAGATGAACGAACGTCTCTCCACTTGCTCAGTTCTGAGAGATAAGTGTGTGTGAAAGCCGTCCTTCACCTAGCTTTTTGGGAACACAAAGTTTCTTTTCAGTTGCAAACTCCATTCCATACATATATATGGGGAGGTAGAAGCTCCAACTCGGTTTTACAGTGAAAACTGCAGGAACTTCAAACCGGCACTAGGAAACAGACTGAGGAAGCAGAGAAAAAGTGTCTCCTGCAACCCGTTCCCTTGGTGCTAGATGAACGAACGTCTCTCCACTTGCTCAGTTCTGAGAGATAAGTGTGTATGAAAGCCGTCCTTCACCTAGCTTGTTGGGAACACAAAGTTTCTTTTCATTTGCAAACTCCACTCCATACATATATATGGGGAGGTACTAGCTCCAACTCGGTTTGACAGTGAAAACTGCAGGAACTTCAAACCGGCACTAGGAAACAGACTGAGAAAGCAGAGAAAAAGTGTCTCCTGCAACCCGTTCCCTTGGTGCTACATGAACGAACGTCTCTCCACTTGCTCAGTTCTGAGAGATAAGTGTGTGTGAAAGCCGTCCTTCAACTTGCTTGTTGGGAACACAAAGTTTCTTTTCAGTTGCAAACTCCATTACATACATATATATGGGGAGGTAGAAGCTCCAACTCGGTTTTACAGTGAAAACTGCAGGAACTTCAAACCGGCACTAGGAAACAGACTGAGAAAGCAGAGAAAAAGTGTCTCCTGCAACCCGTTCCCTTGGTGCTACATGAACGAACGTCTCTCCACTTGCTCAGTTCTGAGAGATAAGTGTGTGTGAAAGCCGTCCTTCACCTAGCTTGTTCGGAACACAAAGTTTCTTTTCAGTTGCAAACTCCATTCCATACATATATATGGGGAGGTACTAGCTCCAACTCGGTTTGACAGTGAAAACTGCAGGAACTTCAAACCGGCACTAGGAAACAGACTGAGAAAGCAGAGAAAAAGTGTCTCCTGCAACCCGTTCCATTGGTGCTAGATGAACGAACGTCTCTCCACTTGCTCAGTTCTTAGAGATAAGTGTGTGTGAAAGCCGTCCTTCACCTAGCTTGTTGGGAACACAAAGTTTCTTTTCAGTTGCAAACTCCATTACATACATATATATGGGGAGGTAGAAGCTCCAACTCGGTTTTACAGTGAAAACTGCAGGAACTTCAAACCGGCACTAGGAAACAGACTGAGAAAGCAGAGAAAAAGTGTCTCCTGCAACCCGTTCCCTTGGTGCTACATGAACGAACGTCTCTCCACTTGCTCAGTTCTGAGAGATAAGTGTGTGTGAAAGCCGTCCTTCACCTAGCTTGTTCGGAACACAAAGTTTCTTTTCAGTTGCAAACTCCATTCCATACATATATATGGGGAGGTACTAGCTCCAACTCGGTTTGACAGTGAAAACTGCAGGAACTTCAAACCGGCACTAGGAAACAGACTGAGAAAGCAGAGAAAAAGTGTCTCCTGCAACCCGTTCCATTGGTGCTAGATGAACGAACGTCTCTCCACTTGCTCAGTTCTTAGAGATAAATGTGTGTGAAAGCCGTCCTTCACCTAGCTTGTTGGGAACACAAAGATTCTTTTCAGTTGCAAACTTCATTCCATACATATATATGGGGAGGTACTAGCTCCAACTCGGTTTGACAGCGAAAACTGCAGGATCTTCAAACCGGCACTAGGAAACAGACTGAGAAAGCAGAGAAAAAGTGTCTCCTGCAACCCGTTCCCTTGGTGCTAGATGAACGAACGTCTCTCCAATTGCTCTGTTCTGAGAGTTAAGTGTGTGTGAAAGCCGTCCTTCACCTAGCTTGTTGGGAACACAAAGTTTCTTTTCAGTTGCAAACTCCATTCCATACATATATATGGGGAGGTACTAGCTCCAACTAGGTTTGACAGTGAAAACTGCAGGAACTTCAAACCGGCACTAGGAAACAGACTGAGAAAGCAGAGAAAAAGTGTCTCCTGCAACCCGTTCCCTTGGTGCTAGATGAACGAAAGTCTATCCACTTGCTCAGTTCTGAGAGATAAGTGTGTGTGAAAGCCGTCCTTCACCTAGCTTGTTGGGAACACAAAGTTTCTTTTCAGTTGCAAACTCCATTCCATACATATATATGGGGAGGTACTAGCTCCAACTCGGTTTGACAGTGAAAACTGCAGGAACTTCAAACCGGCACTAGGAAACAGACTGAGAAAGCAGAGAATAAGTGTCTCCTGCAACCCGTTCCCTTGGTGCTAGATGAACGAACGTCTCTCCACTTGCTCAGTTCTGAGAGATAAGTGTGTGTGAAAGCCGTCCTTCAACTAGCTTGTTGGGAACACAAAGTTTCTTTTCAGTTGCAAACTCCATTCCATACATATATATGGGGAGGTACTAGCTCCAACTCGGTTTGACAGTGAAAACTGCAGGAACTTCAAACCGGCACTAGGAAAAAGTCTGAGAAAGCAGAGAAAAAGTGTCTCCTGCAACCCGTTCCCTTGGTGCTAGATGAACGAACGTCTCTGCACTTGCTCTGTTCTGAGAGATAAGTGTGTGTGAAAGCCGTCCTTCACCTAGCTTGTTGGGAACACAAAGTTTCTTTTCAGTTGCAAACTCCATTCCATACATATATATGGGGAGGTAGAAGCTCCAACACGGTTTTACAGTGAAAACTGCAGGAACTTCAAACCGGCACTAGGAAACAGACTGAGAAAGCAGAGAAAAAGTGTCTCCTGCAACCCGTTCCCTTGGTGCTAGATGAACGAACGTCTCTCCACTTGCTCAGTTCTGAGAGATAAGTGTGTGTGAAAGCCGTCCTTCACCTAGCTTTTTGGGAACACAAAGTTTCTTTTCAGTTGCAAACTCCATTCCATACATATATATGGGGAGGTAGAAGCTCCAACTCGGTTTTACAGTGAAAACTGCAGGAACTTCAAACCGGCACTAGGAAACAGACTGAGGAAGCAGAGAAAAAGTGTCTCCTGCAACCCGTTCCCTTGGTGCTACATGAAAGAACGTCTCTCCACTTGCTCAGTTCTGAGAGATAAGTGTGTATGAAAGCCGTCCTTCACCTAGCTTGTTGGGAACACAAAGTTTCTTTTCATTTGCAAACTCCACTCCATACATATATATGGGGAGGTACTAGCTCCAACTCGGTTTGACAGTGAAAACTGCAGGAACTTCAAACCGGCACTAGGAAACAGACTGAGAAAGCAGAGAAAAAGTGTCTCCTGCAACCCGTTCCCTTGGTGCTACATGAACGAACGTCTCTCCACTTGCTCAGTTCTGAGAGATAAGTGTGTGTGAAAGCCGTCCTTCAACTTGCTTGTTGGGAACACAAAGTTTCTTTTCAGTTGCAAACTCCATTACATACATATATATGGGGAGGTACTAGCTCCAACTCGGTTTTACAGTGAAAACTGCAGGAACTTCAAACCGGCACTAGGAAACAGACTGAGAAAGCAGAGAAAAAGTGTCTCCTGCAACCCGTTCCCTTGGTGCTACATGAACGAACGTCTCTCCACTTGCTCAGTTCTGAGAGATAAGTGTGTGTGAAAGCCGTCCTTCACCTAGCTTGTTCGGAACACAAAGTTTCTTTTCAGTTGCAAACTCCATTCCATACATATATATGGGGAGGTACTAGCTCCAACTCGGTTTGACAGTGAAAACTGCAGGAACTTCAAACCGGCACTAGGAAACAGACTGAGAAAGCAGAGAAAAAGTGTCTCCTGCAACCCGTTCCCTTGGTGCTAGATGAACGAACGTCTCTCCACTTGCTCAGTTCTTAGAGATAAGTGTGTGTGAAAGCCGTCCTTCACCTAGCTTGTTGGGAACACAAAGATTCTTTTCAGTTGCAAACTTCATTCCATACATATATATGGGGAGGTACTAGCTCCAACTCGGTTTGACAGTGAAAACTGCAGGATCTTCAAACCGGCACTAGGAAACAGACTGAGAAAGCAGAGAAAAAGTGTCTCCTGCAACCCGTTCCCTTGGTGCTAGATGAACGAACGTCTCTCCACTTGCTCTGTTCTGAGAGATAAGTGTGGGTGAAAGCCGTCCTTCACCTAGCTTGTTGGGAACACAAAGTTTCTTTTCAGTTGCAAACTCCATTCCATACATATATATGGGGAGGTAGAAGCTCCAACTCGGTTTTACAGTGAAAACTGCAGGAACTTCAAACCGGCACTAGGAAACAGACTGAGAAAGCAGAGAAACTGTGTCCCCTGCAACCCGTTCCCTTGGTGCTAGATGAACGAACGTCTCTCCACTTGCTCAGTTCTGAGAGATAAGTGTGTGTGAAAGCCGTCCTTCACCTAGCTTGTTGGGAACACAAAGTTTCTTTTCAGTTGCAAACTCAGTCCATACATATATATGGGGAGGTACTAGCTCCAACTCGGTTTGACAGTGAAAACTGCAGGAACTTCAAACCGGCACTAGGAAACAGACTGAGAAAGCAGAGAAAAAGTGTCTCCTGCAACCCGTTCCCTTGGTCCTAGATGAACGAACGTCTCTCCACTTGCTCAGTTCTGAGAGATAATTGTGTGTGAAAGCCGTCCTTCACCTAGCTTGTTGGGAACACAAAGTTTCTTTTCATTTGCAAACTCCACTCCATACATATATATGGGGAGGTACTAGCTCCAACTCGGTTTGACAGTGAAAACTGCAGGATCTTCAAACCGGCACTAGGAAACAGACTGAGAAAGCAGAGACAAGGTGTCTCCTGCAACCCGTTCCCTTGGTGCTAGATGAACGAACGTCTCTCCACTTGCTCTGTTCTGAGAGATAAGTGTGTGTGAAAGCCGTCCTTCACCTAGCTTGTTGGGAACACAAAGTTTCTTTTCAGTTGCAAACTCCATTCCATACATATATATGGGGAGGTACTAGCTCCAACTCGGTTTGACAGTGAAAACTGCAGGAACTTCTAACCGGCACTAGGAAACAGACTGAGAAAGCAGAGAAAAAGTGTCTCCTGCAACCCGTTCCCTTGGTGCTAGATGAACGAACGTCTCTCCACTTGCTCTGTTCTGAGAGATAAGTGTGTGTGAAAGCCGTCCTTCACCTAGCTTGTTGGAAACACAGAGTTTCTTTTCAGTTGCAAACTCCATTCCATACATATATATGGGGAGGTAGAAGCTCCAACTCGGTTTTACAGTGAAAACTGCAGGAACTTCAAACCGGCACTAGGAAACAGACTGAGAAAGAAGAGAAAAAGTGTCCCCTGCAACCCGTTCCCTTGGTGCTAGATGAACGAAAGTCTCTCCACTTGCTCAGTTCTGAGAGATAAGTGTGTGTGAAAGCCGTCCTTCACCTAGCTTGTTGGGAACACAAAGTTTCTTTTCAGTTGCAAACTCCATTCCATACATATATATGGGGAGGTACAAGCTCCAACTCGCTTTTACTGTGAAAACTGCAGGAACTTCAAACCGGCACTAGGAAACAGACTGAGAAAGCAGAGAAAAAGTGTCTCCTGCAACCCGTTCCATTGGTGCTAGATGAACGAACGTCTCTCCACTTGCTCAGTTCTGAGAGATAAGTGTGTGTGAAAGCCTCACTTCACCTAGCTTGTTGGGAACACAAAGTTTCTTTTCAGTTGCAAACTCCATTCCATACATATATATGGGGAGATACTAGCTCCAAATCGGTTTGACAATGAAAACTGCAGGAACTTCTAACCGGCACTAGGAAACAGACTGAGAAAGCAGAGAAAAAGTGTCTCCTCCAACCCGTTCCCTTGGTGCTAGATGAACGAACGTCTCTCCTATTGCTCAGTTCTGAGAGATATGTGCGTGTGAAAGCCGTCCTTCACCTAGCTTGTTGGGAACACAAAGTTTCTTTTCAGTTGCAAACTCCATTCCATACATATATATGGGGAGGTACTAGCTCCAACTCGGTTTGACAGTGAAAACTGCAGGAACTTCAAACCGGCACTAGGAAACAGACTGAGAAAGCAGAGAAAAAGTGTCTCCTGCAACCCTTTCCCTTGGTGCTAGATGAACGAACGTCTCTCTAATTGCTCTGTTCTGAGAGTTAAGTGTGTGTGAAAGCCGTCCTTCACCTAGCTTGTTGGGAACACAAAGTTTCTTTTCAGTTGCAAACTCCATTCCATACATATATATGGGGAGGTACTAGCTCCAACTCGGTTTGACAGTGAAAACTGCAGGAACTTCAAACCGGCACTAGGAAAAAGTCTGAGAAAGCAGAGAAAAAGTGTCTCCTGCAACCCGTTCCCTTGGTGCTAGATGAACGAACGTCTCTGCACTTGCTCTGTTCTGAGAGATAAGTGTGTGTGAAAGCCGTCCTTCACCTAGCTTGTTGGGAACACAAAGTTTCTTTTCAGTTGCAAACTCCATTCCATACATATATATGGGGAGGTAGAAGCTCCAACACGGTTTTACAGTGAAAACTGCAGGAACTTCAAACCGGCACTAGGAAACAGACTGAGAAAGCAGAGAAAAAGTGTCCCCTGCAACCCGTTCCCTTGGTGCTAGATGAACGAACGTCTCTCCACTTGCTCAGTTCTGAGAGATAAGTGTGTGTGAAAGCCGTCCTTCACCTAGCTTTTTGGGAACACAAAGTTTCTTTTCAGTTGCAAACCCCATTCCATATATATATATGGGGAGGTAGAAGCTCCAACTCGGTTTTACAGTGAAAACTGCAGGAAATTCAAACCGGCACTAGGAAACAGACTGAGGAAGCAGAGAAAAAGTGTCTCCTGCAACCCGTTCCCTTGGTGCTACATGAAAGAATGTCTCTCCACTTGCTCAGTTCTGAGAGATAAGTGTGTATGAAAGCCGTCCTTCACCTAGCTTGTTGGGAACACAAAGTTTCTTTTCATTTGCAAACTCCACTCCATACATATATATGGGGAGGTACTAGCTCCAACTCGGTTTGACAGTGAAAACTGCAGGAACTTCAAACCGGCACTAGGAAACAGACTGAGAAAGCAGAGAAAAAGTGTCTCCTGCAACCCGTTCCCTTGGTGCTAGATGAACGAACGTCTCTCCACTTGCTCAGTTCTGAGAGATGAGTGTGTGTGAAAGCCGTCCTTCAACTTGCTTGTTGGGAACACAAAGTTTCTTTTCAGTTGCAAACTCCATTCCATACATATATATGGGGAGGTAGAAGCTCCAACTCGGTTTTACAGTGAAAACTGCAGGAACTTCAAACCGGCACTAGGAAACAGACTGAGAAAGCAGAGAAACTGTGTCCCCTGCAACCCGTTCCCTTGGTGCTAGATGAACGAACGTCTCTCCACTTGCTCTGTTCTGAGAGATAAGTGTGTGTGAAAGCCGTCCTTCACCTAGCTTGTTGGGAACACAAAGTTTCTTTTCAGTTGCAAACTCCATTCCATACATATATATGGGGAGGTACAAGCTCCAACCCGCTTTTACTGTGAAAACTGCAGGAACTTCAAACCGGCACTAGGAAACAGATTGAGAAAGCAGAGAAAAAGTGTCTCCTGCAACCCGTTCCCTTGGTGCTAGATGAACGAACGTCTCTCCACTTGCTCAGTTCTGAGAGATAAGTGTGTGTGAAAGCCTCACTTCACCTAGCTTGTTGGGAACACAAAGTTTCTTTTCAGTTGCAAACCCCATTCCATATATATATATGGGGAGGTAGAAGCTCCAACTCGATTTTACAGTGAAAACTGCAGGAAATTCAAACCGGCACTAGGAAACAGACTGAGGAAGCAGAGAAAAAGTGTCTCCTGCAACCCGTTCCCTTGGTGCTACATGAAAGAATGTCTCTCCACTTGCTCAGTTCTGAGAGATAAGTGTGTATGAAAGCCGTCCTTCACCTAGCTTGTTGGGAACACAAAGTTTCTTTTCATTTGCAAACTCCACTCCATACATATATATGGGGAGGTACTAGCTCCAACTCGGTTTGACAGTGAAAACTGCAGGAACTTCAAACCGGCACTAGGAAACAGACTGAGAAAGCAGAGAAAAAGTGTCTCCTGCAACCCGTTCCCTTGGTGCTAGATGAACGAACGTCTCTCCACTTGCTCAGTTCTGAGAGATGAGTGTGTGTGAAAGCCGTCCTTCAACTTGCTTGTTGGGAACACAAAGTTTCTTTTCAGTTGCAAACTCCATTACATACATATATATGGGGAGGTAGAAGCTCCAACTCGGTTTTACAGTGAAAACTGCAGGAACTTCAAACCGGCACTAGGAAACAGACTGAGAAAGCAGAGAAAAAGTGTCTCCTGCAACCCGTTCCCTTGGTGCTACATGAACGAACGTCTCTCCACTTGCTCAGTTCTGAGAGATAAGTGTGTGTGAAAGCCGTCCTTCACCTAGCTTGTTCGGAACACAAAGTTTCTTTACAGTTGCAAAATCCATTCCATACATATATATGGGGAGGTACTAGCTCCAACTCGGTTTGACAGTGAAAACTGCAGGAACTTCAAACCGGCACTAGGAAACAGACTGAGAAAGCAGAGAAAAAGTGTCTCCTGCAACCCGTTCCCTTGGTGCTAGATGAACGAACGTCTCTCCACTTGCTCAGTTCTTAGAGATAAGTGTGTGTGAAAGCCGTCCTTCACCTAGCTTGTTGGGAACACAAAGTTTCTTTTCAGTTGCAAACTCCATTCCATACATATATATGGGGAGGTACTAGCTCCAACTCGGTTTGACAGTGAAAACTGCAGGATCTTCAAACCGGCACTAGGAAACAGACTGAGAAAGCAGAGAAAAAGTGTCTCCTGCAACCCGTTCCCTTGGTGCTAGATGAACGAACGTCTCTCCACTTGCTCTGTTCTGAGAGATAAGTGTGGGTGAAAGCCGTCCTTCACCTAGCTTGTTGGGAACACAAAGTTTCTTTTCAGTTGCAAACTCCATTCCATACATATATATGGGGAGGTAGAAGCTCCAACTCGGTTTTACAGTGAAAACTGCAGGAACTTCAAACCGGCACTAGGAAACAGACTGAGAAAGCAGAGAAACTGTGTCCCCTGCAACCCGTTCCCTTGGTGCTAGATGAACGAACGTCTCTCCACTTGCTCAGTTCTGAGAGATAAGTGTGTGTGAAAGCCGTCCTTCACCTAGCTTGTTGGGAACACAAAGTTTCTTTTCAGTTGCAAACTCCATTCCATACATATATATGGGGAGGTACTAGCTCCAACTCGGTTTGACAGTGAAAACTGCAGGAACTTCAAACCGGCACTAGGAAACAGACTGAGAAAGCAGAGAAAAAGTGTCTCCTGCAACCCGTTCCCTTGGTGCTAGATGAACGAACGTCTCTCCACTTGCTCAGTTCTTAGAGATAAGTGTGTGTGAAAGCCGTCCTTCACCTAGCTTGTTGGGAACACAAAGTTTCTTTTCATTTGCAAACTCCACTCCATACATATATATGGGGAGGTACTAGCTCCAACTCGGTTTGACAGTGAAAACTGCAGGATCTTCAAACCGGCACTAGGAAACAGACTGAGAAAGCAGAGACAAGGTGTCTCCTGCAACCCGTTCCCTTGGTGCTAGATGAACGAACGTCTCTCCACTTGCTCTGTTCTGAGAGATAAGTGTGTGTGAAAGCCGTCCTTCACCTAGCTTGTTGGGAACACAAAATTTCTTTTCAGTTGCAAACTCCATTCCATACATATATATGGGGAGGTACAAGCTCCAACTCGCTTTTACTGTGAAAACTGCAGGAACTTCAAACCGGCACTAGGAAACAGACTGAGAAAGCAGAGAAAAAGTGTCTCCTGCAACCCGTTCCCTTGGTGCTAGATGAACGAACGTCTCTCCACTTGCTCAGTACTGAGAGATAAGTGTGTGTGAAAGCCTCACTTCACCTAGCTTGTTGGGAACACAAAGTTTCTTTTCAGTTGCAAACTCCATTCCATACATATATATGGGGAGATACTAGCTCCAAATCGGTTTGACAATGAAAACTGCAGGAACTTCTAACCGGCACTAGGAAACAGACTGAGAAAGCAGAGAAAAATTGTCTCCTCCAACCCGTTCCCTTGGTGCTAGATGAACGAACGTCTCTCCACTTGCTCAGTTCTGAGAGATATGTGCGTGTGAAAGCCGTCCTTCACCTAGCTTGTTGGGAACACAAAGTTTCTTTTCAGTTGCAATCTCCATTCCATACATATATATGGGGAGGTACTAGCTCCAACTCGGTTTGACAGTGAAAACTGCAGGAACTTCAAACCGGCACTAGGAAACAGACTGAGAAAGCAGAGAAAAAGTGTCTCCTGCAACCCTTTCCCTTGGTGCTAGATGAACGAACGTCTCTCCAATTGCTCTGTTCTGAGAGTTAAGTGTGTGTGAAAGCCGTCCTTCACCTAGCTTGTTGGGAACACAAAGTTTCTTTTCAGTTGCAAACTCCATTCCATACATATATATGGGGAGGTACTAGCTCCAACTCGGTTTGACAGTGAAAACTGCAGGAACTTCAAACCGGCACTAGGAAAAAGTCTGAGAAAGCAGAGAAAAAGTGTCTCCTGCAACCCGTTCCCTTGGTGCTAGATGAACGAACGTCTCTGCAATTGCTCTGTTCTGAGAGATAAGTGTGTGTGAAAGCCGTCCTTCACCTAGCTTGTTGGGAACACAAAGTTTCTTTTCAGTTGCAAACTCCATTCCATACATATATATGGGGAGGTAGAAGCTCCAACACGGTTTTACAGTGAAAACTGCAGGAACTTCAAACCGGCACTAGGAAACAGACTGAGAAAGCAGAGAAAAAGTGTCCCCTGCAACCCGTTCCCTTGGTGCTAGATGAACGAACGTCTCTCCACTTGCTCAGTTCTGAGAGATAAGTGTGTGTGAAAGCCGTCCTTCACCTAGCTTTTTGGGAACACAAAGTTTCTTTTCAGTTGCAAACCCCATTCCATATATATATATGGGGAGGTAGAAGCTCCAACTCGGTTTTACAGTGAAAACTGCAGGAACTTCAAACCGGCACTAGGAAACAGACTGAGGAAGCAGAGAAAAAGTGTCTCCTGCAACCCGTTCCCTTGGTGCTACATGAAAGAATGTCTCTCCTCTTGCTCAGTTCTGAGAGATAAGTGTGTATGAAAGCCGTCCTTCACCTAGCTTGTTGGGAACACAAAGTTTCTTTTCATTTGCAAACTCCACTCCATACATATATATGGGGAGGTACTAGCTCCAACTCGGTTTGACAGTGAAAACTGCAGGAACTTCAAACCGGCACTAGGAAACAGACTGAGAAAGCAGAGTAAAAGTGTCTCCTGCAACCCGTTCCCTTGGTGCTAGATGAACGCACGTCTCTCCACTTGCTCAGTTCTGAGAGATAAGTGTGTGTGAAAGCCGTCCTTCAACTTGCTTGTTGGGAACACAAAGTTTCTTTTCAGTTGCAAACTCCATTACATACATATATATGGGGAGGTAGAAGCTCCAACTCGGTTTTACAGTGAAAACTGCAGGAACTTCAAACCGGCACTAGGAAACAGACTGAGAAAGCAGAGAAAAAGTGTCTCCTGCAACCCGTTCCCTTGGTGCTACATGAACGAACGTCTCTCCACTTGCTCAGTTCTGAGAGATAAGTGTGTGTGAAAGCCGTCCTTCACCTAGCTTGTTCGGAACACAAAGTTTCTTTACAGTTGCAAAATCCATTCCATACATATATATGGGGAGGTACTAGCTCCAACTCGGTTTGACAGTGAAAACTGCAGGAACTTCAAACCGGCACTAGGAAACAGACTGAGAAAGCAGAGAAAAAGTGTCTCCTGCAACCCGTTCCCTTGGTGCTAGATGAACGAACGTCTCTCCACTTGCTCAGTTCTTAGAGATAAGTGTGTGTGAAAGCCGTCCTTCACCTAGCTTGTTGGGAACACAAAGTTTCTTTTCAGTTGCAAACTCCATTCCATACATATATATGGGGAGGTACAAGCTCCAACTCGGTTTGACAGTGAAAACTGCAGGATCTTCAAACCGGCACTAGGAAACAGACTGAGAAAGCAGAGAAAAAGTGTCTCCTGCAACCCGTTCCCTTGGTGCTAGATGAACGAACGTCTCTCCACTTGCTCTGTTCTGAGAGATAAGTGTGGGTGAAAGCCGTCCTTCACCTAGCTTGTTGGGAACACAAAGTTTCTTTTCAGTTGCAAACTCCATTCCATACATATATATGGGGAGGTAGAAGCTCCAACTCGGTTTTACAGTGAAAACTGCAGGAACTTCAAACCGGCACTAGGAAACAGACTGAGAAAGCAGAGAAACTGTGTCCCCTGCAACCCGTTCCCTTGGTGCTAGATGAACGAACGTCTCTCCACTTGCTCAGTTCTGAGAGATAATTGTGTGTGAAAGCCGTCCTTCACCTAGCTTGTTGGGAACACAAAGTTTCTTTTCAGTTGCAAACTCCATTCCATACATATATATGGGGAGGTACTAGCTCCAACTCGGTTTGACAGTGAAAACTGCAGGAACTTCAAACCGGCACTAGGAAACAGACTGAGAAAGCAGAGAAAAAGTGTCTCCTGCAACCCGTTCCCTTGGTGCTAGATGAACGAACGTCTCTCCACTTGCTCAGTTCTGAGAGATAAGTGTGTGTGAAAGCCGTCCTTCACCTAGCTTGTTGGGAACACAAAGTTTCTTTTCATTTGCAAACTCCACTCCATACATATATATGAGGGGGTACTAGCTCCAACTCGGTTTGACAGTGAAAACTGCAGGATCTTGAAACCGGCACTAGGAAACAGACTGAGAAAGCAGAGACAAGGTGTCTATTGCAACCCGTTCCCTTGGTGCTAGATGAACGAACGTCTCTCCACTTGCTCTGTTCTGAGAGATAAGTGTGTGTGAAAGCCGTCCTTCACCTAGCTTGTTGGGAACACAAAGTTTCTTTTCAGTTGCAAACTCCATTCCATACATATATATGGGGAGGTACTAGCTCCAACTCGGTTTGACAGTGAAAACTGCAGGAACTTCTAACCGGCACTAGGAAACAGACTGAGAAAGCAGAGAAACTGTGTCCCCTGCAACCCGTTCCCTTGGTGCTAGATGAACGAACGTCTCTCCACTTGCTCAGTTCTGAGAGATAAGTGTGTGTGAAAGCCGTCCTTCACCTAGCTTGTTGGGAACACAAAGTTTCTTTTCAGTTGCAAACTCCATTCCATACATATATATGGGGAGGTACTAGCTCCAACTCGGTTTGACAGTGAAAACTGCAGGAACTTCAAACCGGCACTAGGAAAAAGTCTGAGAAAGCAGAGAAAAAGTGTCTCCTGCAACCCGTTCCCTTGGTGCTAGATGAACGAACGTCTCTGCACTTGCTCTGTTCTGAGAGATAAGTGTGTGTGAAAGCCGTCCTTCACCTAGCTTGTTGGGAACACAAAGTTTCTTTTCAGTTGCAAACTCCATTCCATACATATATATGGGGAGGTAGAAGCTCCAACACGGTTTTACAGTGAAAACTGCAGGAACTTCAAACCGGCACTAGGAAACAGACTGAGAAAGCAGAGAAAAAGTGTCCCCTGCAACCCGTTCCCTTGGTGCTAGATGAACGAACGTCTCTCCACTTGCTAAGTTCTGAGAGATAAGTGTGTGTGAAAGCCGTCCTTCACCTAGCTTGTTGGGAACACAAAGTTTCTTTTCAGTTGCAAACTCCATTCCATACATATATATGGGGAGGTACAAGCTGCAACTCAGTTTTACAGTGAAAACTGCAGGAACTTCAATCCGGCACTAGGAAACAGACTGAGGAATCAGAGAAAAAGTGTCTCCTGCAACCCGTTCCCTTGGTGCTAGATGAACGAACGTCTCTCCACTTGCTCAGTTCTGAGAGATAAGTGTGTGTGAAAGCCGTCCTTCAGCTAGCTTTTTGGGAACACAAAGTTTCTTTTCAGTTGCAAACCCCATTCCATATATATATATGGGGAGGTAGAAGCTCCAACTCGGTTTTACAGTGAAAACTGCAGGAACTTCAAACCGGCACTAGGAAACAGACTGAGGAAGCAGAGAAAAAGTGTCTCCTGCAACCCGTTCCCTTGGTGCTACATGAAAGAATGTCTCTCCACTTGCTCAGTTCTGAGAGATAAGTGTGTATGAAAGCCGTCCTTCACCTAGCTTGTTGGGAACACAAAGTTTCTTTTCATTTGCAAACTCCACTCCATACATATATATGGGGAGGTACTAGCTCCAACTCGGTTTGACAGTGAAAACTGCAGGAACTTCAAACCGGCACTAGGAAACAGACTGAGAAAGCAGAGAAAAAGTGTCTCCTGCAACCCGTTCCCTTGGTGCTAGATGAACGAACGTCTCTCCACTTGCTCAGTTCTGAGAGATAAGTGTGTGTGAAAGCCGTCCTTCAACTTGCTTGTTGGGAACACAAAGTTTCTTTTCAGTTGCAAACTCCATTCCATACATATATATGGGGAGGTACAAGCTCCAACTCGGTTTTACAGTGAAAACTGCAGGAACTTCAAACCGGCACTAGGAAACAGACTGAGAAAGCAGAGAAAAAGTGTCTCCTGCAACCCGTTCCCTTGGTGCTACATGAACGAACGTCTCTCCACTTGCTCAGTTCTGAGAGATAAGTGTGTGTGAAAGCCGTCCTTCACCTAGCTTGTTCGGAACACAAAGTTTCTTTACAGTTGCAAAATCCATTCCATACATATATATGGGGAGGTACTAGCTCCAACTCGGTTTGACAGTGAAAACTGCAGGAACTTCAAACCGGCACTAGGAAACAGACTGAGAAAGCAGAGAAAAAGTGTCTCCTGCAACCCGTTCCCTTGGTGCTAGATGAAAGAACGTCTCTCCACTTGCTCAGTTCTTAGAGATAAGTGTGTGTGAAAGCCGTCCTTCACCTAGCTTGTTGGGAACACAAAGTTTCTTTTCAGTTGCAAACTCCATTCCATACATATATATGGGGAGGTAGAAGCTCCAACTCGGTTTTACAGTGAAAAGTGCAGGAACTTCAAACCGGCACTAGGAAACAGACTGAGAAAGCAGAGAAACTGTGTCCCCTGCAACCCGTTCCCTTGGTGCTAGATGAACGAACGTCTCTCCACTTGCTCAGTTCTGAGAGATAAGTGTGTGTGAAAGCCGTCCTTCACCTAGCTTGTTGGGAACACAAAGTTTCTTTTCAGTTGCAAACTCCATTCCATACATATATATGGGGAGGTACTAGCTCCAACTCGGTTTGACAGTGAAAACTGCAGGAACTTCAAACCGGCACTAGGAAACAGACTGAGAAAGCAGAGAAAAAGTGTCTCCTGCAACCCGTTCCCTTGGTGCTAGATGAACGAACGTCTCTCCACTTGCTCAGTTCTGAGAGATAAGTGTGTGTGAAAGCCGTCCTTCACCTAGCTTGTTGGGAACACAAAATTTCTTTTCATTTGCAAACTCCACTCCATACATATATATGGGGAGGTACTAGCTCCAACTCGGTTTGACAGTGAAAACTGCAGGATCTTCAAACCGGCACTAGGAAACAGACTGAGAAAGCAGAGACAAGGTGTCTCCTGCAACGCGTTCCCTTGGTGCTAGATGAACGAACGTCTCTCCACTTGCTCTGTTCTGAGAGATAAGTGTGTGTGAAAGCCGTCCTTCACCTAGCTTGTTGGGAACACAAAGTTTCTTTTCAGTTGCAAACTCCATTCCATACATATATATGGGGAGGTACTAGCTCCAACTCGGTTTGACAGTGAAAACTGCAGGAACTTCTAACCGGCACTAGGAAACAGACTGAGAAAGCAGAGAAAAAGTGTCCCCTGCAACCCGTTCCCTTGGTGCTAGATGAACGAACGTCTCTCCACTTGCTCAGTTCTGAGAGATAAGTGTGTGTGAAAGCCGTCCTTCACCTAGCTTGTTGGGAACACAGAGTTTCTTTTCAGTTGCAAACTCCATTCCATACATATATATGGGGAGGTAGAAGCTCCAACTCGGTTTTACAGTGAAAACTGCAGGAACTTCAAACCGGCACTAGGAAACAGACTGAGAAAGCAGAGAAAAAGTGTCCCCTGCAACCCGTTCCCTTGGTGCTAGATGAACGAACGTCTCTCCACTTGCTCAGTTCTGAGACATAAGTGTGTGTGAAAGCCGTCCTTCACCTAGCTTTTTGGGAACACAAAGTTTCTTTTCAGTTGCAAACCCCATTCCATATATATATATGGGGAGGTAGAAGCTCCAACTCGGTTTTACAGTGAAAACTGCAGGAACTTCAAACCGGCACTAGGAAACAGACTGAGGAAGCAGAGAAAAAGTGTCTCCTGCAACCCGTTCCCTTGGTGCTACATGAAAGAATGTCTCTCCACTTGCTCAGTTCTGAGAGATAAGTGTGTATGAAAGCCGTCCTTCACCTAGCTTGTTGGGAACACAAAGTTTCTTTTCATTTGCAAACTCCACTCCATACATATATATGGGGAGGTACTAGCTCCAACTCGGTTTGACAGTGAAAACTGCAGGAACTTCAAACCGGCACTAGGAAACAGACTGAGAAAGCAGAGAAAAAGTGTCTCCTGCAACCCGTTCCCTTGGTGCTAGATGAACGAACGTCTCTCCACTTGCTCAGTTCTGAGAGATAAGTGTGTGTGAAAGCCGTCCTTCAACTTGCTTGTTGGGAACACAAAGTTTCTTTTCAGTTGCAAACTCCATTACATACATATATATGGGGAGGTAGAAGCTCCAACTCGGTTTTACAGTGAAAACTGCAGGAACTTCAAACCGGCACTAGGAAACAGACTGAGAAAGCAGAGAAAAAGTGTCTCCTGCAACCCGTTCCCTTGGTGCTACATGAACGAACGTCTCTCCACTTGCTCAGTTCTGAGAGATAAGTGTGTGTGAAAGCCGTCCTTCACCTAGCTTGTTCGGAACACAAAGTTTCTTTACAGTTGCAAAATCCATTCCATACATATATATGGGGAGGTACTAGCTCCAACTCGGTTTGACAGTGAAAACTGCAGGAACTTCAAACCGGCACTAGGAAACAGACTGAGAAAGCAGAGAAAAAGTGTCTCCTGCAACCCGTTCCCTTGGTGCTAGATGAACGAACGTCTCTCCACTTGCTCAGTTCTTAGAGATAAGTGTGTGTGAAAGCCGTCCTTCACCTAGCTTGTTGGGAACACAAAGTTTCTTTTCAGTTGCAAACTCCATTCCATACATATATATGGGGAGGTACTAGCTCCAACTCGGTTTGACAGTGAAAACTGCAGGATCTTCAAACCGGCACTAGGAAACAGACTGAGAAAGCAGAGAAAAAGTGTCTCCTGCAACCCGTTCCCTTGGTGCTAGATGAACGAACGTCTCTCCACTTGCTCTGTTCTGAGAGATAAGTGTGGGTGAAAGCCGTCCTTCACCTAGCTTGTTGGGAACACAAAGTTTCTTTTCAGTTGCAAACTCCATTCCATACATATATATGGGGAGGTAGAAGCTCCAACTCGGTTTTACAGTGAAAACTGCAGGAACTTCAAACCGGCACTAGGAAACAGACTGAGAAAGCAGAGAAACTGTGTCCCCTGCAACCCGTTCCCTTGGTGCTAGATGAACGAACGTCTCTCCACTTGCTCAGTTCTGAGAGATAAGTGTGTGTGAAAGCCGTCCTTCACCTAGCTTGTTGGGAACACAAAGTTTCTTTTCAGTTGCAAACTCCATTCCATACATATATATGGGGAGGTACTAGCTCCAACTCGGTTTGACAGTGAAAACTGCAGGAACTTCAAACCGGCACTAGGAAACAGACTGAGAAAGCAGAGAAAAAGTGTCTCCTGCAACCCGTTCCCTTGGTGCTAGATGAACGAACGTCTCTCCACTTGCTCAGTTCTGAGAGATAAGTGTGTGTGAAAGCCGTCCTTCACCTAGCTTGTTGGGAACACAAAGTTTCTTTTCATTTGCAAACTCCACTCCATACATATATATGGGGAGGTACTAGCTCCAACTCGGTTTGACAGTGAAAACTGCAGGATCTTCAAACCGGCACTAGGAAACAGACTGAGAAAGCAGAGACAAGGTGTCTCCTGCAACCCGTTCCCTTGGTGCTAGATGAACGAACGTCTCTCCACTTGCTCTGTTCTGAGAGATAAGTGTGTGTGAAAGCCGTCCTTCACCTAGCTTGTTGGGAACACAAAGTTTCTTTTCAGTTGCAAACTCCATTCCATACATATATATGGGGAGGTACTAGCTCCAACTCGGTTTGACAGTGAAAACTGCAGGAACTTCTAACCGGCACTAGGAAACAGACTGAGAAAGCAGAGAAACTGTGTCCCCTGCAACCCGTTCCCTTGGTGCTAGATGAACGAACGTCTCTCCACTTGCTCAGTTCTGAGAGATAAGTGTGTGTGAAAGCCGTCCTTCACCTAGCTTGTTGGGAACACAAAGTTTCTTTTCAGTTGCAAACTCCATTCCATACATATATATGGGGAGGTACTAGCTCCAACTCGGTTTGACAGTGAAAACTGCAGGAACTTCAAACCGGCACTAGGAAACAGACTGAGAAAGCAGAGAAAAAGTGTCTCCTGCAACCCGTTCCCTTGGTGCTAGATGAATGAACGTCTCTCCACTTGCTCAGTTCTGAGAGATAAGTGTGTGTGAAAGCCGTCCTTCACCTAGCTTGTTGGGAACACAAAGTTTCTTTTCAGTTGCAAACTCCATTCCATACATATATATGGGGAGGTACTAGCTCCAACTCGGTTTGACAGTGAAAACTGCAGGAACTTCAAACCGGCACTAGGAAAAAGTCTGAGAAAGCAGAGAAAAAGTGTCTCCTGCAACCCGTTCCCTTGGTGCTAGATGAACGAACGTCTCTGCACTTGCTCTGTTCTGAGAGATAAGTGTGTGTGAAAGCCGTCCTTCACCTAGCTTGTTGGGAACACAAAGTTTCTTTTCAGTTGCAAACTCCATTCCATACATATATATGGGGAGGTAGAAGCTCCAACACGGTTTTACAGTGAAAACTGCAGGAACTTCAAACCGGCACTAGGAAACAGACTGAGAAAGCAGAGAAAAAGTGTCCCCTGCAACCCGTTCCCTTGGTGCTAGATGAACGAACGTCTCTCCACTTGCTAAGTTCTGAGAGATAAGTGTGTGTGAAAGCCGTCCTTCACCTAGCTTGTTGGGAACACAAAGTTTCTTTTCAGTTGCAAACTCCATTCCATACATATATATGGGGAGGTACAAGCTGCAACTCAGTTTTACAGTGAAAACTGCAGGAACTTCAATCCGGCACTAGGAAACAGACTGAGGAATCAGAGAAAAAGTGTCTCCTGCAACCCGTTCCCTTGGTGCTAGATGAACGAACGTCTCTCCACTTGCTCAGTTCTGAGAGATAAGTGTGTGTGAAAGCCGTTCTTCAGCTAGCTTTTTGGGAACACAAAGTTTCTTTTCAGTTGCAAACCCCATTCCATATATATATATGGGGAGGTAGAAGCTCCAACTCGGTTTTACAGTGAAAACTGCAGGAACTTCAAACCGGCACTAGGAAACAGACTGAGGAAGCAGAGAAAAAGTGTCTCCTGCAACCCGTTCCCTTGGTGCTACATGAAAGAATGTCTCTCCACTTGCTCAGTTCTGAGAGATAAGTGTGTATGAAAGCCGTCCTTCACCTAGCTTGTTGGGAACACAAAGTTTCTTTTCATTTGCAAACTCCACTCCATACATATATATGGGGAGGTACTAGCTCCAACTCGGTTTGACAGTGAAAACTGCAGGAACTTCAAACCGGCACTAGGAAACAGACTGAGAAAGCAGAGAAAAAGTGTCTCCTGCAACCCGTTCCCTTGGTGCTAGATGAAAGAACGTCTCTCCACTTGCTCAGTTCTTAGAGATAAGTGTGTGTGAAAGCCGTCCTTCACCTAGCTTGTTGGGAACACAAAGTTTCTTTTCAGTTGCAAACTCCATTCCATACATATATATGGGGAGGTAGAAGCTCCAACTCGGTTTTACAGTGAAAAGTGCAGGAACTTCAAACCGGCACTAGGAAACAGACTGAGAAAGCAGAGAAACTGTGTCCCCTGCAACCCGTTCCCTTGGTGCTAGATGAACGAACGTCTCTCCACTTGCTCAGTTCTGAGAGATAAGTGTGTGTGAAAGCCGTCCTTCACCTAGCTTGTTGGGAACACAAAGTTTCTTTTCAGTTGCAAACTCCATTCCATACATATATATGGGGAGGTACTAGCTCCAACTCGGTTTGACAGTGAAAACTGCAGGAACTTCAAACCGGCACTAGGAAACAGACTGAGAAAGCAGAGAAAAAGTGTCTCCTGCAACCCGTTCCCTTGGTGCTAGATGAACGAACGTCTCTCCACTTGCTCAGTTCTGAGAGATAAGTGTGTGTGAAAGCCGTCCTTCACCTAGCTTGTTGGGAACACAAAATTTCTTTTCATTTGCAAACTCCACTCCATACATATATATGGGGAGGTACTAGCTCCAACTCGGTTTGACAGTGAAAACTGCAGGATCTTCAAACCGGCACTAGGAAACAGACTGAGAAAGCAGAGACAAGGTGTCTCCTGCAACGCGTTCCCTTGGTGCTAGATGAACGAACGTCTCTCCACTTGCTCTGTTCTGAGAGATAAGTGTGTGTGAAAGCCGTCCTTCACCTAGCTTGTTGGGAACACAAAGTTTCTTTTCAGTTGCAAACTCCATTCCATACATATATATGGGGAGGTACTAGCTCCAACTCGGTTTGACAGTGAAAACTGCAGGAACTTCTAACCGGCACTAGGAAACAGACTGAGAAAGCAGAGAAAAAGTGTCCCCTGCAACCCGTTCCCTTGGTGCTAGATGAACGAACGTCTCTCCACTTGCTCAGTTCTGAGAGATAAGTGTGTGTGAAAGCCGTCCTTCACCTAGCTTGTTGGGAACACAGAGTTTCTTTTCAGTTGCAAACTCCATTCCATACATATATATGGGGAGGTAGAAGCTCCAACTCGGTTTTACAGTGAAAACTGCAGGAACTTCAAACCGGCACTAGGAAACAGACTGAGAAAGCAGAGAAAAAGTGTCCCCTGCAACCCGTTCCCTTGGTGCTAGATGAACGAACGTCTCTCCACTTGCTCAGTTCTGAGAGATAAGTGTGTGTGAAAGCCGTCCTTCACCTAGCTTGTTGGGAACACAAAATTTCTTTTCAGTTGCAAACTCCATTCCATACATATATATGGGGAGGTAGAAGCTCCAACTCGGTTTTACAGTGAAAACTGCAGGAACTTCAAACCGGCACTAGGAAACAGACTGACAAAGCAGAGAAAAATTGTCTCCTGCAACCCGTTCCCTTGGTGCTAGATGAACGAACGTCTCTCCACTTGCTCAGTTCTGAGAGACAAGTGTGTGTGAAAGCCGTCCTTCACCTAGCTTTTTGGGAACACAAAGTTTCTTTTCAGTTGCAAACTCCATTCCATACATATATATGGGGAGGTTCTAGCTCCAACTCGGTTTGACAGTGAAAACTGCAGGAACTTCAAACCGGCACTAGGAAACAGACTGAGAAAGCAGAGAAAAAGTGTCTCCTGCAACCCGTTCCCTTGGTGCTAGATGAACGAACGTCTCTCCACTTGCTCTGTTCTGAGAGAAAAGTGTGTGTGAAAGCCGTACTTCACCTAGCTTGTTGGGAACACAAAGTTTCTTTTCAGTTGCAAACTCCATTCCATACATATATATGGGGAGGTAGAAGCTCCAACTCGGTTTTACAGTGAAAACTGCAGGAACTTCAAACTGGCACTAGGAAACAGACTGAGAAAGCAGAGAAAAAGTGTCCCCTGCAACCCGTTCCCTTGGTGCTACATGAACGAACGTCTCTCCACTTGCTCAGTTCTGAGAGATAAGTGTGTGTGAAAGCCGTCCTTCACCTAGCTTGTTGGGAACACAAAGTTTCTTTTCAGTTGCAAACTCCATTCCATACATATATATGGGGAGGTAGAAGCTCCAACTCGGTTTTACAGTGAAAACTGCAGGAACTTCAAACCTGCACTAGGAAACAGACTGAGAATTCAGAGAAAAAGTGTCCCCTGCAATCCGTTCACTTGGTGCTAGATGAACGAACGTCTCTCCACTTGCTCAGTTCTGAGAGATAAGTGTGTGTGAAAGCCGTCCTTCACCTAGCTTGTTGGGAACACAAAGTTTCTTTTCAGTTGCAAACTCCATTCCATACATATATATGGGGAGGTACAAGCTCCAACTCGGTTTTACAGTGAAAACTGCAGGAACTTCAAACCGGCACTAGGAAACAGACTGAGGAAGCAGAGAAAAAGTGTCTCCTGCAACCCGTTCCCTTGGTGCTAGATGAACGAACGTCTCTCCACTTGCTCAGTTCTGAGAGATAAGTGTGTGTGAAAGCCGTACTTCATCTAGCTTGTTGGGAACACAAAGTTTCTTTTCAGTTGCAAACTCCATTCCATACATATATATGGGGAGGTACAAGCTCCAACTCGGTTTTACAGTGAAAACTGCAGGAACTTCAAACCGGCACTAGGAAACAGACTGAGAAAGCAGAGAAAAAGTGTCTCCTGCAACCCGTTCCCTTGGTGCTAGATGAACGAACGTCTCTCCACTTGCTCAGTTCTGAGAGATAGGTGTGTGTGAAAGCCGTACTTCACCTAGCTTGTTGGGAACACAAAGTTTCTTTTCAGTTGCAAACTCCATTCCATACATATATATGGGGAGGTACTAGCTCCAACTCGGTTTGACAGTGAAAACGGCAGGAACTTCAAACCGGCACTAGGAAACAGACTGAGAAAGCAGAGAAAAAGTGTCTCCTGCAACCCGTTCCCTTGGTGCTAGATGAATGAAAGTCTCTCCACTTGCTCTGTTCTGAGAGATAAGTGTGTGTGAAAGCCGTCCTTCACCTAGCTTGTTGGGAACACAAAGTTTCTTTTCAGTTGCAAACTGCATTCCATACATATATATGGGGAGGTAGAAGCTTCAACTCGGTTTTACAGTGAAAACTGCAGGAACTTCAAAACGGCACTAGGAAACAGACTGAGAAAGCAGAGAAAAAGTGTAACCTGCAACCCGTTCCCTTGGTGCTAGATGAACGAACGTCTCTCCACTTGCTCAGTTCTGAGAGATAAGTGTGTGTGAAAGCCGTACTTCACCTAGCTTGTTGGGACCACAAAGTTTCTTTTCAGTTGCAAACTCCATTCCATACATATATATGGGGAGGTACAAGCTCCAACTCGGTTTTACAGTGAAAACTGCAGGAACTTCAAACCGGCACTAGGAAACAGACTGAGGAAGCAGAGAAAAAGTGTCTCCTGCAACCCGTTCCCTTGGTGCTAGATGAACGAACGTCTCTCCACTTGCTCAGTTCTGAGAGATAAGTGTGTGTGAAAGCCGTTCTTCACCTAGCTTTTTGGGAACACAAAGTTTCTTTTCAGTTGCAAACTCCATTCCATACATATATATGGGGAGGTACTAGCTCCAACTCGGTTTGACAGTGAAAACGGCAGGAACTTCAAACCGGCACTAGGAAACAGACTGAGAAAGCAGAGAAAAAGTGTCTCCTGCAACCCGTTCCCTTGGTGCTAGATGAATGAACGTCTCTCCACTTGCTCTGTTCTGAGAGATAAGTGTGTGTGAAAGCCGTCCTTCACCTAGCTTGTTGGGAACACAAAGTTTCTTTTCAGTTGCAAACTGCATTCCATACATATATATGGGGAGGTAGAAGCTCCAACTCGGTTTTACAGTGAAAACTGCAGGAACTTCAAACCGGCACTAGGAAACAGACTGAGAAAGCAGAGAAAAAGTGTAACCTGCAACCCGTTCCCTTGGTGCTAGATGAACGAACGTCTCTCCACTTGCTCAGTTCTGAGAGATAAGTGTGTGTGAAAGCCGTCCTTCACATTGCTTGTTGGGAACACAAAGTTTCTTTTCAGTTGCAAACTCCATTCCATACATATATATGGGGAGGTACTAGCTCCAACTCGGTTTGACAGTGAAAACTGCAGGAACTTCAAACCGGCACTAGGAAACAGACTGAGAAAGCAGAGAAAAAGTGTCTCCTGCAACCCGTTCCCTTGGTGCTAGATGAACGAACGTCTCTCCACTTGCTCAGTTCTGAGAGATAAGTGTGTGTGAAAGCCGTCCTTCAACTTGCTTGTTGGGAACACAAAGTTTCTTTTCAGTTGCAAACTCCATTACATACATATATATGGGGAGGTAGAAGCTCCAACTCGGTTTTACAGTGAAAACTGCAGGAACTTCAAACCGGCACTAGGAAACAGACTGAGAAAGCAGAGAAAAAGTGTCTCCTGCAACCCGTTCCCTTGGTGCTACATGAACGAACGTCTCTCCACTTGCTCAGTTCTGAGAGATAAGTGTGTGTGAAAGCCGTCCTTCACCTAGCTTGTTCGGAACACAAAGTTTCTTTACAGTTGCAAAATCCATTCCATACATATATATGGGGAGGTACTAGCTCCAACTCGGTTTGACAGTGAAAACTGCAGGATCTTCAAACCGGCACTAGGAAACAGACTGAGAAAGCAGAGAAAAAGTGTCTCCTGCAACCCGTTCCCTTGGTGCTAGATGAACGAACGTCTCTCCACTTGCTCAGTTCTTAGAGATAAGTGTGTGTGAAAGCCGTCCTTCACCTAGCTTGTTGGGAACACAAAGTTTCTTTTCAGTTGCAAACTCCATTCCATACATATATATGGGGAGGTACTAGCTCCAACTCGGTTTGACAGTGAAAACTGCAGGATCTTCAAACCGGCACTAGGAAACAGACTGAGAAAGCAGAGAAAAAGTGTCTCCTGCAACCCGTTCCCTTGGTGCTAGATGAACGAACGTCTCTCCACTTGCTCTGTTCTGAGAGATAAGTGTGGGTGAAAGCCGTCCTTCACCTAGCTTGTTGGGAACACAAAGTTTCTTTTCAGTTGCAAACTCCATTCCATACATATATATGGGGAGGTAGAAGCTCCAACTCGGTTTTACAGTGAAAACTGCAGGAACTTCAAACCGGCACTAGGAAACAGACTGAGAAAGCAGAGAAACTGTGTCCCCTGCAACCCGTTCCCTTGGTGCTAGATGAACGAACGTCTCTCCACTTGCTCAGTTCTGAGAGATAAGTGTGTGTGAAAGCCGTCCTTCACCTAGCTTTTTGGGAACACAAAGTTTCTTTTCAGTTGCAAACTCCATTCCATACATATATATGGGGAGGTACTAGCTCCAACTCGGTTTGACAGTGAAAACGGCAGGAACTTCAAACCGGCACTAGGAAACAGACTGAGAAAGCAGAGAAAAAGTGTCTCCTGCAACCCGTTCCCTTGGTGCTAGATGAATGAACGTCTCTCCACTTGCTCTGTTCTGAGAGATAAGTGTGTGTGAAAGCCGTCCTTCACCTAGCTTGTTGGGAACACAAAGTTTCTTTTCAGTTGCAAACTGCATTCCATACATATATATGGGGAGGTAGAAGCTCCAACTCGGTTTTACAGTGAAAACTGCAGGAACTTCAAACCGGCACTAGGAAACAGACTGAGAAAGCAGAGAAAAAGTGTAACCTGCAACCCGTTCCCTTGGTGCTAGATGAACGAACGTCTCTCCACTTGCTCAGTTCTGAGAGATAAGTGTGTGTGAAAGCCGTCCTTCACATTGCTTGTTGGGAACACAAAGTTTCTTTTCAGTTGCAAACTCCATTCCATACATATATATGGGGAGGTACTAGCTCCAACTCGGTTTGACAGTGAAAACTGCAGGAACTTCAAACCGGCACTAGGAAACAGACTGAGAAAGCAGAGAAAAAGTGTCTCCTGCAACCCGTTCCCTTGGTGCTAGATGAACGAACGTCTCTCCACTTGCTCAGTTCTGAGAGATAAGTGTGTGTGAAAGCCGTCCTTCAACTTGCTTGTTGGGAACACAAAGTTTCTTTTCAGTTGCAAACTCCATTACATACATATATATGGGGAGGTAGAAGCTCCAACTCGGTTTTACAGTGAAAACTGCAGGAACTTCAAACCGGCACTAGGAAACAGACTGAGAAAGCAGAGAAAAAGTGTCTCCTGCAACCCGTTCCCTTGGTGCTACATGAACGAACGTCTCTCCACTTGCTCAGTTCTGAGAGATAAGTGTGTGTGAAAGCCGTCCTTCACCTAGCTTGTTCGGAACACAAAGTTTCTTTACAGTTGCAAAATCCATTCCATACATATATATGGGGAGGTACTAGCTCCAACTCGGTTTGACAGTGAAAACTGCAGGAACTTCAAACCGGCACTAGGAAACAGACTGAGAAAGCAGAGAAAAAGTGTCTCCTGCAACCCGTTCCCTTGGTGCTAGATGAACGAACGTCTCTCCACTTGCTCAGTTCTTAGAGATAAGTGTGTGTGAAAGCCGTCCTTCACCTAGCTTGTTGGGAACACAAAGTTTCTTTTCAGTTGCAAACTCCATTCCATACATATATATGGGGAGGTACTAGCTCCAACTCGGTTTGACAGTGAAAACTGCAGGATCTTCAAACCGGCACTAGGAAACAGACTGAGAAAGCAGAGAAAAAGTGTCTCCTGCAACCCGTTCCCTTGGTGCTAGATGAACGAACGTCTCTCCACTTGCTCTGTTCTGAGAGATAAGTGTGGGTGAAAGCCGTCCTTCACCTAGCTTGTTGGGAACACAAAGTTTCTTTTCAGTTGCAAACTCCATTCCATACATATATATGGGGAGGTAGAAGCTCCAACTCGGTTTTACAGTGAAAACTGCAGGAACTTCAAACCGGCACTAGGAAACAGACTGAGAAAGCAGAGAAACTGTGTCCCCTGCAACCCGTTCCCTTGGTGCTAGATGAACGAACGTCTCTCCACTTGCTCAGTTCTGAGAGATAAGTGTGTGTGAAAGCCGTCCTTCACCTAGCTTGTTGGGAACACAAAGTTTCTTTTCAGTTGCAAACTCCATTCCATACATATATATGGGGAGGTACTAGCTCCAACTCGGTTTGACAGTGAAAACTGCAGGAACTTCAAACCGGCACTAGGAAACAGACTGAGAAAGCAGAGAAAAAGTGTCTCCTGCAACCCGTTCCCTTGGTGCTAGATGAACGAACGTCTCTCCACTTGCTCAGTTCTGAGAGATAAGTGTGTGTGAAAGCCGTCCTTCACCTAGCTTGTTGGGAACACAAAGTTTCTTTTCATTTGCAAACTCCACTCCATACATATATATGGGGAGGTACTAGCTCCAACTCGGTTTGACAGTGAAAACTGCAGGATCTTCAAACCGGCACTAGGAAACAGACTGAGAAAGCAGAGACAAGGTGTCTCCTGCAACCCGTTCCCTTGGTGCTAGATGAACGAACGTCTCTCCACTTGCTCTGTTCTGAGAGATAAGTGTGTGTGAAAGCCGTCCTTCACCTAGCTTGTTGGGAACACAAAGTTTCTTTTCAGTTGCAAACTCCATTCCATACATATATATGGGGAGGTAGAAGCTCCAACTCGGTTTGACAGTGAAAACTGCAGGAACTTCTAACCGGCACTAGGAAACAGACTGAGAAAGCAGAGAAACTGTGTCCCCTGCAACCCGTTCCCTTGGTGCTAGATGAACGAACGTCTCTCCACTTGCTCAGTTCTGAGAGATAAGTGTGTGTGAAAGCCGTCCTTCACCTAGCTTGTTGGGAACACAAAGTTTCTTTTCAGTTGCAAACTCCATTCCATACATATATATGGGGAGGTACTAGCTCCAACTCGGTTTGACAGTGAAAACTGCAGGAACTTCAAACCGGCACTAGGAAACAGACTGAGAAAGCAGAGAAAAAGTGTCTCCTGCAACCCGTTCCCTTGGTGCTAGATGAACGAACGTCTCTCCACTTGCTCAGTTCTGAGAGATAAGTGTGTGTGAAAGCCGTCCTTCACCTAGCTTGTTGGGAACACAAAGTTTCTTTTCATTTGCAAACTCCACTCCATACATATATATGGGGAGGTACTAGCTCCAACTCGGTTTGACAGTGAAAACTGCAGGATCTTCAAACCGGCACTAGGAAACAGACTGAGAAAGCAGAGACAAGGTGTCTCCTGCAACCCGTTCCCTTGGTGCTAGATGAACGAACGTCTCTCCACTTGCTCTGTTCTGAGAGATAAGTGTGTGTGAAAGCCGTCCTTCACCTAGCTTGTTGGGAACACAAAGTTTCTTTTCAGTTGCAAACTCCATTCCATACATATATATGGGGAGGTAGAAGCTCCAACTCGGTTTGACAGTGAAAACTGCAGGAACTTCTAACCGGCACTAGGAAACAGACTGAGAAAGCAGAGAAACTGTGTCCCCTGCAACCCGTTCCCTTGGTGCTAGATGAACGAACGTCTCTCCACTTGCTCAGTTCTGAGAGATAAGTGTGTGTGAAAGCCGTCCTTCACCTAGCTTGTTGGGAACACAAAGTTTCTTTTCAGTTGCAAACTCCATTCCATACATATATATGGGGAGGTACTAGCTCCAACTCGGTTTGACAGTGAAAACTGCAGGAACTTCAAACCGGCACTAGGAAACAGACTGAGAAAGCAGAGAAAAAGTGTCTCCTGCAACCCGTTCCCTTGGTGCTAGATGAACGAACGTCTCTCCACTTGCTCAGTTCTGAGAGATAAGTGTGTGTGAAAGCCGTCCTTCACCTAGCTTGTTGGGAACACAAAGTTTCTTTTCAGTTGCAAACTCCATTCCATACATATATATGGGGAGGTACTAGCTCCAACTCGGTTTGACAGTGAAAACTGCAGGAACTTCAAACCGGCACTAGGAAAAAGTCTGAGAAAGCAGAGAAAAAGTGTCTCCTGCAACCCGTTCCCTTGGTGCTAGATGAACGAACGTCTCTGCACTTGCTCTGTTCTGAGAGATAAGTGTGTGTGAAAGCCGTCCTTCACCTAGCTTGTTGGGAACACAAAGTTTCTTTTCAGTTGCAAACTCCATTCCATACATATATATGGGGAGGTACTAGCTCCAACTCGGTTTGACAGTGAAAACTGCAGGAACTTCAAACCGGCACTAGGAAACAGACTGAGAAAGCAGAGAAAAAGTGTCTCCTGCAACCCGTTCCCTTGGTGCTAGATGAACGAACGTCTCTCCACTTGCTCAGTTCTGAGAGATAAGTGTGTGTGAAAGCCGTCCTTCACCTAGCTTGTTGGGAACACAAAGTTTCTTTTCATTTGCAAACTCCACTCCATACATATATATGGGGAGGTACTAGCTCCAACTCGGTTTGACAGTGAAAACTGCAGGATCTTCAAACCGGCACTAGGAAACAGACTGAGAAAGCAGAGACAAGGTGTCTCCTGCAACCCGTTCCCTTGGTGCTAGATGAACGAACGTCTCTCCACTTGCTCTGTTCTGAGAGATAAGTGTGTGTGAAAGCCGTCCTTCACCTAGCTTGTTGGGAACACAAAGTTTCTTTTCAGTTGCAAACTCCATTCCATACATATATATGGGGAGGTAGAAGCTCCAACTCGGTTTGACAGTGAAAACTGCAGGAACTTCTAACCGGCACTAGGAAACAGACTGAGAAAGCAGAGAAACTGTGTCCCCTGCAACCCGTTCCCTTGGTGCTAGATGAACGAACGTCTCTCCACTTGCTCAGTTCTGAGAGATAAGTGTGTGTGAAAGCCGTCCTTCACCTAGCTTGTTGGGAACACAAAGTTTCTTTTCAGTTGCAAACTCCATTCCATACATATATATGGGGAGGTACTAGCTCCAACTCGGTTTGACAGTGAAAACTGCAGGAACTTCAAACCGGCACTAGGAAACAGACTGAGAAAGCAGAGAAAAAGTGTCTCCTGCAACCCGTTCCCTTGGTGCTAGATGAACGAACGTCTCTCCACTTGCTCAGTTCTGAGAGATAAGTGTGTGTGAAAGCCGTCCTTCACCTAGCTTGTTGGGAACACAAAGTTTCTTTTCATTTGCAAACTCCACTCCATACATATATATGGGGAGGTACTAGCTCCAACTCGGTTTGACAGTGAAAACTGCAGGATCTTCAAACCGGCACTAGGAAACAGACTGAGAAAGCAGAGACAAGGTGTCTCCTGCAACCCGTTCCCTTGGTGCTAGATGAACGAACGTCTCTCCACTTGCTCTGTTCTGAGAGATAAGTGTGTGTGAAAGCCGTCCTTCACCTAGCTTGTTGGGAACACAAAGTTTCTTTTCAGTTGCAAACTCCATTCCATACATATATATGGGGAGGTAGAAGCTCCAACTCGGTTTGACAGTGAAAACTGCAGGAACTTCTAACCGGCACTAGGAAACAGACTGAGAAAGCAGAGAAACTGTGTCCCCTGCAACCCGTTCCCTTGGTGCTAGATGAACGAACGTCTCTCCACTTGCTCAGTTCTGAGAGATAAGTGTGTGTGAAAGCCGTCCTTCACCTAGCTTGTTGGGAACACAAAGTTTCTTTTCAGTTGCAAACTCCATTCCATACATATATATGGGGAGGTACTAGCTCCAACTCGGTTTGACAGTGAAAACTGCAGGAACTTCAAACCGGCACTAGGAAACAGACTGAGAAAGCAGAGAAAAAGTGTCTCCTGCAACCCGTTCCCTTGGTGCTAGATGAACGAACGTCTCTCCACTTGCTCAGTTCTGAGAGATAAGTGTGTGTGAAAGCCGTCCTTCACCTAGCTTGTTGGGAACACAAAGTTTCTTTTCAGTTGCAAACTCCATTCCATACATATATATGGGGAGGTACTAGCTCCAACTCGGTTTGACAGTGAAAACTGCAGGAACTTCAAACCGGCACTAGGAAAAAGTCTGAGAAAGCAGAGAAAAAGTGTCTCCTGCAACCCGTTCCCTTGGTGCTAGATGAACGAACGTCTCTGCACTTGCTCTGTTCTGAGAGATAAGTGTGTGTGAAAGCCGTCCTTCACCTAGCTTGTTGGGAACACAAAGTTTCTTTTCAGTTGCAAACTCCATTCCATACATATATATGGGGAGGTAGAAGCTCCAACACGGTTTTACAGTGAAAACTGCAGGAACTTCAAACCGGCACTAGGAAACAGACTGAGAAAGCAGAGAAAAAGTGTCCCCTGCAACCCGTTCCCTTGGTGCTAGATGAACGAACGTCTCTCCACTTGCTAAGTTCTGAGAGATAAGTGTGTGTGAAAGCCGTCCTTCACCTAGCTTGTTGGGAACACAAAGTTTCTTTTCAGTTGCAAACTCCATTCCATACATATATATGGGGAGGTACAAGCTGCAACTCGGTTTTACAGTGAAAACTGCAGGAACTTCAATCCGGCACTAGGAAACAGACTGAGGAATCAGAGAAAAAGTGTCTCCTGCAACCCGTTCCCTTGGTGCTAGATGAACGAACGTCTCTCCACTTGCTCAGTTCTGAGAGATAAGTGTGTGTGAAAGCCGTCCTTCAACTTGCTTGTTGGGAACACAAAGTTTCTTTTCAGTTGCAAACTCCATTACATACATATATATGGGTAGGTAGAAGCTCCAACTCGGTTTTACAGTGAAAACTGCAGGAACTTCAAACCGGCACTAGGAAACAGACTGAGAAAGCAGAGAAAAAGTGTCTCCTGCAACCCGTTCCCTTGGTGCTACATGAACGAACGTCTCTCCACTTGCTCAGTTCTGAGAGATAAGTGTGTGTGAAAGCCGTCCTTCACCTAGCTTGTTCGGAACACAAAGTTTCTTTACAGTTGCAAAATCCATTCCATACATATATATGGGGAGGTACTAGCTCCAACTCGGTTTGACAGTGAAAACTGCAGGAACTTCAAACCGGCACTAGGAAACAGACTGAGAAAGCAGAGAAAAAGTGTCTCCTGCAACCCGTTCCCTTGGTGCTAGATGAACGAACGTCTCTCCACTTGCTCAGTTCTTAGAGATAAGTGTGTGTGAAAGCCGTCCTTCACCTAGCTTGTTGGGAACACAAAGTTTCTTTTCAGTTGCAAACTCCATTCCATACATATATATGGGGAGGTACTAGCTCCAACTCGGTTTGACAGTGAAAACTGCAGGATCTTCAAACCGGCACTAGGAAACAGACTGAGAAAGCAGAGAAAAAGTGTCTCCTGCAACCCGTTCCCTTGGTGCTAGATGAACGAACGTCTCTCCACTTGCTCTGTTCTGAGAGATAAGTGTGGGTGAAAGCCGTCCTTCACCTAGCTTGTTGGGAACACAAAGTTTCTTTTCAGTTGCAAACTCCATTCCATACATATATATGGGGAGGTAGAAGCTCCAACTCGGTTTTACAGTGAAAAGTGCAGGAACTTCAAACCGGCACTAGGAAACAGACTGAGAAAGCAGAGAAACTGTGTCCCCTGCAACCCGTTCCCTTGGTGCTAGATGAACGAACGTCTCTCCACTTGCTCAGTTCTGAGAGATAAGTGTGTGTGAAAGCCGTCCTTCACCTAGCTTGTTGGGAACACAAAGTTTCTTTTCAGTTGCAAACTCCATTCCATACATATATATGGGGAGGTACTAGCTCCAACTCGGTTTGACAGTGAAAACTGCAGGAACTTCAAACCGGCACTAGGAAACAGACTGAGAAAGCAGAGAAAAAGTGTCTCCTGCAACCCGTTCCCTTGGTGCTATATGAACGAACGTCTCTCCACTTGCTCAGTTCTGAGAGATAAGTGTGTGTGAAAGCCGTCCTTCACCTAGCTTGTTGGGAACACAAAATTTCTTTTCATTTGCAAACTCCACTCCATACATATATATGGGGAGGTACTAGCTCCAACTCGGTTTGACAGTGAAAACTGCAGGATCTTCAAACCGGCACTAGGAAACAGACTGAGAAAGCAGAGACAAGGTGTCTCCTGCAACGCGTTCCCTTGGTGCTAGATGAACGAACGTCTCTCCACTTGCTCTGTTCTGAGAGATAAGTGTGTGTGAAAGCCGTCCTTCACATAGCTTGTTGGGAACACAAAGTTTCTTTTCAGTTGCAAACTCCATTCCATACATATATATGGGGAGGTACTAGCTCCAACTCGGTTTGACAGTGAAAACTGCAGGAACTTCTAACCGGCACTAGGAAACAGACTGAGAAAGCAGAGAAAAAGTGTCCCCTGCAACCCGTTCCCTTGGTGCTAGATGAACGAACGTCTCTCCACTTGCTCTGTTCTGAGAGATAAGTGTGTGTGAAAGCCGTCCTTCACCTAGCTTGTTGGGAACACAGAGTTTCTTTTCAGTTGCAAACTCCATTCCATACATATATATGGGGAGGTAGAAGCTCCAACTCGGTTTTACAGTGAAAACTGCAGGAACTTCAAACCGGCACTAGGAAACAGACTGAGAAAGCAGAGAAAAAGTGTCCCCTGCAACCCGTTCCCTTGGTGCTAGATGAACGAACGTCTCTCCACTTGCTCAGTTCTGAGAGATAAGTGTGTGTGAAAGCCGTCCTTCACCTAGCTTGTTGGGAACACAAAATTTCTTTTCAGTTGCAAACTCCATTCCATACATATATATGGGGAGGTAGAAGCTCCAACTCGGTTTTACAGTGAAAACTGCAGGAACTTCAAACCGGCACTAGGAAACAGACTGACAAAGCAGAGAAAAATTGTCTCCTGCAACCCGTTCCCTTGGTGCTAGATGAAAGAACGTCTCTCCACTTGCTCAGTTCTGAGAGACAAGTGTGTGTGAAAGCCGTCCTTCACCTAGCTTTTTGGGAACACAAAGTTTCTTTTCAGTTGCAAACTCCATTCCATACATATATATGGGGAGGTTCTAGCTCCAACTCGGTTTGACAGTGAAAACTGCAGGAACTTCAAACCGGCACTAGGAAACAGACTGAGAAAGCAGAGAAAAAGTGTCTCCTGCAACCCGTTCCCTTGGTGCTAGATGAACGAACGTCTCTCCACTTGCTCTGTTCTGAGAGAAAAGTGTGTGTGAAAGCCGTACTTCACCTAGCTTGTTGGGAACACAAAGTTTCTTTTCAGTTGCAAACTCCATTCCATACATATATATGGGGAGGTAGAAGCTCCAACTCGGTTTTACAGTGAAAACTGCAGGAACTTCAAACTGGCACTAGGAAACAGACTGAGAAAGCAGAGAAAAAGTGTCCCCTGCAACCCGTTCCCTTGGTGCTACATGAACGAACGTCTCTCCACTTGCTCAGTTCTGAGAGATAAGTGTGTGTGAAAGCCGTCCTTCACCTAGCTTGTTGGGAACACAAAGTTTCTTTTCAGTTGCAAACTCCATTCCATACATATATATGGGGAGGTAGAAGCTCCAACTCGGTTTTACAGTGAAAACTGCAGGAACTTCAAACCTGCACTAGGAAACAGACTGAGAAATCAGAGAAAAAGTGACCCCTGCAATCCGTTCCCTTGGTGCTAGATGAACGAACGTCTCTCCACTTGCTCAGTTCTGAGAGATAAGTGTGTGTGAAAGCCGTCCTTCACCTAGCTTGTTGGGAACACAAAGTTTCTTTTCAGTTGCAAACTCCATTCCATACATATATATGGGGAGGTACAAGCTCCAACTCGGTTTTACAGTGAAAACTGCAGGAACTTCAAACCGGCACTAGGAAACAGACTGAGGAAGCAGAGAAAAAGTGTCTCCTGCAACCCGTTCCCTTGGTGCTAGATGAACGAACGTCTCTCCACTTGCTCAGTTCTGAGAGATAAGTGTGTGTGAAAGCCGTACTTCATCTAGCTTGTTGGGAACACAAAGTTTCTTTTCAGTTGCAAACTCCATTCCATACATATATATGGGGAGGTACAAGCTCCAACTCGGTTTTACAGTGAAAACTGCAGGAACTTCAAACCGGCACTAGGAAACAGACTGAGAAAGCAGAGAAAAAGTGTCTCCTGCAACCCGTTCCCTTGGTGCTAGATGAACGAACGTCTCTCCACTTGCTCAGTTCTGAGAGATAGGTGTGTGTGAAAGCCGTACTTCACCTAGCTTGTTGGGAACACAAAGTTTCTTTTCAGTTGCAAACTCCATTCCATACATATATATGGGGAGGTAGAAGCTCCAACTCGGTTTTACAGTGAAAAGTGCAGGAACTTCAAACCGGCACTAGGAAACAGACTGAGAAAGCAGAGAAACTGTGTCCCCTGCAACCCGTTCCCTTGGTGCTAGATGAACGAACGTCTCTCCACTTGCTCAGTTCTGAGAGATAAGTGTGTGTGAAAGCCGTCCTTCACCTAGCTTGTTGGGAACACAAAGTTTCTTTTCAGTTGCAAACTCCATTCCATACATATATATGGGGAGGTACTAGCTCCAACTCGGTTTGACAGTGAAAACTGCAGGAACTTCAAACCGGCACTAGGAAACAGACTGAGAAAGCAGAGAAAAAGTGTCTCCTGCAACCCGTTCCCTTGGTGCTAGATGAACGAACGTCTCTCCACTTGCTCTGTTCTGAGAGAAAAGTGTGTGTGAAAGCCGTACTTCACCTAGCTTGTTGGGAACACAAAGTTTCTTTTCAGTTGCAAACTCCATTCCATACATATATATGGGGAGGTAGAAGCTCCAACTCGGTTTTACAGTGAAAACTGCAGGAACTTCAAACTGGCACTAGGAAACAGACTGAGAAAGCAGAGAAAAAGTGTCCCCTGCAACCCGTTCCCTTGGTGCTACATGAACGAACGTCTCTCCACTTGCTCAGTTCTGAGAGATAAGTGTGTGTGAAAGCCGTCCTTCACCTAGCTTGTTGGGAACACAAAGTTTCTTTTCAGTTGCAAACTCCATTCCATACATATATATGGGGAGGTAGAAGCTCCAACTCGGTTTTACAGTGAAAACTGCAGGAACTTCAAACCTGCACTAGGAAACAGACTGAGAAATCAGAGAAAAAGTGACCCCTGCAATCCGTTCCCTTGGTGCTAGATGAACGAACGTCTCTCCACTTGCTCAGTTCTGAGAGATAAGTGTGTGTGAAAGCCGTCCTTCACCTAGCTTGTTGGGAACACAAAGTTTCTTTTCAGTTGCAAACTCCATTCCATACATATATATGGGGAGGTACAAGCTCCAACTCGGTTTTACAGTGAAAACTGCAGGAACTTCAAACCGGCACTAGGAAACAGACTGAGGAAGCAGAGAAAAAGTGTCTCCTGCAACCCGTTCCCTTGGTGCTAGATGAACGAACGTCTCTCCACTTGCTCAGTTCTGAGAGATAAGTGTGTGTGAAAGCCGTACTTCATCTAGCTTGTTGGGAACACAAAGTTTCTTTTCAGTTGCAAACTCCATTCCATACATATATATGGGGAGGTACAAGCTCCAACTCGGTTTTACAGTGAAAACTGCAGGAACTTCAAACCGGCACTAGGAAACAGACTGAGAAAGCAGAGAAAAAGTGTCTCCTGCAACCCGTTCCCTTGGTGCTAGATGAACGAACGTCTCTCCACTTGCTCAGTTCTGAGAGATAGGTGTGTGTGAAAGCCGTACTTCACCTAGCTTGTTGGGAACACAAAGTTTCTTTTCAGTTGCAAACTCCATTCCATACATATATATGGGGAGGTACTAGCTCCAACTCGGTTTGACAGTGAAAACGGCAGGAACTTCAAACCGGCACTAGGAAACAGACTGAGAAAGCAGAGAAAAAGTGTCTCCTGCAACCCGTTCCCTTGGTGCTAGATGAATGAAAGTCTCTCCACTTGCTCAGTTCTGAGAGATAAGTGTGTGTGAAAGCCGTACTTCACCTAGCTTGTTGGGACCACAAAGTTTCTTTTCAGTTGCAAACTCCATTCCATACATATATATGGGGAGGTACAAGCTCCAACTCGGTTTTACAGTGAAAACTGCAGGAACTTCAAACCGGCACTAGGAAACAGACTGAGGAAGCAGAGAAAAAGTGTCTCCTGCAACCCGTTCCCTTGGTGCTAGATGAACGAACGTCTCTCCACTTGCTCAGTTCTGAGAGATAAGTGTGTGTGAAAGCCGTCCTTCACCTAGCTTTTTGGGAACACAAAGTTTCTTTTCAGTTGCAAACTCCATTCCATACATATATATGGGGAGGTACTAGCTCCAACACGGTTTGACAGTGAAAACGGCAGGAACTTCAAACCGGCACTAGGAAACAGACTGAGAAAGCAGAGAAAAAGTGTCTCCTGCAACCCGTTCCCTTGGTGCTAGATGAATGAACGTCTCTCCACTTGCTCTGTTCTGAGAGATAAGTGTGTGTGAAAGCCGTCCTTCACCTAGCTTGTTGGGAACACAAAGTTTCTTTTCAGTTGCAAACTGCATTCCATACATATATATGGGGAGGTAGAAGCTCCAACTCGGTTTTACAGTGAAAACTGCAGGAACTTCAAACCGGCACTAGGAAACAGACTGAGAAAGCAGAGAAAAAGTGTAACCTGCAACCCGTTCCCTTGGTGCTAGATGAACGAACGTCTCTCCACTTGCTCAGTTCTGAGAGATAAGTGTGTGTGAAAGCCGTCCTTCACATTGCTTGTTGGGAACACAAAGTTTCTTTTCAGTTGCAAACTCCATTCCATACATATATATGGGGAGGTACTAGCTCCAACTCGGTTTGACAGTGAAAACTGCAGGAACTTCTAACCGGCACTAGGAAACAGACTGAGAAAGCAGAGAAAATGTGTCTCCTGCAACCCGTTCCCTTGGTGCTAGATGAACGAACGTCTCTCCACTTGCTCATTTCTGAGGGATAAGTGTGTGTGAAAGCCGTCCTTCACCTTGCTTGTTGGGAACACAAAGTTTCTTTTCAGTTGCAAACTCCATTCCATACATATATATGGGGAGGTAGAAGCTCCAACGCAGTTTTACAGTGAAAACTGCAGGAACTTCAAACCGGCACTAGGAAACAGACTGAGAAAGCAGAGAAAAAGTGTCTCCTCCAAACCGTTCCCTTGGTGCTAGATGAACGAACGTCTCTCCACTTGCTCTGTTCTGAGAGATAAGTGTGTGTGAAAGCCGTCCTTCACCTAGCTTGTTGGGAACACAAAGTTTCTTTTCAGTTGCAAACTCCATTCCATACATATATATTGGGAGGTACTAGCTCCAACTCGGTTTGACAGTGAAAACTGCAGGAACATCAAACCGGCACTAGGAAACAGACTGAGAAAGCAGAGAAAAAGTGTCTCCTGCAACCCGTTCCCTTGGTGCTAGATGAACGAACGTCTCTCCACTTGCTCAGTTCTGAGAGATAGGTGTGTGTGAAAGCCGTACTTCACCTAGCTTGTTGGGAACACAAAGTTTCTTTTCAGTTGCAAACTCCATTCCATACATATATATGGGGAGGTACTAGCTCCAACTCGGTTTGACAGTGAAAACGGCAGGAACTTCAAACCGGCACTAGGAAACAGACTGAGAAAGCAGAGAAAAAGTGTCTCCTGCAACCCGTTCCCTTGGTGCTAGATGAACGAACGTCTCTCCACTTGCTCAGTTCTGAGAGATAAGTGTGTGTGAAAGCCGTACTTCACCTAGCTTGTTGGGACCACAAAGTTTCTTTTCAGTTGCAAACTCCATTCCATACATATATATGGGGAGGTACAAGCTCCAACTCGGTTTTACAGTGAAAACTGCAGGAACTTCAAACCGGCACTAGGAAACAGACTGAGGAAGCAGAGAAAAAGTGTCTCCTGCAACCCGTTCCCTTGGTGCTAGATGAACGAACGTCTCTCCAGTTGCTCAGTTCTGAGAGATAAGTGTGTGTGAAAGCCGTCCTTCACCTAGCTTTTTGGGAACACAAAGTTTCTTTTCAGTTGCAAACTCCATTCCATACATATATATGGGGAGGTACTAGCTCCAACTCGGTTTGACAGTGAAAACGGCAGGAACTTCAAACCGGCACTAGGAAACAGACTGAGAAAGCAGAGAAAAAGTGTCTCCTGCAACCCGTTCCCTTGGTGCTAGATGAATGAACGTCTCTCCACTTGCTCTGTTCTGAGAGATAAGTGTGTGTGAAAGCCGTCCTTCACCTAGCTTCTTGGGAACACAAAGTTTCTTTTCAGTTGCAAACTGCATTCCATACATATATATGGGGAGGTAGAAGCTCCAACTCGGTTTTACAGTGAAAACTGCAGGAACTTCAAACCGGCACTAGGAAACAGACTGAGAAAGCAGAGAAAAAGTGTAACCTGCAACCCGTTCCCTTGGTGCTAGATGAACGAACGTCTCTCCACTTGCTCAGTTCTGAGAGATAAGTGTGTGTGAAAGCCGTCCTTCACCTAGCTTGTTGGGAACACAAAGTTTCTTTTCAGTTGCAAACTCCATTCCATACATATATATGGGGAGGTACAAGCTCCAACTCGGTTTTACAGTGAAAACTGCAGGAACTTCAAACCGGCACTAGGAAACAGACTGAGGAAGCAGAGAAAATGTGTCTCCTGCAACCCGTTCCCTTGGTGCTAGATGAACGAACTTCTCTCCACTTGCTCAGTTCTGAGAGATAAGTGTGTGTGAAAGCCGTCCTTCACATTGCTTGTTGGGAACACAAAGTTTCTTTTCAGTTGCAAACTCCATTCCATACATATATATGGGGAGGTACTAGCTCCAACTCGGTTTGACAGTGAAAACTGCAGGAACTTCTAACCGGCACTAGGAAACAGACTGAGAAAGCAGAGAAAAAGTGTCTCCTGCAACCCGTTCCCTTGGTGCTAGATGAACGAACGTCTCTCCACTTGCTCATTTCTGAGGGATAAGTGTGTGTGAAAGCCGTCCTTCACCTTGCTTGTTGGGAACACAAAGTTTCTTTTCAGTTGCAAACTCCATTCCATACATATATATGGGGAGGTAGAAGCTCCAACGCAGTTTTACAGTGAAAACTGCAGGAACTTCAAACCGGCACTAGGAAACAGACTGAGAAAGCAGAGAAAAAGTTTCTCCTCCAAACCGTTCCCTTGGTGCTAGATGAACGAACGTCTCTCCACTTGCTCTGTTCTGAGAGATAAGTGTGTGTGAAAGCCGTCCTTCACCTAGCTTGTTGGGAACACAAAGTTTCTTTTCAGTTGCAAACTCCATTCCATACATATATATTGGGAGGTACTAGCTCCAACTCGGTTTGACAGTGAAAACTGCAGGAACTTCAAACAGGCACTAGGAAACAGACTGACAAAGCAGAGAAAAAGTGTCTCCTGCAACCCGTTCCATTGGTGCTAGATGAACGAACGTCTCTCCACTTGCTCAGTTCTGAGAGATAAGTGTGTGTGAAAGCCGTCCTTCACCTAGCTTGTTGGGAACACAAAGTTTCTTTTCAGTTGCAAACTCCATTCCATACATATATATGGGGAGGTACAAGCTCCAACTCGGTTTTACAGTGAAAACTGCAGGAACTTCAAACCGGCACTAGGAAACAGACTGAGGAAGCAGAGAAAAAGTGTCTCCTGCAACCCGTTCCCTTGGTGCTAGATGAACGAACGTCTCTCCACTTGCTCAGTTCTGAGAGATAAGTGTGTGTGAAAGCCGTCCTTCACCTAGCTTGTTGGGAACACAAAGTTTCTTTTCAGTTGCAAACTCCATTCCATACATATATATGGGGAGGTACTAGCTCCAACTCGGTTTGACAGTGAAAACTGCAGGAACTTCTAACCGGCACTAGGAAACAGACTGAGAAAGCAGAGAAAAAGTGTCTCCTGCAACCCGTTCCCTTGGTGCTAGATGAACGAACGTCTCTCCACTTGCTCTGTTCTGAGAGATAAGTGTGTGTGAAAGCCGTCCTTCACCTAGCTTGTTGGGAACACAAAGTTTCTTTTCAGTTGCAAACTCCATTCCATACATATATATGGGGAGGTACAAGCTCCAACTCGGTTTTAAAGTGAAAACTGCAGGAACTTCAAACCGGCACTAGGAAACAGACTGAGGAAGCAGAGAAAAAGTGTCTCCTGCAACCCGTTCCCTTGGTGCTAGATGAACGAACGTCTCTCCACTTGCTGAGTTCTGAGAGGTAAGTGTGTGTGAAAGCCGTCTTTAACCTAGCTTGTTGGGAACACAAAGTTTCTTTTCAGTTGCAAACTCCATTCCATACATATATATGGGGAGGTACTAGCTCCAACTCGGTTTGACAGTGAAAACTGCAGGAACTTCAAACCGGCACTAGGAAACAGACTGAGAAAGCAGAGAAAAAGTGTCTCCTGCAACCCGTTCCATTGGTGCTAGATGAACGAACGTCTCTCCACTTGCTCTGTTCTGAGAGATAAGTGTGTGTGAAAGCCGTCCTTCACCTAGCTTGTTGGGAACACAAAGTTTCTTTTCAGTTGCAAACTCCATTCCATACATATATATGGGGAGGTAGAAGCTCCAACTCGGTTTTACAGTGAAAACTGCAGGAACTTCAAACCGGCACTAGGAAACAGACTGAGAAAGCAGAGAAAAAGTGTCCCCTGCAACCCGTTCCCTTGGTGCTAGATGAACGAACGTCTCTCCACTTGCTCAGTTCTGAGAGATAAGTGTGTGTGAAAGCCGTCCTTCACCTAGCTTGTTGGGAACACAAAGTTTCTTTTCAGTTGCAAACTCCATTCCATACATATATATGGGGAGGTAGAAGCTCCAACTCGGTTTTACAGTGAAAACTGCAGGAACTTCAAACCGGCACTAGGAAACAGACTGAGAAAGCAGAGAAAAAGTGTCCCCTGCAACCCGTTCCCTTGGTGCTAGATGAACGAACGTCTCTCCACTTGCTCTGTCCTGAGAGATAAGTGTGTGTGAAAGCCGTACTTCACCTAGCTTGTTCGGAACACAAAGTTTCTTTTCAGTTGCAAACTCCATTCCATACCTATATATGGGGAGGTAGAAGCTCCAACTCGGTTTTACAGTGAAAACTGCAGGAACTTCAAACCGGCACTAGGAAACAGACTGACAAAGCAGAGAAAAAGTGTCTCCTGCAACCCGTTCCCTTGGTGCTAGATGAACGAACGTCTCTCCACTTGCTCAGTTCTGAGAGATAAGTGTGTGTGAAAGCCGTCCTTCACCTAGCTTGTTGGGAACACAAAGTTTCTTTTCAGTTGCAAACTCCATTCCATACATATATATGGGGAGGTTCTAGCTCCAACTCGGTTTGACAGTGAAAACTGCAGGAACTTCAAACCGGCACTAGGAAACAGACTGAGAAAGCAGAGAAAAAGTGTCTCCTGCAACCCGTTCCCTTGGTGCTAGATGAACGAACGTCTCTCCACTTGCTCTGTTCTGAGAGATAAGTGTGTGTGAAAGCCGTCCTTCACCTAGCTTGTTGGGAACACAAAGTTTCTTTTCAGTTGCAAACTCCATTCCATACATATATATGGGGAGGTAGAAGCTCCAACTCGGTTTTACAGTGAAAACTGCAGGAACTTCAAACCGGCACTAGGAAACAGACTGAGGAAGCAGAGAAAAAGTGTCTCCTGCAACCCGTTCCCTTGGTGCTAGATGAACGAACGTCTCTCCACTTGCTGAGTTCTGAGAGGTAAGTGTGTGTGAAAGCCGTCTTTAACCTAGCTTGTTGGGAACACAAAGTTTCTTTTCAGTTGCAAACTCCATTCCATACATATATATGGGGAGGTACTAGCTCCAACTCGGTTTGACAGTGAAAACTGCAGGAACTTCAAACCGGCACTAGGAAAAAGTCTGAGAAAGCAGAGAAAAAGTGTCTCCTGCAACCCGTTCCATTGGTGCTAGATGAACGAACGTCTCTCCACTTGCTCTGTTCTGAGAGATAAGTGTGTGTGAAAGCCGTCCTTCACCTAGCTTGTTGGGAACACAAAGTTTCTTTTCAGTTGCAAACTCCATTCCATACATATATATGGGGAGGTAGAAGCTCCAACTCGGTTTTACAGTGAAAACTGCAGGAACTTCAAACCGGCACTAGGAAACAGACTGAGAAAGCAGAGAAAAAGTGTCCCCTGCAACCCGTTCCCTTGGTGCTAGATGAACGAACGTCTCTCCACTTGCTCAGTTCTGAGAGATAAGTGTGTGTGAAAGCCGTCCTTCACCTAGCTTGTTGGGAACACAAAGTTTCTTTTCAGTTGCAAACTCCATTCCATACATATATATGGGGAGGTAGAAGCTCCAACTCGGTTTTACAGTGAAAACTGCAGGAACTTCAAACCGGCACTAGGAAACAGACTGAGAAAGCAGAGAAAAAGTGTCCCCTGCAACCCGTTCCCTTGGTGCTAGATGAACGAACGTCTCTCCACTTGCTCTGTCCTGAGAGATAAGTGTGTGTGAAAGCCGTACTTCACCTAGCTTGTTGGGAACACAAAGTTTCTTTTCAGTTGCAAACTCCATTCCATACCTATATATGGGGAGGTAGAAGCTCCAACTCGGTTTTACAGTGAAAACTGCAGGAACTTCAAACCGGCACTAGGAAACAGACTGAGAAAGCAGAGAAAAAGTGTCTCCTGCAACCCGTTCCCTTGGTGCTAGATGAACGAACGTCTCTCCACTTGCTCAGTTCTGAGAGATAAGTGTGTGTGAAAGCCGTCCTTCACCTAGCTTGTTGGGAACACAAAGTTTCTTTTCAGTTGCAAACTCCATTCCATACATATATATGGGGAGGTTCAAGCTCCAACTCGGTTTGACAGTGAAAACTGCAGGAACTTCAAACCGGCACTAGGAAACAGACTGAGAAAGCAGAGAAAAAGTGTCTCCTGCAACCCGTTCCCTTGGTGCTAGATGAACGAACGTCTCTCCACTTGCTCTGTTCTGAGAGATAAGTGTGTGTGAAAGCCGTACTTCACCTAGCTTGTTGGGAACACAAAGTTTCTTTTCAGTTGCAAACTCCATTCCATACATATATATGGGGAGGTAGAAGCTCCAACTCGGTTTTACAGTGAAAACTGCAGGAACTTCAAACCGGCACTAGGAAACAGACTGAGAAAGCAGAGAAAAAGTGTCCCCTGCAACCCGTTCCCTTGGTGCTACATGAACGAACGTCTCTCCACTTGCTCAGTTCTGAGAGATAAGTGTGTGTGAAAGCCGTCCTTCACCTAGCTTGTTGGGAACACAAAGTTTCTTTTCAGTTGCAAACTCCATTCCATACATATATATGGGGAGGTAGAAGCTCCAACTCGGTTTTACAGTGAAAACTGCAGGAACTTCAAACCTGCACTAGGAAACAGACTGAGAAATCAGAGAAAAAGTGTCCCCTGCAACCCGTTCCCTTGGTGCTAGATGAACGAACGTCTCTCCACTTGCTCAGTTCTGAGAGATAAGTGTGTGTGAAAGCCGTCCTTCACCTAGCTTGTTGGGAACACAAAGTTTCTTTTCAGTTGCAAACTCCATTCCATACATATATATGGGGAGGTACAAGCTCCAACTCGGTTTTACAGTGAAAACTGCAGGAACTTCAAACCGGCACTAGGAAACAGACTGAGGAAGCAGAGAAAAAGTGTCTCCTGCAACCCGTTCCCTTGGTGCTAGATGAACGAACGTCTCTCCACTTGCTCAGTTCTGAGAGGTAAGTGTGTGTGAAAGCCGTCTTTAACCTAGCTTGTTGGGAACACAAAGTTTCTTTTCAGTTGCAAACTCCATTCCATACATATATATGGGGAGGTACTAGCTCCAACTCGGTTTGACAGTGAAAACTGCAGGAACTTCAAACCGGCACTAGGAAAAAGTCTGAGAAAGCAGAGAAAAAGTGTCTCCTGCAACCCGTTCCATTGGTGCTAGATGAACGAACGTCTCTCCACTTGCTCTGTTCTGAGAGATAAGTGTGTGTGAAAGCCGTCCTTCACCTAGCTTGTTGGGAACACAAAGTTTCTTTTCAGTTGCAAACTCCATTCCATACATATATATGGGGAGGTAGAAGCTCCAACTCGGTTTTACAGTGAAAACTGCAGGAACTTCAAACCGGCACTAGGAAACAGACTGAGAAAGCAGAGAAAAAGTGTCCCCTGCAACCCGTTCCCTTGGTGCTAGATGAACGAACGTCTCTCCACTTGCTCAGTTCTGAGAGATAAGTGTGTGTGAAAGCCGTCCTTCACCTAGCTTGTTGGGAACACAAAGTTTCTTTTCAGTTGCAAACTCCATTCCATACATATATATGGGGAGGTAGAAGCTCCAACTCGGTTTTACAGTGAAAACTGCAGGAACTTCAAACCGGCACTAGGAAACAGACTGAGAAAGCAGAGAAAAAGTGTCCCCTGCAACCCGTTCCCTTGGTGCTAGATGAACGAACGTCTCTCCACTTGCTCAGTTCTGAGAGATAATTGTGTGTGAAAGCCGTCCTTCACCTAGCTTGTTGGGAACACAAAATTTCTTTTCAGTTGCAAACTCCATTCCATACATATATATGGGGAGGTACAAGCTCCAACTCGCTTTTACTGTGAAAACTGCAGGAACTTCAAACCGGCACTAGGAAACAGACTGAGAAAGCAGAGAAAAAGTGTCTCCTGCAACCCGTTCCCTTGGTGCTAGATGAACGAACGTCTCTCCACTTGCTCATTTCTGAGAGAAAAATGTGTGTGAAAGCCGTCTTTCATCTTGCTTGTTGGGAACACAAAGTTTCTTTTCAGTTGCAAACTCCATTCCATACCTATATATGGGGAGGTAGAAGCTCCAACTCGGTTTTACAGTGAAAACTGCAGGAACTTCAAACCGGCACTAGGAAACAGACTGACAAAGCAGAGAAAAAGTGTCTCCTGCAACCCGTTCCCTTGGTGCTAGATGAACGAACGTCTCTCCACTTGCTCAGTTCTGAGAGATAAGTGTGTGTGAAAGCCGTCCTTCACATAGCTTGTTGGGAACACAAAGATTCTTTTCAGTTGCAAACTCCATTCCATACATATATATGGGGAGGTTCTAGCTCCAACTCGGTTTGACAGTGAAAACTGCAGGAACTTCAAACCGGCACTAGGAAACAGACTGAGAAAGCAGAGAAAAAGTGTCTCCTGCAACCCGTTCCCTTGGTGCTAGATGAACGAACGTCTCTCCACTTGCTCTGTTCTGAGAGATAAGTGTGTGTGAAAGCCGTCCTTCACCTAGCTTGTTGGGAACACAAAGTTTCTTTTCAGTTGCAAACTCCATTCCATACATATATATGGGGAGGTAGAAGCTCCAACTCGGTTTTACAGTGAAAACTGCAGGAACTTCAAACTGGCACTAGGAAACAGACTGAGAAAGCAGAGAAAAAGTGTCCCCTGCAACCCGTTCCCTTGGTGCTACATGAACGAACGTCTCTCCACTTGCTCAGTTCTGAGAGATAAGTGTGTGTGAAAGCCGTCCTTCACCTAGCTTGTTGGGAACACAAAGTTTCTTTTCAGTTGCAAACTCCATTCCATACATATATATGGGGAGGTAGAAGCTCCAACTCGGTTTTACAGTGAAAACTGCAGGAACTTCAAACCTGCACTAGGAAACAGACTGAGAAATCAGAGAAAAAGTGTCCCCTGCAACCCGTTCCCTTGGTGCTAGATGAACGAACGTCTCTCCACTTGCTCAGTTCTGAGAGATAAGTGTGTGTGAAAGCCGTCCTTCACCTAGCTTGTTGGGAACACAAAGTTTCTTTTCAGTTGCAAACTCCATTCCATACATATATATGGGGAGGTACAAGCTCCAACTCGGTTTTACAGTGAAAACTGCAGGAACTTCAAACCGGCACTAGGAAACAGACTGAGGAAGCAGAGAAAAAGTGTCTCCTGCAACCCGTTCCCTTGGTGCTAGATGAACGAACGTCTCTCCACTTGCTCAGTTCTGAGAGATAAGTGTGTGTGAAAGCCGTCCTTCACCTAGCTTGTTGGGAACACAAAGTTTCTTTTCAGTTGCAAACTCCATTCCATACATATATATGGGGAGGTAGAAGCTCCAACTCGGTTTGACAGTGAAAACTGCAGGAACTTCAAACCGGCACTACGAAACAGACTGAGAAAGCAGAGAAAAAGTGTCCCCTGCAACCCGTTCCCTTGGTGCTAGATGAACGAACGTCTCTCCACTTGCTCAGTTCTGAGAGATAAGTGTGTGTGAAAGCCGTCCTTCACCTAGCTTGTTGGGAACACAAAGTTTCTTTTCAGTTGCAAACTCCATTCCATACATATATATGGGGAGGTACTAGCTCCAACTCGGTTTGACAGTGAAAACTGCAGGAACTTCAAACCGGCACTAGGAAACAGAGTGAGGAAGCAGAGAAAAAGTGTCTCTTGCAACCTGTTCCCTTGGTGCTAGATGAACGAACGTCTCTCCACTTGCTCAGTTCTGAGAGGTAAGTGTGTGTGAAAGCCGTCTTTAACCTAGCTTGTTGGGAACACACAGTTTCTTTTCAGTTGCAAACTCCATTCCATACATATATATGGGGAGGTACTAGCTCCAACTCGGTTTGACAGTGAAAACTGCAGGAACTTCAAACCGGCACTAGGAAAAAGTCTGAGAAAGCAGAGAAAAAGTGTCTCCTGCAACCCGTTCCATTGGTGCTAGATGAACGAACGTCTCTCCACTAGCTCTGTTCTGAGAGATAAGTGTGTGTGAAAGCCGTCCTTCACCTAGCTTGTTGGGAACACAAAGTTTCTTTTCAGTTGCAAACTCCATTCCATACATATATATGGGGAGGTAGAAGCTCCAACTCGCTTTTACAGTGAAAACTGCAGGAACTTCAAACCGGCACTAGGAAACAGACTGAGAAAGCAGAGAAAAAGTGTCCCCTGCAACCCGTTCCCTTGGTGCTAGATGAACGAACGTCTCTCCACTTGCTCAGTTCTGAGAGATAAGTGTGTGTGAAAGCCGTCCTTCACCTAGCTTGTTGGGAACACAAAGTTTCTTTTCAGTTGCAAACTCCATTCCATACATATATATGGGGAGGTAGAAGCTCCAACTCGGTTTTACAGTGAAAACTGCAGGAACTTCAAACCGGCACTAGGAAACAGACTGAGAAAGCAGAGAAAAGGTGTCCCCTGCAACCCGTTCCCTTGGTGCTAGATGAACGAACGTCTCTCCACTTGCTCAGTTCTGAGAGATAAGTGTGTGTGAAAGCCGTCCTTCACCTAGCTTGTTTGGAACACAAAATTTCTTTTCAGTTGCAAACTCCATTCCATACATATATATGGGGAGGTACAAGCTCCAACTCGCTTTTACTGTGAAAACTGCAGGAACTTCAAACCGGCACTAGGAAACAGACTGAGAAAGCAGAGAAAAAGTGTCTCCTGCAACCCGTTCCCTTGGTGCTAGATGAACGAACGTCTCTCCACTTGCTCAGTTCTGAGAGATAAGTGTGTGTGAAGGCCGTCCTTCACCTAGCTTGTTGGGAACACAAAGTTTCTTTTCAGTTGCAAACTCCATTCCATACATATATATGGGGAGGTTCTAGCTCCAACTCGGTTTGACAGTGAAAACTGCAGGAACTTCAAACCGGCACTAGGAAACAGACTGAGAAAGCAGAGAAAAAGTGTCTCCTGCAACCCGTTCCCTTGGTGCTAGATTAACGAACGTCTCTCCACTTGCTCTGTTCTGAGAGATAAGTGTGTGTGAAAGCCGTACTTCACCTAGCTTGTTGGGAACACAAAGTTTCTTTTCAGTTGCAAACTCCATTCCATACATATATATGGGGAGGTAGAAGCTCCAACTCGGTTTTACAGTGAAAACTGCAGGAACTTCAAACTGGCACTAGGAAACAGACTGAGGAAGCAGAGAAAAAGTGTCTCCTGCAACCCGTTCCCTTGGTGCTACATGAACGAACGTCTCTCCACTTGCTCAGTTCTGAGAGATAAGTGTGTGTGAAAGCCGTACTTCATCTAGCTTGTTGGGAACACAAAGTTTCTTTTCAGTTGCAAACTCCATTCCATACATATATATGGGGAGGTACAAGCTCCAACTCGGTTTTACAGTGAAAACTGCAGGAACTTCAAACCGGCACTAGGAAACAGACTGAGGAAGCAGAGAAAAAGTGTCTCCTGCAACCCGTTCCCTTGGTGCTAGATGAACGAACGTCTCTCCACTTGCTCAGTTCTGAGAGATAAGTGTGTGTGAAAGCCGTAATTCACCTAGCTTGTTGGGAACACAAAGTTTCTTTTCAGTTGCAAACTCCATTCCATACATATATATGGGGAGGTTCTAGCTCCAACTCGGTTTGACAGTGAAAACGGCAGGAACTTCAAACCGGCACTAGGAAACAGACTGAGAAAGCAGAGAAAAAGTGTCTCCTGCAACCCGTTCCCTTGGTGCTAGATGAATGAACGTCTCTCCACTTGCTCTGTTCTGAGAGATAAGTGTGTGTGAAAGCCGTCCTTCACCTAGCTTGTTGGGAACACAAAGTTTCTTTTCAGTTGCAAACTCCATTCCATACATATATATGGGGAGGTAGAAGCTTCAACTCGGTTTTACAGTGAAAACTGCAGGAACTTCAAAACGGCACTAGGAAACAGACTGAGAAAGCAGAGAAAAAGTGTAACCTGCAACCCGTTCCCTTGGTGCTAGATGAACGAACGTCTCTCCACTTGCTCAGTTCTGAGAGATAAGTGTATGTGAAAGCCTTACTTCACCTAGCTTGTTGGGGCCACAAAGTTTCTTTTCAGTTGCAAACTCCATTCCATACATATATATGGGGAGGTACAAGCTCCAACTCGGTTTTACAGTGAAAACTGCAGGAACTTCAAACCGGCACTAGGAAACAGACTGAGGAAGCAGAGAAAAAGTGTCTCCTGCAACCCGTTCCCTTGGTGCTAGATGAACGAACGTCTCTCCACTTGCTCAGATCTGAGAGATAAGTGTGTGTGAAAGCCGTACTTCACCTAGCTTGTTGGGAACACAAAGTTTCTTTTCAGTTGCAAACTCCACTCCATACATATATATGGGGAGGTACTAGCTCCAACTCGGTTTGACAGTGAAAACGGCAGGAACTTCAAACCGGCACTAGGAAACAGACTGAGAAAGCAGAGAAAAAGTGTCTCCTGCAACCCGTTCCCTTGGTGCTAGATGAATGAACGTCTCTCCACTTGCTCTGTTCTGAGAGATAAGTGTGTGTGAAAGCCGTCCTTCACCTAGCTTGTTGGGAACACAAAGTTTCTTTTCAGTTGCAAACTGCATTCCATACATATATATGGGGAGGTAGAAGCTCCAACTCGGTTTTACAGTGAAAACTGCAGGAACTTCAAACCGGCACTAGGAAACAGACTGAGAAAGCAGAGAAAAAGTGTAACCTGCAACCCGTTCCCTTGGTGCTAGATGAACGAACTTCTCTCCACTTGCTCAGTTCTGAGAGATAAGTGTGTGTGAAAGCCGTCCTTCACATAGCTTGTTGGGAACACAAAGTTTCTTTTCAGTTGCAAACTCCATTCCATACATATATATGGGGAGGTACTAGCTCCAACTCGGTTTTACAGTGAAAACTGCAGGAACTTCAAACCGGCACTAGGAAACAGACTGAGAAAGCAGAGAAAAAGTGTCTCCTGCAACCCGTTCCGTTGGTGCTAGATGAACGAAAGTCTCTCCACTTGCTCTGTTCTGAGAGATAAGTGTGTGTGAAAGCCGTCCTTCACTTAGCTTGTTGGGAACACAGAGTTTCTTTTCAGTTGCAAACTCCATTCCATACATATATATGGGGAGGTAGAAGCTCCAACACGGTTTTACAGTGAAAACTGCAGGAACTTCAAACCGGCACTAGGAAACAGACTGAGAAAGCAGAGAAAAAGTGTCCCCTGCAACCCGTTCCCTTGGTGCTAGATGAACGAACGTCTCTCCACTTGCTCAGTTCTGAGAGATAAGTGTGTGTGAAAGCCGTACTTCACCTAGCTTGTTGGGAACACAAAGTTTCTTTTCAGTTGCAAACTCCATTCCATACATATATATGGGGAGGTACTAGCTCCAACTCGGTTTGACAGTGAAAACTGCAGGAACTTCTAACCGGCACTAGGAAACAGACTGAGAAAGAAGAGAAAAAGTGTCTCCTGCAACCCGTTCCCTTGGTGCTAGATGAACGAACGTCTCTCCACTTGCTCTGTTCTGAGAGATAAGTGTGTGTGAAAGCCGTCCTTCACCTAGCTTGTTGGGAACACAGAGTTTCTTTTCAGTTGCAAACTCCATTCCATACATATATACGGGGAGGTAGAAGCTCCAACTAGGTTTTACAGTGAAAACTGCAGGAACTTCATACCGGCACTAGGAAACAGACTGAGAAAGCAGAGAAAAAGTGTCCCCTGCAACCCGTTCCCTTGGTGCTAGATGAACGAACGTCTCTCCACTTGCTCAGTTCTGAGAGATAAGTGTGTGTGAAAGCCGTCCTTCACCTAGCTTGTTGGGAACACAAAGTTTCTTTTCAGTTGCAAACTCCATTCCATACATATATATGGGGAGGTACAAGCTCCAACTCGCTTTTACAGTGAAAACTGCAGGAACTTCAAACCGGCACTAGGAAACAGACTGAGAAAGCAGAGAAAAAGTGTCTCCTGCAACCCGTTCCCTTGGTGCTAGATGAATGAACGTCTCTCCACTTGCTCTGTTCTGAGAGATAAGTGTGTGTGAAAGCCGTCCTTCACCTAGCTTGTTGGGAACACAAAGTTTCTTTTCAGTTGCAAACTGCATTCCATACATATATATGGGGAGGTAGAAGCTCCAACTCGGTTTTACAGTGAAAACTGCAGGAACTTCAAACCGGCACTAGGAAACAGACTGAGAAAGCAGAGAAAAAGTGTAACCTGCAACCCGTTCCCTTGGTGCTAGATGAACGAACTTCTCTCCACTTGCTCAGTTCTGAGAGATAAGTGTGTGTGAAAGCCGTCCTTCACATAGCTTGTTGGGAACACAAAGTTTCTTTTCAGTTGCAAACTCCATTCCATACATATATATGGGGAGGTACTAGCTCCAACTCGGTTTGACAGTGAAAACTGCAGGAACTTCTAACCGGCACTAGGAAACAGACTGAGAAAGCAGAGAAAAAGTGTCTCCTGCAACCCGTTCCGTTGGTGCTAGATGAACGAAAGTCTCTCCACTTGCTCTGTTCTGAGAGATAAGTGTGTGTGAAAGCCGTCCTTCACTTAGCTTGTTGGGAACACAGAGTTTCTTTTCAGTTGCAAACTCCATTCCATACATATATATGGGGAGGTAGAAGCTCCAACACGGTTTTACAGTGAAAACTGCAGGAACTTCAAACCGGCACTAGGAAACAGACTGAGAAAGCAGAGAAAAAGTGTCCCCTGCAACCCGTTCCCTTGGTGCTAGATGAACTAACGTCTCTCCACTTGCTCAGTTCTGAGAGATAAGTGTGTGTGAAAGCCGTACTTCACCTAGCTTGTTGGGAACACAAAGTTTCTTTTCAGTTGCAAACTCCATTCCATACATATATATGGGGAGGTACTAGCTCCAACTCGGTTTGACAGTGAAAACTGCAGGAACTTCTAACCGGCACTAGGAAACAGACTGAGAAAGAAGAGAAAAAGTGTCTCCTGCAACCCGTTCCCTTGGTGCTAGATGAACGAACGTCTCTCCACTTGCTCTGTTCTGAGAGATAAGTGTGTGTGAAAGCCGTACTTCACCTAGCTTGTTGGGAACACAGAGTTTCTTTTCAGTTGCAAACTCCATTCCATACATATATACGGGGAGGTAGAAGCTCCAACTAGGTTTTACAGTGAAAACTGCAGGAACTTCATACCGGCACTAGGAAACAGACTGAGAAAGCAGAGAAAAAGTGTCCCCTGCAACCCGTTCCCTTGGTGCTAGATGAACGAACGTCTCTCCACTTGCTCAGTTCTGAGAGATAAGTGTGTGTGAAAGCCGTCCTTCACCTAGCTTGTTGGGAACACAAAGTTTCTTTTCAGTTGCAAACTCCATTCCATACATATATATGGGGAGGTACAAGCTCCAACTCGCTTTTACAGTGAAAACTGCAGGAACTTCAAACCGGCACTAGGAAACAGACTGAGAAAGCAGAGAAAAAGTGTCTCCTGCAACCCGTTCCCTTGGTGCTAGATGAACGAACGTCTCTCCACTTTCTCATTTCTGAGAGATAAGTGTGTGTGAAAGCCGTCCTTCACCTTGCTTGTTGGGAACACAAAGTTTCTTTTCAGTTGCAAACTCCATTCCATACATATATATGGGGAGGTAGAAGCTCCAACTCGGTTTTACAGTGAAAACTGCAGGAACTTCAAACCGGCACTAGGAAACAGACTGAGAAAGCAGAGAAAAAGTGTCCCCTGCAACCCGTTCCCTTGGTGCTAGATGAACGAACGTCTCTCCACTTGCTCAGTTCTGAGAGATAAGTGTGTGTGAAAGCCGTCCTTCACCTAGCTTGTTGGGAACACAAAGTTTCTTTTCAGTTGCAAACTCCATTCCATACATATATATGGGGAGGTACAAGCTCCAACTCGCTTTTACTGTGAAAACTGCAGGAACTTCAAACCGGCACTAGGAAACAAACTGACAAAGCAGAGAAAAAGTGTCTCCTGCAACCCGTTCCCTTGGTGCTAGATGAACGAACGTCTCTCCACTTGCTCATTTCTGAGAGATAAGTGTGTGTGAAAGCCGTCCTTCACCTTGCTTGTTGGGAACACAAAGTTTCTTTTCAGTTGCAAACTCCATTCCATACATATATATGGGGAGGTAGAAGCTCCAACTCAGTTTTACAGGGAAAACTGCAGGAACTTCAAACCGGCACTAGGAAACAGACTGAGAATGCAGAGAAAAAGTGTCTCCTCCAAACCGTTCCCTTGGTGCTAGATGAACGAACGTCTCTCCACTTGCTCAGTTCTGAGAGATAAGTGTGTGTGAAAGCCGTCCTTCACCTAGCTTGTTGGGAACACAAAGTTTCTTTTCAGTTGCAAACTCCATTCCATACATATATATTGGGAGGTACTAGCTCCAACTCGGTTTGACAGTGAAAACTGCAGGAACTTCAAACCGGCACTAGGAAACAGACTGAGAAAGCAGAGAAAAAGTGTCTCCTGCAACCCGTTCCCTTGGTGCTAGATGAACGAACGTCTCTCCACTTGCTCAGTTCTGAGAGATAAGTGTGTGTGAAAGCCGTCCTTCACCTTGCTTGTTGGGAACACAAAGTTTCTTTTCAGTTGCAAACTCCATTCCATACATATATATGGGGAGGTAGAAGCTCCAACTCGGTTTTACAGTGAAAACTGCAGGAACTTCAAACCGGCACTAGGAAACAGACTGAGAAAGCAGAGAAAAAGTGTCTCCTGCAAACCGTTCCCTTGGTGCTAGATGAACGAACGTCTCTCCACTTGCTCAGTTCTGAGAGATAAGTGTGTGTGAAAGCCGTCCTTCACCTAGCTTGTTGGGAACACAGAGTTTCTTTTCAGTTGCAAACTCCATTCCATACATATATATGGGGAGGTAGAAGCTCCAACTCGGTTTTACAGTGAAAACTGCAGGAACTTCAAACCGGCACTAGGAAACAGACTGAGAAAGCAGAGAAAAAGTGTCCCCTGCAACCCGTTCCCTTGCTGCTAGATGAACGAACGTCTCTCCACTTGCTCAGTTCTGAGAGATAAGTGTGTGTGAAAGCCGTCCTTCACCTAGCTTGTTGGGAACACAAAGTTTCTTTTCAGTTGCAAACTCCATTCCATACATATATATGGGGAGGTACAAGCTCCAACTCGCTTTTACAGTGAAAACTGCAGGAACTTCAAACCGGCACTAGGAAACAGACTGAGAAAGCAGAGAAAAAGTGTCTCCTGCAACCCGTTCCCTTGGTGCTAGATGAACGAACGTCTCTCCACTTTCTCATTTCTGAGAGATAAGTGTGTGTGAAAGCCGTCCTTCACCTTGCTTGTTGGGAACACAAAGTTTCTTTTCAGTTGCAAACTCCATTCCATACATATATATGGGGAGGTAGAAGCTCCAACTCGGTTTTACAGTGAAAACTGCAGGAACTTCAAACCGGCACTAGGAAACAGACTGAGAAAGCAGAGAAAAAGTGTCTCCTGCAAACCGTTCCCTTGGTGCTAGATGAACGAACGTCTCTCCACTTGCTCAGTTCTGAGAGATAAGTGTGTGTGAAAGCCGTCCTTCACCTAGCTTGTTGGGAACACAGAGTTTCTTTTCAGTTGCAAACTCCATTCCATACATATATATGGGGAGGTAGAAGCTCCAACTCGGTTTTACAGTGAAAACTGCAGGAACTTCAAACCGGCACTAGGAAACAGACTGAGAAAGCAGAGAAAAAGTGTCCCCTGCAACCCGTTCCCTTGGTGCTAGATGAACGAACGTCTCTCCACTTGCTCAGTTCTGAGAGATAAGTGTGTGTGAAAGCCGTCCTTCACCTAGCTTGTTGGGAACACAAAGTTTCTTTTCAGTTGCAAACTCCATTCCATACATATATATGGGGAGGTACAAGCTCCAACTCGCTTTTACTGTGAAAACTGCAGGAACTTCAAACCGGCACTAGGAAACAAACTGACAAAGCAGAGAAAAAGTGTCTCCTGCAACCCGTTCCCTTGGTGCTAGATGAACGAACGTCTCTCCACTTGCTCATTTCTGAGAGATAAGTGTGTGTGAAAGCCGTCCTTCACCTTGCTTGTTGGGAACACAAAGTTTCTTTTCAGTTGCAAACTCCATTCCATACATATATATGGGGAGGTAGAAGCTCCAACTCAGTTTTACAGGGAAAACTGCAGGAACTTCAAACCGGCACTAGGAAACAGACTGAGAATGCAGAGAAAAAGTGTCTCCTCCAAACCGTTCCCTTGGTGCTAGATGAACGAACGTCTCTCCACTTGCTCAGTTCTGAGAGATAAGTGTGTGTGAAAGCCGTCCTTCACCTAGCTTGTTGGGAACACAAAGTTTCTTTTCAGTTGCAAACTCCATTCCATACATATATATTGGGAGGTACTAGCTCCAACTCGGTTTGACAGTGAAAACTGCAGGAACTTCAAACCGGCACTAGGAAACAGACTGAGAAAGCAGAGAAAAAGTGTCTCCTGCAACCCGTTCCCTTGGTGCTAGATGAACGAACGTCTCTCCACTTGCTCAGTTCTGAGAGATAAGTGTGTGTGAAAGCCGTCCTTCACCTAGCTTGTTGGGAACACAAAGTTTCTTTTCATTTGCAAATTCCATTCCATACATATATATGGGGAGGTACTAGCTCCAACTCGGTTTGACAGTGAAAACTGCAGGAACTTCTAACCGGCACTAGGAAACAGACTGAGAAAGCAGAGAAAAAGTGTCTCCTGCAACCCGTTCCCTTGGTGCTAGATGAACGAACGTCTCTCCACTTGCTCAGTTCTGAGAGATAAGTGTGTGTGAAAGCCGTACTTCACCTAGCTTGTTGGGAACACAAAGTTTCTTTTCAGTTGCAAACTCCATTCCATACATATATATGGGGAGGTACTAGCTCCAACTCGGTTTGACAGTGAAAACGGCAGGAACTTCAAACCGGCACTAGGAAACAGACTGAGAAAGCAGAGAAAAAGTGTCTCCTGCAACCCGTTCCCTTGGTGCTAGATGAATGAACGTCTCTCCACTTGCTCTGTTCTGAGAGATAAGTGTGTGTGAAAGCCGTCCTTCACCTAGCTTGTTGGGAACACAAAGTTTCTTTTCAGTTGCAAACTGCATTCCATACATATATATGGGGAGGTAGAAGCTCCAACTCGGTTTTACAGTGAAAACTGCAGGAACTTCAAACCGGCACTAGGAAACAGACTGAGAAAGCAGAGAAAAAGTGTCTCCTGCAAACCGTTCCGTTGGTGCTAGATGAACGAACGTCTCTCCACTTGCTCTGTTCTGAGAGATAAGTGTGTGTGAAAGCCGTCCTTCACCTAGCTTGTTGGGAACACAAAGTTTCTTTTCAGTTGCAAACTCCATTCCATACATATATATGGGGAGGTACAAGCTCCAACTCGGTTTTACAGTGAAAACTGCAGGAACTTCAAACCGGCACTAGGAAACAGACTGAGGAAGCAGAGAAAATGTGTCTCCTGCAACCCGTTCCCTTGGTGCTAGATGAACGAACTTCTCTCCACTTGCTCAGTTCTGAGAGATAAGTGTGTGTGAAAGCCGTCCTTCACATAGCTTGTTGGGAACACAAAGTTTCTTTTCAGTTGCAAACTCCATTCCATACATATATATGGGGAGGTACTAGCTCCAACTCGGTTTGACAGTGAAAACTGCAGGAACTTCTAACCGGCACTAGGAAACAGACTGAGAAAGCAGAGAAAAAGTGTCTCCTGCAACCCGTTCCGTTGGTGCTAGATGAACGAAAGTCTCTCCACTTGCTCTGTTCTGAGAGATAAGTGTGTGTGAAAGCCGTCCTTCACCTAGCTTGTTGGGAACACAGAGTTTCTTTTCAGTTGCAAACTCCATTCCATACATATATAAGGGGAGGTAGAAGCTCCAACTCGGTTTTACAGTGAAAACTGCAGGAACTTCAAACCGGCACTAGGAAACAGACTGAGAAAGCAGAGAAAAAGTGTCCCCTGCAACCCGTTCCCTTGGTGCTAGATGAACGAACGTCTCTCCACTTGCTCTGTTCTGAGAGATAAGTGTGTGTGAAAGCCGTCCTTTACCTAGCTTGTTGGGAACACAAAGTTTCTTTTCAGTTGAAACTCCATTCCATACATATATATGGGGAGGTAGAAGCTCCAACTCGGTTTTACAGTGAAAACTGCAGGAACTTCAAACCGGCACTAGGAAACAGACTGAGAAAGCAGAGAAAAAGTGTCTCCTGCAACCCGTTCCCTTGGTGCTAGATGAACGAACGTCTCTCCTCTTGCTCAGTTCTGTGAGGTAAGTGTGTGTGAAAGCCGTCCTTAACCTAGCTTTTTGGGAACACAAAGTTTCTTTTCAGTTGCAAACTCCATTCCATACATATATATGGGGAGGTACTAGCTCCAACTCGGTTTGACAGTGAAAACTGCAGGAACTTCAAACCGGCACTAGGAAAAATTCTGAGAAAGCAGAGAAAAAGTGTCTCCTGCAACCCGTTCCATTGGTGCTAGATGAACGAACGTCTCTCCACTTGCTCTGTTCTGAGAGATAAGTGTGTGTGAAAGCCGTCCTTCACCTATCTTGTTGGGAACACAAAGTTTCTTTTCAGTTGCAAACTCCATTCCATACATATATATGGGGAGGTAGAAGCTCCAACTCGGTTTTACAGTGAAAACTGCAGGAACTTCAAACCGGCACTAGGAAACAGACTGAGAAAGCAGAGAAAAAGTGTCCCCTGCAAACCGTTCCCTTGGTGCTAGATGAACGAACGTCTCTCCACTTGCTCAGTTCTGAGAGATAAGTGTGTGTGAAAGCCGTCCTTCACCTAGTTTGTTCGGAACACAAAGTTTCTTTTCAGTTGCAAACTCCATTCCAAACATATATATGGGGAGGTATAAGCTGCAACTCGGTTTTACAGTGAAAACTGCAGGAACTTCAAACCGGCACTAGGAAACAGACTGAGGAAGCAGAGAAAAAGTGTCTCCTGCAACCCGTTCCCTTGGTGCTACATGAAAGAACGTCTCTCCACTTGCTCATTTCTGAGAGATAAGTGTGTATGAAAGCCGTCCTTCACCTAGCTTGTTGGGAACACAAAGTTTCTTTTCATTTGCAAACTCCACTCCATACATATATATGGGGAGGTACTAGCTCCAACTCGGTTTGACAGTGAAAACTGCAGGAACTTCAAACCGGCACTAGGAAACAGACTGAGAAAGCAGAGAAAAAGTGTCTCCTGCAACCCGTTCCCTTGGTGCTAGATGAACGAACGTCTCTCCACTTGCTCAGTTCTGAGAGATAAGTGTGTGTGAAAGCCGTCCTTCAACTTGCTTGTTGGGAACACAAAGTTTCTTTTCAGTTGCAAACTCCATTCCATACATATATATGGGGAGGTAGAAGCTCCAACTCGGTTTTACAGTGAAAACTGCAGGAACTTCAAACCGGCACTAGGAAACAGACTGAGAAAGCAGAGAAAAAGTGTCTCATGCAACCCGTTCCCTTGGTGCTACATGAACGAACGTCTCTCCACTTGCTCAGTTCTGAGAGATAAGTGTGTGTGAAAGCCGTCCTTCACCTAGCTTGTTCGGAACACAAAGTTTCTTTTCAGTTGCAAACTCCATTCCATACATATATATGGGGAGGAACTAGCTCCAACTCGGTTTGACAGTGAAAACTGCAGGAACTTCAAACCGGCACTAGGAAACAGACTGAGAAAGCAGAGAAAAAGTGTCTCCTGCAACCCGTTCCCTTGGTGCTACATGAAAGAACGTCTCTCGACTTGCTCAGTTCTGAGAGATAAGTGTGTATGAAAGCCGTCCTTCACCTAGCTTGTTGGGAACACAAAGTTTCTTTTCATTTGCAAACTCCACTCCATACATATATATGGGGAGGTACTAGCTCCAACTCGGTTTGACAGTGAAAACTGCAGGAACTTCCAACCGGCACTAGGAAACAGACTGAGAAAGCAGAGAAAAAGTGTCTCCTGCAAACCGTTCCCTTGGTGCTAGATGAACGAACGTCTCTCCACTTGCTCAGTTCTGAGAGATAAGTGTGTGTGAAAGCCGTCCTTCAACTTGCTTGTTGGGAACACAAAGTTTGTTTTCAGTTGCAAACTCCATTACATACATATATATGGGGAGGTAGAAGCTCCAACTCGGTTTTACAGTGAAAACTGCAGGAACTTCAAACCGGCACTAGGAAACAGACTGAGAAAGCAGAGAAAAAGTGTCTCATGCAACGCGTTCCCTTGGTGCTACATGAACGAACGTCTCTCCACTTGCTCAGTTCTGAGAGATAAGTGTGTGTGAAAGCCGTCCTTCACCTAGCTTGTTCGGAACACAAAGTTTCTTTTCAGTTGCAAACTCCATTCCATACATATATATGGGGAGGAACTAGCTCCAACTCGGTTTGACAGTGAAAACTGCAGGAACTTCAAACCGGCACTAGGAAACAGACTGAGAAAGCAGAGAAAAAGTGTCTCCTGCAACCCGTTCCCTTGGTGCTAGATGAACGAACGTCTCTCCACTTGCTCAGTTCTGAGAGATAAGTGTGTGTGAAAGCCGTCCTTCACCTAGCTTGTTGGGAACACAAAGTTTCTTTTCAGTTGCAAACTCCATTCCATACATATATAAGGGGAGGTACTAGCTCCAACTCGGTTTGACAGTGAAAACTGCAGGATCTTCAAACCGGCACTAGGAAACCGACTGAGAAAGGAGAGAAAAAGTGTCTCCTGCAACCCGTTCCCTTGGTGCTAGATGAACGAACGTCTCTCCACTTGCTCTGTTCAGAGAGATAAGTGTGTGTGAAAGCTGTCCTTCACCTAGCATGTTGGGAACACAAAGTTTCTTTTCAGTTGCAAACTCCATTCCATACATATATATGGGGAGGTACAAGCTCCAACTCGGTTTTACAGTGAAAACTGCAGGAACTTCAAACCGGCACTAGGAAACAGACTGAGGAAGCAGAGAAAAAGTGTCTCCTGCAACCCGTTCCCTTGGTGCTAGATGAACGAACGTCTCTCCACTTGCTCAGTTCTGAGAGATAAGTGTGTGTGAAAGCCGTCCTTCACCTAGCTTGTTGGGAACACAAAGTTTCTTTTCAGTTGCAAACTCCATTCCATACATATATATGGGGAGGTACAAGCTCCAACTCGCTTTTACTGTGAAAACTGCAGGAACTTCAAACCGGCACTAGGAAACAGACTGAGAAAGCAGAGAAAAAGTGTCCCCTGCAACCCGTTCCCTTGGTGCTAGATGAACGAACGTCTCTCCACTTGCTCAGTTCTGAGAGATAAGTGTGTGTGAAAGCCGTCCTTCACCTAGCTTGTTGGGAACACAAAGTTTCTTTTCAGTTGCAAACTCCATTCCATACATATATATGGGGAGGTACAAGCTCCAACTCGCTTTTACTGTGAAAACTGCAGGAACTTCAAACCGGCACTAGGAAACAGACTGAGAAAGCAGAGAAAAAGTGTCCCCTGCAACCCGTTCCCTTGGTGCTAGATGAACGAACGTCTCTCCACTTGCTCAGTTCTGAGAGATAAGTGTGTGTGAAAGCCGTCCTTCACCTAGCTTGTTGGGAACACAAAGTTTCTTTTCAGTTGCAAACTCCATTCCATACATATATATGGGGAGGTACAAGCTCCAACTCGCTTTTACTGTGAAAACTGCAGGAACTTCAAACCGGCACTAGGAAACAAACTGACAAAGCAGAGAAAAAGTGTCTCCTGCAACCCGTTCCCTTGGTGCTAGATGAACGAACGTCTCTCCACTTGCTCATTTCTGAGAGATAAGTGTGTGTGAAAGCCGTCCTTCACCTTGCTTGTTGGGAACACAAAGTTTCTTTTCAGTTGCAAACTCCATTCCATACATATATATGGGGAGGTAGAAGCTCCAACTCAGTTTTACAGGGAAAACTGCAGGAACTTCAAACCGGCACTAGGAAACAGACTGAGAATGCAGAGAAAAAGTGTCTCCTCCAAACCGTTCCCTTGGTGCTAGATGAACGAACGTCTCTCCACTTGCTCAGTTCTGAGAGATAAGTGTGTGTGAAAGCCGTCCTTCACCTAGCTTGTTGGGAACACAAAGTTTCTTTTCAGTTGCAAACTCCATTCCATACATATATATTGGGAGGTACTAGCTCCAACTCGGTTTGACAGTGAAAACTGCAGGAACTTCAAACCGGCACTAGGAAACAGACTGAGAAAGCAGAGAAAAAGTGTCTCCTGCAACCCGTTCCCTTGGTGCTAGATGAACGAACGTCTCTCCACTTGCTCAGTTCTGAGAGATAAGTGTGTGTGAAAGCCGTCCTTCACCTAGCTTGTTGGGAACACAAAGTTTCTTTTCAGTTGCAAATTCCATTCCATACATATATATGGGGAGGTACTAGCTCCAACTCGGTTTGACAGTGAAAACTGCAGGAACTTCTAACCGGCACTAGGAAACAGACTGAGAAAGCAGAGAAAAAGTGTCTCCTGCAACCCGTTCCCTTGGTGCTAGATGAACGAACGTCTCTCCACTTGCTCAGTTCTGAGAGATAAGTGTGTGTGAAAGCCGTACTTCACCTAGCTTGTTGGGAACACAAAGTTTCTTTTCAGTAGCAAACTCCATTCCATACATATATATGGGGAGGTACTAGCTCCAACTCGGTTTGACAGTGAAAACGGCAGGAACTTCAAACCGGCACTAGGAAACAGACTGAGAAAGCAGAGAAAAAGTGTCTCCTGCAACCCGTTCCCTTGGTGCTAGATGAATGAACGTCTCTCCACTTGCTCAGTTCTGAGAGATAAGTGTGTGTGAAAGCCGTCCTTCAACTTGCTTGTTGGGAACACAAAGTTTGTTTTCAGTTGCAAACTCCATTACATACATATATATGGGGAGGTAGAAGCTCCAACTCGGTTTTACAGTGAAAACTGCAGGAACTTCAAACCGGCACTAGGAAACAGACTGAGAAAGCAGAGAAAAAGTGTCTCATGCAACGCGTTCCCTTGGTGCTACATGAACGAACGTCTCTCCACTTGCTCAGTTCTGAGAGATAAGTGTGTGTGAAAGCCGTCCTTCACCTAGCTTGTTCGGAACACAAAGTTTCTTTTCAGTTGCAAACTCCATTCCATACATATATATGGGGAGGAACTAGCTCCAACTCGGTTTGACAGTGAAAACTGCAGGAACTTCAAACCGGCACTAGGAAACAGACTGAGAAAGCAGAGAAAAAGTGTCTCCTGCAACCCGTTCCCTTGGTGCTAGATGAACGAACGTCTCTCCACTTGCTCAGTTCTGAGAGATAAGTGTGTGTGAAAGCCGTCCTTCACCTAGCTTGTTGGGAACACAAAGTTTCTTTTCAGTTGCAAACTCCATTCCATACATATATAAGGGGAGGTACTAGCTCCAACTCGGTTTGACAGTGAAAACTGCAGGATCTTCAAACCGGCACTAGGAAACCGACTGAGAAAGGAGAGAAAAAGTGTCTCCTGCAACCCGTTCCCTTGGTGCTAGATGAACGAACGTCTCTCCACTTGCTCTGTTCAGAGAGATAAGTGTGTGTGAAAGCTGTCCTTCACCTAGCATGTTGGGAACACAAAGTTTCTTTTCAGTTGCAAACTCCATTCCATACATATATATGGGGAGGTACAAGCTCCAACTCGGTTTTACAGTGAAAACTGCAGGAACTTCAAACCGGCACTAGGAAACAGACTGAGGAAGCAGAGAAAAAGTGTCTCCTGCAACCCGTTCCCTTGGTGCTAGATGAACGAACGTCTCTCCACTTGCTCAGTTCTGAGAGATAAGTGTGTGTGAAAGCCGTCCTTCACCTAGCTTGTTGGGAACACAAAGTTTCTTTTCAGTTGCAAACTCCATTCCATACATATATATGGGGAGGTACAAGCTCCAACTCGCTTTTACTGTGAAAACTGCAGGAACTTCAAACCGGCACTAGGAAACAGACTGAGAAAGCAGAGAAAAAGTGTCCCCTGCAACCCGTTCCCTTGGTGCTAGATGAACGAACGTCTCTCCACTTGCTCAGTTCTGAGAGATAAGTGTGTGTGAAAGCCGTCCTTCACCTAGCTTGTTGGGAACACAAAGTTTCTTTTCAGTTGCAAACTCCATTCCATACATATATATGGGGAGGTACAAGCTCCAACTCGCTTTTACTGTGAAAACTGCAGGAACTTCAAACCGGCACTAGGAAACAGACTGAGAAAGCAGAGAAAAAGTGTCCCCTGCAACCCGTTCCCTTGGTGCTAGATGAACGAACGTCTCTCCACTTGCTCAGTTCTGAGAGATAAGTGTGTGTGAAAGCCGTCCTTCACCTAGCTTGTTGGGAACACAAAGTTTCTTTTCAGTTGCAAACTCCATTCCATACATATATATGGGGAGGTACAAGCTCCAACTCGCTTTTACTGTGAAAACTGCAGGAACTTCAAACCGGCACTAGGAAACAAACTGACAAAGCAGAGAAAAAGTGTCTCCTGCAACCCGTTCCCTTGGTGCTAGATGAACGAACGTCTCTCCACTTGCTCATTTCTGAGAGATAAGTGTGTGTGAAAGCCGTCCTTCACCTTGCTTGTTGGGAACACAAAGTTTCTTTTCAGTTGCAAACTCCATTCCATACATATATATGGGGAGGTAGAAGCTCCAACTCAGTTTTACAGGGAAAACTGCAGGAACTTCAAACCGGCACTAGGAAACAGACTGAGAATGCAGAGAAAAAGTGTCTCCTCCAAACCGTTCCCTTGGTGCTAGATGAACGAACGTCTCTCCACTTGCTCAGTTCTGAGAGATAAGTGTGTGTGAAAGCCGTCCTTCACCTAGCTTGTTGGGAACACAAAGTTTCTTTTCAGTTGCAAACTCCATTCCATACATATATATTGGGAGGTACTAGCTCCAACTCGGTTTGACAGTGAAAACTGCAGGAACTTCAAACCGGCACTAGGAAACAGACTGAGAAAGCAGAGAAAAAGTGTCTCCTGCAACCCGTTCCCTTGGTGCTAGATGAACGAACGTCTCTCCACTTGCTCAGTTCTGAGAGATAAGTGTGTGTGAAAGCCGTCCTTCACCTAGCTTGTTGGGAACACAAAGTTTCTTTTCAGTTGCAAATTCCATTCCATACATATATATGGGGAGGTACTAGCTCCAACTCGGTTTGACAGTGAAAACTGCAGGAACTTCTAACCGGCACTAGGAAACAGACTGAGAAAGCAGAGAAAAAGTGTCTCCTGCAACCCGTTCCCTTGGTGCTAGATGAACGAACGTCTCTCCACTTGCTCAGTTCTGAGAGATAAGTGTGTGTGAAAGCCGTACTTCACCTAGCTTGTTGGGAACACAAAGTTTCTTTTCAGTAGCAAACTCCATTCCATACATATATATGGGGAGGTACTAGCTCCAACTCGGTTTGACAGTGAAAACGGCAGGAACTTCAAACCGGCACTAGGAAACAGACTGAGAAAGCAGAGAAAAAGTGTCTCCTGCAACCCGTTCCCTTGGTGCTAGATGAATGAACGTCTCTCCACTTGCTCTGTTCTGAGAGATAAGTGTGTGTGAAAGCCGTCCTTCACCTAGCTTGTTGGGAACACAAAGTTTCTTTTCAGTTGCAAACTGCATTCCATACATATATATGGGGAGGTAGAAGCTCCAACTCGGTTTTACAGTGAAAACTGCAGGAACTTCAAACCGGCACTAGGAAACAGACTGAGAAAGCAGAGAAAAAGTGTCTCCTGCAAACCGTTCCGTTGGTGCTAGATGAACGAACGTCTCTCCACTTGCTCTGTTCTGAGAGATAAGTGTGTGTGAAAGCCGTCCTTCACCTAGCTTGTTGGGAATACAAAGTTTCTTTTCAGTTGCAAACTCCATTCCATACATATATATGGGGAGGTACAAGCTCCAACTCGGTTTTACAGTGAAAACTGCAGGAACTTCAAACCGGCACTAGGAAACAGACTGAGGAAGCAGAGAAAATGTGTCTCCTGCAACCCGTTCCCTTGGTGCTAGATGAACGAACTTCTCTCCACTTGCTCAGTTCTGAGAGATAAGTGTGTGTGAAAGCCGTCCTTCACATAGCTTGTTGGGAACACAAAGTTTCTTTTCAGTTGCAAACTCCATTCCATACATATATATGGGGAGGTACTAGCTCCAACTCGGTTTGACAGTGAAAACTGCAGGAACTTCTAACCGGCACTAGGAAACAGACTGAGAAAGCAGAGAAAAAGTGTCTCCTGCAACCCGTTCCGTTGGTGCTAGATGAACGAAAGTCTCTCCACTTGCTCTGTTCTGAGAGATAAGTGTGTGTGAAAGCCGTCCTTAACCTAGCTTGTTGGGAACACAGAGTTTCTTTTCAGTTGCAAACTCCATTCCATACATATATAAGGGGAGGTAGAAGCTCCAACTCGGTTTTACAGTGAAAACTGCAGGAACTTCAAACCGGCACTAGGAAACAGACTGAGAAAGCAGAGAAAAAGTGTCCCCTGCAACCCGTTCCCTTGGTGCTAGATGAACGAACGTCTCTCCACTTGCTCAGTTCTGAGAGATAAGTGTGTGTGAAAGCCGTACTTCACCTAGCTTGTTGGGAACACAAAGTTTCTTTTCAGTTGCAAACTCCATTCCATACATATATATGGGGAGGTACAAGCTCCAACTCGCTTTTACTGTGAAAACTGCAGGAACTTCAAACCGGCACTAGGAAACAGACTGAGAAAGCAGAGAAAAAGTGTCTCCTGCAACCCGTTCCCTTGGTGCTAGATGAACGAACGTCTCTCAAATTTCTCATTTCTGAGAGATAAGTGTGTGTGAAAGCCGTCCTTCACCTTGCTTGTTGGGAACACAAAGTTTCTTTTCAGTTGCAAACTCCATTCCATACATATATATGGGGAGGTAGAAGCTCCAACTCGGTTTTACAGTGAAAACTGCAGGAACTTCAAACCGGCACTAGGAAACAGACTGAGAAAGCAGAGAAAATGTGTCTCCTGCAACCCGTTCCCTTGGTGCTAGATGAACGAACGTCTCTCCACTTGCTCAGTTCTGAGAGATAAGTGTGTGTGAAAGCCGTCCTTCACCTAGCTTGCTGGGAACACAAAGTTTCTTTTCAGTTGCAAACTCCATTCCATACATATATATGTGGAGGTAGAAGCTCCAACTCGGTTTTACAGTGAAAACTGCAGGAACTTCAAACCGTCACTAGGAAACAGACTGAGAAAGCAGAGAAAAAGTGTCCCCTGCAACCCGTTCCCTTGGTGCTAGATGAACGAACGTCTCTCCACTTGCTCAGTTCTGAGAGATAAGTGTGTGTGAAAGCCGTCCTTCACCTAGCTTGTTGGGAACACAAAGTTTCTTTTCAGTTGCAAACTCCATTCCATACATATATATGGGGAGGTACAAGCTCCAACTCGCTTTTACTGTGAAAACTGCAGGAACTTCAAACCGGCACTAGGAAACAGACTGAGAAAGCAGAGAAAAGTGTCTCCTGCAACCCGTTCCCTTGGTGCTAGATGAACGAACGTCTCTCCACTTTCTCATTTCTGAGAGATAAGTGTGTGTGAAAGCCGTCCTTCACCTTGCTTGTTGGGAACACAAAGTTTCTTTTCAGTTGCAAACTCCATTCCATACATATATATGGGGAGGTAGAAGCTCCAACTCGGTTTTACAGTGAAAACTGCAGGAACTTCAAACCGGCACTAGGAAACAGACTGAGAAAGCAGAGAAAAAGTGTCTCCTGCAAACCGTTCCCTTGGTGGTAGATGAACGAACGTCTCTCCACTTGCTCAGTTCTGAGAGATAAGTGTGTGTGAAAGCCGTCCTTCACCTAGCTTGTTGGGAACACAAAGTTTCTTTTCAGTTGCAAACTCCATTCCATACATATATATGGGGAGGTAGAAGCTCCAACTCGGTTTTACAGTGAAAACTGCAGGAACTTCAAACCGGCACTAGGAAACAGACTGAGAAAGCAGAGAAAAAGTGTCCCCTGCTACCCGTTCCCTTGGTGCTAGATGAACGAACGTCTCTCCACTTGCTCAGTTCTGAGAGATAATTGTGTGTGAAAGCCGTCCTTCTCCTAGCTTGTTGGGAACACAAAGTTTCTTTTCAGTTGCAAACTCCATTCCATACATATATATGGGGAGGTACAAGCTCCAACTCGCTTTTACTGAGAAAACTGCAGGAACTTCTAACCGGCACTAGGAAACAGACTGAGAAAGCAGAGAAAAAGTGTCTCCTGCAACCCGTTCCGTTGGTGCTAGATGAACGAAAGTCTCTCCACTTGCTCTGTTCTGAGAGATAAGTGTGTGTGAAAGCCGTCCTTCACTTAGCTTGTTGGGAACACAGAGTTTCTTTTCAGTTGCAAACTCCATTCCATACATATATATGGGGAGGTAGAAGCTCCAACACGGTTTTACAGTGAAAACTGCAGGAACTTCAAACCGGCACTAGGAAACAGACTGAGAAAGCAGAGAAAAAGTGTCCCCTGCAACCCGTTCCCTTGGTGCTAGATGAACTAACGTCTCTCCACTTGCTCAGTTCTGAGAGATAAGTGTGTGTGAAAGCCGTACTTCACCTAGCTTGTTGGGAACACAAAGTTTCTTTTCAGTTGCAAACTCCATTCCATACATATATATGGGGAGGTACTAGCTCCAACTCGGTTTGACAGTGAAAACTGCAGGAACTTCTAACCGGCACTAGGAAACAGACTGAGAAAGAAGAGAAAAAGTGTCTCCTGCAACCCGTTCCCTTGGTGCTAGATGAACGAACGTCTCTCCACTTGCTCTGTTCTGAGAGATAAGTGTGTGTGAAAGCCGTCCTTCACCTAGCTTGTTGGGAACACAGAGTTTCTTTTCAGTTGCAAACTCCATTCCATACATATATACGGGGAGGTAGAAGCTCCAACTAGGTTTTACAGTGAAAACTGCAGGAACTTCATACCGGCACTAGGAAACAGACTGAGAAAGCAGAGAAAAAGTGTCCCCTGCAACCCGTTCCCTTGGTGCTAGATGAACGAACGTCTCTCCACTTGCTCAGTTCTGAGAGATAAGTGTGTGTGAAAGCCGTCCTTCACCTAGCTTGTTGGGAACACAAAGTTTCTTTTCAGTTGCAAACTCCATTCCATACATATATATGGGGAGGTACAAGCTCCAACTCGCTTTTACAGTGAAAACTGCAGGAACTTCAAACCGGCACTAGGAAACAGACTGAGAAAGCAGAGAAAAAGTGTCTCCTGCAACCCGTTCCCTTGGTGCTAGATGAACGAACGTCTCTCCACTTTCTCATTTCTGAGAGATAAGTGTGTGTGAAAGCCGTCCTTCACCTTGCTTGTTGGGAACACAAAGTTTCTTTTCAGTTGCAAACTCCATTCCATACATATATATGGGGAGGTAGAAGCTCCAACTCGGTTTTACAGTGAAAACTGCAGGAACTTCAAACCGGCACTAGGAAACAGACTGAGAAAGCAGAGAAAAAGTGTCTCCTGCAAACCGTTCCCTTGGTGCTAGATGAACGAACGTCTCTCCACTTGCTCAGTTCTGAGAGATAAGTGTGTGTGAAAGCCGTCCTTCACCTAGCTTGTTGGGAACACAGAGTTTCTTTTCAGTTGCAAACTCCATTCCATACATATATATGGGGAGGTAGAAGCTCCAACTCGGTTTTACAGTGAAAACTGCAGGAACTTCAAACCGGCACTAGGAAACAGACTGAGAAAGCAGAGAAAAAGTGTCCCCTGCAACCCGTTCCCTTGCTGCTAGATGAACGAACGTCTCTCCACTTGCTCAGTTCTGAGAGATAAGTGTGTGTGAAAGCCGTCCTTCACCTAGCTTGTTGGGAACACAAAGTTTCTTTTCAGTTGCAAACTCCATTCCATACATATATATGGGGAGGTACAAGCTCCAACTCGCTTTTACTGTGAAAACTGCAGGAACTTCAAACCGGCACTAGGAAACAGACTGAGAAAGCAGAGAAAAAGTGTCCCCTGCAACCCGTTCCCTTGGTGCTAGATGAACGAACGTCTCTCCACTTGCTCAGTTCTGAGAGATAAGTGTGTGTGAAAGCCGTCCTTCACCTAGCTTGTTGGGAACACAAAGTTTCTTTTCAGTTGCAAACTCCATTCCATACATATATATGGGGAGGTACAAGCTCCAACTCGGTTTTACAGTGAAAACTGCAGGAACTTCAAACCGGCACTAGGAAACAGACTGAGGAAGCAGAGAAAATGTGTCTCCTGCAACCCGTTCCCTTGGTGCTAGATGAACGAACTTCTCTCCACTTGCTCAGTTCTGAGAGATAAGTGTGTGTGAAAGCCGTCCTTCACATAGCTTGTTGGGAACACAAAGTTTCTTTTCAGTTGCAAACTCCATTCCATACATATATATGGGGAGGTACTAGCTCCAACTCGGTTTGACAGTGAAAACTGCAGGAACTTCTAACCGGCACTAGGAAACAGACTGAGAAAGCAGAGAAAAAGTGTCTCCTGCAACCCGTTCCGTTGGTGCTAGATGAACGAAAGTCTCTCCACTTGCTCTGTTCTGAGAGATAAGTGTGTGTGAAAGCCGTCCTTCACCTAGCTTGTTGGGAACACAGAGTTTCTTTTCAGTTGCAAACTCCATTCCATACATATATAAGGGGAGGTAGAAGCTCCAACTCGGTTTTACAGTGAAAACTGCAGGAACTTCAAACCGGCACTAGGAAACAGACTGAGAAAGCAGAGAAAAAGTGTCCCCTGCAACCCGTTCCCTTGGTGCTAGATGAACGAACGTCTCTCCACTTGCTCTGTTCTGAGAGATAAGTGTGTGTGAAAGCCGTCCTTTACCTAGCTTGTTGGGAACACAAAGTTTCTTTTCAGTTGAAACTCCATTCCATACATATATATGGGGAGGTAGAAGCTCCAACTCGGTTTTACAGTGAAAACTGCAGGAACTTCAAACCGGCACTAGGAAACAGACTGAGAAAGCAGAGAAAAAGTGTCTCCTGCAACCCGTTCCCTTGGTGCTAGATGAACGAACGTCTCTCCTCTTGCTCAGTTCTGTGAGGTAAGTGTGTGTGAAAGCCGTCCTTAACCTAGCTTTTTGGGAACACAAAGTTTCTTTTCAGTTGCAAACTCCATTCCATACATATATATGGGGAGGTACTAGCTCCAACTCGGTTTGACAGTGAAAACTGCAGGAACTTCAAACCGGCACTAGGAAAAATTCTGAGAAAGCAGAGAAAAAGTGTCTCCTGCAACCCGTTCCATTGGTGCTAGATGAACGAACGTCTCTCCACTTGCTCTGTTCTGAGAGATAAGTGTGTGTGAAAGCCGTCCTTCACCTATCTTGTTGGGAACACAAAGTTTCTTTTCAGTTGCAAACTCCATTCCATACATATATATGGGGAGGTAGAAGCTCCAACTCGGTTTTACAGTGAAAACTGCAGGAACTTCAAAGCGGCACTAGGAAACAGACTGAGAAAGCAGAGAAAAAGTGTCCCCTGCAAACCGTTCCCTTGGTGCTAGATGAACGAACGTCTCTCCACTTGCTCAGTTCTGAGAGATAAGTGTGTGTGAAAGCCGTCCTTCACCTAGTTTGTTCGGAACACAAAGTTTCTTTTCAGTTGCAAACTCCATTCCAAACATATATATGGGGAGGTATAAGCTGCAACTCGGTTTTACAGTGAAAACTGCAGGAACTTCAAACCGGCACTAGGAAACAGACTGAGGAAGCAGAGAAAAAGTGTCTCCTGCAACCCGTTCCCTTGGTGCTACATGAAAGAACGTCTCTCCACTTGCTCAGTTCTGAGAGATAAGTGTGTATGAAAGCCGTCCTTCACCTAGCTTGTTGGGAACACAAAGTTTCTTTTCATTTGCAAACTCCACTCCATACATATATATGGGGAGGTACTAGCTCCAACTCGGTTTGACAGTGAAAACTGCAGGAACTTCAAACCGGCACTAGGAAACAGACTGAGAAAGCAGAGAAAAAGTGTCTCCTGCAACCCGTTCCCTTGGTGCTAGATGAACGAACGTCTCTCCACTTGCTCAGTTCTGAGAGATAAGTGTGTGTGAAAGCCGTCCTTCAACTTGCTTGTTGGGAACACAAAGTTTCTTTTCAGTTGCAAACTCCATTCCATACATATATATGGGGAGGTAGAAGCTCCAACTCGGTTTTACAGTGAAAACTGCAGGAACTTCAAACCGGCACTAGGAAACAGACTGAGAAAGCAGAGAAAAAGTGTCTCATGCAACCCGTTCCCTTGGTGCTACATGAACGAACGTCTCTCCACTTGCTCAGTTCTGAGAGATAAGTGTGTGTGAAAGCCGTCCTTCACCTAGCTTGTTCGGAACACAAAGTTTCTTTTCAGTTGCAAACTCCATTCCATACATATATATGGGGAGGAACTAGCTCCAACTCGGTTTGACAGTGAAAACTGCAGGAACTTCAAACCGGCACTAGGAAACAGACTGAGAAAGCAGAGAAAAAGTGTCTCCTGCAACCCGTTCCCTTGGTGCTACATGAAAGAACGTCTCTCGACTTGCTCAGTTCTGAGAGATAAGTGTGTATGAAAGCCGTCCTTCACCTAGCTTGTTGGGAACACAAAGTTTCTTTTCATTTGCAAACTCCACTCCATACATATATATGGGGAGGTACTAGCTCCAACTCGGTTTGACAGTGAAAACTGCAGGAACTTCCAACCGGCACTAGGAAACAGACTGAGAAAGCAGAGAAAAAGTGTCTCCTGCAAACCGTTCCCTTGGTGCTAGATGAACGAACGTCTCTCCACTTGCTCAGTTCTGAGAGATAAGTGTGTGTGAAAGCCGTCCTTCAACTTGCTTGTTGGGAACACAAAGTTTGTTTTCAGTTGCAAACTCCATTACATACATATATATGGGGAGGTAGAAGCTCCAACTCGGTTTTACAGTGAAAACTGCAGGAACTTCAAACCGGCACTAGGAAACAGACTGAGAAAGCAGAGAAAAAGTGTCTCATGCAACGCGTTCCCTTGGTGCTACATGAACGAACGTCTCTCCACTTGCTCAGTTCTGAGAGATAAGTGTGTGTGAAAGCCGTCCTTCACCTAGCTTGTTCGGAACACAAAGTTTCTTTTCAGTTGCAAACTCCATTCCATACATATATATGGGGAGGAACTAGCTCCAACTCGGTTTGACAGTGAAAACTGCAGGAACTTCAAACCGGCACTAGGAAACAGACTGAGAAAGCAGAGAAAAAGTGTCTCCTGCAACCCGTTCCCTTGGTGCTAGATGAACGAACGTCTCTCCACTTGCTCAGTTCTGAGAGATAAGTGTGTGTGAAAGCCGTCCTTCACCTAGCTTGTTGGGAACACAAAGTTTCTTTTCAGTTGCAAACTCCATTCCATACATATATAAGGGGAGGTACTAGCTCCAACTCGGTTTGACAGTGAAAACTGCAGGATCTTCAAACCGGCACTAGGAAACCGACTGAGAAAGGAGAGAAAAAGTGTCTCCTGCAACCCGTTCCCTTGGTGCTAGATGAACGAACGTCTCTCCACTTGCTCTGTTCAGAGAGATAAGTGTGTGTGAAAGCTGTCCTTCACCTAGCATGTTGGGAACACAAAGTTTCTTTTCAGTTGCAAACTCCATTCCATACATATATATGGGGAGGTACAAGCTCCAACTCGGTTTTACAGTGAAAACTGCAGGAACTTCAAACCGGCACTAGGAAACAGACTGAGGAAGCAGAGAAAAAGTGTCTCCTGCAACCCGTTCCCTTGGTGCTAGATGAACGAACGTCTCTCCACTTGCTCAGTTCTGAGAGATAAGTGTGTGTGAAAGCCGTCCTTCACCTAGCTTGTTGGGAACACAAAGTTTCTTTTCAGTTGCAAACTCCATTCCATACATATATATGGGGAGGTACAAGCTCCAACTCGCTTTTACTGTGAAAACTGCAGGAACTTCAAACCGGCACTAGGAAACAGACTGAGAAAGCAGAGAAAAAGTGTCCCCTGCAACCCGTTCCCTTGGTGCTAGATGAACGAACGTCTCTCCACTTGCTCAGTTCTGAGAGATAAGTGTGTGTGAAAGCCGTCCTTCACCTAGCTTGTTGGGAACACAAAGTTTCTTTTCAGTTGCAAACTCCATTCCATACATATATATGGGGAGGTACAAGCTCCAACTCGCTTTTACTGTGAAAACTGCAGGAACTTCAAACCGGCACTAGGAAACAGACTGAGAAAGCAGAGAAAAAGTGTCCCCTGCAACCCGTTCCCTTGGTGCTAGATGAACGAACGTCTCTCCACTTGCTCAGTTCTGAGAGATAAGTGTGTGTGAAAGCCGTCCTTCACCTAGCTTGTTGGGAACACAAAGTTTCTTTTCAGTTGCAAACTCCATTCCATACATATATATGGGGAGGTACAAGCTCCAACTCGCTTTTACTGTGAAAACTGCAGGAACTTCAAACCGGCACTAGGAAACAAACTGACAAAGCAGAGAAAAAGTGTCTCCTGCAACCCGTTCCCTTGGTGCTAGATGAACGAACGTCTCTCCACTTGCTCATTTCTGAGAGATAAGTGTGTGTGAAAGCCGTCCTTCACCTTGCTTGTTGGGAACACAAAGTTTCTTTTCAGTTGCAAACTCCATTCCATACATATATATGGGGAGGTAGAAGCTCCAACTCAGTTTTACAGGGAAAACTGCAGGAACTTCAAACCGGCACTAGGAAACAGACTGAGAATGCAGAGAAAAAGTGTCTCCTCCAAACCGTTCCCTTGGTGCTAGATGAACGAACGTCTCTCCACTTGCTCAGTTCTGAGAGATAAGTGTGTGTGAAAGCCGTCCTTCACCTAGCTTGTTGGGAACACAAAGTTTCTTTTCAGTTGCAAACTCCATTCCATACATATATATTGGGAGGTACTAGCTCCAACTCGGTTTGACAGTGAAAACTGCAGGAACTTCAAACCGGCACTAGGAAACAGACTGAGAAAGCAGAGAAAAAGTGTCTCCTGCAACCCGTTCCCTTGGTGCTAGATGAACGAACGTCTCTCCACTTGCTCAGTTCTGAGAGATAAGTGTGTGTGAAAGCCGTCCTTCACCTAGCTTGTTGGGAACACAAAGTTTCTTTTCAGTTGCAAATTCCATTCCATACATATATATGGGGAGGTACTAGCTCCAACTCGGTTTGACAGTGAAAACTGCAGGAACTTCTAACCGGCACTAGGAAACAGACTGAGAAAGCAGAGAAAAAGTGTCTCCTGCAACCCGTTCCCTTGGTGCTAGATGAACGAACGTCTCTCCACTTGCTCAGTTCTGAGAGATAAGTGTGTGTGAAAGCCGTACTTCACCTAGCTTGTTGGGAACACAAAGTTTCTTTTCAGTAGCAAACTCCATTCCATACATATATATGGGGAGGTACTAGCTCCAACTCGGTTTGACAGTGAAAACGGCAGGAACTTCAAACCGGCACTAGGAAACAGACTGAGAAAGCAGAGAAAAAGTGTCTCCTGCAACCCGTTCCCTTGGTGCTAGATGAATGAACGTCTCTCCACTTGCTCTGTTCTGAGAGATAAGTGTGTGTGAAAGCCGTCCTTCACCTAGCTTGTTGGGAACACAAAGTTTCTTTTCAGTTGCAAACTGCATTCCATACATATATATGGGGAGGTAGAAGCTCCAACTCGGTTTTACAGTGAAAACTGCAGGAACTTCAAACCGGCACTAGGAAACAGACTGAGAAAGCAGAGAAAAAGTGTCTCCTGCAAACCGTTCCGTTGGTGCTAGATGAACGAACGTCTCTCCACTTGCTCTGTTCTGAGAGATAAGTGTGTGTGAAAGCCGTCCTTCACCTAGCTTGTTGGGAATACAAAGTTTCTTTTCAGTTGCAAACTCCATTCCATACATATATATGGGGAGGTACAAGCTCCAACTCGGTTTTACAGTGAAAACTGCAGGAACTTCAAACCGGCACTAGGAAACAGACTGAGGAAGCAGAGAAAATGTGTCTCCTGCAACCCGTTCCCTTGGTGCTAGATGAACGAACTTCTCTCCACTTGCTCAGTTCTGAGAGATAAGTGTGTGTGAAAGCCGTCCTTCACATAGCTTGTTGGGAACACAAAGTTTCTTTTCAGTTGCAAACTCCATTCCATACATATATATGGGGAGGTACTAGCTCCAACTCGGTTTGACAGTGAAAACTGCAGGAACTTCTAACCGGCACTAGGAAACAGACTGAGAAAGCAGAGAAAAAGTGTCTCCTGCAACCCGTTCCGTTGGTGCTAGATGAACGAAAGTCTCTCCACTTGCTCTGTTCTGAGAGATAAGTGTGTGTGAAAGCCGTCCTTAACCTAGCTTGTTGGGAACACAGAGTTTCTTTTCAGTTGCAAACTCCATTCCATACATATATAAGGGGAGGTAGAAGCTCCAACTCGGTTTTACAGTGAAAACTGCAGGAACTTCAAACCGGCACTAGGAAACAGACTGAGAAAGCAGAGAAAAAGTGTCCCCTGCAACCCGTTCCCTTGGTGCTAGATGAACGAACGTCTCTCCACTTGCTCAGTTCTGAGAGATAAGTGTGTGTGAAAGCCGTACTTCACCTAGCTTGTTGGGAACACAAAGTTTCTTTTCAGTTGCAAACTCCATTCCATACATATATATGGGGAGGTACAAGCTCCAACTCGCTTTTACTGTGAAAACTGCAGGAACTTCAAACCGGCACTAGGAAACAGACTGAGAAAGCAGAGAAAAAGTGTCTCCTGCAACCCGTTCCCTTGGTGCTAGATGAACGAACGTCTCTCCAATTTCTCATTTCTGAGAGATAAGTGTGTGTGAAAGCCGTCCTTCACCTTGCTTGTTGGGAACACAAAGTTTCTTTTCAGTTGCAAACTCCATTCCATACATATATATGGGGAGGTAGAAGCTCCAACTCGGTTTTACAGTGAAAACTGCAGGAACTTCAAACCGGCACTAGGAAACAGACTGAGAAAGCAGAGAAAATGTGTCTCCTGCAACCCGTTCCCTTGGTGCTAGATGAACGAACGTCTCTCCACTTGCTCAGTTCTGAGAGATAAGTGTGTGTGAAAGCCGTCCTTCACCTAGCTTGCTGGGAACACAAAGTTTCTTTTCAGTTGCAAACTCCATTCCATACATATATATGTGGAGGTAGAAGCTCCAACTCGGTTTTACAGTGAAAACTGCAGGAACTTCAAACCGTCACTAGGAAACAGACTGAGAAAGCAGAGAAAAAGTGTCCCCTGCAACCCGTTCCCTTGGTGCTAGATGAACGAACGTCTCTCCACTTGCTCAGTTCTGAGAGATAAGTGTGTGTGAAAGCCGTCCTTCACCTAGCTTGTTGGGAACACAAAGTTTCTTTTCAGTTGCAAACTCCATTCCATACATATATATGGGGAGGTACAAGCTCCAACTCGCTTTTACTGTGAAAACTGCAGGAACTTCAAACCGGCACTAGGAAACAGACTGAGAAAGCAGAGAAAAGTGTCTCCTGCAACCCGTTCCCTTGGTGCTAGATGAACGAACGTCTCTCCACTTTCTCATTTCTGAGAGATAAGTGTGTGTGAAAGCCGTCCTTCACCTTGCTTGTTGGGAACACAAAGTTTCTTTTCAGTTGCAAACTCCATTCCATACATATATATGGGGAGGTAGAAGCTCCAACTCGGTTTTACAGTGAAAACTGCAGGAACTTCAAACCGGCACTAGGAAACAGACTGAGAAAGCAGAGAAAAAGTGTCTCCTGCAAACCGTTCCCTTGGTGGTAGATGAACGAACGTCTCTCCACTTGCTCAGTTCTGAGAGATAAGTGTGTGTGAAAGCCGTCCTTCACCTAGCTTGTTGGGAACACAAAGTTTCTTTTCAGTTGCAAACTCCATTCCATACATATATATGGGGAGGTAGAAGCTCCAACTCGGTTTTACAGTGAAAACTGCAGGAACTTCAAACCGGCACTAGGAAACAGACTGAGAAAGCAGAGAAAAAGTGTCCCCTGCTACCCGTTCCCTTGGTGCTAGATGAACGAACGTCTCTCCACTTGCTCAGTTCTGAGAGATAATTGTGTGTGAAAGCCGTCCTTCTCCTAGCTTGTTGGGAACACAAAGTTTCTTTTCAGTTGCAAACTCCATTCCATACATATATATGGGGAGGTACAAGCTCCAACTCGCTTTTACTGAGAAAACTGCAGGAACTTCTAACCGGCACTAGGAAACAGACTGAGAAAGCAGAGAAAAAGTGTCTCCTGCAACCCGTTCCGTTGGTGCTAGATGAACGAAAGTCTCTCCACTTGCTCTGTTCTGAGAGATAAGTGTGTGTGAAAGCCGTCCTTCACTTAGCTTGTTGGGAACACAGAGTTTCTTTTCAGTTGCAAACTCCATTCCATACATATATATGGGGAGGTAGAAGCTCCAACACGGTTTTACAGTGAAAACTGCAGGAACTTCAAACCGGCACTAGGAAACAGACTGAGAAAGCAGAGAAAAAGTGTCCCCTGCAACCCGTTCCCTTGGTGCTAGATGAACTAACGTCTCTCCACTTGCTCAGTTCTGAGAGATAAGTGTGTGTGAAAGCCGTACTTCACCTAGCTTGTTGGGAACACAAAGTTTCTTTTCAGTTGCAAACTCCATTCCATACATATATATGGGGAGGTACTAGCTCCAACTCGGTTTGACAGTGAAAACTGCAGGAACTTCTAACCGGCACTAGGAAACAGACTGAGAAAGAAGAGAAAAAGTGTCTCCTGCAACCCGTTCCCTTGGTGCTAGATGAACGAACGTCTCTCCACTTGCTCTGTTCTGAGAGATAAGTGTGTGTGAAAGCCGTCCTTCACCTAGCTTGTTGGGAACACAGAGTTTCTTTTCAGTTGCAAACTCCATTCCATACATATATACGGGGAGGTAGAAGCTCCAACTAGGTTTTACAGTGAAAACTGCAGGAACTTCATACCGGCACTAGGAAACAGACTGAGAAAGCAGAGAAAAAGTGTCCCCTGCAACCCGTTCCCTTGGTGCTAGATGAACGAACGTCTCTCCACTTGCTCAGTTCTGAGAGATAAGTGTGTGTGAAAGCCGTCCTTCACCTAGCTTGTTGGGAACACAAAGTTTCTTTTCAGTTGCAAACTCCATTCCATACATATATATGGGGAGGTACAAGCTCCAACTCGCTTTTACAGTGAAAACTGCAGGAACTTCAAACCGGCACTAGGAAACAGACTGAGAAAGCAGAGAAAAAGTGTCTCCTGCAACCCGTTCCCTTGGTGCTAGATGAACGAACGTCTCTCCACTTTCTCATTTCTGAGAGATAAGTGTGTGTGAAAGCCGTCCTTCACCTTGCTTGTTGGGAACACAAAGTTTCTTTTCAGTTGCAAACTCCATTCCATACATATATATGGGGAGGTAGAAGCTCCAACTCGGTTTTACAGTGAAAACTGCAGGAACTTCAAACCGGCACTAGGAAACAGACTGAGAAAGCAGAGAAAAAGTGTCTCCTGCAAACCGTTCCCTTGGTGCTAGATGAACGAACGTCTCTCCACTTGCTCAGTTCTGAGAGATAAGTGTGTGTGAAAGCCGTCCTTCACCTAGCTTGTTGGGAACACAGAGTTTCTTTTCAGTTGCAAACTCCATTCCATACATATATATGGGGAGGTAGAAGCTCCAACTCTGTTTTACAGTGAAAACTGCAGGAACTTCAAACCGGCACTAGGAAACAGACTGAGAAAGCAGAGAAAAAGTGTCCCCTGCAACCCGTTCCCTTGCTGCTAGATGAACGAACGTCTCTCCACTTGCTCAGTTCTGAGAGATAAGTGTGTGTGAAAGCCGTCCTTCACCTAGCTTGTTGGGAACACAAAGTTTCTTTTCAGTTGCAAACTCCATTCCATACATATATATGGGGAGGTACAAGCTCCAACTCGCTTTTACTGTGAAAACTGCAGGAACTTCAAACCGGCACTAGGAAACAGACTGAGAAAGCAGAGAAAAAGTGTCCCCTGCAACCCGTTCCCTTGGTGCTAGATGAACGAACGTCTCTCCACTTGCTCAGTTCTGAGAGATAAGTGTGTGTGAAAGCCGTCCTTCACCTAGCTTGTTGGGAACACAAAGTTTCTTTTCAGTTGCAAACTCCATTCCATACATATATATGGGGAGGTAGAAGCTCCAACACGGTTTTACAGTGAAAACTGCAGGAACTTCAAACCGGCACTAGGAAACAGACTGAGAAAGCAGAGAAAAAGTGTCCCCTGCAACCCGTTCCCTTGGTGCTAGATGAACTAACGTCTCTCCACTTGCTCAGTTCTGAGAGATAAGTGTGTGTGAAAGCCGTACTTCACCTAGCTTGTTGGGAACACAAAGTTTCTTTTCAGTTGCAAACTCCATTCCATACATATATATGGGGAGGTACTAGCTCCAACTCGGTTTGACAGTGAAAACTGCAGGAACTTCTAACCGGCACTAGGAAACAGACTGAGAAAGAAGAGAAAAAGTGTCTCCTGCAACCCGTTCCCTTGGTGCTAGATGAACGAACGTCTCTCCACTTGCTCTGTTCTGAGAGATAAGTGTGTGTGAAAGCCGTCCTTCACCTAGCTTGTTGGGAACACAGAGTTTCTTTTCAGTTGCAAACTCCATTCCATACATATATACGGGGAGGTAGAAGCTCCAACTAGGTTTTACAGTGAAAATTGCAGGAACTTCATACCGGCACTAGGAAACAGACTGAGAAAGCAGAGAAAAAGTGTCCCCTGCAACCCGTTCCCTTGGTGCTAGATGAACGAACGTCTCTCCACTTGCTCAGTTCTGAGAGATAAGTGTGTGTGAAAGCCGTCCTTCACCTAGCTTGTTGGGAACACAAAGTTTCTTTTCAGTTGCAAACTCCATTCCATACATATATATGGGGAGGTACAAGCTCCAACTCGCTTTTACAGTGAAAACTGCAGGAACTTCAAACCGGCACTAGGAAACAGACTGAGAAAGCAGAGAAAAAGTGTCTCCTGCAACCCGTTCCCTTGGTGCTAGATGAACGAACGTCTCTCCACTTTCTCATTTCTGAGAGATAAGTGTGTGTGAAAGCCGTCCTTCACCTTGCTTGTTGGGAACACAAAGTTTCTTTTCAGTTGCAAACTCCATTCCATACATATATATGGGGAGGTAGAAGCTCCAACTCGGTTTTACAGTGAAAACTGCAGGAACTTCTAACCGGCACTAGGAAACAGACTGAGAAAGCAGAGAAAAAGTGTCTCCTGCAAACCGTTCCCTTGGTGCTAGATGAACGAACGTCTCTCCACTTGCTCAGTTCTGAGAGATAAGTGTGTGTGAAAGCCGTCCTTCACCTAGCTTGTTGGGAACACAGAGTTTCTTTTCAGTTGCAAACTCCATTCCATACATATATATGGGGAGGTAGAAGCTCCAACTCGGTTTTACAGTGAAAACTGCAGGAACTTCAAACCGGCACTAGGAAACAGACTGAGAAAGCAGAGAAAAAGTGTCCCCTGCAACCCGTTCCCTTGCTGCTAGATGAACGAACGTCTCTCCACTTGCTCAGTTCTGAGAGATAAGTGTGTGTGAAAGCCGTCCTTCACCTAGCTTGTTGGGAACACAAAGTTTCTTTTCAGTTGCAAACTCCATTCCATACATATATATGGGGAGGTACAAGCTCCAACTCGCTTTTACTGTGAAAACTGCAGGAACTTCAAACCGGCACTAGGAAACAGACTGAGAAAGCAGAGAAAAAGTGTCCCCTGCAACCCGTTCCCTTGGTGCTAGATGAACGAACGTCTCTCCACTTGCTCAGTTCTGAGAGATAAGTGTGTGTGAAAGCCGTCCTTCACCTAGCTTGTTGGGAACACAAAGTTTCTTTTCAGTTGCAAACTCCATTCCATACATATATATGGGGAGGTACAAGCTCCAACTCGCTTTTACTGTGAAAACTGCAGGAACTTCAAACCGGCACTAGGAAACAAACTGACAAAGCAGAGAAAAAGTGTCTCCTGCAACCCGTTCCCTTGGTGCTAGATGAACGAACGTCTCTCCACTTGCTCATTTCTGAGAGATAAGTGTGTGTGAAAGCCGTCCTTCACCTTGCTTGTTGGGAACACAAAGTTTCTTTTCAGTTGCAAACTCCATTCCATACATATATATGGGGAGGTAGAAGCTCCAACTCAGTTTTACAGGGAAAACTGCAGGAACTTCAAACCGGCACTAGGAAACAGACTGAGAATGCAGAGAAAAAGTGTCTCCTCCAAACCGTTCCCTTGGTGCTAGATGAACGAACGTCTCTCCACTTGCTCAGTTCTGAGAGATAAGTGTGTGTGAAAGCCGTCCTTCACCTAGCTTGTTGGGAACACAAAGTTTCTTTTCAGTTGCAAACTCCATTCCATACATATATATTGGGAGGTACTAGCTCCAACTCGGTTTGACAGTGAAAACTGCAGGAACTTCAAACCGGCACTAGGAAACAGACTGAGAAAGCAGAGAAAAAGTGTCTCCTGCAACCCGTTCCCTTGGTGCTAGATGAACGAACGTCTCTCCACTTGCTCAGTTCTGAGAGATAAGTGTGTGTGAAAGCCGTCCTTCACCTAGCTTGTTGGGAACACAAAGTTTCTTTTCAGTTGCAAATTCCATTCCATACATATATATGGGGAGGTACTAGCTCCAACTCGGTTTGACAGTGAAAACTGCAGGAACTTCTAACCGGCACTAGGAAACAGACTGAGAAAGCAGAGAAAAAGTGTCTCCTGCAACCCGTTCCCTTGGTGCTAGATGAACGAACGTCTCTCCACTTGCTCAGTTCTGAGAGATAAGTGTGTGTGAAAGCCGTACTTCACCTAGCTTGTTGGGAACACAAAGTTTCTTTTCAGTTGCAAACTCCATTCCATACATATATATGGGGAGGTACTAGCTCCAACTCGGTTTGACAGTGAAAACGGCAGGAACTTCAAACCGGCACTAGGAAACAGACTGAGAAAGCAGAGAAAAAGTGTCTCCTGCAAACCGTTCCCTTGGTGCTAGATGAATGAACGTCTCTCCACTTGCTCTGTTCTGAGAGATAAGTGTGTGTGAAAGCCGTCCTTCACCTAGCTTGTTGGGAACACAAAGTTTCTTTTCAGTTGCAAACTGCATTCCATACATATATATGGGGAGGTAGAAGCTCCAACTCGGTTTTACAGTGAAAACTGCAGGAACTTCAAACCGGCACTAGGAAACAGACTGAGAAAGCAGAGAAAAAGTGTCTCCTGCAAACCGTTCCGTTGGTGCTAGATGAACGAACGTCTCTCCACTTGCTCTGTTCTGAGAGATAAGTGTGTGTGAAAGCCGTCCTTCACCTAGCTTGTTGGGAACACAAAGTTTCTTTTCAGTTGCAAACTCCATTCCATACATATATATGGGGAGGTACAAGCTCCAACTCGGTTTTACAGTGAAAACTGCAGGAACTTCAAACCGGCACTAGGAAACAGACTGAGGAAGCAGAGAAAATGTGTCTCCTGCAACCCGTTCCCTTGGTGCTAGATGAACGAACTTCTCTCCACTTGCTCAGTTCTGAGAGATAAGTGTGTGTGAAAGCCGTCCTTCACATAGCTTGTTGGGAACACAAAGTTTCTTTTCAGTTGCAAACTCCATTCCATACATATATATGGGGAGGTACTAGCTCCAACTCGGTTTGACAGTGAAAACTGCAGGAACTTCTAACCGGCACTAGGAAACAGACTGAGAAAGCAGAGAAAAAGTGTCTCCTGCAACCCGTTCCGTTGGTGCTAGATGAACGAAAGTCTCTCCACTTGCTCTGTTCTGAGAGATAAGTGTGTGTGAAAGCCGTCCTTCACCTAGCTTGTTGGGAACACAGAGTTTCTTTTCAGTTGCAAACTCCATTCCATACATATATAAGGGGAGGTAGAAGCTCCAACTCGGGTTTACAGTGAAAACTGCAGGAACTTCAAACCGGCACTAGGAAACAGACTGAGAAAGCAGAGAAAAAGTGTCCCCTGCAACCCGTTCCCTTGGTGCTAGATGAACGAACGTCTCTCCACTTGCTCAGTTCTGAGAGATAAGTGTGTGTGAAAGCCGTACTTCACCTAGCTTGTTGGGAACACAAAGTTTCTTTTCAGTTGCAAACTCCATTCCATACATATATATGGGGAGGTACAAGCTCCAACTCGCTTTTACTGTGAAAACTGCAGGAACTTCAAACCGGCACTAGGAAACAGACTGAGAAAGCAGAGAAAAAGTGTCTCCTGCAACCCGTTCCCTTGGTGCTAGATGAACGAACGTCTCTCCAATTTCTCATTTCTGAGAGATAAGTGTGTGTGAAAGCCGTCCTTCACCTTGCTTGTTGGGAACACAAAGTTTCTTTTCAGTTGCAAACTCCATTCCATACATATATATGGGGAGGTAGAAGCTCCAACTCGGTTTTACAGTGAAAACTGCAGGAACTTCAAACCGGCACTAGGAAACAGACTGAGAAAGCAGAGAAAATGTGTCTCCTGCAACCCGTTCCCTTGGTGCTAGATGAACGAACGTCTCTCCAATTTCTCATTTCTGAGAGATAAGTGTGTGTGAAAGCCGTCCTTCACCTTGCTTGTTGGGAACACAAAGTTTCTTTTCAGTTGCAAACTCCATTCCATACATATATATGGGGAGGTAGAAGCTCCAACTCGGTTTTACAGTGAAAACTGCAGGAACTTCAAACCGGCACTAGGAAACAGACTGAGAAAGCAGAGAAAATGTGTCTCCTGCAACCCGTTCCCTTGGTGCTAGATGAACGAACGTCTCTCCACTTGCTCAGTTCTGAGAGATAAGTGTGTGTGAAAGCCGTCCTTCACCTTGCTTGTTGGGAACACAAAGTTTCTTTTCAGTTGCAAACTCCATTCCATACATATATATGGGGAGGTAGAAGCTCCAACTCGGTTTTACAGTGAAAACTGCAGGAACTTCAAACCGGCACTAGGAAACAGACTGAGAAAGCAGAGAAAATGTGTCTCCTGCAACCCGTTCCCTTGGTGCTAGATGAACGAACGTCTCTCCACTTGCTCAGTTCTGAGAGATAAGTGTGTGTGAAAGCCGTCCTTCACCTAGCTTGCTGGGAACACAAAGTTTCTTTTCAGTTGCAAACTCCATTCCATACATATATATGTGGAGGTAGAAGCTCCAACTCGGTTTTACAGTGAAAACTGCAGGAACTTCAAACCGTCACTAGGAAACAGACTGAGAAAGCAGAGAAAAAGTGTCCCCTGCAACCCGTTCCCTTGGTGCTAGATGAACGAACGTCTCTCCACTTGCTCAGTTCTGAGAGATAAGTGTGTGTGAAAGCCGTCCTTCACCTAGCTTGTTGGGAACACAAAGTTTCTTTTCAGTTGCAAACTCCATTCCATACATATATATGGGGAGGTACAAGCTCCAACTCGCTTTTACTGTGAAAACTGCAGGAACTTCAAACCGGCACTAGGAAACAGACTGAGAAAGCAGAGAAAAGTGTCTCCTGCAACCCGTTCCCTTGGTGCTAGATGAACGAACGTCTCTCCACTTTCTCATTTCTGAGAGATAAGTGTGTGTGAAAGCCGTCCTTCACCTTGCTTGTTGGGAACACAAAGTTTCTTTTCAGTTGCAAACTCCATTCCATACATATATATGGGGAGGTAGAAGCTCCAACTCGGTTTTACAGTGAAAACTGCAGGAACTTCAAACCGGCACTAGGAAACAGACTGAGAAAGCAGAGAAAAAGTGTCTCCTGCAAACCGTTCCCTTGGTGGTAGATGAACGAACGTCTCTCCACTTGCTCAGTTCTGAGAGATAAGTGTGTGTGAAAGCCGTCCTTCACCTAGCTTGTTGGGAACACAAAGTTTCTTTTCAGTTGCAAACTCCATTCCATACATATATATGGGGAGGTAGAAGCTCCAACTCGGTTTTACAGTGAAAACTGCAGGAACTTCAAACCGGCACTAGGAAACAGACTGAGAAAGCAGAGAAAAAGTGTCCCCTGCTACCCGTTCCCTTGGTGCTAGATGAACGAACGTCTCTCCACTTGCTCAGTTCTGAGAGATAATTGTGTGTGAAAGCCGTCCTTCTCCTAGCTTGTTGGGAACACAAAGTTTCTTTTCAGTTGCAAACTCCATTCCATACATATATATGGGGAGGTACAAGCTCCAACTCGCTTTTACTGAGAAAACTGCAGGAACTTCAAACCGGCACTAGGAAACAAACTGAGAAAGCAGAGAAAAAGTGTCTCCTGCAACCCGTTCCCTTGGTGCTAGATGAACGAACGTCTCTCCACTTGCTCATTTCTGAGAGATAAGTGTGTGTGAAAGCCGTCCTTCACCTTGCTTGTTGGGAACACAAAGTTTCTTTTCAGTTGCAAACTCCATTCCATACATATATATGGGGAGGTAGAAGCTCCAACTCAGTATTACAGTGAAAACTGCAGGAACTTCAAACCGGCACTAGGAAACAGACTGAGAAAGCAGAGAAAAAGTGTCTCCTCCAAACCGTTCCCTTGGTGCTAGATGAACGAACGTCTCTCCACTTGCTCAGTTCTGAGAGATAAGTGTGAGTGAAAGCCGTCCTTCACCTAGCTTGTTGGGAACACAAAGTTTCTTTTCAGTTGCAAACTCCATTCCATACATATATATTGGGAGGTACTAGCTCCAACTCGGTTTGACAGTGAAAACTGCAGGAACTTCAAACCGGCACTAGGAAACAGACTGAGAAAGCAGAGAAAAAGTGTCTCCTGCAACCCGTTCCCTTGGTGCTAGATGAACGAACGTCTCTCCACTTGCTCAGTTCTGAGAGATAAGTGTGTGTGAAAGCCGTCCTTCACCTAGCTTGTTGGGAACACAAAGTTTCTTTTCAGTTGCAAACTCCATTCCATACATATATATGGTGAGGTACAAGCTCCAACTCGGTTTTACAGTGAAAACTGCAGGAACTTCAAACCGGCACTAGGAAACAGAATGAGGAAGCAGAGAAAAAGTGTCTCCTGCAACCCGTTCCCTTGGTGCTAGATGAACGAACGTCTCTCCACTTGCTCAGTTCTGAGAGATAAGTGTGTGTGAAAGCCGTCCTTCACCTAGCTTGTTGGGAACACAAAGTTTCTTTTCAGTTGCAAACTCCATTCCATACATATATATGGGGAGGTACTAGCTCCAACTCGGTTTGACAGTGAAAACTGCAGGAACTTCTAACCGGCACTAGGAAACAGACTGAGAAAGCAGAGAAAAAGTGTCTCCTGCAACCCGTTCCCTTGGTGCTAGATGAACGAACGTCTCTCCACTTGCTCAGTTCTGAGAGATAAGTGTGTGTGAAAGCCGTCCTTCACCTAGCTTGTTGGGAACACAAAGTTTCTTTTCAGTTGCAAACTCCATTCCATACATATATATTGGGAGGTACTAGCTCCAACTCGGTTTGACAGTGAAAACTGCAGGAACTTCAAACCGGCACTAGGAAACAGACTGAGAAAGCAGAGAAAAAGTGTCTCCTGCAACCCGTTCCCTTGGTGCTAGATGAACGAACGTCTCTCCACTTGCTCAGTTCTGAGAGATAAGTGTGTGTGAAAGCCGTCCTTCACCTAGCTTGTTGGGAACACAAAGTTTCTTTTCAGTTGCAAACTCCATTCCATACATATATATGGTGAGGTACAAGCTCCAACTCGGTTTTACAGTGAAAACTGCAGGAACTTCAAACCGGCACTAGGAAACAGAATGAGGAAGCAGAGAAAAAGTGTCTCCTGCAACCCGTTCCCTTGGTGCTAGATGAACGAACGTCTCTCCACTTGCTCAGTTCTGAGAGATAAGTGTGTGTGAAAGCCGTCCTTCACCTAGCTTGTTGGGAACACAAAGTTTCTTTTCAGTTGCAAACTCCATTCCATACATATATATGGGGAGGTACTAGCTCCAACTCGTTTTGACAGTGAAAACTGCAGGAACTTCTAACCGGCACTAGGAAACAGACTGAGAAAGCAGAGAAAAAGTGTCTCCTGCAACCCGTTCCCTTGGTGCTAGATGAACGAACGTCTCTCCACTTGCTCTGTTCTGAGAGATAAGTGTGTGTGAAAGCCGTCCTTTACCTAGCTTGTTGGGAACACAAAGTTTCTTTTCAGTTGCAAACTCCATTCCATACATATATATGGGGAGGTAGAAGCTCCAACTCCGTTTTACAGTGAAAACTGCAGGAACTTCAAACCGGCACTAGGAAACAGACTGAGAAAGCAGAGAAAAAGTGTCTCCTGCAACCCGTTCCCTTGGTGCTAGATGAACGAACGTCTCTCCTCTTGCTCTGTTCTGAGAGATAAGTGTGTGTGAAAGCCGTCCTTCACCTATCTTGTTGGGAACACAAAGTTTCTTTTCAGTTGCAAACTCCATTCCATACATATATATGGGGAGGTAGAAGCTCCAACTCGGTTTTACAGTGAAAACTGCAGGAACTTCAAACCGGCACTAGGAAACAGACTGAGAAAGCAGAGAAAAAGTGTCCCCTGCAAACCGTTCCCTTGGTGCTAGATGAACGAACGTCTCTCCACTTGCTCAGTTCTGAGAGATAAGTGTGTGTGAAAGCCGTCCTTCACCTAGTTTGTTCGGAACACAAAGTTTCTTTTCAGTTGCAAACTCCATTCCAAACATATATATGGGGAGGTATAAGCTGCAACTCGGTTTTACAGTGAAAACTGCAGGAACTTCAAACCGGCACTAGGAAACAGACTGAGGAAGCAGAGAAAAAGTGTCTCCTGCAACCTGTTCCCTTGGTGCTACATGAAAGAACGTCTCTCCACTTGCTCAGTTCTGAGAGATAAGTGTGTATGAAAGCCGTCCTTCACCTAGCTTGTTGGGAACACAAAGTTTCTTTTCATTTGCAAACTCCACTCCATACATATATATGGGGAGGTACTAGCTCCAACTCGGTTTGACAGTGAAAACTGCAGGAACTTCAAACCGGCACTAGGAAACAGACTGAGAAAGCAGAGAAAAAGTGTCTCCTGCAACCCGTTCCCTTGGTGCTAGATGAACGAACGTCTCTCCACTTGCTCAGTTCTGAGAGATAAGTGTGTGTGAAAGCCGTCCTTCAACTTGCTTGTTGGGAACACAAAGTTTCTTTTCAGTTGCAAACTCCATTCCATACATATATATGGGGAGGTAGAAGCTCCAACTCGGTTTTACAGTGAAAACTGCAGGAACTTCAAACCGGCACTAGGAAACAGACTGAGAAAGCAGAGAAAAAGTGTCTCATGCAACCCGTTCCCTTGGTGCTACATGAACGAACGTCTCTCCACTTGCTCAGTTCTGAGAGATAAGTGTGTGTGAAAGCCGTCCTTCACCTAGCTTGTTCGGAACACAAAGTTTCTTTTCAGTTGCAAACTCCATTCCATACATATATATGGGGAGGAACTAGCTCCAACTCGGTTTGACAGTGAAAACTGCAGGAACTTCAAACCGGCACTAGGAAACAGACTGAGAAAGCAGAGAAAAAGTGTCTCCTGCAACCCGTTCCCTTGGTGCTACATGAAAGAACGTCTCTCGACTTGCTCAGTTCTGAGAGATAAGTGTGTATGAAAGCCGTCCTTCACCTAGCTTGTTGGGAACACAAAGTTTCTTTTCATTTGCAAACTCCACTCCATACATATATATGGGGAGGTACTAGCTCCAACTCGGTTTGACAGTGAAAACTGCAGGAACTTCCAACCGGCACTAGGAAACAGACTGAGAAAGCAGAGAAAAAGTGTCTCCTGCAAACCGTTCCCTTGGTGCTAGATGAACGAACGTCTCTCCACTTGCTCAGTTCTGAGAGATAAGTGTGTGTGAAAGCCGTCCTTCAACTTGCTTGTTGGGAACACAAAGTTTGTTTTCAGTTGCAAACTCCATTACATACATATATATGGGGAGGTAGAAGCTCCAACTCGGTTTTACAGTGAAAACTGCAGGAACTTCAAACCGGCACTAGGAAACAGACTGAGAAAGCAGAGAAAAAGTGTCTCATGCAACGCGTTCCCTTGGTGCTACATGAACGAACGTCTCTCCACTTGCTCAGTTCTGAGAGATAAGTGTGTGTGAAAGCCGTCCTTCACCTAGCTTGTTCGGAACACAAAGTTTCTTTTCAGTTGCAAACTCCATTCCATACATATATATGGGGAGGAACTAGCTCCAACTCGGTTTGACAGTGAAAACTGCAGGAACTTCAAACCGGCACTAGGAAACAGACTGAGAAAGCAGAGAAAAAGTGTCTCCTGCAACCCGTTCCCTTGGTGCTAGATGAACGAACGTCTCTCCACTTGCTCAGTTCTGAGAGATAAGTGTGTGTGAAAGCCGTCCTTCACCTAGCTTGTTGGGAACACAAAGTTTCTTTTCAGTTGCAAACTCCATTCCATACATATATAAGGGGAGGTACTAGCTCCAACTCGGTTTGACAGTGAAAACTGCAGGATCTTCAAACCGGCACTAGGAAACCGACTGAGAAAGGAGAGAAAAAGTGTCTCCTGCAACCCGTTACCTTGGTGCTAGATGAACGAACGTCTCTCCACTTGCTCTGTTCTGAGAGATAAGTGTGTGTGAAAGCTGTCCTTCACCTAGCATGTTGGGAACACAAAGTTTCTTTTCAGTTGCAAACTCCATTCCATACATATATATGGGGAGGTACAAGCTCCAACTCGGTTTTACAGTGAAAACTGCAGGAACTTCAAACCGGCACTAGGAAACAGACTGAGGAAGCAGAGAAAAAGTGTCTCCTGCAACCCGTTCCCTTGGTGCTAGATGAACGAACGTCTCTCCACTTGCTCAGTTCTGAGAGATAAGTGTGTGTGAAAGCCGTCCTTCACCTAGCTTGTTGGGAACACAAAGTTTCTTTTCAGTTGCAAACTCCATTCCATACATATATATGGGGAGGTACAAGCTCCAACTCGCTTTTACTGTGAAAACTGCAGGAACTTCAAACCGGCACTAGGAAACAGACTGAGAAAGCAGAGAAAAAGTGTCCCCTGCAACCCGTTCCCTTGGTGCTAGATGAACGAACGTCTCTCCACTTGCTCAGTTCTGAGAGATAAGTGTGTGTGAAAGCCGTCCTTCACCTAGCTTGTTGGGAACACAAAGTTTCTTTTCAGTTGCAAACTCCATTCCATACATATATATGGTGAGGTACAAGCTCCAACTCGGTTTTACAGTGAAAACTGCAGGAACTTCAAACCGGCACTAGGAAACAGACTGAGAAAGCAGAGAAAAAGTGTCCCCTGCAACCCGTTCCCTTGGTGCTAGATGAACGAACGTCTCTCCACTTGCTCAGTTCTGAGAGATAAGTGTGTGTGAAAGCCGTCCTTCACCTAGCTTGTTGGGAACACAAAGTTTCTTTTCAGTTGCAAACTCCATTCCATACATATATATGGGGAGGTACAAGCTCCAACTCGCTTTTACTGTGAAAACTGCAGGAACTTCAAACCGGCACTAGGAAACAAACTGACAAAGCAGAGAAAAAGTGTCTCCTGCAACCCGTTCCCTTGGTGCTAGATGAACGAACGTCTCTCCACTTGCTCATTTCTGAGAGATAAGTGTGTGTGAAAGCCGTCCTTCACCTTGCTTGTTGGGAACACAAAGTTCTTTTCAGTTGCAAACTCCATTCCATACATATATATGGGGAGGTAGAAGCTCCAACTCAGTTTTACAGGGAAAACTGCAGGAACTTCAAACCGGCACTAGGAAACAGACTGAGAATGCAGAGAAAAAGTGTCTCCTCCAAACCGTTCCCTTGGTGCTAGATGAACGAACGTCTCTCCACTTGCTCAGTTCTGAGAGATAAGTGTGTGTGAAAGCCGTCCTTCACCTAGCTTGTTGGGAACACAAAGTTTCTTTTCAGTTGCAAACTCCATTCCATACATATATATTGGGAGGTACTAGCTCCAACTCGGTTTGACAGTGAAAACTGCAGGAACTTCAAACCGGCACTAGGAAACAGACTGAGAAAGCAGAGAAAAAGTGTCTCCTGCAACCCGTTCCCTTGGTGCTAGATGAACGAACGTCTCTCCACTTGCTCAGTTCTGAGAGATAAGTGTGTGTGAAAGCCGTCCTTCACCTAGCTTGTTGGGAACACAAAGTTTCTTTTCAGTTGCAAATTCCATTCCATACATATATATGGGGAGGTACTAGCTCCAACTCGGTTTGACAGTGAAAACTGCAGGAACTTCTAACCGGCACTAGGAAACAGACTGAGAAAGCAGAGAAAAAGTGTCTCCTGCAACCCGTTCCCTTGGTGCTAGATGAACGAACGTCTATCCACTTGCTCAGTTCTGAGAGATAAGTGTGTGTGAAAGCCGTACTTCACCTAGCTTGTTGGGAACACAAAGTTTCTTTTCAGTAGCAAACTCCATTCCATACATATATATGGGGAGGTACTAGCTCCAACTCGGTTTGACAGTGAAAACGGCAGGAACTTCAAACCGGCACTAGGAAACAGACTGAGAAAGCAGAGAAAAAGTGTCTCCTGCAACCCGTTCCCTTGGTGCTAGATGAATGAACGTCTCTCCACTTGCTCTGTTCTGAGAGATAAGTGTGTGTGAAAGCCGTCCTTCACCTAGCTTGTTGGGAACACAAAGTTTCTTTTCAGTTGCAAACTGCATTCCATACATATATATGGGGAGGTAGAAGCTCCAACTCGGTTTTACAGTGAAAACTGCAGGAACTTCAAACCGGCACTAGGAAACAGACTGAGAAAGCAGAGAAAAAGTGTCTCCTGCAAACCGTTCCGTTGGTGCTAGATGAACGAACGTCTCTCCACTTGCTCAGTTCTGAGAGATAAGTGTGTGTGAAAGCCGTCCTTCACCTAGCTTGTTGGGAACACAAAGTTTCTTTTCAGTTGCAAACTCCATTCCATACATATATATGGGGAGGTACAAGCTCCAACTCGGTTTTACAGTGAAAACTGCAGGAACTTCAAACCGGCACTAGGAAACAGACTGAGGAAGCAGAGAAAAAGTGTCCCCTGCTACCCGTTCCCTTGGTGCTAGATGAACGAACGTCTCTCCACTTGCTCAGTTCTGAGAGATAATTGTGTGTGAAAGCCGTCCTTCTCCTAGCTTGTTGGGAACACAAAGTTTCTTTTCAGTTGCAAACTCCATTCCATACATATATATGGGGAGGTACAAGCTCCAACTCGCTTTTACTGAGAAAACTGCAGGAACTTCAAACCGGCACTAGGAAACAAACTGAGAAAGCAGAGAAAAAGTGTCTCCTGCAACCAGTTCCCTTGGTGCAAGATGAACGAACGTCTCTCCACTTGCTCATTTCTGAGAGATAAGTGTGTGTGAAAGCCGTCCTTCACCTTGCTTGTTGGGAACACAAAGTTTCTTTTCAGTTGCAAACTCCATTCCATACATATATATGGGGAGGTAGAAGCTCCAACTCAGTTTTACAGTGAAAACTGCAGGAACTTCAAACCGGCACTAGGAAACAGACAGAGAAAGCAGAGAAAAAGTGTCTCCTGCAACCCGTTCCCTTGGTGCTAGATGAACGAAAGTCTCTCCACTTGCTCAGTTCTGAGAGATAAGTGTGTGTGAAAGCCGCACTTCACCTAGCTTCTTGGGAACACAAAGTTTCTTTTCAGTTGCAAACTCCATTCCATACATATATATGGGGAGGTACAAGCTCCAACTCGGTTTTACAGTGAAAACTGCAGGAACTTCAAACCGGCACTAGGAAACAGAATGAGGAAGCAGAGAAAAAGTGTCTCCTGCAACCCGTTCCCTTGGTGCTAGATGAACGAACGTCTCTCCACTTGCTCATTTCTGAGAGATAAGTGTGTGTGAAAGCCGTACTTCACCTAGCTTGTTGGGAACACAAAGTTTCTTTTCAGTAGCAAACTCCATTCCATACATATATATGGGGAGGTACTAGCTCCAACTCGGTTTGACAGTGAAAACGGCAGGAACTTCAAACCGGCACTAGGAAACAGACTGAGAAAGCAGAGAAAAAGTGTCTCCTGCAACCCGTTCCCTTGGTGCTAGATGAATGAACGTCTCTCCACTTGCTCTGTTCTGAGAGATAAGTGTGTGTGAAAGCCGTCCTTCACCTAGCTTGTTGGGAACACAAAGTTTCTTTTCAGTTGCAAACTGCATTCCATACATATATATGGGGAGGTAGAAGCTCCAACTCGGTTTTACAGTGAAAACTGCAGGAACTTCAAACCGGCACTAGGAAACAGACTGAGAAAGCAGAGAAAAAGTGTCTCCTGCAAACCGTTCCGTTGGTGCTAGATGAACGAACGTCTCTCCACTTGCTCAGTTCTGAGAGATAAGTGTGTGTGAAAGCCGTCCTTCACCTAGCTTGTTGGGAACACAAAGTTTCTTTTCAGTTGCAAACTCCATTCCATACATATATATGGGGAGGTACAAGCTCCAACTCGGTTTTACAGTGAAAACTGCAGGAACTTCAAACCGGCACTAGGAAACAGACTGAGGAAGCAGAGAAAAAGTGTCCCCTGCTTCCCGTTCCCTTGGTGCTAGATGAACGAACGTCTCTCCACTTGCTCAGTTCTGAGAGATAAGTGTGTGTGAAAGCCGTCCTTCACCTTGCTTGTTGGGAACACAAAGTTTCTTTTCAGTTGCAAACTCCATTCCATACATATATATGGGGAGGTAGAAGCTCCAACTCAGTTTTACAGTGAAAACTGCAGGAACTTCAAACCGGCACTAGGAAACAGACAGAGAAAGCAGAGAAAAAGTGTCTCCTGCAACCCGTTCCCTTGGTGCTAGATGAACGAACGTCTCTCCACTTGCTCAGTTCTGAGAGATAAGTGTGTGTGAAAGCCGTCCTTCACCTAGCTTGTTGGGAACACAAAGTTTCTTTTCAGTTGCAAACTCCATTCCATACATATATATGGTGAGGTACAAGCTCCAACTCGGTTTTACAGTGAAAACTGCAGGAACTTCAAACCGGCACTAGGAAACAGAATGAGGAAGCAGAGAAAAAGTGTCTCCTGCAACCCGTTCCCTTGGTGCTAGATGAACGAACGTCTCTCCACTTGCTCAGTTCTGAGAGATAAGTGTGTGTGAAAGCCGTCCTTCACCTAGCTTGTTGGGAACACAAAGTTTCTTTTCAGTTGCAAACTCCATTCCATACATATATATGGGGAGGTACTAGCTCCAACTCGGTTTGACAGTGAAAACTGCAGGAACTTCTAACCGGCACTAGGAAACAGACTGAGAAAGCAGAGAAAAAGTGTCTCCTGCAACCCGTTCCCTTGGTGCTAGATGAACGAACGTCTCTCCACTTGCTCAGTTCTGAGAGATAAGTGTGTGTGAAAGCCGTCCTTCACCTAGCTTGTTGGGAACACAAAGTTTCTTTTCAGTTGCAAACTCCATTCCATACATATATATTGGGAGGTACTAGCTCCAACTCGGTTTGACAGTGAAAACTGCAGGAACTTCAAACCGGCACTAGGAAACAGACTGAGAAAGCAGAGAAAAAGTGTCTCCTGCAACCCGTTCCCTTGGTGCTAGATGAACGAACGTCTCTCCACTTGCTCAGTTCTGAGAGATAAGTGTGTGTGAAAGCCGTCCTTCACCTAGCTTGTTGGGAACACAAAGTTTCTTTTCAGTTGCAAACTCCATTCCATACATATATATGGTGAGGTACAAGCTCCAACTCGGTTTTACAGTGAAAACTGCAGGAACTTCAAACCGGCACTAGGAAACAGAATGAGGAAGCAGAGAAAAAGTGTCTCCTGCAACCCGTTCCCTTGGTGCTAGATGAACGAACGTCTCTCCACTTGCTCAGTTCTGAGAGATAAGTGTGTGTGAAAGCCGTCCTTCACCTAGCTTGTTGGGAACACAAAGTTTCTTTTCAGTTGCAAACTCCATTCCATACATATATATGGGGAGGTACTAGCTCCAACTCGTTTTGACAGTGAAAACTGCAGGAACTTCTAACCGGCACTAGGAAACAGACTGAGAAAGCAGAGAAAAAGTGTCTCCTGCAACCCGTTCCCTTGGTGCTAGATGAACGAACGTCTCTCCACTTGCTCTGTTCTGAGAGATAAGTGTGTGTGAAAGCCGTCCTTTACCTAGCTTGTTGGGAACACAAAGTTTCTTTTCAGTTGCAAACTCCATTCCATACATATATATGGGGAGGTAGAAGCTCCAACTCGGTTTTACAGTGAAAACTGCAGGAACTTCAAACCGGCACTAGGAAACAGACTGAGAAAGCAGAGAAAAAGTGTCTCCTGCAACCCGTTCCCTTGGTGCTAGATGAACGAACGTCTCTCCTCTTGCTCAGTTCTGTGAGGTAAGTGTGTGTGAAAGCCGTCCTTAACCTAGCTTTTTGGGAACAGAAAGTTTCTTTTCAGTTGCAAACTCCATTCCATACATATATATGGGGAGGTACTAGCTCCAACTCGGTTTGACAGTGAAAACTGCAGGAACTTCAAACCGGCACTAGGAAAAAGTCTGAGAAAGCAGAGAAAAAGTGTCTCCTGCAACCCGTTCCATTGGTGCTAGATGAACGAACGTCTCTCCACTTGCTCTGTTCTGAGAGATAAGTGTGTGTGAAAGCCGTCCTTCACCTATCTTGTTGGGAACACAAAGTTTCTTTTCAGTTGCAAACTCCATTCCATACATATATATGGGGAGGTAGAAGCTCCAACTCGGTTTTACAGTGAAAACTGCAGGAACTTCAAACCGGCACTAGGAAACAGACTGAGAAAGCAGAGAAAAAGTGTCCCCTGCAACCCGTTCCCTTGGTGCTAGATGAACGAACGTCTCTCCACTTGCTCAGTTCTGAGAGATAAGTGTGTGTGAAAGCCGTCCTTCACCTAGTTTGTTCGGAACACAAAGTTTCTTTTCAGTTGCAAACTCCATTCCAAACATATATATGGGGAGGTATAAGCTGCAACTCGGTTTTACAGTGAAAACTGCAGGAACTTCAAACCGGCACTAGGAAACAGACTGAGGAAGCAGAGAAAAAGTGTCTCCTGCAACCCGTTCCCTTGGTGCTACATGAAAGAACGTCTCTCCACTTGCTCAGTTCTGAGAGATAAGTGTGTATGAAAGCCGTCCTTCGCCTAGCTTGTTGGGAACACAAAGTTTCTTTTCATTTGCAAACTCCACTCCATACATATATATGGGGAGGTACTAGCTCCAACTCGGTTTGACAGTGTAAACTGCAGGAACTTCAAACCGGCACTAGGAAACAGACTGAGAAAGCAGAGAAAAAGTGTCTCCTGCAACCCGTTCCCTTGGTGCTAGATGAACGAACGTCTCTCCACTTGCTCAGTTCTGAGAGATAAGTGTGTGTGAAAGCCGTCCTTCAACTTGCTTGTTGGGAACACAAAGTTTCTTTTCAGTTGCAAACTCCATTCCATACATATATATGGGGAGGTAGAAGCTCCAACTCGGTTTTACAGTGAAAACTGCAGGAACTTCAAACCGGCACTAGGAAACAGACTGAGAAAGCAGAGAAAAAGTGTCTCATGCAACCCGTTCCCTTGGTGCTACATGAACGAACGTCTCTCCACTTGCTCAGTTCTGAGAGATAAGTGTGTGTGAAAGCCGTCCTTCACCTAGCTTGTTCGGAACACAAAGTTTCTTTTCAGTTGCAAACTCCATTCCATACATATATATGGGGAGGAACTAGCTCCAACTCGGTTTGACAGTGAAAACTGCAGGAACTTCAAACCGGCACTAGGAAACAGACTGAGAAAGCAGAGAAAAAGTGTCTCCTGCAACCCGTTCCCTTGGTGCTACATGAAAGAACGTCTCTCGACTTGCTCAGTTCTGAGAGATAAGTGTGTATGAAAGCCGTCCTTCACCTAGCTTGTTGGGAACACAAAGTTTCTTTTCATTTGCAAACTCCACTCCATACATATATATGGGGAGGTACTAGCTCCAACTCGGTTTGACAGTGAAAACTGCAGGAACTTCCAACCGGCACTAGGAAACAGACTGAGAAAGCAGAGAAAAAGTGTCTCCTGCAAACCGTTCCCTTGGTGCTAGATGAACGAACGTCTCTCCACTTGCTCAGTTCTGAGAGATAAGTGTGTGTGAAAGCCGTCCTTCAACTTGCTTGTTGGGAACACAAAGTTTGTTTTCAGTTGCAAACTCCATTACATACATATATATGGGGAGGTAGAAGCTCCAACTCGGTTTTACAGTGAAAACTGCAGGAACTTCAAACCGGCACTAGGAAACAGACTGAGAAAGCAGAGAAAAAGTGTCTCATGCAACGCGTTCCCTTGGTGCTACATGAACGAACGTCTCTCCACTTGCTCAGTTCTGAGAGATAAGTGTGTGTGAAAGCCGTCCTTCACCTAGCTTGTTCGGAACACAAAGTTTCTTTTCAGTTGCAAACTCCATTCCATACATATATATGGGGAGGAACTAGCTCCAACTCGGTTTGACAGTGAAAACTGCAGGAACTTCAAACCGGCACTAGGAAACAGACTGAGAAAGCAGAGAAAAAGTGTCTCCTGCAACCCGTTCCCTTGGTGCTAGATGAACGAACGTCTCTCCACTTGCTCAGTTCTGAGAGATAAGTGTGTGTGAAAGCCGTCCTTCACCTAGCTTGTTGGGAACACAAAGTTTCTTTTCAGTTGCAAACTCCATTCCATACATATATAAGGGGAGGTACTAGCTCCAACTCGGTTTGACAGTGAAAACTGCAGGATCTTCAAACCGGCACTAGGAAACCGACTGAGAAAGGAGAGAAAAAGTGTCTCCTGCAACCAGTTCCCTTGGTGCTAGATGAACGAACGTCTCTCCACTTGCTCAGTTCTGAGAGATAAGTGTGTGTGAAAGCCGTCCTTCAACTTGCTTGTTGGGAACACAAAGTTTCTTTTCAGTTGCAAACTCCCTTACATACATATATATGGGGAGGTAGAAGCTCCAACTCGGTTTTACAGTGAAAACTGCAGGAACTTCAAACCGGCACTAGGAAACAGACTGAGAAAGCAGAGAAAAAGTGTCTCCTGCAACCCGTTCCCTTGGTGCTAGATGAACGAACGTCTCTCCACTTGCTAAGTTCTGAGAGATAAGTGTGTGTGAAAGCCGTCCTTCACCTAGCTTGTTGGGAACACAAAGTTTCTTTTCAGTTGCAAACTCCATTCCATACATATATATGGGGAGGTACAAACTGCAACTCGGTTTTACTGTGAAAACTGCAGGAACTTCAATCCGGCACTAGGAAACAGACTGAGGAAGCAGAGAAAAAGTGTCCCCTGCAACCCGTTCCCTTGGTGCTAGATGAACGAACGTCTCTCCACTTGCTCAGTTCTGAGAGATAAGTGTGTGTGAAAGCCGTACTTCACCTAGCTTGTTGGGAACACAAAGTTTCTTTTCAGTTGCAAACTCCATTCCATACATATATAAGGGGAGGTACTAGCTCCAACTCGGTTTGACAGTGAGAACTGCAGGATCTTCAAACCGGCACTAGGAAACCGACTGAGAAAGGAGAGAAAAAGTGTCTCCTGCAACCCGTTCCTTTGGTGCTAGATGAACGAACGTCTCTCCACTTTCTCATTTCTGAGAGATAAGTGTGTGTGAAAGCCGTCCTTCACCTTGCTTGTTGGGAACACAAAGTTTCTTTTCAGTTGCAAACTCCATTCCATACATATATATGGGGAGGTAGAAGCTCCAACTCTGTTTTACAGTGAAAACTGCAGGAACTTCAAACCGGCACTAGGAAACAGACTGAGAAAGCAGAGAAAAAGTGTCTCCTGCAAACCGTTCCCTTGGTGCTAGATGAACGAACGTCTCTCCACTTGCTCAGTTCTGAGAGATAAGAGTGTGTGAAAGCCGTCCTTCACCTAGCTTGTTGGGAACACAAAGTTTCTTTTCAGTTGCAAACTCCATTCCATACATATATATGGGGAGGTAGAAGCTCCAACTCGGTTTTACAGTGAAAACTGCAGGAACTTCAAACCGGCACTAGGAAACAGACTGAGAAAGCAGAGAAAAAGTGTCCCCTGCAACCCGTTCCCTTGGTGCTAGATGAACGAACGTCTCTCCACTTGCTCAGTTCTGAGAGATAAGTGTGTGTGAAAGCCGTCCTTCACCTAGCTTGTTGGGAACACAAAGTTTCTTTTCAGTTGCAAACTCCATTCCATACATATATATGGGGTGGTACAAGCTCCAACTCGCTTTTACTGTGAAAACTGCAGGAACTTCAAACCGGCACTAGGAAACAAACTGTGAAAGCAGAGGAAAAGTGTCTCCTGCAACCCGTTCCCTTGGTGCTAGATGAACGAACGTCTCTCCACTTTCTCATTTCTGAGAGATAAGTGTGTGTGAAAGCCGTCCTTCACCTTGCTTGTTGGGAACACAAAGTTTCTTTTCAGTTGCAAACTCCATTCCATACATATATATGGGGAGGTAGAAGCTCCAACTCGGTTTTACAGTGAAAACTGCAGGAACTTCAAACCGGCACTAGGAAACAGACTGAGAAAGCAGAGAAAAAGTGTCTCCTGCAAACCGTTCCCTTGGTGCTAGATGAACGAACGTCTCTCCACTTGCTAAGTTCTGAGAGACAAGTGTGTGTGAAAGCCGTCCTTCACCTAGCTTGTTGGGAACACAAAGTTTCTTTTCAGTTGCAAACTCCATTCCATACATATATAAGGGGAGGTACTAGCTCCAACTCGGTTTGACAGTGAAAACTGCAGGATCTTCAAACCGGCACTAGGAAACCGACTGAGAAAGGAGAGAAAAAGTGTCTCCTGCAACCCGTTCCTTTGGTGCTAGATGAACGAACGTCTCTCCACTTTCTCATTTCTGAGAGATAAGTGTGTGTGAAAGCCGTCCTTCACCTTGCTTGTTGGGAACACAAAGTTTCTTTTCAGTTTCAAACTCCATTCCATACATATATATGGGGAGGTAGAAGCTCCAACTCTGTTTTACAGTGAAAACTGCAGGAACTTCAAACCGGCACTAGGAAACAGACTGAGAAAGCAGAGAAAAAGTGTCTCCTGCAAACCGTTCCCTTGGTGCTAGATGAACGAACGTCTCTCCACTTGCTCAGTTCTGAGAGATAAGTGTGTGTGAAAGCCGTCCTTCACCTAGCTTGTTGGGAACACAAAGTTTCTTTTCAGTTGCAAACTCCATTCCATACATATATATGGGGAGGTAGAAGCTCCAACTCGGTTTTACAGTGAAAACTGCAGGAACTTCAAACCGGCACTAGGAAACAGACTGAGAAAGCAGAGAAAAAGTGTCCCCTGCAACCCGTTCCCTTGGTGCTAGATGAACGAACGTCTCTCCACTTGCTCAGTTCTGAGAGATAAGTGTGTGTGAAAGCCGTCCTTCACCTAGCTTGTTGGGAACACAAAGTTTCTTTTCAGTTGCAAACTCCATTCCATACATATATATGGGGAGGTACAAGCTCCAACTCGCTTTTACTGTGAAAACTGCAGGAACTTCAAACCGGCACTAGGAAACAAACTGTGAAAGCAGAGGAAAAGTGTCTCCTGCAACCCGTTCCCTTGGTGCTAGATGAACGAACGTCTCTCCACTTTCTCATTTCTGAGAGATAAGTGTGTGTGAAAGCCGTCCTTCACCTTGCTTGTTGGGAACACAAAGTTTCTTTTCAGTTGCAAACTCCATTCCATACATATATATGGGGAGGTAGAAGCTCCAACTCGGTTTTACAGTGAAAACTGCAGGAACTTCAAACCGGCACTAGGAAACAGACTGAGAAAGCAGAGAAAAAGTGTCTCCTGCAAACCGTTCCCTTGGTGCTAGATGAACGAACGTCTCTCCACTTGCTCAGTTCTGAGAGATAAGTGTGTGTGAAAGCCGTCCTTCACCTAGCTTGTTGGGAACACAAAGTTTCTTTTCAGTTGCAAACTCCATTCCATACATATATATGGGGAGGTACAAGCTCCAACTCGGTTTGACAGTGAAAACTGCAGGAACTTCTAACCGGCACTAGGAAACAGACTGAGAAAGCAGAGAAAAAGTGTCTCCTGCAACCCGTTCCCTTGGTGCTAGATGAACGAAAGTCTCTCCACTAGCTCAGTTCTGAAAGATAAGTGTGTGTGAAAGCCGTCCTTCACCTAGCTTGTTGGGAACACAAAGTTTCTTTTCAGTTGCAAACTCCATTCCATACATATATATGGGGAGGTACAAGCTCCAACTCGCTTTTACTGTGAAAACTGCAGGAACTTCAAACCGGCACTAGGAAACAGACTGAGGATGCAGAGAAAATGTGTCTCCTGCAACCCGTTCCCTTGGTGCTAGATGAACGAACTTCTCTCCACTTGCTCAGTTCTGAGAGTTAAGTGTGTGTGAAAGCCGTACTTCACCTAGCTTGTTGGGAACACAAAGTTTCTTTGCAGTTGCAAACTCCATTCCATACATATATATGGGGAGGTACTAGCTCCAAATCGGTTTGACAGTGAAAACTGCAGGAACTTCTAACCGGCACTAGGAAACAGACTGAGAAAGCAGAGAAAAAGTGTCTCCTGCAACCCGTTCCCTTGGTGCTAGATGAACGAAAGTCTCTCCACTTGCTCTGTTCTGAGAGATAAGTGTGTGTGAAAGCCGTACTTCACCAGCTTGTTGGGAACACAAAGTTTCTTTTCAGTTGCAAACTCCATTCCATACATATATATGGGGAGGTACAAGCTCCAACTCGGTTTGACAGTGAAAACTGCAGGAACTTCAAACCGGCACTAGGAAACAGACTGAGAAAGCAGAGAAAAAGTGTAACCTGCAACCCGTTCCCTTGGTGCTAGATGAACGAACGTCTCTCCACTTGCTCAGTTCTGAGAGATAAGTGTGTGTGAAAGCCGTCCTTCACCTAGCTTGTTGGGAACACAAAGTTTCTTTTCAGTTGCAAACTCCATTCCATACATATATATGGGGAGGTACAAGCTCCAACTCGCTTTTACTGTGAAAACTGCAGGAACTTCAAACCGGCACTAGGAAACAGACTGAGGAAGCAGAGAAAATGTGTCTCCTGCAACCCGTTCCCTTAGTGCTAGATGAACGAACTTCTCTCCACTTGCTCAGTTCTGAGAGATAAGTGTGTGTGAAAGCCGTCCTTCACCTAGCTTTTTGGAAACACAAAGTTTCTTTTCAGTTGCAAACTCCATTCCATACATATATATGGGGAGGTTCTAGCTCCAACTCGGTTTGACAGTGAAAACTGCAGGAACTTCAAACCGGCACTAGGAAACAGACTGAGAAAGCAGAGAAAAAGTGTCTCCTGCAACCCGTTCCCTTGGTGCTAGATGAACGAACGTCTCTCCACTTGCTCTGTTCTGAGAGATAAGTGTGTGTGAAAGCCGTACTTCACCTAGCTTGTTGGGAACACAAAGTTTCTTTTCAGTTGCAAACTCCATTCCATACATATATATGGGGAGGCAGAAGCTCCAACTCGGTTTTACAGTGAAAACTGCAGGAACTTCAAATCGGCACTAGGAAACAGACTGAGAAAGCAGAGAAAAAGTGTCCCCTGCAACCCGTTCCCTTGGTGCTAGATGAACGAACGTCTCTCCACTTGCTCAGTTCTGAGAGATAAGTGTGTGTGAAAGCCGTCCTTCACCTAGCTTGTTGGGAACACAAAGTTTCTTTTCAGTTGCAAACTCCATTCCATACATATATATGGGGAGGTACAAGCTCCAACTCGCTTTTACTGTGAAAACTGCAGGAACTTCAAACCGGCACTAGGAAACAGACTGAGGAAGCAGAGAAAATGTGTCTCCTGCAACCCGTTCCCTTGGTGCTAGATGAACGAACTTCTCTCCACTTGCTCAGTTCTGAGAGATAAGTGTGTGTGAAAGCCGTACTTCACCTAGCTTGTTGGGAACACAAAGTTTCTTTGCAGTTGCAAACTCCATTCCATACATATATATGGGGAGGTACTAGCTCCAACTCGGTTTGACAGTGAAAACTGCAGGAACTTCAAACCGGCACTAGGAAACAGACTGAGAAAGCAGAGAAAAAGTGTCTCCTGCAACCCGTTCCCTTGGTGCTAGATGAACGAACGTCTCTCCACTTGCTCAGTTCTGAGAGATAAGTGTGTGTGAAAGCCGTCCTTCACCTAGCTTTTTGGGAACACAAAGTTTCTTTTCAGTTGCAAACTCCATTCCATACATATATATGGGGAGGTTCTAGCTCCAACTCGGTTTGACAGTGAAAACTGCAGGAACTTCAAACCGGCACTAGGAAACAGACTGAGAAAGCAGAGAAAAACTGTCTCCTGCAACCCGTTCCCTTGGTGCTAGATGAACGAACGTCTCTCCACTTGCTCTGTTCTGAGAGATAAGTGTGTGTGAAAGCCGTACTTCACCTAGCTTGTTGGGAACACAAAGTTTCTTTTCAGTTGCAAACTCCATTCCATACATATATATGGGGAGGCAGAAGCTCCAACTCGGTTTTACAGTGAAAACTGCAGGAACTTCAAATCGGCACTAGGAAACAGACTGAGAAAGCAGAGAAAAAGTGTCCCCTGCAACCCGTTCCCTTGGTGCTAGATGAACGAACGTCTCTCCACTTGCTCAGTTCTGAGAGATAAGTGTGTGTGAAAGCCGTCCTTCACCTAGCTTGTTGGGAACACAAAGTTTCTTTTCAGTTGCAAACTCCATTCCATACATATATATGGGGAGGTACAAGCTCCAACTCGCTTTTACTGTGAAAACTGCAGGAACTTCAAACCGGCACTAGGAAACAGACTGAGGAAGCAGAGAAAATGTGTCTCCTGCAACCCGTTCCCTTGGTGCTAGATGAACGAACTTCTCTCCACTTGCTCAGTTCTGAGAGATAAGTGTGTGTGAAAGCCGTACTTCACCTAGCTTGTTGGGAACACAAAGTTTCTTTGCAGTTGCAAACTCCATTCCATACATATATATGGGGAGGTACTAGCTCCAAATCGGTTTGATAGTGAAAACTGCAGGAACTTCTAACCGGCACTAGGAAACAGACTGAGAAAGCAGAGAAAAAGTGTCTCCTGCAACCCGTTCCCTTGGTGCTAGATGAACGAAAGTCTCTCCACTTGCTCTGTTCTGAGAGATAAGTGTGTGTGAAAGCCGTACTTCACAAGCTTGTTGGGAACACAAAGTTTCTTTTCAGTTGCAAACTCCATTCCATACATATATATGGGGAGGTACAAGCTCCAACTCGGTTTGACAGTGAAAACTGCAGGAACTTCAAACCGGCACTAGGAAACAGACTGAGAAAGCAGAGAAAAAGTGTAACCTGCAACCCGTTCCCTTGGTGCTAGATGAACGAACGTCTCTCCACTTGCTCAGTTCTGAGAGATAAGTGTGTGTGAAAGCCGTCCTTCACCTAGCTTGTTGGGAACACAAAGTTTCTTTTCAGTTGCAAACTCCATTCCATACATATATATGGGGAGGTACAAGCTCCAAATCGCTTTTACTGTGAAAACTGCAGGAACTTCAAACCGGCACTAGGAAACAGACTGAGGAAGCAGAGAAAATGTGTCTCCTGCAACCCGTTCCCTTGGTGCTAGATGAACGAACTTCTCTCCACTTGCTCAGTTCTGAGAGATAAGTGTGTGTGAAAGCCGTACTTCACCTAGCTTGTTGGGAACACAAAGTTTCTTTGCAGTTGCAAACTCCATTCCATACATATATATGGGGAGGTACTAGCTCCAAATCGGTTTGACAGTGAAAACTGCAGGAACTTCTAACCGGCACTAGGAAACAGACTGAGAAAGCAGAGAAAAAGTGTCTCCTGCAACCCGTTCCCTTGGTGCTAGATGAACGAAAGTCTCTCCACTTGCTCTGTTCTGAGAGATAAGTGTGTGTGAAAGCCGTACTTCACCTAGCTTGTTGGGAACACAGAGTTTCTTTTCAGTTGCAAACTCCATTCCATACATATATATGGGGAGGCAGAAGCTCCAACTCGGTTTTACAGTGAAAACTGCAGGAACTTCAAATCGGCACTAGGAAACAGACTGAGAAAGCAGAGAAAAAGTGTCCCCTGCAACCCGTTCCCTTGGTGCTAGATGAACGAACGTCTCTCCACTTGCTCAGTTCTGAGAGATAAGTGTGTGTGAAAGCCGTCCTTCACCTAGCTTGTTGGGAACACAAAGTTTCTTTTCAGTTGCAAACTCCATTCCATACATATATATGGGGAGGTACAAGCTCCAACTCGGTTTGACAGTGAAAACTGCAGGAACTTCTAACCGGCACTAGGAAACAGACTGAGAAAGCAGAGAAAAAGTGTCTCCTGCAACCCGTTCCCTTGGTGCTAGATGAACGAAAGTCTCTCCACTTGCTCAGTTCTGAGAGATAAGTGTGTGTGAAAGCCGTCCTTCACCTAGCTTGTTGGGAACACAAAGTTTCTTTTCAGTTGCAAACTCCATTCCATACATATATATGGGGAGGTAGAAGCTCCAACTCGCTTTTACTGTGAAAACTGCAGGAACTTCAAACCGGCACTAGGAAACAGACTGAGGAAGCAGAGAAAATGTGTCTCCTGCAACCCGTTCCCTTGGTGCTAGATGAACGAACTTCTCTCCACTTGCTCAGTTCTGAGAGATAAGTGTGTGTGAAAGCCGTACTTCACCTAGCTTGTTGGGAACACAAAGTTTCTTTGCAGTTGCAAACTCCATTCCATACATATATATGGGGAGGTACTAGCTCCAAATCTGTTTGACAGTGAAAACTGCAGGAACTTCTAACCGGCACTAGGAAACAGACTGAGAAAGCAGAGAAAAAGTGTCTCCTGCAACCCGTTCCCTTGGTGCTAGATGAACGAAAGTCTCTCCACTTGCTCTGTTCTGAGAGATAAGTGTGTGTGAAAGCCGTACTTCACCAGCTTGTTGGGAACACAAAGTTTCTTTTCAGTTGCAAACTCCATTCCATACATATATATGGGGAGGTACAAGCTCCAACTCGGTTTGACAGTGAAAACTGCAGGAACTTCAAACCGGCACTAGGAAACAGACTGAGAAAGCAGAGAAAAAGTGTAACCTGCAACCCGTTCCCTTGGTGCTAGATGAACGAACGTCTCTCCACTTGCTCAGTTCTGAGAGATAAGTGTGTGTGAAAGCCGTCCTTCACCTAGCTTGTTGGGAACACAAAGTTTCTTTTCAGTTGCAAACTCCATTCCATACATATATATGGGGAGGTACAAGCTCCAACTCGCTTTTACTGTGAAAACTGCAGGAACTTCAAACCGGCACTAGGAAACAGACTGAGGAAGCAGAGAAAATGTGTCTCCTGCAACCCGTTCCCTTGGTGCTAGATGAACGAACTTCTCTCCACTTGCTCAGTTCTTAGAGATAAGTGTGTGTGAAAGCCGTACTTCACCTAGCTTGTTGGGAACACAAAGATTCTTTGCAGTTGCAAACTCCATTCCATACATATATATGGGGAGGTACTAGCTCCAAATCGGTTTGACAGTGAAAACTGCAGGAACTTCTAACCGGCACTAGGAAACAGACTGAGAAAGCAGAGAAAAAGTGTCTCCTGCAACCCGTTCCCTTGGTGCTAGATGAACGAAAGTCTCTCCACTTGCTCTGTTCTGAGAGATAAGTGTGTGTGAAAGCCGTACTTCACCAGCTTGTTGGGAACACAGAGTTTCTTTTCAGTTGCAAACTCCATTCCATACATATATATGGGGAGGTAGAAGCTCCAACTCGGTTTTACAGTGAAAACTGCAGGAACTTCAAACCGGCACTAGGAAACAGACTGAGAAAGCAGAGAAAAAGTGTCTCCTGCAACCCGTTCCCTTGGTGCTAGATGAACGAACGTCTCTCCACTTGCTCATTTCTGAGAGATAAGTGTGTGTGAAAGCCGTCCTTCACCTTGCTTGTTGGGAACACAAAGTTTCTTTTCAGTTCAAACTCCATTCCATACATATATATGGGGAGGTAGAAGCTCCAACTCGGTTTGACAGTGAAAACTGCAGGAACTTCAAACCGGCACTAGGAAACAGACTGAGAAAGCAGAGAAAAAGTGTCTCCTGCAACCCGTTCCCTTGGTGCTAGATGAACGAACGTCTCTCCACTTGCTCAGTTCTGAGAGATAAGTGTGTGTGAAAGCCGTCCTTCACCTAGCTTGTAGGGAACACAAAGTTTCTTTTCAGTTGCAAACTCCATTCCATACATATATATGGGGAGGTAGAAGCTCCAACTCGGTTTTACAGTGAAAACTGCAGGAACTTCAAACCGGCACTAGGAAACAGACTGAGAAAGCAGAGAAAAAGTGCCTCCTGCAACCCGTTCCCTTGGTGCTACATGAACGAACGTCATTCCACTTGCTCAGTTCTGAGAGATAAGTGTGTGTGAAAGCCGTACTTCACCTAGCTTGTTGGGAACACAAAGTTTCTTTTCAGTTGCAAACTCCATTCCATACATATGTATGGGGAGTTACTAGCTCCAACTCGGTTTTACAGTGAAAACTGCAGGAACTTCAAACCGGCACTAGGAAACAGACTGAGAATGCAGAGAAAAAGTGTCTACTGCAACCCGTTCCCTTGGTGCTAGATGAACGAACGTCTCTCCACTTGCTCTGTTCTGAGAGATAAGTGTGTGTGAAAGCCGTCCTTCACCTAGCTTGTTGGGAACACAAAGTTTCTTTTCAGTTGCAAACTCCATTCCATACATATATATGGGGAGGTAGAAGCTCCAACTCGGTTTTACAGTGAAAACTGCAGGAATTTCATACCGGCACTAGGAAACAGACTGAGAAAGTAGAGAAAAAGTGTACCCTGCAACCCGTTCCCTTGGTGCTAGATGAACGAACGTCTCTCCACTTGCTCAGATCTGAGAGATAAGTGTGTGTGAAAGCCGTACTTCACCTAGCTTGTTGGGAACACAAAGTTTCTTTTCAGTTGCAAACTCCATTGCATACATATATATGGGGAGGTACTAGCTCCAACTCGGTTTGACAGTGAAAACTGCAGGAACTTCTAACCGGCACTAGGAAACAGACTGAGAAAGCAGAGAAAAAGTGTCTCCTGCAAACCGTTCCCTTGGTGCTAGATGAACGAACGTCTCTCCACTTGCTCTGTTCTGAGAGATAAGTGTGTGTGAAAGCCGTCCTTCACCTAGCTTGTTGGGAACACAGAGTTTCTTTCAGTTGCAAACTCCATTCCATACATATATACGAGGAGGTAGAAGCTCCAACTAGGTTTTACAGTGAAAACTGCAGGAACTTCAAACCGGCACTAGGAAACAGACTGAGAAAGCAGAGAAAAAGTGTCCCCTGCAACCCGTTCCCTTGGTGCTAGATGAACGAACGTCTCTCCACTTGCTCAGTTCTGAGAGATAAGTGTGTGTGAAAGCCGTCCTTCACCTAGCTTGTTGGGAACACAAAGTTTCTTTTCAGTTGCAAACCCCATTCCATACATATATATGGGGAGGTAGAAGCTCCAACTCGCTTTTACTGTGAAAACTGCAGGAACTTCAAACCGGCACTAGGAAACAGACTGAGAAAGCAGAGAAAAAGTGTCCCCTGCAACCCGTTCCCTTGGTGCTAGATGAACGAACGTTTCTCCACTTGCTCATTTCTGAGAGATAAGTGTGTGTGAAAGCCGTCCTTCACCTTGCTTGTTGGGAACACAAAGTTTCTTTTCAGTTGCAAACTCCATTCCATACATATATATGGGGAGGTAGAAGCTCCAACACAGTTTTACAGTGAAAACTGCAGGAACTTCAAACCGGCACTAGGAAACAGACTGAGAAAGCAGAGAAAAAGTGTCTCCTCCAAACCGTTCCCTTGGTGCTAGATGGACGAACGTCTCTCCACTTGCTCAGTTCTGAGAGATAAGTGTGTGTGAAAGCCGTCCTTCACCTAGCTTGTTGGGAACACAAAGTTTCTTTTCAGTTGCAAACTCCATTCCATACATATATATGGGGAGGTACTAGCTCCAACTCGGTTTGACAGTGAAAACTGCAGGAACTTCAAACCGGCACTAGGAAACAGACTGAGAAAGCAGAGAAAAAGTGTCTCCTGCAACCCGTTACCTTGGTGCTAGATGAACGAACGTCTCTCCACTTGCTCAGTTCTGAGAGATAAGTGTGTGTGAAAGCCGTCCTTCACCTAGCTTTTTGGGAACACAAAGTTTCTTTTCAGTTGCAAACTCCATTACATACATATATATGGGGAGGTTCTAGCTGCAACTCGGTTTGACAGTGAAAACTGCAGGAACTTCAAACCGGCACTAGGAAACAGACTGAGAAAGCAGAGAAAAAGTGTCTCCTGCAAACCGTTCCCTTGATGCTAGATGAACGAACGTCTCTCCACTTGCTCTGTTCTGAGAGATAAGTGTGTGTGAAAGCCGTACTTCACCTAGCTTGTTGGGAACACAAAGTTTCTTTTCAGTAGCAAACTCCATTCCATACATATATATGGGGAGGTAGAAGCTCCAACTCGGTTTTACAGTGAAAACTGCAGGAACTTCAAACCGGCACTAGGAAACAGACTGAGAAAGCAGAGAAAAAGTGTCCCCTGCAACCCGTTCCCTTGGTGCTAGATGAACGAACGTCTCTCCACTTGCTCAGTTCTGAGAGATAAGTGTGTGTGAAAGCCGTCCTTCACCTAGCTTGTTGGGAACACAAAGTTTCTTTTCAGTTGCAAACTCCATTCCATACATATATATGGGGAGGTACAAGCTCCAACTCGGTTTTACAGTGAAAACTGCAGGAACTTCAAACCGGCACTAGGAAACAGACTGAGGAAGCAGAGAAAAAGTGTCTCCTGCAACCCGTTCCCTTGGTGCTAGATGAACGAACGTCTCTCCACTTGCTCAGTTCTGAGAGATAAGTGTGTGAGAAAGCCGTACTTCACCTAGGTTGTTGGGAACACAAAGTTTCTTTTCAGTTGCAAACTCCATTCCATACATATATATGGGGAGGTACTAGCTCCAACTCGGTTTGACAGTGAAAACTGCAGGAACTTCTAACCGGCACTAGGAAACAGACTGAGAAAGCAGAGAAAAAGTGTCTCCTGCAACCCGTTCCCTTTGTGCTAGATGAACGAACGTCTCTCCACTTGCTCTGTTCTGAGAGATAAGTGTGTGTGAAAGCCGTCCTTCACCTAGCTTGTTGGGAACACAAAGTTTCTTTTCAGTTGCAAACTCCATTCCATACATATATATGGGGAGGTACAAGCTCCAACTCGGTTTGACAGTGAAAACTGCAGGAACTTCTAACCGGCACTAGGAAACAGACTGAGGAAGCAGAGAAAAAGTTTCTCCTGCAACCCGTTCCCTTGGTGCTAGATGAACGAACGTCTCTCCACTTGCTCAGTTCTGAAAGATATTTGTGTGTGAAAGCCGTGCTTCACCTAGCTTGTTGGGAACACAAAGTTTCTTTTCAGTTGCAAACTCCATTCCATACATATATATGGGGAGGTACTAGCTCCAAATCGGTTTGACAGTGAAAACTGCAGGAACTTCAAACCGGCACTAGGAAACAGACTGAGAAAGCAGAGAAAAAGTGTCTCCTGCAACCCGTTCCGTTGGTGCTAGATGAACGAACGTCTCTCCACTTGCTCAGTTCTGAGAGATAAGTGTGTGTGAAAGCCGTCCTTCACCTAGCTTGTTGGGAACACAAAGTTTCTTTTCAGTTGCAAACTCCATTCCATACATATATAAGGGGAGGTAGTATCTCCAACTCGGTTTTACAGTGAAAACTGCAGGAACTTCAAACCGGCACTAGGAATCAGACTGAGAAAGCAGAGAAAAAGTGTCTCCTGCAACCCGTTCCCTTGGAGCTAGGTGAAAGAATGTCTCTCCACTTGCTCAGTTCTGAGAGATAAGTGGGTGTGAAAGACTTCCTTCATATATCTTGTTGGGAACACATAGTTTCTTTTCAGTTGCTAACTCCACTCCATACATATAAATGGGGAGGTACTAGCTCCAACTCGGTTTTACAGTGAAAACTGCAGGAACTTCAAACCGGCACTAGGAATCAGACTGAGAAAGCAGAGTAAAAGTGTCTCCTGCAACCCGTTCCCTTGGTGCTAGATGAACGAATGTCTCTCCACTTGCTCAGTTCTGAGAGATAAGTGTGTGTGAAAGCCGACCTTCACCTAGCTTGTTGGGAACACAAAGTTTCTTTTCAGTTGCAAACGCCATTCCATACATATATATGGGGAGGTACTATCTCCAACTCGGTTTTACAGTGAAAACTGCAGGAATTTCTTAGCGGCACTTGGAAACAGACTGAGAAAGCAGAAAAAAATTGTCTCCTGCAACCCGTTCCCTTGGTGCTAAATGAACGAACGTCTCTCCATTTGCTCAGTTCTGAGAGATAAGTGTGTGTGAAAGCCGTCCTTCACCTAGCTTGTTGGGAACACAAAGTTTCTTTTCAGTTGCAAACTCCATTCCATACATATATATGGGGAGGTACTAGCTCCAACTCGGTTTTACAGTTAAACCTGAAGGAACTTCAAACCGGCACTAGGAAACAAACTGAGAAAGCAGAGAAAAAGTGTCCCCTGCAACCCGTTCCCTTGGTGCTAGATGAACGACCGTCTCTCCACTTGCTCAGTTCTGAGAGATAAGTGTGTGTGAAAGCCGACCTTCACCTAGCTTGTTGGGAACACAAAGTTTCTTTTCAGTTGCAAACACCATTCCATACATATATATGGGGAGGTACTAGCTCCAACTCGGTTTTACAGTGAAAACTGAAGGAACTTCAAACCGGCACTAGGAAACAGACTGAGAAAGCAGAGAAAAAGTGTCTCCTGCAACCCGTTCCCTTGGTGCTAGATGAACGAACGTCTCTCCACTTGCTGAGTTCCGAGAGATAAGTGTGTGTGAAAGCCGTCCTTCACCTAGCTTGTTGGGAACACAAAGTTTCTTTTCAGTTGCAAACTCCATTCCATACATATATATGGGGAGGTAGAAGCTCCAACTCTGTTTTACAGTGAAAACTGCAGGAATTTCATACCGGCACTAGGAAACAGACTGAGAAAGTAGAGAAAAAGTGTACCCTGCAACCCGTTCCCTTGGTGCTAGATGAACGAACGTCTCTCCACTTGCTCAGATCTGAGAGATAAGTGTGTGTGAAAGCCGTACTTCACCTAGCTTGTTGGGAACACAAAGTTTCTTTTCAGTTGCAAACTCCATTCCATACATATATATGGGGAGGTACTAGCTCCAACTCGGTTTGACAGTGAAAACTGCAGGAACTTCTAACCGGCACTAGGAAACAGACTGAGAAAGCAGAGAAAAAGTGTCTCCTGCAAACCGTTCCCTTGGTGCTAGATGAACGAACGTCTCTCCACTTGCTCTGTTCTGAGAGATAAGTGTGTGTGAAAGCCGTCCTTCACCTAGCTTGTTGGGAACACAGAGTTTCTTTTCAGTTGCAAACTCCATTCCATACATATATACGGGGAGGTAGAAGCTCCAACTAGGTTTTACAGTGAAAACTGCAGGAACTTCAAACCGGCACTAGGAAACAGACTGAGAAAGCAGAGAAAAAGTGTCCCCTGCAACCCGTTCCCTTGGTGCTAGATGAACGAACGTCTCTCCACTTGCTCAGTTCTGAGAGATAAGTGTGTGTGAAAGCCGTCCTTCACCTAGCTTGTTGGGAACACAAAGTTTCTTTTCAGTTGCAAACTCCATTCCATACATATATATGGGGAGGTACAAGCTCCAACTCGCTTTTACTGTGAAAACTGCAGGAACTTCAAACCGGCACTAGGAAACAGACTGAGAAAGCAGGGAAAAAGTGTCCCCTGCAACCCGTTCCCTTGGTGCTAGATGAACGAACGTCTCTCCACTTGCTCAGTTCTGAGAGATAAGTGTGTGTGAAAGCCGTCCTTCACCTAGCTTGTTGGGAACACAAAGTTTCTTTTCAGTTGCAAACTCCATTCCATACATATATATGGGGAGGTAGAAGCTCCAACTCGCTTTTACTGTGAAAACTGCAGGAACTTCAAACCGGCACTAGGAAACAGACTGAGAAAGCAGAGAAAAAGTGTCTCCTGCAAACCGTTCCCTTGGTGCTAGATGAACGAACGTCTCTCCACTTGCTCATTTCTGAGAGATAAGTGTGTGTGAAAGCCGTCCTTCACCTAGCTTGTTGGGAACACAAAGTTTCTTTTCAGTTGCAAACTCCATTCCATACATATATATGGGGAGGTAGAAGCTCCAACTCGGTTTTACAGTGAAAACTGCAGGAACTTCAAACCGGCACTAGGAAACAGACTGAGAAAGCAGAGAAAAAGTGTCCCCTGCAACCCGTTCCCTTGGTGCTAGATGAACGAAAGTTTCTCCACTTGCTCATTTCTGAGAGATAAGTGTGTGTGAAAGCCGTCCTTCACCTTGCTTGTTGGGAACACAAAGTTTCTTTTCAGTTGCAAACTCCATTCCATACATATATATGGGGAGGTAGAAGCTCCAACACAGTTTTACAGTGAAAACTGCAGGAACTTCAAACCGGCACTAGGAAACAGACTGAGAAAGCAGAGAAAAAGTGTCTCCTCCAAACCGTTCCCTTGGTGCTAGATGAACGAACGTCTCTCCACTTGCTCAGTTCTGAGAGATAAGTGTGTGTGAAAGCCGTCCTTCACCTAGCTTGTTGGGAACACAAAGATTCTTTTCAGTTGCAAACTCCATTCCATACATATATATGGGGAGGTACTAGCTCCAACTCGGTTTGACAGTGAAAACTGCAGGAACTTCAAACCGGCACTAGGAAACAGACTGAGAAAGCAGAGAAAAAGTGTCTCCTGCAACCCGTTCCCTTGGTGCTAGATGAACGAACGTCTCTCCACTTGCTCAGTTCTGAGAGATAAGTGTGTGTGAAAGCCGTCGTTCACCTAGCTTTTTGGGAACACAAAGTTTCTTTTCAGTTGCAAACTCCATTCCATACATATATATGGGGAGGTTCTAGCTGCAACTCGGTTTGACAGTGAAAACTGCAGGAACTTCAAACCGGCACTAGGAAACAGACTGAGAAAGCAGAGAAAAAGTGTCTCCTGCAAACCGTTCCCTTGATGCTAGATGAACGAACGTCTCTCCACTTGCTCTGTTCTGAGAGATAAGTGTGTGTGAAAGCCGTACTTCACCTAGCTTGTTGGGAACACAAAGTTTCTTTTCAGTAGCAAACTCCATTCCATACATATATATGGGGAGGTAGAAGCTCCAACTCGGTTTTACAGTGAAAACTGCAGGAACTTCAAACCGGCACTAGGAAACAGACTGAGAAAGCAGAGAAAAAGTATCCCCTGCAACCCGTTCCCTTGGTGCTAGATGAACGAACGTCTCTCCACTTGCTCAGTTCTGAGAGATAAGTGTGTGTGAAAGCCGTCCTTCACCTAGCTTGTTGGGAACACAAAGTTTCTTTTCAGTTGCAAACTCCATTCCATACATATATATGGGGAGGTACAAGCTCCAACTCGGTTTTACAGTGAAAACTGCAGGAACTTCAAACCGGCACTAGGAAACAGACTGAGGAAGCAGAGAAAAAGTGTCTCCTGCAACCCGTTCCCTTGGTGCTAGATGAACGAACGTCTCTCCACTTGCTCAGTTCTGAGAGATAAGTGTGTGTGAAAGCCGTACTTCACCTAGCTTGTTGGGAACACAAAGTTTCTTTTCAGTTGCAAACTCCATTCCATACATATATATGGGGAGGTACTAGCTCCAACTCGGTTTTACAGTGAAAACTGCAGGAACTTCAAACCGGCACTAGGAAACAGACTGAGAAAGCAGAGAAAAAGTGTCTCCTGCAAACCGTTCCCTTGGTGCTAGATGAACGAACGTCTCTCCACTTGCTGACTTCTGAGAGATAAGTGTGTGTGAAAGCCGTCCTTCACCTAGCTTGTTGGGAACACAAAGTTTCTTTCCAGTTGCAAACTCCATTCCATACATATATATGGGGAGGTAGAAGCTCCAACTCGCTTTTACTGTGAAAACTGCAGGAACTTCAAACCGGCACTAGGAAACAAACTGAGAAAGCAAAGAAAAAGTGTCTCCTGCAACCCGTTCCCTTGGTGCTAGATGAACGAACGTCTCTCCACTTGCTCATTTCTGAGAGATAAGTGTGTGTGAAAGCCGTCCTTCACCTAGCTTGTTGGGAACACAAAGTTTCTTTTCAGTTGCAAACTCCATTCCATACATATATATGGGGAGGTAGAAGCTCCAACACAGTTTTACAGTGAAAACTGCAGGAACTTCAAACCGGCACTAGGAAACAGACTGAGAAAGCAGAGAAAAAGTGTGTCCTGCAACCCGTTCCCTTGGTGCTAGATGAACGAACGTCTCTCCACTTGCTCAGTTCTGAGAGATAAGTGTGTGTGAAAGCCGTCCTTCACCTAGCTTGTTGGGAACACAAAGTTTCTTTTCAGTTGCAAACTCCATTCCATACATATATATGGGGAGGTACTAGCTCCAACTCGGTTTGACAGTGAAAACTGCAGGAACTTCAAACCGGCACTAGGAAACAGACTGAGAAAGCAGAGAAAAAGTGTCTCCTGCAACCCGTTCCCTTGATGCTAGATGAACGAACGTCTCTCCTCTTGCTCTGTTCTGAGAGATAAGTGTGTGTGAAAGCCGTACTTCACCTAGCTTGTTGGGAACACAAAGTTTCTTTTCAGTTGCAAACTCCATTCCTTACATATATATGGGGAGGTAGAAGCTCCAACTCGGTTTTACAGTGAAAACTGCAGGAACTTCAAACCGGCACTAGGAAACAGACTGAGAATGCAGAGAAAAAGTGTCCCCTGCAACCCGTTCCCTTGGTGCTAGATGAACGAACGTCTCTCCACTTGCTCAGTTCTGAGAGATAAGTGTGTGTGAAAGCCGTCGTTCACCTAGCTTTTTGGGAACACAAAGTTTCTTTTCAGTTGCAAACTCCATTCCATACATATATATGGGGAGGTACAAGCTCCAACTCGGTTTTACAGTGAAAACTGCAGGAACTTCAAACCGGCACTAGGAAACAGACTGAGGAAGCAGAGAAAAAGTGTCTCCTGCAACCCGTTCCCTTGGTGCTAGATGAACGAACGTCTCTCCACTTGCTCAGTTCTGAGAGATAAGTGTGTGTGAAAGCCGTACTTCACCTAGGTTGTTGGGAACACAAAGTTTCTTTTCAGTTGCAAACTCCATTCCATACATATATATGGGGAGGTACTAGCTCCAACTCGGTTTGACAGTGAAAACTGCAGGAACTTCTAACCGGCACTAGGAAACAGACTGAGAAAGCAGAGAAAAAGTGTCTCCTGCAACCCGTTCCCTTGGTGCTAGATGAACGAACGTCTCTCCACTTGCTCTGTTCTGAGAGATAAGTGTGTGTGAAAGCCGTCCTTCACCTAGCTTGTTGGGAACACAAAGTTTCTTTTCAGTTGCAAACTCCATTCCATACATATATATGGGGAGGTAGAAGCTCCAACACAGTTTTACAGTGAAAACTGCAGGAACTTCAAACCGGCACTAGGAAACAGACTGAGAAAGCAGAGAAAAAGTGTGTCCTGCAACCCGTTCCCTTGGTGCTAGATGAACGAACGTCTCTCCACTTGCTCAGTTCTGAGAGATAAGTGTGTGTGAAAGCCGTCCTTCACCTAGCTTGTTGGGAACACAAAGTTTCTTTTCAGTTGCAAACTCCATTCCATACATATATATGGGGAGGTACTAGCTCCAACTCGGTTTGACAGTGAAAACTGCAGGAACTTCAAACCGGCACTAGGAAACAGACTGAGAAAGCAGAGAAAAAGTGTCTCCTGCAACCCGTTCCCTTGATGCTAGATGAACGAACGTCTCTCCTCTTGCTCTGTTCTGAGAGATAAGTGTGTGTGAAAGCCGTACTTCACCTAGCTTGTTGGGAACACAAAGTTTCTTTTCAGTTGCAAACTCCATTCCTTACATATATATGGGGAGGTAGAAGCTCCAACTCGGTTTTACAGTGAAAACTGCAGGAACTTCAAACCGGCACTAGGAAACAGACTGAGAATGCAGAGAAAAAGTGTCCCCTGCAACCCGTTCCCTTGGTGCTAGATGAACGAACGTCTCTCCACTTGCTCAGTTCTGAGAGATAAGTGTGTGTGAAAGCCGTCCTTCACCTAGCTTGTTGGGAACACAAAGTTTCTTTTCAGTTGCAAACTCCATTCCATACATATATATGGGGAGGTACAAGCTCCAACTCGGTTTTACAGTGAAAACTGCAGGAACTTCAAACCGGCACTAGGAAACAGACTGAGGAAGCAGAGAAAAAGTGTCTCCTGCAACCCGTTCCCTTGGTGCTAGATGAACGAACGTCTCTCCACTTGCTCAGTTCTGAGAGATAAGTGTGTGTGAAAGCCGTACTTCACCTAGGTTGTTGGGAACACAAAGTTTCTTTTCAGTTGCAAACTCCATTCCATACATATATATGGGGAGGTACTAGCTCCAACTCGGTTTGACAGTGAAAACTGCAGGAACTTCTAACCGGCACTAGGAAACAGACTGAGAAAGCAGAGAAAAAGTGTCTCCTGCAACCCGTTCCCTTGGTGCTAGATGAACGAACGTCTCTCCACTTGCTCTGTTCTGAGAGATAAGTGTGTGTGAAAGCCGTCCTTCACCTAGCTTGTTGGGAACACAAAGTTTCTTTTCAGTTGCAAACTCCATTCCATACATATATATGGGGAGGTACAAGCTCCAACTCGGTTTGACAGTGAAAACTGCAGGAACTTCAAACCGGCACTAGGAAACAGACTGAGGAAGCAGAGAAAAAGTTTCTCCTGCAACCCGTTCCCTTGGTGCTAGATGAACGAACGTCTCTCCACTTGCTCAGTTCTGAAAGATATGTGTGTGTGAAAGCCGTGCTTCACCTAGCTTGTTGGGAACACAAAGTTTCTTTTCAGTTGCAAACTCCATTCCATACATATATATGGGGAGGTACTAGCTCCAAATCGGTTTGACAGTGAAAACTGCAGGAACTTCAAACCGGCACTAGGAAACAGACTGAGAAAGCAGAGAAAAAGTGTCTCCTGCAACCCGTTCCGTTGGTGCTAGATGAACGAACGTCTCTCCACTTGCTCAGTTCTGAGAGATAAGTGTGTGTGAAAGCCGTCCTTCACCTAGCTTGTTGGGAACACAAAGTTTCTTTTCAGTTGCAAACTCCATTCCATACATATATATGGGGAGGTAGTATCTCCAACTCGGTTTTACAGTGAAAACTGCAGGAACTTCAAACCGGCACTAGGAATCAGACTGAGAAAGCAGAGAAAAAGTGTCTCCTGCAACCCGTTCCCTTGGAGCTAGATGAAAGAATGTCTCTCCACTTGCTCAGTTCTGAGAGATAAGTGTGTGTGAAAGACTTCCTTCATATATCTTGTTGGGAACACATAGTTTCTTTTCAGTTGCTAACTCCACTCCATACATATAAATGGGGAGGTACTAGCTCCAACTCGGTTTTACAGTGAAAACTGCAGGAACTTCAAACCGGCACTAGGAATCAGACTGAGAAAGCAGAGAAAAAGTGTCTCCTTCAACCCGTTCCCTTGGTGCTAGATGAACGAATGTCTCTCCACTTGCTCAGTTCTGAGAGATAAGTGTGTGTGAAAGCCGACCTTCACCTAGCTTGTTGGGAACACAAAGTTTCTTTTCAGTTGCAAACGCCATTCCATACATATATATGGGGAGGTACTATCTCCAACTCGGTTTTACAGTGAAAACTGCAGGAATTTCTTAGCGGCACTTGGAAACAGACTGAGAAAGCAGAAAAAAATTGTCTCCTGCAACCCGTTCCCTTGGTGCTAAATGAACGAACGTCTCTCCATTTGCTCAGTTCTGAGAGATAAGTGTGTGTGAAAGCCGTCCTTCACCTAGCTTGTTGGGAACACAAAGTTTCTTTTCAGTTGCAAACTCCATTCCATACATATATATGGGGAGGTACTATCTCCAACTCGGTTTTACAGTGAAAACTGCAGGAACTTCCAACCGGCACTAGGAAACAGACTGAGAAAGCAGAGAAAAAGTGTCTCCTGCAACCCGTTCCATTGGTGCTAGATGAACTAACGTCTCTCCACTTGCTCAGTTCCGAGAGATAAGTGTGTGTGTAAGCCGTCCTTCACCTAGCTTGTTGGGAAAACAAAGTTTCTTTTCAGTTGCAAACTCCATTCCATACATATATATGGGGAGGTACTAGCTCCAACTCGGTTTTACAGTGAAAACTGAAGGAACTTCAAACCGGCACTAGGAAACAGACTGAGAAAGCAGAGAAAAAGTGTCTCCTGCAACCCGTTCCCTTGGTGCTAGATGAACGAACGTCTCTCCACTTGCTGAGTTCCGAGAGATAAGTGTGTGTGAAAGCCGTCCTTCACCTAGCTTGTTGGGAACACAAAGTTTCTTTTCAGTTACAAACTGCATTCCATACATATATAAGGGGAGGTACTAGCTCCAACTCGGTTTTACAGTGAAAACTGCAGGAACTTCAAACCGGCACTAGGAAACAGACTGAGAAAGCAGAGAATAGTGTCTCCTGCAGCCCGTTACCTTTGTGCTAGATGAACGAACGTCTCTCCACTTGCTCAGTTCTGAGAGATAAGTGTGTGTGAAAGCCGTCCTTTACCTAGCTTGTTGGGACCACAAAGTTTCTTTTTAGTTGCAAACTCCACTCCATACATATATATGGGCAGGTACTAGCTCCAACTCGGTTTGACAGTGAAAACTGCAGGAACTTCAAACCGGCACTAGGAAACAGACTGAGAAAGCAGAGAAAAAGTGTCTCCTGCCTCCCGTTCCCTTGGTGCTAGATGAACGAACGTCTCTCCACTTGCTCAGTTCTGAGAGATAAGTGTGTGTGAAAGCCGTCCTTCACCTAGCTTGTTGGGAACACAAAGTTTCTTTTCAGTTGTAACTCCACTCCATACATATATGTGGGGATCTACTAGCTCCAACTCGGTTTTACAGTGAAAACTGCAAGAACTTCAAACCAGCACTAGGAAACCGAATAAGAATCCATTATAAGTCTTTCTACTGATCCCACTCCCTTTTGTTAGTTGAACAAATGTCTCTCTATGTGTTGAATATTGAGTGTTAAGTTTTTGGTAAGTCTTCAATGTTCTAAATTGTTTAGAACACATTTTTTTTCTGTTGTAATCTGCACTACATACATATATATGGTGATTACTAGCTCCAACTCAGCTTTACAGAAAAACTTCTTGATATTTGCCCGGATCTAGGATAAGATACTGATAAACCAGAGTAATTTTTTCTACTACAGTCCATTCCATTTATACTGGATAATAGAACTTCTCTTCTCATTCTCAATTCTGACAGATAAATATTTGTGCATGGCATCAGAAAGCTTAATTGTTGGAAAAACCGTTTCTTTTCAGTGGGTAAATACACTACATGCATATATATGGGAAAGTACTAGCTCCAAGTCAATTTTACAGTGAAAACTGCGTGAACTTCAAAGTGTCACTCTGAATCATACTGTGAGTCCAGGGTTTGTGATTCTATTTCAACCCTTTTCCTTTTTATATATGAACGAACTTCTCTCCACTTGCACAATTCTGAGTGTTAAGTGTGTGTGAAAGTCTTCAATTAAATTTCTTGGGAACACACAGTTTCTCATGAGTGTTATAATTCACTACATTTGTATAAATGTGGAGATACTAGTTACAACTCGTATTTACAATGAAAACTGCATGAACTTCAAACCAGCACTAGGAAGCATAGTCAGAATCCAGTGTAGGTGTTTCTCCTGCACACCATTCCCTTTATGCTAGACAAATGAATATCTCTCCACATTCTCAATATTCAAAACTGAATGAGTGTTGAAGCCATCCTTCATCTACCTTGTTGATAACCCAGAGTTTCAGTCCAATGGAAATTACTTTTCTTTCATATATATAGGAACTTTCTAGCATGGACTCGGTTTTATACTGTAAACTTCTTTTATTTGAAACCGGCTTTGAGAAACATGCTGACAACTCATAGAATCTGTTTCTGTATATCACTTAACCTTCAATGCTGGATGAAAAAACTCCTCTCCACAGGCTTACTTCTGACATCTGAATTTGTTTTGGAGACGACCTTCACTTAACTTGTTTGAAAACCAGAGGTTCTGTTGTAGGGGAACTAAGCTACTTACGTATCTAAGGGCAGGCGCTCACTCCAACGTGGTTTTCCACACTAAATCGCTTTTACATTGAAAACGGCGTTAGGAAACATGCTGAAATTTTAGAGAATGTGTGTCTGTAATACCTCTGCATTTTATTCTGCATGAAGGAACTCCTCTCAACATGCTCAATTTTCATAACTCTATGAGTTTGGAAGCTTTAATTCACCTAGCTTGTTGGAAACCCAGAGTTTCAGTCCAAGGCAAACTAAGCTGCTTCCATATATATCGGGACGTAATAGTACTAACTCAATTTTAAACTGCAAATCGCCTTTACTTGAAATCGGCTTTGAGAAACATGCTGAGAAATCAGAGTAATTATTTCTGTATGTCACTTAACCTTCAATGCTGGATGAAAGAACGTCTCTCCACAAGCTCAATTCTGATATCTGAGTTTGCGTTGGAGCCGTCCTTCAGCTAACTTGTTGGAAATCCATAGTTTCTGGTACAGGGGAACTACGCTACTTACATATCTAAGGGGAGACACTCGCTCCAACGTGGTTTTCCACACTAAATCGCTTTTACATTGAAAAAGGCGTTAGGAAACATGCTTACAAATCAGAGAATTTGTGTCTAGAATACCTCTGCCTTTTATGCTGCATGAAGGAACGCCTCTCAACATGCTCAATTATCAGATCTGTACGAGTGTGAAAGCCGTTCTTCACCTAAGTTTTTGGAAAACCAGTGTTTCAGTCCAAGGTAAACTACTCTGCTTTCCAATATATGGGGATGTACTAGCATGAACTCGATTTTTCACTGCAATCGGCTTTTACTTGAAACCGGCTTTGAGAAACATGCTGAGAAATCAGAGTACTTGTTTCTGTATGTAACTTAACCTTCAAGGCTGGATGAAAGAAGCCTCTCCACAAGCTCACTTTTGACATCTGAATTTCTCTTGGAGCCGTCCTTCACCTAACTTGTTGGAACCCCAGAGTTTCTTGTATAGGGTAACTACGCTACTTACATTTGTAAGGGGGGGCTTTCGCTCCAACTTCGTTTTCCAGATCAAACCGCTTTTACATTGAAACCGGCATAAGAAACACGGTCAGAAATCAGAGAATGTGTGTCTAGAAGTCCCTCTGCCTTTTATGCTGGATGAAGGAACGCCTCTCCACATGCTCAATTTTCAGGAATATAGGAGTGTGGAAGCCACCTTTCACCTAGCTTGTTGGAAACCCAGATTTTCAGTCCAAGGTAAACTTCGCTGCTTTCATATATATGGGGACGTACTAGCACGAACTCAGTTTTTCACTGCAAACCGCTTTTACTTGAAACCGGGTTTAAGAAATATACTGAGAAATCAGAGAACGTGTTTGTACATCTCACTCTGCCTTTTATGTTTACTGTGAAACGGTGGTTTGAAAGAAAAATCACTTTGCTTTGGTAAACTGCTTTGAATCGAGTTCCTCCGCTTTGATATGTAAATTGGGTAGTTCCCGTTTTCCAGAAGCTCTGGTTTTCCAACAGGTTAGGAGAAGGACGTCTCCAACACAAATTCAAGTGTCAGAAGTGATCTTGTGGAAAGGTGTTCTTTCATCCAGCATTGAAGGTTAAGTGACATACAGAAATACTTACTCTGAATTCTCAGCATGTTTCCTAATGCCAGTTTCTAAGGAAGAGTGGTTTGCTGTGGAAAACCACTTTGGAGCGAGAGCCTCTGCTTAGATATGTAAGCAGCGTAGTTCCCCTAGACCAGAAACCCTTGTTTTCGAAGAAGTTATGTGAATGGCTCCAACTCACATTTAGATGTCAGAAGTGAGCATGTTGGGAGGCGTTCCTTCTTCCACCATTGAAGGTTAAGTGACATACTGAAACACTCACTCTGATTTCTTAGCATGTTTCTGAAATCCGTTTCAAGTAAAAACGTCTTGCAGTGGAAATGAGAGTTGGTGCTAGTTCGTTCGCATATATATGAAAGCAGCGTTGTTTCCCTAGTCCAGAAACTGTTGGTTCCCAACGAGCTAGGTGAAGGACGGCTTCCATACATATACAGGTTTGAAAATAGAGCATGTGTAGAGGCCTTATTTCACCCAGCATAAAAGGCAGAGTGACATATAGAAACACATTCTCTGATTTCTCAGCATGTTTACTAACGCCGATTTCAAAGTAAAAGTAGTTAGCTGTGGAAATCCACGTTGAAGCGAGTGCCTCCCCTTAGACATGTTAGTAGCGTAGTTCCCCTAGACCAGAAACAATGGGTTTACTGCAAGTTAGGTGAAGGACAGTTCCAACACACATTCAGCTGTCATACGTGAGCATGTGGAGATGCGTTCTTTCATCCAGCATTGAAGGTAAAGTGACATACAGAAACATTTACTCTGATTTCTCAGAATGTTTCGCAAAGCCGGTTTCAAGTAAAAGCAGTTTGCATAGGAAAACCGAGTTGGTGTTAGTACATTGCCATATATATGAAAGCTGCGTAGTTTCCCTAGTCCAGAAATTCTGTGTTCCCAACAAGCTTGGTGAAGGACGGCCTCCACACTTATACAGATCTGAAAATAGAGCATGTGGAGTGATGTTCTTTCATCCAGCATAAAAGGCAGAGTGACATGCAGAAACACATTCTCTGATTTCTCAGCATGTTTACTAACGCCGATTTAAAAGTAAAAGCTGTTTGTGTGGAAAACTGCATTGGAGAGAGTGCCTCCCCTTAGATATGTAAGCAGCGTAGTACCCCTAGACCAGAAAATCTTGTTTTCCAACATTTTAAGTGAAGGACGTCTCCAACACTCATCCAGCTGTCATAAGTGAGCATGTGGAGAGGCGTTCTTTCATCCTGCATTGAAGGTTAAGTGACATACTGAAACACTATCTCTGATTTCTCAGCATGTTTCTCAAAGCCGGTTTCAAGTAAAGCGGTTTGCAGTGGAAATGAGGGTTGGTGCTAGGACGTCCCCAAATATAAGAAAGCAGCGTAGTTCCCCTAGTCCTGAAATTATGGTTCCCAACAAATAGGTGAAAGAAGGCTTCCATACATATACAGATTTGAAAATAGAGCATTTGGAGTGGCGTTCTTTCATCCATCATAAAAGGCAGAGTGACATGTAGAAACACATTCTCTGATTTCTCAGCGTGTTTACTAACGCTGGTTTCAAAGTAAAAGTGGTTTGCTTAGGAAAACCGCGTTGGAGCGACTGCCTCCGGTTACATTTGTAAGTAGCTTAGTTCCCCTAGACCAGAAACTCTGGGCTTCCAACAAGTAAGGTGAAGGACACCTCCAACACACATTCAAATGTCAGAAGTTATCATGTGGAGAGGCGTTCTTTCGTCCAGCATTGACGGTTAAGTGACATACAGAAACACTTACTCTGATTTCTCAGTGTTTTTTTCAGAGCCGGTTGCAAGTAAACATGGTTTGCAGTGAAAAACCGTTTTGGTACTAATGCATCCCCATAGATATGTATGTAGCGTAGTTTCCCTACCCCAGAAACTGTGGGTTCCCAATTAGCTAGTTGAAGGACAGCTTCCAAACTCATACATTATCTAAAAATTGAGCATGTGTTGTGGAGTTCTTTCATACAGCATAAAAGGTGGAGTGACATATAGAAACACTAACTCTGATTTCTCAGCATGATTCTGAAAGCTGGTTTCAAGTAAAAGCTCTTTGGAATGGAAAAGCCAACTGGAGCTTGTGCCTCACCTTATATAAGTAAGTACCGTAATTCCCCGAGACCAGAAACTGGGTTCTCAAAAACCTAGGTGAAAGTTGGCTTCCACTCACATATGTTTCCAAAATGGAACAAGTGTAGAAGAATTCCTTTGTCTCACCTAAACAGCAAGGCTAAATCTCAAGCACTTACCATGATTTCTCTGCATGTTTACTTGAGTAGATTTAAAGCTAAAAGCATTTTTCGCTCAGATACCTAGTTAGAGCTTATTCCTGCTGTTATATATATCGGTTCGGGCAGTGCCCCAACACCACAATTCTGTTTTCCAGCAGTGTTGGTGAAGGGTGGCTTCCACACATATTCAGTTTTCTCTCATCCTCATTCTTCTGCTTAGACATCAATGCAGGTTGTGTATTGTGGAAGCCAAGGAAATTTTTTTTCATTTAGGATCAGCCTCGGAGAAAACTGAGACCTGCTTCTGCTTCTTTTCCCTGCTAGATTTCCTCTTGGTGCATTACCAATCCTCAAGAGTGAGTTCCTTTAACCAAGTAATTATTTCAAAAAAATGAGCAGGTTTCCATATGGCCATTACTTCTTTTATATTCTTGCTTTTTAATACCTCTCTTCCATCTCTTTATCTCCAGGTGTCTTATTTCTATGTCCTTTGGTTTGGGCTGATGGCTAATCAGCATTAGTGTAGAAATTGTTGCTTGATATTACTGATCTATATTCTTTCCATGGATATTTGATTTATCATTGGATTTTAGGGAAGATAGTTTCTTTAAAAAATCTCTGGTAAGTAACTTGCGGAGGACCCTGATTCTGTTGGTCTAGAACTATAATGCTTAATTTCTGAATAAGTGATACTTTCACAGAGCTCAAAATTCCAAAGGTTTGCGTGTCACCTCTGTCCCGAAGACTTTCAAACTTTTCTTTGGGGGCACTCAGAACTGAGTGTGTGTGTGTGTGTGTGTGTGTGTGTGTGTGTCCTTCTGGACTTAGTTTAGCCTGAAATGAGCAAAGGCAAGTACCCCCCATTTTACACAATCAATAGACGACTTTCACAATTTGATACCTTTTAAAAATATATGAACTGTAATGTTGTAGAATTTTACAAGAGGCAGTGACCTTCAGGACTGTCAGCAATGGAGGCAGAACAGTTGGAGGGACAGCAGGTGCTCGTGCTCAGTGGCTGAAGTCACACAACATCCACAGCCACCTCTGGTTAATCTTATAGAGTGGGTGCTGTCTGCAGGCTTTCAGGGCTGTGCCCCCTCCCCACCAAACATATATATTAGGAAAAGTGGTGAGCCTCAGTATGAGAAACAATAAAGAATTAGTAGGGGAAATTGAGTTTATTGTTTTTAAAAGAAAAATTAACATCCAGGTAGTTTAATTTCAGCTCCTAATAGACTGATGTGTTGACATTCACAAGGATGCGTAAACACCTGCAAGATCATGGGGCAGGACCGGAGACTCTGAAGCAGCAATCACCACACACAACTTCCACTGCTGTCCTTGATAGCCTTATAGAATTACTTGATTAAGAAAAGGCCATAGATTTTACATATCATCATTTTGAGAAACCAGTACTTTTGAAATCTTATATACTAATGTAACTGAATTGGATAAAGAAATGTTAAATGTGTAATAAAGCATCCAAAGAGGTAATGATTACTGAAAACACCACAAATTGAAGAGGACCACAGCATAATGTGCATATATATTTTAATGATCTGGAAGAATCAGCTCAGCAGTCTATTCGAGACATCTAGAGATGATGTCAAAAGTGGGTGTCCTTGGATAGCTTTTTGTGAATGTTAGAGTGAAGTCAGGGTCAGGTACACAAAATTAGTTTAAAAACAAAAGGTGAACCAGATTTCTTTTCAAAAATCTATTGTGTCTTGTTAGAAATCATCAAATCCAGTGTCAAGGGAAGGAAAAAAAAAACCTAGTGACCACGTGACTGTTTCAGGAGCTGGTAGTAAAATGACAGTTGACAATTGTGTAAATTAGATATGATCTTGATGTCCAACTGACCCAAAGATTTTTAGTCCATGTGCCAATAATATATCAAGGAATAAATAGTGATATATGTTTTATCAGCTCTGTTATCCCCCCTTCAAGCCTGCATTTTGATTGGGAAACTAAGAACTTCTACTGCAGGGAGGGGGATTTTCAAAAATGGAGTGTCCCCCAACCGAGAAAATTAAGAAAATGTAGCCATACACTGTAGAGACACAGGGAGATCTGTTGAGCCAGATGACACTTGCTTTACTGTCAACTAGTGGAGGTGCAGCTTTTTGAAGTCTTGGGTACCACGTTGCTGCCTTTCTCAAGGTATTGCCGACGGCTCTTGAGAAGCGATGAAGTGAGGCCAAGGAATTAGCCTCCGAATGCCCTTTGCCATGGATGTTGTCTCTATTCGCCACTTTTAAGCTTTAGCTTAGACAAGTTGCCGTGTCTTGCCAAGTGAGCTAAATACAGTAAGTACATCTTGAAGCACACGACTCTTTCCTCCTCACTGCAGCAGAGGACCTCTGCATTGGAGCATCCTGAGATGTCATCAATTGTCATTTTTTATGTTCGGAATCAGTAAGGATGCTATGTCCACATGGATGAGGAGGGTAAGATTTCATTCTCTAAAGTGTCAATGATGGGTTGACCTTTTCACTTAAAGGGTCTCACATCAACAAATGCGTGTCTGTTCTGGACCAAGAAGAAACAAGTGTTTGAAAAAGAATAGCTTGAAAGGTCAGTGGGACATGTCAGGCATCTTCTTCATGTCCTCAATTTCGGGTATCCAACATGGTTTTCCTATCCTGAGTGATACTGACAATTTGCCGTGCTCTGTGCCACATGTATACCAAAGGCTTTCCTAAATAAAATATCTAGAAATGGTAACATTCTTGATATGTGTTAAACCGGGGGATGTGAAGGATTTAAAATTAGTCCCTAATGTGCATTGATTTTTTTAAAGACATCAATTTTATAGAAACTTTTGAAGAATTAAAGTGACAGAAAATTACAAAGCACCTTTTCCTTCTGGTAAGAAAGGGTTCTGTATTCCTTTATTGATGAATGTAACATAGAATCAGTACTAATATTGTTTGTATTGTACTTAGTGTTTACAGAGTGATTCACAGATATTCTCCTATTTCATCTGTGCAATGACCTCTGGAAGATAAGATTTCCTAGTTATGCTTTTTAATGTCTATTTTTAACTCTGTCTAAAAGCAGATTGAGCCCCATTTGCTCAATTTAGAAGGCTGGATTGATATTGTGTCAGAACATTCCATGAGGCAGAGGAAAGGAAGAGACTGGGGTTCTACATGATGGAAGCTGCTCCTGAAATGATTTGACCAGCAGTCTTATCCATTTTTCCCAAGGCTGGAAACAAAACATAACCCAAGACAAGGAAAACAAGGATCCCATGTGACTCCAGCCTTGGCACATAGAGTCACTGCTGTCTTTCTGTGCCTTGGAGAGGAGGATGCTTTGGGACTGTGTTCTACAAACTCTGTTTTGTTTATCTCCACAGTGTCTTGTTTTACTGGCATATGCTGTAACTTGATTTAAATTTCATAGCTTTAAAACAAAAATCAAGATCTCTTTATCATTTATTAACTATTTGGTAAAGAGTTTTTGGTGAATATTGAACTTTATTATTAGGTCTTACCATGGCAATGCACAACACCTAGTTCCCCAGATAACAGCAGTGGCTTAAACATGCTAAAATTGTATTTCCCTCTTACATAAAGAAGTCAAGCAATCGGTAGCCCAGGGCTGGTTTGCATGATGGCCCCTGGGTCAGAGAACAAGATGCCTGTTATCTTCAGCCCATCAACCTGATGGCCCAAAGTGGCTGCCTGAGGGTCAACCATCAGGTCCACATTCCAGGCAGCAGAGAGGAGGGAAGAAAGGTGCTTCAGTTCCCTTTTGGGATGGTTCTGTAAAGTCCCAGGTAGCTTTCCTGCTTTTATCTTGCTTTAGACAGAGGGCTGAGAGACAGCTTGCTATGAGGTAAGCTCAACTCAGGACCAGCCTTCTCCCTCGAGGGGAGGGGAGGGAGTGCGCGGGGAGGAACCGATCATCCTGCACATGGTGTAAGACACCACGATGAGCCGCCGGGGGCCTCTGCAGTCCGCCCATTGCTTTGGGCTGCACTGAGCGGTTGGTAACGGTTGAGATTTTCACGTAGAGGTGCGTGTATGCTTGAACAATTGCTCGGTTCATTTAAACTAGTGGCTACCAGAGCACGTTGGAGAACACATTTGTTCTCACCTTCTAGCCAGTGACCCTCCCGCCAGGTTGCTGTCCTGCTGTTCATTTCCACGTTATTTTCCAAGACTTCCAGAGGAAATGTAAGCAGCCTGATGCTCAAATGCTTTTCTGTGTGATTCCCCCCTTGTTCTTTGAAGGAAAAACAAATTGCCTAGAGAAGAGTGGACAAAATTCCAACCCTCCATTTCTTTAAAGCTCTGAGATTTGGTGTTAGGAAATAGAAGAAAATTCCAGAAACACCGTTAAGAAACATTATTTCTTTCAAATGTGATTTTTAACAGCAAAGGACAATATAATTTATAGAACAACTTTTAAGACAATTGAATTGGCAGTAAGTTCACATAATGAAACTTCCAACAAGTCTTTATATTTCTCCTGGAAATTCCTTGGCTATTGGTGTAAATTATTAATAATTAATATCAGCTTTCTATTCTTTCTCTTCCTGTAGTTGTAGAGTTACATGAAAATAGCTTGTTGTGTCACTGAGAAAGCCTCCTGGTCAGCCTTTTAGTTAAACAGCTTGTGTGCGTTTCGGTGGCAGGTGTGCTAAATAGTAGTTTTCAGGCACTTGGGGGATGCCCATCACACCAGCACTGTGGGAGCCTATTTCTCACCCACGACCAGGTGAGACCCTCCTTTCCTCCACTGCCTCGCCCAGCCCCCCGCATTCTGGTTATTTCTCACCACCCAATTTCATCAGATTCAGCCCTGCACAAGCAGAACAAGTCTTGGTTTCTCAAAGACCAGGATCTTAGTTCTAGGTTTTCTGTTAAAGGACAGTGTATAAAATCAGGCAAATTTATGTGTCTATTGAGGCCTCGGGATCTCTGCAATTAAAACAAGAAGTTGAGTTACAATACTATTCTTTTCCACTTCTGAATTTCTATAACTCCACACAATAGCTTTTTTATTAATTAGCTAAAAATTTTTCCAGAATATATTTTCCTAAGATTCACAAATATCTGTTACTTTATATTTAAAGATGCTATATTTAAAAAATGGAATAATTATTTACTTTTAAAAAGTAATTTAAGTCAAGAAATGTTTGATACTGAAAGTTTACTATGAGTCCAAGTATGTAAGCTTAATTTTTGTGGTACTGTCGTTAAAACACACAACGTGAGAGTTGTGGGTTAAGTTTTATCTGGGGCAAAATGAGGACCAGAGCCCAGGTGTCAGCATCTCAGAGAGCTCGGAGGAACTGCTCTGAATTTGAGGGGGAGTTCAGCATTATATGAGATTTCATTGAATGCTGACGTGCAGTCAAGTATACGTTAAGTCAGAGGCTGCTGCTATTCGAGGAACAGGTGTCTCTGTTAATGATTTTAGTGCTTTTCTAGATAGGAGGAGATGCAAGGATTTGGGCTCATAAAATTTCCTGAAAATGTCTAACTATCTGAAAGATTTTCTGCCCATTTTCCCAGAGCACAGAGCGCCCCATTCCTGATCTCCACCCTGAACTACTTTCAGAGGGTGTTCAAGGTCAGCAGCTGCAGCGGCTCATGACTTAATCAAATCAGAGGCAGATGACAAGTGCCAATTTTTAGTTGACAATATGTATATATTGTAGGAAAAAATGTTACTTTCCAACCCTACCCCTGTTTTACTTTTAGTTAGAGGTCAACTGATAACTGTTAGATGACTTAAGTCAGATGAGGGGTGAAGGAGTCGTCTCGTGAGCCGGCCAGTGCTCTATGTCAGCCTCCTTCATCACATTCAATTTTCTTTCTGTTCAAACAGCATGCATCTGATTTTATGAAGTTTGGAGACTGTCCTGAGCACATGGGGTCTGGAAGTGGCCCTGTTCCTGTGGTCTTTGTTTATTCTGTGAATTATGGTGTGAATCTTTATGTGCCCAAGCTTCATCATAATTTCAAACTTTAAGGATTTAAATATGGTAGATGGATGCCAAGTTCTGGGAATAGATTTTCAGGATAACAGCCAGGATTGGTAAAAAGTAGGGAGAATGGATACAGCCTTTAAAAAAGAAAAGTTATTTTACAATTTCTGGCAGATAAATTAAAGTCCTTGTTGGGATTCTATCAGGAATGTTTAATTGGGAGACCTACCTCCCATTTTCATGAAATAAAATAATTTTATTATTTGTTTAGTGCCTACTGTCTAACAAATAAGTATCCCCTTTGCATATATTTTTATCATTTAATCTCTACAAAGATTCCCTGGAGAACACACGTGTCACAGGTGAGGGAACCAAGATCATCCAGGGTAAGTGGCTGGAAGGCAGATGGGTTGGAGGGCTTACCCTCCTTCAGGCTGAGACAGAGACACCAAGGTTTATTGACAAGCGTGTAGCTGAAGTGGTTTATTTAATACTTTGCTTCCTTGATGAATTGGATCTCTTGAAATTGTTTATGTCTGTCTTATCTTCCCCTCTCTCCTCTGCCTCAGGACTTCTCCTCGTAAGTAGTATGAATTCAGCCTGAGCTGATTCAGGAAAATCAGAAAATAAAAAATTAGCCCACACAAATGACTTCTTAGTCCTTGTAATTCAGTACTTCCTAAAATTCTCAGAAACGCAAGGAAGGTGTGTTACTTCGGGGACTGAGTGCATTTGAAGTGTGAGAAATGTTAAGTGTGATCTGGTAAAGGCGCAGGCTCTATAGACAAAGATCCGGGTTTGGATCCTGGTTCCATCAAGTACTGGAAACATGACCACCTACAGCCTCAGTTTCTTCATGTGTTAAATGGGCTGATGGAGCTCACCTCCAAGTGGTCAGGTCAAAATGAGATGGTACGAGTGACTCTCAGGCAGAATGCTTGGCAAAGTGCTAGTTGCTCTTGCTGGTTTATAATGTCCTCTTAGGTAATTCCGTTGTCCATTGGCTTGAGAATACCTCCTCATTTGATTTAAGAAAAATAGCATGCCTTAAGAATTTTAAAAATAAGGAATGAAGATTTACTGATTAATGCTGGGTGTATTTTTATAGTTCATTTATTTAAAAAAAAAGTAGGAGTTCTCTAAAGAGAATTTATTCAGTGTGCCTAGAATATGATTCAGTTAAAAATGGTTTTCCTTTAAATACTTTTCAGAAATTTTCTGTGATATTTTTCTTGAAAAGTACTTGAAGATTTCTGAGGAGGTTTTACATTTAGAAAAGTTTATTCTTGTAACAATTGACACATTAAATAAATGATTCATATCCCTGGACAGCATAAAGCACTGGCTTTTTTTTTTTAATATATATAATTTTGGTGGTTAGTTCTAAGATATTTTATTGGGTAGAACTATCTCCCATTTCCATTTTACAGGCAGAGAAGATGAGTCATACGATACTCACTATACAAGAGAAGCAGAGGCTGATTAATTTGGGCAGAAGTGTAAAAGGGTGTGGAGAAAAAAATCGTTGACTCGCAAACTGGACGCATTCTGTGGTGCTGTGCAGCTGAAACGGATTTGATTTTGCTTCTGGGTTGTCCTAGGTTTTGGCACATGTGCCTGGAAATGTCTCTCGGGCAAAGATGCTTATTTAAGAAGGTTGTCATTGTAAATGTTCTTAAGAGTATTAAACAAATTCCACAGCAAATAAATGAACATGTTTGGAAGGTTTTCCACCCTAATGTAATTTCCAGAAAACAGACATGATTCACTTGCTAAACCAAACACACAGTTACAATAATGAGCCTGGCTCACATGACTGGACAGCACGGAGGGAGCCTCATCTATTGGCCTGGGTTATGCTGCAGTAACTGCACCTGAAATTTTAATTAGAATTTATTTACAGCGAGTGCTGCTTCCGCGTTTTTCTCCCCAAAGTAAGGAAGCGCCCTCAATGCCTGGCCATTAGTCTGCAGAGCCCCGCGGCTCACACACTCCCCTGCTCATCAGGAGGCTGATGGAGCCAGTTTGCTTAGACACACTTAGCTACACTCGCAGCGGGGATCATCAGTCTCTTCTGTGTGTTGATCTCCACGTGCAGGGGAGAAAATCGACTTTTGCTGCCGACAAACGCTAATTGACTACCAGTTGTTTCAGAGGGACTGTGATGTTGAAAACTGGTGTCCCATTCATTTTTATATGTTGGATGCTGACAAATTTCACGGCAACACCTTCACGGTAAGTACACCCACCAGGGAGGGTGTAGGAGTTTGAATCTGTGTGTTTTAGTATTCAGATCCTGGCACTGGTCAGTTTACAGTGTTCTCGCTGGGTTTGGGAGACTGTTTCTGGAGCGATTTCTTTGGCTTCCAATAAATTTGCAAAGCCGTCTCCTTCAGTCGATTTCTGATGAGTTGAGTTGGGAGGGGCATGTGAAATTGGGGCGGGCAGAGAGGTGCAATGAAAACTAGCCACCATCTGGTTACCTTTCATTTTTTGTGGGCCAAAAATGCTTGTCTTCTTTTCTTTTCTCCTCCATTCATCCCTTCAGGTCAGGGAGTCGTCTTCAAGAATTTCTTCCTAAAATGTAAAGTAATGATGAAGGCAGTGTGTTTCTGTGGTTGATTTCATTTGATTTGCTTTCATTGTTAAAGATTTTCTGGTGAGGTTCTTATAGCTCTTAAAAGCTGGAAGAGCAGCAATACCAAGGAGAGAAAGTCAGAGAAATGAGTCAGCGGCCCCTGTGAGGTCTGGGGGACGAGGGCAGGAGGTGGGGCGGAGGCAGCACCGTGGCCTCACCTGCAGCCCTGAGGGCAACGTGCGCATGAAAAGCCAGCGTCTCTTGTCACCATGTGTTCTAACAGGACTCCCACTAAAGGAATGCGAGGAGATTTGGGGAGGCCTTAACTTTTACCCTCTTGCCAAACATCTTTAATGCTGACTGTATTTATTCAAGATGACACAGAGATCACCTGCAGAGTGTGAGGAAGCGGTGCTTGCTTCCTGTCTTGCCCGCCCCAGGCTCACTCATCAGACACCTGATTCTTGCAGGCACTGCAGTTCCCGTGGGGGGAGCTCTGCTCCTCGGGGAGCTGGGCACGGCAGTGCGCACATTGAAGCCGGCCGCACCATCGCTGATCCCACTCCAAATGGTGAGATGAGCCCTTTGTGTAAGTAGTAGAGGTGGGATCCAGAGTCTTCCTGTGTTTGAGTTTTGCAGTAAAGCCAACTTGGAGGAAAGAAAGAAAATGCCTACTGTTCCATGACTGTGTCCTAAGGGTTTAAAGCTCACTGTGGAGCACACGTGAGATCTCATTCAGTAAATACTCTGGGGTCTTGATTCTGACTTGTCTTGAATTTGGCATTCTCATGTTATTTCTCTTAAAATATGTCTAAGCAATCATTTTTGTTTGATGGTTATGTGTGCATAAGGGTCCTGAAGAAACTGTTGTGGATGGAAGTGTGGGTACCAGAAGGGCTGGTGGCCCTGGGGGCTGCCCGAGCTCCACACCATTTGTTACCAGCAGTCTTTCAGATTGCATCTTATTCCAGAGCTCATCGGGGCTCCCATCTCTCACTACGTGACTTTAGAGAATATTTGTTCAGAGGGGAGGGGACGGGGTGCTTCCAAGTTTGGGTTCTGGGGTTCCCTGTCTAAAGGTGGCACTGGAACAAATCATTTATTCATGGAGTAATGAAGACCCCCAGTCTCGTGGCTAATTGGGACTCCCTGTCCTTCTTCATTTTAGGAGCTGGAGGGCTTGTGTTAGGCCCCCAAACCTGTTTTTTGGTGAGCTTTCAGTCCTATAACTCCACCTGGGTTGTCCCGTTTCAGTCACATGACTTTGATTTTTGCAGGTAGGTGTGAATCCTGGATAGTGCCTGGGACTTCCTGGTTTCCCCTACAGTAGGGACACTGAAGAAAGTTCACCCCATAAGGTGTGTTCGGGGGCCTCGAGGACAAGTAGGGACCCACAGACAGATGTCTGGATGGGTGGCGATCAGGCCCAAGTCTTGGAAGAACAGAGATTCCATTACTGTTTTAACAGTGAAATTGAAGGAGTAATTCTGGAAGGTCTGATGCAACTGAGATTAAAATTATTATATGGTTTTTATTGTTAGCAGGAGTGGTTTTTAATCCTTAGACCCAGTCCCCCCTATTGACAATAAATATTTTGTAACCTTTCTTTTCTGGTGCCCGGAAGTGAACGTCATAGAAAATGTAACCTAACTATAAATATGATAAACAAATAGACAGGTAGATGGAAAGATGTTTTGCCTAAATTCTTATATTATGGGGTATTTTATATTCTATGCTAATTAGTGACCACTCAGGACAAAGGCACATACAAAGGGAGTCACTTCTAATAAACTATTTTTCCAACCCTTACCTAACTGGGAAACAAGTGGCTTCAGAATGTTAGAGCACCTCCCAAGTCCCTGGGGAAATCTCCTTGTCAGAGTTACACTTGCTTATGGTGTCCTGTGCCAAGTGCAAGCAGATGCGGTTCGGAAGCTGCCCGGAGGCTGACTCCGGGGATTCCTTCTCCGTCGCAGCTGTGAGGGAGCCTGTCTTTCCTGACCACAACCAAAGAGGCGATTTTGAATCTCTTAAAACTGCCATACCAGTGTATATCACAACCCTCACAAGATACGTTGAATAAAGTAGAAAACTTTAAGTGTCTCCTTTAGGATAGAAATAGGGTATAAAAGAAATAAATTAAAAAATTCTAGTGCCCGAATAAGTGCTACATTACACTGGCTGAATTATAAGGTTAGAAAACTTCATTACCGCTTTACATACCACATCTTGTATTTAGATTTTATTTATCTTTTTTTCCCTAAAGAAAAAACAATCATTTGATGAGTTCTTGTGTCAGAGGTGATGAGCAGAGAGCAAGTGTAAAACCGGGAACCGTGGTGCTGGTTAGTCTAAGACCATTTCCGTCACTGCGCAGATCATCTTTACTCATTTTACTGCACTTTTTGGAATCACCTTCTCACTTGGAAAAACTCCCGTGTCAGTTGGATTTGCTAGTAAAACAATTCTTTTTCTTACCTAGAACATCAGTGATGTTTTCAAGATGATAAAAAAAATTTGCCCATGGCATTTAAACAGTTGCTTGTTCTCGTAACTCATGGCTCACGGTCTCGTATTTGTCACAATTGGAACTGTGTTTTCTTTGTGCAAATTCTCATTGCTTTGGTGACGCAGGGACACTTGTCCTTACTGGATGGAATATGATAGTAGTTTTTTGCATTCTCTCCCTAAATCTGGAGTCCTGTGTTATGTTTCCTGTTAACTTAAAAAATAGGAATATTGTTATTTACCTAAATATCTAACCTCACACCAGTGGTGCATATCAAATTGGTCCAAATAAGAATTCCAATATTAAATGAAACAGTAATTTCACAACCCACTTTTCCAAAAATTTGGATTGATGGTTCAATTATACCAGGGACATTAGCTGTTTTAATTGAATCAATCATTGCTTTCTTCAATAAAATTTTCCATTCCATCTGCTCTTTTGGTTTATTGTTCTTCAGTGTTTCATTTGCTTTCTTTCCCAAAAATATATGATTTTGGCTTTTGTCATTGAAAACCCTTACTGGTTTTGCTACCTCATGCTGGAGAGGAAGGCTTGTGACTGTTTTATAGTCACTGGTTTCATGGTTGTATGAGTGCTTAATGCCACGTTGCAGGGGTGTGGAGACCTAATGAATTGTGTACATAAAAGGCTTAGTCTACACTGAGTGCAGGGTTAGTGTTCACAGCCCATGTCATCAGTATCATAATTAATCCATTACAATCATCCTCTATTAATCAGTGTTTTCCTTCTAACGTCTCCAGGAGAGGAAATGTAGTAGTCTAAATGCAAATCTTTGCCAAACTTTCAGTCAATTCAAAACCTTTAAAGCTTTGCTGTCAATAGGACTGTGTGCCTTCTATCCCTAATTCTACTCCTCCTGACCCAGGACGCGGTCTCCACAGCTGATGATCCATGAGACACTGGATTCTTGGTCCCATGGCTCTGTGTGTTCTGGGACTTCTGGGGACTTCAGCACTGTTTTAGGGGCTTTGGGTCCCACCTCTTCATAGCATTGCTGAGATGAGATCTGTGGGTTCACCCTCATTCTTGACTGTATGGTGCATTTTTTCTAGAACCAACACACGCCACCGTGGCAGCACTACTTTGAACACGTGCTGGGGCAGCGTGTGCTTGTCAGTTCTTGGGTTTAAATTTTCTGTTCTAATTTCTATAATGGGGTATATTGACAGATACACTCCATTTAAACAGAAGCTCTGTGGGGTTTTCAGCAACTTCTAAGAACATAAATATTCCTGAAGCAGCTAATCTTCCTCCCAACAAGTGAGGAGCAAGCCGGCAAGTCCTGGGGGCTTGTGGCGGCCAAGCTGTGCAGCCCAGGCTGCTCACCGAGGAACAAGGAGAAAATCTTAAAAACCTACTTCCATGCTGTCTTTCACAGAATCTCAGAAATGAACGTTTTAATATCTAAAGAGGGGTGTTTTTTTAAAATAAATTTTTTATTTTTTTCCTTTTTCAGTTTTATCAGGTAGAATTTTTACAGTTCAACTTCACATACACATATTGCATGTAAATACATGTATAGAGCATACTGCATTTTTTAGTTTACATATATGTACTAATTATTGTTTCATAAGAACAGATTAGAGCTTTAGATTTTTAAAATTAGTTACCAGAGGAATAAGGACATCTACAAAAGAATAAACAGAATATGGTAATCCAATCACAAAGGACGGTCAGATGTGCTTGCATATATTCAAGAAATCAAAACAATATTTAGTTCATTTGTGGTCTTATTATTATTGCTATTAATTTTAGATTCCCCATAAATGAAGTCATATGGCATTTTTCTTTCTCTTTCCACCCCACTTCACTTAAAATGACAGTCTTCAGGTCCATCCATGTTGCTGCAAATGGCATCTTTTATGGCTGAGTAGTATTCCATTGTATATATGTATCACCTCGTCTTTATCCAGTCATGTGCTGATGGACATTTGTGTTGTTTACATGTTCCTTGTTCTATGTCCCTTCTGGCAACAATTACGGATTTTAAATATTTTCCACCTTAAAATCCTTCCTGAAGGAGATGTGGTAACTGGAATCAAAAACAGTTACAGCACAGGGTTGTTTGTGATGGCCTTGGGGGCTTGGTAGAAAGGTTGGCAGAAAGGATTTCAGATTCTGATCAAATGAGTCCTCCTCTTGTAGCCCTGCAGACCGCCTCTCTCACGGCCTGCCCTACAAGTCTGACCAGTCCCTTCTGTGAATCCTACTGTATTGTGCACAAATTTTGTCCAATTGGTGTCATCCAGTATGGACCTTAAGTGAGGCACCCAAGCTCCTGTGTTGGTTTCTTCCATCAGTCCTTACTTCCTTGGGAGCCAGGACTGTCTCATTGCCCCAAGGATCCCTAATGCCTAGTGAGATGCATGATAAAGCTGGTACTTAATGAGCACATGGGTCAAATGGAAAAACCTGATCAAAAAAAGGCCCTCATTTTTCAGACATGCCTACTTGAGCACATAGGGTAAAATGACATGTCTTCTTGGATTTGCTGTCAAATACTTCAACAAAGGACAAATAAAAGAACAAAGGTCTGAATAAAGGAAATATGGAAAAGTTTGTGAATTCCTTAATCTGGGTGATTGGCTTATTGTACTATACTTACTCATGTATACTTAAGTTAGTTTATAATTTTACTGTCATTAGCTGAATAGCAAGTATTAATGCGTATTAATTGAAATCCTTAGAACTGAACAAACTTACCCCACACAAAATCCTTAATATCCTAGTAGTTTGTCTTTCAGAAATCTTTTCCCACAAAGACAGGAAAAAAGGGAAAGGCAGATCCGTGCAGTATTTCCACGTTGTCAAAAGACCAAAGGCCGATACAAAAGAAGAGATTGTAAAAAAGATAAAGAGGCTGAAATCAATGTCCGGAAAACCTAGCTAACAATCCTAAATGGCCCAACTTAACTAACCTCAGCACTGCTGCATCAAGAATGGGGCAAATAGCACCTAGTGGATTTTTTTTTAATAAATAAATAATAATCCAGTTCCTACCACAGGCAATTATGATAAGACTGAGTATAATTTCTAACACCAACTAGTGTACAAATCATAATTTCTACTTGATTCAAACTGCTTCTTCTATAAAATTTGAATCTTTTTATTCTTAAGACAGATTTGTGGCCTATGACCTAGTGATAAAATTTTCAACTGGCTTGTATTAAAAAAGGTTCACCATAGTGAGAGTTTATTACATCAAGTATTCCTTTTTGGGAAACCCATGTGCCTTGTCATTCTCTTTCATAAGATTTCCTGTGGAAAATTCAATCCTTCATTCAGGAAAAGGCTGAGCAATATATCTCATGGGAAAACCTTCATAAACTGCAACACAAGAAAATGAAAATGACAGTGAGCAGCCCGTGAAGCCGGCAGACATACAGCGCACGGCTGTGTTCCCGCCTCGAATTTCTTTAACCAGCAGGGAAAATGTGCATTTCAAGAAATAGACATAAACAATTTTCAGGACCTGAGCACACAATTTCCCTTTCAGGGTTTAGTGGGCTTCCATTTAATTCTATGAGAAATGTTTAAAACAACAGAACAACAGCTGAGATAGGGTTTAAAGTAACTTTTATGTCTTAGTGAAAATAAAGCCAACTGATAGTTATCATTTTTACTTTATTTGATCTCACTCTCTTACTTTACCTCCCCAACTTCCTCCAGAAAATGATTGTGAACATCCCCTCCTGTGTCAGAAGGCTAAGTAGAAAGTACCAATCAAATGGAGGTGGGCTTTGTTGTTTTATTTTTCAAAACAAACAAGTTTAATTCATGTGATTTAATAATTTACATCAGAAACAAAGTCTACTCAATAAATGGTAGCCAACACATGTCATCATAGCTGCTCATCAGGTTTGGCCCCACGTTACACACTTTTACATGGACATGTGCCATGTGCAGTCATGGGAAATGGTGAGTGGGGACAGGGCCTCTGCTCTCACAGGGCACACAGCCTGGTGGGGAGGTGGTGTTCAATCATTGCCCTTTTTTTAATATAATTACAAATTATGGGAAATGCTATTTAAAAAGAACAAAATGAGTCAATGAAAGTGAAAAATACAAGGACAGTATTTAGGCTGAGGGAAGACAGGGAACCTCTTTGAAGAGCTGACACTCCACTGAGACCCAAAGGACAACTCCGGTGCTGCAGGTGAAGGGCAGGGACACATTGATAAAGGGCTGATATCCAGAATATACCAAAATCTCTTTAAACTCAACAAGAAGGATGAACAACCTGATTAAAAAATGAGCAAAATTCCTGACACAGATCTCATCAAAGAAAAAATCTAGATGCCAAAGAAGTCTATGGAAAGATGCTCCACAGCATCTGTCATCAAGGGGATGCAGACTGAAACAGCGAGGTACCACTGCACACCTGTCAGAACTGCCAAAACTCTGAACACTGACAGCACCAAATGCTGGTGAGGATGTGGAGCATAAGGAATTCTCATGCATTGCTGGTGGGAATGTAAAATGGCCCAGATACTTTGGAAGACGGTCTGGCAATTTTTTACAAAACTAAACGTACTCCTAACACATGATCCGGCAACTGTGCTCCTTGGTGTTTACTCGACGAAATGGAAACTTATGTCCACACACAAAACTGCATACAGATGTTAATAGCAGCTTTATTCATAATCACCAGAACTCAGAAGCAACTAAGCTGTTCTTCAGTAGGTGAATGGATTAACTGTGGTCCAGCCAGAAAATGGACTATTATTTGGTGCTAAAATGAAATGAGTTATCAAGGCATGGAAAGACATGGAGGAACCTTAAATGCATATTACTAAGTGAAAGAAGCCAATCTGGGAAGGTTCCGCAACTGTCTGATTCCAACTGTATGGTGTTCTGGGAAAGGGAAAACCACAGAGACTAAAAGATCAGTGGCTGTCAGAGGCTAGAGGGGAAGGAGCAATGAATGAGGTGCAGCACAGAGCATTTTAAGGTCACTAAGACAGACTACTCTGTATGATGCTGGGACGGTGGATACATGTCATTGCACATATGTCCAAACCCACAGAGTGCACACCACCAAGTGTAAATCCTAATGTTAAGTCTGGGCTCTGGGTGATGATGACGTGTCAGTGCAGGTTCACCCATTGTCGCAAATGCATGCTCTGGTGCAGGCGTCAATAGTGAGGAGGCTGTGGGGACAAACTGCAGTTCATACACTGAATCCAGCCCCAGACACCGCTGTTAATAAAGCTCTGTGGGTGTGTGGAATGTCCGGATGCTCTGGCGTCTGAACAGCAGAGCTGAGCAGCTGCACCAGAGATCAGGAGGTTTGCAGACCCTGAAATATTTACTCCCAAGCTCTTGACAGAAAAAGTCTGCTGAGCCCTATTCTAAACGAATCAGAATTCACCCTGATGAGACAGGACAGCAGGGCCCAAACCAGGCATGGTTAATGGGACTGAAGCAATGTTTTAGTTCCAACACCTTTGCTGAAGTCCTGCAGATCCCGCGACAGACTGTAGCCAGGAAGCGTCTGCAGAAGGAGTCGGGAGAAGACCTTCCCGCCAGGCTCCGGGATGCCGGGGGCCGCGCGCTGCACGGGGGCCACCCGCTTGAAGAAGGCGGACTTGCGGTGGAAGCCGATCAACTCATAGAGCTCGGAGAGGATGCTGCACTGCTGAATTCTCTCCTAGGAATGCTGAAGCACAGGGAGAAAAGCAACAAGCATCTGAACGAAACATGTAATGGAAAAAAGACCCGTAAAAAATTTTCCCTTAAAACAGAGACCGAACGACACAGGAAGGAAGAGGAAGGCTGACTTCATGCACTGATGGGACCGGATGCAGAAATGCAGGGAAGCAGCGCTGTGCGGATGCTCCAGACCCCCTCTGGGCCCCACCTTTCCGCGTTCCGCCTCTCCTTTTACTTGAAAGTTCCGTATTCCCTGAAACAGAGGAATCTGCTACCTAAACATGGGACACAGAGAAGGGAAAGAGGAAAAGGACGGGAAAGTAAAGGAACAACAATTCATCTACACCCTAGGGTTTGGGCGGGACTTTCACCAAACACACAACCTCTCAAAGCACAGAGCACACAGTGAGAGGCTGACAGAGTGACTGCGACTTCTGCTCCTTAAACACAAGCAACCTGCCAGCACACGCTGTGCCCGTTACTGAATCATTACAATCATTTCAGAAACTATTACTACCCCAGCTCACAGGCAAGGAAATCTGAATCTCGGGGAGGATTTATTATCATCCTGGACAAATTCTCATGGCCCAGAATTGTCAGAGCCTCCGGCAGACCCTGGACTAAAATGCTCCTCATCACCACGGGCCCTGAGCCTCAGGCTGAGGCCACGTTAGGTCTGCACCGGCCCAGAGCACGAGTCTGTGGGACAGGGAGTGGTCCCATTTGAAGTGCCAGGCCAAGGCCCTCAGGAACATATGTAATGAAACCAAATACCCAAACTCATTTCCAAGCACTTCCCTGTCCGGTAGGACTGCTCAGCACATCTGGCTTATCACCTGTGCACAGGCTGTGCAAGGGGCCCAGACAGTGACGTGACGTCCCCATGGAAGTGGCTCAGAGACCGCTTCATCACAGGACAGACTCTCCCGGCTTCCAACGTTAACTCTCCATTCCATTTCCAACTGGAAAGTAAGTTTAGACTTGTTTTCCTCTCCAGAAACAAAGACAGTGGTAACATCAGCGGGAAACTCAAGACTGAGGAAGAGTCTCCTGGACATTTGGAAGGATAGGCTGGGGAGGGAACAGAGATAGGGATCAGAAAGACCCGTGTTCCAGTCCAAAGTCTGCACATCACTCGCTTTGACAGTTTCCTTATTAATACAGGTGATAAAATCTAATTATGATTGTTTTGAAAACTAAAAGAAATAACGTATGCCACTAGCATAGGTGTAAAATCCTCCATGAGTGTTCCAGAAATGGACGTGACCATGGTTAGGTACTGACTGCCAAGTCTTGTGTGCTAAGCTCACATCAGCCAGCCAGAGATGTGCCAGAGAATGCCTCAACAGCCAGCAGCCTTCTCCAACTTGGAAACTCACAGTGTCTGAAGAACAGGCAGTGGTGGATGCTTTGGGACACTGTGGAGGTAGCACTCCAGTGATGACTTTAAAAAGCTGGGGAGAATTTAGGGGACCATACAGTTCAAATACAGTAAACTCATTCCATGTCTACAAATATTCATCTGTAGCCATGGTTATTCAGAGAGGAAATACATATTCAAACGTACATCATTTTCCCACATAAGTGCATCAAAACAATTTGGAAAGAATGTAACTTTCTTCTCTAGATCACACAGTGGGGATTACAAGGTTTGTATTGACAGCACTACGTGTAAATCATCTGCAAACGTAACTGGGTCCATTATCAGTCATCATCATTTGAAGGGAAGGATGGAAAAGAACAATGCCTAGCTAATACGCTCCGGTAATTTGTTGGGTTACGATGTCACAGAGGAGACGGACAGCTCAACAAGGAACCACTCTGCCGTGATCACGGAGCCGGGGAACGGGATGGGCGGCAAGATGTATGGCGCAGCCGTAGCTGTGCCCGCCCTTCTAGGCAGGTACCCAGTCACTTTGACAAGGTGTCAAAAGTGTATGCCCACGTCCTCATCACCTGTCATGCATTAAAGAGAAATGGAAACCTATTAACGGCCAATAACCTCGGTGGGTACACCGTCCAAAGAGCAACGTCACAGTTTGACAACTGGCCATCCCGGTTCCCTGGGCTTCATTCTTGGAGAACCTTAAAAACCACTCCTCTGTCCTCAAGAAGTGCTGCCTACTTGTCCTATCTTTGGCTCAGGGATACAGCACGTTCACGTGGACTTTAATGTCTGCACAGATTTGACTGTCTTTCTCCAGGTTCACTTGTCCATTCTGAAGAGGCCTGAGTTAAGTCCAAACTCCATAAGATCAATTCCCTCCAGTGACAACTCAACGAGCCTGCAATTACAAACCAACTGAACAGGACTGTCCTCAGCTAAAAATGTCACCCGCCCTTCACTGCTTTCTTAATCTCCTGTCCTGGCTAATTGCAACAGTCTAACACCACCCTCCACCAAGTTCCCCAACTATGTCAAATAGAAAGTAAGGTCCATAAAAGAGGTGACAACTCCATAGTCACATCTGAATTCCTAGCATATATTAATGTCAATAAATAGAACTATGATTATGGCTTCTTTCCTTTAAAACCTTTCTGGTTATTTAAATGAGACCATGGAAGGGAGGTGTTTGGGTCCAGTATCTTGATCCAGAAGACTCTGGAGACATTTTTCTAAATGGCTGCCCACTGATTCATTCAAAACACAACTTCTCTTTCCAGGAGGAGCTGTGATTTTCTGCCAGGAGTTTGTTGTCAGTCTCATGCCAGAACAGATTTAAACTAAATACTTACATTGGATATGTTATTTTTCCCCGCTTCCAAAAAAATTGACTTTCCTTACTTCCTTGCCTTGAGGAATGCTTTTTTACTTTTCTTTCTAATTCACCCTTTTATAAAGCAGGATTCTCAGGATGTGCTTGGCCTTACATAAGAACAGCCATCCAACTCCCAGTGTGAGAGGCCTGGGGCTCACCTCCTGCCCTCCTGTCAAGGCAACTGAAACTCAGTTCAGGAGCCAACTGGCCCCCAGGGCTTCTAAGGCTCGTGTATCTCCCAGAATCCCTGCTTTCTGGTTGACTTGGCTTCTGAGGATTTCCCCTCACTTTCTTGACAATTAGCTGTGCAGCTTGAAAGATGAGGAAGGAAGGTCTTATTTCTTAATCAGCATTTTAAGGAACTTATGTAATGAAGGTTTTCAAGAGTTTCTAGAACCCTCCATTGCCGAGACAGAAAACACACTAGATTTATTCTAAATCTAGCTATCATGTGCATTTTTTATTTGCTTTTGTTTTCTTAACTGCTAACAGACATTTTTGAATTAAAAAATAAAATAAGGCCCCAAATAGGATAGAACATTGAAGAGGAAACAAAATTAAAGGGCAAAGACAGAAAAATGATAAGTACTCTACAAAGTTAATAGAAAAAATACACTATGGATCAGATCAGCAGTTCTCAGTAACAGCTAATTGAAACCTGACCATGAGGTAAAATGTCTCTCCTGTCAGGAGACGGTCAACAGAAAACAGAATTAAATCAACAAACTAAAATTCTAAGTCTGGCGAAGTAGAGAAGTCTACCAGCTAAATGTGTTTTCTTCTGGAAAAGAGGGAGACTCACAAGATCTTTTCTGTGGAGCCTGAGCCCAGGTGAGGATGGTGAATTGAGCTCTGTAAGTACCCAATTAGCAAAGTGAGTGATGAATAAAGAGACGTGAGCTTTGATGACAGAGATGATACTACTATTCACTTGTCCTGTAAGTATGTCTTCACGTTCAATGATCAATACCTCGGCGTCCTCAGGGATTGAGATTATAGGAAAATGCACAGCCCGGGCCTAGACCTCCTCTGTGATTGTGGAACTGCACTTAGATGTTTCAAGGGCACCACCAACTCCACCCTCTGCCTCTCCCAGCTCAGTCCCATCACTCACAGATGTGACTGGACCCCTCCTTCAGGGCCCAATTTCCTCAGTCAATGAGTCACACCACCCACACCTCACCTACAAAGTTCTCACTGGCACTCCCTCAGCACTGACTGTGTGCTGGGGACCACGCTGCACATTGTGCACACGTTATCTCACTGGATCTCCACAGAAGTCCTGGGAAGTCGGTATATCACTGCTTCAAGTAATAAGATAAATTGTTTCACTTCCTTGAGTGCGTCATCCAAAGTGACACGGCTACTGAGCCACAAACCTGGGACTGAAAACCATTTGAAAATTGAACACTGCTACACCTCATAGCCACCCTACTCTGACTTATCACAATCACCTCCTGCCGAGCCTTCTAAATGTTTCTAAGCATTCTACAAGACAAAAGTGATCTACGAGAGCACCCCTCTCCCCTACTTAAATTCTGACAATGACGTTCCACTTCCCTTAGGAGAAAGCCCCACCGGGCCTGAGCACAGCCCAACGGCCCGGCATCCGCGTTCCCTGCCCGGCCGCGCCGCCTCACCCACCACGCAGTGCTACACGTGCCGTGTCCAGGACAGGGATGCTGACTCCGTACAACCCGGGGCTCGTCTTACTCAAACAATGATCAACCTCTTCAGTGCTGACTCTCAGAAAAATGTTTTCTCTGGATGAATCAGTATCTTTTTCCTTACAACTTCCCATCATTGATAATGAGCTCCCCCCAAAAGAGAGAAAACCTAATACTCAGACTCCTTATCTGTAAAGTGTGAATAACAAGGAAATATGAGAGGTTTTAAGCGGAATAATATTCATGTTAGGCTGAGGGACAATTCCCAACATACAGTAAGCACTCAATATGTGCTTACTTAATATTAATAAAATAGATTCCATTCCAGCAACCTTAAATCAATGCTTTATGGCTTTGTCCAAAAGACTACCGACAAACTATTGGACGAACCCCTTTGAGCAGATCCACCCAAGCGTACTGGGATAGGTAAGACTTGACTCCAGTTACAGCTGCAGCCAACCAGCACTACGGGGCGGGGGCAGTTTGCTCAAACTCTTACATGTTGTTTGAGCATTTAGTTGTAGTTATTGAATAAAGACAGGTATTATATAGTCAAAGCTCCTGAAACATAAATCTTCAAATTGATGCAAATTAGTTTCAAGTACAACACTCTCACTAGAAATTATTTGAAAATTATAGTCTTAGCTCCTCCACACATCGAAAGGGCATTTTCTTAATGTATCTGACTATATACACTGAAAGGATTGTTTAAAAGAAATTAAGATGAAGCCATAATGAATAAGCTTTCAGTATAATCTGCACAAAGCCCCACCCAAGGGTCTCACTTCTCACTTCCACATAAGTGTTCAGGTAGCTTAACCTGGGTCTTGGTTTCTTATGACACGGGGGTGGGAAGAATTGTGGATAGATTTATGTAGCAAATATAAATCTAGGGTATTTGCTGTGTAGGAATCCTAGAAATAAATAAATTGATATATAGTCCCACCCTTAGGAAGCTCAGCCTTTCCAACTACAACAGCATTAAAAATAAAATGAGAGATACATTTAAGAAAATTTTACAAGATTTGCACATTGAACATTTTGAAGTATCACCAAAAAAAATTAAAACATCTACATATATGGAAGGCATCCCATGTTCATGGAATGGTAGACAATATTATTAAAAATGTTAAGACTCCCGAAAGTGATCTACAAATTTAATGGAATCCCTATCAAAATTCCAGCTGACTTCTTTGCAAAAATTGAAGAACTGATGCCAAAATTCATATGGAAGTGCAAGGGACCCAGGTCAGCCAAAACAATCTTGAAAAAGAAGAGAAAAGTTGGAGGACTCACTCAATGGTTACTACAAATCTATAGTACTCAAGTCATTATGGTACTGGCATAAGTTTGGATGCATAAATCTATGAGAAACAATAAAAAATCCAGGGGGGAAACTTACATTTACAGTCATTTTTCCAGAAATGTGCCAACAAAACTCCATTGAAAGAATAGTCTATTCAACAAATGGTGCAGAGACACCTGGGTATCTGAAGGCAAAAGAATGAATCTGGAATCTGGACCCCCGTATTTTATATAACAAATAAAATATTAATTCAAAATGGATCACAGACAGAAACGTAAAAACTAAATGTATAAATTTTCTAAAAGAAGACATAGTTTAAATCTTTGTGGTCCTAGGATAGGCTATGGCTTCCTAGATACAATACCAAGAGCACAAGTGAAAAACAAGAAAGATAAAATGGACTTCATCAAAATTAAAACCATTTGTTACAAAGGACATCATCAAGAAAGTGAAATGAAAGGGGAAGGGGGTAGCTCAAGTGATAGAGTGCGTGCTTAGCAAGAAAAATAAAATGAATAAATCTAATTACCTCCCCTAGAAAGAAATTGTTTTAATGTTTAAAAAAAGTAAAGTGAAACGACAATCTGCTGAATAGGAGAAAAATTTTGCAAAGCATATATCTAATAAGAGACTAGTATCCAGGATATAAAACAAATGCTTACAACTGACCAATACAAAGAAAATCGACCCAATTTTTAAATATGCCAAGTATTTAAATAGATAAACAATTGGCCAATAAGCATATGAAAAGATGCTCAGCATCACTTGCGAAATCAAAATCAAAATGATATCTGATTTTACACTCACTAGGATGGTTATAATCAAAACATGGACAATAACAATTGTCGGTCAGGAGGCAGAGAAATGGGAACCCTCAATATGCAGCGGTTGGAAAGGAGCAATGGTGCAGCTTCTTTGGAAAAGCCTGGTGTTTCCTCAAAAGGTTAGAAATATATGGCTCAGCAATTCCACTCCTACATATAGAGTCATCCCTCAGTATCCTCGGGGGGTTCGTTTCAGGAACCCCCCACCCTGGATACCATAATCCAAGGATGTTCAAGTCCCTTTACAACCAGCCATCTGGATCCTTGAAGTGGAAACTACAGATATGGAGGGCCAACTCTACAGCCAACAGAATGAAAACATATTCTCACAAAAACTTGCACATCAATATTCATGGCAGTCTCATTCAGAGTAGCCAAAGGTTACAAACAATATCCATCCATCAATGAATGGATAAACAAAATTACCAAGAATAGGCCCACAAATTTTTGGTCATTGAATCTTTGACAAAGGAGGTGAGAACATACAATGGAGTAAAGACAGCCTCTTCAGCAAATGATGTAGGGAAAACTGGACAGCTGCATGTAAATGAAGTTAGACTACTCCCTCACAGCATACACAAAAATGAATTCAAAATGGCTTAAAGACTTAAACATGTAGTCAAGACACTATAAACCTCTTAGAAGAAAACATAGGCAAAACATCTGACATCCATCTCAACAATGTTTTCCTAGAGCAGTCTACTCAAGCAATAGAAATACAAGCAAAAATATACAAGTGGGATTTAATTAAACTTGCAAGCTTTAGCAAAGAAAAGGAAACAATAAGCAAAACAAAAAGACAATCTATGGAATGGGAGAAAATAGTTGCAATAAATGAGACTGACAAGGGCTTAATTCCCAGAATATGTAAACAGCTTTTACACTTCATAAGAAAGAAAAACAAACAATTCAATCCAAAAATGGTCAGAAGTCCTAAAGAAACATTTCTCCAATGAAGACATACAATTGACCAATAGGCACATGAAAAAATGCTCAATATCATTATCAGAGAAATGCAAATCAAAACTGCAATCAAGTATCAACTCTCACCAGTCAGAATAGCCATCATTCAGAAGTTCACAGACAGTAAATGCTGGAGAGGCTGCGGGGAATTGGGAACCCTCCTACACTGTGGTGGGAATGAAGTATGGTGGAGCCATTGTGGAAAACAGTATAGAGGTTCCTCAAAAGACTAAAAATTGACCTCTCATATGACCCAGCAATCCCACTCCTGGGCGTATATCCAGAAGGATCCGTAATTCAAAAAGACACCTACACCCCAACATTCAGAGCAGCACTATTTACAATAGCAAGACATGGAAACAACCTAAATGTCCACTGACAGATGACTGGATAAAGAGTTTGTAGTGTATTTGTACAATAGATTATTATTCACCCATAAAAAAAAAATAAAATAATGCCATTTGCAGCAACATGAATGGACCTGGAGAATGTCATTCTAAGTGAAGTAAGCCCGAAAGAGAAAGAAAAATACCATATGAGATCGCTCACATGTGGAATCTAAAACAAACAAACAAACAAAAAAACAAAAAACAAAAAATAAAGCAAAGAAACAAAAAGATAAACTTATCTACAGAACAGAAACAGACACAGAGACATAGAAACCAAACTATGGTTACCAGAGAGGAGAGGGTGTGTGAAGGAATATATTGGGAGTTCAAGATTTGCAGATACAGAGTATGTATAGAATAAACAGCAAGTTTATACTGTATAGCACAGGAGAATATATTTATTATCTTATAGTAACTTATGTTTAAAAAGAATATGAAAATGAATACAGGTATGTTCTTCTTTAACTGAAGTGTTGTGCTGTGCAAAAGAAACTGACACATTATAAACTGACTAGACTTCAATGAAAATGTTTTTAAATAGACCAAAAACGAAAAAAAAGAAAAAGGATATTATCAAACTAAAAGAATAAAGTACTGATTCAGGCTACAACATGGATTAACCTTCAAACTTTATGCTAAAATAAGCCAGACACAAAAGGCCAAATAGTGCCCTTTAAGGTGAACTGTATCTGAGTGTTTATTGTACTATTTCTGTAAATTTTCCGGAGGTTTGAAGTCTATCAATATCAAAAAAAAGTTTTATTCATTAAAATCATAAAACGCTTCCTCACAGGAGGGCTTTAATTATTAAATGCAAAAATGCATGTAAAGCTCTTGAAACAACACTTTGCACGTCCACACACAGTCACTGCTTTCACTGCCACTCAGACGTTGGTACCAGCGCTGATGAGAGCTACCTCCACTCGCTCTCCTGCATACAGGAGTGAGGGCCTGAGCTCTGACAGGCAGGGTGAGCGTGAACCTGGGTCAGACACAGCCACATTCCAGACTCTGCATTACCCAACTTTCTTATACAAACTGCAACATATAATGTAAACATGCTACAGGGATGTATCTTACAACGCAGGGAATACAGCCAATGTTTTACAGTAACTATAAATGGAGCATCTATTGTACACCTGAAATATATCATATTTTAAATCAGCTATATCTTTGTAAAAAATTAAAAAATAATTTAAAAATGTTATCACTTTAATATTCAATTCAGTTTTTAAGTAACTACTAAACAGCTTAGAATGTATAAAAGCATTTAAGTGTGCTGTTTGTTTACATATTTATTTACTTTTAGCCTCCTGCTAAAAGAGAAATTAAACAATTTTTTTAAACACAGCTTAACAACCATAACAACAAAAAGGCAAAACTGAGAGTGAAGAGAAAATGGAGATTCAATACTTAAATGAAACCAGTGGGAGGTAAAGTCATAAAAATGGATTCCATGAAGTCAGGGCAAGTGTTAAAGGCCGACTAGAAATTCAGGTGTAAGATTCTTGACAGATAAAGCAAAAAGAAAAAGATGATGGGGAGGGCGGTACAGCGTGTGCTTAGCGTGCACAGGGTCCTGGGTTCGAACACCAGGGCCTCCACTAACAGATAAATACACCTAATTACCTACCCCCACAAAGAGCCCCAAAGAAAAGAAAAAGAGAAATTTCTTTCCCAAAGAATCCTGATATTAAATTTGGATTAAATACTTAAAAAAAAAAAAGAAAAACAGAAAAGATGAGTGACACTGTGAAGGAAAAGCCCAGCTGGGCTAACAAGCTAAGTCACAAATCTAAGTGTGATAAGTGTCCGTTTACTGATCTAAGTTTTGCTGGGCTAACTCGTAAATCCGATGTCAACAATTGTCAGTAATGTGATCTGTTCCAAATTGATAAGCTTCAGTGTACTGATTCCTTGCTTTTTGTTGTTGGAGCCTTATTGGCTAATAGCCCCATACTTGTAATTAAACCTATAAAACCTCACGTGCAGGTCTTGGAGGTGCTCAGAGCTTCGGAACAGAAGCCCCTCTGAGCCCGCCGGGGTAATAAATCTCAGTACTCCAACCCTCTGTGTGGTGCTTGTTTCTTGGCTGGCCTGTTGTTTCCATAACAACACAAGCGACGATGCCCGTGAGATAGTTCTGCAGTGGCTGCTGGCAGGTCCCCATGTCTCACGTGGGAAAATCTGAAACATCCTTCTCACCACTCAGAGTCATCATAAGCCCACACCTCACCTCCCTCTGTTAAATGCAGGAGCACAGGCAGGGCCCGGCCTTTGTTCTCTCTGTGTCATCACAGTGAGATAGGATGGAAGGGGGCAGAGCACATTCATTCAAGGAAGGCCACAACAATTAACATCATAATGGTGAAGGATTCAACCCCCAATAGGCCTTGAGGCACAGGATGAAGAGATTTAACTTCTAGCAGATCTTGAGCTTCATTATGCACCCACTGTAATAGTAACATGGTGAATAACATGCCCCAGGCACCATGGCAGTCCCAAGGCTAGCCACAAAATGTCAAAGGGTGGGAAATGGTCAACTCTCTGGGAATACAAGCCCCTTGCCCTAAGGCTGATCCTTCTACTTATTAGCATATGAAACCACCAAGCCCAAGAAAAAAGAGCAACACAACACCACCTCGGGGTCACCACTCTCTCTCCCTCTTCAGAGAAGGCCCACACTATGTGGAGTGTGTACCTACTTTTAATCTGAGCATCAAACCCCCACAACTCGTGAAGTTTCTCTTGCCTTTCAATGTATCTCTCTGAATAAATATACCTTTACTCAACACTGGCTTGCTCTTGAATTCTTTACTGCATGAAGCCAAGGAACAAAATCTGGTGGGGCACATCCCAGGGGCTCATCCAAAGCCTGAGACACAGCCCTTCTCATGCGTCACGTTTTTTTTTCTTGTATCAACAGGACTGGGTTGTGAACGGAGCTCTGAGGCCCCAGCTAAGGGACAGAAGCAGCCCCCAGGGCTCGAATTGGCGGGCAGCCTCTTCCCCAGCAAGGGCCCTGGGGTCTGCCCAGTTCTCTGTGTTTCCCTGTTGTGCTGACTCCCCAGCCAGAGAGCGTTCTCCCTAGGCCTGTCCCCACAAAACCCTTCTCTCCAAAATACAAGCACATCATGTCACAGTCCTCTTGTTCAACCAGGAAATGTTCAACCCACTGTTTCCCTCCCCAGTAAAGTACCTAACTGTCCTCCCTCCCATCCCACCACTTCTTTCTTTGTGACAACTCTGCACTCCCCACCCACCATCCTGAACGCAGGTGCCTTGCTGGCTGGGACCGAGATGTTTCAGTCTCACACATCCTGCACCCATTCACTTTCCCCTTGTTACCTTAAAAAAGCCTTTCCTGAGTCACCCACAAATCTGATACTGAACATCACAAAGTGCTGAGTTTGCAGTCACTGTGTGCATACCTCCCAGGTTTTGACTAGGTTTCCTTCACAAGATCTTCATTAAGGAGCTGCATCAAGAAGTTTAAAGAGTCTTTTCTTACATCTGAGCGGAGGAGCCTGCAAAAAATTTAAATGGCTTTGAAGAGAGGGTTAACCAGGGACAGAGGGTTAGCAGGTCCTATTCAACAGTGTCATGAGGCAAAATGTTCTTCAAAGGCTCAGAGTGGCTTCTGAACGTGGAGTCAGCAAGGAGGAGGTGACAGGCAGTGAGTAGGGTGGGTGACACTGGGTGCGCTTCCCCAGCTGGGGAAGAATTGGATTTTGTTCTAGTTTTCCAAACAATTTCTTACTACCTTTTTCACCTATTGTCACATACCATTTCCTACGAATTAAGAATATCAATGTCAGTCATTTGGGCCACTTGGGAGAAGCAACACGATGCCATTCACAGGGCTGGGACATGACAGCCACACCAGTCTAGGTTGATAGACCAGTGGGGGTATTTCCAAGGTGATCACGGGCATGCAGCAAACTCCCCAGCTTCAATGACCTCATCTCAAAGGTGGGGCCAATAAAACTACCAAGAAAAGTGCGTGATGATTATTGCCGACAACTGTTTACTAGGTAATTGCCCGTGACAGCTGCAGCTTAATGGGGAATGAGTATGATAACAAGGCCCTGTCTACCTGGCCACACGCTCCCTGCCTTCCTGCCTTGGTGCAGCAGCAGAGTTTGTTTAGCCGATATGAACGCCCCCAGAGCAGCACTGATGGGAAAGCTCGCAGCTCTGCACTGCGAGGTGTGTTCCTTTCCTTCTCAGAGCTGATCACAGTTTGCTGTCATCTGTTTTTATGTTTATCCCTTTTATAACAGCCTCCCCCCGGAGTTTTTGCTCAAGCAGCGCAGGGCCAGTGTGTCTTGCGGCCTGCCAGATATTCTGGGCTGGGAAACAGCTGACCCCACATCTGGCTCTGGTGCTGAACGGAGAGGGCAGAAGGCCCTGGGGCACATGCTGAACCGAGGCCACTGCACCCAGAATTATGATCTGACTTTGGGCAAATTACAGTCTTCTTTACCCTGAGATTCCTCATCTGTCCATGAAAATAAATGCCCATGGCACACAGAGTTACAAGGATTAAAGGAAATCACCAAATTCATAACCTAGCCAAGGGGCTACCAGTGCGTCCTCAACAGACAAATGCTGCCTTTACGGATCTGACACACGCCAAGCGGGGCGGCCGCACACAGTGAACACTGCTAAATGCCAGTGTGTTAAGTGCTTCATGGGTGCTACAATACTCTTCAGAACTTACAACAATCCCAGGAAGAAAAGAATAATATCATGCCCATTTCACAGATTCACCAACAGGTTAAGAGAGCTTACATTCTAGTCCAAGGCCCTATGGTGAGGAAATGGCGATTTAAACCGGATTCTGGGCCCAGGCCTTGTCTCCAACTCTCTCCCAGCCACCTGATCACTTGCCTATGAATTCCACCTGTCCAATACCTAAGTGTGCAGTCGGCCAGCTCTTAAATGCAATGTGTGCCACCGTTTGTCAATGTTGGTTAATTACCATAAACTGTTCTCAGAAACCACTACAGAAAAGAATGGTGGACTTAAGGAATTCTGCATTGTGTTCTCCTGTAATGTGCAGAAACCCTTCACTACACCACCAAATCCAAATGTATGCTTCCTCCATGTTTATGTTTGCACACGGCTTATTAAAGTAGAAGGTACCTGCAGTAATTCCATCTCGGCTGCTTTCCAAGGTTGCAGATTATCCATAATCAGTCCATGAACGAAAATACTACAATTTGAATGAAAATACTGCAACCATGTCAGTAAACAAAGAATGCTGAAACCAAGTCAACAGCGGCTGCCGCCACCACCCAGCGAGGACAGGCCTGCAGCCCAGCCTCTGCAGCCACTCACAATGGTGCCCTCTGAGGGGACTCAGTATAAGAAAGGACAGGATACTGGCCCTAGATAGCTAGGTGCTTGTCTAAAGAATGAATTCAGTGAGTCCAAAATATTTTCTTCCTCCCATATATAGAAAAGCACTAAATTATTGAACTTGAGATACCTGGCTTTCTTTAGATAACAAGCAATCTTTTATTGTTCCAACAAGCTTGTCTTTGTTGTAAAGCTCCTATATATCCTAGCTCATCCCAAACCTCTTGGGAGCAGTCCCTCAGAGAGATCTGAGAGGCTGTCATCCCGGCTCGAGTCCTCCCGCAAATAAAACATAACTCTTAAATTTTAGGTGGCACATGTATTTCAGTCAACTGTTTTGGACACCATGAAGGGACCCAGAGCAGACTTTCTCCACCTGAACTCTCCGAGTAACTGGGGCCTTTGTACCAGCAGTGGCCCTTTGTGACCATCCGCCTCCTCGGGGTGTCCAGATGAATTTGGGTGAGTCTCTCCTGGTTCTCGGATCTCATATATTGGTTGATAATCCTGAGTTTTATTTGGCGGTGTTTCCAGGTACCTGGCCCTCCAGTTGAAGGAGACTGGGGGGAATTACCCACCCAGTGGAGACATACTGGGTGGGACCTCGTTGAAAGGTAACGGGAAATACCCACATTGAAGAGACGTCAGAAGTGGGCTGGTGGAAACCTATTAGGAAAATACTCACCCAGTGGAGACGTCCTGAGTGGGTCCAAGTTGAAAACACTGGGTTCAGGACTGAGTGGTTAGGTAAGAGGCTGGTCTAATGTTTTCCTCAATTTGGTTACATCCATTGAATTTTTCAGGATAAAAGTAAAACTCTTATGAGGAACCTTTCAACTCCAAAAATGGGACCATCCTCCTGGCTGGTAACAGCTTTCTCGGGTGACAGAGAATCTTGCAGGAGTGGTAGAGACAAAGACTTCATGCCATAGAGTTGTCCCTGCGGGAAATCTTACTAGCAAATTTATTCTGAGAACCCGACCTTACAATGGGGAATAGAACTTTCAAAAAAAATAAAAAAAAGAAAAGAAAAGAAAAAGAAATGACAGATTGCCAGCCTCCAATTAATACCCCAGCCAGGTTTATGTACATACAAAACTTACAACATTAATTGGGAATTATAAAAGAAAATCTCAATCTGAAAGTAAATAATCAGGCCTGATAGAAACAGTTTTTGGAATTCTGAACTTATAAAAACAAAATCCACTTTAGGGGGAACTTGGATTTCTCTTCCTGTGTCCTTGAAATGTAAACGTTTTATCTTTCTCTGGGTCTTTTAAGTGTGTTTATGTATGTATATGTATGTTTACTTTCTTTTTAAAGGAAACCTTGGACTCTGCCATACAAAAGGTACAAGTATTGCGTACATATGGTGGCCACGTAAATAAATTGGATTCTAAGCAATTCTTTGTTTGTACCAATTTTCAGATATTTTGCCATTTTAAACTTTGTTGCATCAGCCTGGACCACAAAGGCCTTTAGCTTTTGGAGAGTAAAGCTTTGAATTTTATTTAGGCAACACCCCCACTCTCATGTGGAAAAGCCTCTTCATCTTATTCATTTAAAATCACTATATATATATATATATAAATTGATGGCCATATGATGGATCCTTTAATTTGGAAAAACTTTTAAATTTGTGAAAGTTGAAAGAGATCTCATTATAAACAGCTGTTTAATTGGTACCTATTAAAATCAAGTTTAAAGATAGAAAAATATATCTAATTGTTAACCTAAGAACTTAGTTAAAAAAAAAAAACTGTTTTGAAAAGCTACATTTGTGTTTTTCCTTTCCAATAAATGGTTCTAGAGATGTTAATAAAAACTTAGAATAATTATTGGTAATTAAATTGAATAACTGGAAAAAGGATTGTAAAAATTTCGGAAAAAAAAAAGATAAGGGCTTATCCCAAATGGATAAATATTTTTATATGGTTATTTTGAATGAGATAAATAAAATGGACATTTTTGGAATAGATACAAGGTTTTGATACTACACTAGTAAAGTTAAAAAAAAGGGCCAAAGAGATCACCTACTGTCCCCCAACATTAAAGTTCAAACAAGTCCATTTTATTTGCCACAGTTTAAAATATATGTATATATAGACTGATATACTTGATTAATGATTGGGACAACAGACCAATTAATCAAATTAAAAATTGAGTAGGACCTAAGCACTTTGGCTGAAACTTGGGCATCCTAGAGATTTTTCTATAAAATTAGATACAATGAACAACAACAACAAAAAAGTTTCTGGCAATCCTTCTAGAAATAAAAATTATTGATTAAACCTAATAAATATAGAAATTAAAGGTATAAGATTTAAAAAATTTGAGATAAATGTTTATAAAATTGGTATATTTAAATGGTCTTTATATAAACCTTTTGCTTAATTATGTTGTGGGATAGATCTGTTTCAATGGAAAAACGCTTCCCCTTCTTGGTATTATAAGGCTGGGCACATATCTGTCCCTCAGAAAATATTAATTGAACAAAGTAAAGGAAACCAATAGAGTTACATGAGCCATCCAATATAACGTAGAACTAAAAACTAATATACAGTGGCTAATAAAAAAAATATAATAAGAGGTTTACCCTGGGTTTAACTTATAACTCAAGGAAAAAAGACATCACTAAATACCTTATGCAAGCTTTGGAAGACATGATAAAGTAAACCTTAAAGTTTTAAAACATTGAATTCTTTGTTTACAGCTCTCCTGATTGATAAAAAAATGCCAATTAAGGAGATACAATTGGTTCTGGGTGACAGAGCAGTTCTCTGGGGAACTGGAAGCGTGTGTCTTTGTCTTGCAGACCAGAAATGTAAATACAGAAACAGTGACCTAGGACTGAGCCTAATTAGCTCAATGAGATAAAACTTAGGGCCAAGAAATTTTTGGCATTTTAGAACTCAGAACTCTGACGGGTCCTTCAGACTTTGTCAAGAAATCTTAAATATCTGTTTCATAAATAGTAAGCCTTAGTGATTTGAGCAAGCAAATTCAGCTTACTAGAACTATTATTATACCTATCTTATAAGTAACTTTTAAAGTGAAGCTATGAGATCTCTAGCTTTTGTCTGTTTATAAACCTGCGTACACATTACAGATGTGAGATATTTATACAGCTAAAAAAAAAAAATCAAAGTCAAAGAGCTCTGCTTAATTGACGTAAAAAATAAGAGCTTACAAATTAAGTATTTTTAAAATAAAAACTGAACAATTTGACTTTCAGCATCACGTGAACTGGAAAAATTCAATATTAAGATAATATTTGATATTGTTTAGTTTAAGTATGTTCTAATTAATATAGACATCTTTAAGTCATCAATATTAAGTATAATACCTTTACTGTACCTAGGTTTAATGAAAGTCAAATAAGATTCTGTTATATCTGGTGAAGATTTGTCAAGAAAAAAATAACAGTAATGTGGTGTGGTAAAATTTTAAGTAAATTAAATGCAAATGAGATGAGAGCTTTGGGTAAATTTTTAAAATATATTTTTAAAATGTATGCTTAACATAATCTCTAAATGTTTGGTATCTTTAAATTCTAGAGTTGTGCTAAATTAAGTTAAATGATAGGATTTTATTTAATAGCTATGCCATTTTCAGATAAAATAAGATTGAAATATAAATTACTTAACATTTAACTTACTCTTACAGAGAAACTAAAGGTGTTTAGATATATTAATAAATGGTTGGTGCCACCCTGAAATAGACTCTATTTTTAAGGGAATGATCTAAGTATCCTAGGAAAGTAAGATAAATGTGTAAAGGAAGATATAAGAATGGAATTATATTTTGTTAATGAAAAATGGTGACTTTGTCCTGAAGCTGGTTATTTCTGAATGGAACAGAAAATAAGGGACACACTAATATGAGAATAGAAAGCTGTGGAAGGCTTGTGGAAGAGGTACCCTAAGGAAAGAGTTTCGTACGTTGTCGGAATTGGCTAAATTTAGAATCAACTTGGGCAAAGTAAATGAATCTTAGAAGTAAGTTGGTACAAGACTAGATTTGGTTTTCTCGCTGTTAAGAGGAAACATGTTTTTTGAAATGTTAATCCACCTTCAGCAACAGATTGTAAACCTTCTTATACCACTTAACTGATCTGTTCTGCCTTTACCTTTGACGTATTTTCTTGTTAATGAATAAGTACTGCTTTACAGTGACCTATATGTTTATCTGACCAAGTGTTCTGAAATCTTTTAAAAAGATCCCCAGATATCAATTTCTAATTAAAGTTCTTTTAATCTCCAGTTAAGTTTGGGAAGTTACAGATGGCCCCTGAAACATCCCAAAGAGAGATTTTAAAACAGTAAGTTTCAATTGGCATGTTAAATAACATGATATTGTCAAATGAATAATAAATCTTCTAAGGTTATATTGTATGAGAAAATATTATTAATATAGATATTCTAATAATTATATGGTCTCCCTAAAATTCTGGTATATCTGAAATGTTACCAGTGATAATTCTGGGTATAGTGACCAGGTTTCTTTATCGATTATACTATAACGGTGTTTAAGCATGCTTTTAAATCTTTGTCTTTTATAGACTTTTAATTGTTTTCATCTAATGATTTTGAAAATGCTTTCTCTTCAAGGAGATTTACTGATTTCTAATAAATGTCAAACTATAGCACTGAACTAAACTGGGTAAGAAATTTTAAATATCTAATGAAAACTCTGATTAAAAGAATTAGTTATGTGGGACTAAGTAAACTGATGAATATGGTTATAATTTTTGATGTTGTTTGAACTACTACTGGCTTTTAACCTGTTTCCCAGACATAAACTCTTCCTTTTAAGCTAGTTATAAATCACAGAAATTTGATAAATTATACCTATGTAAGCAGACTTGATACAGTTATCTTTTCTCCCTATCTGATCCTTCAAGAGACTAAAAACTCTTAGGTCCCCAATGGCTCAATCAGACAAATGAGGAAGATCATCTCCTAACAGATATAAGAATCTAAAGGTATTTTAAGAATTTTAAAGAGAAAAGAAATTACCTAAATCTGTAAGGCAGAAATCAATGACAAGCCATTGACGTGGCTTTCCAGGCCTTAGCAAATCTTATTAACATTCTACCCTGAGACTCCTTATTAAAAGTTCCAACACAGCCAATTTAAAAAAGCCTATATGATCAAATAATCAGACTTGACTTGTAAAGAAATTAATCTTGATTTGGCTTTATTTGAGAAAAATGAGGGTAATTTTAGAGAGAAAAAATATTATATTTTACTGGATATTAAGTTCTAGTTTTGTTAATTGAGGTCTATATTTACTAAGACACTTCCCAGATCATTCCTTGCTTTTATGTCATATTGCTGTACAGTTTAATTTAATTATGAAAAGGATACTCTAGGTTTGTTTCCGAAGCTCAGTAATCTATCCTTGTGTAAATTTCCAATGCTCCATGACCTAAGCCAGGGGATTATACATACTGGAACATGCATGACTTAAAGAACTTTCTCCAACCTGAATGGAAAGACCTTTTATCAAGTACTCTTAACTAGACCATACACACAAAAGCTGAAGGAAACGGAATTTCGGATTCATTTCCTATCAGAAACAGCCCCTTCAGTTCACTGGCCTATAGAGCACTTGCTCACCTGAAAACAATGCCAAAATGGTGAAAAAGCTACCAGGCCAGGATGAGAAGAAGACGACATCTGAGCTCGACAGCTGACCCAAGACAACGGACCAGGCTTGTATACCAATTACTTTGACAATTTCTCCTACCTTTGATTATGAACTACTCCAAGTGTTAAGTTTATGGTAAATTACCTATGTCTAGTACTTCTGTGTTACCTTGGTGGGTTTCCCTACTCCAAGGCTCTAACTAGATAGCCCTCAGAAACGTTATTCTAAAAATAATTTATAGTTCTGTTTAGGCCACTGTTGATCTTACAACGTGGGAGAACTCACCTGGCCAATTAATACCTGCTCGGAGCCTGACCATAAATATGAACTTTCTCATAAGATCACTCAAACTCAATCAGAAATACAAGCAAAATTTTAACCCAAATATACAACTTCTCTACTATTAAATTCTTACTCGTGACTTTAAAACGTTACTAGCTATATTAGTTATATGATCTCTATTTTATTAAATTGTTGTCTGTTACATTTCCCAACGTGTAACTAGGCCTACAAGATTGATGATGGCTAAACATCCTGAAGAAATAGATAAAATTTTTAACCCTGCATAAAATAAATGTAATAGTGTGATTCTAGGTATGGTAATGAGCAACGAAGGGCAAACATTTCCTGGATCATAATAGACTAGTAAGACAGGCGATCCAGAAAACTTTTAGTATCAACAGGCCCTGAAAAAAAACCTAACACCTTGAATGGCAGCTCAGAAAATTCTTCACCTGAAATAGGAATGAGCCATCCTAGCACCGTGGGACAAAATTGGTCATGAAATGTCTCTCAAAATATAGGTCGAATTTAGGACCAAGAGGGAGCACTGTGAATGAAAATACTACAATGTGAGTGAAAATACTGCAACCATGTCAGTAAACAAAGAATGCTGAGACCAAGCCCTCAGCAGCTGCTGCCACACCCCAGCGAGGATATGCCTGAAACCCAGCCTTTCAGCCACTCACAGTGGTGCCCTCTGAGCAGACTCAGAATAAGAAAGGACAGGATACTGTCCCTAGATAGCTAGGTGCTTGCCAAAGGAATGAATTCAATAACCCATATATTTGCTTCATCCCATACATAGAAAAGCACTAAATACTTGAACTTGAGATATCTGGCTTTCTTTAGATAACAAGCAATCTTTTATTGTTCCAAGTACCTGGTCTTTGTTGTAAAGCTCCTATTTATCCAAGCTCCTCCCCTACCTCTTGGGAGCAGTCCCTCAGAGATCTGAGAGGCTGTCATCCAGGCTCGAGCCCTCCCGCCAAATAAAACATAACTCTTAAATTTTAGGCTGAACGATTATTTCAATGAAGTCCCAGAATAGACACAACTCATCAATTCTGTAATGGAACACACTGAATCAGGAACCAAAAGCATGTTCTAGTCCCGAAAAACTACGGTTTCCTCTTTCTTCCTGTCATTATACAATCCCACCAGAACTCATTAATTTGCTGTCTGCACGCTTGGCAACCAAACTCAGAGAAGATTCAACTTAACAGAGCTCCATGCTGGGGAGAAACCCCCGCAGAAGCACAGCGGTCGGCCTGCCCTCCCGCACGCTCTGCTGACCCCTAGTGTCCTCCGTGGAGACCAGGCCAACAGAACTGCTCCAAACAGCTACAAAGTCCCACAGATTAAATAAAAGCATTTTATTTTATACTATATGTTATGTATATACTCATCTCTGAAAACAGCTTTGCCAGAAGCCCAAATCTTCAACATTAATCTGCAAAGGCAAATCCGGTCCCCAAGGGAAAACAAGTTTTAAGATGATGCTATGGCCTCCAAAGTCCTCTCCAGGACCATCAACCAAACTGCCTGCAGGCCTGCAGCTGCAGGCGGCTACATGTCTGCTTTTAAAGCAACCCCTTCCTGCCCTCGGGCACTACAATGTCCCTCTACGCCCTCCCTTCTCAGGGTAAGAGCAGCTGCTGCAGAACCTTGCAGGGCAGCACTGACAGGACTGGACAAAAGGATCAGAGCTAAACTAAGCCTTCTGATGACACGAGCTGTGTCACTTTACAGATGAAGATATATATAGAGAGGGGTGGGGTGATATTGCTCAGAGTCACACAGCTAATAAGTGGCAAAGTCCATACCTCTGCTCCTCCCTCTGGCGTGATGCCCCAGCTGGGACGCCCACAGGGTTCTCTCGTGCCTGCCTGACCAGTCCTTTACTGTCACTCATAACCCACAACACGGTCTGACCCTAGCCTGCCTTTTCAGCATCTTTTCCTTCCAATCTCGCAGGAACAAGGCTGCTTGGGCCACTTTATGACTTCCGGCTTCCCAAAACCTCCATGCTCAGGCTGGTCTTGCCTGTGCATCCTTCCCCATGCTCAGAGGCACTTCTTCCCCTGCAGGAGGACTTTTCCACTCTCCGCAGGGACACCCCCTCATGGGAGCCCTCTTCTTGCCCTCAGAATGGCAGGTGTCCCAGGCCACATCCCGAGCTGCCCCATTAGGTCTGCGGGTGCTCAGGTCTGCTAGTCAGACCAGCAGCCTCAGAGCCAGGAATTATGCCCGGGTCACCCTGCAAACCTACTGCCCACCTCACAGCCCCCAGCCAGCAGGCCACCTGGAAGTCACAGCAAGTGCCCCACCCAATCCAGAAGTCTCTTCATTTGCCGGCACCGCTGATGACTTGTCTCCAACCTTTGGTCAGTTTTGCAAAAAAGAGCACCTTCCACAGTGAACAGTGGGTTTTCGCTTCAGCTCCCATCCTTACTGCAAACGTCAAGGGAAACCAAAAGGCCTTTTCTCAACACTTTTCTGATGACACCCTTCCACCCACTATACTCATATGCTCAAGAAAATTGGGTCCACGTGATTTTGTTTCCCTTACGCTAAGTGGCTCAACACACTGTGTGATTTTTTTTCCTTTTTTGAGGGTATTTGTACTCAGTTTCTCGGCTTTAATCTGTTTTTGTCTCTCTCTTCAGTATCCCAAGCAGTTACCACTTCTTAGCCACTTCAGCAGCCTCCCTCCCAACATCTAGTCTAGGAAATGAGCTGTGATGAGGGGCCTGGAGGCAGTCACAGAAGAAGCAACTAAGGGACAGAGAGGGGACATAGTTTGCCCAAGGTGATCAGCCTCAACCCCCAACAGTGTGTTTCACGTCCCTCTGTTTAACTCTTATGCTAAACAAGCTAACTTTTTGTAGATTATGGTTATAAACAGATGAGGTATCAAAATACATACAAGGACACACATCAACTCTAAGATGTTCATTAACTTCACTATTTTGTTTCTATTTTTTTTATTTCTATTAAAAAATAATTAAGAACCTCTGCAGTCAATATAGAAAAATGTTACTGGGTTTTAATCCAGAATATAGAGGTGTTGTGTGTCATTACTCATACTTATTTGTATGTTCACAAGACAAAATGATTTGAAGGTCTCTCTCCCCTCCTCCTACTCAGTACCTGCTCTCACCAGATCTCCCAGTCCACACATCTAACAGCCTTTCACTTCACCCACAGCTGAATTCATCAGTTTTCCCCCAGAGCTCCCTCTGCAGCTTTCCCTCCTCAGAGCACAGCAGGACCATCACTTACCTCATTAATCCACCCAGAAACCTGGGCCTTCCTCCATCCTACCTTCACAGACAGCATTCATCCTTTCATTTTTACCATCTAAACATGCCTTCAATCTGTTCGCTTTTACCCACTGACCGTCCCACCGCTCAAGTGGAAGCCACCAACACTGCACACCTGGACTCACGAGTCTCCCAAGTGTCCCCACAGCCGCTCTCACGTACTTGAGACAAAAGGGATTGTGTCACTCCCGCGGTTTTAGGACTCTTTTCAAACCCACTCTTCTTAGAAGAAACTCCCAGTTCTTCACCTGGTAAAGATCTTTGCCATCAAATTGTCAGCTCAGGGAGGGCAGGACACGCCCTCTCCCCTCGGCCCCTCCCTCTGGCAGAGCATCAGCTTGGGAGGACCTGCTGAGCTACACCAGCCTGTATTCTAACCCTGGTCTTGAGTTCTTAGCAAACTGCTTCACTTATCCATACAAACCCAAGGTAGATTAGAAAGATTTTAGATGTTGAGCTAGACTATTGATTTGGGGATTTTGCACTAGCAACCTGCAAGTACATGTTCTAATGATTCTGTCTTCTTAAAACCACACCCAGATTTAAGGAGTATTTGTGGAATGTCTTCGGAGTAAAAGGGACTGTACTTTAACAGACTATATGTTTTATAACATGAACAACCCTGACAGGGTCACAAATGGAACCACCTCACAAGTGACAGAAGACAGGTGAGAGGCACAAAGCAACAGGTCACAGAGATGGTAAGAGCAATGTTGTTTCTCCAACCCCCCAAAAATTTTTTGAAAGAACCGAAAACTCTGAATTTTGAAAGTAAAACACTATCATATAAAGAAATAAAATAAATAATCCTCTTCATCAGTGTTTCAAGATCTGACTGCAGAATTTTTAGCATGCCATACTGAATCCTAGCACAGAAAAATCAGATGGACTAGTGGTGAGTAAGTTCCAGGGAAACGGCAGCAATTCCTCCACTTGTAAGAGGACACACACTCAATTGTCGAAGGTGATTTTAAACCACATTCTGGAGAAATTCAGAAGATTCAGGCACCGATTCTAGATGGTGATGACACGGAAGGACGGGTTGGATGCATGCTTCTAACTGAGTCACCGGCATTCTTACACTGCAGGGGGAAATGGAGGCTCTCAGTTATGAGCAGAGATGTTCCTGTCATTTCTCCCAGGCCGTGCCTCGGGGACTCAGTGTCCTGCAGCAGCCTGGCCCCAGGCGAGGACCCGCAGCGTGGCCCACTCAACCAGGAGGGGCACTGTGCTTGAGAAAGCCCATCCCCGATGGGAGAAAGAGGGGCTGGTGGGGTTGTGTGTAACTATAAATGATCATAGAAATACACCTGCATACATTCATTTGATACAATTAATATTAGCAGGCTATTTAACAAAATTTCAATTGTCAGTGTTAATTTTACCATTCCTTTCCTCTTGTCCCCTGCACTCTGAGACAGGCTTAGGCTCTCTCACACCTGCAGCTCTGATGCAATAGTTGTGAAGTCATTTTACTTTGCTGCAAGTGTCCTCGCTCCCCGTGTCGCTGTGACTGTCGTCTCTTAACAGAGTCAGATGTCTTCCTGGATCTCTCCCTGAGTTCCTTGCTCCTGCTTCTCAGATCCTGAGATAAAGAACAGGTGAAGACACATGACTAGAAAAGGCACTGTGGACTTGACCAAAGTCCTCAGTGACCCCCTAGGTGAGTGCTGCCCACCCCTTACCTTCAATTCTCAACGTTCTGCCCAGGGTGACATCCAGACAGGAAAGAGTCTTGGGCCCAATTAAAAGCTGTGAGGCTTGGGTGCAGGGAAAGGTGCAGGAGCTAGTTCTGGAGCCGGGCCCCTCCCCACCTCTGCTACTCTCTCCCCCGAGGCCCCGCCCCCAAGCCCCCAGGCTCCCTGATCTTCTGTCCTTCTCTTCTACACTACTCCAAGCCCTTTTCCCCTTCCTTTAGTCCCTGATTATCCCCAGCTGGAGTGATTTTTTCATCACAGCATCTAAAAAAATTTCCTACAACTGAAAAAGAAGTCTCCAGAGGTCAATGCCCACATGGTGGTTCCTGAAGAGAGCCCCTGGTTAGGGGGACTCTCACCAACACTCACAGGGCATCAGACATGTTGCAGGGTCGACCACCCCCAACAAGAATTTGCTGTGACCCCTATGCCCGCACAGCATCCCTGTTCACAAAACTTTAGTTGGGCCACTTATCCGTTATTAAGAAGCAAAAGTAAAAAAATTGCTCATGTTTCTTACTAAAATTATCTATGAGGTGGAAAAAGAAATTGTAATAGAAAAGAACAAATTTGACTCCATGTTAGATGTGTTCGTTTGTCTTTAAGCCTGTACCCTGTTTTCTAGGCTAAGACTTGTTATCTCTGCACCTTTTGTAAAAGAAAGTTGCCTTTAGCCTGAAATATCCAGGAGGGCCTATTCTGCGGGCTCTGATCTTTAAGGATGTTAGCTCTTCTACACTTATGTAGAGATGGCAAGTTGCAAAATAAAGAATAAACTTTGTTTTTTTGAGGTTTTACAGGGGTGCCATGATTTGACCCACATGGACAGCTGCAAGAACAAAGGATTCCAAGGAAATCAATTCGTACAGCAAGAAGTTTGCAACAACCAACCACACCCCCACCACTTTTTAGTATAAAAGGAGACTGAATTCTGACTTGGGGAAGAGAGTTCTCCTGGATATCAGTATGCCATCTTCTGAGTCTGCCAGCTTTTCAAATAAAGTCACTATTCCTTACTCCAAAAGCTCCTCTCCCGATTTATTGGCCTGTCATGCAGCAAGCAGAACGAGTTTGGACTTGGTAAATAAATGACTGCATTAGAGGTAGTATGTCTCCACTGTTTCCTCATTTCCAGTATGTCACAACCAATCAATTTTATATGCTGTTTAACAACACGACCAAAAAACCTATTATACGGAATTGATTCCATGGAAATAAAATTATTTCTTCTCCTTCAAAACTTTGTTCTTTCCTATTTTATTTTGTTTTGATTTTTGAAAAGAAAATAAAAGTCAAATCATTTTATTTCACCTATTTTTTATAGCTACATATTGTAAATACTACAAAGATATTTAAATTGCAATAAAAATTGTTCATATATTAGTATAAAGATATATACACAATCAAAGCAGAGTAGGAAAGGAGTGGATATTTACTAAAAATCCACTGCACATCCAGTCTTTTACAAGCATATTCTGGAATATAAGCTCTATTATCCAGGGGTCCACCACCCCCATTCTCACTGCCGAGTCCCAGAGTAATCAACCTCCAAGGCACCAGCATAGAACCACGCGATCACTATTTTAGGTATAAATGAGGGAATTAGCTCTTTCAATTCTAAAACAGAAACCTTAAAATAAATACTGAACTTATTTACAAAGAAAATTGGACACAAAAAAGTAGTTTCTCCCCCAAGTCACAAAGATAATTACTGGTAAAGGCAATATTTGAACTCATCTGCCTGATTCTAAAAACTAAGGTGGAAATCCCCTTCGACTGTGGAGGTCCAGCAGCACAGCCTATCACCCTATCTTTGTTCAGATCTAGCTTTAGACAGCCTGAGACAGCACCCCATTCCTATGGAACTCGAGGGCAAACGATAACAATAAGGATTTTATATTCAGTAGTTTCTTAGGTCTCATTTATATAAAGTGTCAGCAGGTCAGCAGAAAACTCTGGGAAATATGAGTGGGTCCAGAGCTTTTTGCTGATAAGAAACAATCTATCAGGACAGAGTGACCTTCCCATGAGAGGCCTCCTGGACATAAACTAAAGGCAGCTGAGCAATGAAAACTAGCAAGACCATGGAACTCAAGCAAGAAAGATCCCTGCCATCCCCCACCCAGATGCCTCTTCACCCACATGGACAAGATGGCAGAAGACCCAGGTTCTTGTCCAAGTTACACCATCATGGATTCTCACCCATAAAAATTTATGACTCTATGCTGTCTTAAGCCATTTCCAACTCAAATATGATGACACCAATATCTCAGCAGAATGTCTATGTCTTCACTTTCTCTCTTCTATTAGGATACTATATCTATGGCCAAAAAGCAGAAATCCAATTAAAAACAACATGCACGAAGGCTGGTGAAAGTCTGCCTAAGAGACTTTGTTCTCACGCTCAGTGAATGAAAACTCAGAAAAAGTGTTCCTTCTCCCTCTGCAAGTGGGAGGTAGCCTGATTGTGTGTGTGTTTGTGTGCACGTGTGTGTGTGTGTGTAAATCAAATACAATGCATTCTGGGATGTGTACAGATTTTTTTTATGTTACTGTCATTTCATGAGGATGAGCCAACCTTTAAAGTAACTTGAATCTAGTGTTCTGAGAGAGTCCCAGGATCTTTTGATGGAGGAGGGGAAAGGGGAAAGGAAAGGAGGAAAGAAGTAAATGAAGCAAAGGAGTAAGAATACTACTAGGGAAAGGCAAGACTTTAATTTTGTTCCTACTTGCATCACACACAAATTAGGGACTGACTTTCCCCTATGTCTCGTCAAGCACTGAGTTGCAGAAGAAGAGGCGACAGCCCATTTCTCACTGAGATTGTGACTGTACATGGCATCTTATAGACACAAATTATTTACCCTGATCAAACACTCTAGCAGCAGGCCGTAATTCTCCTGTTTTGAGAGACAAGAAAACAGGAGTTCAAAGAGGATGTATAACTTGAGAAAAGTCAGAGGACCAGTAAACTAAAGAGGATGAATTCAAACTCAGATCTGAATGGAGAGTCTGATCTTCCCACTCCCAGGGCTGGAAAATCCTTATCAGACAGGCTTCCCAGCTCCCTGCATTGTTCCTGGCACCAAGCATTTCCCATGGCGATGGTCTCCTGTTCTCACAGACACAGTGCTCTGTGCAGCCAATAACCTCCATTCGACCTTGATCATATACCTGCCTCACTCACCAGGCTTCTCCATACAGACAGGAAAGCTGGCTTTCAAGTGCGTACAAAGCCACCCCTGGTCTTACCTGGGCTCTTCAGTGGCTTTTCCAGCATAAAGGCAGCCATGAAAGTGCTCACAGTTTGTACATGAGCCACACTACCTCTCTCCATCTGTCTCCCCACCTATACTACTTAGCTATGACCATTTTGAGAATCTTGGAAACAAATTTTTAAAAACAGAAAAGAAAGTATTCTGTAACAAGTACTTAATACCTACAATTTTAAATGACAAGTTACAAAGTGATTATTTACAAATTGAATCTGCCTTCCTAGGTGTCAGTTTTAACAGTTAAAATATATAATAGCAAAAATTCTCACTTACAAAATTAACAAAAACATCAACAATAATCTGGAATAAACTCAAAAACAATGCCCATGTTGTACATGGAGAAACACAGGACTGTACTGAGGGGTAAAGTAAGAAGTGTGAATGCAGAGACATCAACATATTGTATGGAGGAAAGCAGTTTTGTAAAGATGAACGTTCTCTTAAAGATAATTCAAAACTTACTTAAAAATCCCATGACAGCTCTTATCTGTTTTTTTTTTAACTTGAGCAAAATATTTTGGAACTCTTCAGGAATAATAAAGTCATAATACTAGACAAGAAAATTGGGGATGGAAAAAAGAATAAAAAAATCGCAGTGTCATATATTAAATAAATTTTTACAATATGTAAGATATAGCACTGGAGTAAGAAAGTAAGACTGACAGAAATAAACCATGAGCTCAAAAAGAGACTCTAGTGTACATAAATATTTTTTACAGGTGGGATTTCAAATCAAAGAGCAAAGTATGAATTCAATAATTGTCTTGGGACAATCAGAGAATCACCTGGAAAAACCAAATTCTATTCCAGTCATAATGACCACAAGAAAAATTACAGATAGTGATGTAAATATTAGAAAGTACTAATAACAGCAAATACAACTCTTTGCTCATAGTACTTCAACTTCTCCTCACTATAACAAGTAGTATTATCATCTCCATCATAGAGATTAAAAAATCCTACAGAGGAGATATATACCATTATAAGAAAGTATTTCTAAGAATACTATCAAGGATAAAACCCAAAAAGAAGACATTTACTGTCTTAAGATTATTTTTGGCCACAACAAAAATAAACCTACTGAACAAAATGAAAGGCAAGAAATGACAAGAAAAAGCTCTGTGATACATGTTAATGAAGACAAGGGGTTAATGTTCATAACATACAAAGAGCTGTCACAAAGCAACAAGAAGCTCCCTCACTTAAATGTGTGCAAAGGACAAAAGGGATCATTCACCTTTTAAAAGTCAGATGGCTAATGAGTGAAAAATGCTCAATACCTCACTAGTCATCAAGTGCAAACTAAAACAATGAAAAAGCAATTTTGCTCATCATATTGGCAAATGTTTTTAAAAAATATTCTAGGTAGTGTCCATCTTTGAGAGAACAAACTGAGCGATCTTTTTGGAGGACGACGTGTCAATGGATATGTAAACTCTGAAAAATGTGTGTACACACAGACTGAACTCCATTTTAGGAATCGTTTCGTTTAGAAAAAAAATCAGTTCAAAAAGATGTACTCATCAGAGCATTTACACAGCACTTTTTACACAATGGTGGGAAGAAAAGCTGAAGTGAAATCATATCCAGCGATAGAGAATTGGTTACATAAGTTATTCTACATCTTTTCATTCCCCGCAGGAGAAGGAATTTCTAGAGTCACTTGAAAGGAGCCTGTGATGTATGTAATTGTCACATCCAGGGACTAAATTTCCAGAAACCTTAACTAAAGGAATACTCATACAAGATCACAGGAATATTTGTACAAGAAGGACGCCAGTCAAACACCCTTTCTGACAGTGGAAAATGGAGAAAACTTAAGTATCCACCATCAAGACAATGATGCGGTAAATCAAGGCGAGCTGTGGGCACTAAGGGGCAGGCGTTTTGGTGTGGTCCAAGGCCTTGTCCACAGTACTCTCCCACCAAAGGTGTCCTTACACAAGAGACCAAATCTACTGCACATCAGGAGACCCCTCTACTCTATCTGAAAGGACCGGGTGAGTCTGGAGTGGGAGGACGTCTATGATATACACCTCAGTGAATAAACCGAGCTGCACAAAACATATAGTATGGCCTTATTTTTCAATAAAGCATATATACACACACATATACATAGATTTCTCATATACATGTATGTATGTGTATATATATATGACAGGCATAAAGGTCATGAAATATATACACCACATTGTCAGCAGTTTTTACTCTCAGGAAAAAAAGGGGAAGGGATGTAGGGGTCTTTCGGTACCACCACAGTTCTCTTTTCAGTATTTCAGTTAAATATACTTGGAATTTAAAAGTTTATTTAAGTCCGAAGTAAAATGGACGATGCCTCCACAAGACAGAATGCTATACTGGTCATTAAAAATCATGCCAGGGGAGAGAGAATACTGTAGAAAAACATGTAATAAGCCGAATGGAAAATGGAGGTCTCCACACAGTAAACAGGCACAGAGTGCTCGCTGGTTTTTATGACAGACGTAATACACACTGATGAAAAGAACAGAAAATAGATGTTAAAGTGTTAATTATTATCTCTGAGTAGTGGGACCAGGATAGACACTTTTGTCCCATTTTTCAGACTTATTATATTAAATACACATTATTTTTCATCTGAAAAAAGCATTTTTAGATGTCTAGTACCACACATTGAAAAAATTACACTAGTACTTACAGAAATAACTAGGAGACACGGCAGCAGCGTCACACAGTGTAGAACGGGCGATCCTGATTAACATCGTGCAGTTACATAAGGACCCACAAAGTGAGAGCACCTGCTGTCATAGGGCGTAGCCCCCTTCTATTTGTCAGTTGTGTCTTCAGGGCTGAGGCAGTTCTGAGCACGGCCAGTGTCAGTGCTGGTGTCTGGATGGATGCCACTGGAGGTGAGGGCACCTGCAAGCCGAGAGGAAGAACAGAAATCATCCTCTGCTTTTTCTGTCTTGTTACTTTGTTACTTTTGAAGAGAGGTGTAAATAAGATAAACTAAATCTTCCCTACTAAAATTTCAGTAATGAAACCGTTTTTAAAGTGTTCACAACTTATAATCTGCCTATAACTGTCTTTTCAACAAAGCATCATATTTCTTAAATGTTAATTAACTCAGTTAATTAACTACCTGTTGAAACCTATTAAAGAACATGAAATGCACTATGTAAAATCACCACGCCTGCAGTGACTGGCACAGCTGTCTTGATAGCAGTGCAGTCAGCCCCCACCATCCCGTGGCCCTGAGCTCCTGATGCTGCTAAGAGAGCACGCTGCCACCTCAGATGGAGAGAAACGGTGAAAGCGTTTTCTGAAATCTACAGCACTGACAAAACATAACTGACATATCCCAGGCTCCTTTGAGGCTGTCATTTTCTGTTTCTGGCCTACAACCGTCAATGAGCAGAACCACCCCATTCCCGAGCCATGGGACTCACGTGGGAAGCAGTTTTGGAGAAATTTCCAGGTATAGAATGTAACCAACTATACATAGAACTCTGAAAAAAGAAAAGATGCAATACTCTGATTTTGGAAGAAACTCAACATATTCTCCTAAGCCTTAGTAGCTGGAAAGGCTGGGCATCTCCTAAGCCACTTATTTATTTCACAGCCAGTGAGCATCTCCCACAAACCCTGTTTCCCTGTGTCTGCTGGGAGCCTCAGGCACACTGTTGCTGTCGATCTTATAAGTCACAGGGCTGAGGCGCGTGTCTCACGCCTGCAACTCTCACACAGGCTCGCCTCCTAGCCTCACTGTCTGAACTTGGCCCCATTTTCTCACCTGTTAATTTGGTATCTGTTCTTCTGTAAGCTGCCTGAAATGCTTTTTGGAACAAGTCAGAAGAATCAGTGGGTAGAGTAATGGACAGATGGACAGGTGAGAGTTGGGGAGACAGAGTGACTCCAAGAAAAGGGGAACAAAGAAAATTTCCTATGCAGAACCCTCTTCTAGTCAGGGAAGAAAACCACCACGGAGAAGTGTGAAGAGGCAGGTGGCTTAGGACTGTTTCCTGGATTCCATGAAAAGTCACACCAAGAGATGAGAGGGTAGAACTATAAATAATAAAAGAAAAAAGCATGCATGCTTGAAAAATATATCTACAATATGTACTTTCTAAAGAATAGATTCAAATCAGCACGGCCCAATAACACAATCCTTGGGTATTTACAGAAGTGAGAATCCCATCTCCAAACCACAAGGCATCCCTTCGGAGCACTAAGAGTCTACACGGGACGGTCATAAAGCTGTCACCGCAAAAGCGATGCTATCCTGCCCTTACGAGGAATGAGCAGCTGTGCTCGGGCTGCCGACGCGCGCCATTTACACCCCACAGCACCTCTACGGGAGAGGGCCGCCTAGCGAGCCCCATCTCTGCAGGACAGATAACAAGTCCGGGAGAGGCTAAGCCGACCTAACAGTTCTCCATCTCACAGGACTGGTCACTCCAGAGCAGGACTCGAACTCGGACCCACGTTTGTAACCGCAGTACTACCGTGATTTGTGTGCTTTTTGTGTGTATAATACATTTGTTTCCGGCATGAAAGGATATTTAACAAATGTTCGGTTGTCTTGTCTATCTCATTAGCTCACAATCTTTATATTTTTGAATTGTACTCTTTTCCCCTGGAGAAAGGAACGGAAAGAGCGGGGGTCAGAATGAGATGGGGCTCCATTCTTTATCTGTTACCTCATATCATCCAGTCCCCAACCAGGGAGAAGGAGCAAATGTTCTCTTCATCTTTAAAGAGAGAGCTCCACTGATGGTGACTTACTCAACTCCAAAACCAAGTCTGGGAGAAGGGCACAGACAGCAACCAGAGAAGTATCACCCGTAGGAAGGAGAAAAGAGCTCAGGGGAGGGCTCAGGGGGTCAGCCTGATTTAATTTCAATGGATAATATAATACCACAGACTAAAAATACATGCAGTGAATTTGCTATTTTTTGACATCTAGCAAGTTTTCATAGCCCGCATGAAACATTATCGTGAACTAGTTAAAGGAAGAGTACACACTCAGGGAAAATCAATGCCACAGGCAGGCTGAAACCCAGGCTGGAGGAAAGGAAGAGAAAAGGCATAGTTAAGAAGAGGGGAAAGTCTGGGAAAAAGACATCATCACAAGGACTCTCCAGCATCATCCAGCTATCATATAATCATTCATTCAAGAGAGAGTTACTTAGGTCCTATTTTGTGCAAGATTTTACACAGGGCAAAGCAAGAGTGCAGCGTCCATGGTGGCAGCAAGTGGCGGGGCTATAATACAATTCTGATCCTGGTACCTTGCACACTTGTACTCAGTATAAAGGCAAAAAAATAAGGTAAAATAATACTATGTAAACTCTACGCATTGTTGAAAAAAATTAAAGAAGACCTAAATACCTGTACAGACACACCACGCACATTCCTGGATCACATGACAACGCTCTTGGGATGGCAGTGCTCCCCAGAGCGATCTGTATACTCAACGTGGTCTCGATCACAATCCCAGCGGGCTCCTCTGCAGTAACTGACTAGCTGCTGCTACTATTCATATGGGAATTCGAGGGACTCAGTAACCAAAACGTACTTGAAAAAAAGAAAAAAATGAGAGGACTTGTAATTCTCAATTTCAAACCTTACAACTGTATCTCCAGGTGAGATTAGAGGCCATTTTTAAGTTATTACTGGGTTTATCCTTATTTTCAAAATTTTCTACAATGAATATACCTGTTAGAATAAGAAAAATAAAAAGTAAGGTATCTTGTAAAACATGCACAGTGATTCATTCATTGGGAAAAAAATTATTTTAACTATAAAGAGGTAAATATCTAGTGAAAAAGGACTACTTAAAAACAAGTGTGCATTTACAATTTTCATAAATTGAAAACTGAAAAGCACAAAAACATCAAGTTTCTAGGGAGACTAGTGAAACATATTAATAGTTATTTTCAAAAATTCTAATTGAACAATGAAAACTCAAGAAAGGGAAAATTGTGATTGACACCCAAGTGCAAACACATGGAGAGCAAACGCCTAGAAATCACAGTTCCTTTAAATCTGCTTCTAACTCAATAGGAGAGGAAATTCCTCACTTAGGGGACAGTGGAATCCCATACATAAGACAGGATACACAGTACAAACTGCAGTAGTATCGGGAGTGAATTTCTTAGAATTCTAATGTTACAACATTGCTGAAAAACTATAAAAACACTGACAGACAGATTAAAACACACAGTCATATATATTATATAGAAACATATGAAGTCTGCTCCCATGTTGCATAGAAATACAAACATATTTGTTCATTTATAGGCACTGATTACTTTATCCCAGATAGAATATTTCAACTAAAACAAAAAATCAATAATACACTCCTCTTGTCAAATCTACTTGATAAGTTACTCTGCTATGTAACCATAATGTGTTTAAGATAGATCTAAAATTAGTGAAAAATCTTTGTATGGTTTCTTGAATTGTTCTCAAAATTCCAAGCTTAATTTTAAAATAGATCTGAGCAGTATTTCTATATTATCTTTTCCCTTGTGAAATGAACAACACAGTCTGTTGTCAAAATTCTGTCCTTACAATGATTCACGAGCACCGTTTCCTAACAAAACTGCTGAACAGCAAGGCACTATCCAGACACTGTGACCAAATAAATGAAACACAAGGAAGACAGTGACCCTATCCTGGAGGGCTTATAATCTGTGTCAACAGCGGGTTTTTATTTGATTGGTTTGATTGGGTAGCAAAATAAAATCAATCAAGTACTTTCTGCTTTTAGCATTCTGTAAGTCATGACTGTTTTTAGTGTCATGAGAAGGAAAGAATTAAGCATGACTTGATTAGGTCAACTAGCAACATTCATCACTGGAGAGTGAGTAATAAAGAAGTTAACTGATAGAAATGCTTCTGCCTACATGAGACCTAAAATAAATCTACACTGATATCCGAAAGGAAAATGAGGAGATGAGGTCCCCAATGAGAAAGCAAACTAACAAGGAATCAAAAAAGGAAAGACGTTTTCATTAACGATTCCAGGCAGTAGTGGAGCATGGTGGTGAGGATCACAGATGTTTGGGACAAACATGAGTGTCTGAACTCCCACAGCACTGGGTAGCTGTGAAACTGATATTTCAGAGAAATTTTCTGCATCTCAGTCTTCTATCCATACACTGGGGACAACAACCGCACCCATCTCCTAGAACGGTCCTACGAATTAAGTTATTTTATATATAAAATTTTAAATAAAATACCTCAGATTTTAAATAATACCCCAAAAGCACAAGGAACAAAGAAAACAGAGATAAATTGGAGTTCATCAAAATTTAAAACTTTGCTTCAAAGGGCACTATCCAGAAAGTGGAAAAACAACACACAGGAGAAATTTTTTTCAAATCATTTATCTGATAAGGAATTTGTATCCATAAAAAAAAAAAGTACCTCCTACAACTCAACAATAAAAAGGCAACTCAATTAAAAGTTGAATAAAGTATCTGAAATGGTATTTTTCAAGGAAAATATACAAATGGCCAATAAGCACAAAGAAACGATGTTCAATATCTTTAGCTGTAAGGGAAATCAAGTCAAAATCACTAGGAGAAACCGCTTCACACTCACAACAATAGGTTATAATAAAAAAAAAAGGGTAAAAAGCACTAATAAGGACACAGAGGAAGCGGAGCACGCAGCCCTTGCTGGTGAGGACGTAACACAGCGTGGCCACTTTGGAAAACAGCCTGGCAGGTCCTCAGAGAGTTGAACATTTGGTTTCTGAATGACCCAGCAACTCTGCTGTCTGGGCACAGACGTAAGAGAACTGAAAACAAATGTCCACATAAAAACTCCTACAGGAATATTCATGGCGACACTACTCATAACAGCCAAAAAGCAGAAACAACCCAATTGCCTATCACCTGATGAATGGGTAAACAGTGGGGCCCAGCCATACAGTGGAATATTATTCAGCAATAGCAAAGCATAGAGTACTGACCCAGGCCACAACGTGGACAAACTTTGATAACGTTACTCAGTGTGAAATAAGTCAGTCACAATAGACGGTTCCACTTACATGAAGTGACTCGATTTAAATGAAATGTCCAGCACAGGCAAATCCACAGAGAGAGAAGAGTGGCTCCTTGGGGCTGGGGGAGGATGGGGAAGATGGGAATGACTGCTTATGCATACGGGGCTTCCTCTTGGGGGAATGAAAATATTCTAAGATTAAATGGGATGCACAATTCTGGGCATAGAGTAAAAACGACTGTATATTTAAATGGGTGAATTGTATTAAAACTGGTAAGAAAAAAAGCACCTCGGGCCAGTACCTTCCCTAGTAAATGCAAATTGCTAACTTTTATTAGAGGAAGAAGAAACTGCCCTCAGCATGAAAGTAGGAGATCAGCAAATGTGAGTTAACCGAAATTGGACAAGAGCATTTCACTTGAAACAGTTGCTGAGTGTACACGAAATATTCAGAAATAGGAAAATCTGTTTCACATCAGGAAGAAGCATTCTGCTTCAAATGCAGATCAAGGATTCGGCAAGCCCAGCTGCTACAAATGACCAGAGAAGAAACCTGGTTCTTAAAACAAGCACCAGAGCCAACAAGGAAATGGTAGTGAGGAAAGCAGGCGGCCGACTATCTGGAACAGTTTGCTACAAATAATTTCTCCACTGAAAATTTAAAAATAAAATGAAAGTGATAAAATGCTCTGTTGACCTCACGTGAATGGGCTTCCTTCGGTGCTCGACTGTTCTGTAACCCCGATTGAGAGACTCAGGAGAATCAGCATGTCTCCTGGGAGTCCGCAAAGGACTGCCCACCAGCACGCTGACCACCATCACATCTGCCAGGGTTGAATTGCAGAGAAGAGACCAACTTCTTAAAGGCACAGGAAATGTTGACAAGGGAAGAAAAAGCTGCAGTCAGTCCTGGGACAGAGGCCCTCTGAGCAGAGGCCAGAAGGCTGCAGGTGAACTGCAGTGGCCGTGGGACAGGAAGGGACCATGGGGAGCATATCTCAATTCTCTCCTCTCTCTCCATCGGGTAGGAGAGATAAACCTGCATCCTTCTCACCTGGAACTGTGGGTTGGCTGGCAGATGTCTTACCGACATGGAATGATTATTCAAGTCTCTGTGGAAAAAGTCAATAAATCGAGAGGGAGTAGGGAGCCAACTCCACGAGCCTCTCAATTGCACCCTTATTTATTGTGTATAATCAAAGGAAAAATTCATTAACAGTTGTGTGATAGTATTAGGAACTTCGGGAAAGACAGTATGAAGCAGAGATTGTAGAATACACAATGAGTACAAAGGATTAGTGTATCTTTAAGGAAGTCATGGGGTGAGGGGAGCAAGATACATTTTCAGACATGTGAATTACAAAGCAGACCACCAGACCAGCCAGGTCCTTGTTCTGTGGATCATAGACTATCTAACAGCACACAAGCTCAGCGTTTATAGCTGAGGGCCTCGGTCCTTGCTTTGCAACCAGCAGAGTGCTATCTAAAAGCTCAACTATGCAAGCAAAGCATTGTCTCTGCTTTTTAAGGCAAGGAGACTGGAGTGAGGATGTACAGGCACTTGCTTGCAAAGCAGTTTTTAAGCATATATTTTTCTTCTTAAAGTTCACAGGAGGCTGGTGTGTGTTACAATTTGTTAAACCAATCATGGGGTCCCACATGGAACCATTATGGAGGACACCCTAGGATGACAAATCCTGCCTCTGGGTCTTTTCCTGCCATCTTCAGCCACTCTAGCAGGGTCTAGGCACATCCGTGAATAACGATCCTACAGAACTACCCACACTCTTAACTCCTGGTGCTTGAAACTTAATTTTAGCTCTACACAACTTACCGTAGAAAAGTTTCAGAAATAAAAGATATAATATTCCTTTTATATCTCATCATATTACTGATTTTTCTGATTGCTCTAAGTTGCTTCTACTTGGTAAAGCACATAATTCTGCAGGTGAATTCAGTAATTTCCATTGGGCATATCTAGCCATTTTGGGCTCTCTAACTTCTATTGGTCAAATACCGATACACTTAATTGATTTCTTTGTTTATCAATTTCAGCCGGGAGGAGAGGGAGTGTCACTCTTTTCCTCAGCCCACCCTCAACCCTTTTCTCATCAACTCAGGCCTCCTGAAAACAAAACAAAGGATTTGTTTCCCTTCTACTCTTTCCACAAAACCAACAGGAAACATCAGCCTGGAGAAAGAATTCAACACAAATGTTAAAACAAAAATCTATAAACCTGGAGCAACTCCATCTCCGAATCATGATACACAATGACATGAGAGTAAGTGTGTCAGGCACAAAGCAGGTGTGAGCCTGACCACCTCATTTCTATTCTTCAAAGGAAGGAAGGTTTTCATATTTTTTATTATCATACTTTGTCATTGTTTCTGATTATGCCAAAAAATAGTTTATGAAAGAATTATGCACTGCAATAACAGATTACTATTGTATCAATTATAGAAGGCATTCAGAGGGGATAGGAAAAGCCACCTCTGTAAAAAATGCAAAATTTCTTCCCCTGTTAAGAACACGTATACAAAATGCAACAGAGAATTCAAATTCTTGTGGAGAGGAGCAAAAGCCACAGAACCAAAGCAAAGTCAATAGAATGAGTTAATTCAGAATTCACTGGACAAACATGCTCAATGCATTCAAATAATTTTAAAGGCACACTGCAAACCATTCACTTAATGATCTGCAGGCTAGAGGAAGCATTTCCCGCTTTAACAGACAACAGAAATCAATAGGGTGCCCCAACAAACAAGGACCAAATAACAATCAGGTTTTTAACAGCTCTGATAAATCAGCATGTTCTAAAGATCAAAATCCAGAAATTTTAAACATTCATTCACACCACAATGAAACAAGCACTTAAAAAAAAAAAAACAAAGGAACTAAGCACATAGATCATGTGCATAGATCAATGAGGACTTCATGTACCGCTGGAAGAACACGCTATAGCCTTTTACTTGAAAAATAAAACTACTTTTAATGATAACTGCTAAAACACATTTCATCATTCATGTTGCCTTGAAAAATCTGAGGCACTTGTATCTGATCAGAAAAGCAATTCTGGGTAATAGTAGGTTACAATTCAGTGCCAGTTTGCTTTAGAAGAAAAGAGAAAAAAAAGCTACTGTTTCTCATATCCTGCACAAAGTGTGAAGTGCCTCCCTGCCTCTTTCTCCTCCCGTTTTCTGAGCTCATGCTCCCCAACCCTTCTGAAACAAGTATGAGAAACTCTTATTCCCACAAATATGCAAAATGACAAAAGAATATCAATTTATTTGTGTAAATATATGCCTATACCTTGAACTGTAGGAGAAAGGTATCAGAAGTCCATATGAAACTTATTTTTAGATTCCTGAAATCACACACACAAACGTTCACTCAGACACAGACACATACCCCCTGGATTACTGGGCACTTCACAAGTTTAGGAATTCCAACTTCTACAAGATAACTTTGTAGTTAGTTTAAAATACAAATCTGTCAGCTTTTGAAAGCCTTGATCATCTGCTAAACCATCCAAATATCAAAGAGATCCAATTAGCTTTCTCTGTAGAATGTAATTTCACTTGATGGCAAAACAGACCCTAAGAAGTCCTGGATCAAAGATTCGTGTTTATCACTACCTATGATCGTTTTTAAGCACATTAACAGATTCAGAAATGTATGTCTCAACAACATTTATTCTTATTGAAAAAGCATACGTGTTCAACTCTCTATACAGTGACTATGTCCCATGATGGTGTTTAAGAGCTATTTTGTGTATTGAAATATTTATTTTCAAGTGCAGACAAGGAGGGTGTGTATTACTCAGTTGTAGAGCACCTGCTTAGCATGAACAATGTCCTGGATTCAGTCCCCAGTACCTCCAAAAAAATAAATAAAAATAAGTGCATATTTAAAAATAAGAATAAAGTTATATAAAAAAAGCAGACTAAAAAGCACTGCAATCTATGTGCTACAATTATACTAAAAAAAAAGTGTTTCTTTCAAATATTGACTATATGCCAATCACAGAGACAATCACAAATCACACCTGAACCATCACGTGTGATTCTCAACAACCCTAAGTAGACACGGATGAGAAACCCGGCACTGAGGATGAGGAGACGGAGCTCGGAAGATCCGGGGACTCTGACCGTCCTGCTCCCCGTGACACCACGTCAACCCAGGGCAAGCTCTGACAGACCTGCTCTGAGGGGACACCCAGCTGCATGGAACCTTGGGGCATTGGGGAGTCCCAGAAAACACTAAAAATTGTTCAGTGAAAAACCAGCTCAAATATATTACACTTTGCCACATCCTTTAAAAAGGGAAAATGACTGAGACCTTTTTGATACCTCCGTGTCCTTTCTGCCATCATCAATTATTTGCCCTCTCATGGTGACCAGTGATGAACTGGACCCCATATGAAATGCACTCAGATGGAAGAGCTTTTAAAGTTATTTTAAGAAGTTTGTAAGACCCTGTCAATGCCTCACACAGGTGGTCATCCATCACTTCTCACCTGAAATCACTCCTTTTCTGCTTTTTAAAATCCCTTCATCTAATCCAGGCTTTTCAACAGCAAAGAAGCACCTCAACCACAGACACTGGACAGCTTTTCACCAAACGGGCTCGAACAGCCCATTGGACTACCTGGAAACCCTTTTCTTCTATTAAAACCACTTCCAGGTACTTCATCATTTTCTGATTGGTGGACTTGGCCTCTGACTGGCCTACTCAGAGAGCTCCCAGCCTCACATGCGGGGGTGGGAGAGGACCCTGCTGTTGGGGGAAATCAGTGAGGAAGGCGGACATACTCCCACCAGGTCTGCAAGGGTAGAAGTGCCACAACGTGCTCAGAAATTATACCGTCATCACCCCTGGGCTCCCATGGACTTGTTTCACATTAACCAAACTCATGACACACTGATGAAAGAAAACCAGAAACTTAACTTATTAATGTAACAGAAGACGTGAAACTATGAACCAGACTGAAATATCAGAGTTCAACCATGAGTACATTTTCTCAATGGCCTAATCACAGGGAGGCAGTCACATGGCAAGCATGGACAGAAACAGAGCAGGAAGGGTTTCTAGATTAACTCAATGGGCTAAATTTCTGTTATAAGAACTGATCTACTGCCTGGAAAACAAATAACGCCAATCACGATGCACTCTCTGTGGACAGTGGCCAAGACATGACTATGAGCATCTGTGTAACTCTCCTTTCCCTGTCCTTTCTGGGCTAACATATGCACAGAGGTACAAAGATTCAGGGATGCAGATAACTCTAAACACCCAAAGCCCATCTCTGGGAGCCTCAAACCAGTAAGCCAGGGTTTAAATACCAGCTCTGCCACTTACTATTTCTGTGATTTTGGCCAACTTACCCTCTGTGTGCCTCAATTTCCACACTGTGAAACTGGGATAACAATCAAACCTTCCTTACTCGCTTGTTGAGAAGATTGAAGGATTCATTTCTGTAAAACTCTCAGAAAAGAATATAGCACATTTTGGGTGTTCAACAAATGTCAACTTAATATCAAAGTGATTTACAAGTCTCCCTTCTAATCATCTTATGTGTTTCCTGGCTAGTCTAAGTCCCAAAGAAAATCCTTATTTCTCCTTTTATAAACTCTTGGGGAGGACCCTTCTCTTCCATCCCACCACCTGTTTAAACCGAGGGAGGGAATGCCTCCTAACCACTCCTCTGGGCCATGGAGAGTGCTTCTCCATTCACACCCCTGGCCCCTGGCCAACAGCTAGCCCTCCTCACACTAACAGAGTGAGGTGTGAGTCCAGGGAGACAAGCAGGGCATTTGAAACCCTTCCTTTCTCTCCAGTGTTGATCACCATTGGGAAGCACTTGGGATGCTCGGCTCCATGGCAGGACAGCCTTGTGCATGAACGGGCAGGTCCTCTCAAGAGAAGGCTCGCTGTGTCACAGAGCTACATGGGACAGGGTGAGTCTCTAATTCTGGGACACAGTATCATGACACGCATTTTCCCACAGCCCTGAAGTTCATGGAGAACGTGGCTTCATCAGTAACAAATAAGACATTTATCGCCTGCCTACTCTTTTGTGTCATCTCTCAGTTGGCTGCTGGAGACAACATGTGTATAAGTATTGGATCCCTTTAAGCCCCAAAATATATGAAGTAACAAAGAATTCTGTGGCTTAACGTTGGTTCAGGGCGACTGTGTAACAGTTCTGACTCTGCTGATGCTTAATTATGGGTATAGGAACTAAGGAACCTCCTCAAATATCTTTCAGCATAAAACCAGCTTTTCTTATTTTCCTGTTTCTTAGTAATTGCCAAAGACTCTCAAATGATGGCTTCACACAAAAAAGCAGCTAAAGTTTATGAGCCCTCTTGACATACCCACTGTGGTAAACACTTTACATAATTTCTAATTCTCACAATTCTACAAAGCAGATATGAATGTCCCCATCTCACAGACGAGGGAAAAACTCAGAGCAAACTGACTCAGGCTCACGTGGCTCAGTGGCAGCACGTGCACGCAAACCCAACTCAAAAATCTACACCCCTTCGTATATGTACCAAACCTCCTACCACCAATTAACACACAGCGGCGGAGTCAATACTCAGGGAACTCAATACACTTTTCAGCTTTAAGGTGCTCCAGAGGCCGCTTCTAGCTGTTTTATAAAATCCCGGCTCACTGACTTCTAACACTGGAAGAAAAGACCGATTTTGCCATTGTTTGCACAGCAAGTCTGAAATGTTCACAGCGAGATGACAGAATAAGTCTAAGACATAAGCAGAATAATTTTTCCAGGTAGACAGACATAATGGACATTGTGCTATTCTGAAGCACTAAGCAACGGAATCAAAACAAAATAACATTTGTTAAGCCTTCTTTTGCAAAAGGAATATTAAGACTGTTAGAAGGTGCAACAGCGCCACCTATGGCTAAAATGACCTTCCAGGTTGCCGGGAAAGATGCAACACAAAATTTGCCTGTAGGATCAGAAAAGAGAATCAGATAACTAAAAGCTTATGTAGCACATACTGCACTTTGCTTCGGGGGAAGGGAAGGGTATTCAGTATTTAATCTGATATTGTTAATACTCCTGAATATAAACAAAAGACATAGGTTCATGGAAACTCATCTTAGAAGAGGAAAGAATCCAGTCCAGCCACTTCATTTTACAGGAGGGGAAACTGAGACATGGGTTCTGTCCTGCAATCGGCAGCAAAGCTCTCCCAGGCCTCATGTCTTGCACTGTAGCATAAACCAACAGATCTGTACTAGGCCTATATTCATAACAGTCACGTTTGTATTTTTCCAACAGTAGGTTATCTAAGTATCTTGCAAAATAATTCTCAAAGAGCCAGGATATCATACAAGATTGATGAAATACAAAAATATTTATTTACATAATAAAACAGCATGAGCTTTATTCTATTAAAAAAGTGACTTGTTAAATCAATGTTTTGATATTTTAAACCTGTTAAGAGTGCAGGAAAAAAAATCAAAATTTTGCTTAATCACAAAAGAGAGAAGCTTATTCCCTGAAAATGATCAATGTGGATTTTACTAAACTTAATGAATCTGGTCAGAATCCCACGAATTTAAATGTCTGTGTGGATGGTTACACGGCAACATGAATTCTGAGTTGTAACAATAAATATTCTGTGTAAGTAATATTCAAGGTCGTCTGATTAAGGCAATTTAACTAGTCCCTGTCTCACTAGTATGATACAGATTTCATTAAAACTTCATACTACACTAAAAAAAAAAAATGAATCCTTGTTACTTTAAACCATATTCAAATATATCATATATATAAATATTATAAATATTAAATATGCATCAGAAATAAGCGACACTTTTTAGTATTCAGAGTTGATACTTCTAAAATATCTGTCATTCTGACAGCACATTTTTATTAAGCACCTCTTGGGTTCTTTGTATACAAGGCGTCTAACTCTCACAGTCAGACAAGTTAAACGATATTACTCAAATTTCACAAATGAGGAAATGTACTTAAGCCATGAAAACAACTTACATATTCACCATCAGGAAAGAAAAGAGTAAAGATTTTACTTATAATATTCACTGACAATCTTTTCTTCCATATTAAGACTACATAAAACCAATTCAGTCTTTGTAAGTATTTCTGTCAATAAGGGCCACTAGAGAAAAACAAGTAACATCATTAACAGTGGTCGGACTTTCAAAGCCCACTTCTCTTTGGCACTATAATTGCTTTTAATGTTTTGTTTTTTGTGCTAACAGACCACTAAATTAAAAAAATTAACTTTTTAAGTAATTACCTGAGAATTAAACATTTGTGAAAATGTACAATTTTAATTTGACACTCTGTCTCACATTCTCACTGGTGTCTCTCCTTTGAAGGCCTCATAAGGCTGAGATCACTAAAATCGGCCATTTATGGAGTCACAGCAGTTCGGGTAGCCACTCAACGGGAGGCTGATTAGAGGAGCAATTAAGAATGCATCCTGTGCAGCCTGGGTTCCAGCACCGAGCTAGCCACCGCCAGCTGCGTGTGATTTGGGACAAGCTGCTCCATCTCTCAATCCCTCAGCTGCAAAAAAGGAGACACTGATACCTACCCTCAAACACCTGCTATGAAGTAAAACATGAGGAAAGCATTTTAGTGTTAGGTAGGTGTCCACTCAGAGCGAGTTTGGTCATTATGATGATGAGGATGGCTGTTAATAAATTAAGCTAGACCAAAAGGGAGAAATCACCTTAAAGGAGAAACATTTTAATTCAATCAGCATTTCCTTTTGGATGGATTGCAGAATGTTCTATTGATGTTTTTAATAAACCAAGTTTTGTCCATTAATTATAGATTTACAGGTTCATGGACAAGTCTCCAGAAAAAGAATTAGAGGCCTCTAACCTCTGAATAGTAAGAAAGTAAATTAAAAAAAAAATCATTTGGGAGATTATACCTCATTTGGGAGAGTATGTGCTTAGCATGCATGAGGCCCTCAGTTCAGTCCCCATAAACTCCATTTAAAAACTTTCTTTTTTAAGAAATGGAGAATTAAAGCAAAAAGATGGAGGAATACAGAATTTTTTAGAGACTCATCTCAGATTTAAGACGGGGAGAAAACATCCATTTCTCAGAGGAAATCTTCAGAACTATGTAAACAGGATCTGAGATGTCTAGTCTTCTAACATTATTCATGAATTCATATTACCAAGTCTTAAAACTACCTGATAACCCACAGAGGTGATACTGATCGTAACACCTGCCAACACGGATCGAGCTCCCGCTAGGACTGCTCTGTTCTGACATCTCTGCTCCTGAGGCCTGACCAGGCTGAGAGCACTAAATTCGGTCATTCATGAGCATCTCGTGTAAGTCCTCCATGTGTGCTTCTAACTCTCCCCTCACCAGCCCCTCTGAGGGAAGCACTGTTATCATCATCCCCACCCGCAGATAAGGCCACTGAGGCACAGAGTCTAAACCCTTTCCAGGTCACATTGGCATTAAAGGACGTCTGTATTTCTGCTGTTTTGCTTTTGACAAAGTAATCTGAGATATCAATTCAAGGGAGACTGTTAAATAGTCAAGTCTGTCAGGTCTTCACCTCAAAGAGCAGATACTATAAATTCCTGATGTAGGATGAGGCTGCCGCCACAAACTGACTCAGCTTGAAATTAATATCCAAGATGAAGCAGCGGATTCACGTAAATATTCACGACTGTCAACTCCGCTCTCGGGTCTGGGCCCTTCACTGCCTGAACGGGGGTGAAATCCCCACCCGTGTCAGGGAGGGACGCGCAGCTCTTCCGGGACTCACCCAGGATTCACGGGCTGTTTCCCCCCACAGGCTGTCCTCAATGATTAAAAAGCTCTCAAGATTTTTACACCATGCAAAACTAAAAGACATTTCTGCAGATGGAGCACTTTCTCAGGCTTAAACCTTTTTTGCCTACACTCAGCAAGGGGCAAAAAAAAAAGAAACATGACTCTACAAAGTCTCTGACCCTCACCACTCACGGGAGTAGAACGGCCACAGCAGCAGATGAGTCTTCTCATTGCACGATGAGAACAAAATAAAGCCGCCCCAACCACAGGCACTCCCAGAGACAGAGCTCAGCAGTCTTCTGCACACTCACAGTTGTGCAGCCCTCACCACCATCTATTTCCTGAACACTTCATCACCCCAGAAGAAACCCCCTGTCACTATCAGTCATTCCTTAATCCCCCTCCACCCAGCCCCTTTCAACCATCACCTGCTCTCTGCCTCTGCATGTGCCTTTTCTGGGCATTTCAGATCACTGAAATCAACAATATGTGGCCGTTTGTGTCTGCTTCCTTTCACTTAAAATGCTGTTTTCAAGGCTTGTCCATTTTGAAGTGGTATCAGCATCTCTCTCTCTCTTTTTTTTTTTTTTTTTTGAAAACGTTAAAGTTTATTAGAAGGTAGTAAGTACTATCAAAAAGAGTATGGTGGAGCATAAGTGATTGGGTTTCAAAGGGAAAAGTGCGGGTTGAACAGTCAGGGAGGAGTTCCCAGAACAGGTGGCCTTTTTCATTTTCCTCTTTATTTGTTTTTTCTTTTTTATTCACTCTTACATGTGAATAATGTTCCACTACATGGAGATACTACATTCTGTTCTTCCATTCAGCAGCTATTTATGAATGAAGTCCAGTAGAATGAGTGTAAGTAGTGACTACCATGGATGGCATTTAAGCAAAGGGCAAGACGTGCTTTCAAAAAACAAGCCAACAAACAGAGGCACAAGGAAATTCAGTGCGTTTCTGAGCAAAGAGCATGCTTGCTTCGGCAGGACTACCGTGCAGGGCTGGGGCGGATACTGGCAAGTATCACGGTGAGGGAGTCACCTGATAAGACTCCCCACTGCAAGCAGCTCAGCCAATTCTCCCTCACACTGTATTGTTAGAGCCATGTTTCTAGGTTACTCTTATTTCAAGTAATAGTAATTTAACTACACATCTGATCATCTGCCTCAGACCACATTACCTAGAAGCCACAGAAAATCATTCACTGACCGGAGCAGCTCCAGGACATAACGGTGATGGATCAGGGAGTCCAGCAGCATTCCAGCCTGCAGGCACAAACCCCACATGTGCCCTGGTGATGTCTGGAAAATAAAATGCATGGAAATATCTCATTGCTGGTACACGACATCTGCCCTCAAATTGCCCCAAAATCATGCTGGCAAAGCACTACTCAAACTTTTCACTCCAAAAAAAAAAAAAAAGCTAAGAAGGCAAATTTAGGCCCTTCCATTAAAAGCCAGCAACCATCACTGCCAGTATCTGAGCTGGAATTCTCCTGACTTCAAAAACCACCGCGCAGTTACATTTCAAAAGTGAAAGTCATATATGTATTCCACGTAGATGATATTACAGTAGGATTTTTCTTTTCAAAATTTCCAGTTGCAACATTAGCACAAGAAAGTTTATGTTTCAGCTTTAAAAAAATCAATTATCCTCCACTTTCTTAATTTTGAACATATTATTATTTTATAAAGGGAGCTATGCTGCATATTATAAACCAACTGTTTGGTTTCTGCAAATAAGACCTTTATGACCTCACTATTTCAGAGCAAACTTTAATGATGTTTTGAGAGGTGGGGCCTGGGGCGCTCACAAACAGCTCTTTAAATACTGACAAGTATGTGCTCTTAAGTAATGCAAAGGCTCTAACTCCACACTAGCTCAGAAAGCAAAGAAACTGCACCAAAGACTTACTTTAACATTTTAATATATTCCTATTGTTTTGAATATTAAAGTTCTTAAAAGATATGATTTTTTTTGAGAAAGCCAACAGCTGTATTAAATTTCCTCTCACCAAGAAAGCAATCTTTATCAAGAATAAAAACCCCTATAGAAATCGAAATGACGGGACGTTTCTAGCTAAGTGAACATGCAGATCTGAACACAAACCTAAATCCTATGAGATCTCACTCGAACGAGCTCAACAAAGTCCTGGGCTACCCTGGAACTTAGCTCTTCTTTTCCAAAAGTTGGCTGAGCTAAGATCATCACACAAGGCAGGGAAGGAGAGAAGAGGAAAGTCCACCTGGCAGCCTCCATCTGTTTTCTTCCAGCCAAAAGTCGCCTCTAGGGTCGCCCTGCTAACAAGCCCTCCCCATAAGGAAATCCGGCATCCACACTGCCCCTGCCGTCCCCAAGCAGTCCCGACGCCTCTCTCCCAGCCTGTGAATGTTCTTCTAATGACACCCCCTGTTGGTGGCACCCTTCCCCTCTTCCCTGCTACACACACACACACACAGAGCCACAGCAGTCTTCCCAAATCACAAATTTGATTACATCACCCCCACTTCAAACCCTTCAGAGGCTCCCTGGTGGAATTCTAGCCCCACCCCAGACACTGCTTGCCCAGCCTCACCTCAGTACACAGGTCCCCAGTGACCTCAGGGGCCCCCTGACTTGCTCCTACTTCCCACTTGTCTCCAGGCTCATTTTGACTGTTTCCCAAGGAAGCCTTCCCTCCTTCCAACTACCACAATTTGTTCCTCTATTCCTAGAACATTCTAGGCTAAGTCAACTTCTGACAATGCTAAGCTCACAAGAAGCAAATACATTTTGCTTACTAATGTGGCTCCACCCTCTCTCCCCTAGACACACAGAAGTGCACGTGTTATGAATAAATGATTGACGGGGTGGGTCTCAAAGAGACAGATATACCTACTCTCACACGTCCCGACCCTTGTGTCTGTAGAATATCAGAAGAAAAACCAGAATTACCTTTCCTGAGGGTCACTTTCTGATGACACCCTTCACTGACTACTGTGTCAGTTCTAGTAAAACCCAAGCTCTTCCAAAGCCCTCCATCCCGGACTCTCTCCAGTGTCCTCACCAGCAGGGGCACCTTCCACCCTGGACCACACAGGGCACTCTCCCCGTTTCCCCAAGCCAAAAGCCTCCAGGCATCTGCCCGGGCTGCACCTGCCACCTGAGCCACATTCTTGACTACTTCTCCTGGCTGACACTCTGTCCTCACAAATGAATGTAGAGTCCATTTCTTCCAGGAAGTCCTCTCTGATAATGTCCTTTAGGTCTTGGTTGGGCTTCATCTATAGCAGCAGTACATGGTGACCAACTGGGTGTTTGCCCGCTCCTTTGAGACCACGAACTCTTGGGGGCCACGTGGGAAGGAGTGAGAGATTACAAGAGGGGTGCGGGAAGCAAAAAGCAAAAATCACAGCCCAAGTCCCAAATTCAAGGATACTTTCTCAGGAAAAATATAAACAATTTCACACGTGTGCAATTTGGCTACTGTTTTTGTGGCTTGTGGACAGCAAGAACTTGGTGTTCTAGTCCAAAACCCAGATTACATGCAAAGAAATGTATATATTCATATCCAAAGGAAACCAGAGCTGCTCAACAACAGTTTGCAGTTAGAATTGAAAGGAACTTTGATAAAGGCAATCTCTCTCTCTCTCTTCCTTCTTTTCTGGCATCATATAATTTTAGAAGTATTTGCGTGACCAAGAGATGGCTACAGCCCGTGATTCTTCACTGGAGTGTTTGGGGCTGAGGAAGATCAGATTACATTCACTGCGTAAATGCAATCACACCAACACACTGATAGGTGCCGTGGTGGTGGAGATGATGTTCCAAAACAGGCAACATTATTCCGTAAGAGAACTCTAAATAGAAAGTAAGAAATGCAATGTTCTGTAGTCAATTTCATTTGCTATATGGGTCATTAATTGATAGTATATCTTGTCTAATGAAACCCAAAAATAAATTGTCAACGTCGATTTTCTTCATCTGACCATTTTATGCTAACTTTGGATATTAAACCCTCACTCCATAAGTAAAACTCAGGCCTACACTGCAGCACAGTTACATCCCGTGGAAGAAAGCCGATCAAGGGAGAACTGGAGAGTTTCCCTTCAGAAGCTGCTAAGTCTGGTTTTGCACCTGTACGTGATTTGCAACCACGTCATCGAGAATGGAGAATACCTAACAACTGTGGGGCGAAAAGCACTGCGGTGCTTCAGAAAAATCAAAGAACGCTGAGCTTTGTGAAACAGTCCTGAGGCACTTAAATCGTACTTTTTCTGAAAGGCTCCAAAACTGACCCAATTCATCATTCCAGGTTCAACAGGGAGGTACCGGAATTAGTAGAGAAAACATGCCCTTGAAGTCTGACAAGGCCTTGCTTGAATTCTGCTGCAGCATTTACTAGCCACTAAACGGACCAATTCCTTAACCCTCTGAGAAGGCTTCCCGATCTGCAAAAGGGGGCTGCCACCGCCCACCTGGGAGGCATGGATGTGAATTCAACACGCAAGTAGGGCGGCCGACTGGTACCTGACACGGGGCCTGGCTAGTTTCCCTCCACTGCCCTTCTCCCCCTTTAAACTTGCACTGTTCCCCCGGTAAGGATCAAGACCACGGAACAGAATGCCCGATTTTTCTGTGTATCCCCGGATACATGACTTACCCTTAGGAGGCCAGAAAAACTGCTTCCTCCCCAGTCACTATCAACGTTCTTAAGATTCTGGGTATTTTTAACTCTATTTTCCAGGGAGACTATTCCAGAACTTTCCAAGCACCATTCTCCAGGTTGGCTCCCCTCCCAGCACCCATCCTTTCTCACTTCAGATACTCTGTATGATTGCCGTCTGTTCATGGGAAAGCGAGTCCGGTAGGGTGGGGACTCCCAAGGACTCCCCCCTCCCTCACAGGTGAGTGTGACTACCTTCTGCCCACTCCTCACTCCAACTCCAGCTTCTAAGAAGTCTACCCTCCAGGACCCTGCAGACTCTGCATCTTCCCAAGACACACACGTGGCCACGACCCTCCCTTCAGATTTCTTCCTGGCTGGCCCTGCACACCCCCCGGCCCCTTAAAGATAAATGGCATTAGGCTGAAAATCGCAAATGCCGCTGACTGACACACCAAAGCTGCATGGTCTGGGCTTTCCTCCAACCCAGGCAGGGCCCTGCCCCCCCTCAGCCTCAGTCTGCAGCTCTCGAGATGATCTAATTCACATGCAAGGCTATGAACACCAGCTAAGAATGACGACTCCCAACGTGTATCTATAGTCCGGCTCCTTCACCTGAGCCACAATCTCATAGACACGAGTGCCTCTTTGAAGTCCTAACTTGGATGACAAATGGCATCTTAAAAATGCCTCATGTTCACCATTTACTCTGGAATTCGATTCCTGGCAGGTACCTCCCAGACTCCCCATTTTAGTAACAGCCCCAGCACCCAACTATGTGTTTGAGGTCACATTCAATTTCCAATGTTCCCTCCCCTAATCCCTGGCCTGGAATCAGTCCTATTATTTCCGTCGCTAAGCCCATCTCAAATGTGGTTCTACAGGGACCATGGCCGTAACCCCCCAAGTTCACAGCATGGTACACTGACTAACAGTCCTCCGTAGGGTGCTCCCTGGAGGGGGAGGCATCTCCTGCCACTGGTCACCTCAGAAGGCACTGTATTCTCACAAAGGAGGCCCAGGAGAAGGGACTCAAGGTTCTCCCGTGGTCTGAGCTTTGAAGGGCCCGAGGTCTGGGGGAGCTCCTAATTAGCAGACACACTTGCCAGTGAGCAGATGAGGATGGAGGAACCCAGGCAAGGCTGTTCTCACTCCAACCCCTGGGCTCTCGGGAGCCACGGGAAAGGCCTGTGTCCAGGGCACAGCCCGGCCATCACAGATCCCAGCCAGCATTAGCCAACACGGACAGCCTAGACTCCATCTAATTGTGACACTTACTTCTGTTCTGTTCCCCATCCAGAATGTGATGGACTCATTCAGATATTATGGCCTGTCTCAAGCGATACAAATTCAGTGATAAATGAAGTGTCCACATTTGGACCAGAGCATGAAAGGAGAAACAAGGCCTCATGTTCAGCATGATGGTGGTGGCCAAACCCTTCCACCGAGTGAGATGAACCATGATGGGGGTGAGAATCCAAGGTCCTAGGTCGGCCAAAACTTCTTCCTTCAAGGTTGGCTGGGGTGTTGCAGACTCCCTACCGCAAACTAACTACACGGCCGTCAGTGGTGGACATCAGCTGCAACAGACACGGAGTCAGCTATTTATGCCAACATGGGTTAAAAGTAAAGGCCGGGGCAGGGAGGCCTGCACGGCTGCTGAGGCAAAGCACAGACCCGGCTCTGAATGCCCACTGGCTGGAGAAGAGAGGAAGCTACGGTCCCCTTTAGCGGTCGCTGTGTCAACAAGATCCAGGTGAGCCAGCTACTTAGGAGAAGGCCATGTTTTCCTGATACTCAGAAAAACCAGCCTCGTAAAGGGAACACAAGAGTGGCATGGATTTTAGACCCCCCTAAGCCACTTTATGAAGGCAAAGTAAAGTAAATGGCACAGGGATGTTGAATGCAAAAAAAAAAAAATTAAATAAGTAAACGGTGACTGCTTCCTCCAACAGCATCCCCTGCAGCTGCACACCCATGAGCCTGCCACTTTCTCACCAGTGACCGCTGGCCAGGAAGTGCCATCACGCACGTCACACTGTGACAGCCAGGAACCGCGTGAAGAGCACGTTTGTGTAAAAGCAGGAATCGAGCAAGATGCTGTAGACTTTGACTTGACAAGTTTAAATACTCCATGAAAAGAATCCCTCAGCAGCCGCCTAAATCAATTCGCATCTCACTTCTTCAAAACAATCAAACAAATTGAATAAGGGCGCATTTGTCACCAAATATAAGGAGGACCAAACAGGTTCCTCAAAGCAAGGATTTTAACAGGTATCAAACACCAGTGGGTGATGTGCTAACAAAGCAAATATTCCAAAAAATTAGAAAATAAAAAATGACTAGGATAATACATGGATCAAGGTAACTGTTAAGTTTTTGCTCTTTAAAGCGATGGAGAGAGTACGGAGGGCAATCTGGATATTTCCAATGCAGGGTGTGCACAGCCCACATTTTCAGACGCAACAACATGCTCACTGGGCAGTACAAGAGAAAAAGAATAAAGAAAAAGGAAAAGAGGAACAAGAGAAAATTAGAAACACACAAGAACAAAAATGATTTTGACAGCATGTACAAGAATTTATGTGAGTGTGTGAGGCCAGGGATGCTGGGACGGTGAGACCCACACTCACCTCCTGCTCCAGGGAAGGCAGGGGCCTGAGGGGAGCGGCGCTGCCGGGGGACCCCAACGTGATCAGCGCCCCTAACCAAAACTCCACCTATATGCGTCTAGGCAGCTTTTGAGCTACAAATTGTGGTCGCATTTCAGGCTGGACAGTTTTACTCACTTCCACCAAGAGTAGCAGGAGAGAATTAGACTGTTCCTGTACCAAAGCATTGTTTAAAAAATTAATGACTGTGGAATAGTAAAAGCAAAAATTGAGTAAAAGTGACTGGAGGAGAATGTGGTTGACCCGAGCTCACTGGCCACGTTATCTCACTGACGTTAAGATGCTGGCTGAGCCCTTATGGTACCAAAACAGACAGACCCACCAGGAGGGAGGTTTAATGCGCTGCTGTATTTTGATGCCGGGAGCCATGCCTGGTACACGAGGTTCTGGGTAAACAATGGTGACAGTGTCAACCACTATGGGCTAAGCACACATCCAGCTACTCCGCCAAATCCCAAGGGCAGACTTCAAAAGGCAAAAACAAGTTGGCATTCTCTGGTGGGTCTGCAGAGTCAGAGCCAAGCAGTTGCTGAGCAAAAATGTCACCAGTGCCTCCTATGACAAAAGAGGAGGCACTGGCCTGGGGCTGGGGCAGGGCTCTAGGCTTCCACTGCTCACCAACCAATCTGTCCAGGGGGAGAACGTGGTCTCTGCGTATGTTGCACCTATGCACCTACCTTGACTGACGCCTGGGGGCTCAGCAGGAGGTGACATGTGAGGTGAACGGAGCCAGCCTCGGTGTAGCACAGTGCTGGCAGCTATGCCCTCAGCAGTGCCCAGGCTCCTAAACCTGACACCTCATCTCCAAGGAGCAGAAGGGGAGTGCGGGCATGAAGATCACAGGGCCCTGTGAGGACAAGTACAGGCCATGACATGCCTTGCCTCTTCCTTAAGCCATAGAGTTATGTCCGGGAGGAACAGAAAATTCATCCAGAGCCCGCTAGGCACCTCACACACGTGGGGGACTCGGGTCACCTCTGCCTATCACTCACAGGGCTGGTCTGGACATTCTTTTTATCAATTCTCTGGCATCTTCTCCTCCAACTTACCAACAACCAGAAAGTAGAATCTGATCTTAGTTAATTTCAAGAATCACAGAGCACCGCCTCCACAGTGGGCCCGGCAGCCGTGCCAGGTCCTCCGACCGTCACCTGTCAGACCGCCATGAGTTCTCTCCAGACTCAAGGCCTGAGGCCGTAGGCCGTGGGCACACAGCTTCCCTCACTCTCCCCAGCAAAGGGGGACCACCTCTCGGCAAAGGCATGTCACCCTCTTCTGCACGAAGGACAGCACTATAGATACACGGGGAAACAGAGCAGATGGTGGGGGGGGTAGGCAGCCCAGAAGAGCTCGTCTGTAATTCCGAGACAAAATGGGGCCGTTGACTTAATCACAGGGACAAAGTGAGGATGAACATTTCCCTGTTCTTTCCCATACTCCGTGATATGCCTTTCCCTGCATAAGGAGTTCATTCGGAGGTCCCTGGCGGTGATTCTGATGTCCCAACATGGCATGCTGGCTGTCGGGCAGGAAGAGAGGGCCTGAGCCGAACAGGTGCTGGGCCTGGGAGGCAGGAGACACCGGCTCCAGCCCCAACTCAACCAGCGCCTCGTTCTGCCTCTCGGGATTCAGCATCTCATCTACAAGCAAAGGGATGAGACTATCTTAAGACAGGCTGCCCAACATAAATGAAATGAGAGCCATGTAAAGAAAGTTTCCCAGTTGCCACATTTAAAACAGTAAACAAAGAAACAAACCAACAAACAAAAAACAAATACTAGAAAATGATTTTAAGAACAAATCTTAACCTACTGTATGTAAAATACTATCATTTTGACATGTAATCAATATAGGAAGTGATAAGATAGTTTACATTCTTTTTACTAGACAAGTCTCAGCGTCTGATGTTCATTTGACCTACAGCAAATCTCAGCTCAGAGCAGCCTCCTCCCCAGCTCTCCTAGCATCAGTGGCTGTGGCTACTCTATTGGTCAGCAACTCCAGGGGTCCCACCAGGGTCCTGGCTGAAAAGCTGCAGTAAGTGTCCACAATAACCCTAAAAGGATCTCTCTGAAACAAAGGCAGATTCACTTTTAAATGTCTGTAAACCGGCGGGCTGCACCTCCCTCCACCCTTGGCTACAAGAGAGTCCTCTTCCTTGCTGATCCCTTTCTGGATGTAGGGAAGAAACCCGGCACACAGCCAGGGTGGACTGGCCTCCAGGTAAACTTACCTGCTTTCTGTGTCCAGTCCCATGATGTCCTCCTTCTCAAATGGGATGCAGAGAAGGAGGATCTTGTCCCCAGAATTGTCGGATGCACCGTCCAGCCACTTGGACTTGGGCAAGATGAAGAGTGACTCAGTGAAGTCGTCGATCCTCTTCTCCACCTCCCTGCAGTCCTCGTAAATTGAAGGCCACTTCGGTGCGCGGCTGCTCGGCCACCTCCCCATGCAGCAGAAAGTCAAAGAGCTGAGAGTCATAGAGCGTGGTGCCATACAGCTCCTCTGCACGTGGAGCTTTTCGAAGCCTTGGCCGAGAGGCAGTCAGTAATGATGACAAGGCCCAAGACCTTGCGGTGGGTCTGGAAGTCGCTCCACCCATTCTTGGGCGCATAGTGGTGACTGTAGTGGATACAGTTTGCCCACTGGGAGCTGCACGGACTGATCTGACTCACCAAGGTGATTCACTTATAGATGCAAAAGAAATTCTCCTCTGAGATGATCCCCACGTGTTCGACCACCACGGGGAAAGTCTGGTGGTCCTCAGCACACTGCACGTAGTCAGGGATGCTCATGTTGCAGGCCCTGACGAGAGGGGAGAGGAGATCGAAGTACATACTGTACTGTGGGCTGCAGGCCCATCTGGGTTGCGGTGACCTGGTGTGTACCAACCAGAAGGCAAGGGAATCTCAAGTAAATCCGGGGGTACAGTTTGTCCTCAGAGTCTTCAAATGGCTACCGTAGCTCGGATCACATTACCCAGCTTTTGGTCTAGGCTTCCTGCCCTGCAGAGAAGGGTCATTTCTTGTTTTCTGTTTCCAAGCACCTACCAAGGCCCTGATGCAAAGTCACTGCTGAAAAATGCTGAATAAGGAAATGAACAAAGGAAGTGCTTTCCCCATCCTCCTTCAGCAGAATATAAAGAAAAGTACTACAGTGGGATCAAAAGATCTGGTTTTCTATCCAATTTATTTGAACTCCTAAGCTTCAGAATAATGGATAAGAAAACTTGCCTTGGGGAGGAGGGTACAATTCAGTGGTAGAGCACGTGCTTAGCATGTACGATGTCCTGGGTTCAAACACCAGTACCTCATTTTAAAAAATGAAACAAATAAATAAACCTAATTACCCTCCTGAAAAAATATTTTTTAATTCAAAATTCAAAAAAAAACCTTGCAATTGACACAACATTGTAAACTTGACTATACTTCAATTAAAAAAAAAATCTTTCTCTTACATGAATATATCTGGATTACAGAAGTTTGCAAATGTAAAATGCCTAGGGTACCACCTGCATAAAAAGGGGTGACTGTACAAATTTAGTATCGCTCCTTTATGAGCTATATTTCCTTTGGGGGGGTTATAACTTCTTAGAGCTAATTTTCTCAGATTAAAAAATATAAACATTACCTGATTCTCAGGACTGCTGAAGAATCAGATAACCCTATTAAAGCATCTGACCCACAGAGGTTACTCAATAATGTTTGTTGAATGAATGAATAAACCAGCAAAGTGAATGCTGCTCCCTGCCACAGACCATCATAATGGTACTGCATGGAAATCCCAAGCCCACGTTCCACCCGTCTCGACACTAACAATGTGGGTGACCTGGTCAGGCCTGTGTGATTCTCTAAGCCCCAGTTTAATCGTGAATAAAATTAGGGCAATAAAACAAACCTCAAATTGTTAGTGAGTCAGTAATGAATTGTACCCCAAACTTGCAAGTTGGAACCATTAAGGAAAACTATACAAAGGGTCCATAGGCCCTCTCCATATTATCTCTTACAACTACATGGGAATCTACATTATATCTCAAAATAAAAAGTCTAATTTTTTAAAGAGGCTATTGAGGTTAAATGAGCTCACTGTCTCAAATAAGGAACACAAAGCACAAATAGGACAATGCCAGCACATGAGATACACTCAGTTAACATTCCCACTCAACCCATTGGTCCCTCCAACTTCAGAGCAAGAGGATGGGTCCTCGTGGCAAGAGGCCACTGCACCTGAAGCTAACAAAACTAATGGTGCCCACTTCCAAGAGCTCCTGTCATCACCCTTGTTCTAATTTTCTATTTGTAATTTTTTTCTTTTTATTAAATAGAAACTCCCAATTGCATAGCCTTCACCTGACTAGATATCATGATGGCAGCCCTTCAAAACCTGACCACAGAGATCATGATGGCAGCCCTTCTTGGTGAAACAATAAAATGAAAAGCCATTTCCACAAGACCTCTGTGTAAATCTACTAGGGAACTTAATCCTGGACTGAGGAAGAGGACTGGGGAGGAGGGGGCAATCAGGCGCACAGAAAACTATGGGCCACCTGTCCCACGATGGACTTTAGACTCAACCCTCACCCTCCAGGAAATTCAAAATACACACCGACAGATTGCTATGGACAAGATTTTTTTTTTTTAAACAAATCCCTGAATCCCTAGCAGGTCTTATTTCTACCGAAACACAAATGGATTATGTGTATAATGTTTCACAAAAGCCCTAAAATATTATCACGCCAACTTGACACATCAAGAAAAACTGAGGTAGAGAAGTTTATCACATTGTACATGATTAGAGAGAGGCCACGTCAGACACCGTATTTAAATCCAAGCCACTGCTCCAGTGCTCACACTAGAAAGTGTGACATACTGCACCTTTCCTGCCCTCTCCCTGCAATAAATCTCTGAAGAGTCTTTTCTGTGCCACCTGGAATCACAATCACATCAATTTTCCACAAAGTGCTATGTCACTCCTTGGAGGCTGTATCAAAATCTAAAGGGTTGGGATGGGAGGAGTGATTTGCATTTTCTGTTTCTCAAAGGAAACATGGCTTTAAAGGAAACTGAAAAGCACATATCTAGTCTAAGCCCTCATTGTGCAGAGAAAAAAATGGAGGCTCAGAAGAGATGAGGAAAGGTCCTTATTAATAAATATATCCTCAGCGCAGCACCAAGCCAGCCCTGGGCACTGCTGGGGGAGGATCTGGGAGACCCAGGAGAATGAGTGTTAGAAAAAGGAAAGAGAATAAGCATAAAAGGCCCTGTCTCTACACCACCATACCATGGAATTCCACCAAATTACCAAGTAAGGGTGCAGCCAATATTAAGGTGGGCTAAGCAGGTTATAGAAACCTGGAAGTCTCAACCATATTGGAAATTCCAACATTTACTATGTTTTTTTCCCAGTTCAAGCATCAACTCAGTGGGAACTCTGTACCAGGGACTACACGAGGCCTGGAGTTCTCCCAAATACAGACCTCTATTACCACGTGTACAAACCACATAAAGGCCACCAGAAGAAAAGCACCCACAGATGGAATTACTGAAACTGAAAGCAGCCAACCAGCATATATTACTAAGAAAAATGGTGCTCCTAGAAATGGACTCATGGACATAGAAAGCCAACTGTGGTTAGCAGGCAGGAAAGGGGGGATTAACAGATACACGTTAATAAATATAAAATAAATGACAAGGACCTACTATATAGCACAGGGAACTATATTCAATTTCTTGTAATGAGTTGTACTAAAAAAATCTAAAACATATTTATACACATATGCATATGTTCATAACTGAATCTCTGCTGTACACCTGAAACTAACATTGTAAATTGACTACACTTCAATAAAAATTAATTTAAAAAAATAAGTAAAAATAAAAGCAACGCCATTAAGAAAAAATAAAAGAACACTCTAATCCCCTTAGCTGTAGCTGCTGAAGAATTTTGGTTGCAAGCACCAAGTCCACTGGATCACTCCAGCACTGGCTGTCACTCTTTCTGACCATCAGAGAGTCACTTGGCTTCACTGAGGTTAATTTTCTCTTATGTGAAAGGCTACAGTTGCAACTAATGATGTATAGAATCTCATCATTCACAAGCCCAAAAATTAGTGAGGACTTCCCATGGGCCAGGCTCTGGAGAGATGAAAATATAGGGTCCCAGTTATATTCATGGGTAGAAGAAGTTTATGCCATAAAGACAATAATTCTTCCTATTTTGATAGACAGATTCATTGCAATTCTGATTAGAATTCCTACCAGATTTTTCATGGAATGTAACAAGTTAATTTATGGTCAAGAATAGCCAAGAAACTTCTTTAGAACCACCACTGGGGAGGGGTGGATTGGTCATTCATTTCCACTGGTCTTTCTGATGTGATGAAAACGTTTAGGATAATAATTGTTGCACAACTGTAAATATGCTAAAAGCTGCTGAATTGTACCATTTAAATGGGTGGACTTCATGGTGTGTGAACAATATCACAATAAAGCTGTTATATGAAAAAATATTTCTTGACAATTATTTTTCCCTCTATACTACTTAGTCTGCCCCACAATTTAAGAAAAACAAAAAACCAAAACAAACCAAACTGTGCCAGGAGCTCTTTAGGACTGCAATGTCCCTGGGTCTCCAACGCCTCTGGTGGTGCTGTTCCTGTTAACACACCAAGCTGGGCTGGGCTAGTTAGGGAATGTAACTGTCTTTTTAAAATCGATGGTCACACGTTTCACCCTGGGAGAGGGAAGGAAGGAGGATGACACAGCCTTATGCCTTCAGCTCAATTTTAACTGAACCAAGCCCTGCTTTCAACACTGTAATCCCTCTCACTATAAAAACACATGACACCAACAAGCACCGCCATCATAACACCTGAAAGTGTTCAAGGTACTTACCTGGGGCAGAAACACTGAGGGAGGAGACAGAAGCTCGCTTGGCACTGAGGATCCCTTTTCCCGACTCCACCAGTAGCTGGGCTTTACAGCCGGAGGCTCTCAGCCCAGGGAGCAGCGCAGACGCCACTGAGCTGTTCCTCAGGGAGCGGGAAAGGAAGACCAGGGCAGCCCCGGAGTCACGGGGCAGGGAAATGGGTGGAAACGCGGGCTGCAGCCCCGCTCGGAGGCCATCCCCAGCCCCAGCCCCAGCTGCCCCGTCCGGGTCCGCAGACCCCGCCCGCCTGGGACGCAGCCCGCCCAGTTGTGGGGACGGGCCGGTGGCCGAGGAGAGGAAGCCCGGGAGGAGAGGACTCGCGGGCGAGAGAGGGGAAGGGGACGCCAGCAGCGGACTGAGGGGAGCCCGGCTGGGTGAGAGGCGGCAGGTGCACACCTGGCCCCGGGAAGCTGTGGCACTGGGGCACTGGGGCAGGTGGCGCGGGCAGAGGGGTCTGGCCAGAGCAATTCAGCTGAACACAGGCTGACTCACGCCCTCGTGGTCTGTGACACGCGGACCGCCCTCCCGCAGCCACCTGACCCCTTTCCCGGGAGACCCCACATTGCACTTCCACAGCCAGAGGCACCGGCCCCTGGCAGGAGCTAAAGGCCTGCCGAGCGACAGAGCTGAGAAGCCTTTGGGGCTAATCCCCGGCTCGGAGATGGAGCTTCCAACCCGCGGTCCAGCTGACACCGACCGCCCATGCGCAGGAGGGCCAGCAATCCGCTCTGGGTTCTGCAAGAGAAGGTGGGGCAGTGAGGGAGGGAAAAGATGGGAGGGGGAGGAGAGGAGGGAAAAAGTGGAGGGAGACAGATGGACCGGAAGAGCAGAGAGAAGGGAGGGATCTGGAAAGGGTAAGGTCCTAGCGGGGATGGAGAGAAAAAGCTTTACCTCTGGTGGCACCCTGAAGAAGGCGGCAGTCCTGCCTCTGTACCCTTCTGTAACACTTCAAGGCCCGCAGCTCAAGTTTTACCTCCCTGATCCAGCCCTCCATCCGATGCTGCTGCAGAACCCCTACGGGTATCACACCTGTTGCCCCCAAGCAGAGCAGGGTTTTCTGTTGGTCTGGGAACCAAGCACCCGCAGGTGTTGTCGCTCAGAACTACCTTGGGAAGAGTACATATTCCCCTTTTACACGCTGGGAAACAGGCAGGCACGATCTTTGCCTTAGCTCCACTGTCCCAGGTGTTGGGCTGGCAGGGAGCGGGGTGGTTCAAGATCAGAGCCCCAGACAGAGCAGACTGCCTGAGTGTTGGTGCATAGTCCCCATCCGTCCTGGGTAAACCACACTCCACCCTAGTGGAACCATCAAGGGCTCACAGTAGTTCCCTGGGTGTGGGAGAGCTGTCCTCATGTGAAGGAAAAGCCCAGCTGGGCTAACAAGCTAAGTCACAAATCTAAGTGTGATAAGTGTCGGTTTACTGATCTAAATTCTGCTGGGCTAACTCGTAAATCTGAAGTTTAGTGTCAGTTTACTGGGCTAACAAGCTAAGTCGTAAATCGAAGCTCAACAAGTGTCTATTACAAGTTGACAAGCACCAGTGTGCTGATTCCTTCCTTTTTGTTGCTTGAGCCTTATTGGCTAATACACCCTTACTTGTAATTAACCCTTTAAAACTTCATGTGTATGTCTTGGAGGTGGGTGCTCAGAACTTCGGAGCAGAAGCCCCTCTGAGCCCGCCGGCATAATAAATCTGAGTACGCCAACACTCCGAGTGGTGATTGTTCCTTGGCTGGCCTGTTGTTTCCATAACACTCAGTTCCAGTGCCCAGCTTGCTAGGTATATTGGAGTGCTACCAAATCCAAATTCATTCTCTTCAGTGCAGGACAGGCCAATAAGTTGGGAGACCAGGTGTTGGGGCATGGAATAGCAAGTTTCTGTAGACCTAGATGGCAAACTAATGTCCTGGAAAACCATCTCCCCAAGTCAGAATTCAGGCTCCTTTCCTACGTGCTTGGTTGTTGCAATCTTCTTGGTGTAGGAATTCCTTCTTGTTAGAATCCTTTGTTCTTGCAGCTATCTGCCTGGGTCAAATCTCTGTAAACCTCTAACAAAACAAACGTTATTTTCTATTCTGCAATTTCTTATCTTTTTATGAATGAAAATGTGTTAAATATACTTAAAGATCAGAGCCTTCAGAATAGGTTCTCCTGTATATTTCAGGCTCTAAGCAACATTGTTTTACAAGCAAGATGAAGCCTAGGAGACAGAGCATAGGGTTAAAGTCAAAGGAAAAGATCTAATATGGAGTCAGATTTGTTCTGTTCTATTACCCAGGCAGAAGCCACTTGAGGATTTAAATCCCTTTAAGTTAAAAATAACTAAAACTTTAAAGGAATTTACATACATATGTGGGAATGTGCATAGCATATCTGGAAAAGCACCCAAAGGATAGTAAACAGTGGCATCTCCAGGGAGGGCTGAAAGAAGAGAGGATGAGGGAAAACTTCTTTCAATTGTGTATTTTTGTGCTCTGTTTGAATTTTTTTAACCATTTGCATGTATTTCTTTTTCAGTTAAAAAATGTGTAATGGAGCAAAGGAGTAACTAGCTCAGCAAATACAGCAGCCATGGAATCACTGAGTCATCACTTTTGATTTAAGCCAGGAAGCATTTATTGACTCACCTATGTGCCCAGTGCTGTTTTAAGACTTCTTTTATTATTATTATTATTATTATTATTATTAATATTATTATTATTATTACTATTTTTATTATTACTATTTTTATTATTATTATTATTTTATGAATTAATAACAAGGTATCCCTCACCCCTGCCCATGGCTGGTGGAAAACCAACTGAGTTTTTATTGAGTTGTTTTCCAAGGAGTAGAGATGAGTTATAAACTGAACACATCTTAAGGCAAAACAGTCGGAGTGGTTTTCCAGCAGGCCAGACAGCTATGAAGGGTTTTCAATAGAGGCCCCCAGAGGCTGAGAGAGAAAGCCTCGAGGACCCTACAAAAAGCTGCCCAAACTGTCTTCTCCATGGCAATACTGAAATAGGAAAGAACAAATCTGACTCCATATTAGATCTGTTCCTTTGACTTTAAAAAAGCCAAGTTAATACTCTCCGGTCTTTTCATGGGTTATGATGTCACAGAGGAGATGGACAGGTCAACAAGGAACCACTCTGCCGTGATCACGGAGCCGGGGAGCGGGATGGGCGGCAACATGTGTGACGCAGTTGTAGCCGTGCCCGCGTTTCTAGGCAGGTACCCAAAGTCGCCTCGACAAGGTGTCAAACACTTGTGCCCACGTCCTCATCACCTGACATGTATTAAAGAGAAATGGAAATGTATAAAAGGCCAATACCCTTGGTGGGTACACCGTCCAAAGAGCAAAGTCACAGTTTGACAACTGGCCATCTCGGTTCCCTGGGCTTCATTCTTGGAGAACCTTAAAAACCACTCCTCTGTCCTTAAGAAGTGCTGCATATTTGTCCTATCTTTGGCTCAGGGATGGAGCACGTTCAAGTGAACTTTAATGTCTGCACAGATTTGACTGTCTTTCTCCAGGTTCACTTGTCCATTCTAAAGAGACCTGAGCTAAGTCCATCCTCCGTAAGATCTATTCCCTCCAGTGACTGCTCATTGAGCCTGCAATTAAGAGCCAGCAGAACAAGAATGTCCTTAGCTAAAAAGTTCACCCACCCTTCACTGCTTTCTTAATCTCCTCTCCTGGCTAATTGCAACAGACTATCACCTCCCTCCACCAAGCTCCCCAACTATGTCAGTTTGTCTCCCCAAAGAGAAGGTAAGGTCCATAAAAGAGGAGACAACTCCATAGTCACGTCTGAATTCCTAGCATAAAGTAATGTTAAGAAATAGAACTATGATTATGGCTTCTTTCCTTTAAAACCTTTCTGGTTATTTGATTGAGACCTTGGAAGACAGGTGTTTGCATTCAAGTATCTTGATCCTCAAGACTCTGGAGGCCTTTTTCGGAATGGCTGCTCACTGATTCATTCAATCCACAGCTTCTCATTCCAGGAGTAGCTGTGATTCTCTGCCAGGAGTTTGTGGTTACTCTCATGCCAGAAGAGCTTTAAACTATATCCTTACTTTGGATTTGTTATTTTTCCCCTCTTCCAAAAAAATTGACTTTCCTTAATGTCTTACCTTGAGGAATTTTTTTTCATAGTTAACCCTTTAGTAAACCATGCTTCTCGGGATGGGCTTGGCCTTACATATGATCAGTCATCCAACTCCCATTGTGAGAGGACTCGGGCTCAACTCCTACCCTCCAGTCAAGGCAACTGAAACTCAGTACAGGAGCCAACAGGCACCCCAGGGCTTCTAAGGCTCGCGTATCACCCAGAATCCCTGCTTTCTGGTTTGTCTTGGCTTCTGAGGATTTACCCTCACTTTCTTCACAATTAGCTGTGCAGCTTGAAAGATGAAGAAGGAAGGTTTTATTTCTTAATCAGCATTTTAAGAAACTTGTGTAATGAAGGTTTTCACGAGTTTCTAGAACCCTCCGTTGCCGAGACAGAAAACACACTAGATATTTTCTAAGTTTAGCTATCATGTGTATTTTTTCTTTTCTTTTGTTTTCTTAACTGCAAATAGACATTTTTTAATTAAAAAAAATAAGGCCCCAAATAGGATAGAGACTTGAAGGGGCATACAAAATTAAAGGGCAAAGACAGAAAAATGATAAATACTCTACAAGGTTAATATAATACTTACACTATGGATCAGATCAGCAATTCTCAGTAACAGCTAATTGAAATATGTCCATGAGGTAAAACGTCTCTCCTGTCAGGAGATGGCTAACAGAAAATAGAATTAAAACAACAAACTAAAATTCTAAGTCTGGCGAGGTACAGAATTCTACCAGCTAAATGTGTCTTCTTCTGGAAAAGAGGGAGGCTCACCAGCTCTTTACTGTGGAGCCTGAGCCCAGGGGATGGCGGTGAAGTGAGCTCTGTAAGTACCCAATAGCAAACTTGTGATGAATAAAGAGATGTGAGCTTTGATGACAGAGATGATACTACTATTCACTTGTCCTGTAAAGTATGTCTTCACGTTCAGTGATCAATACCTCAGCGTCCTCAGGGATTAAGATTATAGGAAAATTCACAGCCCGGGCCCAGACCTCCTCTTTGAGCTCATGACAATGCACTTAGATATCTCAAAGGCAACTCGAGCTCCACCTGCAAAGAGCTGACTTCACGGTGCTCCTCCCATAGCCGTCCTACCCAGGGCCCCTGGTCGGGGGGCAAGGTCACCCTTCCTCTCCCAGCTCAGGCCCATCACTCACAGATGTGACTGGACCCCACCTTCAGGGCCCAGATTTCCTCAGTCACCGAGTCCCACCACCCACACCTGAACTACCAGGTACTCACTGGCACTCACTCAGCACTGACTGTGTGCTGGGGACCACGCTGCACACTGTGAACACGTTATCTCACTGGATCACCACAGCAGTCCTGGGAGGTCGGTACATAACTTCTTCAATTGATTAGATAAATTGTTTACTTCCTTGAGTGCATCATCCAAAGTGACACAGCTACTCAGCCACAAAACTGGGACTGAAAACCACTTGAAAATTCTACACTCCTACACCTGGCAGCCACCCTAATCTGACTCATCACATCACCTCCTGCAGAGCCTTCTAAATGTTTCTAAGCATTCTACAAGACAAAAGTGATCTACGAGAGCACCCCACTCCCCTACTAAAAATCTGTCAATGACGGTCCACTGCCCTTAGGAGAAAGCCCCACCGGGCCTGAGCACAGCCCAATGGCCCGGCATCCGCGTTCCCTGCGCGGCCTCGCCGCCTCACCCACCACACAGATCTACACGTGCCGTGTCCAGGACAGGGATGCTGACTCCGTACAACCCGGGGCTCGTCTCACTCAAACAATGATCACCTTCTTCAGTGTTCACCCTCTTCACTGCTGACGGTCAGAAAAATATTTTCTCAGGATGAATCAATATCTTTTTCCTTACAACTTCCTGTCATTGATAATGAGCTCCATCCAAAATACAGAAGACCTAATTCTCAGTCTCCTTATCTGTAAAGTGAGAATAACAAGGAAATATATGAAGTTTTAAGTGAAATAATATACATGTGAGGCTGAGGGACAATTCCCAACATACAGTAAGCACTCAATATGTGCTTACTTAATATTAATAGGAATATATTGCATTCCAGCAAAATTAACTCAATGTTTTATGGCTTTGTCCAACAGACTACAGACAAACATTTGGACGAACACCTTTGAGCAGATCAGCCCAAGCGTGCTGGGAGAGGTAAGCACTGACTCCAGTTACAGCTGCAGCCAACCAGCACTACGGGGCTGGGGCAGTTTGCTCAAACTCTTACATGTTGCTTGAGAATTTAGTTGTCATTAATGAATAAAGACAGGTGTTCTTTAGTCAAAATTCCTGAAACATATATCTTCAAAGATTGATGCAAATTTGATTTCAAGTACAACACTCTCACTAGAAATTATTTGAAAATGATAGTCTTAGCTCCTATGCACATCAAAAGGGCATGATCTTAATGTATCTGACTACACCAGAAGTGTTGTTTAAAGGAATTTAAGATGAAGCCATCCTAAATAAGCTCTCAGTATCATCTTCACAAAGCCCCACCCAAGGGTCTCATTTCTCACTTCCACATAGGTGTTCAGGTAGCTTAACCTGGGTCTTGGTTTCTTATAACACGGGGGTGGGAAGAGTTGTGGATAGATTTATGTAGCAAATATAAACCTAGAGTATTTGCTGTGTAGAAATCCTAGAAATAAACAAATTAATATATAGTCCTACCCTCAAGAAGCTCAGCCTTTCCATTTACAACAGCATTAAAAATAAAATGAGAGATAAATTTAACAAAAATTTACAAGATTTGTACATTGAATATTTTGATGTATCACCGAAATAATACTTAAAAGATCTACATATATGGAACACATCCCATGTTCATGGAATGGTAGACAATATTGTTAAAAATGTTAAGACTCCCCAAAGTGAGTTACAAATTCAGTGGAATCCTTATCAATATTCCAGCTGACTTCTTTGCAAAAATTGAAAAAGTGATCCCAAAATTCATATGGAAGTGCAAGGGGCCCAGGTCAGCCAAAACAATCTTGAAAAAGCAGAGCAAAGTTGGAGGACTCACTTTAAAGGGTACTAAAAAGCTATAGTACTAAGTCAGAATGGTACTGGCATAAGTTTGGATAAATAAATCTATGAGACATAATAAAAACCCAGGGGGAAAAACTTACATTTACAGTCAGTTTTCCACAAGGGTGTCAACAACACTCCATTGAAAGAATAGTCTATTCAACAAATGGTGCAGGGAGTGCTGAGTATCTGCAGGCAAAAGAATGAATCTGGAATCTGGACCCCCATATTTTAAATAAATAAAAATTAATTCAAAATTGATCACAGACAGAAACGTAAAAACTAAACCTATAAACTTTCTAAAAGAAGACACAGTATAAATCTTTGTGGTCCTAGGATAGGCTTTGGTTTCCTAGATACAATACGAAAAGCACAAGTGATAGAAGATAAAAGCAGATAAACTGGACTTCATCAAAGTTAAAACCTTTTTGTTACAAATTACATCATCAAGAAAGTGAAATGACAGGGGAAGGGGGTATATCAAGTGACAGAGTGCATGCTTAGCAAGAAAAATAAAATAAATCAATACATCTAATTACCTCCCCTGTAAAGAAATTGTTTTAATGCTTAAAAAAATAAAGTGAAAGGACAATCTGCAGAATAGGAGAAAAATTTTGCCAAGCATGTATCTAAGAAGAGACTAGTATTCAGGATATATAAAAAATGCTTACAACTGAACAATACAAAGAAAATCGACCCAATGTTTAAATTTGCCAAGGATTTAAATAAATACACAAATGGCCGATAAGCACATGAAAAGAAGCTCAGCATCACTAGCCAAATCAAAATCAAAATGAGTTCTCATTTTACACCCACTAGGACGGTTTTAATCAAAACATGGACAATAACAAGTGTCGTTGAGGAGGCAGAGATACCTCATTTGCGGCCAGTGGAAAGGGACAATGGTGCAGCTTCTTTGGAGAAGTCTGGTGTTTCCTCAAAAGGTTAGAGTTATATGGCTCAGCAATTCCACTCCTACATGTAGAGTCATCCCTCAGTATCCTCGGGGGGTTGGTTTCAGGAACCCCCCACCCTGGATACCATAATCCAACGATGTTTGAGTCCCTTTACAATCAGCCATCTGGATCCATGAAGTGGAAACTACAGATATGGCGGGCCAACTGTACAGCCAACAGAATGAAAACATATTCTCACAAAAACTTGCACATCAATATTCATGGCAGTATCATTCAGAGTAGACAAAGGTTACAAACAATATCCATCCATCAATGAATGGATAAACAAAATTACCAAGAATAGGCCCACAAACTTTTGGTCATTGAATCTTTGACAAAGGAGGTGAGAACATACAATGGAGTAAAGACAGCCTCTTCAGCAAATGGTGTAGGGATAACTGGACAGCTGCATGTAAATGAATGAAGTTAGACTACTCCCTCACAGCATACACAAAAATAAATTCAAAATGGCTTAAAGACTTAAACATGTAGACAAGACACTATAAACCTCTTAGAAGAAAACATAGGCAAAATATCTGACATACATCTCAGCAATGTTCTCCTAGAGCAGTCTACTCAAGCAATAGAAATACAAGCAAAAATATACAAGTGGGATGTAATTAAACTTACAAGGTTTTGCACAGCAAAGGAAACAGTAAGCAAAACTAAAAGACAACCTATGGAATGGGAGAAAATATTTGCAATAAATGAGACTGACAAGGGCTTAATTCCCAGAATATATAACACCTTTTACACTTGATAAGAAAGAAAAACAAACAATTCAATCCAAAAATGGGCAGAAGGCCTAAAGAAGCTTTTCTCCAATGAAGACATACAAATGGCCAATAGGCACATGAAAAAATGCTCAATATCATTATCAGAGAAATGCAAATCAAAACTGCAATCAAATATCACATCTCACCAGTCAGAATAGCCATCATTCAGAAGTTCACAAACAATAAATGCTGGAGAGGCTGTGGAGAATAGGGAACCCTCCTACACTGTGGTTGCAGTTTGGTGGAGCCATTGTGGAAAACAGTACAGAGGTTCCTCAAAAGACAAAACATTGACCTCCCATATGACCCAGCAATCCCACTCCTGGGCATATATCCAGAAGGAACCGTAATTCAAAAAGATACCTACACCCCAATATTCAGAGCAGCACTATTTACAATAGCAAGACATGGAAACAACCTAAATGTCCACTGACAGATGACTGGATAAAGAGGTTGTAGTATATTTGTACAATAGACTACTATTCAGCCATAAAAAAATAATAAAATAATGCCATTTGTAGAAACATGAATGGACGTGGAGAATGTCATTCTAAGTGAAGTAAGCCAGAAAGAGAAAGAAAAATACCATATGAGATCGCTCACATGTGGAATCTAAAAAAACAAACAAACAAAAAGATAAACTTATCTACAGAACAGAAACAGACACACAGACATAGAAACCAAACTATGGTTACCAGAGGGGAGAGGGTGTGGGAAGAAATAAATTGGTAGTTCAAGATTTGCAGATACTGAGTATGTATAGAGTAAACAGCAAGTTTATACTGTATAGCACAGGAGAATATATTTAATAACTTATAGTAACTTATGTTGAAAAAGAATATGAAAATGAATACATGTATGTTCCTATATAAATGAAATGTTGTGCTGTACACAAGAAACTGATGCAAAATTATAAACTGACGCAACATTATAAACTGACTAGAATTCAATGAAAATATTTTTAAATAGAGAAAAAACGAAAAAAAAAAGAAAAAGGATATTATAAAACCAAAACAATAAAGTACTGACTGAGGCTACAACATGGATGAACCTTGAAAGTTTATACGAAAATAAGCCAGACACAAAAGGGCAAACAGTGCCCTTTTAGGTGAACTGTATCTAAGCCTTTATTGTACTATTCCAGTAAATTTTCTGGAAGTTTGAACTCTCAAAATCAAAATAAAATGTATTATTCATTAAAAACCTAAAATGATTCCTCACAGGAGGGCTTTAATTATTAAATGCAGAAATGCATGTAAAGCTCCTGGAACAACACTTTGCACGTCCACACACAGTCACTGCTGTCACTGCCACTCAGAGGGTGGTGCCAGCGCTGATGAGGGCTGCCTCCAATTGCTCCCCTGCAGACAGGAGTGAGGGCCTGGGCTCTGACAGGAAGGGTGACCGGGAACATGGGTTAGACAGAGCCACGCCCCAGACTTTGTATTACCCAACTTTCTTATACAAACTGCTCCATGTAACATAAACACGCTACAGGGATGTATCTTACGACACAGGGAATATAGCCAATGTTTTACAATAACTATAAATGGAGCATAACAATAAAAATTGTGCAACTATTGTACACCTGAAACTTATATCATATTGTAAATCAGCTATACTTTTATAAAATGTTAAAAAATAATTTTAAAATGTTATCACTTCAGTATTCAATTCGGTTTTTAAGTAACTAATAAACAGCTTAGAATGTATAAAACATTTAAGTGTGATAAGTTTGTTTACATATTTATTTACTTTCAGCCTCCTGCTAAAAGAGAAATTAAACAATTTTTAACACAGCTTAACAACCATAACAACAAAAAGACAAAAGTTAGAGTGAAAAGAAAATGGAGATTCAATACTTAAATGAAACCAGGGGGAAGTAAACTCATAAAAACGAATGCCATGAAGTCAGGGTAAGTGTTAAAGGCCGACTAGAAATTCAGCCGTAAGATTCTTGGCAGCTAAAGCAAAAAGTAAAAGATGATGGGGCGGGTGGTAGAGCTCAGTGGTAGAGCGTGTTCTTAGCGTGCACGGGGTCCCGGGTTCAACCGCCAGGGCCTCCTCTAACAGATAAATACACCTAATTACCTACCCCCCCAAAAGAGCCCCAATGAAAAGAAAAAGAGATATTTCTTTCCTAAGAAAACCTGATGTTAAATTTAGATTAAATACTTGAAAAAAAAAAGAAAGAAAAATAGAAAAAGATGAGTGACACAAGCGATAATGCCCGTGAGATAAATCTGCGGTGGCTGCTGGCACGTCCCCATGTCCCACGTGGGAAAATCTGAAACATCCTTCTCACCACTCAGAGTCATCCTCAGCCCACCCCACCCCTCTCCCTGTTAAATGCAGGAGCACAGGCAGGGCCCGGCCTTTGCTCTCTCTGTGTCAACACAGTGAGACAGGATGGAAGGGGCCAGAGCACAGCCATTCAATGCAGGCCACAGCAATTAACATCAAAATGGTGAAGGATTCAACCCCCAGTAGGCCTTGAGGCTCAGGATGAAGAGATTTTACTTCTAGCAGATCTTGAGCTTCATTATACACCCGTTGTAATAGTAACATGGTGAATAACACGCCCCAAGGCACCATGGCCATCCCAAGGCTAGCCACAAAAGGTCACAGTGTGGGAAATGGCCAACTCCCTGGGAATCCCAGCCCCTTGCCCTTAGGCTGCTCCTTCTAATTATTAGCATATAAAACAACCAAGCCCATGAAAACCAGCAACACAGCGCCACCTCGCGGTCATCACTCTCTCTCCCTCTTCGGAGAAGGCCCACACTTTGTCTGTGGAGTGTGTAACTACTTTTAATATGAGCACCCAACCCCCACACCTCGTGGCATTTCTCCTGCCTTCCAATGTGTCTCTGTGAATAAATCTACCTTTACTCAACAGTGGCTTGCTCTTGAAATCTTTCCTGCATGAAGCCAAGGACCCACGTCTGGTGGGGCACATTCCAGGGGCTCAACCAAAGCCTGGGACACAGCCCTTCCCATGCCCCACTTATGTTTTCTTGTATCAACAGGACTGGGATGTGAAGGGAGTTCTGAGGCCCCAGCTAAGGGACAGAAGTAGCCCCCAGGACCAAAATGGCGGGCAGCCCCTCCCCCAGCAGGGGCCCTGAGGTCAGCCCGGTTCTCTGTGGTTCTCTGTTGTGCTGACTCCCCAGCCAGAGAGCGTTCTCCTAGGCCTGTCCCCACAAAACCCTTTTCTCCAAAATGCAAGCACATCATTTCACAGTCCTCTTATTCAACCAGGAAATTTTCAGCCCACTTTTTCCTTCCCTAGTAAAGAATCTATCTGTCCTCCCTCCCATCCCACCACTTCTTTTTTGTGAGAACTCTGTACTCCCCATACACCATCCTGAACGCAGGTGCCTTGCTGGCTGGGACCGAGATGTTTCAGTCTCACACAGCCTGCATCCTTTCACTTTCCCCTTTCTACCTTAAAAAGCCTTTCCTGTGTCTCCCACCCCTCTGATTCTGAACTTCACAAAGTGCTGAGGTTGCAGTCACTGTGTGCATACCTCCCAGGTTTTGGCTAGTTTTCCTTCACAAGATCTTCATTTAGGAGCTTCATCAAGAAGTTTAAAGAGTCTTTTCTTACATCGGAGTGGAGGAGCCTGCATAAAATTTAAATGGCCTTGAAGAGAGAGTTAACCAGGGACAGAGAGGTCATAGGTCTTAGTCAAAAGTGTCACGAGGCAAAATGTTCTTCGAAGGCTCAGAGTGGCTTCTGAACACGGAGTCGGGAGGGAGGAGGTGCCAGGCTGTGAGTGGGATGAGTGACACTGGGTACGCTACCCCAGCTGGGGAAGTATTGGATTTTGTTCTAGTTTTCCAAAGAATTTCTTACCACCTTTTCTCTTATTGTTACATACCATTTCCTACGGATTAAGAAAATCAATGTCAGTCATTTGGGCCACTTGGTAGAAGCTACACGATGCCATTCACAGGGCTGGGATGTAACAGCCACACCAGTCTAGGTTGAAAGACCAGTGGGGGTATTTCCAAGGTAATCACGGGCATGCAGCAAACTCCCCAGCTTCAATTACCTCATCTCAAAAGTGGGGCCAATAAAACTACCAAGCAAAGTGCGTGATGATTATGGCCGACATCTGTTTACTAGGTAAGTGCCCGTGACAGCTGACACTGGATTAAGAATGAATATGATCAACGAGGCACAGTCAGCCTGGTTACATGCACCCTGCCTTCATGCCTTGGTGCAGGAGCGGAGTTTGTTTAGCTGAAATGAACGCCCCCAGAGCAGCCCGGAAGGGAAAGCTCCCAGCTCTGCACGGCGAGGCGTGTTCCTTTCCTTCTCTGAGCTGATAACAGTTTACAGTCGTCTGTTTTTACATTTATCCCTTTAGTACCTGCCTCCCCTCCGGAGTTTTTGCTTAAGCAGAACAGGTCCAGGTTTGTGTTGCTGCCTGCCGGATATTCTGGGCTGGGAGACAGGCGACTCCACGTCTGGCTCTGGTGCTGAACGGAGAGGGCAGAAAGCCCAGGGGCCCATGCTGAACAGAGGCCCCTGCACCCAAAATTATGGTCTGACTTTGGGCAAATTACACCGTCTTCTTTACCCTAAGATTCCTCATCTGTTCATGAAAATAACTGCCCATGGCACGTAGAGTTTCAAGGATTAAAGGAAATCACCAAATTCACAACCTATTCAAGGGGCTACCAGTACGTCCTCAACAGGCACATGCTACCTTTACGGCTGTAACACACGCTAAGCGGGGCGGAAGGACACAGTGAACACTGCTAAGTGCCTGTTAAGTGTTTCATGTGTGTTATAATACTGTTTAAACTTACAACAAACCCAGGAAGAAACGAATATTATAATGCATATTTCACAGATTCACCAACAGTTTAATGGAGGTTACACTCTAGTCCAAGGTCCTTTGGTGAGGAAATGGCGATTTAAACCTGAATCTGAGCCCAGGCCTGGGCTACACCTCTCTCCAATCCACCTCACCACTTGCCTATGAAATCCACCTGTCCAATACACGTTTGCACAGGTCAGCTCTTAAATGCAAAGTGTGCCACCGTTTGTCAATGTTTGTTAATTACCATAAAGTGCTCTCAGAAACCGCTACAGAAAAGACAGGTTGACCCACATCCCTGCCAACAAAGAAGAGATATTCTGCCTTGCGTTCTCCTGTAATGTGCAGAAACCCTTCCCTACACCACCAAATTCAAATGTATGCTTCCTCCATGTTTATGTTTGCACACGGCTTATTAAAGTAGAAGGTACCTGCAGTAATTCCATCTCGTTTCCTTTGCAAGTTTCCAGATTATCCACAATCAGTCTGTGAATGAAAATACTACAATGTGAATTAAAATACTACAACCATGTCAGTAAACAAAGAATGCTGAAACCAAGTCATCAAGGCTGCCGCCACCCCCCAGTGCGGACAGACCTGAAGCCCAGCCTCTACAGCCACTCACAATGCTGCCCTCTGAACAGACTGAGAATAAGAAGACAGGATAATTGCCCTAGATAGCTAGGTGCTTGTCTAAAGAATGAATCCAGTGAGGTCAAATGATACATACAAAGGCACTAAATTCTTTAACTTGAGATGCCTGGATTTCTTTAGATAACAAGCAATCTTTTATTGTTCCAACTCCCTGGTCTTTGTTGTAAAGCTCCTATATAATCCTAGTTCCTCCCCTACTTCTTGGGAGCAGTCCCTCAGACAGATTTGAAGGCTGTCATCCCGCCTCGAGTCCTCCCGCCTAATAAAGTGTAACTCTAAACTTTCAGGCTACACATTTCTCTCAGTCTACAAGTCCCAGAATAGACACAACTCATCAATTCTGTAATGGAACACACTGGATCAGGAACCAAAAGCGTGTTCTAGTCCAGAAAAACTACGGGTCCCTCTTTCTTTCTGTCATTATACAATCCCACCAGAACTCATTAATTTGCTGTCTGCTCATCTGGCAACCAAAGTCAGAGAAGAGTCAACTCAGCAGAGTGCTCTACTCGGGAGAACACCCCGCAGCAGCACTGCAGGCTACCTGCCCTCCCGCACGCTCTGCCGACCCCTAGTGTCCTCCGTGGAGACCAGGCCAACAGAGGTGTTCCCAACAGCTGCAAAGTCCCACAGATTAAATAAAAGCATTATATTTTCTATGATATGTTATATATATTACCATCTCTGAAAACAGCTTTGCCAGAAGCCCAAATTTTCCACATTAATCTGCATAGGCAATTCTGGCCCCCAAGGGAAAACAAGTCTTATGACGATGCTAAGGCGTCCAAAGTCCTCTCCAGGACCATCAACCAAACTGCCTGCAGGCCTGCAGCTGCAGGCGGCTACATGTCTGTTTTTAAAGCAACCCCTTCCTGCCCTCGGGCGCTACAAAGTCCCTCTATGCCCTCCCATCTCAGGGTAAGAGCAGCCACTGCAGAAACTTGCAGGGCAGCACTGACAGGACTGGACACAGAGGATAAGAGCTAAACTAAGCCTTCTGATGACACGAGCTTGTCACTGTGTCATTTTACAGATGAAGGTATATATAGAGAGGTGGGGTAATCTTGCTCAAAGTCACACAGCTAATAAGTGGCAAAGTCTATAACTCAGCTCCACCCTCTGGGGTGACGCTCCAGCTGGGACACCCACAGGGTTCTCTCGTGCCTGCCTGACCAGTCCTTTACTGTCACTCATAACCCACCACAGTGTCTGACCCTAGCCTGACTTTTCAGCCTCTTCTCCCTCTAGTTTCTCAGGAACAAGGCTGCTCTGGCCACTGTGTGACTTCCGGCTCCCCAAACCCTCAGTGCTCAGGGTGGTCTTGCCTGTGCAACCAGCACCCTGCTCAGAGGCTCTTCCTCCCCTGCAAGAGGATGTTTCCACTCTCCGCAGGGACACCCCCTCAGGGAAGCGCTCTTCTCCCCCTCAGCACGGCAGGTGTCCCAGGCCACATCCCGAGCTGCCCAATTAGGACTGCCTGTGCCCAGGTCTGCTAGTCAGACCAGCAGCCTCAGAGCGAGGGATTATGCCCGGGTCTCCCTGCAAACCTACTGCCCGCCTCACAGCCCCCAGCCAGTAGGTCACCTGGAAGTCACAGCAAGTGCCCCACCCAATCCCGAAACCTCTTCATTTGCCAGCACCGCTGATGACTGGTCTCCAAAGTTTGGTCAGTTTCACACAAAACAGCAGCTTCCACTGAAGCTGAGGGTTTTCACTTCTGCTCCCCATCCTTAATGGAAACGTCAATGGAAACCAAAAGACCTTTTCTCAACCCTTTTCTGATGACACATTCACACCCACAATACTCACATGCTCAAGAGCTTTGGGTCCACGTGATTTTGTTTCCCTTATGCTAAGTGGCTCAAAACACTGCAGGATTCTTTCTCTTTTGAGAGTATTTGTTTGTACTGAGTTTATTGACTTTAATCTCTTTTTGTCTCTCTCTTAAGTGTCCCTAGCAGTTGCCACTTCTTACTCCCTTCAGCAGCCTCCCTCCCATCATCTAGTCTAGGAAATCATCTGTGATGAGGGGCCCGGGGGCAGTAACAGAAGATGGAACAAAGGTACAGAGAGGCTACATAATTTGCCCGAGAAGATCAGCTTCAAGCCCCAAAACTGTGTGTCACGTCCCTCTGTTTAACACTTATGCTAAACTAGTTAACTTTTTATAGATTATGGTTATAAACAGATGAGGTATCAAAATACATAGAAGGACACACATCAACTCTAAGATGTTTATTAACTCCACTATTTTGTTTCTATTTATTTTATTTCTATTAAAAAATATTAGGAACCTCTGCAGTCAATATAACAAAATGTTAATGGGTGTTAAATCCAGAATATAGAGGCGTAAGTGTATCATTACTCATAAGTATTTGTATGCTCACAAGACAAAATGACTTGAACGTCTCTCTCCCCTCCCCCTACTCGCTACTGGCTCTCACCTGAGCTCCCAGACCACACATTTAACAGCCTTTCACTTTATCCACAGCTGAACTCATCAGGGTTCCCCCAAAGCTCCCTCTGCAGCTTTCCCTGCTCAGAGCACAGCAGGACCATCATTTACCTCATTAATCCACCCAGAAACCTGGGCCTTACTCCATCCTACCTTCACAGACATCATTCATCCTTTCCTTTTTACCATCTAAACATGCCTAAAATCTGTTCGTTTTTTCCCGGTGACTGTCCCACTGACTGTCCCACCGCTCAGGTAGAAGCCACCAACACTGCCCACCTGGACTCACGAGTCTCCCAAGTGGCCTTCCAGCTGTTCTCCCCTACTTGAGACAAATTAGATTTTGTCACTCCCGTTCTTTTATGACTCTTTTCAAACCTAGTGTTCTTAGAAGAAACTCCAAGTTCTTCACATGGTGAAGGTGTTTGCCATGAAACTGTCAGCTCAGGGAGGGCAGGACCCCCCTCCTCCTTGGCCCTCCTCTTTCCCTAAGCCCCGCCCTCTCCCTCGGCCCCGCCCTCTGGCACAGCACTGGCTCAGGAGGACCTGCTGAGCTACACCAGCCTGTATTCTAACCTTGGTGTTCAATTCTTAGCAAATTGCTTCACTTATCCATACAAATCCAAGGTAGATTAGAAAGATTTTAGATGTTGAGCTAGACTATTGATTTGGGGATTTTGCACTAGCAACCTGCAATTACATGTTCTAATGATTCTGTCTTCTTAAAACCACACCCAGATTTAAGGAGTTATTTGTGGGATGTCTTCGGAGTAAAAGGGACTGTACTTTTACAGACTTTATGTTGTATAACATGAACAACCCGGACAGGGTCACAAATGGAACTGCCTCACAAGTGACAGAAGACAGGTGAGAGGCACAAAGCAACAGGTCGCAAAGACGGTAAGAGCAAATTTGTTTTGCCAACCCCCCCAAAAATGCCTGAAAGAACCAAAAATTCTGAATTTTGAAAGTAAAAGATTATCATATAGTGAAATAAAATAAATAATCCTCTTCATCAGGGTTTCAAGATCTGACTCCAGATTTTTTAGCAGGCCGTACTGAATCCTAGCACAGAAAAATCAGATGGACTAGTGGTGAGTAAGTTCCAGGAAAACTGCAGTAATTCCTCCACTTGTGTAAGGACATACACTCACTTGCCGAAGGTGAATGTAGACTGCATTCTGGAGAAATTCGGAAGCTTCCAGGCTCCGCTTCTGGATGCCGAGGACACGCACAGCTTGGAAGCATGCTTCTAACTCAGTCACCGGAATTCTTACACTGCAGGGGGAAAAGGAGGCCCTCAGTCGTTAGCAGAGATGTTCCTGTCGTGTATCACAGGCCGTGCCTCAGGGACTCAGTGCCCTGCAGCAGCCCGGCCCCAGGCGAGGACCCGAAGCGTGGCCCACCGAAGCAGGAGGTGCACTGTGCTTGAGAAAGCCCATCCCCGATGGGGGCAAGAGTGGCTGGTGGGGTTGAGTGAACATATAAATGCCCACAGAAATATGCCTGCATTCATTCAAGTGATACAAGCAACAGTAGCAGGCTATTTAACAAAATTTCAAATTTCAGTGGAAATTTTGCCATTCCTTTCCGCTTGTCCCCTGCACTCTGAAACAGGCTTAGGCTCTCTCACACCTGCAGCTCTGAAGCAATAGTTGTGAAGTCATTTTACTTTGCTGCAAGTGTCCTCGGTCCCCTTTTAACTGTGTCTGTCCTCTCTTAACACAGTCGGATATCTTCCTGGATCTCTACCTGAGTTCCTTTCTCCTCCTCCTCAGATCCTGAGATAAAGGACAAGTGAAGGCACATGACCAGAAAAGGCACTGTGGACTTGACTGAAATCCACAGTGACCACCTAGGTGAGTGCTGCCCACCCCTTACATTCGATTTTCAAGGTTCTGCACAGGGTGACATCCAGCCCAGAGAGGTGGCCCAGGCCCATTGGAAGCTATGTGGTTGGGCACGGGGACAGGTGCAGGAGCTGGTTCCAAGGTCAGGCCCCTCCCCACCTCTGCTCCCCTCTCTCCCGAGGCCCCGCTGCCAAGCACTCAGGCTCCGTGATCTTATGTCCTTCTCTTCTACTCTACTCCAAACCCTTTTCCTTTTCCTTTTTTCCCTAATTATCCCCAGCTGGAGTGATTTTTCAATCGCAGTATCTGAAAAAATTTCCTGCAGCCGAAAATGAGGTCTCAAGAAGTCAAAGCACATATGCTACTTCCTGAAGAGTGCCGCTGGCTAGGGGGACCCTCACCAACACTCACGTGGCATCAGACATGTTTCAGGGTCGGCCACCCCCAACAAGAGTGTGCTGTGACCCCTATGCCCGCACAGCATCTCTGCTCACAAAAATATAGTTGGCCCACTTATCGGTTATTAAGAAGCAAAAATACAAAATTGCTCATGTTTCTTACTAAAATTATCTATGAAGCAGAAAAGGGAATTGTAATAGAAAAGAACAATTTTGACCCCATGTTAGGTCTGTTCCTTTGGCTTTAAACCTGTGCCCTGTTTTCTAGGCTCAGACTTCCTAGCTCTGCACCATTTGTAAAAGAAAGTTGCCTTTAGACTGAAATATCCAGGACAGCCTATTCTCCTGGCCGTGATCTTGAAGGATGCTAATTCATCTGCACTTATGTAGAGATGGCAAGTTGCAAAATAGAGAATAACCTTTGTTTTTTTTTTTGGAGTTTTCACAGGGGCAACATGATTTGATCCGCATGGACAGCTGCAAGAACAGCGGATTCAAAGGACAAGCAATTCATACAGCAAGAAGTTTCCAACAACCAATCAAAACCCCGCCCCTTTTTAGTATAAAATAAGACTCAATTCTGACTTGTGGAAGATGATTCTCCAGGACATCAGTCTGCCATCTTCTGGATCTGCCAGCTTTGCAAATAAAGTCACTATTCCTTGCTCCAACACCTCATCTCCCGGTTTATTGGCCTGTCATTTGGTGAGCAGAATGAGTTTGGACTCGGTAACAAAATGACTGCATTGGAGGTAGTATGTCTCCACTGTTTCCTCGTTTCCAATATGTAACATGCACATTACTTATGATCTAGTGCAAATAATTCATCAAAGACAACCACAAAAAGAAACTACTCACCCAGCTATCAACACTGAACACAAAACCTGTCAATTTTATATGCTGTTTAAGAACACAACCGAAAAACCTAACATAGGGAGTTGATTCCACGGAAATAAAATTATTTCTACTCCTTCAAAACTTTTTCTTTTCTTTTCTATTTTATTTTGTTTTGCTTATTGAAAAGAAAATAAAAGTCAGATAATTTTATTTCACGTATTTTTGTTATAGCTACATACTTTAAATACTACAGAGACTTAAATTGCAATAAAAAATTGTTCATATATTAGTATAAAGATATATACACAATCAATGGGGATTAGGAATGGAGTGGACATTTACTAAAAATCCACTGCAATCCAGTCTTTTACAAGCATATCCTGGAATATAAGCTCTATTATCCAGGGGTCCTCACCCACATTCTCAATGCTGAGTCCCTTAGTAATCAACTAATAAGGCACCAGCATAGAACCATGTGATCTGTATTTTAGGAATAAATGAAGGAATTGATTCATTCAATTCTAAAACAAAAACCCTAAAATAAATACTGAACTTATTTACAGACAAAGAAAATTGGTCCCTCACAAAGTAAAGTTACTTCCTCAAGGTCACAAAGCTAATAAATGGTAAAGGCAAGATTTGAACTAATCTGCCTGATTCTAAAAACTAAGGTGGAAATCCCATTAGATTGGGGAGGGTCCAGCTGGGCAGCCTATCACCCTATATTTGTTCAGATCTAGCCTTAGACAGCCTGAGACAGCACTCCATTCCTATGGAACTCGAGGGCAAACGATAACATTAAGGATTTTATATCCAGCAATTTCTTAAGTCTCATGTATATAAAGTGTCAGCAGGTCAGCAGAAAATCTCTGGGAACCATTAGTGGGTCCAGACCTTTTTGCTGATTAGAAACTCAATCTATCAGGACATAGTGACCTTCCCATGAGAGGCCACATGGACATAAACTAAAGGCAGCTGAACAATGAAAACTAGCAAGACCCTGGAACTCAAGCAAGAAGGATCCCTGCCATCCCCCACCCAGTTGCCTCTTCATCCACGTGGACACGAAGACAGAAGACCCGGGTTCTTGTCCAAGTTACACTATCATGGATTCTCACCCATAAAAAGTTACAACTCTATGCTGTCATAAATCCTTTCCAACTCAAATATGATGGCACCAATATCTCAGCAGAATATCTATGTCTCCACTTCCCCTCTTCTAATAGGAGAATATTTCTATGGACACAAAGCAGAAATCCAATTTAAAAAACCATGCACGAAGCCAGGTGAATTTCTGCTTAAGAGACTTTCCTCTCACGCTCAGTGAATGAAAACTCAGAAAAAGTGGTCCTTCTCCTTCAGCAAACGGGAGGCATCCTGATTGTGTGTGTGTGTGTGTGTGTGTATAAATCAAATATAATCGTCTGGGATGTGTACAGATCTTTTTTAATGTCACTGTAATTTCATGGGGATGAGCCAACATTTAAAGTAATTTGAATCTAGTGTTCTCAGACAGTCTCAGTCTCTTTTGGTGGAGGAGGTGAAAGGGGAGAGTAAAGGAGGAAAGAGGTAAATGAAACAAAGAATTAAGAATACTGCTAGGGAAAGGCAAACGTTAATTTTGTTCCTCATTGCATCACAACAAATTAGGGACTGGCTTTCCCCCGATGTCTTATCGAGCACTGAGTTGCAGAAGAAGAGGCGACAACCCATTTCTCACTGAGATTGTGGCTGTACGTGGCATCTTATAGACACAAATCATTTACACTGATCAAACACTCTAGCAGCAGGCCGTAATTCTCCTGTTTTGAGAGACAAGAAAACAGGAGTTCAAAGAGGATGTATAACTTGACAAAAGTCAGAGGACCAGTAAACTAAAGAGGATGAATTCAAACTCAGATCTGAATGCAGAGTCTGCTCTTCCCACTCCCAGGACTGGAAAATCCTTAACACACAGGCTCCCCAGCTCCCCTGCAGTGTTCCTGGCGCCAAGCATTTCCCATGGTAATGTTAGCCAGTTCTCACAGACACAGCGTTCTGTGCAGCCAATGACCTCCATCGGACCTTGATCATCTACCTGCCACGCCCACCAGGCTTCACCATACAGACAGGAAAGCTGGCTTTCAAGTGCATACAAAGCCACCCCCGGTCTAACCTGGGCTCTTCTGCGGCTTCTCCAGCCTAAAGGCAGCCATGAAACTGCTCACAGTCTGTACATGAGCCACACTACCTCTCTCCATCTGTCTCCCCACCTATACTACTACTTAGCTATGACCATTTTGAGAATCTTGGAAACAAATTTTTAAAAACAGAAAAGAAAGGATTCTGGAACAAGTGCTTAATACTTACAATTTTAAATGACAAGTTACAAATTGAGTATTGACAAACCGAATCTTCCTTTCTAAATGTCAGTTTTAAGCATTTAAATATATAATAGCAAAAAATTCTCACAAAATTAACAAAAACATAAACAATAAACTGGAATAAATTCAAAAATAATGCCCATGTTCTAAATGGAGAAACTTCAGGACTATACTGAGTGTTAAAGTAAGAGGTATGAATGTAGAGACATAAACATATTGCATGGAGGAAAGCAGTTTTGTAAAGATGTAAGTTCTCCTAAGAATAATTCAAAACTTACTAAAAACTCCCATGAAAATTCCAATCTGATGTTTTTTAACTTGAACAAAATATTTTGGAACTCTTCAGGAATAATAAAGTCATAATACTAGACAAGAAAATTTGGGATGGAAGAAAAGAATCAAAAAAAATCAGACTGCCAGTGATTAAATAAATTTTTACAATATGTAAGATATGGTGCTGGAGTAAGGAATGGAGATTGACAGAAAGGAACCATGAGTTCAAAAAGAGACTCTAGTGTATGTAAATATTTTGTACAGGTGGGATTTCAAATCAAAGAGAAAAGTATGAATTCAATAATTGTCCTGGGACAATCAGAATCACCTAGAAAGAATAAATTCTATTCCTGTCATAATGACCACAAGATAAATTGCACATAGTGATGTAAATATTAAAAAGTACTAATAACAGCAAATACAACCCTTTGCTCTTATTAACTCAACTTCTCCTCACTATAACAAGTACTATTACAATCACCACCTTAGAGATTAAAAAAACCTACAGAAGAGATTTATTCCATTATAAGGAAGTATTTCTAAGAATGTCAAAGATAAAACCCATAAGGAAGACATTTACTATCTTAAGAGTAGTTTGAGCCACAACAAGAATAAAAAACTTTCTGAACAAAATGAAAGGAAAGAAATGACAAGAAAAAGCTCTGTGATACATGTTGATGAAGTCACGAAGTAAATTTTCATAACATACAAAGAGCTGTCACAAAGCAACAAGAAGCTCCCTCACTTAAATGTTTGCAAAGGACAAAATGAATCATTCATTTTAAAAAATTCAAAAGGCTAATGAGTGAAAAAAGCTCAAAACTTCACTGGTCATCAAATGCAAACAAAAACAATGAAAAAGCACTTTTGCTTATCATATTGGCGAATATTTTTAAGATATTCTAGTTAGTGTCCATCTGTGTGAGAACAAATCATAAGCGACTTTTTCAGAGGATGACATATCAATGGATATGTAAACTCTGAAAAACGTACATACACACTGACTCAACTCCACTTCTAGGAATCGTTTCCTTTAGAAAAAAAACAATCAGTCCAAACAGATGTATCCATCAGGGCATTTACACAGCACTGTTTACAAAGGTGGGAAGAAAAACTGAAGTGAAATCATATCCAGCGATAGAGAATTGGTTACATAAGTAATTGCGCATTTTTTCATTCCCCAATGGAGAAGGAATTTCTAGAGTCACTTGAAAGGAGTCTGTGATGAATGTAAGTGTCACATCCAGGGACTAAATTTCCAGAAGCCTTAACTAAAGGAATATCCATACAAGATCACAGGAATGTCTGTACAAGAAGGATGCAAGTCAAACATTCTTTCTGACAGTGGAAAGTGGAGAAAACTTAACTGTCCACAATGAAGACAATGTTACGGTAATTCAAGGCGAGCTGTGGGCGCTGAGGGAGCCGGCGTTTCGCCGTGGTCCAGGGCCTTGTCCACAGCACTCTCCCACCAAATGTGTCCGTGGACAAGAGACGACACCCGCACATCAGGAGACCCCTCCAATCTATCTGAAAGGACCGGGTGAGTCTGGAGTGGGAGGACGTCTATGATATACCCCTGAGTGAATAAAGCGAGCTGCAGAAAAACATATAGTATGGTCTCATTTTTAAATAAATCATATATACACACACCTATACATTGATTTCTCATATGTGTATATATATGTATCTCATAGGCATAAAGGTCATGAAATATATATACCAAATTTTCCACAGCTTTTACTCTCAGGAAATAATGAGAAGGGAGTTAGGGGCCTTCCTGTACCACCACAGTTCTCTTTTCAGTATTTCAGTTAAGTATACTTGGAATTTAAAAGTTTATTTAAGTCCGAAGTAAAATGGACGATGCATTCCTTAAGACAGAATGCTACACTGGTCATTAAAAATCATGCCAGGGGAGATAGAATATTGTAGAAAAACATGTAATAAGACGAATGGAAAATGGAGATCTCCGCACAGTAAACAGGGACAGAGTGCTCACTGGTTTTTATGACAGAGCTGATACACACTGACGAAAAGAACAGAAAATAAATGTTAAATTGTTAATTATTATCTCTGAGTAGCGGGACCAGGATAGACTATTTTGCCCCTTTTTTCAGACTTATTATATTAAATGCAAATTATTTTTCATCTGAAAAAAGCATTTTTAGGCGTGTAGTAACACGCATTGGGGAATAATACATGAATACTTACAGAAACAAGTAACTAGGAGACACCGCAGCAGCGCTACACAATGTAGAACGGGCGATCCTGATTAACATCGTGCAGTTACATAAGGACCCACAAAGTGAGAGCACCTGCTGTCATAGGGTGTAGCCCCCTTCTATTTGTCAGTTGTGTCTTCAGGGCTGAGGCAGTTCTGAGCACGGCCAGTGTCAGTGCTGGTGTCTGGATGGATGCTACTGGAGGTGAGGGCACCTGCAAGCGGAGAGGAAGAACAGAAACCTTCCTCTGCCTTTTCTGTCTTGTTTCTTTGTTACTTTAAAAGAGAGGAATAAATAAGATAAACTGTGTATCTTCCCTACAGAAATTTCAGTAATGAAACCGTTTTTAAATTCTTCACAGCTTATATTCTGCCTATAACTGTCTTTTCAACAAAGCATCATATTTATTAAATGTGAATTGACTCAGTTAATTAACTCCCTGTTGAAACATTCTAGTAAAGAACATGAAATGCCGTATGAAAAAGAACCACACCTGCAGTGACTAGCACAGCTGTCTTGACGGCAGTGCATTCAGCCCGCACCATCCTGTGGTCCTGAGCTCCTGATGCTGGTAAGAGAGCACGCTGCCTCCTCAGATGGAGAGATACTGTGAAAGAGTTTGAACTCTACAGTACTGACAAAACATAACTGACAAATCCCAGGCTCCTTTGAGGCTGTCATTTTCTGTTTCTGGCCAACCCCCGTCAATGAGCAGAACCACCCCATTCCCGAGCCATGGGACTCATGTGGGAAGCAGTTTTGGAGAAATTTCCAGGTATAGAATGTAACAAACTATACATAGATCTCTGAAAAAAGAAAAGATGCAATATTCTGATTTTGGAAGAAACTCAAAATATTCTCCTAAGCCTTAGTAGCTGGAAAGGCTGGGCATCTCCTAAGCCACTTATTTATTTCGCAGCCAGTGAGCATCTCCCACAAACCCTGTTTCCCTGTGTCTGCTGGGAGCCTCAGGCACACTGTTGCTGTCAATCTTATAAGTCACAGGGCAGACGCGTGTCTCTCATGCCTGCAACCCTAACACAGGCTTGCCTCCTAGCCTCACTGTCTGAACTTGGCCCCAATTTCTCACCTGTTTATTTGGTATCTGTTCTTCTGTAAGCTGCCTGAAATGCTTTTTGGAACATGTCAGAAGATTCAGTGGGTAGATAAATGGACAGATGGACAGGTGAGAGATGGGCAGACAGACAGAGAGACTCCAAGAAAAGGGGAACAAAGAAAATTTCCTATGCAGAACCCTCTTCTAGTCAGGGAAGAAAACCACCACGGAGAAGTGTGAAGAGGCAGGTGGCTTAGGACTGTTTCCTGGATTCCATGAAAAGTCACACCAAGAGAGAGGGTAGAACTATAAATAATAAAAGAAAAAAGCATGCATGCTTGAAAAATATATCTACATTATGTACTTTCTAAAGAATAGATTCAAATCAGCACGGCCCAATAACACAATCCTTGGGTATTTACAGAAGTGAGAATCCCATCTCCAAACCACAAGGCATCCCTTCGGAGCACTAAGAGTCTACACGGGACGGTCATAAAGCTGTCACCGCAAAAGCGATGCTATCCTGCCCTTACGAGGAATGAGCAGCTGTGCTCGGGCTGCCCACGCGCCATTTACACCCCACAGCACCTCTAAGGGGGAGGGACGCCTAGCAAGCCCGTCTTTGCAGGACAGCAAACAAGTCCGGGAGAAGTTAAGCTGACCTAACATTTCTCCATCTCTCAGGACTGGTCACTCCAGAGCAGGACTCGAACTCGGACCCACGTGTGTAATCACGTTACTACCGTTCTTTGTGTGCTTTTTGTGTGTATAATACATTTGTTTCTGGCATGAAAGGATATTTAATAAATGATCGGTTGTCCTGTCTATCTCATTAGCTCACAATCAATGTTTATAGTGTTGAATTGTACTCTTTTTCCCTGGAGAAAGGAATGGAACGAGCGGGTGTTAGAATGAGGTGGGGCTCCATTCTTTATCTGGTACCTCATCTCATCCAAGTCCCCAACCAGGGAGAAGGAGCAAATGTTCTCTTCATCTTTTAAAGAGAGGGCTCCACTGATGGTGACTTAACTCCAAAACCAAGTCTGGGGAAAGGGCACATTCAGCAACCAGAGCAGTATCACCTGTAGGAAGGCGAAAACAGCTCACGGGAGGGCTCAGGGGGTCAACCTGATTTAATTTCAATCGATAAAACAGTAACACACTCTAAAAATACTAGCATGCAATCGATTGGCTCTTTCTTGACATCTAGCAATTTTCCACAGCCCACATGTAAAATGATCGTGAACCAGTGAAAGGTAGTGTCTACAGACAAGAAAAATCAATGCCACAGGTAGACTGAAACCCAGGCTGGAGGAAAGGAAGAGAAAGGGCATAGTAAAGAATTGGGGAAAGGCTGGGGAAATAAAATCATCACAAGGACTCTCAAGCATCATCCAACAATCATACAATCATTCAAGAGAGAGAGAGAGTTACTGAGTTCCTATTTTGTGCAAGATTGTAGAGCGGGTGAAGCAAGAGCGCAGCGACCATTGTGGCAGCAAGTGGCGGGGCTCAAATACACTTCTGATTCTGGTACCTTGCACACTTGTCCTCAGTATAAAGGCAAAAAACAAAAAGTAAAATAAAACTCTGTAAACTCAAAGCATTGTTGAAAAAAAAATTAAAGAAGACCTAAATAACTGGACAGACACACCACGCATATTCCTGGATCAGAAGTCAGAGCTCTTGGAATGGCAGTGCTCCTCAAAGCGATCCGTATATTCAACATGGTCTCGATCACAATCCCAGCGGGCTCCTCTGCAGAAACTGACTAGCTGCTGCTACAATTCATATGGGAGTTCAAGGGTCTCAGTAACCAAATCGTACTTGAAAAAGAAGAACAATTTAAGAGGACTTGTAATTCTCAATTTCAATCCTTACAACTGTATCTCCAGGTGAGATTAGAGGCCATTGTGAAGTTATTACTGTGTTTATCCTTATTTTCTAAATTCTCTACAATGAATATAAGTGTTACAATAAAAAGAATAAAAAGTAAGGTTTCTTTTAAAATATACACACCGATTCACTCATTGGGAAAAAATATTTTAACTATAAAGAGGTAAACAAATATCTAGTGAAAAAGGACTACTTAAAAACAAGAGTGTATTTACATTTTTCATTAATTGAAAACTGAAAAGCACAAACACATCAAGTTTCTAGGGAGACCGATGCAACAAATTAAGTTATTTTCAAAAATTCTAATTGAACAATGAAAACTCAAGAAAGGGAAAATTGTGATTGACATCCAAGTGCAAACACATGGAAAGCAAAGGCCTAGAAATCACAGTTCCTTTAACTCTGATACTAACACAATAGAAGAGGAAATTCCTCACTAAGGGGACAGTGGAATCCCATGCATAAGACAGCATACACAGTACAAACTGCACTAGAATCTGAGGTGATTTTCTTAGAAGAATTGCAAAGTTACAACATTGCTGAAAAACTATAAAAACACTGACAGACAGATTAAAACACACAGTCATATATATTATATAGAAACATATGAAGTCTACTCCCATGTTGCATAGAAACACAAACATATTTATTCATTTATGGGCACTGAATATTTTATCCCAGCTAGAATATTTCAACTAAAACAAATAATCAATAATACACTCCTCTTGTCAAATCTACTTGATAAGTTACTCTGCTATGTAACCATAATTTGTCTAAGATAGATCTAAAATTAGTGAAAAAGATCTTTGTATGGTTTCTTGAACTCTTCTCAAATTTCTAAACTTAATTTTAAAATAGATCTGAGCAGTATTTCTATATTAACTTTTCCCCCGTGAAATGAACAACACAGTCTGTTGTCAAAATTCTGTCCTTAGAATGATTCACAAGCACCATATCCTAACAAAACTGCTGGACAGCAAGGCACTATCCAGACACTGTGACCAAACAAATGAAACACAAGGAAGACAGTGACCCTATTCTGGAGGGCTTACCGTATGTTTCAACACCAGGTATTTATTTGATTGGTTTGATTGGTTAGCAAAATAAAATCAATCAAGTACATTCTTCTTTAAGCATTCTGTAAGTCATGACTCTGTTGTTAGTGTCATGAGAAGGAAAGACTAAAGCAAGACTTCATTAGGTCAACTAGCAACAGCAATCACTGGGGAGTGAGTAATAAAGAAGTTAACTGATAGCAATGCTTCTGCCTACAAGAGACCTAAAATAAACCTACACTGATCTCTTTAAGGAAATGAGGAGATGAGGCCCCAATGAGAAAAACAAAAACTAACAAGAAATCAAAAAAGTAAAGGCTTTTTCATTAACGGTTCCAGGAAGGAGTGGAGCATGGTGGTGAGGATCACAGATACTTGGGACAAACATGAGGGTCTGAATTCCAACAGCACTGTGTAGCTTTGACACTGATAAGTCAGTGAAATTTTCTGAATCTCAGTCTCCTATCCATAGACTGGGGACAACAACAGCACCGGTCTCCTAGAACGGTCCTAATAATTAAGTTATTTTATATATAAAAGGTTAAATAAAATACCTCAGATATTAAATATTACCACAAAAGCACAAGGAACAAAGAAAACAGAGATAAATTGGAGTTCATCAAAATTAAAAACTTTGCTTCAAATGACACCATACAGAAAGTGAAAAAACAACACACAGGAGAAAATTTTTTCAAATCATTTATCTGATAAGGAATTTGTATGTATAAAAAAAAAAAAAGGACCTCCTACAACTCAACAATAAAAAGGCAACTCAATTAAAAAATGAATAGAGGATCTGAAAAATATTTTTCAAGGAAAATATACAAATGGCCAATAAGCACAAAGAAACGATGTTCAATATCATTAGCTGTAAGGGAAATCAAGTCAAAACCACTAGGAGAAACCGCTTCACACTCACTACAATAGATTATAATCAATAAAAGAGTAACAAGCACTAATGAGGACACAGAAGATGCAGAGGTCGCAGCCGTTGCTGGTGAGGATGTAACACAGACTGGCCACTTTGGAAAAACGCCTGGCAGGTCCTTAGAGAGTTGAACATTTGGTTTCTGAATGACCAGGCAATTTTGCTTCCTGAGCACACACGTAAGAGAACTGAAAACAAATGTTCATATAAAAACTCCTACAGGAATATTCACGGCTCCATTACTCATCACAGCCAAAAAGCAGAAACAACACAAATGTCTATCACGTGATGAATGGGTAAACAGAGGGGCCCAGACATACAGTGGAATATTATTCAGCAATAGCAAGGCATAGAGTACTGACCCAGGCCACAACTTGGACAAATATCGAAAACGTTACTCAGTGTGAAAGAAGTCAGTCACAATAGATGGTTCCACTTACATGAAGTAACTAGATTTACATGAAATTTCCAGCACAGGCAAATCCACAGAGAGAGAAAAGTGGCTTTCTGAGGCTGTGGGAGGATGGGGAAGATGGGGATGTCTGCATATGCGTAAGGGGCTTCCTGTTGGGGGTATGAAAATTTTCTAAGATTGACTGGGATGAACAATTCTGGGCATAGAGTAAAAACTGCCGTACATTTTAATGGGTGAATTGTTATTAAAACTGGTAAGAAAAAAAGCACCTCCAGCCAGTTACCTTCCCATAGTAAATGCAAATTGCTAAATTTTATTACAGGAAGAAGAAACTGCCCTCAGCATGAAAGCAGGAGTTCAGCAAATGTGAGTTAACAGAAATTGGAAAAGAGCATTTAACTTGAAACAGTTGATGAGTGTACACAAATTATTAAGACATGACAAGGAAAATCAGTTTGACATCACGAAGAAGCATTCTGCTTCAAATGCAGATCAAGGATTCGGCAAGCCCACCTGCTACAAATGACCAGAGAAGTAACCTGGTTCTTTAAACAAGCGCCAGAGCCAAAAAGGAAATAATGGTGAGGAAAGCAGGCGGCCGAAAATCTGGAACAGTTTCCTACAAATACTTTCTCCACTGAAAATTCAAAAACAAAATTAAAGTGATGTGATGTTGTGTTGACCTCACGTGAATGGGCTTCCTCCGGTGCTCGACAGATTTGTAACCCCGAATGAGAGACTCAGGAGAATCATCATGGCTCATGGGAGTCACCAAATTACTGCCCACCAGCTCGCTGACCACCATCACATCTGCCAGGGTTGAATTGCAGAGAAGAGACCAACTTCTGAAAGGCACAGGAAATATAGACAAGGGAAGAAAAGGCTGCAGTCAGTCCTGGGACAGAGGCCTTCTGAGCAGAGGCCAGAAGGCTGCAGGTGAACATGAGTGGCCCTGGGGCAGAAAGGGACCACGGGGGAGCAGACCTCAATTCTTTCCTCTCTCTCCCTCGGGTAGGAGAGATAAAGTCTGCATCCTTCTCACCTGGAACTGTGGATTCTGGCTGGCAAAAGTCTTACCAACATGGAATGAATTACTCAAGACTGTGGAAAAAGGAAAGAAAGCGAGAGGGATTAGGGAGCCAACTCCAACAACCTCTCAAATGCTCCCATATTTATTGTGTATAATCAAAGGAAATAGTCTTTAACAGTTGTGTGATAGTAAGGAGGAACTTCGTGAAAGATGGGATGAGGCAGAGATTGTAGAATCCGCAATGAGTAAAAAGGCTTAGTTTACCTTTAGGGGAGACATGGGGAGAGGGGAACAAGATAAATTCTTTAGATATCTTCATTACAAAGCAGACCACCAGATCAGCCAGGTCCCTGTTTTGGGAATAATGTACTATCTAACAGCAAGCACGCCCAGCGTTTATAGCTGAGTGCCTGGGTCATTGCTGTGCAGAAATCTTCCACGCAGGTCCGCACAGGTAGAAGTGCCACAACGTGCTCAGAAATTATACCGTCATCACCCCTGGGCTCCCATGGACTGGTTTCAAATTAACCAAACTCATGAGAGACCGATGCAAGAAAACCAGAAATTTAATTTATTAATGTAACAGGAGATGTGAAACTACAAACCAGACTGAAATATCAGAGTTCAACCATGAGTACAGATTCTCCTCAACAGCCCAATCACAGGCAGGCAGTCACATGACAAGAGTGGACAGAAGCAGAGCAGGAAGGGTTTCTAGATTAACTCAATGGACTAAATTTCTGTTATACGAAAAGATCTGCTGCCCAGAAGACATTTAACGCCAATCACAGTGCACTGTCCGTGGACTGTGGCTGAGACACGACTGTGAGCACCTGTGTATCTCTCCTTTCCCTGTCCTTTCTGGGCTAAGTGATGCACAGAGGTACAGAGATCCAGGGATGCAGATACCTCTAAACACCCAAAGCCCATCCCTGGGAGCCTGGAAACCAGACAGCCAGGGTTTAAATACCAGCTCTGTCACTTACTAGCTCTGTGACTTTGGCCAACTTACTTACTCTCTCCGTGCCTCAATTTCCACATTGTAAACCTGGGATAACTATCAAACCTTCCTTACTCACTTGTTGTGAAGATTGAAGGATTCATTTCTGTAAAACGCTCAGAAAAGAATGTAGCACATTTCTGGTGCTCAACAAATGTGAATTTAATAAGAAAGTGATTTACAAATCTCCTTCTAATCATCTTCTGTGTTTCATGGCTAGTCTGAGTCCCAAAGGAAATCCTTATTTCCCCTCTTATAAACTCTTGGGGAGCACCCTTCTGTTGCATCCCACCACTTGTTTAAACTGAGGGAAGGGATGCCTCCTCCACAATCTGGTCCATGGAGAGTGTTTTTCCCTTCACACCCCTGACCTCTGGACAACGGCTAGCCCTCCTCACACTAACAGATTGAGGTGTGAGTCCGGATCGACAAGCAGGGCATATGAAACCTTTCCTTTCCCTCCAGTGTTGGCCACCATTGGGAAGCACCCGGGATGCTCAGCTCCATGGCAGGGCAGCCCTGTGCATGATGGGGCAGATCCTCTTAAGGGAAGGCTCACTGTGGCCCAGAGCTAACTGGGACTGCATGAGTCTCTAGTTCTGGGGCACAGTATCATGACACGCATTTTCCCACAGCCCTGAAGTTCATGGAGAACGTGGCTTCATCAGTAATACAGGAGACATTTATCGCCTGCCTGTTCTTCTGTGTCATCTCTCAGTTGGCTGCTGGAGAAAACATGTGTATAGGTATTGGGTCCCCTTAAGCCCCAATATATATGAAGTAACAAAAAATTCTGTGGCTTAACATTGGTTCAAGGCGACTGTGTAACTGTCCTGACCCTGCTGATGCTAAATTATGGGTATAGGAACTATGGAACCTCCTCAAATATCTTTCAGCATAAAACCAGCTTTTCTTATTTTCCTGTTTCTTAGTAACTGCCAAAGACTGTAAAATGATGGCTTCATACAAAACAGGAGCTAAACTTTATGAGCCCTTTGACATTCCCACTGTGCTAAACACTTTACATAATTTCTAATTCTCACAATTCTGCAAAGCAGATACGAGCGTCCCCATCTCACAGACGAGGGAATAACTCAGAGCAAACTGACTCAGGCTCACGTGGCTCAGTGGCAGCACGTGCACGCAAACCCAAGACAAAAAACTACACCCCTTCTTATATGTACAAAATCACCTCCCAACAATTGATACACAGCTGCTGGGTCAATACTCAGGGAAATCAGTACACTTTTCAGCTTTAAGGTGCTCCAGAGGCCGCTCTTAGCTGCTTTATAAAATTCCGGCTCACTGGTTGCTAACACTGGAAGAAAAGACCGATTTTGCCATTGTTTGCACAGCAAGTCTGAAATGTTCACAGCGAGATGACAGAATAAGTCTAAGACATAAGCAGAATAATTTTTCCAGGTAGACAGACATAATGGACATTGTGCTATTCTGAAGCACTAAGCAACGGAATCAAAACAAAATAACATTTGTTAAACCTTCTTTTGCAAAAGGAATATTAAGACTGTTAGAAGGTGCAACAGCACCACCTATGGCTAAAAACACCTTCCAGGTTGCTGGGAAAGATGCAACACAAAAATTGCCTGTTGGATCAGAAAGAAGAATCAGATAATTAAATCTTATGTAGCACATAGTGCACTTTGCTTCGGGGAAGGGAGGTGTATTCAGTATTTAATCTGACATTGCTAATACTCCTGAATATAAACAAAAGACACAGGCTCATGGAAACTTCTTAGTAGAGGAAAGAATCCAGTCCAGCCACTTCATTTTACAGGAGGGGAGACTGAGATCTGGGATCTGTCCTCCTGGCAATCAGCAGCAAATCTCTCCTAGGCCTCATGTCTTGCACTGTAGCAAAAACCAACAGATCTGTACTAGGCCTATATTCATAAAAGTCACGTCTGTATTTTTCCAACAGTAATTAATCTAGGTATCTTGCAAAATACTTCTCAAAGTGCCAGGAAAGCATACAAGTGTATTGAAATTCAAAAACATTTATTTGCACATTAAAACAGCATGAGCTTTATTCTATTAAAAAAAGTGACATGTCAAATCAATGTTTTGATATTTTAAAACCTATTAAGAGTGCAGAAAAATAAATCAAAATTTTCTTTAATCACAAAAGAGAGAAGCTTATTCCCTGAAAATGATCAATGTAGATTTTTCTAAACTTAATGGTTCTGGTCAGATTCCTACGAATTTAAATGTCTGAGTGGATGGTTACACGGCAACATGAATTCTGAGTTGTAACAACACACATTCTGTGTAAATAATATTCAAGGCCGTCTGCTTAAGGTGATTTAACTAGTCCCTGTCTCACTAGAATGATAAAGATTTCATTAAAACTTCATACTGCACACACACACACAAAACCCTGAATCCTTGTTACTTTAAGCCATATTCATATATTCATAAATATGCATATTGAATATGCATCAGAAACAAGCCACCCTCTTTAGTATTCAGAGTTGATCCTTCTAAACTATCTGTCCTTGTGACAGCATATTTTTATAAGCAGCTCTTGGGTGCTTCATATACAAGGCGTCCACCTCTCACAGTCAAACAAGGTAAAGGGCATCACTCAAATTTCACAAATGAGGAAATGTACTTAAGCCATGAAAACAACTTACATATTCATCATCAGGAAAGAAAAGAGTAAAGATTTTACTTACAATATTCACTGACAAAACTTTCCTCCATACTAAGACTACATAGAACCAATTCAGTCTTTGTAAATTTTTCTGTCAATAAGCACCACTAGAGAAAAACAAGCAACATCATTAGAAATGGTTGGACTTTCAAAGCCCACTCCAATTTTGCACTATAATCATTTTTAATGTTTTGATTTTAGTGTTTACAGAGCACTAAAATAAAAAAATATAAAGTTTTTAACTCATTGCCTGAGAAAGCAACATTTGTGAAAATGTACAATTTTAATTTATGCCACTCTGTCTAACATTCTCACTGGTGTCTCTCCTTTGAAGGCTTCATGAAGCTGAGATCGCTAAAATCGTTCATTTATGGACTCACAGGAGTTCGGGAAACCACTCAACTTGGGGCTGATCAGAGGAGCCATTGAGAATGCATCCTGTGCAGCCTGGGTTCCAGCACTGAGCCTGCCAGCGCCAGCTGCGTGAGATTTGGGACAAGCTGCCCCATCTCTCAACCGCTCAGCTGCAGAAAAGGAGACACTGATACCTACCCTTAAACACCTGCTATGAATTAAAACATGAGGAAAGCATTTTAGCCTTAGGTAAGTGTCCACTCAGAGCAAGCTTGGTCATTATGATGATGAGGATTACTTTTAATAAGTTAAGGCAGACCAAAAATTAGAAATCACCATAAAGGAGAAACATTTTATGTCAATGAGCATTTCCTTTTGAATGGATTGCAGAATGTTCCATTGATTTTTTTAATAAATCAAATTTTGTCCACTAATTATAGATTTACAGGTTCATGGACAAGTCTCCAGAAAAAGAATTAGAGGTCACTAACCTCTGCATACAAAGAAAGTAAAGTTTAAAAAAAATCAGGGGGGAGATTATACCTCACTTGAGAGAGTATGTGCTCAGCATGCATGCGGCCCTCAGTTCAGACACCAGTAACTCCATTTAAAAACTTTTTTTTTGAGAAATGGAGAATTAACTCAAAAAGGTGGAGGAATGCAGAATTTTTTTTAGAGAATCAACTCAGATTTAAGATGGGGAAAAAAATATCCATTTCTCACAGGAAATCTTGAGAACTATGTAAACCGGATCTGAGTTGTCTAATCTTTTAACATTATTCATGAATTCATATTACCAAGTCTTAAAACTGCCTGATAACCCACAGGGGTGATCCTGATCATAACAGCTGCCAACACAGATCGAGCTCCGGCTACGAATGGTCTGTTCTGCCATCTCTGCCCCTGAGGCCTCACCAGGCTGGGAGCACTAAATTCGGTCATTCATGAGCATCACGTGTAAGTCCTCCCTTTCTACTTCTCACTCCCCCCTCACCAGACCCTCTGAGGGAAGCACTGTTATCATCTTCCCCAACCGAAGATAAGGCCACTGAGGCACAGAGACTAAACCTGCTCCAGGTCACATCGGCAATAAAGGACGTCTATAATTCTGCTGTTCTATTATTGAGAAAGGAATCTGACATATCAATTCAAGGGAGACTGTTAAATAATCAAGTCTGTCAGGTCTTCACCTCAAAGAGCAGATACTATAGATTCCTGACGTAGGATGAGGCTGCCGCCACATACTGACTCAGCTTGAAATTAATATCCAAGATGAAGCAGCGGATACATGTAAATATTCACGACTGTCAACTCCGCTCTCGGGTCTGGGCCCTTCACTGCCTGAACGGGGGTGAAATCCCCACCCGTGTCAGGGAGGGAAGCGCAGTTCTTCCGGGACTCACCCAGGATTCATGGGCTGTTTCCCCCCCACAGGCTGTCCTCAACTATTAAAAAGCTCTCAAGAATTTTACACCATGCAAAACTAAAAGACGTTTCTGCAGATGGAGCACTTTCTCAGGCTTAAACCTTTTTTGCCTACACTCAGCAAGTGGGAAAATAACACATGACTCTGCAAAGTCTCTGACCCTCACCACTCACAGGAGTAGAATGGCCTCAGCACAAGATGACTCTTCACGGATGAGAACAAAATAAACCCGCCCCCAACCACAGGCACTCCCAGAGACAGCGCTCAGCAGTCTTCTGCACACTCACGGTTGTGCAGCCCTCACCACCATCTATTTCCAGAACACTTCATCATCCCATAAGAACACCCCTGCCACTAGCAATCACTCCCCAACCCCCCTCCACCCAACCCCTTGCAACCATCACCTGCCCTCTGCCTCTGCATGTGCCTATTCTGGGCATTTCAGATCACTGAATTCAACAATATGTGGCCGTTTGTGTCTGGTTCCTTTCACTAAACGTGCTGTTATCAAGGCTCGTCCAGGTTGAAGTGGTATCAGCATCTCTCTTTTTTTTTTTGAAAGTGTTAAAGTTTATTAGAAGGTGGTAAGTACTATCAAAAAGAGTAGAGAGGAGCATAAGTGATTGGGTTTCAAAGGGAAAAGGGCTGGTTGAGCAGTCAGTGTGGACTTCCCAGAGCAGGTGGCCTTTTTCATATTCCCCTTTATTTATTTTTTCTTTTTTATTCACTTTTACGTCTGAATAATGTTCCACTACATGGAGATACTACATTCTGTTCATCCATTCAGCAGCTATGTATGGACGAGCTCCAGACGAATGAGTGTAAGAGGTGACTAGGCAGGGATGGCATTTAAGCAAAGGGCAAGATGTGCTTTCAAAAAAAAAAAGCCAACAAACAGAGGCACAAGGAAATTCAGCGCGTTTCTGAGAAAGTGCATGCTTGCTTCACGATGACTGCCGTGCAGGGCTGGGGGAGGAGTGACAGGAGACACAATGAGGGAGTCACCTGAGAATATTCCCCATGCAAGCAGCTCAGACAATTCTCCTCCCTCATCCTGTATTTTAGAGCCATTTTTGATAGGTTTTCTATTTCAAGTAACAGTACTTAGTTACACATCTGATCATCTGCATCAGATCACCTTACCTCTAAGACACAGAAAGTCATTCACTGACTGGAGCAGCTCCAAGACATAAAGGTGATGGACCAGGGAGTCTTGCAGCATCCCGGCCTGCAGGCACAAACCCCCACATGTTCCATGGTGATGTCCGGAAAGTAAAATGCATGGAAATATCTCACTGCTTGTGCACGATATCTGCCCCCAAATTGCCCCAAAATCATGCTGGCAAAGCACTACTGAGCCCTCTCACTACAAAAAAAAAAAAAAAAAGAGAGAGAGAGAACAGAAAAGAATAAAGCTCAGAAGGCAAATTTAGGGTCTTCCATTGAAAACCAGCCACCATCACTGCCAGTAACTCAGCTGGAATTGTCCTGACTTCAAAAACCACTGCGCAGTTACATTGCAAACGTGATAGACATATATGTATTCCACGTAGATGATATTACAGTAGGATTTTTCTTTTCGAAATTTCCAGTTGCAACATTAACACAAGAAAGATTATGTTTCAGCTTTAAAAAAATCAATTATTTTCCACTTTCTTAATTTTGAACCTATTATTATTTTATAAAGGGTGCTATGCTGCAAATTATAAACCAACTATTTGGCTTCTGCCAACAAGACCTTTATGACTTCACTATTTCAGAGCAAGATTTAATGATGCTTTGAGAAGTGGGGCCTGGGGCGCTCACTAACAGCTCTTTAAATACTGACAAGGATGTGCTATTTAAGTAATGCAAAGGCTCTAACTCTACATTAACTCAGAAACCAAAGAAACTACACCAAAGCCTTACTTTATCAATTTAAAATTTTGCTATTCTTTTGAATATTAAATTTCTTAAAAGATAAGATTTTTTTTGAGAAACACAGCAGCTGTATTAAATTTCCTCTCACCAAGAAAGCAATCTTTATCAAGAAAAAATACCCCTATGGAAATCCAAAAGACGGGACGTTTCTAGCTAAGTGAACATGCAGATCTCAACACAAGACTAAATCCTATCAGATCTCTCTCGAACGAGCTCAAAAATATCCTGTGCTACCCTGAAACTTAGCTATTCTCTTCCAAATGTTTGCTGAGCTAAGATCATCACACAATGCAGGGAAGAAGAGAAAAGTCCACCTGGTTGCATCCGTTTTCTTCCAGCCACAAGGTGCCGCTAGGGGGTCCCCGTTAATAAGCTCTCCTCATGAGGAAATCCGGCATTCACACTGCCCCTGCCGTCCCCAAGCAGCCCCGACGCCCCTCTCCCACTGGTGGCCGCCCAGCCTGTCAATGGTCTTCTAATGACCCTCCCAGTTGGTGGCACTCTCCCCCTCTTCCCTGCTTCACACACACACACACAAACACACACACACACACACACACACACACACACACACACACACACACACACACACGGAGCCAGGACAGCCTTCCCAAAGCACAAATTTGATTACATCACCCCCACTTCAAACCCTTCAGAGGCTCCCTGGTAGAGTTCTAGCCCCACCCCCGACGCTGCTCGCCCACCTTCACCACAGTACCCAGGTCCACAATGACCTCAGGCGCCCCCTGAACTGCTGCTACTCCCCACTTGCCTCCAGGCGCATTTTGACGGTTTGTCAAGGGAGCCTTCCTTCCCTCGAACCTCTACACTTTGGGTTAGGTGCCCCTGCTGTGTTCCCAGAACATTCTACGCTAAGACAACTTCTGACAATGCTAAACTCTCAAGAAGCAATACATTTTGCTTACTACTGTGAGTCCACCCTCTCTCCCCTGGACACTCAGAATTGCATGTGTTATGAATAAATGAATGAAGGGGTGGGTCTCAAAGGGACGGGCAGAGCTGCTCTCGCCCACCCCGACCCCTTCTTTCTGTAGAACATCAGAAGCAAAACCAGGAGTACCTCTCCTGAGGGTCACTTTCTGCTGACACCCTTCACTGCCTCTTCTGTGTCAATTCTAGTAAAAAACCAAGCTCCTCCTAAGCCCTCCATCCCTAGGCCCACTCCAGTGTCCTCCCAAGCAGGGGCACCCTCCACCCTGGACCACACAGTGCACTCTCCCCGAGTCCCCACCCCACAAGCCTCCAGGCCTCTACCCGGGCTGCTCCTGCAACCTGAGTCACCCTCTTGATTCCTTCTCCTGGCTGACTCTTACTCTGTCCTCATAACTGAATGTAGAGCCCATTTCTTCAAGGAAGCCCTCTCTGATGAAGTCCTTTAGCTCTTGGCTGGGCTCCCTCTACAGCAGGACTGCTTGGCGACCAACTGGTGTTTGTCCACCTGCTCCTCTGAGACCATGAACTCTTGGAGGCCACGTGGGAAAAAGGAGTGAGACGATAAGAGGGGTGGGAAGAGCAAAAAGCAAAATCACAGCCCAAGTCCCAGATTCAAGGATTCTGTCTCAGAAGAAAAGAATAAAATGTTTAATACGTATGTCATTTGGTTATGATTTTTGTGGCTCATGGAAAGCAAGAGGTTGGTGTTCTAGTCTAAGATCCAAGTTACATGCAAAGAAATGTACATATTCATATCCAAAGGAAACCAGAGCTGCTCAACAACAGTTTGCAGTTAAAATCAAAGGAAATTTGATAAGGCAATCTCTCTCGCTCTCTCTCTCTTTGTTTTTTTTTTTTTTGTATCATATAGTTGTAGAAGTATTTGTATAATTAAGTGATGGCTACAGCCTATGATTCTGCACTGGAGTGTTTGGGGCAGAGGAAGCCCAGATTACATGCACTGTGTAAATGCAATCACACCAACACACTGACAGGTGCCCTACTGGCTGAGCTGAAGTTCCAAAGCAGACAACATTACGATGCAAGACACCTCTCATTAGAAAGTAAGGAATGCAATGTTCTGTACTCAATTACTTACGTTATATTGGCCATTAAGCGATAGTGCATCTTGTCTAATGAAACCCCAAAATAAATAGTTAACGTCGATTTTCTCCATCTGACCCTTATTTGCTAACTTTGGATATCAAACCCTCACTCCATACAGAAAGCTCAGACCTACGGTGCAGCAGGTTACATCCCGTGGAAGAAAGCCTATCAAGGGAGAACTGGAGAGTTTCCCTTCAGAAGCTGCTAAGTCTGGTTTTGCACCTGTACGTCATTTGCAACCACGTCATCATCAAAAGAGTAAGACCTTACCTCTGTGGGGCGAAAAGCACTGCGGTGCTTCTGAACAATTAAAGAACACTGAGATTTGGGAAAGAGTCCTGAGGCACTTAAATCGTACTTTTTGTGAAAGGCTCCAAAACTGACCCAATTCACCAATCCAGGTACAACAGGGAGGTACCGGAATTAGTAGATAGAACATGCCCTTGAAGTCTGACAAGGCCCTGCTTGAATCCTGCTACAGCATTTACTAGCCGCGAAATGGACCAATTCCTTAACCCCTCTGAGAAGGCTTCCCAATCTGCAAAAGGGGGCTGCCACCGCCCACCTGGGAGGCACGGATGTGAATGCAACACGCAAGTAGTGAGGCCGACTGCTACCTGACACGAGACCTGGCTAGTTTCCCTCCGCTGCCCTTCTCCCCCTTTAAACTTGCCCTGTTCCCCCTGGTAAGGGTCAAGCCCCGGACCAGACTGCCCGATTCTTCTGTGTATCCCCGGATACATGTCTTACCCTTAGGAGGCCAGAAAAAGAACTATCTCCTCCAACGTCACTATCAATGTTCTTAAGAGTCTGGGTTTTTTTAACTCTATTTTGCAGGGAGACAATTCCACAACTGTCCAACCACCATTCTCCACTTTGGCTCTTTCTCACCTCAAATCTTCTGTCTGCTGGCCTTTTGTTCATGGGAAAGAGAGTCCGCTAGGGTGGAGACTCATTAGGCCTCTGTCCCTCCCTCACAGGTGAGTGTGACTACATTCTCAACACTCCCCACTCCGACTCCATCTTCCGAGGAGGTTCCCCTCCTGGAACATGCAGCCTCTGCTTCATCCCCAGATGCGCACGCGTGGCCACAACCCTCCATTCAGATTTCTTCCTGGGTGGCCCTGCCCACCCCCAAGACCCTTAAGGATAAATGCCATTGCTCTGAAAATCCCAAACGCCACTGAGTGACACGCCAAAGCTGCATGGTCTGGGCTTTCCTCCAACCCAGGCACAGCCCTGACCCGCCTCAGCCTCAGTCTGCACCTCTCGAGATGAACTCATCCACCTGCACGGCTGTGAACACCAGCTAAGAATGACGACTCCCAACGTGTATCTCTAGTCCGGCTCCTTCACCTGAGCCCCGGGGCCATAGACCCAAGTGCCTCTTTGAAGTCCTAACTTGGATGACAAATGGAATCTTAAAAATGCCTCATGTCCACCATTTACTCTAGATTTCGATTCCTGGCAGGTACCTCCCAGGCTCCCGATTTTAGTAACAGACCCAGAACCCACCTAGGTGTTTGAGGTCACATTCAATTTCCCCTGTTCCTCCCCCCGGCCCTGCCCTGGAATCAGTCTTGTCATTTCTATTGCTAAGCCAATCTCAAGTCTGGTTCTGCAAGGACCACGGATGGAACCCCACAAGCTGACAGCAAGGTGCAGTGCGTCACAGTCCTCCGAAGAGAGCTCCCTGGAGTGGGAGGCATCTCCTGCCTCTGGTCACCTCAGAAGGCACTGGATTCTCACAAAGGAGGCCCAGGAGAAGGGACTCAAGGTTCTCCTGTGGTCTGAACTTTGAAGGGCCCGAGGTTTGGGGGAGTTCCTAGTTAGCAGACACACCTGCCAGTGAGCAGATGAGGATGGGGGAACCCAGGCAAGGCTGTTCTCACTCCGACCCCTGGGCTCTCGGGAGCCACGGGAAAGGCCTGTGAAGGGCACAGCCCAGCCTTCACAGATCCCAGCCTGCATTTGCCAACCCAGAGAGCCTAGACTCCTACTTGCGATTCTTGTGTTCTGTTCCCCCCCAGAATGTGATGGGCTCTTTCAGAATGTCTGGTCTGTCTCAAGCGAGACCAAGTCAGTGAAGGATGAAGTGTCCACAATTGGACCAGGGCATGAAAGGTAAAACAAGGTCTCATGGCCAGCATGACAGTGGTGGCCAAACCCTTCCCCCGGGTGAGATGAACCAGGGTGTGGGTGAGAATGCAAGGTCACTTCACAGCTGACTAGGGTGTTGGAGACTCACTACCGCAAACTAACGACACGGCCGTCAGTGGTGGACGTCAGCTGCAACAGACACGGAGTCAGCTATTTACTGCCATAATGGGTTAATAGTAAAGGCTGGTGCAGGGAGGACTGCATGGCTGCTGAGGCAAACCACAGACCCGGCTCTGAATGCCCACCGGCTGGAGCAGAGAGGAAGCTACAGTCCCCTTTAGCGGTCCCTGTGTCCACCAGATCCAAGTGAGCCAGCTACTTAGGAGAAGGCCATGTTGTTCTGATACTCAGAAAAACCAGCCTCGTAAAGGGAAAATAAGAGTGGCATGGAGTTTAGACCCGCTCCTGCCTCTCTATGAAGGCAAAGTAAATTAAATGGCACCGGGAAGGTGAATGAAAAAACAAAAAACAAAAAACCGGTGACTGCTTCTTCCAACAGCATCCCCTGCAGCTGCTCACCCCCGAGACTGCCACTTTCTCACCAGTGACCGCCGGCCAGGAAGCTCCGTCACGCACGTCACACAACGACAGCCCTGAACCGCGTGCCAAGCACGTTTGTCTAAAAGCCAGAATCAAGGAAGATGCTGCAGATTTTGACATTCCAAGTTTAAATACTCCTTGAAAAAAAATCCCTCAGCAGCCGCCTAAATCAATTCACATCTCACTTCTTCAAAACAATCAAACAAATTTAATAAGGGCGCATTTGTCACCAAACATAAGGAGGACCAAACTGTTCCCCAAAGCAAGGATTTTAACAGGTATCAAACACCAGTGGGTGATGTGCTAACAAAGCAAAAATTCCAAAAATCTAGAAAATAAAAAGATGACTAGGATAATATATGGATCAAGGCAACTGTTAAGGTTTTTGCTTTTTAAAGCGATGGGGACAGCACGGAGGACAATCTCGCTATTTCCAATGCAGGGTGTGCACAGTCCACTTTTCAGACGCAACAACATGCTCACAGGGCGGTACAAGATAGAAAGGGAAATAGAAAAAGGAAAAGAGGAACAGCGAAAATTAGAAACACATGAGAACAAAAATAACTGAGAGCAATTACAAGAATTTAGGTGAGTTTGGTGAGGACAGGGACGAGGGGACGGTGAGACCCACCCTCACCTATTGTTCCAGGGAAGGCAGGGGCCTGAGGCGAGCGGCGCTGCCGGGGGACCACAACGAGGTCAGCGCCCCAAACCTAAACTTCACCTAGATGCGTGTAAACAGCTTTTGAGCTACAAAATGTGGTCGCATTTCAAGCTGGACAATTTTACTCACTCCCACCAAGAGTAACAGGAGAGAATTAGGCTCTGTTCCTGCACCAAAGCATTGTTTAAAAAATTAATGACTGTGTAATAGTAAAAGAAACAATGGAGTAAAAGTGACTGGAGGAGAACTTACTTGACCCGAGCTCACTGGCCGCGTTATCTCACTGACGTTCAGAGGCTGGCTGAGCCCTTACGGTACCAAAACAGACAGACCCACCAGGAGGGAGGTTTAATGCCCTGCTGTATTTTGATGCCGGGAGCCATGCCTGGTACACGAGGTTCTGGGTAAACAATGGTGACAGTGTCAACCACTATGGGCTAAGCACACATCCAGCTACTCCGCCAAATCCCAAGGACAGACTTCAAAAGGCAAAAACAAGCTGGTATTCTCTGGTGGGTCTGCAGACTCAGAGCCAAGCAGTTGCTGAGCAAACATGTCACCAGTGCCTCCTGTGACAAAAGAGGAGGCACTGGTCAGGGGGCTGGGGCAGGGCTCCAGGCTTCCACTGCTCACCCACCATTATGTCCAGGGGGAGATGTTGGTCCCTACTTACGTTGCACCGATGTACCGACATTGACTGACGCCTGGGGACTCAGCAGGAGGTGACAGGTGACGGGAATGGAGCCAGCCTGGGAGTGGCACGGTGCTGGCATCTGTGTCCTCAGCTTTGCCCAGGCCACTACATCTGCCAGCTCATCTACAAGAAGCAGAAGGGGAGAAAGCCGTGTAGATCACGGGGCCCTGTGAGGACAAGTACAGGTCATGGAGAAGACAAGCCTCGCCCCTTCCTTAAGATATAGATGTATGTCCGGGGAGGAAGTGAAAATTCATCCAGAGCCCGCCAGGCACCACAAGCAGGTGGGACTCGGGTCCCCTGTGCCTGTCACTCACAGGACTGGTCTGGACTATCTTTTTATCAATTCTCTGGCAGCTTCTCCTCCAACTTACCAACAACCAGAAAGTAGAATCTGATTTTAGACTCACAGAGAATCGCAGAAACCCTCCTCCACATCAGGCCCGGCAGCTCGTGCCAGGCCCTCCGACCGTCACCTGTGGGACCGCCATGAGCCCTCTCAATACTCAAGGCCCGAGGCCGTAGGTCGGGGTGGCACAGATTCCCACACTCTCCCCAGCAAAGGGGGACCACCTCTCGGCAAAGGCATCTCACCTTCTTCTTCCCGAGGGACATCTCGATAGATACACAGGGAAACAGAGCAGAATGTGGGGGGGTAGGCAGCCCAGAAGAGCTCGTCTGCACTTCCAAGGCAAAGTGGGTCCGTTGACCTAATCACAGGGACAAAGTGAGGACGAATCTTTCCCTGCTGTGCCCCATGCTCCGTGACACGCCTTTCCCTGCGTAAGGAGCTCATTTGGAAGCCCCTGGCAGTGTTTCTGTTGTCCTAAATTGGCATGGTGGTTGTCAGGCAGGGAGAGAGCTCCTAAGCCGTGCAGGTGCTGGACCTGGGAGGCAGGAGACACTGGCTCCACCCCCAGCTCAACCAGCACCTCATTCTGCGTCTCAGGATTCAGCATGACATCTATAAGCAAAGGGATGGGACTGTCCCAGGACATGCTGTCCAACAGGAATGAAATGACAGCCATGTAAAGAAAGTTTCCCAGTTGCCACATTTAAAAATGTAACCCCCCCCAAAAAAACCCTAGAAACTGATTTTAAGAACATATCTTACTTATTGTACAGTATGTAAAATACTATCATTTTGACATGTAATCAATAAAGAAAGAAACAAGATAGTTTACATTCTTTTTACTAGACAAGTCTCAGCGTCTGATGTGCATTTGACCTAGAGCACATCTCAGCTCAGAGCAGCCTCCTCCCCAGCTCTCCTAGCATCAGTGGCTTTGGCTACTCTATTGGACAGCAACTCCAGGGGTCACACCAGGGGAATTGGCTGAAAAGCGGGAGTAAGTGTCCATAATAACCCTAAAAGTATCTCTCTGAAACAAAGGTGGATTCACTTTTAAACGTCTGAAAACCGGCGGGTTTCACCTCCCTCACGCCTTGGCTACAAGACAGCCCTCCTCCTTGCTGATCCCTTTCTGGATGTAGGGAAGCAACCCTTCACACAGCCAGGGTGTCCGTGCATCCAGGTAGACTTTCCTGCTCTCTGTGTCCAATCCCACAAAGTCCTCCTTCTCAAACAGGATGTAGAGCAGGAGGATCTTGTCCCCAGTCTTGTCGGATGCACAGTCCAGCCACTTGGACTTGAGCATGATGAAGTGAGACTCAGTGAAGTCCTCGATCCTCTTCTCCACCACCCTGCAGTCCTCGTAAATTGAAGGCCACGTTGGTGCGCGGCTGCTCGGCAACCTCCCCATGCAGCACAAAGACAAAGAGCCGAGAGTCATAGAGCGTGGTGCCATACAGCTCCTCTGCACGTGGAGCTTCTCGAAGGTCTTGGCCAAGAGGCAGTCGGTAATGGTGAAAAGGCCCACGACCTTGCGGTGGGTCTCGAAGTCTCTCCACCCATTCTCGGGCGCATAGTGGTGACTGTAGTGGATACAGAGTGCCCACTGCGAGCCGCAAGGGATGATCTGCCTCACCAAGGAGATTCGCTTATAGATGCAAAAGAAATTCTCCTCTGAGATGATCCCCACGGGTTGGACCACCACGGGGAGAGTCTGGTGGTCCTAAGCACACTGCACGTAGTCAGGGATGTTCATGTTGCAGGCCCTGACGAGAGGGAAGAGGAGACCGAGGTACATACTGTGCTGCAGGCTGCGGGCCTCACTGGGTTGCGGTGACCTGGTGTGTACCAGTCAGAAGGCAGGGGGAGCCCAAACAAAGCCGGGGGTACAGTTTGTCCTCAGCATCTGCACATGGCTACCGCAGGTCGGATCACATTACGCAGCTTTTGGTCTAGGCTTCCGACCTCTGCAGAAAGGGTCATTTCTTGTTTTCTGTTTCCAAGCACCTAGCCAGGCCCTGATGCAAAGTCAGTGCTCAAAACTGCTGAATAAAGGAATGAATAAAGGAACTGCTTCCACACCCCTCAGCAGGATATAATGCAAAGAAACACAGTAGGATCAAAAGACCTGGATTTCAACTCCAATTTATTTGTACTCCTAAGCTGCAGAATACTTGATAAGAAAACTTGCTTTGGGGAGGAGGGTTCAGTTCAGTGGTAGAGCACATGCTTAGCATGTATGAGGTCCTGGGTTGAATCCTCAGTACCTCATTTTAAAAAAAATGAAACAAATAAATAAACCTATTTACCCCCCTCAAAAAATATTTTTTGAATTCCAAATTCAAGAAAAAAAAAACACCTTGCAATTGACACAACATTGTAAACATGAGTATACTTCAATTAAAAAAAAATCCTTGCCTTACAAGAATATATCTGGATTATGGAAGTTTACAAATGTAAAATGCCTAGGGTCCCACCTGCATAAGAAGAAGGAACTGTACAAATTTACTATCCCTCATTTATGAGCTATATTTCCTTTGGGGGGTTTATAACCTCTCAGAGCTAATTTTCTCAGATTAAAAAAAAGAAGGAAACATTACCGGATTCTCCATAGTGCTGAAGAATCAGATAAATCTATGATAGCATCTGACCCACAGGGTTTACTCAATAAATGCTTGTTGAATGAATGAATAATCAAGCAATGTGAATGCTGCTCCCTGCCACAGAGAATCATGATGATACTGCCAGGAAATCCCAAGCCCAAGTTTCACCATACTCTACACTAACCATGGGTGACCTGGGCAGGCCTGTGTGCTCCTCTAAACCCCAGTTTAATCATGAATAAAATGAGGGCAATAACACAAACCTCAAAGGGTTAGTGAGTCATTACTGAATTGTATACCAACTTTGCAAGATGGAACCTTTAAAGAAATTTGGGCAAAAAGTCCGTAGGCCCTCTCCATATTATCTCTTACAACTACATGGGAATCTACATTATATCTCAAAATTAAAAAGTCTAATTTATTAAAGAGGCTATTGAGGTTAAATGAGCTCATTGTCTCAAATAAGGAACACACAGTACAAATCGGTCAATGCCCAGCCCATGAGATACACTCAGTAAACATTCCCACTGAGCCCACTGGTCCCTCCAACTTCAGAGCACGATGATGTGTCCTCATGGCCAGAGGCCCCTGCACCTGAAGCTAACAAAGCTAATGGTCCCCACTTTCAAGAGCCCCTGCCACCACCGTAGGCCTAATTTTGTACTTGTAAATTTTTTCTTTTTATTAAATAGAAAAACGTAATTGCATAGCCTTCAGGTCACCAAAACCTGACCACAGAGATCATGATGGCAGCCCTTCTTCATGAAACAATAAAATGAAAAGCCATTTCCACAAGATCTCTGTGTAAATCTACTAGGGAACCTCATCCTGGACTGAGAGGAAGAGGCCTGGGGAGGAGGGGGCCATCTGCGGCACACAGACCCATGGGCCACCTGTCCCACGATGGACTTTAGACCCAACCCTCACCCTCAAGGAACTTCAAAATAGACACAGACAGAGAGCTGTGGACAAGATTTTATTTTTTTTAAAAAAATCCCTGATTCTCCCGCAGGTTTTGTTTCTACCGAGAAACAAATATCTTATGTGTATAATGTTTCACAAAAGAGTTAAATTGTTATCACCCCAACTTGACGCATTAAGAAACTGAGGGAGAGAAGTTTATCACATTGTGCAAGATTAGAGAGAGGCAAAAAAAAAAAAAAAGATTAGAGAGAGGCCACGTCGGACACTGTATATAAGCCCAAGCCCCTGTTCCAGTGCTCACACTAGAAAGTGGGATATACTGCCCCTTTCCTGCCCTCTCCGTGCAGTAAATGTCTGAAGAGTCTTTTCTGTGCCCCTGGAATCACAATCACTTCAATTTTCCACAAAGAGCTATGTCACTCCTTGGAGGATGTGTCAAAATGTATATGTTGAATGGGAGGAGAGATTTGTATTTTCTGTTTCTCAAAGGAAACATGGCTTAAAAGAAACTGAAAAGCACTTTTCTAGTCTAAGTCTTCATTGTGCAGAGAAGGAAACGGAGGCTCAGAAGAGATGAGGAAAGGGCCTTATTAACAAATATTGCCTCAGCGCAGCACCAAGCCAGCCTTGTGCTCTGCTGGGGGAGGATCTGGAAGGCCCAGGAGAATGAGTCTTAGAAAACGGAAAGAGAAGAAGCATACAAGGCCCCGTCTCTACACCACCATACCATGAAGTTCCACCAAATTACACAGTATGGGTGCAGCCAATATTAAGGTGGGCTAAACCGGTTATAGAAACCTGGAAGTCTCAACCATAGTGGAAATTCCAACATTTACTATGTTTTTTTTCCCAGTTCAAGCATCAGCTCAGTGGGTGCTCTGTACCAGGCACTACACGAGGCCTGGAGTTCTCCCAAATACACAACTCTTATATCACGTGTGCAAAACACAAACAGGCGCACCAGAAGGAAAATGCCCACAGATAAGTTGGAATTACTGAAACTGAAAGCAGCCTACCAGCATATATTACTAGGAAAATCGATGCTGCTATAAATAAACTCATGGACATAGAAAGCAAACTGTGGTTAGCAGGCAGGAAAAGGGGGGTTAACAGATACACATTAATAAATATAAAATAAATGACAAGGACCTACTATATAGCACAGGGAACTATATTCAATTTCTTGTAATGAGTTGTACTAAAAACAATCTAAAACATATGTAGATACATATGCATATGTTTATAACTGAATCTCTGCTGTACATCTGAAACTGACATTCTAAATTGACTACACTTCAATAAAAAATAATTTTAAAAAATAAGTAAAAATAAAAGCAACGCCATTTAGAAAAAATAAAAGAATACTCTGATCCCCTTAGCTGTAGGTGCTGGAGAATTCTGGTTACAAACACCAAGTCCACTGGATCACTCCAGCACTGGCTGTCACTATTTCTGACCATCAGAGAGTCACTTGGCTTCAGTGAGTTTATTTTCTCTTCTGTGAAAGGCTTCAGTTGCAACTAACGATGTATCTCATCATTCACAAACCCAACAATTAATGAGGACTTCCCATGGGCCAGGCTCTGGAAATATGAAATTATAGGGTCCGAGATATATTCATGGCTAGAAGAAATTTATGCCATAAAGACATTAATTCTTCTTGCTTTGATAGACAGATTCAATACAATTCTGTTTAGATTTCCTACCAGATTTTTTATGGGTAACAAGATAATTTATGGTCAGGAACAGCCAAGAAACTTCTTTAGAACCAGCACTGGGAAGGTGTGGATAGGTCATTCATTTCCACTGGTCTTTCTGAAGTGATGAAAACGTTCTGGAATATTAATGGTTGCACCACTGTGAATATGCTAAAGCTGCTGAATTGTAGCATTTATGTGGGTGGACTTCATGGTGTGTGAACAATATCACAATAAAGATGTTAAATGAAAAAATATTTCTTGACAATTATTTTTCCCTCTATACAACTAGTCTGCCCCACAATTTAAGAAGAACAAAAAAACCAAAACAAACCAAATTTTGCCAGGAGCTCTTTAGGACTGCAATGTCCCTGAGTCTACAAAGCCTCTGGTGGTGCTGTTCCTGTTAACAAACCCTAGCTGGATTGGGCTAGTTAGGGACTGTAACTATTTTTTTAACATCGACGGTCACACGTTTCACCCTGGGAGAGGGAAGGATGGAGGATGTCACAGCCTCATGCCTTCAGCTGATTTTTAACTGAACCAAGCCTTGCTTTCAACACTGTAATCCCTCTCACTATAAAAACAGTGACATCATCAAGCACCGCCATCATAACACGTGAAAGGGTTCAAGGTACTTACCTGGGGCAGAAACACTGAGGGAGGAGACGGAAGCTCGCTCAGCACTGACGCTCCCTTTTCCCGACTCCACCAGGAGAAGCTGGGGTTTACAGCCGGAGGCACTCAGCCGGGGGAGCAGCGCAGACGCCACTGAGCTGGTCCCCAGGGGGCGGGAAAGGGAGAGGAGGGCAGCCCCGGGGTCGCGGGTCAGGGAAAGCGGGGGGGGGACGCGGGCTGTAGCCCCGCTCGGAGGCCAGCCCCAGCCCCAGCCCCAGCCGCCCGCCCCCGTCCGGGTCCTCAGACCCCGCCCGCCCGGGACACAGCCCGCCCAGGGGCGGGGACGGGCCGGCGGCCGAGGAGAGGCAGCCCGGGAGGAGAGGACTCGCGGGTGGGAGAATGGAAAGGGACGCCAGCCACGGACACAGGGGAGCCCGGCTGGGGCGAGAGGCGGCAGGTGCACACCTGACCCTGGACAGCTGTGGCCGGGGCGCCGGGGCAGGAGCAAATGTCCTACCGGGCGAAAGAGCTGAGCAGCCTTTGGGGCCGATCCCCGGCTCGGAGCTGGAGCTTCCAACCCTCATTCCAGCTGGCAAAGACTGCGCATGCGCAGGAGGGCCAGCGATCCTCTCCGAGTTCTGTGAGAGAAGGTGGGGAAGCAAGGGACGGAGAAGATGGGAGGAGGACGGGAGAAGGGGAAAAGTGGAGTAAGAGACATGGACAGGAGGAACAGAGAGAAGGCAGGGATCTGGAGGGTGGAGGACAGTAGCAGAGATGGAGAGAAATAGTTTTAACTCTGGGGGCATCCTGAAGGAGGCAACAGTCCTGCCTCTGCACACTTCTCTAACCCTTTAAGGCCCGCAGCTCATATTTTACCTCCCTGGTCCAGCCCTCCACCCAAGGCCTCTGCAGAACCCCTATGGGGATCACACCCGTTGCTCCCAAGTGGAGCTGGGTTTCTCTTGCTCTGGGAACCAAGCACCCGCAGGTGTTGTCGCTCAGAACTACCTTGGAAAGAGTACATATTCCCCTTTTACATGCTGGGACACAGGCAGGCAAGATGTCTGCCTTACCTCCACTGTCCCAGGTGTTGTGTTGGCGGGGAGCGGGAGGTACAAGGTCAGATCCCAAAAGGAGCATACTGCCTGAGTTTTGGTGCTTAGTCCCCATCCTTCCTGGGTAAACCACTCCCCACCCTCGGGGAACCATCAAGGGCACACAGTATGTCCCTGGGTGTGGGATAGCTGCCCTCAATTCCAGTGCCCAGCTTGCTAGGAAGATAGGAGTGTTACTGAGTCCAAATTCATTCTCCTTAGTGCAGGACAGGCCAGTAAGTTGGGAGACCAGGTGTTGGGGCATGGAGTAGCAACTTTCTGTAGACCTAGATGGCAAACTAATGTCCTGGAAAACCATCTCCCCAAGTCAGAATTCAGGCTCCTTTCCTACGTGCTTGGTTGTTGCAATCTTCTTGGTGTAGGAATTCTTTGTTGTTAGAATCCTTTGTTCTTGCAGCTATCTGCCTGGGTCAGATCCCTGTAAACCTCAAACAAAACAAACGTTATTTTCTATTATGTAACTTGTTATCTTTATATGAATGGAAAAGTGTTAAATATCCTTAAAGGTCAGAGCATTCAAAATAGGCTCTCCTGTATATTTTAGGCTCTAGGCAACATTGTTTTACAAGCAAAATGAAGCCTAGGAGACAGAGCACAGGGTTACAGTCAAAGGAAAAGATCTAATATGGAGTCAGATTTGTTCTTTTCTATTACCAGGGCAGAAGACACATGAGGATTTAAATCCCTTTAAGTTAAAAATAAGTAATATTTTAAAGGAATTTACATACATAGGTCGGAATGTGCATAGCATATCTGGAAAACACACAAAGGTTTGTAAACAGTGGCATCTCCAGGGAGGGCTGAAAGAAGAGAGGATGAGGGAAAACTTCTTTCACTTGTGTATTTTTGTGCTCTGTTTGAAATTTTTTAACCACATGCATGTATTTCTTTTTCAGTTAAAAAAAATGTGTAATGGAGCAAAGGAGTAGCAAGCTCAGCAAATACAGCAGCCATGGAATCACTGAGCCATCAATTTTGATTTTAGCCAGGAAGCATTTATTGACTCTATCCTATGTGCCCAGTGCTGTTTTAAGACTTCTTTTATTTTTTTTTTATAAAATAATAAAGTGCTATTCCTCACCCCTGCCCATGGCTGGTGGAAAACCTACTGAGTTTTTATTGAGTTGTTTTCCAAGAAGTAGAGATCAGTTATAAACAGAACACATCTTCAGGGCAAAACAGGCGGAGTGGTTTTCCAGCAGGCTAGATAGCTATGAAGGGTTTTCAACAGAGGCACACAGAGGCTGAGAGAGAAAGCCTCCAGGACCCTACGAAAAGCTGCCCAAACTGCCTTCTCCATGGCACTACTGAAATAGGAAAGAAAAAATCTGACTCCATACTAGATCTGTTCCTTTGACTTTAACCCTGTGCCCTGTTTCCTAGGCTTAGTCTTGTTGGTTCTGCACCTTTTGTAAAACAATGTTGCCTAGAGCCTGAAATATACAGGAGAACCTGTTCTCAAGGCTCTGACTTTGAAGGATATTAACACTTTTCTATTCACATAAAGATAACAAGTTACAGAATAGAAAATAACATTTGTTTGTTGGAGGTTTACACGGATGTGACCCAGGTGAAGAGCTGCAAGAACAAAGGATTCTAACAACAAAGAATTCATACACCAAGTTTGCAACAACCAAGCATTCCCACTTCCCATTTTTAATAAAAGAAGAGCCTGAAATCTGACTTGGGGTGATGGTTCCTCAGGACATTATTCTACCATTTCTCAGCTGGCTTTCCAAATTAAAGTCGCTATTTCTTGCCCCAAAACCTGGTCTCCTGATTTATTGGCCTGTAATGCACGAGCAGAACAAGCCTGGACTCGGAAACACAGACATTGAAAGTACCCATTTGGTATATTAAATGACCTGCTTCTACTCATCTTCCTGACGTTTTATTCTCTTGAACACTCCTGCTATGTTTATGAAAAACCTGTCATGTGGACACATTTCCACCTCTAGCCACTACCCTTCCAGGTAAGAACTGATGCCAAGAAGGCAATGGAAGTTGCTAGAAGGTATTACCTGGACAAAATAGAGCAGAAGTGGGTTCTGGCTGATGTTCAGGAGCAGGCTGGAACACCTGACAAGATGTTATAAGTACGGATAGACAGCTGGGCACCAAAGGAGAAGCTTCTAAACTTCCATGAGGGACTTGTTGGATAGGAAGGAAAAGTCCCAGACTATAGCTAGGATCCCACCACGAGCTTCCTGGGTGAGTCTGGGCAAGTAATTTAAAATCTCTAGGCCCGTGCTGTCCAACATGGGAGCCACCAGCAACATGCAGGATTATGAAGTTATTCTGTAGCCAGACAGAATTATAAAAAGACATTTTATTGCAAAGGCCCAGCAGGTAAAATACTTAAAAACGTTATTGGTTATCTTGACCTAACGAGTTATTTTTGTATGTGTAGGTTTCTGTGGTTTGTAAGGCCTGTGACTAATGATTCCGTTACAGTGATGTATTTTGAAATTATAAGTTACTAGACACAGTATCCTTATATCACAGTTGAAAAAACTGATCCACATAAGCAAGGTGATCTGACTTATTAGTTATGAGCAGGGGCTCTTGGGCCAGCCTGCCTGAGTATAAATTCTCACTCTGCCTCCAGGGGGTTCTGTGTGAATCTTGGACAAATTATTGTTGTTTTTGTTGTCGTTGTTATTATTTGTGCCTCTTTTTCCTTACCTTTTAAGTAGCGAGGAATATGTGGACTCTATCTCCTACTGTGTTGGCAGGATTAAATGAGTAAACGTCTGTGCTGCCCACTTCCCTGGGTTTCAGCATTCTCCAGGCAATCAGTGCCAAACTCAGAGGCATTCTCCACTGTCTTCGTCAGTCTGGGATGCTGTAACAAATTACCGCGTGTCGGGTGGCTTAAACAAACAGCATATTCCTTATGGTTTGGAGGCTGAGACTTTCAAGGTCAATGTATCCTTGAGAGGATTGCCAGCTCGAAGATGGCTGTCTTCCCAATATCTTTATATCCCAGAGAGCAGAGAGAAGCAAGCACTCTGGGGGCTTGTATAAGAACACTAATCCCATTCATGAGGGCTCTACTCTCATGACCTCATTTTATCCTACAAATCACCTCCCAAAGGCCCCGCCTCGCAATACCATCACCCTGGGAGATGGGGTTTCGACATACGGATATTGAGGGGATGCAAACATTCAGTCCACACATCGGCTAAGTCTCCCCAACATGCAGTCATCAAACCTGTAGCTAATTTCAAAGTAATATTTATATCTCTCTGCCCATTTCCATTCCTACATCCACTATCAGTGAAGCCCTGTTACATTTTATTCCTTATTTTTCTTGTGGAGATTTAATTGATTCCTCTAACTCCAATGCTCCCCTCGCTCCAGTCTGCTTAACAGCCCTGCCAGGTAAGTCTTCCTTAAAACACCTTCCCATTTCACCTGGTTGTTTTTTAGGTGTAAATGTCAGAATCCTCTCCACACCCCATCCTATACCTTTAATCCGTTACACTACGGCTCACTATGTTATTTTCCTTTTACCAATGTAAGAAATTTCCATAAGCTTAAGAGCTTAAACCAGCACAGATTTATCAGCTTATGGCTGTGGAGGTCAGAGATCCAACACAGTTCTCACTGTGCTAAATTCAAGGTAGCAGCAGGTTTCCTTCCTTCTAGAGGGTCTAGAAGAGAATGTTTCCTTGTTGTTGTTTTTTTTTTTTTTTCAGTTTCCAGAGGTCACCCACCTTCCTTAGCTTGTGCCCAACGACTTCCTCCATTTTCATGGTCAGCAGCCTTTCTGAACATTGCTCTATGGCTACACCTCCCTCTGATTTTAAACTCAGCTGGGAAATGTCCTCCATTTTAAGGACCCCTGTGAATACATTCGGCCCACATGGACAATCCAGGCTACTCACCCTATTGTCTCATCTCAGGATCCCCTTGTCCCATCCAATTCAGGCATTATGGATGTGGCTGCGACACTCACCTGTGTAACATTTCCTCTCATGAGCATTTTATGGTTCAAGGCACTTATGAATGACTTTTTGTTTTTCTTCCTTAGCCTTTCTGCATTCAGTATGTCTGGTGGATTATATGAATCCTTTTTATTTGTTCCCCTGCACTAATCTTTAATAATGTATCATGGGTTTAAAACGCTAACTGATAGACAATTTAGAAGACAGAAATCTTCTAAGATTTTTGTCCTAAAATATCTGTCATGCATTTTGCCATGTACAGTAACATGTCACAGGTGGCTACCCTGTGGCCGGGGAGGGACATGATTCTGCCATCACACTCCCCTCATTTTCAATGTGCTGATGTGCTGATCACCTATCCAAGGCTCTATGCTCCCCGCTTCACTCACTTCCTCCTCCTTTCCATTGACTACCCTGTTCCCATCACTTCCTTCATTCAGCACATCAGGATTTCATGACCACATTCTTCTCTAAATGGAAAGGGTATCTTGAATCTAATGTCTGACAACTCTTCTTACTGTATATGCACACACTGACCTGCACATAACCCCGTCCGGCTCTTTATTTTCCTAGAATCTCCCAGAGGAATCAGTTCCATGATGATGGTGATGATGATGATGATACTGACAATGATGACAGGGACCTCTCAAGGATTCTGATAAAGAGGGAATCAATAAAGGGAGGGAATCATTGCAAAATTGCCCCAGAGACAGGCTTAAATGTAAATAACTGCTATAGTGTTTAATGAAATTGACTAATATATAACTATTTTTAAAACTTTATATCACTGAATTTAAAATTTTAACGGGAATTCTCATTCACCAGTAACCAAGATTCAACTCTAGGACCAAAGTCTAAGGATTTTGATCTTCTAACAAATTGTCCACTAGCCTTTTAAACACGTGATCCTTTTAAAAACTTAGTGCTGGGCTGAAAATAAGCAGGATTCATATAATCTCACCAGACACAGTGAATGTGGAAAGACTAAGGAAGAAAAACAAAAAGCCATTCATAACGTCTTGAACTTCACGTTGCTCACAGGAGAAAATGTTAGCCAAGGTGAGTGTCACATCAACATGACGCCTGAGTGGGATGGGGAAGCTGATCTTCCTCATCAGACATTTATGCTGATTTGTTAGATGACAACACAGTTTCCTCATTGGATTTGCTTCTAACAAGTATGGAAGAATTTACGTTCTACCAAAAGCAGTCTAAACATTTTCCCCTGCTGTCAGGTCTCTGGACTGAATGTCCCCACAAGAAGGACATGAATATGCTTCATAGGGAATTCTTCCTGAGAAGCAACAGGATTTTCGAGGGCAGAACTTCAGGCCCCCCATGGAGGGCTGGAGGAGTGCTAGAGGGGGCACTGGAAAAACAGCAGGAGTGAGTTCAGATACTACCGCTCAGGTTGCCAAAGACAGCATTGCTATCTCTGAGGATATGACATTCTCCCAAAAGTTCCATGAGTGAAGGTACCTGTGAACACTAAGCAGGTTGTTAAGAAACAGCAGCACATAATTTGCGTCACAACTCAATTACAGTATGTTTTGATATTTGGAAAATAATTAGCCCATTGTCCTTTGAAACTGCAGCAGTAGCAATAGAAATAAAAAAGGCTGAGCCGTCTTGGAGACAACAATCAATAAACAATTCTAAATCTGCAGGATTCCTTGACGATATGCAAGCAATGAGCTAGATGTGTCTTGCAGATAGCTCTTACTGCAGGGCGCTGTCCTGCAAAGCATAGAACTAGTTTTCTCAGCAGACAGAGGGAACCAAGTCAAGATTCCAAATCTTCAGAGATTTACTATATGGCAGGAAAGATCACAAGTACATCCAGCCAAATATGAATAAATGTAATCAAATATTATCAAATGTGATTGGAGCACAGATGAAACAGAAATTCCTTTCACCTGGGATCTAGAGAGACTTCTTCAAAAAATGTGGCTTTGGAGATGGCCAAAGACATGGGTGGAATTTTGGCAGAACAGGATGTAAGGAATTTTAAAACTGATTCTAAATTTCATATAAAAATTCAAAGGATCCCAAATATCCAAAACAATTTTGAACAAGAAAAACAAAGTTGGAAGACTTGCACTATCTGATTTTCAGCTTTTTTTTTTTTTTAAACTACAGTAATCAGAAAGTATGGTGTTGGTGTAAAACAGGAAAATAGAATAATGGAGCAGAATAGAATGTTCAGAACTAAACCAACACTTATATAGACAATTGATTCTCAAAAAGGATGCAGTGGAGAAAGGATCTTTTCAACAAGTGGTGCTGGAAGAATTAGAGAGTGATATGCAAAAAAAAAAATGAACTTTGATCCACACCTCACAAAATATACAAAAATTAACTCACAATGGATCATAGATCTTAATAGGAAATCTAAAACTACAAAACAGCTAGGAGAAAAAGCATAGGCTTAATCTTTATAACCTTGGGTTTGGCAAATATTTCTTTGCTATGACACCAAAAGTATAATCTATTTTAAAAAGAAACTGATAGAGTGAACTTTATCAAAATGAAGACTCTTAAAATTTGTTCTAAACACTGCTAAGCAAATGAAAAGACAAGCCATAGACAGAAGCTATTTGCAGATCATATATCTGATAAAGGTCTCTCTTTGTATCTGATCCAGAATAAAGAGGTCTCAAAACTCAATAATAATGCAAACACCTGAATGAATGAATGAGACCAGAAAACACACTTCAGTAAAGATATCCAGATGGATAATAAGCATATGAAAAGATGCTGATTAAAGATGCCATTAGTCATTAGAGAAATGCTTTCAAAAACCACAGTGAGATACTAGTACACATACATACAAGAATGAATACGATTAGAAAGACCGACCTTACAAAGTGCTGGTAAGGAAGTAGAGCAAGCAGAGCTGATACACACCACAAGGAATTTACAATAGTACAACCATTTTGAAACAGTCTTTTACAGTTTCTTTAAAAAAGGTAAATACCTATCTACCATATAACCCAGATATTCCTCATCTGGTGCTTTAGAAAAGAAAAGCATATGTCCTTATAAAGACTTGTAACCAAATATTCACTGCAATTTTATTTATAATAGCTCAAGTTGTAAATAACCCATGCATCCATCAAGAAGTAAATGGAGAAACAAATGATGGTCTATCCAAACACTGCTCACAACAAACTATTCAGTAAAAACTCAGCACAAAACAATACTCTGCTATAAGACAAAAAAGCTATTAATACAGCAACACAGATGACTCTCAAAATAATTACACTGAATGAAAGAAGTCAGACAACATAGAGTAGATACTGCATGAATCCATTCATACAACGATGTTGAAAATGCAGACCAATATGTTGTGATGGAAAGCAGATCAATGGTTTCCAGGGGAAGAGATTGGGAGGGAGGGAGGGACAACAAATGGCAGGAGAGAAGCTTTGTGGGTGATGGGTATGTTCACTCTCTTGAATGTGGTCATGGTTTCTTGGGGATATACTTATGTCAAAACTTATTAGCTGTACACTTTATACGTGTGAAAATTACTTTGCCAAGTATACCTCAAAGCTGTTTTAAGAAAAAAGGCACTTCAGTCCTGATCCACTTCAGCGCCTGATTGGAGTGACATGATCAGTCCCTCACCCTGTTTGCCTAACAGGAAGGTAGAAAACCTCTCACGGAAAATAACATATGGATTTTTCATTTGCAATGTCTGCCTTGTAATAAAGAATTTCAAGACATGCAACATGTCAAGACTATATAACGGATAATATGAGAATAAGAAACATTAGACAAAGGATGCAAACCCCCAGGTGATGTAGGCATCAGAGTTACCAATAAAGGCTATGAAATACTTTTAATATATTCAAGAAAATAAGGAAATTATACGAGAATAGATAACAGGGTAAAGACTTTCACCAGAGAAATATACTGGAATGTATTTTTAAGAGAAATCAAACAGATACTCTAGAACTGAAGCTTTCAGCTCTGGAAACAGGTAAACAGAGCTAATTAGGATCCCTTTTAAGTAAAACTTTCAGTAATACCGGGTAAAATACAACAACAAATGTAACACAGAGCTAACTATGGAAAGAGAAGTTCCCAGGTGACAATACAAAGAGGACACTTAAAGCCCAGAGTGGTAATCTTGTGAGCTGATGCCACCACACCCTGGAGGGAAGGGGTTTTAATCTGCACATAGAGATACAATGTCCATTTAGGAAAAACGGTCCATACCAGATGTAGAAGACTCTTCCTTTATATCTATATAGGCAGATACAGAGATGTAAAGTGGCAGCAGAGGTCACAGTGACACAGGGCCCTGGGCCAAGGAGTGTGAACACCTCTGCAAGCTGGGAAAGGTAGGAGGACGAATCCCTCCCTAGAGCCTCGGTGTGGAACATAGCCTTGGCCACACGTTGGTTTTAGCCCACTGACAATGACTTTGCACTTCTGCACAATAGAACAGTGAGACGATGAATGTGTATTGCTTTAAGCCACTGAGTCTGTGGTCCTTTGTTACAACAGCAAAAGGAAAGAAACTCAGGAACCAACATGAACATGAACCCCAAGCTGCCTGCTGTGCTGGCAGGAAGTTCTTTGTCTCTGATCCTGAGGGAGACTCCTGTCTTCTGGCAGCATCCACAAACTACCTCATGCTAACTTGACAGCTTGCAGATGGTTAAATCTTAACCCTGCACAGTTCTTGATATTTAGTTAATAAAAATGATGGTGTCATCATGGGTATTTTTCCATCTTTTAAATACCCTTCAGTCTTCTAATAAAGCTGCCTCTAATTGAGAGACAGTGTAAATAGTTTTCAATCTTCATAATAAATAACTGTGGTTTTATTTGGTTATTTAAATTATGAATAATAATATTCACATTAGTAAAAGTTATTAAAATCAACATTGTTTAATGAAAATATCATTTCTTTTTGCATGAACATGTATTAACTACAATAAATGTTCCATGCTTTGTTCTACGATTTACTGTTAGAGCCTTAAAGAATAATATTTTCCTCAAAAGATATTATGGCAAAGGGATTTCTTTTGGTGGAACAGTTCCTACATCAAATCTGGTGCATGGCTCAGGCCACTGGGAACCTAGAGTTGATAGAAATTAGGAGGCATTATAAACACAAAATGATTTTTAAAGAATTAAACAACTGGATGTGTGAAACAAAGAATCCGAGAATATTCTAGTGAAATAAATGTATTTTTCAGCTTAAGCAAGACACTGGGTGAATAAATCTAAAATGAAAAAAACACCCAGAGATCAGCAGTGAGTCATGCATGCAGTGTGACTGATCAAAACCAAGTTGTTTCCAAACCAGTGTGCAGGCTTGATGCCTTCATGAATCAAGTCTGTGTGGCACCAGGCCATCTCGAATACATGTTGATGAGGTATTTATAAGCCCTTCACCATCCCAGCACAAAGCCCACACATGAGCCACAAGACCATCACCTACACATCTGCAAAAGACACAGCATGGTGAATAGCACTTTTCTTGTTCAGTAGCCGGTGGCAGGGCACTGTGAGCAGACAGAGATACAGGGACACAGAGACACAGAGGCACTTCCCCTCACTCAGCTGATAACCTTCCGTGCATTCCTGGGGACAGGATTGTCATAAAATGCACCATGGATTGATCCTCCTCCTAGGAAAGGAACGGTAGGTCTGTCCTCAGGTTGGAGCAAGGGTGGCCGGAGGATCTCAGAAGAGCTGTTTCAGCACAACAAATAGAATTTTCGGCCACTGTGACCACGAGAGACAGGTCTCCTGCCATCCCGGTAGGCACTTGGGCTCCTGACAAAAGCTGGGCTCAGTAAAGTCTTGAGTAGAAGGCACAGACCTGAGGGATGCCCCAGCAAGAGACAGGAGGTAGGGCCTGGTTTATACTGCTCTGGGTGTATCCCAGCCTCATCCGAATACGAAATCAGAAATTTGCAAAACAGCAGAGCTGGGATGGATCATCTACTCCAGACTCCTCACATTACAGTTTAAAGGGTGGCAGCCCTGGGAGGCAAAACAACGTGCTAAAGGCAGAACGTGGAAGAGGCAGCGCGAGATAAAATGCACCGTGCCAACCCCTGTTCAAGGATGCTGACACTGAGTGTGGGGCCAAGGTTTCCAACGAGGAGAATGAGACAGTGTAAATACTTTGTTCCCCCCAAAACCCCAAATATTTTTTAATGGCACAAAACTCACCTTAACTAGCTCTCTTCTGAGGGCGCTCTCTTCTGCTTCTTCGTCTTTCTGTCTGTCTCCATTTCTCTCTCTCAGAGAAAAACACATACAATTTTGTGAAACGGGACTTCCTGCCATACAAAGACAAAATTCATATCTTCAAAAAGACACCTGACAAAGCACGTTTCTCAACTCAAGTCTTTGTGTGGGGTCTGGGCAACTGGCTTATTTTCTAGAACATTCGGTGGTTCGAAAATCAGATCATCTTCCCCAAAGGAAGAGTTCTGGTCCGTGTTGATGAAGTTGATGATGTCACATTTCATGGGCAAGTTCGGCTCCTCCTCTGGCCGTCCGCTGCATCTGATGGCTTCCTGGAGCCGAACATCACTGTCAAGGGCTATGGTGGGGATACTAGCTTTGGCCTTGTCGAAGTGGCCCACTTCATTGACGTAGCAGTGAAAGATGGACCTAGATTCGTCATTGACCTGCCAGAGAACATCTGGGGCACCAGCGGTCTCCCAAAGTCTGACACAAATCTGTTCAGTCTGAATCTGTTCTCGGGAGACTCTGCATTGCTATAAAGAAAACCAAAATAAAATATCGCTCACACTCTAGCTCGGTGACCTGAAGAATCATAGTTTTTGCCATCTACTGAGAGCAAACCCCTGCAGAGAGCATGCTGACAAGCACTGGAAGTGAAAGACATCACTTCTGAACACATACAATTACACCCAAGGCAAAAGTCTCAAGTGAGGACCCTTGGACAATCCTGAAAAGACATCGCTCCCTGAGAATCCACAATATTGGTGTCTCGCACACCAGTGTTTCTCAGTGGGACAATCAGATCATCTTCATCAGATTTAGTTAAAGTGCTTCTTAAAATGCAGAATTCTGGTGTGCACACCCTCAGAGTCTCAGAGGTAAGGACGGGTAGTCTGTATTTTCATAGCCACCAAGATCACTAAACATGCTCAGGTTTAGCACAGCGGTCTACATCGGATCACCTGAGCATCGACAATGCTGTCTCATGTGGTGGGGTGGCCATGTGTGTCAGGGTGCTGTCCTACCCACGTGACTCCCCTGATTCTCAAAACTCACAGTGCAGCCCCATTGGGCAAGAAATACCACCATTTCACAATGCATACTCAAGGAGCCCGACTGACAGATACAATCAGTGATAGGAGAGGGGACAAAACTCAGCTTCCTGATACCTTCTTTCACTTACTGTGGGACAAATGATCAATTCAATGGTAATAAATTAGTGAATGAGTGAATAAGATGACTCGTTAGTCCCACGAATGCCTGGAAGAGCGAGCCTGGGCACACTGAGAACCGTAACAGCCCATCTACTTAATTGCCATCCTCCCCAGATCTATGTAAAGGTTACTACCACGCAGGCAGTGTCTCCTGAAGGGCAAGAATCATGTCTGAACACACTCTCAAATCCAGAACAGAACCTGACAAAAATTAGGCTCTGGAGTCTGTGTTTAGCGAGTGTGGAATCTCAGTGATTTCAGCTCTTAGACCTTGCCTTCCCATCCCACCCCTCATGATATGGCCCCTAAGACTAGTTCTTTCAGGGCTGGGGCCACGGAAACCATTTACAGGACTGGAAGAATCTGATCATATAAACCATCCCCCAGATTATCATCAAATGTCACCTGCATTTCAGGGATCAGTAATTCCAGAAGCTTTGCAGTTCAGGCAGGTGAGGGATTTTTATATCAGCTCTGTCTTCTACTGTGACTGCCTGGGTGACATCCGACAAGGAATTCTCAAAAGCCTGAGCTTTTCCTTTCAGGAATAATCTAATTAACAAATCTCGCTGACCACTCAACCAATGTGATGTGAAGATCAATGATTTACACAGGAGTACAACATTCACTAGGTCGTGGATTTAGAATCAGAGAAAAATCATTTGAGAAAGATTGACAGAATTTAGCTTTAATGCAAATTTAAGTATTCTTACCTTTCAGTAAATCATCTTCCCCTACTTATCACTTCACCCAAGTTTAAAAGATATTTGAGAACAGGGATGAGTGTGCCAGCAATCTGTGACCCAATAACCTAAAATGTCACCTAGGAAAAAGAGAGGAGTAACACATTTTTAAAAAGCATGGTGAGGATGGCGGGGCCATCCCCCAACTCCAGACTAAGAAGCTCTAAGTAATAGATTTCCTGCCTGCCTGGGGCATCAGCTGATGTGAAAACCCACCCAGAAACCTCACTGTCCAGCAACTCTTCCGTAACACAGGCTACACTTCCTCAGAATTAAGAATTGGGTCAAGTAACCCCTTTGCTGAAGAATAAAGACAAAGGAGAACAAGAGGTTTCTGCCCCTCCCCAGGGGAGAGCCCAGACCTTGGGCTGCATGCACTGCGCCCACCTCCCAGGAGAAGAATTAACTGGAGAAGGGCGTTCTGCGAAACTGGGGCAGCAAAGTTTGAGATGGGAACAAATTGACCAGCTGGCCAGGGACAGCCCCCTTCGTCGCTGCCTTGGCAGCTGCCTCCGCCCCCTCAGCACATCCTGCCCACCTCCAGTGGCTAAGCTGTCAGGGAAACTGTGCTTTGGGACCTGGGGCAAAAGAGGCTGCCCCCAGGCCAAGCTGCGGAAGAGATGGGAGCTAAACCACCAGCTCCCAAGCGGCAGGCTCCATACCCCAGCCAACACCCCGCTGCCCCCTCACCCTACTGCAACCCCGGGGCAATATGACCCGGAGAAACGTGACCTGGGAACGAGGGTCGGCCACGTCATGCCTCCAGAGAGATGGGAGCTTATCCTTCACCTCGCCAGGGGCAGCCACTCTCTCCTCTCCAACACCTGATCTCACCGCGCCAACCTCCCAGGAGCAACCTGACCGGGTGTGGGGTGTCAGGCGAATCTTGCGCGGGAGAGGCCATTCCCAGGCCAGGTCAGTGGAGAGGAGAAGAAGTGGCCCCATTAGGACGGGCAGCCGGACCTCGCAGCTGCCTCTGCCCTTCGACCGCATCGCGCCCTTCTCCCAGGGGCAAGCTGACCTGGAGACGGGCATCCGGCTTCTTGGGCAGCAGAGGACGCCCCCAGGATTGGCAGCGGGGAAGAGGAGAGCAAATTGACAGGCTCAGCGCTGCAGGTCTTCTACCCCCGCCGTCGCCACCCCCGCACCTTAAAGGCACCGCCCAGGGCACCCCTCCCCCAGCAGGTTGAATGGGACAGGTGTGTCTGGTGATCTGGGGGAGGAGAGGCCACTCCCACACCAGGCAATCGGGGAGACGGGAGCCAATCCACCAGCTCCCCAAGGCAGCCACCTACCCCTGAAGCAGCCACCTCTCTTGCCCCCTGACCTCACGGTGGCCTCCTCTAGGGAGCAGGCTGACCTGGAGATGGACGTCCGGCGAACTTGGGACAACAGAGACAGCCCTCAGGGCAAACCATGGGGGGAAATGGGAGCAAATGGACCGGCTCCATGGGAAAACCTGCCGCTGCTGCCACCACCCCCAACGTACCACGCCCGCCTCCCGGGGTCAGGCCGACTAGGATACACGTGTCCCGTAACCCAGGGCAACAGAGACCGCCCCTAGGACAAGCCGCGGGGAAGATGGGAGCAAATGGGCCCGCTCCCCCGATGCAGGCCCCCGACCCCCGCCACCCGTGTACCCTGACTACCCTGCTTCCCGCCCCCAGCAGGCAAAGTGGGACAGGGGTGTCCGGGGACCTGGCGCAGCAGAGGCCGCCTGCAGGCCACGCGGCACAGACAGGGGAGCTAATACACAAGCTCCCCCGGGGCAGCCTCCCTATCCCCGCAGCCACCACCTTACCAGCCCCCTGACTGCACCGCACCCATCTCCCAGGTGCAACCTCACCTGGAGTCGGACCGCAGGCAAATCTCCTGCGGCAGAGGTCGCCCTCAGGCCAGGCCGCGCGGGACAGAAGAAATGGAGCAGCTCCCTGGAACGGACCCCCTCCCCCTGCAGCCGCCGCCGCCGCCTCCCAGGGGCAAGCTCACCTGGAGACCGGCGTCCCGCCTCTACGGCAGCAGAAGCTGCCACTGGCTCCGCCGCGGGGGAGAGCTGAGCGAACTGACCGGCTTCCGCGCGGCAGCCCCCCTAACCCCGTGGGCCCCGCACATTAATGGCACCGTCCCCACTCAGCAAGCTGAGCGGGACAGGCGTGTACGGTGACCAGGGGCAGCAGAGGCCGCTCCCAGGCCCGGCAGCCGGGAGAAGGCAGCTATTCGAACAGTTCGCCAGAGGCAGCCGCGCTCCGCCCCCCTGTCGCTGCCGCTGCCCCCTGACCTAACCGCCCCACCTCCCAGGAGCAAGCTTACCTGGAGTCCAACATCTGGCGAATCTCCAGCGGCCAAGGCCCCCCTAGGCCAGGCTGCAGGGAAGAGAAGAAATCGACCGGCTTGCCCGGGCAGCCTCCCATGCACCGCCGCCTCCGCCGCCCCAAACGATTGGACTAGCCTCCCGGGGTCAGGCTGACTGCGAGGATGTGCACTTGCCTTCTAATCCTGGCCACGTGCCTGAGCACCTCCCTGCATCCCTACACTCCCCGCACCTCTGCACCCCTGCCACTATCTGCACTTCTGCACTGCCTGCACTTCTGCACCCCTGCACCCCCGCATCCCCTGAACTGCCTGCGCCCTCCACAGCCCCTGCACCCCTGTCACCAGTTACACTTTTGCACTGCCTACACTCCTGCACCTCTGCATGTCCCACACACCACCTCTTGGGCCTGTGGCAGAGTCTCTGCTGTTAGACCAATGCACAGGAACTCACATCTTTGCCAGTATATGATGCATCAGTGGACGTCTGGGGTTGGCTGCAGGAAGGTACATGTTCCCGGTCACTAGCCTGGGCCACTAGGGTGATCTCTCTGAGGTCACCAAGGGCGGGCTCAGAGATGCTGTTTTCCGGGAAGAGAGGAGTTGAAACAGGTCTTGAGGGCAGAGCTGTGCTCAACAGGCCGTCCACGCTTCATGTTTTACACAGGGCTTCGGAGAAGTGAAATGGATCCAGCCAAGTAAGACCGGCCTGCTGTACGCCCACCTCAGTCCTGGGCTCTGAGTCAGACCGACTGGCTCCCACACTCACGGCCCAGTTTTGGTACCTGAATGGTCCCTTTGAGGCATCCCATCAGTTCTCAGGAAGAAGTCTGGCTGCTTCCACCCCATGGCCCTCCCTCCTGTGCTGGCCTCAGGAAGTTTCCTTATTTGGGGAAGAAGGCAGCCCACCCCCTACCCCACCCCTCACCATGCTCTCACCCAGGCTGCAGCTCTCGCTGCCCATCAGAGTCTGGAAAGCCATCCCTCTTCAGTTATGTCCCTTCTGAGATGGACTTGCTTCCACTCAATTCTAGGCGAGGATGCACCATGGAATGCACTGGGTAAGAGAACCAAAATAAATAATTTCTTCTGTGAGGTTTTCTGTTTATCTACTGGGATGGGCTGTGTGTAGTTTGCTACAGCTATTGGTATGAGAGGCTAAAACAGCCTGTGTGTCCTTGTTTTCATCTCCCCACTGTCTTTGGGTTTTCCCTTGACACTCCTGAGACATTTACTTCTTTTAGTTTTATTCCTGTTATTACACAGGGGCCCTACTGACATGGAGGTAAGGTGTTGGGGGAGCAGGACAGAGCAGGGAATCTGTAGTCCTGTGATTAGTTCTCATTGAGCCTATGCCCTGAGCTGTGACCTCCACAAGTGTGTCTCTTTCCCCCCACCCCAATTTGGGTGAGACAGAAGGGATTTCCCTTCTCCCAGGTTGGTTAGGCTCTGGTAAAATAATTTCTCATTAAAAAAACAAACAAACAAAAAACAACTTCCCCAAATGAAACAGAATGTTTTGGGTATATTTCAATAGAGTTATTTTCTCCTTTCCAGGCAGGAAGCATGAGGAGTTATCCTCTGAGGCCTTCATTCTGAGAACAGGACACGGTCCTGGAGGTAAAATGCATGAAAAAGAGCAGGGGGCCCCTCTGACTGGCCCCCTGGAGTTGTCACACTCGGACTTCCCCACGCTGAGATTTCCACTGGCCTCAGGGACCTGTTAAATCTGCCTGCCCTGGGGGTTGTTACAAAAGCGGGTTCTGCCCTGGGAGCTGTGACTCGCCAAGCCTGCCTGGCTGCCTCTCTGTGTTGGGAGCAGATTTTCCCCTCATTTTTCTGGGATCTAAGAAGTACAGTGGGATTGCAGCTCCCTCAGCTCTGGTGTTGTTTTCAGGACAGAAGGAGAAATTTCTGAGCTCCACACGAGCTGGAACAAAGGCTGGAATCCTCCCCTCCTCTGCCTCCGTGCAATAAGTTTCTGTGGTTCTAGCCGAGTTTCTGAAGATGTGGATTTAAACACACACATCCCAGCCCCTACAGGAGCACACAGTCCCATAAATCCCCCCAGTTTCCACTGGTAACTACTGAGCTGATGGGGACACGGGTTTCGGGTCCACAGAGGCCTGACTGCACTACTTGCTCCGTGGCCTATTAACGTGGTTGCTCTGGGTCTTGTCTGAAGTGGCTTGCTTACCGCACCTGTTACATGGGAAACACAAAATAAGTTCTAGAAACTTCACTTTTTCTCCCTCCAGGGCCTTCAAACATAGAAAGTATTAAGTGAACTCAGACGGCCTAGTCACCGCAATGAGGTCCGTCCAGCCTGGCTCTCCTGAGTGATGGGCACTGACTTGCACCTTAACTCGGAATAGTAGGGGAACCGCCTTCTTCTGACTGGGCCTCTCCCCACACCGGGCACGCCCTCAGCTGAGACGGTGTCAACTCCCCCATTGAGGTGTGTGCTGGTGGCTTCAGTGTGACCTGGCCCTGCCGGGATATGAACCTGCAGTGAGTGAGGTGGAGGGTCGGGTGGAGAGGGGTCCCTTCTGGGGTGGCAGGGGGCCCGGTAGCACCCAGCCCGGCCTGGTGCCTGGGGCTCCCTAACACCTCCTACAGCTCCTGGGTTGGCTCCGGTCCTGGCCAATCCATACACCCTCCCAGCATCTTCTCATTAAGTCCCTTTTTGCTTTTATCAGCGAGAGGTGGCTTCTGTTGCTTGTTCAGTGAAACAGTACATAGGGAAACCAGACTATTTCTAACATCAGTAAAATACCAACCTCAGTTATCTCGCCGGGCAGAACGTGCAGCACAAAGGCCTGCACAGGGCTGTGCGAACGGCTTACGTGAAGGGTCCTCATCATCTGTCTTCAGAGATGCAGAAGCTGGTGGTTCAAGTAAAACCTCAGGGAGGGATTGAGGAATCCAAAGCTGGTTGGTTTCAAAGGCTAACTGGTCAGACCAGACCCCTGAGCTGTGGTCAGAAGCCTAGCTCAACATCACTCAGACTCAGCACCATAAGTGCCAGGTGGGGGTGGTGGTGTTCCCTTTGCAGGCTCTCATTGGGGATTCACTGTAGTCCCTTAAATGCAGCAGAGATTCCAGCCCCCTTAGCCCCCACCCTGCGTGTTCCATGACACAAATCCCGGGAGTGTTTAATTTTCATCTTTGTTTAGGAGGATGAAGGAGGGGCAAGAGGAGACATAAATTCATACTGACTGACACAAGGTCACAGCCAGTACCTCCTCCTTGGAGAGATATGTGCTCCCAAAGTGGTGGCTGGGGGGCTGGGCGGAGACCCTCCACTGGTCCCAGAGGGACTCCCTCATCTGGCCACAACTGATGGGTTGGACAACAGATCCAGAGGGAGACAGAGCATCTTTCCTGGGAATTTGGAACTGACACACAGAAATCAAGTTCACTCATCTGGGGATTGGCGAGGGGCGGTGGTTGGAAGTCAAATGAAACCAGAGCATGAGAGAAAGTTAGAAGTGAAAGAGAGAGAGACAGAGAGACTGAGCTTGTGAGAGCAAATAGTCAGAAAGAAGGAAAACAATCAGGGGACAGAGGAATTCCAGCTCTTGACTGTCTAGTCTGTCCTAGCCCATCAACGACCCCGCGGGATGGTTAATAAAATTCCAGTTTTGCAGATAAGGATAAAGGCTGAAAGAGGTGGGGGCTGGGTTTGGGTGCACAGTTAATTCAAGTGCCGCTGGACCCCTCATTTCCCATTGCCTGAAGGCACTGTAATCCTCACTGGGACCCCTGCGGTCCCCTGACAGCCCAGCACCCTGATCAAATGGCCCCTGCGGGAGTGGGAACCCCTCTGAGCGTGAAGAGTTCCCTGAACCGAGATGCCATGCATCAGCAGGCTCCTGCACACCCCAGGTTAACATCTCCCCAGCTGTGCAGTCTCCCGACCCACTTCCCTCCCTGCCAGGCACCCCTTCCTTACCACCGAGTGTACTGCAGGAATTCAGACACAGGGATGCCCAAAGCAACACGAGCCCACCGGCTATACAAACAGCAGACTCCCAGCCCCACCTGGGTTCCGAGGGGACAGTAGGCGTCCTCAGCTTCCATGTGTCTAAGACAATCTTCTTCAGCTGGAGGTTATAGAGAAAAATAAAAGGTCCAAAACATAGTTCAGTGAGGAATTCCTCCAAGGACCTGACTCCAGAGACTACAACCAGGGGTCCCTACCCCCCGGACTTGGGGTGAAGGTGGATTATTGATCAGCACAACCTCCGGTGGCCCAGCTCCTCAACTTGGCTGCCCAGAGTGGGCTGGGGGAATGGGTAAAGCCAGGGCACTCAGGAAGAGCACAGAGGACCTGATCTCCCCTCTCCGCACTTGTAAACCCTTCCTCAAATCTCAAGGCATCTGACAGAGAGCAGCCACCACAATAAGGAGATGCTCCCATTTCTTCACTCACTCCAGTCTGTTCACTTACGTGCTGAGCATCCACTGGGTCCCAGGACATGACACATAGGATGGCCGATGGGACAGGCTTGGTCCTTCCCCCTGGACCCTGTTCAATCTGATGGAAGAATGATCACTCATAAAGAGTTTTTCAAAATTATACAGAGACCAAAGACAAACTGCAGAGTGAACCAAATTTAAAAATATATATGAAGATCCCCCAGTCTCCCCGCCTAAGGTTAACAGCATAAAGCAAAAAGATGTTGCCTTTGATCACCAAGGAAGTTGTCACCCCCTCTCAGGTGGAAAGGACAGTTATTCTTTGAGCAGGACACAGAAGTGCTCCATCGGATTGGACCAGGGCATCTACAGTCATTCAGCAAATGTGTATAAGCTCCTACTACGTACGGGAATCTCCTAACTAGACCAATTCACAAGGTTCTCGGGCTTTATCAGTCAACAAAATAGACATGACTCCCCATCACTGGGGGCTCAGAGTTTTAGTAGAGGAAACAGGCAGCATGTTGGGGGTAGTAAGAGCTTGGAAAAATTAAAAAAAAAAAAAGAGTGATATGAGCAAACTCCGGTGATGGCGGTGGGGTGGGAGGCAGGCAGGAGGGAATAAGGCAATCCTGGCAGATCTCACGGAGTAATGAACTTGAAGCAGAATAGATCCGGAGGAAGAAGGAAGAGCCGGAGTCAGAGGCCCCCTGAGTGAGGGGGAGAGTGTGGGCAGAGAGGCAGAGCACGCCGGGTCCTGAGGCCTTTGTGATGACTTTGGCTCCTAATGAAATGATGACCCGTTTAGTGAGTTTTGAGGGGAGGGGTGATATAGTCCAACTTAAGCTTTTGTGTTTGTGTTTTTTTGTGGGAGGTAATTTATTTATTTTAATGAAGGTGCTGGGGATTGAACCCAGGATCTCTTTTTTTTTTTTAACATTTTTTATTGATTTATAATCATTTTTGAACCCAGGATCTCTTGCATGCTAAGCATGCGCCCTACCACTGAACTAAACCCACCCCATCAATGTATGTTTTGCAGGCTCCCTCTGACTCTGTGTGGATGAGAGATTGTAGGAAAGCAAAGATGGAAACAGGAGGCTATTGGTGTCCAGGAAGGGCTGAAGGTGGCTCTTAGGAGGGCGGGGAGCAGGGAGCAGGTGGTTAATGAAGACAGAATACCCAGAATTTTCTAACAAGCTGGATTTGCTGTCTGTGTGTGTAAGAGAAAGACAGAAAGAACATTGTTCCAACATCTGGACCTGGACAATGGGAGGGATGTCCTCTCCATCCACAAGGGATGGGACAAGGTGGGGCTGAGCAGGTGGAAAGGGGCTGGTATCAGCTCAGTTCTTCAATGTCATGGTTAAGGTGTGTATTACATATTGCCACAGAAATGCCTAATAGGTAGAGGAGTCTGTTTTCTTTTTCTTTTTAACATTTAAAAAATATAATTTAAATGTATTAATTGTATTATGTGAATGATTTGGGAAGTTTGTTTCATGCCAAGGTATATGTTATATATAGCCAAATGGAAAATATATCAGAAAGGGGAGAAATGAGGGCTTTCACATAAACTGACTGTCCATAATGTAGGTAAAATTTCAATAAAACCAGTGTTCAGTGAAAAAACCTCATCTTGGTGTTACATAAAAATAAATGAAAAAGGACTATGTTAATGTATCATTATTTCATGTTACATAATAGCCCCAAACAAACACACTGTTTAACTATGAGGCTTGTAGAAATGCTATTCGCTTTTTCCACATAAATACAGAAATGCAGAAAGGTTCTAAGTTAGAATAAGCATCTTAGTGGAAATAATACAGATTTGAGCATTTTACATGATGTATATATTTACTGATACAAAATTTGGAAAAGTAATTACATAGTAGAACATATGTATGAATGTGAAAGCAAGATTAATGAAAGAAAAAGAATGTGAGTCTCAGGGATAAAGGTCCAGATGGAAAGGGCAAATCAGGGAGTTTTGGAGAAATCGAGAAATTGATGGCATGCCACTTTCCAAGGCTGGGTTGCTTCCACCAAAGGAATAGCAGAGAGAGAGATGAGAGGCCCAGGAGCCAACCCTGGGGCACACCCACAGTGTATGTTTGGGAAAAAGAGGAGACATTGGCAAAGGACCAGCCAGTAGACCAAAAGCAGAAAACAGACTGAGCGATGGGCTGGAGTTTAAGTGAAGCAGGAACACGGGGGAGGAGGGATGGAAGAGCTGGGTCAAATGCTGCCGAGGGTCTACTCATGATGAGGACTGAAAATTGACCACTATATTTAGCAACGTGTGGTCACTGATGGCCTTGACAGAGCAGTTTCCATAGAGCGAGGGATCAGGGGAAGAGCCAGAGTGGGTGTAAAAGGGGATGGCTCAAGAGAAGATGCAGACAGTGAGTTTAAACAACTCCTTAAATATTTGCTGCAAAGACACAGGGTGGCAATTGGTGGGGGTGAATTAGGGTCAAGGAGTGCTGTTTGTTTCTTTTAAGAAGATGGACGTTTATATACTGATGGGAGCCAACTAGCAGGAGAACAAAATAGATGAGGTAGTGAAAGAGAGGATGGTTTTGGGAGTGACAACCCAGAGAAGATGGGAGGGATGGGGCCCTGGGGACTTTTCGAGGAATTGGCTTTCGATGTTACCTGTAATAAGAGGTGGGGCACCGAGAGTGAGGTCACAGACAACACTAGGTGAGCGGATGTGCTGGGAGTTGCTTGTGAAACTTCTCTTCTGTTGGCTTGTTTGCTTGTTCAAAGTAGAAAAGTAACCTTATCAGCTGAGGGATGAGGAGGAAGAAAGAGTTACTGGAGCCATGAGAAGAAGATAAGAAAGAGCCTTCCAGGGAGAATGGGACAGTGAAAAGAGCAGGGGGAGATGGGGGAGTGCACTCCCAGAAAGTTACATTTTCTCTTTGACGTCCCCAAATGTGTGATGTGTGATTACCCTTCCTGCTGTCTACGAAATAAAAATTAAGTATGGTTCAGAGGAAATGCTATTTCATTCTAAGAGGCTACCTGTTTCTCAGGAATGGCCATCTTAAACTGCAAATATTACAAAAAATGTTGAAAAGATGAACCTGTGTACCTAAAATCCCCTATTTTCTATTAATCTGGTTACTATTTAATTCCCCTATCAATAACTCATAACCAATACTGCCATGATGGAGGTACACTGATGCTTAAAAGGAAATGAGATCTGTATCCTTTTCCTAAATTCCATGGCTTCCTTAATATACAGTTCCCCTTGGAATTTAGGAATGTCTGGTATAAGAAGTGAGAAACAGTTTGAGAAAATCCCGGCTCAGAATTACACAGCACAACCGCATCTCAGAAGTATATACAGCCGTAAAGAATTTTAGAAGCAAAACTCCGTAACTACTCTTAAAGACTTTTGCAAACCTGGGCCTGCCCAGATGTTTCCAAACTGGAAAGGGACTCCAATCACTTGCCTGGTACCGGACCAGAGGCTGACCAGCCTTTTCTGTAAAAGCGAGAGAGTAAATATTTTCAGTTTTGCAGATCATTTTGTTGTAACCATGCAGGTCTGCAATAAGAAAGCTAAGAGCACTGGGAGACAGGAAACAAATGGGCATGCCCACACCCTCCCTTCCACTCAGGGCAGCTTCTCTGTGGTGGGCAGTTTTGCCACAATAACTTGTTTCTTTGTTTCCATTGGTTTCTTTTTTTCCACCTTACTGCTCAAGCTCAGAAATTCAGGTGGTCCTGGTCCTTCAGCATCCATGCAGAGAGAAGGCTGAGTGGGGTTGGGAACCCCACCTGATGGAGAAGAGAGATTGCTGGGAGGGACACTACGGCGGCCACCATGACACGAGACAATCACACCTTCTGGGGTGAAAGGGAATGAAGACAAGGGAGGGACAGAGCAGTGGGACCCCTAGGTCGCCTGCCAGGCTTTCTCTCCCTCCACAGCCACCCTGGGTGCCTGGGGGGTGTTGGGATTCAGCTACGGTGATTAGGCTGAAGGGACTCAATATAAAGGACCATCCAGCTCCTCACTAGGTTCCAAACGCAGCCCCTCAAAGTCCACCCTCTGAGTTTCTGGAACTCAGCTGGAAGAATAAATGAGCAGGCCAGATCCAGAGCCCAAGCCAAACACGACGGTAGTCACGTGGGGTTGTAACCCCATGCTCAGTGGTAGGGGACGCCTTGCAAATCTGCAGAAATCCCTGTTCCACCTCATTCCTGGGGGAAACCCCAGATCTCCTTCTGCTCTGTCTGTTCTTCTCTTGATGCTATTGTCCTGGATGGATGCAGAGTCTTTGAACCTGGCCCTCCAAACGTACATAAGCAGCCTGTTCGATAAAACAAATTATGCACTTTTTCACATTTGCCAGTTTTTTGATTCCAGAAATTTTGCGGGACTCATTCTCACAGTCTCCTGTGCCCCCACCACTTGGTGGCCCTCTGCTCATGGAAACACCATTTCCCACAACTGCACCCTGCCTCCCAGCTGGTCAGAGGGGAAAGTCCCACAAAGACACAGGTGTTTGTGAGGATCCTGTCCCCAAGCAGAAAGCCTACTCCTGGAGCCACGGACAGGGATCTGGCCTCCTGAGCCGCTCAGCTCTAATTCAAAGCCTAAACTGGGGGCCCCGAACATTGCTGAATGACTTTCTGAGTCACCTGGACTGGAGGGGCCTGATTTTTCTTTCCAGGAATGGATGTAGTGCAGCCTCCATTTTCAGGGCTGATATTGACGATGGATCTAGTTCCCCCCACTGCACCGCAGGAAGGAGAGGCCCTTCCATCCCACAGCTTGGAAACCCAGCCCAGGTAAGTTCTGAAGCAGTGTATTGCTGCCAGGTCCAGTATCCCTGCAGAGTGGCCTCTGTCCCTGAATGAGCCCCTTACCTGGGCCTTTTCTGCCCCGACACAACCACACCCCAGTCTGTGCCAGAGATCTGGGGCTCTGTGTGTCCAGGGCACACAGTTGGGACCTGAGCCAGGTGTCCACTGGGCCTCAAGGGGGAGAGGTCTGCCTCTGCATCAGGGGAAGGTGATCTCTCATGGCTGGCAGGACGCTCTCAATATGGACCTCCAGGCGCCCAGGGAGCAGTTTCCCTGCAGGTGTTAGAAGCCATCATCAGGAGGGCAGGCCCCTCTTTGTGCAGACCATCCCGCAGTGCTGGGCCCACGTGCTGACCACAGAAACCTACATGTCCCCAGGTTACCCCAGGCAACCTCACAAATTCGTCACTTGGTGACCTGGGTACCACGGGATCATTGGCCATCCCATGAGGGTGGTCCTTGAAGGCATGGACTCCAGGTGCTCCCGTTAAGAAATCCCCCTGGGTTTCTGTGGTCACAGAGCCCACACCAGAAGATTCTAGTCCTGCAGTGACCACCACAGCAGTCACCTCCCCTGTGCATGTCCAGGAACAAATGACAGCAATTTATTGCCAGGAATCGTGATGAACAAGGGGGTGGGATTCCATACTAGTTTTAGGATCCTGGTAACTCACTCTGCACCCCAAAAAGCATCCATGAGAAATGTGTTTATTGGGATATCTGTGCCCCTAGAAGAGCTGTTCCTCAGGGCTCCTGGGACCCTCCAGCCCCTCTCAAGGTTCTCAGAGCTTGGGTCTAAATTTCTATCTCCCTCCTTTGGTGTACAGCCACCTGTGTCTCGTGATCACAGGTCACTTTATTGCATGACTTGGCATGTTCTTAGTTCTCGTCCTCCACCCCTGCACTAGACTCCCACGATGTTCCCACTGACCCTTGGCTCCCTGGGTGGGTCAGGGGGCCCTAAGTCTGCACCCTTCACTCTCCTCCTCTACCCCCAACTCTGAGGCCACCCCTAGGTGGACTGGAAGGTGTTTGTAAATGAGTCTTACACAAGGACATGACTGGACAAAGCAGGGCTCCACCCCCGGAAAGCACACCTGCTCCCTTCTCTGATGAGGACCCCACAGCCCCACATTGCCTCCAGGAGTCTACTCAGCACACAGTCCCCCAGTTCTGGGCAAGGCGTCTCCCTGGAATCCTTGCTTCCAGGCAGAGTCTCTCTGTCCTTCTGAGTTTAGAGTTGTTCCCATGTTCCTGAGCACCAAGGTGCCCAGCACAGACCCTTCACTGACCTGGAGAGACAAGGAAGATATGTGGCCACAGGTATCACAGGACACACCTGCTGGGACCCCAGGCCAAAGGGCCATCCTTCTGCCTTCTCAGGTGTGGATCCCGTGGTACCTTTTTGCAGGGGGCCCAAATGGGGAGTGGGGCCCAAAGCAGTTCATGGGGCTCTCTGGGCAGGGAAGACTTGGGCCAGGCAGCCTTGCCTGGTTTCCCTCCTGGGGCACTCTGAAAACTCCTGCTCCTCTGGCTGTGGCTGGAGGCCCCCCAAACTTCAGGGCGGGGCCCTTTCTCTCAGCCTCCACTGCCTCCAAAGCCACGCTGGAGCTGGCATGGGGAAAGAGCTTTCTTGCCCTCTTGTGGCCAAGCTGCCAGAGGTGGATGCTGCGGGGAACTGGAAAGAGTTAGCAGTTGCTCAGATGTGAGTGGTTAGGCAATTTGACACCCTGTCAACTAGCCTTAAACATTGGAAAGAGGGCTTTCCCGGGAAAGCTGGAAGTTACTTTCAGTAATTTGTTTAAAGATTTCTTTTTTTTTCCCTTAAGGACTCATAAAACCTCTCCCAGGTCATTCCTGGTATGGACCATTATCCAGGGATCAATCGGGAAATGCAGGAGGAGAGGGGTGGGGGTAGGGGAGAGGGTAGGGGAGATCAGAGCCCACAGAGAGGAGATGCCCCTCCTAGGAGCCACAAACTGGGCAGTGGCTGCTGGCATCCAGCTCTCCTGTTCTCAGGCCCATTTCATCTGTGGGGTGTTTCCAAAAGAAACAATGGTGGAAGGGCCATGGAGGACCCCTAGACCTCCCAGAATAGACAGGGGGAGCAGAGTCACCATGCTGGCCCAGAGCTTGGAGACAGACCTGCAGTGGAGACCACAGGTCTTCTGAGAAGCCAGTTTTGAAATAAAGGCAGTATGCGCTGGAATACCCATTTCGAGCAATTGCTTCATCATAGACATGTAATTTACATAGTTCTTCTCACCACGAAACTGTTCCCAACACGCTACATGAATGACGGCTTCAACACACATTCATTTCTGAGATGTGAACAAGTGTAGAGCCGCTCTTTCGTCCAGCATAATGGGCATGGTTACACCTAGGAAAGCTTACCAAGATTTCTCAGCAACAGCCAATTTCGAAATAAAGGCAGTGTGCGCAGGAAAAGCCGGTTGGAGTGAGGGCTTCCCCATACACATGTAAGTTTTATAGTTCCCCTCACCATGAAACGCTGTTCCCAACATGCTACATGCATGAAGGTTTTGACACACATTCAGTTCTAAGAAGTTAGCATGTGGAGAGCCGCTCTTTCATTCAGCATAAAAGGCCTGGTTACACCCAGGAAGATTTACTCAGATGTCTCAGCTGGTTCCTTCACCCAGATTCAAAATAAAGGCCGTTTTTGCTGGGAAAGCCTGTTGGAGCATGTTCAGAGCTGTTTCGGGCTCTGTCCCAGCTGGAGGGTGCAAACCCCAACCTCCAGAATGAGGGACCAGGACCCCACCGGCCAGGTGGTGTTGCCTTTGCTGGGGAACAGTGATCTTTGGGTTAGATATTTTGCAGCTCTCTCTAAAACCTGTTTTGACTTAAGTTTGCATCATAGTCACCAGTTTCAGGGCAACAGAAAAAGCATATCCTACATCCCTTTGCACTGAAATCTTCCCAAAAGAGCAAATATTTGCCCATGAAAATACCAGCTGCTCTTCTAAGGCCCCCTAAATACCCAGCAGTGTGGCCGGTGCACTCTTGATCAGGAACAGGATGAGAGGGACCAGCGGTCTTCCAGCAGGCTTGGCCTGATGTGGCAGCTGCGCTGTGGGTCCGTGGTGGGAGGGCCATGCAGGGAATCCTGTTTGAGGGGCCTCTGTGCACGTCTGCATTATGCTCTGAGGTTTCATACAAAGCTCCAGGCATCCTAACTGGTCAGATACAGCCCCCACCCTCGGGCTGGAACCACCAGGACCTCAGTACCTGTAACAGGGACGGTGCCCGGTGTGGGGAGAGGTCATGGGACACTCCGGGGGCAGGGGTAGTGGTGCTGGGGAAGGCAGGGGGTGCAGTGAATGGTGGAGGGAGCAGGGTCCCTTGCTTGGGGGTGAGAGTTCTTGGGGAGACCACAGAGCATGGCACACACAATCCCCACCCCATACCCCAAATTCCTAGCCCCGCCAACACAGGGGCTTTTCTGAACACTCTCACCGTGGCTAGCCTGTAAGACTGCACCTAACCCGGCATCTGGCACCCCTGCCCTATCTCCCCTCTTAGGACAGATCCCGTCTCCTTGGAAACTGCCCAGCAGCGTGAATTCAAGGCCGGCAGCGGGCCTGGAGGATCTGCACTTCAGGTGCCCTACCTGGCCAGCCGTTTGTGCCTTGGCTCAGTCCTCTATCTTGCCCAACGGCAGCCTGGGTCCACGTCCGGTGCAAGGGGAGGCCGCGGAGCCCAGGCTGAGCCACACACACGGACAGGTGAGGGTGCCCCCGCCCCGCTGCCCCACCGCCCCGCAGCCCCGCCCACTGGTGGCAGCACCGCCCCAGCATCCGGCCGGCGCCAGCTGCAGGTGAGGACGTCTACTCGGCACCGCCCGCCCCGGCCCCGCCCAGCTGCCCCATAAGCCTCCCCCCAGCCCCCGTCCTGGCCGAGCCCTGGCTCCCATTGGCTCCGCAATTTCTGCCCTCTCACGTCTAGCCTCGGGAGGACACAGACGCAAGCGCTAGAGGAGGGCCCCGCGGCGTTGCCATGGCTACATGCGCCGCGCTCTGCGCGGGCCGGTGTGAGCTTCTGGGGCGGGCAGCGGGCTCCGGAAGTGTGCAGCTACCCGGGACCATGGCGGTGCTTGCTGCTGGGGCTGGCGGCTTGCTCGCCTGGGCGACTAGTTCTTGCCTGGTCAGTCGGAGGCCGACATCCTGTCTGGGGCGGCGTCCCACAGACGGTAAACGTACGGCCGCGCCGTTGGCGGGGCCAGTGGACATGGACCGGGGTGGGATCCGGGTTGGTGTGGCTGCCGGGGAGGCGCTGTGGTGCCAGGGAGCGGGTTGGGGCGGGGAGGACAGGGCTGGGGCACAGCCTCGGTCTTTCCTCCCCCTCGGGCACTGGGGCTGGGACCGCGAGTCCGGGTAGCCCTGCTTGGCCGCGGCCTCCCAGAACCCCCGGGAAGGGCAGGCGGAGGACCTGACTTTTATGAAGCGGGGCCTTATCCGGGTTTTGAAGAGCCCCAGAATCAGATGTTGGAATGGGGTGGTTTATCAGCCTTGTTTATCTGCAGGGAAATTTCAGTTCCATCCAGATGTTGGCTCCTTCGGTAAAACTCAGGAATAAGACAAGGGTCATTGCCGATTAGCAGTTATCTAGGGCTTGACTCAAAATAGACTGTGCGGGGTGTAGGGATGGTAGATGGGCCTTCCCTCTCAAAGTTGGCAGTCTTCTGGGATTAGAGGCCCCAGTTGAGGATTACATCTTCATCTGCGGTAATGGAGGTTGTGGGAACATTAACACAGAGAAGGGAGGAGTGTGGCTGCGATAACTCATTAAAGAAGCCAGGACCCTTGCCTGGCTCTTGTGTAGGAGAGTCTCGCCTAGGGTAGGGCAGCAGTTATCAAAGTGTGTCTGAGGCCCCTGAGATGCAAGACTATTTTGATAGAAACGCCGGTATGTCACCTGCCTTTTGCACACTCTTGCACTCCCGAGTTTCCTGTGGGGATTTCCAGGGAAAACCTGGTCTGTGATATCACAAAACAGGGAATTTAGAGGCAGATAGAATTCAGAACTCACCAGTCCAAAAGAGTTTTGCAGAAATTAAAATCACTGCTCTTCTTCTCATTAATGATTTTTGTTTAGAAAAATATACTTATTTTTTGCTTAAGAGTATTAATGGTAACATGTAGTAGGTTGTTATTATTTTTAAGTGAAATCATAAGCATTTTTTAAAGTTCTTATTTAAGTTCTAACACAGGAACTATTGATAGATTTAACCCACATAAACAGCAGCCTTTTGGAATCCTCAGTAATTAAGAGTGTACAGGGGTCTGTAGGCCAAGAAGCTTGAGAGCCCCTGGAGAACGTGTGCTCAGGTACTAGTCAGGTACTTAGCGTTGTTAGACAGATGCCAAGATGTCTTCTGCATGTGCTCCCGGACTCGAAGTAATTGGCCACATGGAGACGGGTGGGCAGTGCCTCCACTATACAAACCAGAAGCTGCTGAATGTGTCTGGATTGTAGGCCATGGGCTGTGCAGGGATTCCCGTTGTATCTGTTCTATCTAAGCCGGGATTCCTGTGCAGAGGCTTGGCCCTGAAGACCCGCTCTCCTTTGCTCCCTGCCAGGTACCTTCTGTGTGACGTCAACCCTCCAGAGGGCTTCAGCCTCCATAGGAGCGTCTGTATCCACATCGCCTTCCTCCTGAAGACCCTGCTGAAAATGGAGGAATCGGTGCTGGTGATACCCCCTTGGGGCCGCCTCTACCATTGGCAGAGCCTGGACATCCACCAGGTCCGGATTCCCTGGTCTGACTTTTTTGATCTCTCAAGTCTCAACAGAAACATCCCTGACACTGAGTACCAACCGTTCATTGCAGGGGAGATGGTGATCGTTTAACTGGGGCCAGACGGTTGTTGTTCTGGTTCTGATGTGAACATCAGGCCATCTTGCTTCGGGCTTGTCGGTCTGCTAAGGGGTCCTGCTCATGTTTCCCGCACTGCAGGTGAATTTGGTCTTTCCATAGTTTTTCTCAGGAAATAGATCTGAAGTGTATGAGATATGTGTTCCCTCCGCTCTGAAAATCCTGGCCTCCTGGTGAGATGGAGCGGTGACAAGAAGGCCACTGCCACACAGGCCTTGTCTAAGGAGGACTCGCTCCCTGGGCAGTAAGGGCCATTCTTACCTGAAGGAAAACACGATGTGTGTGTAGCATGGGCCACGTGCTGGAGACGGTATGTAACCTCTCATTCAGTATAATTTGGTCCTGCTCAAGCTTCCCATTTTACTTTCCGTAAGAGGTAAGAGTTGAAGATTTTCTTTGAATAAAGGTATTTAGAACTTATCTTTTTCTTTAATTGAAATGTGGTTGATTTACAATGTTTTGTTAGTTTCAGATATACAGCTGTTTTGTTAGTTTCAGGTATACAGCATAGTGATTCAGTTGTACATATACATAATCTATTCTTTTTCAGGTTCTTTTCCATTAAAGGTTGCAAGATACTGAATATTTTCCCCTGTGTTCTGCAGTGAATCTTTGTTGTTTGTCTATTTTACATATAGTAGTTTGTAATTGTTAATCCCAAACTCCTGTTAGTTTTCTAAGTCTGTGAGTGTGTTTTTGTTTTGTAAATAAGTTCATTTGTATCATTTTTAAAAATTCCACATACAAGTGATATCATATGATACTTGTCTTTCTCTGTCTGAGTTATTTCACTTTAGTGTGATAATCTCCAGGTCCATCCATGTTGATGTAAATGGCATTATTTCCTTCTTTGTTATGACTGAGTAATATTCTTCTATATCTAAATTCTACATCTTTATCCAATCATCTGTCTGTGGGTGTTTAGTTTGTTTCTATGTCTTGGCCATTGTAAGCAATGCTGCTGTGAACATTGGGGTGCAGGTATATTTTGGAATTAAGGCTCCCTCTGGATATATGCCCAGGAATGGGATTGCTGGATCAAATGATAAGTCTTTTTTTAGTCTTTTGAGGACTCACCATACTCTTTTCCACAGTGGCTGCACCAAACTACATTCCCACCAACAATGTAGGAGGGTTCCCTTTTCTCCACAGCCTCTCCAGCATTTGTGGTTTGTGGATGTTTGAATGGTGGCCATTCTGACTAGTGTGAGATGATAACTTATTGTAGTTTTGATTTGCATTTCTCTGATAATTAGCAATATTGAACCTTTTTTTCATATTCCTATTGGCCATTTGTATATCTTCATTGGAGAATTGCTTGTTTAGTTGTTCTGCCCATTTTTGGATTGGGTTGTTTATTTTTTTTTCTTATTAAGTTGTATGAACTATTTATATAGTCTAGAATTTAAGCCATGTTCAGTCTCATCTTTTGCAAAAATTTTCTCCCATTCCATAGGTTGTCTTTTTGTTTTGCTTATGGTTTCTGTTGCTGTGAAAAAGCTGATAAGTGTAATTAGGTCCCATTTGTTTATTTTGTATTTTATTTCTGTTGCTTGGGTGTATTGCCCTAGGAAAACATTGGTGAGATATATATCAAATAATATTTTGCCTATGTTTTCTTCTGAGAGATTTATAGCGTCTTGTCTAATGTTTAAGTCTTTAAGCAATTTTGAGCTTGTTTCTTTTTTTTTTTTTTGCGACTCTATTGTATGCTTTCGATTTGTGGTTATCTATTTTTTCAAGTATATCAACTCATTACTATATCTATTTCCTTTAGACTGATAATCACGTAGGCTCCAACACATCCTAAGAATAATGAGAAAAAAAAAAGAAAGAAAGAGAAAAAAATCTATCTTTTCATGCTACCGTCTCCCATTACCACCTTTTTGTATTTTGATGTAATTTTTCTTTTTTCCATCTTCATGTTTATTGTCTTGTAACTCGTTATTGCATTTCCAACTATGGTTTCCCGTTTGTATAGCATCCTGCTTTCTTTCTGTTTAGAATAGAAATTTTAATGTCTCGGTTTGGTTCAATAATGCTGAATTATCTCCCCACTCCCCTCCCCCCCTGCGTCTCTGAATCCTCAGTGCAGGGAAGCCAAACCATCCTTGCCTTCATCGGTTCTGGGAAAGCAATCTTCATAGTGGGAAAGAAAACATTGAAAAATAATATTCTGTGTGTTGCTTTCTACCCTTGCCCAGAGAGTGAGAATCACCTCTGAAGGCGGAGGAAGAAAGTTGGAGGTGCGGGGCACAAAGTCTTTTGTCCTTTTGCTACTGAAAAAATGATTGCTTTTGTAATTAGTGATGATGCACTTTAAATTGGTGAGATCGAGATTCTACAGCTTCAGCGCCTGTGAATAACCAGCCGGGAGAAAGCTCTCAAGGGCCCCTGCAGTGGGAAAGGCAGCCCCTCTGAGCACCTGTTGTTCTGTATTCTTCCTGACTCCACAAGGATTTGCTACGCACCGCACCGTGCAGGACGATGCAGTTACCCGAGGTGGAGGACAGGGAGACCCCTGCTGGGTGGAGAGCCACAGGAGCCCACATTTGAAGGACAAAGTGAAGAGTAGTGGGGCGGGCATAGGAGGAGAGGATGGTTGAGACCCAGGATGGTGTCCTGGAGTCCAGCAGGCGAGGCTGGCGGGGCAGATGGGGCCCTGGGGCATGGGCAGTCCTTGAGGGATCTGAAGCAAAGATATGAACCAAGAGACTGGATTCGTGTGGGCGTACAGCGCCCCCTGGATGCCGCGGGGCAGTGCAGCAAGCCCAGGAGGAGCGGGCAGTTCCCCAGAGTTGGGTTGACAGGTCACAACCAATTCACTGGGGACCGAGAGGTACCGAGATTTTGTTAAATTTTTGTCCCTCTTCCTGGAAAAAAGCTGCTTCCTGTTGAATAGCCTGTGTCGTTAGTGAGAATTAAAGACATGAAGCAACATTTCCTCAAAAGTCATCCATTGTGTAGTTGTTAATAAGGGTCAAATGCAGACTTCAATAGACTAAATCAAACATTCATCATCGGATTTTAAAATCCTTTAAAATAAAAATTCTTGCTGTCTTTGTTCTTCATTTCAGGGTTCACTTGGTGATAATAATAGTAAACAAAGCAACAGCAAACCCTTACAGAACTCTGTCCTGCTGTTCCAGGAACTCTGTGTTCACGACAACCCAATGAGGTGGCACTTTACAGGAAGGACAGTCATTAATCACACAGCTAGCAAATGGCAGACCTGGGACTTGAACCCAAACTGTCTGGCCCCAGAGCCCCCTCTCAGGCCTTTCACTGCAGCTCATCACTTGGCATGCCTGACACAGGCCAGCATTAAGGAGCAGCGTGACCTTGGCCAAGGCTGTTTCACTGCTTGGTCTCTGTTTCCTCATCTGTAGAATGGGGGTATGGGCAGTGAATTCTGTGAGCTCAGTGGTCAATTCCTCCAGCTCTGCTATTCTACTGCTTTAAGTTAATTTATTAAGTATCTGATCCTCTGAATGGGCCACACTGGAGCTTTGCTAGGACCTGGGTTACGGAGAAAAGTAAGATCAGCCTGCTTCTCCAAGGAGCCTGTCTCCCTCCACGGGAAACAGCTGCAAGGCCCAGGTTCCCTCGCTGGCGGACGGGGGCTGGGCAGGAAAGTCTGATAGAAGATGGAGGCAGAGCCCCTCCGAGAACAGTGTTGGCCACACAGCTCTCAAGAACGGGAGCGTCTGTCCAGGCTGCTGAGAGGGGTGTCCTCGTGAGGCCAGCAGCCCCCCCCAAATTAAGCCCTCAGGACAAAGATCCAGCCAGCCCTGCAGTGTCACCATAGAGCCAGTCCATCCTCATCAATGTGCCCCTTTGCTACTTTGTCCTGGGGCCTCTCTTTCCCCTACACCCAGAAGACTCTTCTCCCTCTCTTTTCTGAGTGTCCCCTCACTTCACCCGTGGTCCCTGCTTCCTGGCCCACCATCTCTGGAGTTGACACTTTGCCCCCTCACACCCCCCGTTTGATAAGGAGCCTGGGTTTGCCTCCTTGTGCTCACTTTCCCCTTTCAGATGATTGCTCCTACTCTCCTGGGAGCACCTGGAAAACCCAGATCCTTTCCTAGCAGTGCCTGCCACCCTGGCCTCCCTGCTCATCTGCCTCAGTCAGGAGCACCTGGACCACCAGCTCTGTATTGCCTCGCCTCCTACCATCAAGACGTCAAAGTTCATTCTCCCTCCACCACCCAGTATGTTCATTTTAGGGTCTTCTTCACCGTCAGCCTGAGCCAGCCACCCCCCATTCACCCTACCCACGGGCTCATACCCGGGTGTGTCTCCACCCCAGGTCTAGCCTCTCTCTTTTAAGTGCCCACCTCTAGCCATCCAGCTGCTTCTCCACCAGCCTCGTTGGCCCTCATTCACCCTCACTAAGGCATCATGCACTGACTCCTCTGCTTTCCTGCCTGTCCACATTCCTCTTACTTCCACTACCCCACCTTCCAGCTCTGCATCCACAGTCAGCACTCTCTTTATGACAGACAAAACCCCCTTGAGCCTTGACCTTTTCAGTTCCTCACCAGGCCGACTTCCATCTCGGTTCACCCAGCTCTATTTGTTCTGAGCCTGCAGGCAGCAGGCTCTCCCAGCACAGGTTTCTAAGACTACAAATCAATGCCCACCGTGTTGCCACTGCCAGGCAATCCTCCAGGATTTCTCTAGTGAGCACATTTCCCCACTTATCACTCAGTGGTGTCAACATTCTCTGCTCTCTGCACACCTCTAAGCTTCCCTCTGTCTCTTCCCTGACTCCCATCAGATGGTCTTCCCTCCTGCTTCAGAGAGAATGACATGTCACTGGAAAGGAACTCGCTCACCTGCAGCAAATCTTCTCACCTCATCTTTTATCTGTCCCTCTCCCACCTGGACTCTAGCTGTAGTTCTTAATTCAGTGAGATTAGTTGACATATATATACACAGTTAAAAGCATAGCACACTATCGCCTACCTTCTAGGGCTTATGTTTCAATTTAACATAGAGTGGGTGATTCATCCACTTCGCTGCATGTACCTGCAGTTCATTTGTTTTAACTGATCTTAAGTGTTGTGTGTGTGAAAGTAACACAAGGCAAGGGTAAGCCAGGATTCAGGATGCTGGTTACTTCCTGTGAGAAGAGGCCAAGTGCAGGTTAGGACACAGTATGTCACTGTCAATAGTCCTGTTCTGATGCTGGGTGATAGGTTCACAACTGTTTCTTATAATATTAATTTTAATACATAAATACTTCTCAAAGGCACCTAAGGTGAGATTGTGTCATGAACCAAGGCATACAATGTGTAATATTACATCATTATTGTTATGTAATCTTGTTATAAAATATATTAATCATAATCCTACATTTTTATGTATTATATATTATATAGATGCATGAATTATATATTATGTTTATAAATACCTACATACGTATTATATACTATCTGATAATAAATAAACAGAACATATTATGGTAGTATATCTACTATTATGTATTATTTAATAAATAATAACATACTGTATCCTGTTATATGGCATGGCACCTAATCTTTAATCAAATAAAAATATGCCACTATATGTAATGGTAATTAATAAAATTAAATGAAAAAGCCCGCAGCTTTTAACGCCAACACCGCTTCAGCTGTCACTATCTTTTTTCTTCCCTTTCATGGCCGAGGTCCTCACAGTGCTATCTGTTCCCCCTTTCATCTCCTTGTCCTGAGCCTTCCTCTTCCTCCCATCCCATGCTGCCTTCTGCCCCGTGGCCCCTCTAGTCACCAGCGGCCTCTGGGGCACTGATTTTCGGAGATGGTCTCAGGCCCCTGCTCACCTGCCTGTCCGCTGCCTCTGCCACCGCTGGTGGGGGCGGGGTTGGGGTCAGAATGCACCTCTTGTCCTGGAAGAGAACACAGCACAGACTGTGACCAGCAGCAGGTGTGGCCGGGAACTGCAGGACTGGGGGGAGAGCCAGACTGTCTGCATCCAGACCGGGGGCTCTTGGAGTGTGAAGAAGCCCAGTCCTCACTGCCCCTGAAGTGAGGAAAACACCCTCAGGTGAGTTAAAGTGCTTAAGACCTAGGTCTGTTGGCTGGAAAAGACAAACGGGTCCCTAAGGGGAGGGTAGTTGATGTTCCAGTCCCCACCAAGGCCCTAAGGGCTGGCGGGGAACCAGGCTGGATGCTCCACTGGACCCGGTGCCCCCACGGGGCTGGGGCCTTCGGGAACAAGCAGAAAGCCCTCAGTCTCTGGGGGGAACGGGGCAGTGTGGGAGCATCCCTGCAGCGAGTCAAGTGACGTCAGGGCTTGTGGGATCCGTTTTTATGGCCACACCGAGCCTCAGCAGAAGCCATGGCAAGAGTGGATTCCTGTCTCTCCAGGTGCCATCTTGTCTGAGTTCCAGGATTCAGACCCGATCCCCTGGGGTGCTAGGACATTTATACACAGAGGCGGCTCGAGGAGGCCTCAAGAGGGTGGTAATGGCCTTCCTGCCAACACGATTACACAAAGATCAATCAATCGATGGGAAGTAAATAAGAACCATGGTCACATCTGGACCCCAAGCTTAGACGTGGTATATGGGTGACATTTATCGACAATCCAGCGAGGTTCTGGTCAGAGCTAGAGGCCAGGGCAGCAAGATGGGAGTGGCAATAAGGAGCATTGTGGTGCAGAGGCTAGACTGGGGGTCTGCAGGCTCCTCCCAGGAGGAGCCTCAGAGTTTTGGAGGTGGCTAACTTGCCTGATTCGTGTCACCAGCAAGTGATGCCACGTGCTGAAAATCAGCTATAATCCTGAGCCGGGTCAGCCCTGGGTGATGTGATAAAAGCTCCTACAAGAGGGAGCACCAGGCGGATAGTGAACCAACCAACAGGCTGATGCGTTTCTGGCCTGTGTTTATCGTGCTTTCATAGCCAAGAATGAGGAGAGAGTTGAATGGCTCACCACGAAGATTTTAACAACTTAAGAGGTTTCCGTGTCTCACTGCATTTCAGTGTCACCCGGAGGAATTCAGGAGGTGTTTAGACCCAGTGGAGACTAACGGCATCTTGGTTCCTCAACCTGGCAAACCTACCAGCCCTCTATGGCCAGACATTGTCAAGTGCCTTCCCTTGTAACAAAACCTTTCCACCCACGATTGTGGTATGCTTTTATTTTTTTTAATTAATGGGAATGAAGATACCTTACAGCCTCCTCAGACCTTTCCTTGGGGCTTCTGCCCTTAGACCCCGGCAAGGGGGCCCTCTGACCTGGGTCCTGCACTACAGAGGGTCCCTCTGGCCCTGACACTTCCTCTGGCCATGCCCTCCATGGGGTGGAGTCAGCAGGGCCAAGGGGACATGGTCATTGGCTCCGCCCTGTGCTCTAGAAACCCAGGACCACAAATGCCCTGTCTCAGCAGCCCCTGACCCATTTCTAGTGCCTGCATCAGCTCTCCCCGGAGTTCAGATTCCTAGGACTCACAGAGAGGCCAAAGCATAGCTGTTTGCATGGAGGGTATGAGCAGAGCCCGGACATGAGGTCTGTGTGTCCCCCTGTGCACATCCAAGGCCACTTGTGGCAAGGGATGGACCCAGCATTGGGAAGAAAACGGTCAGGCTAGTGATCAGAGACTGGGAATCAGCTCTCCCCACACGCTCACTTTCTTTGCCGGACTCCCCTGTGTCTGGGAATTCTAAATTTGAACCTGGACTTCCCCCTTATAATGAATGTATATTTGTAAAGGCAGGAGATTAGACCCTACTGCACTTAACATGTTTACATATATAGGATGTGAGCTCCCAGGTATGCTCTGGCCCTGCACTTCCAAAGGTCCAGAGGAGTTATGTTAGCTCTACTGAGACTGTAAGTGGTAAAGACCATCTCCAGAGAGGAGGGGTTCCTGCTTCACGCTCCAAAGTCAGGATCTTCTGAGTGGATAAAACAATGGACACTGTGACCCTCAATTGTAAATTGATTTAGAATAACGCCAAAGTGTGTAAGACGTGTGTGTACGCATGCACGCACCTGGGGACGTGTGTGGTACATGACTGTGTGTGTGTGTGTTTGCATGCGCATGCCTGGGGATGTATATGGTTCTGTATGTTATGTATGTGTGTGCGCCTGAGAACGTGTGTGGTTGTGTGTATGTTATGAGTGTGTGTGTGTTACATGACTCCATGTGTGTGTGCCCGTGGGGATGTATGTGGAGCAGAGCCAGTGTGTCTGCACGTGTGTTTGTGTGTACGTGCATGTATTAGTTTTAATAGTAGAAGCTGTCCTTTAGAATTATGAAGTAATAAAAATTGTATGATGTCCTTTGCTGTATAATTCAAAATTAAAATAATCTTCAATCACCAGAAATTTATTCCCCCTCAGATTCTGATTTTTTTTCCATATTGATTATGTCTTCATTTCACTGATGAGGAAACTGTAGCTTAGAGATGTTAACTGACTCAACCAAGGACATGGAGCTAGCGAGCCCAGGACCAGGACGCAGTCCAAGCCACGCTGTTCCAGAGGCCTGGAGCCCTGCTCACGATCATGCGTGGCCTCTTGGCGGGGGAACAGATTCTGATGGGCTGTGGCCAGCGTGCAGGCTGCCCAAGCCGGGGATTCGGGAAGCTGGGCGGAGAGTACCAGACAGCAGACAAGAGTGAAGGGCTGCTCAGAAGTCAGATAGGTTCCTAGGTCTTGGATGAGGAAGGATGCTCACTGATAATCCTTGATCCCTTTGCTGGTGGCTAAAAGGGACCAAGGCCTATGAGAGCACTTCTGGGAGCTGCCTGCCAAAACCTGGAAAAGGACTGCTCAGGACTGGCTCTGCAGTAGGAGCAGAGGAAGGAAATGCCGCCTCTTGGTGGACATTATTGGTGATGGCAGTAGGAGGCCTAGCAGCCTTGGCATAGAGGTGGCAGGACAAGGTCCTAGTGGATGATCGTTTTCAAGTGTCTTAAAAATCATTGCTTCATATATTTTATCCATTTTGTGGTTTATTGTAGGGTGGTAATTATGGTCAGTGTTACTCCATATTACCTGGATTAATTAATTTTTTTATTGTTAATTTTCTCTTCAGTGATTTGGAAGCTATATTACCTCTTAATGAAAATTCTCTCTAAATTTTTAAAAATCATCTCTAAGTTCGTAACTTTATATGCAATTGGACCAGTATTCCTATAAGAGTCTCAAAAATGAAATAATCTATTAGATCCTGTTCCTCAATAATGAAAAATTTAGCATATTTTACCTCTCTGCTCTTCCAAACTGTGTGTGTGTGTGTGTGTGTGTGTGCGTGTGTGTGTTTGTGTGCTCCAGTTACTTTTTAGACAGTTGCTTTAAGTTTGTTACATTAACAAAGAAAATATAGGTATAAACATCTTGGATTTCATTGCTCACTAACACTATTTAATTCCATGTGTTTCCCACTTTTGAGTTATTTACTTATCGGGATTTCCCAATCAACTGGACACAAGATTGACTAATTTTTTTCAAGCGGTTGACTTGGAAAACTTTCATATCTATATGCAGATTTATGTTCTCCTCATCAACAACTCTCAGTGTGTTGTTCATAGCCCAAACCTTATTTTAAATTAAGGCATTGTCTTTCATCACCAAAAAAAAAAAAAAAAATTCTTAATTTAAGGTGCTGTCTTTTTATGGCTGGCTAGTCTTGTATGCTGAATGGATATTAATAGAGATTTCCTTAACCTTCCTCCTTCTTTTTGCCATAACTCGAATTCATTGAGAAGCATGTTTTTACCATTTATCACATGGGCTTCCACTTTGACTTCCGCCTTAAACCATCACCCCACTCTTTTTCTCCATGCTTATTCCTGAAAAAGTGAGCTCTCTATCGGTTTAAAGGTGGTTCCAGTTAAAGATGTGTGACTCCCTGTCCAAAGGTCCAAAGGAAGAGAAAAGGAAAGATTCCTGTTTCTGGTGGTTACATTTTGTCAGCTTAGAGATCTAGTTATCCGTGTGGCTGCGGTGGAATCTGCAATATCTTGGCACAGAGTTTCCTTTTTCTGGCTTACTAGGGGAGCCGCATTAGCTGGGGTCAAGGCGCTGTGGCCGTTGTCAGGATCCCGGGGCTGAGGCAGCCCCTCTCCCTCCTTGTTATTTTGATCTTGCAAACTGGGTCCCAGCTATGTGAACCCTGCACCTGGCGGCCAGGATCGCCCCCCATGCACCGTGTCCCCAGTTCCTCGGCGTCCCTCACTGCTATCAGCTAGTTCCAGTAAGAGTACGAGATGGCTTCCGCTGCGGTCCTTCCTCCTTCCACTCCAGGCAGGCCCTCCTTTCCCACTAGTTGGCCCTAAGCCTTCTCTCCTGCGCTACATACACTGACGGAATTCCTCAGGGTTTCCAGCAGGTAGATGGCGCTCTTCTATGTTTGGACCCCTTCAGTGCTTGCAGTGGAAATTTAGGAGGTGGGAAGGAGGAGCTTGGGGGTTCTCCGGATCTAGGGGCTCCCTATCCAGCAGATTCAACTAACTGTGGATTGAAAATACTCGGGAAAAAACACAAAGTTTCAAAAAGCAACACTTGAATTTGCCATACACTGGCAACTACTTACATAGCATTCATGTTTTATTAGATACCAGAAGTAACCTAGAGATAATTTAAAGTACACAGGAGGACACAGCAAAAGAGAAAGTGACAACAAATATACGTGTATATTCATGTATAACTGAAAACTTCTGTTGTATGCTGGAATTTGATACAATGTTGTAAAATGACTATATCTCAATAAAAAAAGTTTGTATATATATTGAAAAAGTAGATGGGAGGATGTACATGAGTCCCATGCAAGTCCTATGTCATTTTATACAAGAGGTGTCAACATCCATGGATGTTGACGTCTGGGGGGAGTCCTGGAACAAGTGCCCCATGGTTACCAAGGAATGACTGGAGGCCCAGGCTCCTTATCCCAGCCTGTCAGGTCCCCATGTGGTCTGAATCCTACCTGTACCACACTTCCCTTGTCACTCTCCTCCAGCCCTGGCAGACTGCCCTCTGATTTTTGAACAGGCCACACTCACTGTGTTTCATATCTGGCCCCTAGAAATACCCGTTACTTTCTGAGAATGGCTCTGCTTTCACAAAATGGGCTGCATTGTTACTAGAGAAGACAGTGTGGATGTTCCTTTAAAAACTGAAAATGGACTTAACTCATGATCCAGCCTTCCCACTCCTGGACATATGTCAGAAGAAAACTCTAATTCAAAAAGTCACATGCACCTCAATGCTCACAGCAGCACTATTTATTATAGCCAGGACATGGCAACAACACAAATGTCCATCAGCAGCTGACTGGATAAAGCAGTAGTAGTATACTTATACAATGGAATACTACTCAGCCATGAAAAAAAACAAAACAATGTCATTTGCAGTAACATAGATGGACGTAGAGATAGTCATTCTAAGTGAAGTAAGCCAGAAAAAGAGAAAAATGCCATATGATTTCACTTATATGTGGAATCTAAAAAAAGACACAAATGAATTTAACTACAAAAGAGAAACAGACCCACAGACATAGAGAAACAAACTTACGGTTCCCAGGGAGAGAAGGGGATGGGAAGGGATAAATATGGGGATTCAAAAAGTGCCCGTCTTGGGGAGTGATGGAAATGTTAGCTATCTTGATAGTGGTGATGGTTTTCTAGGTGTAGACATTTATCAAATTCATCAAATTGAACATGTGAAATATGTGTATTTTACTGTACAGGAATCATACGACAATAAACGTGCCTGTAAAAAAACAAGAAAAGATTGGCGGCATTTTGTCCTACTTTTTTATGTGTCTTTAGTGAGTGGGTCTTCAAGTTTCTGGTCTGCCATATTTTCTGAACCAGAAGTGCCCTGCTTCCCCTTCCTTTGTTAAACTGTCAGTGGGTGGCATTTATTCCCGTGGCTTCAACTGCTCTCTGTCCACTGATTAACTGTCAAATCTTTTCCAGCATGGGCATCTCAGTTCAGTCCCAGAAATATACGTATAATTGACAACTAGACATTCCCATTTTATTAGCCCATAAAAATCTCAAGCTCTGTATGTTTTGATTTACACTCGCTCAGACCTAAGTTTACATTTTCAAACAACGGCATCACTATCCCTTCTGTTTTCCGTGCCAAACATCTGGGAGTTTTCCTTTACTTTTCCACTCCCTCACCCCCGTCAGTACTACAATTCTATTCCTTAATGTCCCCCAACTAAGTCCCTGCTCCTCGCTCCCCACTGCATTAATTCCCACCCCTTGCTAGTCTGCCCAGTGCTGTTCTTTAGAGTGAACAATCCACTTTGCTCACTTTTAATGACAAATTTGTGTCACTCTCCTCCTTAAAACCCCAAAGAATTCCCCGCTGCGTATGTGAGGAAGTCCCCGCTCTCTGATTTAACGTCACACCTTCTCATAACCTAGTTGCTGCTTTTTTACAGCCTCAGCTTCCGTTAGTTCCTCACAGCCTCTAGCCTCACTGACCTTCCTTCCCTAATTGCAAAGTGCTGTTAGACACGACCAGACCTCTGCACGAGACACGCAAGCTGCTGAGAATCCCGTCCCCACCACGCACTCTCCTGGTCTACAGATTTGCTGGAATCCTTCAGATGTCAGTGCAGAAAGCATTTCCTCTCTGACACCTTCCCTACCTTCTAGAACCCTGCCCCAGGCAGTGCAAAAGCCCCTCTGAACATACAGTAAACATGATGCCAAGTGAATCTTAACACATTGTTTTGAAAACCTATTTAAATTTGTCTCTTCCATGACACACTGTGATCTCCTTGAGGGATGGGGGCTGTGTGGTATTTGTCTAGACAGCTAATATCTGGCACAGACCCCGGGCCATCGGAAATAGTCTGCTGACTCATCAAGAATTGTCGTCTTTGCTATGTAAGAAAGACTACATGATGTCTGATCTTACACCATCCGGCAAGGGTCAAAATAATTTCACATAGAACTACACAGGAAAAATATGTGTATACTTTTCCTCTTTGTGAGCCCGAGATCATAGGCAGCCTGGAACGGAGGTGTCACTCTAAGCTGTCTGTCCCCTAGGCTGTCACGTCCAGCTTCAACATATTTTTTAGAAGTTGTAGGGATACGTGTACATCACCCCGTCTTAGAACAAACGGTGCTTCAGCCTGACCAACTTTAATGTCCATATAAAAATCAGAAATCTTCCAAACTGAAGCCTGAAGAAACATTTCACTTCTCTCCTTCCAGTCTGTCTGCCATCTGCATCCCACATCCCCACTGCTCACCTGCGTCAGACCACCTTCTATCTAGAAACATTTTAGGTGGGACACTTGGATGAGAACTAATTACAGCAGTCATGAAAATGGTCCCATGAACGTACGCTCTGCACAACAAGGATGTTTTGACCGGAGGCCTCAGCCGTGACCTTCAGGGTCTGTTCACATGTTCTGCCTGGCTTCCCTACAGATGTTCTGCAGAAAATCAAGCCTGCAGTTAAAGTAATAGAAGTCCCAAGAAATCCAGAAAAATAGAGTGAGATTCATTTCCTTGGGAATATTTTTGAAAACCATCCACTAATAGGAAGAAGAGCTTTAAGAGGGTCATTTCAGATCAGATGATGTCCAACTGCAGGTGGGTCAGTTTTGTCATTGTTGCTCGCTAGTTGGCTTTCTGCTGCTTCTAACATGCCGCTGTTTAGAGAAGTGGCCTGAGTAGGCCCTCAGAGCAGAAAGGTGAGCTGGGCCTGGAAACAGCCAAGCTCCTCTGCTGTGTAGTGACCCGCTGGAAGGAAAGGATGGCCCAGGGCTTCCTCTGACTCTCTCCCTCAGTTATAAACTCTATGAAGGGAAAATGGAACAAAAAATCTTAATTCAATATGGTATTGTCAAAGTATAAAAATAATTGTCTTTGGAGGGGATGGTATAGTTGAAGGGGTAGAGTACATGCTGGGTTCAATTCGCAGTACCTCAGTGTAAAAATATAATAAGAAAAAGTCTTTACAATAAAAGAAAAATAACAAATAAGAAAAGAGATCTCAAAGAACCCAAGTTTAAAAAGAAAAAAATGTCTTTTAAAAATAGTAGTCAGCTCAGTCTTTTGCTAGATTAGGAGTTTGGGATTAACAGATACACACTACTATGTATAAAATAAATAACCAACTCCCAGGTCCTTAATAACCTAGTTCAACCTGAATCCTTTCTCTTTTTTCCCCTAAGCAACCCGTGGAAGCATCTGAAATTCTCATCCTATAAAAGAATTCATTTAAAGGCGTTTTGAAAGTTACTGGTTAAAAGTTATTTGTGGTTCCATGAATATAGGTCTAGTAAGAATGACAGACAATAAACCAGTAAGCAAATAAATATATGACGTACTGCCAGGTTCTAATAATTGCCAGAAAGAAACATAAAGCATATTAGGAGAGAAAATGATTGAATAGGAAATATGTGCGTGCTATTTTAAATAATGTGGTCAGGTAAGTCCTCTCTGAGGGTAAAATAATTTGAACAAAGTCCTGAATGAAGCAAAAGAATAAGCCACATAGGTAACAGACAAGAAAAGCCTCCCAGGCCGGGAGAAGTGTAGGTACGAGACTTGGAGTTACAAACACAGCTCTCCTGGTGGGGACCATCTGGGCGTTGAAGATGGGCTGGAGCAGAACGGTGAGAACTGAGGCTGCAGAGACGGGTGAGGGACCGGATCACACAGGGCCTTGGTAGGGACTCTGGATATCCTTCTGAATACAATGGAAAATTACGAGATTATTTTGCAAAGCGGAACAGCTTGTTCCGATTCATAATTTAATAAGACCGTTGTGGGTAATATATGTGGAATAAGCAATGGAAGCAGGGCAAGGTAAGCTGATGGGAAGCCAATGGGAAGAGTGCTGCTGACCTGGAGAGAGACACCGAGGTTGGGCTGGGATGATGGCGGGAGACGGGCTGAAAGGGGGACACGATTTGACAGTAATGGTAACAGGCCTTAATGCTCGAGTTGGACACAGACACAGAGTGGTTCAGGGTGATGGTTATGTGATATTTGGGGCTGAGCCACAGTTTTTGTGCAGAGACCTGAAAGGAGAATAAAGTGGGGACGTTGACATCGGTAAGAAGGGTTGGTGGGTGTTTAATTCCCCCTAGAGCCGCGTCTCTGTTTCTCTGTAGATGAAGTCAGCAGAGCAGGGATGGGTGTTCCTAATTCTGCAGTGAATTGCGTGTCCTTCTCATCGACAAATTCGAGAGGCCGACCTGCCCATCCAATTGCAACATCTTGAATCGGCTTCTTTCTATCCAGGAGGAGATTTCCATCTAAGATGCCACTCAAAAATTCCCATGCCCACAGTTAGAGCTGTGTGCCTTTGGAATGATGTCAGAGATGCCTCCACAGAGGCTTGGTGTGCTCTCTCTCCCTCAGAGCACACAGTTCCCTTCAGTCCGGTGGGTCTCAGCAGAGAAGATTTCACAAGTAGCCCCTCTCAGGCCCTGGGGACCAACCTCATTCTTGGCAGAGCTCTGAAAATGAGCACGAGTTCCGGGCAAAGGGCCTTCTCCAGGGCGCCATCTGGCAGATTACATGAAGACAGTGTACAAAAGAGTGGGAGGGTTGATGGTATAAATGGATTTTACTTTTTGCTCTGAATCTGATTCTGTCCTTCCATTTTATTAAGGAAGAGTTCTTAGGCCAGACATGATTCTCTTTTTTCTTTCTATTTGATCATCCAAGAGGTTTAGATAGGGTATTTGTTTTAGGGTAAGAATCTTTAAAAAAAAAAAAAAACAAACAACTATGCAAATTGTATCTTGTTAGGTATTTGGACAAGTAAATTCTCCCAGCAGTATTGAACCCCCTTGTACCTCCAGGGGTTCTCCAAAGGTTTACATGTTCCAAATCTGACCCAAAACCAATGAGCCTTTTTGTTTTAAGCACTTCACCATGGACAAAAGATGTCACTAAAGAAGGTGAGAAAAGAGCAGGTCCCCATCATCCAGAGTCCCTCCCAAAGGGCACACAGAAGTAAGGAGGAGATGAATGAGAGAAACGGTTTATTTATACACAAGCAGGAGCCAACCAGAAAAGTAAGTACCATGTTAAATGGTGAAAGTTAAAGCCTTTTTTATCAACCTAACTTAATAGGGCAAAGGGAGAGGAGAGAATTGGCTTCCATGACAGGTTTTCTTCTACATCTATTGAATCTCAGGTGTCTTCAGCTTAAAGTGCTTTTGTATTAACCATGGGTTCCATCTGACTTTCCATTCCTCGAACTTTGTTTTCTTTTTCAACATTCACTCATGTATTCTGAGCCCCTGGATTTACCACATGACTTTTAGATTGATTGTCAATTCCTGCAAAACACCACCTGGGATTTGGGTAGGCATTCTTTGAATCCTTAGATCTATTCGTGGACTATTGTCATCTAAGTAGAATGAAGCCTTCTGCTCCATGAATATGGGATTATTCTCTGTGAATGTAGGTCTTAGTTTCTCTCAACAGAATCTCTAATCTATTGTAGTCTTAAGTGTCCAAGTCTGGTACTTCTTCCTCACCTCTTTGGATGCTGATTCAGAAGAGACACGACCTCCTGGAGAACCTCTGCTGCCATGGAGCTGACATGGAACTGAGTCCTGAGAAGGCTTTATATTCCTTTAAAAATAGGATTAATGTACTTTAATTACTCCATAGATGAGCAATGAATGGGTCACAGTAACATAGGATTTTAATCCTTTTAGGATTAGTAGAGTAATAAAGACACAGTATGAAAAATTGAAATATTGCCTAAAAGAGAAGAGATTTGTAATTCCCACCCACAGAGGTGACTATCATGAATGATTTGGTTCTTATGTCTCAGTCTCTGTGTCTCTCAGTATGTCTTTCTCCATCTCTGTCTCTCGCACACTCACAATCAGATCAGTTTACATCTATACTGATTTCACACATATGTGGTCATGCAGATGGGACCCTGGGTGCAGACAGTGGGTCTGCATACTTCCACCCTGAGGCCTCCCTTGACATTGGGTTGAGACCAGACACCCACTTTTCCAACTGCACAGCATTCATTCATCCACATGAACCAGAAAAAATGGACCCCATACACTCTTCATCAACATTAGTATTGCTTTAATTCAGACTGTTTCAACCAGTGCTGTGATGATCACCCTTGAAAAGGCATCTTTGAATAGGTGTGTAAGGATTTTAGTGGGATGAACTGTAAGGATCAGAACTTCTGGGGAAGAGCTGCATCTGTGACCCTTTAATGCGTCCTGCACCCTGTTCTCCTGAAGAGGAGTGTCCCTTCTCTCTTCCCTCCAGGGGATCTGCTGGAGCCTCTGCCTGCTTACATTGTCACCAGGGCTGGTTGTCACCTGACTAAAGACCCGCCAGTGTGATGGTGACCGGTGCTCTCTCTGCAGTTTCCTTCTGCCTGTGTTCTCACCTGAGAGGTCAAGCATCTCTAACACACACTGGCCACCTGCATTGCCTCTCATTGGAACTGCCCATGTCTGTTCTGTTTCTGTTTAGAACACTGCGTTTCGAAAGGATTTTGGACTACAGGGATGGGAATCCTTTCTCCAACCTTGGGTTATGAGGAATGCTTTTTTCAGGTTGTGGTCTCATTTTCAAGCAGTTTTTCTGGGCTTTTGCTAATTTTTTTGATTGGTTTTGTTTTTGCCACAGGAAGAGCTGAGCATCTCCCTTATGTCTTCTGGCTGTGGTGTCACAGGGGGAACAGCAGTGTCTACCCTGAGATTATGCACAGAGTTACTAAAAGGGCTTCATTTTGTACATCACATCTTTAATCGCCCTGGATATCCCCTTAAAATGATAAAAATGCTGTTTCAAGTGAAAACAAAAAAAATCCCCAGCCCCAGCTAAAAACAAGTGGGCAGGGATAAAAGAAAACTTTTTTAAAGTTTCATTGACAGGGAACACCAAGGAGAGTTAAAGACACTCAGAGAGAAAGAGGACTTGGTGTTGTCAGGAGCTGGGTGAGGAGGGAGGGGAGTGCGCGCTCTGGATCCAAGGTTTCACTTTGAGGAAAGAAATAGTATGAAACTAGATGGTAGTGATGGTCGCACAACATTGTGAATGCCTCTAATGCTCCTCAGTTGCACAACTTAAAAGGGGAAAAGTCTATATTTTATTAATGAAACTCCAAAAAGAAAAATAAAGCTTGCCATAAATGAAGTGAAACAAACAAAGGAAACTAAAGAAAACCAAACAAAAACATCTCCAGAGGAAGGGAAGTCAAGTTTGGGAGGGGGAGGGGAATGATAGTGGGAATTTGGAGAACATTTTGGAGAAGAAGGTGTGGGTGGGTGCAGAGGGGGCTCTGCCCCAGTTGGTGGTGATGTCTGAACTGTTTCTCCATTGTCCAGCAGTCCAGCTGCAGATGCAGGTTCAGGAGGAGTTGCAGGAGCGGCAGGAGGGAACTCGCGGTCTCCTGCTGGATCCAGATCATCCTTTTTTTGGTCTCTGACATCTTCCCCTGCCCCTGCCTCCTCTGTAACTATTGGATGTGGAGAGAGATTTAAGTCTTGTGGAAGAGCTCATGCTGTGTGAGAGGAAAAATTTACCCACCTGCCTCCCTTTCCATGTGCCTCTTCAAGGACAGAAAACTTCCCAGAGCTTTCCAGACAGCTCCCACCCAGAAAGTGCCCACAGGATGTGTTCTGTGACTGAATTTTTCCAGACAGGTGGTCTGAGGCCATTCTTTTCTCTGGTCCCAACAGTAGCTTCTGGGTACACCTCCTTGTGTGGCCCAGCCCTCGCCCCTCCCTCACCTACACACACGCATCAGCCCTGCCTTCCTGAACTTGGGCTCTGTTTTGGGGGCTCCTGGTCCTCCACCTGACTTGCAGCGAGGTGGGCACTGTGCTCCATGTCAGAGCAGGGTGTGCTGAGCAACCCGTCATCCCCGGGCAGGTACCAGGGGAGAGCCCTGGGTGATCTCTGGGTCGGAGGCGTGCCCCACTGATTTGTGGGCCACGGTGGAGGGGACCCTGCCATATCCAGACCCACCTGGATCCTGCGCTGGCCCTCAGAAGAGCGGCATATCAGCCCTTCACTTGGGGGAGGGGGCGTTGGTTTTCTTATTCATCAGCTGCTGTTCAATATGTGGTATCTAGCTCTGCAATGACAGTGACCAGCAGCTGACCCGGCCTGGAAGCCTCAGAGCCCTGCCCGGCCAGGAACACTCCTGCTTCTGTCCACTCGATCCTCTGCTGCCAGATCAGACCGAGACTTTGTTCAGCTCAGACACCCGGGAGGGAAAAGACATACCCAGAATGCATGGGCTCCACCTTGGGCAGCAGGACCCTTCCCTGGCTCTCCACATCCCAGCCAGCCAGCTTTGCCCTGGGCTGTGGATGTGACCGGCCCACCAGGCCTCTGAACTGCTCTTGCTTTGGGCAGAAACCCATCCCCAACTTGACTGCTCCACCTCCACCAGCCAGGACGGGGCCGTCGGGATACCTGGGTGGGATCAGAGTGGTGGCCTGGCCTGGGCGGGCCTGCCCTGGGCCTCCCTGTGTTACCTTTGGGTCTCTCTGGCCAAAAGTCCAGAGGCGCCTTGGGTGAGACATGACCCAGCGCTGGCAGCGTTGGTAAAGCCCCTCGCTGCGGGCTTTCCGGGGTCTGTGGCCTCGGGATATTGGGATGCAGCAGAACGTGACTCTGTCTCCAATCAAGTGAGCTGAGTAGGGACTTCTCTACAGAGTGGGTGCCTGGTGACTTTAGTTCCAAGTTCTGTTGGGCTCTATTGCTGGGGAAATGAGATCACTTCCTGGGGTCCACTTACCCAAGCTTCCTCCTGACACATAGCTCCCCAAGGACCTTTCTGGGCTGCCGATCTATCATTTCTCACTCCATGCCATGTCCACACACAGTGACACCAACTCAGCCCCCCTCATAGCCCTGGGGAGGCCTGGATGCAGCCAGTGCTGCAGCTCTGAAGATACAGCTGGGTTCAGACATGGCTCCCCCCACTCAACAGTGCTATCACCATGGAAAAGCCACGTGCCTCTCAGGGTCTCCCCAATCTCCCGTCAGCACAGTGGGGATCATTCTGGCCCCTGCTTCCTAGAGAAGCCATCCTGTCTCTAGGCCTAGAAACACCTACTGCATCTGTCACCCCCATGGGCTAGCATCACAGGGAGCTCGTGCACAGACTTAGCAAAGGAATGACCCCACAGAGGGCTGGCGGAGCGCAGAGAAGATGCCACACAGGCCTGGGTCTGCCCTGAGGTCTGGAGAAAGTCACTTTCCTTATTGCTTGCTTCCCAGCTCCCAGTCGTGCGACTAAATTTAAATACAACTCTGACGTCGTCAGCTCTGGCATACAACCTCCTAGGTCTTTCTGTCATGTTGACATACAGGCCCAGTGTCTGATCTCGGCCTCTGTGGTGGACTGCCCCACAATGGCTTCATACTTTTTGCCTTCAGTTCCCACGCCCTTTTGTGATCCCCACACCCTCCCCTGGAGGATGGATGGACTTTGAGACCAGGTTCTGACATGCAGACTGACTTGTGAAAATGTGCGTGAGTTCCACACCTTCCCAGCTCCAGTTTTCCTTCTCTCTGTCTCTGTCTCTCAGTGCCTCTCTCTCTGTCTTTTCTCTCTGTTTCTCTGTCTCCCCTGCTTCTCTGTGTTTCAGTCTGTCTGTCTCTTTTCCGGTATGTATGTGTGTATATATTTATGTGTATATGTGTGTATTTATGTGTGTGTATTGTTCGGGCGCAGGGCAGGTCACTTCTGAAAATCCCTTGATGACATATTGATTATTTTGAATTCATGTTACTAAAGAAAAATTATCTTTGAAAATTGTGCAAACACTTTGGTGGAATCTTCTCTAAGGACCAGCACTGCTAGGGAAGGGATGTTCCTGTGGCACTTTGATGTATCCTGTACCTTGTTCTGCTGGAGAGGAGCGTCCATTTGCTCTTCCCTCCAGGGGACCTCCTGGGGCCTCTGCCTGCTCACGTTGTCACCAGGGCTGGTTGTCACCGGGCTAAAGACCTGCCAGTGTGATGGTGGCCAATGCTATCTCTGCAGTCTGTCCATCTGCCTATGTCCTCACCTTACAGGTCGAGCATCTCTAGCACACACTGGCCACCTGCACTGCCTCTCGTTGGAACTGCCTGTGTGTGTTTTGTTTCTTTTCAGAACACTGGGCTTCAAGAGGTTTTTGCACCACAGCGATGTGAAGCTTTTCTCCGACCTTGGGTCATGAGGAAAGCTTTTTCCAGGCTGTGGTTTTTCTTTCCAGCTGTCTTTCTTGGCCTTTGTTTTCTGCTTTAGTTTGGTTTTATTTTGCCACAAGAAGAGCTAAGCATCTCCCTTCTGGCTCTGGTTTCACACTTAGAACAGCAGTGCCTACCACGAGATTATGCACAGAGTTACCAAAAGGGCTTCATTTGGTACGTCTCATCTTTAATCCATCTGGATTTCCCTCTCAAAATACAAAAATGCTAATTCACGTGAAAACAAACAAACAAAAATTCACCCGTCCCTACTTAAGATATGAGGGCAGCGAGAAAAAAAAGCCACCTTTTATATGATTTCATTGATAGGGAACATCCAGGATAGGTTAAGACAGAGAGAGAAAGGGGATTAGTGCTTCTCATTGGCTGGGGGTGGTAGGATGTGGGGTGCGCTTTGTATACAAGCTTTTAGTTTGAGGAAGGCAATTGTCTAAACCAGTGGTGTTGGTCTCACAACATTTTTAATGCACTTAATGCTCCTTAAAATTGCACAATTTAAAATGGGAAAAGGCTAAACTTTATTCTTGTAAACTTAAAACAAAAATAGAATATACTATAATAGAAAAGAAAAATATCTGACTCCATAGAAGATCTGTCCTTTTGGCTTTAACCCTGTGCCCTATATTCTAGGCTTAATCTTACTAGCTCTGCACCTTTTGTAAAACAGTGTTGCCTTTAGCCTGAAATATAAAGGAAAGCCTATTTTCAAGTCTTTGGTCTTTAAGGATATTAACACTTTTGCACTTATATAAAGACAGCAAGTTGCAGAATAGAAAATAACTTTTGCTTTGTTAGAGGTTTTACAGAGGCCCTATGACCTGGTCTACGTTGACAGCTGCAGACCAAGATAATGGCAGACTAATATCTTGGAGAACCATCTTCCCCAAGTCAGACTTCAGGCTCCTTTTCTAGTAAATAGGGGAGGGGCTGTGGTTGGTTGTTGCAAACTTCTTGGTGTCGGATTTCTTTGTCCTTTGAATCCTTTGCAGCTGTCCACGTGAATCAGATCACCGTGTTCCTGTAACACCTGCAACAAAACAAACTTTTTCTATTCTGCAACTTGTTATCTTTATAAGAGTGCAAAAGTGTTAATATCCTTAAAGGTCAGAGTTTTGAGAATAGGATCTTCTGTTTATTTCAGCCTAAAGGCAACATTGTTTTACAAAAGTTGCAGAGCTAGCAAGACTAAGCCTAGAAAACACGGCAGAGGGTTAAAGGAAAGGAAAAGATCCAATATGGAGTCAGATTTGTTCTTCTCTATTACAGTGCCTTTGGGTGAGAGCTAAGAGGATGACTCCTGGGTGGGTCCTCTACAGTCCCAGGCTGCAGTTCAGGCAGGGTCCCTGCCAGATTCACCATGACTTTGGACCTGATCTCCCGCAGAGAAAGTGACAATTATTGGATTAAAATTACCTGTCAAAATCCCTTCAATTGCCTGTAAACTATACCACAGCAGGGGATGTCTCATTGGCCAGTTAACTGCCAGTCTCCCCTGATGCAAGGGACCAGCGTCACGGCGGGATCCATGGTGGCCTGGACAGTGCACATTCCTACTTTTCTCTCCAGCCTTGGCTTCCTAAAATTGATGCTTTGAAAGCTCCCGTCCCTCTTCCCTCTGGCCTGGTGTGAATGAAAAAGATACCTGCACCCACCTGGGCTGAGGCCAGGCCACGCACACAGCCCCATGCACACAGCCCACCATCTGCTGTCTACCCCTGGGCTCAAGTGCACCCTCTGAACTCCCCCACCCCAAACGTCCGCGTGCCTAGTGCCTCCGCCCTAGGGGTCCAGATCACCATCAGGACCATCAACCACCCAAGGCCCACAGGCCATTGGCTGGCAGCCTGGGATCACCCTGACCCATCGGGTCAGATGAGACACAGGGTGCGGGGATCAGGGTGCCAGGGCGGGAATTGGAACCTCTTTCAGCCCAGCCTGCCTCGCCCTGTAGCCTCAGACACTAACTATGAAGGTGCACACTAGGCTGGATCCCCCGCTGGTGGCAGTAGTCATCATTACTGGAGCTCAGATTTCCCCACCCCAACCACAGGGTTAGGGGTGAGGGAGTGAGCTTAGGGTAGGGGTGCACTCAGAGTGAAGGGGATCCCATGGTGAGGGGGTATAGGTTGAGGAGTGTGGGGCCGCTCAGATTGGAACTGACCTGGCTGAGAGGTGAGGAGTATAGTTTCAGGATTTTGGGGGTCCTGTGGTGAGGCATGAGGGTGTAGGGGCCATAGGTTAAGACCAAGCAGGACGGAGTGTCAGGGCACAGACCTCGGTGTGAGGAGAAGAAGCCCTGTCTTTAAGGTCTGGTGGGAGACTGGGCCTGGCCAGGGGTGGGAGGGTAGTAACAGGGAGGGGAAGGTGAGCAGGGGAAGTGGGGCTGGTGGGGTGTGGCCTGGCCCAGGGCAGTCGTGGTTCTAGTTCAGTGCCAGGACCCAGTCGGTGGCGGGGTGAAGGCTCTGGGGATGGAGACCCGGCGGGACGAGCAGGAGGGGCACCACCTGGCTCCTCCCGGCCCCAGTGGCCAGGTCTGGTAAAGCAGGAGACCCACCCGAGCAGTTTGCGCTGCAGGAGGGAGGAGGAGGAGGGGCGCGCACGCGCTGACGGACAGATGCGCGGACGCCGGAACCCGCCCAGAACGAGTGGAAGCTGGAGGCAGCCGGTTGTTCCTGGACCAGCTCCTGGAAGAGGAACACGGCCTGGGGTCTGGGCCGCCTCTTGCCCTTGGTTTGGCTGCCGCTGCCGGGCAGTTAAGGGGGCGCTGGTGGGGGCGTGCTGCTCGAAGCCGGCGGGTGACGCCTGGGCTGTGCGACTGAGGAGGTGCACAGGGAGGGGTGCGGAGGTGAGGTCACGGCCGCGCGTCCCGTTAGGACCCTGAGGCGGTTCCCAGCCGCCGCTGTGGTTAGTGGTAACCCCGCTATTAGTAGTTCCTGAACCCCTCGTTTTTGCCGCCGCTTATACCCGGGTTTAGGAGAGCAGGTACTGCCCCGGGAGGTGGGAGGGCACCGGACGGCTTCGAAGCATCTCTGACTGGCCCTCAGACCATGACCTGCTCCCGGGAGGCGGGTGCGGTGCGGTCGCGGGGCCTCGGATGCAATGGGGGCTGCCCCATGAGAGCCCCTGGATTTGCTCCCATCTTCCCCGCGGCCTGACCTTGGGGGCGGCCTCTAAATCCCCAGGTTCTTGTGACTCAGGTTACAGGTCAGGCTGCCCCTGGGAGGTGGGCGCAGTGTGATCAGTGTGCTGGGATGGCTGCAGCAACAGCGGGAAATGGTCGCAAACCCCGCGCTTTCACAGGGCAGCCCCAGTCCCGCCATCGCAGCCGCCGCCATTCCCTGACAGCACAGCACCGGCCTTCCAGGAGCAGGCTGGCCTGTAACCTGAGTTCCACGAATCTGGGGCAGCAGAGGCCAATCTCAGGTCATGCGCTGGGGAGTTTGAAGCCAATCCACGGGCTCTCATGGGCAGACCCCATAACCCGCCACTGCCTTCGACCACACCGTGCCCTCCTTCCAGAAGCAGGCTGACCTGCGGACCATGCCTGGAGCAGCAAAAGCCGAGCCCTGGACAGGCCGTGGGAGAGAAGGGGGCAAGTCGACCAGCCTGCCAGGTCGCTGCCCATCTCCCTGCCGCTGCCCCAGGTTCGTGGATCACTTGTTTTCAAGTCAGTGGGTTCCTGAGAGGCAGGAGCGGTGCAGTCAGGAGGCGGGGTCTGCGGGGAGGGGTGCTGCCCCAAGGGGATCAGGTGGACTTGCTCCCATCTCCCCCAGGGCCAGATCTGTGGACGGCCTCTGCTGCTCCAGGTTCACAGGACGCATGTCATGTCAGTCTGTCCCTGGGAGGAGTGCTCAGTGCCCTCGGGGCAGCCTCAGTGGCTGACAATGATTTTGGAAGTGGGCTCTAGCCCAGCATAACTAACTCTCCTTTCTTCTCTTGCTTCCTCAGTTGGTGGCTGTATAGGCTTTTTCATTATAGGTTATTGCTGGATAATGAACATAGGTTTCTCTGCTATACAGAAGAAACTTTATTTAAAATCTATTTTTATATATAGTGGCTAACATTTGTAAATCTCAAACTCCCAAATATATCCCTTGCCATCCCCTTTCCCTGGTAACCTTAAGATTGTTGACTAAGTCTGCAAGTCTGTTTCTGTTTTGTAGATGAGTTCACAGTGTCTTTTTCTCTATTTTTTTAGATTGCACATATGAGTGATATCATTTGGTATTTTTCTGTTTCTGGCTGCTTTCACTTAGAATGACGATCTCTAGCTCCACCCATGTTGCTGCAAATGGTTTTATTTTGTCCTATTCATGGTAGAGTAATATTCCAGTCTATAAATATGCCACAACTTCTTTATCCAGTCATCTGTTGCTACATTTAGCTTGCCTCCATGTCTCGGCTACTGTATACAGTGATGCTATGAATACTGGGGTGCAGATATCTTTTCACATTGGAGTTCTTTCCAGTTATATACCCAGATGTGGGATTTCTGGGTCATAGGGTAAGTATACTTTTAGTTTTTTGAGGGATTTCCATGCTTTCCATAATGACTACACCAAACTGGATTCCCACCAGCAGTGTAAGAGGGTACCCTTCCCTCTACAGCCTCTCTAGCATTTATCATTCATGAACTTCTGAGCGATGGCCATTCTGACTGGTGTGAGCTGATATCTCATTGTAGTTTTGATATGAATCTCTCTGTTTGTTAGTGATATCGAGCATTTTTTCATGTGCCTATTGGCCATTTGTGTCTTCATTGTAGAAATGCTTGTTTAGGTCTTCTGCCTATGTTTGGATTGAGTTGTTTGTTTTTTTGTTTTTAAGTTGTATGAGCTGTTTATATATTCTGAAAATTAAGGCTTTTTTGTTAGTCGTATCATTTGCAAATATTTTCTCCCATTCGTAGGTTGTTGTTTCCTTTTGTTTTACTTATGGTTGCCTATGCTGTGAAGAAATTTATGAGTTTAATTACGTCCCTTTTGTTTTTTTTCTCTTATTTCCATTGCCTGGGTAGATTGCCCTAGGAGAACGTTGCTAAGATTTATGTCAGATAATGTTTTGCGTATGTTTTCTTTTAGGAGATTTATCATGTCTTGTCCATCTGCATCTTAAGCCTGTACTCTAGATCTGTGCTTCAGTTTTGAATTTTGAGCTTCTTAGAGAACACCTACTCTTAGCTCATATGTCAGATTCAACATGTCTAAAGCTGATTTCATAATCATTTTTCTTGCAGCGTATCCATTTATTCAGTGGCATAATCATTCTTCTAGTCTTGAATACCCAAAGGCTTGGAATGGTCTTTGATTTATATTTCTCTCACCACCCTCCACATATTCTTGGCTTCTGGAACTGTATGTTTTTGGTTTCAAATGTCTATTCTGATTGCTGATACTCTGATGAAGAGCGTTCATCCCTGATACAAGAATTTTTCCTTCTGCTGAATTCTTGAATATTCTCTCCCCTCCTTTCAGTCAACCTTCAGTTTTGACCCTCCAACATCTAGAGTCAAGTCAAAGACTTACCACAACCAGATCTCAGCCAGGTAGTCTCGACCCTTAATCACTTTGGCCTTACCTTATTTGTTCCAATCATTATGTGACTTAGCCTCCTAGGGTAACCTGTGCCTTATTAAAAACCAGGAGTCACCAGTCTTTTCCTATCCAGTCCTCAGTTAAAACAGCTTAGAATTGCCCTGAGAACTAGTTGGAGCCCCATCCCCTTCATTGATTCTTCCCTATTTACTCCAAATATTTCTAGCTCCTCTTTGTATTTCTGCACTGTTCATGATCGGTAGCCTGTAATCTAGTCTTTGAGTACTGACTTGGTACCATTGCCGGTTGGTTTCCAATGTGTCTCCTCACTTAGCTGGTAACTGGAGAAGACTCCCTTGTTCAGCCTCCTTTATACCCTCACCCTGCTTAGCATCGGGCAATAGCAGGCATCCAGGCAGTGCTAACCTACTTTATTCGCAGGGGTGGTGGTTTGGAGTATAGCTAATAACTATTAATTCAGTGTTGCAATTAAAAAAGAAAGCCAAGAAAATCCATAAAACTTTATCTCCATGTTCAGTTTAGCGCTTTACCTCAACAGTTTTCTTAATTCTGTGTTTACATTCACATAGTGTTCAGTGCTTTTACAGTTCCCTGAGGCAAGCAGGTGAGTTGTCATTATGTTTGACTTTCACGTTACATTTCATATTGGATATATTTGTGCAATGACAAAACCTTCTTTTTTAAGTAAACAGCTGGAAGCCCAGAGAGACTAACAGCCTAACCCAGGGTCACCTGGTTAGTGTTTGGCACAGGCCAGGACCGCGGTTCACATCTTCCAGCTGCTCCTCTTCCAGTGCTGGGAAATGTAGCCCCATCAGCCAAACGGCCAAGTCTCATTGCTGCCCCTTTACCTGCCAGTGATGGCAGTGCTACAAAACGTGGCAAAGGAAAGGTCAGAAATAGGAGTGATAAAAGACATGGAAGTGCTGGAAATGGATCCTCAGCCTCTTCCTCCCTATTTGAGCACCTCACAAGTGTCCCACTCTGACACTGCTGTTCATTGATTATAACACAGTCTTTAAAATCAGACTGATCTTTTGTAGGACATGCTTTTATCCTGGTCCCTTTCCTGCTAGTAGTCACCGTCATGGGCAGAAAGTGCCTGACTGTGCTCTGTTTGTCACTTAGGTGGGAGGGGAAGTGGGAGACGAAGCGGGTTGAACTGAAGCCGAGCTTTTTACAGCTCTGTTGTTCTAGGACCAGAGCAGTTCCACTCCTGCTTTCATCACCTCTCCACCTGTGAGTCCCAGCCACCCACTTCTGCCTGCTTCCCCACATGCCACGTCCTGGGGGAGGACAGTGTGGTTGGCAATGCCCCCTCCACCCTCCGCCTTCCGCCCTGGGAGGTGCAGGAGTCTGCTTCAACTTTTGAGCTGTTTTGGTAGTTGGGCTTTTCCAGCCTTTCTAGGCATCTGCTTTCCAGCTCTGGGAAATTGGAGATGTAACTTAACCATACAAGTTCTATACTAATGTATTCAGTGGCATTAATGTGATGTTGTCTTTAAGGTGTTCTGGGACTGGATAGGAGGTTTTTAACACAGGATGCTTCACATCCAATTCTAAAGGCCTACAGGATGCAGGTGTAATTCAAGTTCTTACATGGCTGTAAGGCAGACATGGACATTATTTTATAATATGACCATATGTTCATAGATTACGGTTAGTCCGCCGGCTCTGTATCTAATAAAAGTTTAAATTCCAAACGCTTGAAGAAAATTTGCGGACCATGTCTTTTTGCCTGTAACTAGTTGCAAAAACTGAAATCAAGACTCTACCACAAGCCAGTGTTTCCCAGTAGAGAAACCCTCTAATTTTACAACCTCTAAGTAATGCGGTGGTTCTTTGGGTGAGATGAGGGATGCCAGAGTATTTTGTTGGGACACTAGAGTGGCATGACAAGTATTCTGGGACTGGTTACAGTTGAATCTCTGCTTCCTATATCCTGGACTGATTACAGAGTCAATGTTAGTGCGTTAACCAGCTTCTGAATGCAAGGGTAGCTAGGAAGACAACAGAGAAAATAGAAGGATATAAAGTAATGGAGAGACTTCCGAGCAGTACAAATGTTGACTTTGACACCACCAGCTGCTGACGTGAACTTGGCAGGAATTTGTGAGAAATGGTGGGTGTCACTGCAAGCAGGAGAGTCCTGCAGCTTTTGGGGTGAACAGGCAAAGGGGAGAACAGTTATTGTGACCACTCGGGGGCTGATTATTTGTGTCCTGAATGTGAAAATGTCTGGTCTCCTGTTCAATTTTGCAGCCACAACTTCACGTGACTCAGGGCATTATTTCCACCAGAAAACCATAAAAACATAAACAACCTCTGTTTCCCAAAGTGTTTGTTCTCGATCTGAGATGATTGTCCTGTGGTGGGAGGTAAGTGGGCGGTGGGTCCTATTACATCACTCCCTTTCACTAAAAGTCTACCTCGCTGTTTTTCACCCTACTGAAGAGGTGCTGCCATTCTGTTACACCTAGACCTATAAGACGGGCTTGCCTGAATCCTCAGGTGAATAGGGATAGTTATGTGAAATTTTAAATAATTGCTTGGGTCATGTGGTCCTTTGTTCCCTCCATTGGAAATCACTATTCCAGAGCAAATAGTATGAATCTATATAAACTATATTGTTTGTAAGGTGTCTTCAGAAGTTTTGCAGTAGGTTTAAATATTTGCTTGGTGATGGCATCTTGATTGTTTGAAGGAGGCAACACTCACTAGGGGCTTTGTTGGCTCCCTTAGAGTTCCCTTACTGGCAGTAGAGTGTTTGTAGGCAGAGTTAGAAATTTAACTGTGCTGAGAAGCCAAATTTGCCCTCAGCTGGGAATTGGCAGAAGAGTCAGTTATGGAAGGAAGGCTTTAGGATTATCTGGTAGCAGAGTTGTGGGATCCAAGCCCTGGGAAACCTCAGCTTTTGTAGAGTATGTTCTGTAACAATAGGCTATTGGATAATTTTAACACTTGTTATGGGATGTAGAGTTGGGGAAAGACTTAAAAGTGAAAGAACCTTAAAAAAGAATCTCCAAATATTTTAAAGAAAACAGTACTCAGAATGAGAGCTTTCCTGGAAAAGACTAGTTCTTCACTTCACAGGGGAAGCAGGGAGAAGGTGTAACTGCACTTACGGTAACTTAAAAGGTAAACCTTACCCTCCCACTTAGCTGTTTCCTGGTGTAAGTTCATATTCCACATCTGTAGTTTTAGACATGATGTGTCATTTTCTGGTACTCCATTCTGCTTCTGAGTGAGAAACTGATGCAAAGTCACATAGCAATTGAAAAATTGCACAAAAGTCTTTATTGTTAAAAATGTAGATATGTGGCAGAGTGCTGCATTTGCAAATGACTTTCAGTACAGAGAACACTTAAAAGAATGCGGTGTTATTTCTTTTTTTATTCCTTTAAGCCTTTGAATAGAAGGTTTTCTTTGCAGAGTTTCTGGAGTACATCAGAACAAGCAGGAACTAAAAATAGCTTTAAGAAAGCACCAGTATAGATGTTGTTTATAGTATGGTATCTGTCTTAAAGTTAACTCTTTAAAGCAGGAAGTTGTAACTCTCAATTTCTTAAGCAAATAAATACATTCTTGACTGTTAATGACATACTTTGTGGGGTGAAGCCGCTTTTGCTTCCATTCTGAGCATTGAAAGGCCTTCAAGGATTATTCTACCAGTCCTCAATATTTTATTTTCCTTCTGTTGTGAACTTGTTATTAAACTTGAAGCAGATATAAATATCATTAACTTGCTACATATGTAGATATTTAGTGTTACATAGTCAGAAAGTTTGTGTACATCACACGTATCTACATAATTCCCCAGGTTCCAACTGTGTTCCTGATAAAAGAATGGTGGGAAATGGCATTATGGGGATATGTCTTACAGTACACAGTGTTTCCCCTGTTCCCTCTACCAGATCTGGATGTTCTTTCATCTTTCGGCTTCTAGAATTTCTACCTCTTTTTCTTAAGACAGGTGTAACTCATCCCCCTGCTCACACAAATATGCGTACACACACACACACACACACACACACACGCACACACAATGTGCCGTAGGGAGTAGCGTGCACCATCCCATTCTCTGACTCCAGCTCTGATCCCACACACTGGAGGCAGTGTCTTGCACGAATTCATTTGTAAGTTCCTTTTTAAAACTCGAGTGGTCGGGAAATAGGACTGATATCCTCACCTAGTAGGCAAGCCCTCAAGGATAACTTCTATGGTTAATGCCAGGGTATCTTAATGTTTGAGTACCTGGGTTTCATGTCTTCCTGTACCACCTGTGTGACCCATGATTCCCACAGTTCTGTCTCCCGTTAGACTTTTTCTCTCAAACTCTGGACTCTTATAATATTCTGCTGATTTGGCATCTTCACTTGGAACTCTGATATCTTAAAACCAACATGTGTAAAAACTGAACTCTTGGTCCTCCTACCCCCCAAACTGGTTCTTTATGCAGCCTCCCCCATTCAGTTAGTGGAAACTTAATCCTTCCAGCTGCTTGGGTCAAAAAACTTGGAGTTATTCTGACTTTCACTGACATACCACATGAATTCTGTCAATAGATCTGGTTTAACACTGCCTTTAAAACATATCCAGAGCCCAGCCACTTCTCACCATGGCTCCTGCTTCCACTGCTGCTTCCCTGCCCTGAGCCACTGTCCTCTCCTCCTGCATAGCCCTTCTCAGTAGCTTCCCACCTTTCATCTCTGACCCGTTTGCACTATTCTCACCCCGCAGTCAAGTGAGCCTTGAAAACCTAAGTTAGATTGTGTCGTCCTTCTGCAGTGCCTCCCCATTTCACTCCGGGTAAAAGCCACAGTCCTTACAATGTCCTCCAAGGCCATACAGGATCTGCACTGACCCTTCTCCGCAGCTCCATCCGTGCCCCCATTCTGGAACATGCGAGGTCACGCTGGCCTTGGTGATGGTTATTCCGTCCTCCTGGGACTTCTCACCTCCTAGTCTTAATTCTAACCTCAGTTCACAGTGTGCCCTGCTCTGGTATTTAATACAACATCACCCTCATCCTATACCCTCAACTCTCTTTACTTTGCCCTTTTTACTTTTTTCCATGGTTCCTCTTTCCTAGCATGCCACCTCCTCTGCTGCTCTGTTGTGTGTATTGTCATCTCCACCCCCCACCCCAGCTAGACTCCAACCAAGCTCCGTGAGGACAGGACTTTTGTTTTGTTATTGATCTATTCCAAGTGCCTAGAGTAGTCCTGGGTACATTGTAGGCCGTCAAAAATTATTTGCTGAATAAATTAAAAGGCTATTTTAAAAATGAATCATCCTTTCATTAACAGGTGAGGAAAGGAAGCTGCATGAAGGAAAATGGTGCAGTAAATAATGATATTTGCCTGTTGTACTATGTATGATATATATATATGTGTTTTAGTCTTAATTTGGTATCTCAGTTTCTTAATTTAATAGCTGTATTAAGGTGTAATTTACAGGCCATACAATTCACATATTATAATTGTACAATTCAGCCATTTTAACTATTTCTAGAGTTGTGCAACTGTGTCCTCATAAAGTCCCCTTGTGTCCATCCATATGCAGTTAGCCCTCCCCTCAGTGGCACCCTGATTTTATTTGTTTTTGTTTTTTTGGCAATCACATCTGAAAAGAATAATTTACACAGCAGTACTAATATAGCTTTGCACTTTTAGAAATGACACACTTAAATATGAAATCAGGAGTCATTGCTGAATGTAGGCAGCAGTATCAGACATCGGTGAGAAGAATGGACTTGAGTGTCAGACTGGCTGCGATATTACCCAGCTCCACCATTTACCAAGTTACCCAAATTATTTTCTGTCTCAAGCTCTATGTCTGTTATATGGGTGTAATAATAGCAGCTTACAGAGTTGTGAGGATTAAGCAAACAGGGAAACAAAATTTAGTATAGTGGCCAGCTTATGTTATTACCTAAGAAATAGCCTTGCAGGTAGAGAGCAAAATTCAAATCAGTTTCTAAAGTATGTGTAAAATATGATCCAGTTCCTGCCTGGTTTGTAAACACGTATGCCTACTGCAGAATGTAAAAGAAGGCTAATTTCCAACAGAAAAGATCATTTCTCAGCATTTCTTTCAAAGGTAGTTGCAAAATAATTTTTACTAAATTTTCTGTGCCCATCTCTGACAGAGCTTTGACACCAGGGAGGTAATTATCTACATTTTTATTAAAATGATGCTGACCATCAGGAAGTGTTCCGAATTATATTTTAGCCTTTATGTTGGGAAATATTGTGAAACTTCTTCTAAATTAATGGAGGAGGGGCATTCATTGTAGCTCTTGTAGCCTGATAAGGCTTCTCTAAATTATCTTTTTTTAAATTTTAATTAAAGTAATTAATTAATTTTTTGCAGGGGGTGGTAATTAGGTTTTTATTTATTTTATTTTTATAAGAAGTTCTGGGGATTGAACCCAGGCCCTTGTGCATGCTAAGAATATGATCTTTCACTTGAGCTATACTCCCCTAAATTATCTTTAATAAGGTCTTTTTCTCTGTTTTGTTATTTTCTTTTATGTACAGATGCACAAAGCAGGGTCATCAGAAGCCTCTCAATTCCAAAGATGATTATAGTGAAAAACATTGCACAGTGACAGTGAATCCTTGGAATATGAAGAAAGATTGTAAAGTCCTGAATGAATTAAGAAGGAATTGTTACATTAACTTACATGTAACCATGGCTCTCTTACCTTTATTTTTCACTTTATAATGAAGATATTCCTCACCCGTCAAGGTTGCTTTGTTAGATATAGGGAATATCTAAAGCCTTTTCTGGAAGTTTTTTAAATAAATAAGAGCAGGTAATTTATCAGAAGTGTGAATGGTGTAATCTGCTCTGTCTAGTATGGTAGCCACCAGCCACATGTGGCTATTGTGAATTGAGATGTTCTATAAGTGGAAAATACATAATAGATTTTCAAGACTTCGTACAACAATAATAATGTAAAATATTTATTAAAAGTTTTCAAAGTGTTAATCACACTTTTGAAATGATAGTATATTGGATATTTTGGGATAAATATAATTATTCCTGGAATTAAGTACACTTGTTCCTTTTTATTGTCTAAATGGGATTACTGGAAAATTGTGACTTGCACTATGTTTCTATTGACAGTGCTGGCTTCTAACTTATTGCAAATAATATGAAAAAAACTTTGATTAAGTATTTTATAATTGAGTAGTTGATTTCCATCATATTATTTTCAGGTGTACAACACAGAGGCTCAACATCTTTATATATTATATTCCATTTAATGTCACCATAAAATAATGGCTATATTTCCCTGTGCTGTATGATACAGCCCTATAACCTATCCATTTTATACATAGTACTTTTTACCTCTCAATCCCTTACCCCCTTCCTGCCTCCCTCTCCTCCTTCTCCCCATTGGTAACCACCAGTCTGTTCTGTGTACCTGTGAGTCTATTTCTGTTTTATTATAGTAATTAATTTGTTTTATTTTTTAGATATACATATAAGTTAATAAATAGAATATTTGTTTTTCTTTCTCTGACATATTTCACTTAGCATAATACCCTGTAGGTCCATCCATGTTATTGCAAAAGACATTATTTAATTTTTTAATGGCTGAGCAGTATTCCATTGTGTGTGTGTGTGTTCATGTGTATATATGTGTGTGTATATGCGTGTATATATGTAAATATACATATATATATAATATACCACAACTTCTTTATCCAATCATCTGCCAGTGAACATTTGGGTTGTTTCAGTGTGTTGGCTATTGTAAATAGTGCTGCTGTGAACACTGGGGTGCATGTGTCTTTTTGAATTATATTTTTCTCCAGACATATACCCATGAATGGGATTGCTGGATCACACGGAAGTATATTTTCAGTTTTTTAAGGAAACTCTATACTGTCCTCCATGGTGGCTGCAACATTTACATTCCCACCAACCGAGTAGGAGGGTTCCTTTTTCTCTTAAAAGGTCAAAAATTCTCTACATTTATATACTTTCCTTACAGTTTAGGACACAATTTGGCAAAAGCCAGATAGAATTTAATAGGAGTAAATACAGTATTTTTTCAAATGTCCATGCATTATGGATAGATATGTTATTGATGAGTTGGTTCCCTATTTTTGTAGATGCAGAAGTTTTTATAGCTTCACAGACATTTCAGTCTTGCAGAAAGAAAAATGTCTTTGCATTTTGCTGAACTTGTCCGGGTGGCTTTATGGAATTTGGTCCAGGCCTGCAGAGGTGAATACACATCCAAACCTGAACCATTTGAATGTCTGCAAGATTTTAAGAGTCTAGAATGTCAGATCTGGACTATAACTCTGGTGAATGACATCAGTGAGTGGACTCAAGAAAACTCCATTTGAGTGCAAAGCCTTTCATAAGCCAAAAAAGGCTTTGAAATTGTGGCAAAGCCAGAGACTTTTGTGCACCACATATGGCCACAAACCCATGGGGACAACCACAGGCCTTCTGGAGTGCCAAGGGAATTCCATGTGAGGAGTCCAGCACTCAAAGGAATCCAACAAGTCCCTGCCAGCCAGAGCACCTTCATTGCTACTGTGGTATTTTGAGCAAATGTCTTTTCTTCAGGTTCAAATTGGTTTGTTGTTTTTTTTTTAATAAAAGAAAATCAAACAACTTCTTGTTCCCTTGGTGAAAGTAAAAGCCTAACATTTTCTGATTTCTTTTGACAGAGAAAACTTGAGCCTATGAATCTAAAATCATCTGTGATGGTCTGCAGCTGGGAGCAAGCAGATCAGTGTCAGTCCCTTTGCAGCCGTTGGCTGGGAGCCTGCATGTTCCCTGGACTGATATTTGAAACATGTCACCCTAGCCGTGCCTTCGCTCTGGACTGGGAGGCGAGTCAGTCAGAATCTGCATTATGGAAAGTATTTTTCAGATCCAAAGCTACGAGATCTTTTTTAATAGCCAGAGAATGTAGTCATAAATATATCTATTAATGTATTTATGCAAGAACAATTTTAAAGTTTTTTTATTATAAAAATTTCCCCCAAAATTGAAAATGAAAGAACATTGGAATTAAAATCCAATGGAATTAAAAACAGTGGAATTAAAAATCATCTGTACCTTAGTTATACATAAAGAATCTTAAAATCCTTCTAAACATTTTTTTGTTCAAATGTAGATATTTTTCCCTTCCAAAAATGAAAATTATTATTTCACATTTTTTTCTTTTTCCTTTTATTATATATTCCATATTAATAAATATAATTCTTTTAAATCCCTTTTAATGGCTGTTTAACATTATATTGAACAGATATGTAAATAGTCCTAGGTTTAAGAAATTTAAAAATTTGTCATTACAGTGCCCCTGCAAAGAATTTTTTCGTGTTTCTATTCTTAGTTACTAATTTGGACTAAAAGTTAACAAGTTTACTTTTCTTCATCTAAAACATTGGTTATTTTATGAATGAATTGTAAGGATTTTAAATAACTTTTCAGTAATTTCAACAAAGAAATTAACTTTAATGCAAAAATGTATGATGGTTTGCAAATCTATTTTCATTATATCTTCACTTTTACCAGTGTCATATCTGTGTGTGTTTGCACAAGTGCTTTAACTACCAGCAATGTAAGAAAAATCTGTGTACTAAAAATGTGAAAATAGTTTCCTGGTTTGTGTTTTCATTCTCCCAATATAGGTTTTGGATGACAAGCTTGTATTTGCAAATGTACACACCCTGTGGGAGGTGATCTGTACATACGCTGAGATACTGTACATAAAATTGCCTCTGAATCCCAATCATCTGAAAACCGTGTCCTCAGCCTTTGATACCTTCAGCTGTTTTATGAAAGTCCTCCAAGTGGATGAAAGTATCAACAACCGGAACAAGAGTTTTTCATTGCCCTATTTGAGAAGAGCTGCGTGAACGACTTTTATATTCAGGATAGAGATACATTCATCAATCCAACCACCAGGAGCCGCACTGTAAGTCTAAACCGAGTTTAGCTGCTGTCTTGGGGGTGATTTAGAACCTGCTGTTGAATTATAAGTGATTTGGTTTTGTTGGTTTGGTTTGGTTTTTAAAAGCTGCCCATAAAAATGAAAAAAGAGAAAGAAAAGAAATATGCCTACAGATTCCTGTTAGGATAGTAAACAGTGGCTGGTTATTTACCCTGTATAAACCACACGCTTTCTTAGAATCTATTTAGGTTTACTTCATCCTTTCTCAGATCAAGTATCAAGTAAGGGACAGTTTTAAAAAAAAATTCAGGATTAACTGGATTGTGAGCTCCGGGATCTGCAAGGCAGCTTTCCCTTCCCATGGTGTAAGTCAAATGGCAGAAATGAAATAAAGCACTTCATGTATCCTCCGGTGTTAACAGGAAAAGGTGAGTCTTCTTGACCTTGTTACTTCCTGGGTAAAATGAAGATAATATGTCAGGAGTCGACAAGCCCATTTAGGGCAGGAACCATGTTGTCTTGTTCACTGCTGAATCCCAGGCACCAGGAAGGCTGAGTTTAACAAGTGGGTGAATGAATGAACTGTATTTCCCCCAGAGTTACCATGTGGGGCAGTGTGGATTAGCATCTAAGAACATAGACACGAGAGGTGAGGGTACAGCTCAAGTGATGGGGCGCATGCTTAGCACGCATAAAGTCCTGGGTTCAGCCCCCAACACCTCCTCTAAAATAGACAAATAACCCTAATTACCTCCCCACCCCCCCACCAGAATTACCTTATTATCTCCCTGCCACCAAAAAAAAAAAAAAAAAAGGTAGAAGTGGCCAAGAGCATAGACTCAGGCTGGAACACTTGTGCTGGTTTCTCGCTGTCTACCTTGTAAAAGTCATTTAGCCTCTGTGTTTATCAAGTTCCTCATCAATAAAATGGGGATAATAATAGTACCCACCTCGTAGAGATGCTATGGGGATTAATGAATCTGCTTGAATTTTAGAACAGCCCTGGCTAATAGTAAGTACTATGCATTTGCCAGCTCTTTTCATAATTACTGACAGATGTTATTATCAACCAAAGAAGTATTAGTTCTTTGTAAGGGAAATGCATGTTAGACCATTTCATTTATCATTTTCTGTAATTCAGGCTTTTTCCCTCTGAAATACCATTTTCTGTCTGTGCACTAGTAAATCACAGGGCTTTCCAAATTTCATCTGTCTGAGTTCTTGTCATGATGACAATACTGCAGAGTTTTGACATTTTTTAGGGACTCCATCTGAGATGACAGCAACCCCTCAAATTCAGAAGCACTTCTCTAACTGACAACATCTCGCATGAAATGAAGTTTGTAAAATGTAAGAGCTTCAGACGCTAAATGATGCCATAAATGCAAAGATGTTATATCTAAGCTCTTTAAATAAATCCTGTCATTGAAATAAAGGAAATACTATATTATAGCGCTCTATGACTTTGTTACCTTGCTATCCGTTTATCTGACTCTCTAAGACAAAAGAAAGCAAAGACTGAGATTGATCATTACTACTGTGTGGTACACGTATTTGTGGATGAAGACCATACTGAAATACACTGTCTAAGATACTAAAATGGACACTAAACAGCTGCTTGATGCACATGCATGAACAGAACAGGGAGCTGGTTGCAGGGAGCAGACACTGAGCTTCCTGGATCAGAGACTCAGCATAGCAGTCCAGCCCAGCAGTCCACATGTTTTATATTTATATCCGAGCAAAATTAGCAGTGAGAGTCTGAAATGAACTTTGGGGACACTTGCAAACAGCTGTCATGATTACTAATGTGGGACACCAGGATTCTACAGTGTTTAGTTGGCATCTGCACACAACCATTTCTTTTCCACTAAAGCCTGTTGTAATTGCTGGTTCCACATCCAGGCTGAGGAATCATCTCATGTGTTGTTTGGGAGGGAGGTAAGTGGAGTCAGGACCCATGCTAAGGCTGGGTGGGTAATAATCTGGTTCTAGTACAGGAGAAAGGAAAGTAGGTCAGGTGGGAAGGAGAATGACTGGATTTAAATTTTGTTTCTTGAGTAAGCTAAATATATAACATCATGTCAAGTTTCTTTATTGTTTATATTCCATGTGCTGTCACCGAATAACTACTGAATTGTGGGGACAAAATAGCCTGGGTTTTAGAATTGACCCTGCCCCTAAACAGCCAGAGTCCAGGTTCCTCTGGGTGTCCAAGGAGGGGGCTGCTGCCTCCACTGAAGCAGTTTGGGCACTTGGGTGGCGTAGTTTTTTTTGCTGTGGAAGACTGGCCCGGTTGTAGGACATTAAGCATCTGCAAGGCCCTCACCAGGTACCCACGGTGGTCCCAGGAGTGTAACATCCAAGTGTTCCTTTCCAGCCACGTTTGCAAATGACCCTCAAGGGGTTAGTATTAATCCTCGGTGAGAATTATGAAAAATTATATGGTACCTCCATCCCTTCTGGCAAAGGAGGGCCCCTTATTTACAAATGACCACAAAGTGTTAGCACCACATTTTATTAGCAGAACATGTGAACACGTGGTGACAGTGACGCTCACCTGTTTGCTTCTGCTTCCCAGTGCAAATTCAGCCTCCATCAGAGGACCTCAGCTGCCCCAGCGAACAGGGCCTTCTGTACAGGGAATGTGCTCCTCCTCGAAGCATAGACAAGAAGCAGCCCTTAGATCTCATCAGGTGAGCTGTTGTGGAGGGCACTCCAGTGGGAAGGGCTCAGGGTTGCCCTCATGGCTTCTGAGTGTGACAGTCCTCCGAGAGTGTTACCAACCAGGAAGCTCACAGGAGCTCTGAGCTTTGTTGCCCCAAGTTTTTACTGGAGACTTTATTACAAAGACATGGTTTATTGGGTCACTACTGACATGGCTACCCCACACAATAACTGTAAGTCAAAGCCCTAACATTTGAGCCCCTACCTCTCCTGATGGTCAGTCACTTGTCACAAAGCTCAAAGCCCCACTCCTCTAATCACATGGTTGGTGTCTCTGGCTGGCCAGTCCCCATCCTGAGTTATCTCATGAACACAAGCCATCCAAGGGTCCACCATGAATAGTAAAGACACTCCTATCTTGGGAAATTTCAAGGCTTTAGGGGTTGCCGTCCAGGAACTGGGAACAAAGACCTACCAAATTCTTCATTAAACAGGAGTAAATGTTAGGTTTCACTTAAATTATAAAATAAGAGAAGTATTCTCACTGCTTAGCTCTATCTGCTGTTCGACACCGTTTCACTACACCACGTGACTGTAATGTCGCGCTCAGCATGTGTATTCTCAGAGCATCAGCGCCGGCTGCTCCCCGGGAGCTTATGCTGTTTGTGCAAGGCTTCTGGGAGGAGGGAGGCCAAGGACAACTGAGCAAACAAAAATAATCGGGCTAATAAGGAAACAATTTCAGATTGAAATGAAGGAAATAATACAGTGTTGAGATGGGAGACTTGGGGGAAATGGAGTCAAGAAAGCTATCTTTGAGAAGGTTACATGTGAGCTGAGATGGTGATAAGGAGGCTGGTCTTTGAGGATCTGGGATAAGTCACCCCAGGAATAGAGGCAGCTTGTCCATTGCCCCGAGGCACAAATGTGCTCAGCAGGTTTGAGGAGATACTGGAGCCAACGCTGGTGAGAGTGATGAGACGCGAGGTTTAGAAGGGCATCAGGAGCACGGAAAGTAGTGTAGACTCTAAGTGCAGTGAGAAGCAGTCATGATAGTTTAAGCACTAAGGTAATTTTCTCTCACAATTTGCAAAGATAATGTGGAGAATGAATTGCAGGGACCCAGGAAGCAGGGAGGCCTGGTCGGAGGCTCTTGGAGTGGGCCAGATGAGAGATGGTGGGAGCCAGGGAGAATGCGTTTGGGGAGTGGAGCTGACAGGATGCAGTTATGGGCTGGCTGTGGATGGTGAGGAGAAGAGAAGGGTCAAGGTAGCCCCAGGTCGGCCTGGAGCCAGGTGCCTGATCTTCCTAATCTCAGTGCCCCATTCAGATGCCCACCTACTTGGGCAAACCTCTTAACCTTCCAAGTGAGGGTTTTAAATCACTGAAGTCTTTTTGTTTGTTTCACATTTTATGGAAAGATACAAACACGTACAGAAGTAGAGAGAACAGCACAGCCAGCCTGTCTGTATCAGTCACCCATCTCCAGAATTATCAACTCAGAGTCACTGTTGTTGCAACTTTCATCTCCACCTCTTCCCCTCCCCCACTTCGGGATCATTTTGAAGGCAATCCTACGTAGCTTAACCTTTCATTAGTGAAATGACAAGGTCTCTTTCAAATACAATTGGAATATTCATTTTTTTTAGGGTTACAAAATAATTCCCTGATTGTCACAAAAATACACTTTTAAGCAGTTTTGGGGTTGAAATCAGGATCCAGACTAAGTTCACACATTGCAGCTAGCATATCTCTCAAGTGGGTTCTAATCTATAATTTTCCTGTTTCTCATTTTCCTTGAAATTGCTGAGGGATTTCTCTATTTCCTGTTTGGTTGATTTCATTCTCCCCTGTGGTTAGACTTATTTCTCCATCCTATGTATTGGCTTTAGCTAAGTGATTTGATCCTCCCCTAAAAGCTTGATCTGAACGAGGTTCAAATTTGTGCAAGAATATTTGTTATATGAAGTTTTGTACTCCTGTCATAAGGTACATAATGTCCAGTTGACTCTCTTTTTTGTGATGACAGCAGCCAATAATGATTGTCACCCGGGATCATTATTACATAAGGGATTTTATTTCATGTGGTCATACTCTAATTTCCTCCCACAATTATCAGCAGGATCACAGTCATGAAGAGGCACTTTCTCATTAACCCGGATTATCCTGTAGAACAGTTTTAAAACAGGAAGTTTTTATATTTGTAAATATTTAAAGTTGATACATTTTTCTATTGTTTCTAATGTTTTTTTCTAATAGAGGTACTGAAGATTGAATCTAGGACCTTATGCTTGCTGAGCACACACTCTGCCACTGAGTGTACCCCATCCCCCTTGAGATTCATATTTATATGATATATTCCTTCTGTTATTTTTGTTTTATGTTATACAAAATTTGATGGCAGGGCAATGGGTTTGATGGCTATTTAATCATTCTTTATGGGATTTTGGGGTTGGTGTGTGTGTTTGTGTTTGTAAAGAAAACAATTTTCCCACTATTTTAAGTATGTTTTGTGAAGGAAATTATGTTGATCTGTTCCCTTCTCCTGGTCCATGTATTCCCTTGTTGCTTCCCACTAGTGGCCCCTTGAGCTCTGTGACAAGACTAGCATGTCTTTAATCCAGGTTGAAGGAGATCTGAAGAGATTTATTCAAGGAGATGAAATTTGTAGACAGTGAATTGGAAAGTATTGAGAAAGTTATTCATTAGGAGAAGGTATGGGGTTGAATTGTTAAGCGCAGAGAAATCTAAGCTATGAACCACCAAGACAATTATTAACTCCAGGAAAAACAAAGTAGGGAATAAAAAAGTAAGCCTAGCAGACAACTTGCTACAGCTGTGAACAGTCTGTAGAGAGTCCTAATAATGTAAAGCAGGGATACTGAGCTGATCAAAATTATAATGTATTTGTATCAAAAGGTTGGAAGAATGAAGGTTTGGGTGTGTAGAGGAGATGTGGTTTGAAAGAGAGCTTAATATTCATTTTCCAAAATAGAAAGTTAAATAGGTGATACATAAAGCTGAAAAAGTCAGTAGGCTGTGTTACAAGGATATTAGTCAGAAATAGGGAGTTTTTATTCCAAGAGTCAGCAGTAGGAGCTGAACATTGTTGCTTCTGACCAGGAAATGGGGTGGTTGTTGGGAACTGCTCCTTTTTACAATCGGTGTTCGAGAACTGTTTGACTCTTTAATGAATGTATGGTATAAGTTTGATAAAAAGAAATCAAAGCTGAATTTTGAAAAATTGATGTTAAGAATTGGGGTGTTTTTGACAGAGAGAGATAACAATCAGACAAAACTACATTTGAAGGGATCCTCATTATTTCTAGCCTTTCAGCAAGGACTAGGGGGCAGACATCTGTTTAAGGTTCAAAAATTCTTTCTGACATTCTTGCCGACATGTAACCTTTGGAAGTAATGAACTCTCCGTCATTGTAAATATGCAGGCAGAGGCTGCCTGACCAGCTCTCTAACTGTAGCAGGGTGTGTTTACCATTGGCCAGTTGGAGCAAGCAACTTCTAACATTCTTTCAGTTTTGAATGTGGCATTTTCAGGATGGATAGTTGATAAGAATGTATTACAAAAAGCTTAACAAGAAAGAGTCCAAGATATCTCAAACCCATTGCCAGGGTTTTCTCTGCCAGACACCATCCTGAGCCTGCCATCTGTGAGCCAGGCCACAAAGACCAGTCACATGAGAATGAACACACTTTGTCCCTCCTATCTGATTTGGCATCGGGCTCAGCCATTTTCCCCATGGAATGGTCCACGCCCAGGTCTCTGACGATGGAGCTGGTCTCACAGCAGCCCTGTGAGCGCTGGTCCAGCCCTAGGGGTTCCTGCGTGAAGTTTCTCAGGACTCCAGGCTGTTCTCAGAGCTGAGTCCCCCCTAGACTAGGCCCTCGGAGCTCATCTCAGCTCCAGACTGAGCCGGAAGCTTCCGAGAGAACTCAGAGCTGAGGAAAGTCACAGGTTTTACCCAGCACTGCCGCGTCAGCAGTGCTCCAGCTGAGGGAAGTATCAGCAGCAGCAAACACACCTGAGCCGCCGCCTCATTGTTCCGCCTCATCCCTAAGCCCTCTGTGTCTGCCTGTCTGTGTCTGTCTCCCTTTCAGGACCAGCCTGGCACCGCTTCGTGCCCTGACTCCTTTCTTCTAATCTTGCCTCCCTGGCCTGTTCCGTCTACTCCAGATTAACTGAGTAACATTGAAGGGTTTTTGAAACCTAGGAACAGCCGACGTGCTAGATAAAAAGAATACAGGGCAGTTCCTTACTCAGCCACATCCCTCCTGCCCTCTCCCATTCCTACATGAGTTTTATAAATATTTTGTCAGAGAGACATTGCACTCCCAGTTGTTATCATTATCAGCCATTTCCTTATTATCTGTGGTTTACGATGCATTTGCTCCTGGGAAGTTCCCGAGATAAGGCAGACTCAGATGACTGAGCCAGTAGTTGAAGTCCACTTGTGTCAAGCCTGTTAAGAATGATCTTTGGTGGGATTTGTTGAATGTGCCAGACTGTCCAGTGAGTGGTGATGATCCCCTGCATCTGCTCCGGAGTCGGCCTCGTCCCCTCCTTTGCTCTGTTCTCATTTATCTCTCTTCAGCAGGTGAACCAGTGATCTGTATTTCTATGATACGTAAAATACTTCTTATTTCACGGTAGAATTTGGGGGCTGCTGTGAAAGCGCATATGTTTTAAGTGTGAATTGAGTCAGAGGTTTAAACTTAAAGCCCCCTTGATTTAGAATCAGAAATTAGTATGATGGAAGGAGGGTATAACTCAGTGGTAGAGTGAATGCCTTGCATGCATGAGGTACTGGGTTCAATCCCCAATGCCTCCATTTAAAAAACAAATAAATAAACCTATTTATGCCCCACCAAAAAACAAAGAAAAAAGAAATTAACATGAGGATGAAGCTACAGAGTGAATATGTGTGTCTTCTGAAACTACCTTCTGTCTTTCTACAGGAAATTCTACGGAGAGAAGGTCGGAATCTACTTTGCTTGGGCTGGGCTATTACATTCAGATGCTCCTCCTGGCAGCAGTCGTGGGGGTGACTTGCTTTCTGTATGTATATTTTAATCAAAATAACTGTACTTAGAGGTAACTTCTCTTTATTCCTTGTTACCGTGCTTACTTAACTTAGAATGACATTCTCCAGGAGCATCCACGTTGCTGCAAATGGCCCTATATTGTCAGTTTTTATAGCCGAGTGGTTTTCCATTGTATAAATATACCACTTCTTTAGCCAGTCATCCGTTGATGGACATTTAGGCTATCTCCATGTCTTGGCTATTGTAAATAGTGCTGCTATGTATATTGGGGTTGCAGCTGTCATCCTGAAGTAGGGTTCCTTCAGGATATATGCACAGGAGTGGGATTCCTGTGTCATATGGCAATTCTATTCCTAGTCTTTTGAGGAAACTCAATACTGTTTCCACAGTGGCTGCACCAAACTGCATTCCCACCAGAAGTGTCGGAGGTTTCCCTTTGTCCACAGCCTCTCTAGCATATGTCATTTGTGGATTTTTGAATGATGGCCATTCTGACTGGTTTGAGGTGATACCTCATTGTACTTTTGATTTGCATTTCTCTGATAATTAGTGATATTGAGCATTTTTTCATGTGCCCATTGATCATTTGTATATCTTCCTTGGAGAATTGCTTGTTTTGGTCTTCTGCCTATGTTTGGATTGGGTTATTTGGTTGTTTCTTAGTAAGTCATACGAGCTGCTTATATATTCTGGAGATCAAGCCTTTGTTAGTTTCATTTGCAAAAATGTTCTCCCATTCTGTAAGTTGTATTTTGTTTTACTTAAGGTGTCCTTTGCTGTGCAGAAGCTTGTAAGTTTCATTAGGTCCCATTTGTTTATTCTTGCTTTTATTTCTATTGCTTGGGTAGACTGCCCTAGGGGAAGATTTCTGAGATGTATGTCAGATATTTTGCCTGTATTTTCTCCTAGGAGGTTTATTGTATCTTGTCTTATGTTTATCTTGCTGAAGAGACTATCTTTATTCCATTGTATATTCTTGCCTCCTCTGTTGAATATTAGTTGACCAAAAGTATTTGGGCTCATTTCTGGGCTCTCTATTCTGTTCCATTTGGCTGTATGTCTGTTTTTGTACTAATACCATGCTGTCTTGACGACTGTAAGTCTATAGTATTGTCTCAAGTCTGGGACAGTTATTTTTCCATCCTCTTTCTTTTTTTCTTAAGTTATTCCCTGGAAATTCTATGTCTTTGATGGTTCCATATAAATTTTATTGTGATTTGTTCTAGTTCTATGTAATATGTCCAGGATAATTTGGTAGGGATTGCATTAAATCTGTAGATTGCCTTGGGCAGTGTGACCAATTTAACAATATTGATTCTTGCAATCCAAGAGCTTGGGATACCTTTCCATTTTTTAATGTCTTCTTTAATTTCCTTCACCAATGGTTTATAGTTTTCTGTGTATAATTCTCTCACGTCTGTGGTTAGATTTATTCCTAGATATTTTATTACTTTGGGTGCTATTTTAAAGGGGATTGTTTCTTTACTTTCTTTTTCTGTTGACTCATCATTTGTGTAAAGAAATGCAACTGATTTTTGAACATTAATCTTGTAACCTGCTACTTTGCTAAATTCTTCGATCAGCTCTAGTAGTTTTTGTGTGGACCTTTTATGGTTTTCTATATATATTGTCGTGTCATCTGCATATAGTGACACTTTTACCTCTTCTTTTCCAATTTAGACCCCTTTTACTTCTGTTACTTGCCTGATTGCTGTGGCCAGGACTTCCAAGACTATGTTGAATAGGAGTGGTGATAGTGGGAATCCTTGACTTGTCCCAGATTTTAGTGGGAATCTTTTGAGGTTTTCATCGTTGAGTGCTATGCTGGCTGTAGGTTTGTCATCTATAGCTTTTATGATGTTGAGATATGTTCCCTCAATACCCACTTTGGTGAGAATTTTTATCATAAATGGGTGTTGAATTTTATCAAAAGTTTTCTGCATCTATTGAGATGATCATGTGGTTTTTGTCCTTTCTCTTGTTGATGTGAAGTATTTCATTGATTGATTTTCATATGTTTAACCACCCTTGTGTCCCTGAGATGAACCCCACTTGAGCATGATGTATTATCTTTTTTATGTGCTGTTGGATTTTATTTACTAGTATTTTGGTAAGGACTTTTTTCATCTGTGTTCATCAGTGATATTAGTCTGTAATTCTCTTTTTTGGTGGTGTCTTTGCCTGGTTTTGGTATCAGGGTAATAGTGGCTTCATAGAATGAGTTTGGGAATATTCCTTCTTTTCAATCTTCTGGAAGAGTTTGAGAAGGACTGGTATGAGTTCTTCTTTGTATGTGTGGTAGAACTCCCCGGTGAAGCTGTCCAGTCCTGGACTTTTATTTGTAGGGAGGTTTTTTATTGTTAATTCAATTTCATTCCTAGTGATCCATTTGTTCAAGTGGATAGTTTCTTCTTGATTCAGTCTTAGTTGACTGTATGTTTCCAGAAACTTGTCCATCTCCACTAGGTTATCCATTTTTTTCCATGTAGTTTGTCATGATATTCTCATATGATATTCTGTATTTCTATGTTATTTGTTGTAATTTCTCCATTTTCCTTTCTTATTTTGCAAATTTGTGCTCTCTCTTTATTCTTCTTTGTGAGTACGGCCAGAGGATTTTCGATTTTATTTATTCTTTCAAAAAACTAGCTTTTGGTTTGATTGATTATTTTCTCTATTTTTTTAATCTTTATTTTATTTATTTCCTCCATGATCTTTATTATTTCCTTCCTTCTGCTGACTTTTGTGTGTTTTTGCTCTTCTGTTTCTAGTTCTTTCAGCTGGTGGGTTAGATTGTTTATTTGGTATTGTTCTTCTTTTTTGAGGAAGGCCTGCATTACCCTAAACTTTCCTCTTAGCACTGCTTTTGCTGTGTCCCATATGTTTTGTGTGGTTGTGTTTTCATTTTCATTTGTCTCAAGGTATTCTTTAATTTCAACTTTGATTACATCATTGACCCATTGGTTTTCTAATAGCATGTTGTTTAATCTCAATGCTTTCCTTTCTTTCTCCTTTGTTTCTCTGAAGTTGATTTCTAGTTTCCATGGCATTGTGGTCAGAAAAGATTCTTGAGATAATTTCTATCTTCTTAAAATTGTTGAGGCTTCTTTTGTGACTAAGTACATGATCAATCCTAGAAAATGTTCCACACACATTTTAAGAGATTGTTTATTCTGTTATGGGGGATTGTAATGCTCTGAAAATATCCACTAAATCCAATTATTCTCTTGTATCATTTAATTTCTCTGTTGCCTTATTTATTTTCTGTCTGGAAGATCTGTCTAGTGATGTTAATGTGGTGTTAAAATTTCTGACAATGATTGTATTCCCATCAATTTCCCCCTTTATCTCTGTTAGTAGTTGTTTAATGTACTTAGGTGCTCATGTTGGGTGCATATATATTAATGATTGTAATATCTTCATCTTGTATTGATCCTTTAATCATTATAAAATGTCTTTATTTATCTTTCTTTATGGCCCTTGTTTTAAAGTCTATTTTGTCTGAAATCAATACTGCTACACCTGCTTTTATGGCATTTCCATTTGCATGGAATATCCTTTTCCGTCCATTCACTCTCAATCTATATGTGTCCTTCTCCCTAAAGTGTGTCTCTTGTATGCAGTGTATTGAAGGTTCTTGCTTTATTATCCAGTCTGCTACTATGTCTTTTGACTGGAGCATTTAGACCATTAACATTTACAGTAATTAATGATAGATGAGAGTTTATTGCTATTTTCAATTTATTTTTGCAGTTGATTTGGTATTTCTTCTTGGTTCCTTTCTTCTTCCTTTTGTGGTATGGTAATTTTCCTTTGTATTGTATTTAGTTTTTGTGACTCACTTGTAAGTTTTTGGCTTGTGATTACACTTTTTTGTAAGTCTGTTAACCAATTACTGTAACTGTGTGTACTAAACAGATATTAATGTAATCTCAAACCCATCCTACTGAGAACAAGATTTAAAAAAAAAAAAGAAGAAGAAAGGAAAAATACTCTCACAGTCATGAATTCTCATTTCTGTAGCATCCTGCTTCTTTTCTATTTAGAGTAGACCTTTCAATATTTCTTTTAGCATGGGTTTAGTGTTGCTAAATTCTTTTAGTATTTGCTTCTCTGTGAAATTCTTTATCTCTCCTTCTATTCTAAAGGATAGCCTTGCTGGAGCAAGTATCCTAGGCTGCATCTTTTTTTTTTCATTCAGGACTTTGAATATATCTTGCCACTCCCTTCTGGCCTGTAGTGTTTCTGTAGAGAAATCAGCTGAGAGCCTTCTCTTGTAACTCACTCTTTGTTTTTCTCTTGCTGCCTTTAGGAACATTTCTTTATCCTTCAGTCTGGCCATCTTGATTTATGATATATCTTGGCGTGTTTCTCTTTGGGCTCTTCCTGTTTGGGACCCTCTGATCCTCCTGTGCTTGGGTGTCTGATTCCTTCTTTAAGTTTGGGAAGTTTTCAGTCATGATTTCTTTAATTACCTTTTCCATCCCCTTTGTTCTTTCTTCCCCTTCTGGTACCCCTATTATGCATAGATTGGCATGCTTTATATTATCCCATAGGTTCCTTATATTGTTTTCATTGTTTTATATTTGTTTTTCTCTCAGCTGTTCTGATTGGGTGCTTTCTGTTGTCCTGTCTTCTAGGTCACTTATTCGTTCTGCTGCATTATCTAGCCTGCTTTGTACAGCCTTTAGGTCAGATCTCATTTCAGCCAATGAATTTACCAATTCTACTTGGCTCTTCTTTATAGCTTCTATTTTGTTTTTGATATATTTTATGTCTCTAAAGACTATCTCTTTTAGTTCCTTCAGTAATTTGATCACTTCTTTTTTGAAATCTTGATCTAGTAGGCCATCAATGTCTATTTTATTGATCGTTCTTTGAGGGGATTTCTCTTGCTATTTTAATTGGCAGGACTTCCTCTGCTTCTTCATTCTGCTCATATCTCTCTGGCACTGTGGCTTTTGGAGTATCAGTTATCTATTGTGGTCCTTAAAGGAGTTTATTTATTTATCTATCTAAAGCCTATGTGGGAATAAAACTTAAAAGAGAGAGAGAGAGAATTTTAAAAGAATGGAGGAAAAGAAGGTTTGAAAAGAGTGTATAATCAATAATAGAAGAGCAAGTTGAAGCAGAATAGCAATCGAGTTGAGATATCTTTTAAGAATCTTAATAAAAAGAAGAGAAAATTCAAAATACAATATTTGAAAACTGTGACTAATAAATAACAGATCAAAACCAAGAGAATATAAATGAAATGAGAATTGTAAACATATAGGACTGTTTAAAAATAAAGATTAAAAATGTAATAGGAATAAAACAGATATAAAAAGATTTTAAAAACAAAGATGTGTTCTCCTAGAAACTGTGTGCTCTTAATGGTTTTATTGAGAGGCCTTTGTGTCTTCGCCCTGTTTCACAAACTCACCTTGCTCTGTTTGCCCCCTTGTCTGTGCTGCTCACAGTGTCTTTCGGCAAGAAGATTGCACCCCTCCAACACTGGGTCAGGTGATCCTTTCCTTTGTGGTGGGTGGGTGGGTCACTCCCCCTCCAGATGCTGCAGTCAGTGCTGGGCCAGTTGCTCCATATGTGGGCTCAGCTTCAAAAGTAACAGCTTTATGGAGATATAATTCACATACAATAAAATGCAGCCTTTGAAATTGTGCATTAGGATTTTAAGTACATTTCAGTGTTTTGTAGCCATCACTCCCAAAAAGAACCAGTACCCTTTAGTAAGTCACTCCCTAAACTTCCTTTCCCTTAGACCCCAGCAGCCACCACTCTACTTTCTGTCTCTACGGATTTGCCTGTTCTGGGCATTTCATATAAGTAGAACCATACAGTATGCTGCCTATTTTGATTGTCGTCTTTCATTTAGTGTGACGTTGTCAAGGCTCATCCATGGTGTAGCATATATCAGTACCCAAAGTCCTTTTTGTGTTCAAATAATATGCCATTGTTATAAATACACCACTTTGCTTATCCATCTATCAGTTGATGATGAATAATTCTGCTGTAAATGCTCATGGACAAGTTTTTGTGTGAACACATATTTTCAGTTCTTCTCAGGATATATCAAAAAATGGAATTGCTGGGATGTATTCTACTTTTAACATTTTGAGGAATTGCTAAAGTAGTTTTTAAAGTGACTGCACCATTTTATATTTCCAGTAGTAATGTATGAGGAGTCCAGTTTCTCCAAATCCTCATCAACACTTTTTATTACCGAGTTTATAGATACATATTTATATATCATATATCATATATATTTGTCATCCTATTTGGTATGAAGTGGCATGTCATTGTGCTTTTGATTTCTGTTTCCCTAATGCCTACTGATGTTGAACATCTTTTTATGTGCTTATTTCCCATTCGTATGTCTTCTTTGGAGAAACATCTATTCAAATTCTTTGCCCATTTTAATTGTATTTGTCTTTGTATTTTCATGTTTTAAGTCTCCTTTGTCTATTCTGGATAAAAAGTCCCTTATCAGGGAAAATATTGGAAATATTTTCACCCATTCTGTGGATTGTCCTCTTACATTGTTGATGAAGTCCTTTGAAGCACAGAAGTGTTTAATTTTACTGAAGTCCAGTTCACTTGATATATTTTCTTTTGTTGTTTGTGCTTTTGCTGTCATATCTTAGAAGTATTTGTACTTCAAAATCCTGAAGATTTTCTCATTGTTCATTTTCTAAAAGTTTTATAATTTCAGGTCTGTGATTTATTTTGAGTTAATTTTCATAAATGGTGTTAAGGTAAAAGTTCAGTTTTCTTTCTTTCCAGGTGTATGTTCAGGTGTCCCAGCATCATTTTTGTAAAAATTACTTTTTTCCCGTTGGATTGTCATGGAACCTTTACGAAAAATTAACTGGCTACATGTAAGAGTTTGTTTATGGACTCTCAGTTCTTTTCTCTCAATCTATTTGTGTGTCCCTTATGCAAGTACCACACTGTATGGATTACCATTTTGTTACTGAGTTTTGAATTTGGAAACTTCAAAACTTTGTTCTTTTTCAAGATTGTTTTGACTATTCTGGGTATCTTGCATTTCCATAGTTTTAGGAACAGTTTGCTCATTTCTCCCAAAAAGCCAGATTTGCATTGAATCTATAGGTCATTTTGAGGACAAATGCCATCCTAACAATGATAAGGCTTCTGATCCATGAACACAGAAGAGCTTTCCATTTATTTTAGGTCATTTTTAACTTCTATCAGTAGTATTTTAGTTTTCAATATACAAGTTTCAGACATTTTCCTCAGTATTCCACAAATTTTTCTTAATATTCCTAAGTATTTTATTCTTTTTGATGCTATTGTAAATGAAAATGTTTCCTACATTTTATTTTTAGATTATTCACTGCTGTTGTATAGAAATATAATTACTTTTTTATATATCGATTTGTGTCTTACAATTTTGGTCAAACTATGTTGTTAATTCTAATAGTTTTTTTTTTCTCTCTCTCTCTCTCTTTTTTCTTTGTGGATTCCTTGTGATTTCAATGTATAATATCATGTCATCTGGAATTGAAATAGTTTTATTTCTTTCTTTCTAATCTAGAGGCTTTATTTTCTTTGTCTGTTTGCTTTGACTAGAACCTCTAGTACAATGTTGATTTTGGGAGGAAATAATTCAGTCTTTCACCATTATGTATGATCTTTGCTCCAGGTTTTTCATAGATGTTCTCTGTCAAGTTGAGGAAGTTCCCTTCTATTCCTAGTTTTTATCTATTATTCTATTAATATGGCATATTACATGAATTGACTTTTGTATGTTGAAATGCCTTTGCATACCTGGATACATCCCACTGAATTGTGGTCTATTTTATATGTTACTGGATTGGATTTGCTTTTATTCTGTTGAGGACTTTTGCATTTATATCCATAAGAGATAGTCTTTAGTTTTCTTGTGATGCCTTTGTCTGGTTTTGGTATCAGTGTGATACTCGTGTCATTGAATGAATTGGGAAGTGTGCCCACCTCTTTATTTTTAGACGAGTTTGTGAAGCATTTTTTTGTTTGTTTGTTTTTTGTTTTTGTTTTTTCTTTAAGTAGTTGATGGAATTCACCAGCAAAGCCATACTGGCCTAGCATTTCCTTGTGGGAATGTTTTGGATTACTGTTTCAGTCACTACTTATTGTAGGATTATTTGAGTTTTCTATCTCTCCTTGAATTAGATTTAGTCACATATCCTTCTAGAAATTTATCCATTTCATCTAGATTATCTCATTTATTGGCTATACAAGTATTCATGGTATTCCCTTATATTCCTTGTTATTTTTGTTAGGGCAATAGTGACATCCTTCCTTTCATTTCTCATCTTAGTAATTTGAACCTTCTCTCTTTTTTTCTTCAGTATTAGCTAAAAATTTGTCAATTTTCTTGATCTTTTCAAAGAACCAACTTTTCTTTTTGTTGATTATTCTCTGTTATTCATCTATTCTCTATTCCATTTATTTCTGCCTTTACTATTTTGATTAGAATATTTAATTCATTTACATTAATGTAATTTCTTATCAGGTTGAAGTTACATCTGCTATCTGCTTTCTATATGACTTTTTATTTCCCCAATGCTCTATTACTACACTTTTTTGTACAAAGTAGGCATTTTCAAGTGTGCCATTTTAATTTGTTGTTTATTTTATCTTTTTCTTCTCCTCCTCCTCCTCCTCTTCCTCCTCCTCCTTCTCCTCCATTGCCCTGGAGATTATTATTAACATATTGTTTTAAAGCAATCTTATTCACATGAATGCCAACTTAATTTCAATAGTACACAAAAACTTTGCTTTGATAACAATCTTTTCCCTCCCCCTCCTCATGCTGTCACTGTCATACAAGTTACACCTTTATGCATTTATAAGTGCATCTACACTGTTTCATAAGTATTGTTTTATGTAGTTGTCTTTTACATCAAATAGAAGAAAACACGTACATGTAATACTGTATTTATACTGTTTTATTTTCTTACTCATGTAGTAGTGCTCTTTATTTTTCAAGTGAGTGTCTTTTCATTTACACCTGCTGGACTATCCTTAGTATTTCTTGTAGGGCAGGCCTGCTAGCAATTGATCCTTTCAGATTTTGTAGGAGTGTGTTAATTTCTTCTTTTTTTTTTTTTTGAAGAATCATTTTGTTGGCTATAAAATACTTGGTGACAGTATTTTCCTTTTATCACTTTGACGATACCATCCCACTGCCTTCTGGTCTCCATGGTTTTTGATGAGAAATCAACTGTCTTACTGAGGAGCCTTTGAATATGTTGAGCCTCTTTTCTCTTTCTGCTGTCAAGATTCTTTGTTCTTCTCTTTTGACACACTTAGTCTGATGTGCCTATTTTCGATGTCTCTACGTTCATACCACGTGGAGTTTGTTGAGCTGCTGGGATGTACAAATTAATGTTTTCATCAAATTTGGGAAGTTTTCAGCCATTATTTCTTTATATATTTTTTCTACCCCTTCTTTTCTCTCCTTCCTTCTGGCGCTCATATTATATGTGTATTGGTATTGTTGATGGTGTCCAACCTATCTCTGACACAGTGTTTATTTTTTTTCATTCCTTTTTCTTTCTGTTCCACAGACTGGATAATCTCAGTAGTTTTAAATTAACTGACTTTTTCTTCAACAAGTTCATATCTACAGAGAAATCTCTTATTGAATTTTTCATTTTAGTCATTATATTTGTATCTCTAGAATGTCCAGTTGGTTTTTAATGTAAATTTTATCTATTGATATTCTCTGTACAATGAGATGTTCACATACTTAAATTCTTTAGGCATGGTTTCGGTTAGCTCTTTAATCATATGTGTAATTCCTTATTTATGTCTTTGTCTAGTAAGTCCAGTGTCTGGGTTTCCTCAGGGAGTTTCTATTGACTACTTTCTCCCCTGTGTTATGGCCAAACTTTTCTGTTTCTTTGTACATCTTGTAATTTTCTGTTGAAAATTGGACATTTAAAATATTACAATATGGCAGATCTGAAAGCCAGATTTTCCTCACCTCCAGGGTTTATCGTTGCTTCCATTGTCATTGCTGCTGCAGCTATTTATGTAGTTACTTTCCTGAACAAATTCTGTAAAGTCTGTATTCTTTATCATGCATGGCCATGAGATCTCTATGTGTGCAGAAAGCCTAGTTGTCATCACTGTAATAATGATTGGACAGTGAATTCTTTCAATGCCTGGAGCCAATCGTTTGAGCTGTTGCCAGGTGGCTGTGTGCCTGCGTGCTGAGGGAAGCCCTCAGCACCGGCAGGCAGTCTGCAGCTATTCTGTAGACTTTAGTTCTTGCTTATGCAGAACCTCAAGTTCAGCCAGAGTTGAAGGCTTAAGATTTTCTCAGATCTTTCCTTGCCATATGCCACACATGTGTACGGACTTCTACAATTCTCAGAATTTTTTGGAGCTATTTAACCCTACCTCCAACCCCAGAAAGTCTCAATACTCAATTTTGCCTTCTAAGTTTCCTAGTCAGCATCTAATTAGCCTGTACTGGTACCACTGCCTCATGCAGTTGTAAAGTTACTCACTGCTGATTGTTTTCCACAAACACTCTGGGGACAGGCTGTTTGCACAGCATGAGTTTGAGATAGGTGAATTAGTGACAGCTCTCTGGGGGCGGATTTTTTAGGTAACTTCAAATCACTTCTGCCTCTTCCTTGATTGTGAGACTGTTGCTTTCAAAGGCCACCATTTAGGTGAGGATACGGGGATGGGGGTAGTTCAAGTTACGATATGACAAACCTGACTATCTTTATGGAGATTTAGCTGTTATTTTTTCTCAAATAAACATTCCCCTTATTGCTGGAAGCCTTGGTTAAATTTCCAGAGTTCTGCAGAGGTTAATTTTAACAAATTTTGCCATTGTCATTGCTTAACAGAGGAGTAAGTTTTCCAAGATTTTTACTCAGATATTGTAGAAGTGTATCCCATTTGCATTTGTTTTTAACTGAGTTACTTGCAAGAGTAACTAATTCTACAGCTCCAGCCCCATTCACATAAGAGTCCATCTGCATGGCTTCTCCTACAGGGAGAAGTGTGCAACCTGTTGTCCGTTTGTTGTTTTACTTATTAAAGTGTAGGGGTTTTTAAGAATATGCTCATGAATAGCCCTTTGTCATTTTTACACGTTACAAATCTTCCACTAGTCTGTGGCTATTTTTTTCCCTTTCTTTTAGTTGCTTTAATGAAGTTCTCAGTTTTAAGGATTTTCAGTATAGCAATATGTGGATGCTGATTACACGGGTGAGGCATTTAACTACTGTCTAAACCTCAGTCTTTGCTCTGATTCACTGTCTAGAACATCTGAACATATCTACTGAACCCCATATACCAATGGACACTGACAGTCCTAATTAAAAAAATGCTTTTTAAGTAAAGCAAAAAATATTATCTTCGACACTGGAAAAGACAAATTTCAAATTTACTAGCTGATCTTGTTTTCTGTGATCATTAGCTACATCATGATTATAGAGCCGAGAGGCATATTGAGCTACTGATTATATTTCATCGGATTTTAGAATGTAGAACACATTTCAGGCCCACTTATAGCACCATATGTGTATCTTTAAGGATATGTACATATGATGATGTCTTTATTATAAGTACCTGATTTTATTTTAAGTACCAACTCTGTGAACCTCATTAAGGAAACCTTGGAACTGCGGGACTGAAATTTTTCACACCACCACCATCCCGTAGCATCTCTTTTGCACTTAGATGTTGTGTGGCAGAGTATTTTTCTGCTCCCTAGGAATGATCAATGTTGAAGGGGGAAAAAAATCCCTCCTCTAATAAATAAAGTCCAAATCACATATTTATCTGAACAATGGCCACCATTTTAGTCCACACCAATCCATCTACTCATACTGACTCAGAGTCCTTAACACAGACAATCCACAACTGTAGTCAGGGTCCTCAGCCCACGTTGTATCCCCTCCTCATTCTTTGTTGATTCTGACCTACTTTTGTCCAACACGTCCTGCCAGTCTCTTCGCTACCTTACTGCAGTTTTTAATTTTTACCTTTGAGTCCCAGGCTGTGCCTAGTGATTTCCAGAGAAACGCCAGACACCTGGCTCATCAGGAGGGGTGGGGAGGATTTCAGGAAGCTATTACCAAAACTCACTTGCAGATCAGTAAGTGGCTGTTGTGAGCATTCCTTCTAGATCTCTGCCAGGCCCGCTGCATCCACCCCAGCAAAATAACGTAGCTCCTCCACCCACCTTTGCCTCCATTCATCTGGTTTTCTGCTTTAAGTGACACTCAGAAGCTGCTGATGGGCATTATATATATATATATTTTTTTTTATTTGAAGTATAGTCAGTTACAATGTGTCAATTTCTGATGTACAGCACAATGTTCCAGTCATTCATATACACATATATATGTATGAATTCCTTTCCATATTATTTTTCATTAAAAGTTATTACAAGATATTAAATATAGTTCCCTGTGCTATACAGAAGAAATTTAGTTTTTTTAGCTATTTTTATATATAGTTGTTAATATTTGTAAATCTCAATCTCTGATGGGCATTTTTAAAGACACATCTGGAACCCTTGCTGCAGAAGAGTCTGAGAAATATATTTTCAACCTCATAGCATTTTGGTTAGGAAGTTGGAATAAAGGCTGAGCTGGCTCACCTAACTTGTCTGCCTTTGTGAGTAAAGAGGTCTGGAGATTCAAGGCCCAATGAAATGTCCCAGCCCTTCAGTAGCAAACTCTTAAAGCAACCAAAATGCTCCCATCTGCCAGAGCATGACTTGTCCTTAGATACTGCTGGCCATAACCACCAACGCTGTCTAATGCATCGTCTTCATCTGTTGCACACTTTCTTTAGATGTCTAATATCCTGATTAAGAGGACAAGCTGGTTTGGATTCCCAAGGTCACAGGCAGCCTTCTGCCTGACTTTGATGTATATATGTTCATTGAAGAGTCCTCTCTCAGATCAGCTAGAGCTGCCTGGTGTGTGGCTTGCCAGAGAATGTGGGTATATTGCTCCCCACCAGAGTCCTACCAGTTGTTTTATTGCAGGAAGAGAGAGAGCAAAAGAGACAGAACAGAAAGTTCTTGTCCAGCCTCAAGCACAGTCACCCCTGCCCAGGGCCCTTGCTCTGGGACACGAAGAAGTACAGGTCAGCATCGACGTGGCCCTGGTGTACTCCAAAACATGGTGTGGTTTTACTGGGCTATCTGTGTCTTTCATGGACCCTGCAAAATTCTCCCCATTTGTGAAATGGGGAACCAAGGAACTCCCACCCATGCCTGTAGCTCCCAGGGTTTGCACCCTTATGGGTTTTGAGGATTTGCTGGCAATTCATTCTTTTACACCAGGTCATTTCTCAGTTACACGGCAGTCCTGTGACTTCCTCATCAGAACTACTCCTTAAGTACGGGATTCAGTGAAAGATGCCATTCATGTTCAGGGAGGAGGAGGAAGACAACACAGATCAGAATTTCTGTTTTGCTTTTTTTGTTGTTGTTGTTTTCATAAGCCGTCTCCAGTTGTCGAATAGACCCTGAGCAAATGAATGACAGTTACACTCCCATTTGAAGGATGAGGAAAATGACACTCAGGGAGAGGAGGCAAATATCCTGAGGTTCCAAAGACAAAAAGGGATGAGCACAGAATAAGATCCCTGCAAATTTCTTGGCTGTCATCAGCCTTTAGGTCAATGACAGAGTGCCGTGTGTAGTAGTAAAGTTGTAGCGTGCATTTAGAAGGGTGCAGATATTCTTGTTTTAGTTGATACAATCACACTGTTTTGTCTGGGACTCTGAAAAAGAGAAATGGGTTAGAAAACGTTGATTTCTCATCCTTGGTCCTTCCTCACCCTCACCCGTCTCATGAGATCAGTACTCATTCATTTCATCCCTGCCCACCTGTAGGTGATAAAGCATAGCATGATTTTCATGTCCTGCTTCACTGATTCTTGTGAAATTAGGTGTTTGAAGATAGGAAGTCATGAAAGGAAGCTGCTTTTTTTAAATAAAGTGCAGTAATTTTCTTAGCAGTGTAGGAAATTGAGGATTTTCTTCATTGAAAATCAATAGAGATTTCAAGAATATCTGTATTTCTGATGTGTAGATTAAAATGACAAAATCTAGAGGGATTACAGAAACACAAGGATGATACAAAAAGTATCTTTAAAGAGCTTTCCTAAGACTGGGCTTGTAAAGAGACTGTTAGTTGACAGAGACCCTCTTCTCACCCATAGTCCCTCTCCTTAGGTTGTAAAGGGCCAGCGTTTCCCCTGTGTGCAGTCCTGGTGCTTCAAGTGAGTTGTGGGGTAGGGCGGTGCACATGGTGCTGCCTTCAGTTTGTCCACCCTAAGTAACCTCTAACAGTCAAGGGGCGAGTGTGTTGTAACGGCATGAACCATGCGCCATGCTCTCCGGGGTGTGTGCCCATCTCAGCTCATCCCAGCTCAGGTGATGGCAGAGCAGAGAGTGGTGGCAAGAGGTCAGCCATGAGTAGCAGGGAGCACCTGTAGTCAGCTGGGACCCAAGAGGCTAGGAGTTCCAGGTGGAAATCCCAGGACTTCCCACAGCTCATTCATTCAGCTAATACTTCTCCAGCACCTGTGATGTGCTGGTGCTTCCTTTGTGAACAGAACCAAATCCTTGTCCTCCTGAAGTTGATGTTCTAGTGGAAATAAGAAATGATACACACAGGAGCAGATCCTGGTCAGGACACATGAGTGCTGTCTATTTTGGAGTGCACAAGGTGAGATCCTTTGGGAAGGAATGTATGATACAGGAAAATGTGGGGGAGAGGATGGCCATATCCCAGGTCGTATTTGGGTCCCTGGGATGCACCTCACCAAGTGTGGGTCCTTGGTTTGCCCAGCAACAAATTCGAGAGCCACAGTTCAGTAAAAGTAGATTTATTCAGAGAGATATATACACCATAGACAGAGTGGGCTGTTTCAGAAGGCAACAGAAAGGCCATGAGGCATGGGGGTTGGGTGCTCCAGTTTAAAGTAAAAGTAGATACACACTCCACAGACAGTGTGTGGGCTGTCTATCTCAGCAGAGAGAGCAACCACGAGCTGTGGGATTGTTAGATTTTATGCACTCAGTATCTTCATATGCTAATAAGTGGGAGGAATATTCCAACTGCTTTGGGAAAGGTGTTGGGATTCCCAGAAATTGGGCCACCACTCACCCTTTGACATTTTATGGTCAGCCTTGAACCTGTCCTGGGACCTGTGGGAGTGCCATTTAACATCCTGCTGTATTTCGGTGAGTGTGTATTGAAGCTCAAGATCTACTGGGAGTTGACTTTTCCACCATCTTGGTGCTAAAGGCTGTGCCATTCCTTTATTGGATTTGCCCGGCCCCTTCCTTTCTCATGAGGGAGCTCTGGACTGATTGCACAATTGCAGAGCAGGGGACACAGTGGAAAGAACTTCATAAGTGGAAGGTGGAAGGCAGTGTTTTCAGTAGAATTCTCAAGTCAATTACAAAGTAACGGTCTTCTTTTTGCTGGGGGTACATGGTGTCACATGAGGGAACTGTGAGCCTTGGATACTGTAGTGAGTGGGTGGCTCACTGTGTATACTGTGTTGCTTCTTAGGTGGCCCAAGGACAGTTGGCTTATAGGTGACCCATTCCCTCAAGCAGGGGTCTCTTTGGGGATTTTCTGCATGTGAGGGTAACATGGGTCACTTGGGGGGCAGGACCAGCCAGTCACAGCTTGGTCCACAGTCACCTAGTGCCCTCAAGGCTTTCACCCCATGGATGCGTCACCTCCCCCTGGATGGGGACAAGGGCACAAGTGGTGGGGCAGCTTCTCAGTGGTGGAGGCATTGCTCTCCAGACCCAACACTCAACAGCGTGGACCCCTGGTGTTGGCCACAGTCTTGGCTAGATGAGGCTGTTCGGTAGCTGAGCTCATGAGACATGGGTGCCATGCTTCCATTCTCACCAAGAGCTCTAGTTTCGAAGGTTCTCGTCAGACAGCCACAAATACTCCATAGCCCATAAACAAAGAACAGTCTCCTTCAATCGGGGAAGGGCACACAGAAGGAGAACGGATGATCCCGAGAGCAGGAGAGGACAAATCCGTCCTGCCATCAGGGATCTGACAGACGAGCCAGCTCAGTTCCTCTTACTAGTTGTTTACTTGGAGGATCTGGGGTATTTGGGTGACCTGCAAGTGTCAGGAAATAGTACACGAGGGCTTTGTAGATTTTCTGGTCCGGTGTTTACTCACCCTATTGTAGCTGTCGTGTAAGGAAACAAAACTTGTTGGACAACAGGCCATGGCCTCTGCTCCCTGGTGGAGCCAGGAGATTACAATATTAAGTACGACTGCGGGGGCATCATTTCTATGTTGAGAGGCCAGATGGCCTTACATATCTCTCATGCTGGATGTCTAAGTTGCAGAGGGAAACTGGATTCCATCCAGCTCTCCAGCCAAGGAGGATACCAGAAGTGGCCTCCGCCACCAACTGTGAGCTCTTTGCCTCCACTGACAGCAGCATCTATAGCAAAAAGCTGGGCTGCCACCTGCGTTTCCGTGTAAACATCCGAGTACCCACAGCAATGGCCTCGTGAGGGTTGGTGTGCCCAAGGAAGCGGTGTGTGAGATGGAGGGAGCAGTGCCGGGGTCAGACACCGGGCGGGCAGGCAGGCAGTGACGACATCTGTGCAGCGCAGGGCCCATGGAACTGAGCCAAAGGGAGGCGGGTTTTGGAGCAGGGAGCCTGGGCAGTGCCGTGTTATTCGTAAGAAGATCCTGGGCTCTGGATCCACGAAGTCATTGGCTTGATTCCAGACACTAACCTTCATCTTGGGCAAATGTTTGAAGCTTTCTGTGACTCTGTTTCTTGGTGTCCCAAATGGGGACAATAGTAGCAATTACCTCTGAGAGTCAGGAGTGCCTTTATAGTTGTCATTTCATTACGCTCACAGCAGCCCACGAGCACGGTTCTAGGTCCCCCAGTTTACACGTGGCAGACCGGTAACCTTTTAATCAGTAATCACGCAGCTAAGAATGGTCAGAACGAGCATTTGAATTTGATCCCTTTGTCCAGATTATTTCTATTCTCACCCAGTATTACTGGAAAAGTAGTAAACTCAGAAGAAACACTGCTGGGAAGTGGGTGCTTGAAACATGTTTGTCATTGGGGAGTGTTGAGTTCACGTTCCTCACAGCCCATCCGAGGCTCCCTGCATCTCCGGCTGCCCTTGCTGGGGTCTGCAGGGCTCTGGGAAGCTTCTCCTTGATCTCTACCCCAAGGCTCTCTGCTCTCTACAGGTTGATTCTCAACCCTGACTGCTCAGTAGAGCTAATGTCTAAAAACAAAAAAATGGTGGGGAGGGTATGGCTCAGTGGCTGAGCACTTGCTTAGCATGCAAGAGGTCCTGGGTTCAATTCCAAGTACCTCCATTAAAATAAATAAATCTAACTACCCCCCCAAAAAAGGAAAGTATTTAAAAAACAATAAACAGTACAAAGGCCCCACACCAGGCTGGGGCGCACTATGTTTTAAAGTCTCCCAGATGCTTCCCATGTGCAGGACGGTGAGAGCTACCCCTCTACATCTCTTCTCGTGAGCTTGTCCACTCACAACCATTAGCCTCTTGAAGCAGGAAAACTACTTGGCTCAGCCTAGAACTTTCTCCCGATTTCTAGACTTTTATTTGCCTATTGGACATCTCTCCTGGAGCCCACAGGCACCCAGCCAGAACTGAATCAGTTGTCTCCTCTCACGACTTGCTCCTCTTCCTGCCCTTCTTGTTTTAGGAAATGGCACTATAATTTAGGACACTGCCAAAGCCAGAAAGCTGGCCGGCATCTTTGACCTCTTCCTGCCCTTCCATCACATCTGTGGCCAATCCGTCCACCTGCTGAAATGTTTTCTTCTCTCTCCTCCTAGCGGGGCCTCAGCAGGCCTTCACATGAACCTGCCAATAGGTCTCCCTGCCTCTATCTTTTTTCTTTCTAGATCACTTTGCATGTCTCCTTTACCTTGGAGGCACACAGAGTCCTGTGTGATGTGCACCTGTGATCTCTCCACCTGGTTGCCTCACCTGCCTCCCACACCCTGTTCTCACTTCTAGACTATTTGCAGTTCCTGGAAGTGACCTGGCTCTCTTTGGCCTCCCTCCTTTGCATGTGCAGCTCCCCAGGGAGAAATGGCCTTAACATTATAACTTCACCTGATCACTTCTAGGGCATCTCAGAACTCACCACAGTGGTTCCCTCCTCTGGGAGAGCGTTGGCTACAGTTCCGGCTCTCTGCCCCGAGCACCCACTGCTGACTGTTATCCAAGCCGTCTTAACACGCCTCCTCAGCCATCATTTCATGATGAGTCCTGTGCACCTAGGAGCTCCCGGAAGCAGGGACTGTGTCTTTTTTCTCTTTATTCTCAGAGCATGGTAGAGACTCAGGTATAATGGTGGAGGGAACAGTGGTTATTCTGGAATTTCTCTAGAGTTAGGGCCTAGGGGTAACAGTCTGGTTGGAAGAAGGGCTTAGGGGATTTACCCTGAAGCCACATTTTTCAATAAACATTTCATGTTGTTTTTGTCTACTATTTGAAGTTACGAGTCTTAAAACAGATTGACGATTTCTAAAGATTACTTTACCGAAGATTGAGGAAAATGGCAGTTTTCCATATTTAAGAATATTATTTTAATTTTGTGTGACTGGGGTGGTGGAAAATAGAAATGCAAGGGTTACTAAAGCATTGTTATCCCCTTCCCCACCCTCAGGTCCTTTGGACAGAAGAGACAGGGATGTGAGGAGAAGGCTTGGAGGGTGGACCGTGCACTGCTTTTAAATTGTGACAGTTAATTTTACTTTTTTTTAATTTTCTTTTTTAATGGAGGTACTGGGGTTGAACCCAGGAACTTGTACATGCTTAGCACGTGCTCTACCACTGAGCTATACCCATCCCCCTGATATTTGTGTTTTTAGTGGGCATAATATGCTGGTAGCAGGTACTTTAGCATCAGACACAGTCACCTGCGTCAGACCATCACGTTAATAACTTTTTCTTGAGCTAGAGAGCTAGTCTGTTTCCAAAAGTTCAATAAATAATCTACATTTTCTTTTTTCTAAAAAAAAGGCATTAACTCATGTTTCTCTTTAGTATCGCCTATAAATAAATGTGATTTTATTAACCGTTTACCAAAGTGTTAACGGTAATAAATATTAAGTGCTGGTTTCTGAAGCATCAGTCATCACTGAAGATCCACATTCTGCTGTTCTCTCTCTCTGTTAGTCACCTTACTTCTGGAGTTCTGGAAGCGGCGCCAGGCAGAACTTGAGTAAAAATGGGACACGTTTGAACAGGAAGAACAAGTCCAGCCAGAATAGGAGGCGCGGTGTCCCCACGTGGAGACAGATGAGATTACCCAGGAAAAGCGGGCGCTGTTTAGATGCACTTTAGTCTGTTTACTTTTGGGCTTGTCAGCCTTGGCTGCATGTTGGAATCACCAGGGTACCTTAAAAAATGTTGGTGCCTGGATTCCATCACTGCTAACTCGGATGGTACTTAGTGGCCTTTGGTGCATTCTGGCATAGGGAAGTTTTTAAATCTCCTCTGGTTATTCTAATGTGCAGCCAAGTTGAAGGAGCACTGACTGGAATGGTGTACACAGAAGAGAAGTGTGGTCCTTCATTCATAGTAACAGTAAAATTGGGGAAAAGAAAAAGTCTTGTATAAGTGTATAAGAAAAGAGGCATTGACTTTTATCCTTTCATAACACCAATAAATAAATGCAAAATATAAATTAGCTGCTATGACATAGATGTAGGAGGAAAGACACATTGGTTTTTATAGTTGACTCCCATTTTTTCACATGTGCCTTCATTATTGCCGCCTCCTTTTCATCGTAGACTAGGTGCCCCTTTGTCTTTAACTAAGTCCCGGTCACTGCTCCCACTTCCGTTTGGGATGTGCACAAAGCAGCATGACTCTCATCCTAAAGTCAGAGAAAGGTTAGGAGAAGCAGGGAAACATTTGTTGAGATGCCATCAGTGTTTGAGCAGTGTTTGAGCTAGGCATTTTATATAATTGGAAATGTAAATTTATTGCTGCCACTCCTGCTGCAAAATTAAAAAAATAAAACTATATATCTTTGTATCAACGTTCCAGAGCTATGAAAAGATGATTTTTTGAGTCATCTGTATTATTGCTTCTTTCCATCAGCTGAGATAATTTAGAGCTGATGGTACTTGCAGTCAGCAGCAGCAGGACAGTATGTTGTGAACATGAATAACACTTGGAAAGAAAATGCTTTTACTAGGAGCATCTGAAAATGTCTCCAACTATAGATTTAATAAATTGAATCACAGATCTACAGAATGTTGGCACTGAAAAGTTCTGGAGGGAGCAGGTAAAACTCCTCTTTTTATAAATGGAAAAAAATGAGGTTCAGCTACCAATAGAAAGTGACATTTGTCTTTTACAATGTAATAAGCTTCTAATAATCCCCATTATGAATATTTCCCATTGTTTACAACTGAAGATGGGGGTCAAAGCATATGTTGGTAAAAGACTGTACATTCAGAGTTGAAAGCTGAAACTTAGACAAAATTAGATGTACATAATGCTTTTGAGTCCTGAAAAACAAAAACGTATCATATTGGCAGCATACAAAACATACTGAAGAAAAGTTTTTTGGTCATTTAAACTGCCAATTTTAAATTTAAAATTGCCAGCTAATAAGTTTAAATTTTCATTAGAACATGCTTGTTGAAAAATTGAAGATGAAAACTCATTTCACTTTATCGTACTTCCTTTTTTAAAAAATTGCCTAATATTTTTTTGTTTAGTTTTTTAATTGAAGCATTTTACTTTACTTGCGAAAGTATGCTCCATTGTTTAGAGAGGCCAGCGTTGTGGTAGTGAGAGCTTGGGAATGAAGTTGCCTAAATTCATATTTGAACACAGCAGCTTGCTTCCTGAGTGATCTTGGACAACTTAACTTCTCTGTGCCATAGTTTCCTATAAAATAAAAATAAGAGGGTTGCTTCTTCATGACTGTGGCAATGACGGGTCGAAGTAATGTACAGAATCTACTTGGAAGACTTCCTGGCACAGAGGAAGGGCCATGTACTTAGGGACAGCTATTATTATACTATATCTGTTTTTATAATCCAGGTAAACCTTGATTCTTACTGATTTCATCTCTTAAAAATATTCGAAATATAAACTCTAATATGTAAACACTAAAACTTCATAGTTGTAGCTAATTAACACATAAAGCTCAACCAAGAAACACACAGTGGAGACCAGTTAGCTGCCGATACCTCTGATACATTCTGTCCTGCACAGACTCTATGCTGTCACTACCGTCACTTCTGAAATCTAAGGCAAGCTCAGGCCTCGTCAGGTACCCAGACCCCCAAGCTCAGACCATGGCAGGGAAATAGTTTACTGTTCACATATGCATTTTCAAAAAATAGTATTAAAATGAACACTGTACGTATTTTGTTGTTTGTTTGACATCGTTAACGGAAAAGAAAAGAACAAAAAAAAGGAAAAAACCCATGCAATTACAAATAATGAGGCTATGTCTGAAAATTATTTTTTTTAAATTATGTTTAGGATTTATTGACCAATTAGGAGAAAAGTCATTTCATTGGTGTAATCCCTTGATTGACTTAACTTGTTTTTTTAATTAGGAAGAAGAGAGTTTTCCATTTACCACCTGGGGAAAGTTTATACATATAACCCTTTGTGCAAGTGCTCTTTTTCTGGGTAAGAACCTGCCACAGACTTTTTAAAATCTAATGTGAAATCCTGAGAAAACTGAAAATCAAGCTGGGAACTATGAAGTCTCATAGAGAAAACTTTTTCCAGAGAACATCTGAGCCAATGCAGGGCGCCACTCTGGAGGTTCCACAGTCTCTTCTGCTCACAGTGCTTCCCCCTATTCTTTTCACCTCATTTGTTCAAATCAGATCAGTGGTTTAGGATTCTCCAGGGTCTGATTAAGAGACCAGATGGAGGCATTAAGATTTCTAAAATTTCCCAAGAGTAACAACCAAGGTAAAATGTCTAAGAATAACCTAAGAAAAGGATAGTAGGAACTATCAAAAAATAAAAGTAAAAACTACTGAAAGATATAAAAGATGCTTTAATCACATGATTCTAGATTAAAAGATCATATCTCCAAAATATCAGAAGTTATAAAATTGATTTGGGGTTTATTGTGAATAAAATCATATTAGTAATATAATAATTAATAAGATAATGAGACTTTTAGTAGTTCAAGAATAGCCAGATTAGAAAATAGGACAGGAAGTCCAGATATGGGCTCTGATATCAATAATAATTTAATATAAGAGATGGAAGGCATTACAAATCAGGGAGATAAATAAAGGTTATTCAGTGAATGGAACACTCGTTAGCTACTTGGGGGGAAAAGAAAAGATTGAAATCATACAGTGAACCATATATTGTGATAAATTCCAGAAACATTTAAAAAGTAACACAATTAGAAAAAAACTAGAAATAAATATGGATGTTTACACAAACTCTAGATGAACAGTAAGTTTCTGAGGAAAGTATACAAAGATTTCCATGCATCAGAAGCATCCTAATTTTAAACAAAACACCAGAGGATGTTATTTGTTTACAAATCCAACAAGGGGCTAATTCCTTCAATACATAGAGAGTTCAGATCACTTCAAAGGTAACATCAAAAAATCTCAGGAGCATAGAAGGCAGAGAAAAGGAACACACATTCACAAAGAAAAATAGATGTCACACTCCAATGGTAATTCACTCAGTGCACATCAAAATGAAGTAGTTTTCCACCTCTCAAGTGACACAGCTCTGTTTATGAGGATGAAATGCCAGTGATCACCAATCCCATGCCTAGGTTACTGGATATTTTTTGTGAAGTATGGTTGATTTACAATGCTGTGTTAATTTCTGGTGTACTCCTCAAGCTTTCTTAGAAAGCAGTCTGGCAGTTGATATCAAGAGTCAAAAATATTCCTATGTTTTAATCAACTAATTCAGCTTTGAAAAACTTTTAATCAGGAAGTATTTCAAAATGGCAGGGAAAAGTCAGTACGGATGCAAGTCACAGACATATTTTTATATGTATATATATATATATATATAAAATCTCAGCCAAAATATTCTTCCAAACGTTCACAAAGTAGAATAGTTTGCAGCCATGAAAAAGTGTGTCCATGAAAATATTTTATGACATGTCAAAGTGTTACACTTACGATAGGCTTGAGAATAAAATTAATATATAAAATGATTTGTAATATACAAACAATGTACCCTTCTGAAGGAATTATGTCTATAGGTAGAAGCATTTTCCTTATTTTATTTTTTATTCATTTTCAGAGTTGGAGTCCTTTCATTGTAGGTGACAAAATCAATTTCCAATGTGTTTAAACAACACCCAAAAAATGGGGATGCATGGGATTTTTTGGTTCCTGTAAATGAAAACCTCAGATCTGAGGTCTGGCTTCAGTCAAGGAGAGATACTGTAGCCCAGATGATGTCAAGGGCTGGTCTTGTCCTGTCTTCATTCTGTGTCCAATTATGTCTCAGCATGCTGCTTCTAGGCACTCAGCATCCCAGATCATCCATCCAAACCAAGAGAGGTCTCTTTGGCAGCTTCCTCTCTTGATAGAGGAAGCTTATCATTCACATGGGCACAAGCACGTATCTCCTCACATAATAGTGGCTCTTACTGGGTTATTTGCCAATTCTCCAATCATGTGTGAGGCCAATACAATGAGGGGTATTATTTGTCTTAAACCAACTGAGATCTACCTCTGGTGCTTCAGAAAGAGTTGGTTAATCGAGCTTAAATCACAGGACAAAAAACAAAAGGGAGGTTATTTATCCTAAAGCAAATTCTGGGCCCTCTTCTAAGACTGGGGACAGATCCAGGACAACAGTTCTGTCCAGTACTGAGTACTTTCAAATTATCTTTAATGAGCAAATGTTAAAATTATGATCAGAAATGATGATAAATAAGAAGAAACTTGAGGAAGGAGAATGGAAAGCTTTCCTGTTTCGTAAGAAATATTGAACCCATTAAGTGCTTGGAAGAAAAATGGAAATGTGTCAAGTTTGTAAAAGTTCTGAAATGAATTACAATTGATTTCACAGACCATGTAGTAGACAGTGCTCTACAGTTAGTGTGTCTTTGGGCTCTTTGAGTATTTCAGTTCTTTCACTTAATAGTTGCTTCATTTGGGGCAAATTGCATCATCTCCATGTGGCCCTATTTCCTCATCTGTAAAAGAGATATAATATTACCTTCCCAACAGGGTGATTGTGAGGATTTAGAAAAATAGATGTGTGCTGAAGCAATAGTAAGCATTTAAAGATTCTTAACTATTAAGATTACTTAATATATAATTAAAAAATTATTATGCAGACTTTTTAAAAATGCATAGTATTTAAATAGCCTATATGTGCTGTACAAGAGAGGAAGGCTTAATATACCTTGTATAATACATTTTTCACAGCCTTAACTAATTTTCACATTTAATCACACACACACCAAAAAGTTATTCCTTTCACAATCATGAAGACTTACTGTGAAGAAAAGGATGATGAAAGAGAGTAGAGGAGAAAATAAAATGCTTTCTCTACAAAGTGATGGCTTAAAAACTAAGAAAAACACCTTTTTAAGACTTTGGTCACCATATTCATAGCTAACACTTAGGTATAGTTTTTCACATGCCTGTGGTTAATGTTCTAATTGTTTTCACAATTAATAAATCATTGACTCATCACAATAGTCCTATAAATTGCTATTATTATCCCCCCATTATATGGGTGAGGAGATTGAAGCCCCTAGAAGTTAAGAAATTTGCACAAGGCCCCACAGCTAGCATCGGAGCTGGGATCCAGATGCAGGAGTGTGGCTCCAGGAGGGGCTTGTAAACACTCCATCTGCTCTCCCCTGCAGGTGCAAGCCAGCCTCCCGCTGTTACTGTAAATAACATGATGTGGTTCACCTAGTCTTGAAATTCACATTCTTTGTAGCTTTCTCTCTGGGGCAGCCATCAGGAGCAGCCAGGGACCCTGAGTACATGCTTCTGGACTATGACCAAGAAGGTAGATGGAAGGAAAACAGTTTAAAAATGGTACCTTTAATGTGCATTCTTCAGTGGGCAGAAAAATACCTGCCTAGTGAGGAACTGAAGCCTTACCAGCCACGTGCAAATTATGATTCAGACACTCCCGTTGCCCTTGAGTCCACACAGTCAGAACTACAATGGATCAGGGACATGAATCTTGTGCAAATGCAGGGAGTAGGAGTACCTGTCATTTTAAGATCTCAAGGAGTATGAAAAGCATGTGAAGCTTTCATCAGCAGAGACCTGCAGTCACTTCCACTATTTCCCTCAGGGCATGTCCACAGCTTCACTGGTCCTATTCAGAATGAAGATGACAGCTAGCACCTGCTGACCCCTGAATCAGTGATAGGTTCTCCCTTGAAAGGAAGCATATCCCCTTCATGGGTTACAACTAGTTCATAACCTAAATAATTCTATAGATGTAGAAGGGATACTTTCATTGGTTCTGCTATCACAGACTTGTCTCCAAAAGAACATGCCACCAGTTACTCCATTTTCAGCCATTTAAAGATATACTTAACAGGCTTCCTTCTTTAGTGCAGTTTTAGGTTTACAGAAAAATTCACAGAAAGTGGAGTTCCCATATATTCCTTATGCCCTGCACACAGCTGCTCCTGCTGTCAGCATGTTACATTAGTGGATGCACTCATTCTTTTTGACATCCTTCATTCCTCCTCCCCTAAAATTTAACATGCCGGATATTCACGTCTCTTGTGGCATTTACATGAGATTTACATCACTTCTCAGGTTTATGTGAGGTTTACAGCACGTGCATGTTGTCTGTTTAAGCGTAGATTGGGGGCAAGTTTTCTGTGTAAAAATATGATCATTAGTGAGCCTTATGCTGCTGGGCTTTTGGGTTGTCAGGTCCTGTTGACCATTGCTTCAGTTATTGGGATCATTGTCTACGGACTTTCAGTGTTCATTGTATTTTCAGCAGAACTTCCCAAGAACCTGAATGGAAGAGACCCAATCCAGAAGTACCTGACTGTGCAGGTGGGCCACGCCCATCACTGCTTCCCTCATCAGTTTTAACATCATCGTGACCCTGAACGCCATATATGAGAAAGTGGCAATCAAGATGACTGAGTCTGTTAAGCTCCTTCTGCAGCTGAGGTCATTTCTACACCAGTTTTAGAACCAGGTCAAAACAGAGACTTTATCTTTTAGGCACTTCAATTCCAGTACATTACAGTCTTTAGAAAACTTCAAGTGTAAATGTATTTTCTCTAGCCTATATGAGAAGTGAATTAGCTGCAGCTATGCATTAGTAAAAGGGACAAAGATAGCTTTAGAATGTCCAAGCTCTGTGTAAATATGTCAGTGCTTAATAATAATTTCAATTACATTAGATCATGTACCCTATTGTTGAAAGTAAATAGTCTCTCTATTGCAAATAAGTGGAAGAGGGTCGTGGTTCCAGTGGCAGATTTGCTTGTGCGTTACGGAGAGGACAAGTAATCACACTGTTATGTGTCCTCCCCCCATGCTGTTCCTGTTAGTGTAGCTCCATTCTCATCAGCTGTGGCTTCTATAACAAATGTTTCTTCTCTCTGGCTTGTATCCCAGCCAGCGGCTTAGCGGCCCTAGTTAACTGCTTCCCACACACTGCATGTGGCTGGGTCGTTCTCCCAGTTGTCTGCTCAGTGGTCATCTTCTGAAAACACTAAGACCAATTCAAATTTTGAACTAGGAGGATGTTTTATGTTCCCCAAATGCTTCTAGCAAGTTGCCCCGTGTTTTGTTTGTTTTCTTCAATAGTCCTACCTTCCTGCCGTTCAGGGAGACAAGAGAATTTCACTTAGCAGGATGTTTAGAAGTAGCTTTCTTTCAACTTACACCTGACAGAGGACAGTTCTTGCCCATTGGATACTGTTGTGCTTATAAATTTTAAGGAACGGGTGACTTTGTTTTTTTTTTGCCTTGTGTGATATTGCATTCATAGTGGGAGAAACTCTTACAACAGTGTGTACAGTTGGAATTAACATAGTAGCTATTTTAAGGAATTCAAAACAGCTTATATGAAAAAAGTGTGAATTGTGTATATATATATATATATATACATATTTAGCTTGTTAACTGATGTGTCCGTGGCTTTGATTATGGTCTCAAAGCTGTTCACAGTTTTACAGACTTAACTTTTCTTTATTCTAGCTGCAGAGATCCCAAGGACCAGACTGACTGTGGGAACAACCTAGCCATGAAGGTGTTCTTCTTCCAGTTTGTCAAATACTACTCCTCGTGTTTCTACATCACATTCTTTAATGGCAGATTTGTGACTTATCCTGGAGATCTGGTGTATTGGCTGTGAAAATACAGAAATGAAGACGTGTGAATACAGCTTTGTGTTCTGACAGTCTAACCTGTTTCATGTTTTCTCTTAGTTGCCCAATGAAGAGTGTCTTTACTCTCTGTTCCTTAGATTTTTTTAGGCATAAAATAATGACTTTATTTCATGTTACAGCTATCTAAAATTTAAATGAGATTTTCTTTCTAATATTCCAGTGTGACCCAGGTGGCTGTCTCCTTGAACTGATGATGCAGCTGACAATAATCATGGGAGGACAGTCCATCTGGAATAACATACAAGAGGTGTTACTTCCGTGAGTACTAAGTCATGTGATCTTGGGGTGAGAACGGCCCACCCATCCAAGTAATTTTCCTGCATGCCCATCTCTAAAACAGGGGAGACTCTCTGCTTATTAAAGCTCTCCAGATAAGATGATCCAGCCAACAGTGTAAACATACCTCCTGTTTAATAATTATGTTTAAATTCCTTCCTTTTTATGTTTAAATTAAATCCTCAAGTGCTATAGTTTCTGCTTATTAGCCCATCACTGGGGACTGACTGATCAGAGCCCGTTGAGAGATGGCCCTTTTTGGGGCCATGAACTAAGTTTTCCCACAACTTCCCGCAACTTTCTCCTCCTTTTATACATGCATTTAAAAATCCATAACAGGAATTTGTTGAGTGCCTAGTATGTGTTAGTCACTGTATTAAATGTTGTACATATATGTGTGTGTGTGTGTACAATTTAATCACCCAAACAATCCTTATTCTTATCTTCCTTTTCAAATGAAGATCCTGTGGCTTAAAGAGGGTAAATGATTTGCCCAAGTTCTCATTGCCAATAAGAGACCACTGTGGGACTCAGATGTAAGACCCTATCTCATGGGATTCATGTTCTTCTAAGAACAGAGACTCTCTTGGTGTCCTAAGGCACAGGGCTACATAATGTTTTAAGAGACACTTGTCTAAAATAATAACTACAGAGGTTTTGACTTACTGTTCTCTTCCTAAAAATGAGAAAAGCAGATGTTAGCAAAGGTCACACTGTCCTTTGGATTTTCACATAAGCCCTATCCCATATCAAAGTGGACAGTCCAGTGTTATCTGCAATTTCTGAACATTTCAAGGAGCTTAGTGTATTCGCTTTCTGTTGTAACAAGTATCCCCAAATGACATGGTAGTAGGAAGAAAAAAGAAATAGTCTCCACTAAACAACACAAATTTAACCTTGTAGGGTTCTTGAACGCAGGAGCCTGCTGAAGTCAAAATATTGGCACGGCTGTTTCTGAAGGCCTCAGGGGAAACTGTATGTTTGACTTTTCTGGCTTCCAGAGGCCACCTACGTCTCTTGGCCTGTGACCTCTTTTCCTTCTTTCAAGGTCAGCATGGTTGTGTGCCTCTGACTCTGATCCTGTGGTCAAATCTCCTCTCCTCTCTCCCCTCTTCTGTCTCCCTCTTCCTCATTTAACTACCCTGGTGATTACAATGGGCCCACCTCTATAATCCAGCTCATCTTTCTTAGAGTAGGCTGGTTAGCAACGTTAACCACAACTGCAAACATAGGCCCCCTTTGCCAGGGAATATTACCTCTTCCTATGTTCTGGGGATAAGGACATAGACATACTGGGGGGGGACATTTTTCTGCCCACCACACTAAGCTTTTTAAGATAATTTCTGGCTTTGAGTTTCTGTCCTCATGAAACTGTTGATCTCTCTTCTGTCTTGCCTTCCACAAAAGCATTCTGCTCCTGGCCAACCGAACTGCATTGCTCACCCCTCTCTGTGGTGTCCCCCAAAACCAATTACACAAGCAGATCTTACTGTTGTTTGGAGCATGGAGGAGAAACTCAAACAACTTGAATTTTGAAATAAAATCCTCCATCATTTTACAATCTTCCATGTCACTATAGAAAAATTATTTTTTAACTTCATTTTTTAATTTTTAAACTATTTTAAACTTTGTAACTTTTTTTAAACTTTACTTTTTTTCTTATCATCCTTCATTGTAAGCTCCAGAAACCTGCTACTCTGCCCACCGCATCCAAGTTCCCTTTCACTGTTTCTCCTCCCTTCCCTAACTTTCCTTCACTCTCCCTTATTACCAATTTTCTGTCCATTCTCTTTATAGGGCAGTTAAATTATTTTTTCTTTCCTTCTTTCTGTTTTTGCAGAGTGAACACATTTGTGTGTCAGTGTGTCCTTCCACATTTCTTCACAAGGTCTTCATCTTTCAGCTTCAGGATGGATTACTGTGGTCTGTCTCCAAACAAAGGCATTTCCCTTGTCCCCCAGCTCACCATGCCCCTCAAAAAAAAGATTCTGATCTTTGCTGTGAAATGAATCTTTTTTTTCCCTACTGTGCAGTAGACAACTCTTACCCTGAGCTCACAGTCAGATTTCTCCAGAGGAGTAAAAGTAGCTCATGTGCAAATAATACTACTTTTCTCTGTGAAAAGAAATAGATCAGATAGAGGAAATACTTAACTCAGATTACTCAAAAGCATTTCCTGAAGGAAATAGGTTAATTATTTAACACTAAATTTTGTTGAATCTGGTTATCAGTGAGCTATTTTTACCAATCAAGAAGGATATATTTCCTAAATTGGTACTGAGCAATTCATGTGAAATGAAACTTGCTCACATTAACTAGTTTAAAGTAAAGGATGCATTATATTATCTGTGGTCTGTTTATACCTTCGCTTAAGTAAGCACATTGTTGTAGGTTCCAGTGAGCTGAACTTTGCCTACATGTATTTCTACTCTGGGCTAAAATATTTAGGGAAAATATTTTGAATTATGTTTCCCTTTTTTGAATACCAGAAATTCTGAATGGTAGCCAAGTTCGAGGGTGGCTTGTGTTTTCCTCACTGCCTCTTCCCTTTGTATAAGGTGCCAGTTTCCTTCTTAATTTTTCATATAAAATCCTAACATACTAAAGATCTATCAATTACTCTTGCTGCCCCAAAACTATACCCATCCTCAAAAATACATTGGAAGGGAAAAGAAAACTTATCAAAGTTAGTGACTATTTTCATGCTATTTAAATATGTCTAAAGGAACATAATGAAATGAATTTTACCATATCTCACCTGCCTCCACCCCCCAATCCCATGTGGGTTCGTTGAGTAGGATTCTGGGAGCAAATGAAGAAGGACAGTGATGCCGTGATCCAGGCTCTCTCTGGGGTCTCCCCAGCACTTGGATCGGCACTTGGTATAAAGTAGGTCTCAGTCCGAGCCAGCTGAGTGAGTGAGTGACTCACAGGCATCGAATGAGTAACATCAGTGAATTAACAGCATTCTTTGTAGGACTCAGAGAATAAGCTGAGTGCCCTATGGCCTTCCCAGCCTCCCGTACTATTTTGATGTTGGGGTCATTTCTGGGAATGTTATTCTGTACTTGACAAAAGTCTAGTACAATTCCAGGGTTAAGTAACTTGCCCTAGGGAAATTTTATGATAAAATATTAAGAAAAATGGTTAAATGCCCAACATGACATAGCACTGTCCTTTGGTGTTTAGATAATGTATGGCTGTAATTTTCTTACTTTATATGCTTTCTACATTTTCCACCGTGTGTACGCACTACTATATAGTAAGAAAATGCAAATATTTAAAAGAGAAAATCTCTCTTCTCCAGATATGATTTGGTTAGAGGATGAGTCAGATAGATATATTAAGAGAATCTTAAATACATGTGTCCATAATTCACTCTTTAAATCCAGGAACAGGAAACTCAGGAATGAAATAGATTAAGAGAATCAAAGATACTTGTATTCAAGATTAGCAAGTAGGAGTGTCCTCAAAAGAAAAGGTGATTATCTATAATTCAGGGATTAAATGTGATAATGAACGTACTAAGACAACATGAAGTAGAAAATGCCACGTGGGAAGCACTGAGTAAAGGGCAATTTACCATGATTATGCCAATATGTGTGGTCAATTCCCAAGCAAATTATTGTGTAACCCCTGCTAGAGGGAGAAAGCTTCCAGCCTTGGCTGAAGAGTGGGGAGGATCCAGTGTCTGTATTTTTTAAAATGTCTACAGGTGTTTCTCATGTGCAAATTGGTATCCCTGCATGAGAACCATAAACCAACAGAAAACCCAAAAGACCGAGGACAATGATGGGTTGCCGACAGCCCAAGCTTTTCTGCCACAGAAGAGTGGTTCCAGTCAGGAAGACTGAGCAAGAGGCTCAGAGTCTTAGCTAAGGACAAGCAAGTCGGGACTTCTAATACGACCTAATGTCATCGACGGGGGAGGGCAGTTCAGCACAAGAAGGGAGCACCAGGTGAGTTAACATGGAAGTTACATCCTGGATCCAAACAGTGATGGATTTGGGTCCCGGAGGGTTAAAGCCCTGCTTCCGTTGGGCATGGACCGCATTCCACAAGAGGCTGAGACAGGAATTATGAGGCAGAGAAAAATTCCCCCAGGGGACTCCCGAGTCTGGGTGCCTGGAAGGGTGATGGACGAGCACGGTCCCAGCTCCACCCGCACCGCAGGGCTCCGAGTGGCTGTGGAGCTGTGCGCTCCCGGCCGGACCTCAGACCTGACTGCAGTGCTCCGGGCTGCGGCCTGGGGAGCGGCATCAGGAGCAGGCTGTCCCCGTCATTCTCGTAGGTGCTGCAGTGACCCCCACCCCGGTGGCCACGGCGTTCCCAAGCCAAGGGTCTAAGTGACTTCAACCTTATTTACAGGTGACCACAGCTGGTTAGCCTGTGCTGCTCAAAAAGAAGATCCCATATGGGGTTTTGTTGTGTTAGGGGGTTTGCTAATACCTGGCCTGCTTTGAATCGTTTCATCTTGACAGCAGCCTGGGCAGTCGAAGTTTCACCTCCCAATTTTATTTCAACATTTTTTGTTGAAAGTATAGTTGGTGTACAATATTGTGTTAATTCTTGGTATACAGCATAGTGATTCACATATACATACATATATATATATATATTCCTTGTCATATACTTTTCCACTATAGGCTATTAAAAGTTTTTGAATGTCGTTCCCTGTGCTATGCAGTAGGATCTTGTTGTTTGAAACAAAAATTACTAAACAAAGTAACAAAGGAAGCAGACTAAACCTAGCCATGTATACGGCACAGTTGAGTTTATCTCAGGATTTAAATGTGGTTTTGAACTCCAGGATCTCTTTATCAACTTATCTTATGTAAAGTGCCTGTGGAACACTTCTCAGAAAAATGTTTAAAAATCATAAGATTTAGAGAATAAAGAAGGAAGATAATTATACTGAAAAGCAGGTATCAAAATATAGAAATGGGCATTTTGTGATACAGTAATATCTGAATTATTGGAAGGACGTGTTGAATAAGAGGATCCAGTGATGGGTCTACTGACCGCAACATTCTGCCACAGCAGTGAGTGTAAATCAACTTCTGAGATCTGCAACAATTGCATTTTGAATGTAAATAAAGTTAAATAACAAATAAGCCATGAAGTGTGGATTCAGATTCAGGGGTATCACGAGTCCATATCCCCACCCCTTCACAGAGCTCCCTGCTCTTCCCCTAATATCATTGAAAGAATTGGGGAAAGTTTGTGAAGCGAAGGGCATGTTCCATTGCAAAGAAATCTCGTAGCAACCCTGGGAGCATGGCCAGGGAAAGTTTAACGCTGAGATCAGAGGCAGTGGGAAACCTAGCAGGGGAAGCTCTTTGCAAGTCACATCATATACTCTGTGTGTGTCCACGTGTGTGTGCATACAGACGTGTGGGCATGTATGATGTATACACCTGCCTTTCGTGTGAAGACGCCTCACTGTCCAAATTTGAAATCCATCCAAACGTGCAGTGCAGTCAGCCGAAGCTCCGCCAGACGCTAAGTTGTCTGTTGTTGCTCTGTCTCTTCTGCTGAACTCCACGAGTAAACCACGCGCCAGCTGTTGCTTTCAGGAACAACAGCTCTGTAGTCTACAGGTCCATGCCTTGTTTCACTGCCAACTCCGAATTCCTTTCAGGACAAATTGCCATTTGAAAAAGGGGGAAGCATTCAGTTGTCCCACAAGCCTCTGAGTGAGGAAAAAATTTAACCTTAGAGACAGCTCTGTGGGACAACATCCAGAAGGGTGCAGAGCACTGGGCTGCGAGTCGAGGCTGTTTCTTTCAAGCTCTGCACTGAATTTGAGGTGGCATGTCACTTCTTTGGCCCTTGATTTGTTCAGCTGAAGTTAGGGTCTTGGACCTGTTCGATCCAACGGTAGAGTATCACTTTTCTGATCAGTGATCCTCCATGGTTCCACAATTCCTTCAGAGGGAAAAATGAACATCCTCACGGCAGCCTCTAAGGCTCCACCCCCCAAAACCACCACTTATTTCCTATTCATTCTGGCCCACACCAGCCTCCATGCTGTCTGTCCAGCGTGAGGGACCTCAAGGCCTGTGATCACTCTTCCCTCTGCCCACACCTTTGCCTCCGTCTTTGCCTTATTCAAAGGTCACTTGCCCCATCCACACTCCTCCCTACCACACATTCCTCGCCCTCCTTTATTTTCCTCTGCAGCACTTATCACCAGCTCACCGACCCTGTATTTCTTTCTTTTACTTATTTTCTCTGACAATTTACAAACTGGAAATGCCATGGTGGATAATAGCAGAGAAATAGGGGGAAAAAACTAATGAGGGTAGGTATCTTCTAAAAGCTAAAGTGCCCACCTGAAAAGGAGGTAGGAGATAAAGTAGTAGTAGTCGTTACAATTTTGGTAAACACAAGGTACGTAGTCAGGACTAGTTTTCACAATACTTGAGTGTAGGTAGGCAGCAATAAAAAGAAATTTATCCTGAAAACAAGAAATTAAATTCTTGGGAAGATGATGTGTTCAGCTTGAAATGTCAGTAATACTTTTATGACCTTGGTCTGATAATATCTTGCTTTATAATTTGATCTGTTTGACAGCTGGGTCATGAATCTAATGATGCCACAGTTTCGGAAGCAGAACAGACCACCCCACGATGGGAATGGGACAACCATCTGTATCCAACGGGCAAACTGGGGTTACTTTATGAATACCCTGAAATGAGTAAGTCATCAGTGGGGATTTCTGTGCTGTCGGTTATACTAGAATATGCTTTGGGTCTCAGAAGCATCGGTTACCGAGCCAAACAAAGACCTAGCATACCGAAACGGATCCCGCTTTTCTCAATTAGATGCAATTATGCAGTCAGGCTTTCAAATAGGTTGCCTGTGTATATCTTTGTCAATATTTATGTTGTGCAATGCTGAAGGTTTACTGCCAAGGAATGAAATGGAATACTCATTCAGGTAATTCTCCATCATTGATTCTCAGATCCTTCTGGTCATGTCGTCTAAGGATGAACTCAGAACCGTTACTAGATGTGACTCAGCACGGGCTGCAGCCCGTGTGGCACAGCTGTTGGCTGATATCCTTCTAAACAGAGTCATGTGAGCCCGCCAGCCTGTGCAGAAAGCCCGCAAGAGCATCCTGCCTCATGGCAGCAAGGGTCACAGGGTCACCCCTTCCACACCTCACACCTGCCTTTGACATTTTTCCTATTTCTTCTGGCCGATGGTTTCAGCCTGGTTCCTTGAGTCACCTCATGGCACATCACTGGCTTGAATTCAGGATGAATTTGCTGATCTGGAGTATTGGTAGAACACAGATCCCCTCCTTCTCCAATGTCTTTGTCCATTTCTGTAAATTTGCTTGGCCTTTGTTTCTCTTTGTTTGAACTTGGTTTTGAGCTCTCGGTTGCCTTTAAATTGTTGCATCTCAAAATAGATTTCCCTAGGAAACTTCAACTTTTCTATTATGCATGGCGCACTTTTATCTACTAGAAGGCTGATGATGTGCACGTTTTGTATCTGAGACCTTTGAGCTCACCACTGCCTTGAATTACTTTTTTTTTTTTAAGCTTAGGAGACAGGAAAGTATTTTTGTCAATAGGCTTTGCATTTATGCATGCCGGTTCATGTCTGCAAGACACCCCATTGGGCTTCCTGTTTATAAGTCTACAGAAAGAGGGAGTTTTCTTTTTCCTAAATTACATGCTATATATATAATAATTGCTTTTAAAATATATAATATACATAGAAAAGCATCTGATTCCCTCGGTGAATGAAAGGTCATTTTGTGTCATCTTCAGTCAGCTATGCTTTGTGGCCTGGTGTCTGATTTGAGTTTCATCTTTGCTTTTGTTGTGCTTAGTGACCAGGTTCGATTAAGGGTGCAGCTCCTGTCCCTGGTGTAGAAATTATGTTCGTTTTTTCTGCTTATTTTCAAAAGGACTTTAATCCAATGACCTGTTATTCCAAAATGAGTCATAATTGTAAATATTTCTTATTGGGGCTATTATCAGCATTAATAATAACAACAACATTCTGAGGGCAGCATATCATTTGGTATTTTAACACACACGAAAAAAGCCTTGGAAAATAGTTATTGTTCTAGTTAAGTCAAATAAAGGTCATTGAAAGGAAAAGTTGCACCCTTTTGGGAGAAATGGATAGGACTTTTAGAACTTTATAGTCTCATTAAAATACTAATTAAATAATTCAGCCTAACTCTACCCTACATAACAGGATGGAGTAACAGCTATTCTAGAGAGATTGTTCAGATTTATTCGTTTTCCTATTCTCTAAATAATCCCTAACGAATTAGAAATTTCAATCCATTTTTGAGAGTAGGCAGTCTGTTATTCTGTATTCAACGCTGGAGTGAAACTTATTTTGTGTTCTTTTCGTTCATGGGAGATAGGATTTCCAAGTGCTTTTTGAATTATTTTTGTTCCTCTCAAATAAAGTGCCTTTGGTGGTGATCTCCTGACCTCAGTTTCCTCCTCCCAGTTTTCCCCATGATCATTAATGACACCCCACCTGCCTTTTTAGTTAGGCCTCTTAGCTGCTGAAGGGGAACAGCTTCTGACAGATGACCCTGGAGCCCTCCACCCTTGCTTCTTTAGGCCTCGCACCCTGCCACCATCCCTAGTCTCCTTCGCCAGAAGTATCTTTCTCTGCTTTTCTGCCTGGAAGGGCTCTTGCCAAGCCTTGGCAGCAAACCCTCAACTTTTTAGAGATTTTCTGCTCTCCTTTCTAAGCATGAATTGCAGTTGATTCTTGTCTTGATGGTGCGTGATCATGTCTGTGTCCATTGCGCTCCCCGGCTGGACTGATCCTGTCGGAGGCAATAGTCAGGCTTTTCATCTTCCCGTGCATGTCTGAAGCACCACAGCCTGGACCCTGGTTCTCATACGTGTTTAAGTGACTTGAGCTTGGAGTTTCAATGCACTCACATACAACTGTTAGATGAGTTGGCGGTAACATTGCCCCCAAGGCCCCCACAAGTTTCTATAGGGCATATGTTTTTTTCTGAGTGAAATTTCTCTTTTATTTGTTCTAGTGATTTCCCCACTGTCCTTTGAGATTATTGGAGTAACCCTGAGTTATTAACCACAATAGCTCACCCCCAGAAGCAAAAGATCCTGCTGTTTGAGAACTCAGACACGGGACATAAGAGAAATAATCTATCAGTCTTAAAATCTGGAAGCCATAAGATACCGTTTTGTACTTAGAGCACCCACAGCACAAACACCAGTCTCTCAAGAACTTGGCGCTGCCTTCCCAGAGGGCGGGTGCCGTAAGTGAAATGCAGTAAGTGATGAAGTGAGAGCTCTTCGTCTCTGGTACTGCCTTTTCCATCCTTGCTGTGTTAACTTGATCTTCCCTTCATTTATTATGTTCTCTATTTAATTTACTGCATTTAATATCAGTTGTTCTTCAACATCTCCTTGCACCCGCCCCCTCCATTCCCTCTCTCTCCAGTGCTCTCCCACCCACGCCTCTCCTGCGCTCTCCAGGACCGCCTTTCTCCCCCACGCCCTTACCTCTGTTCTGTCTGCTCACCACCTGCATTGACATTTCCTTAACTCCGCAGAATGAACTTTCCAAAATGGCAGCTGAGTTACTGGGGGGGATTGTAGACCTCTCATCTCTTTACTGATTCATTCGTTTATCTATCCAACAAACACTGAGCACCTGCTATGCCAAACACTGTATCAACTGCTGGGGAGACCAAGACAGGTAAGACATGGTGTCTGCACTCTGCAGGGCAGGCGAGACTTGGCGAGTAGTTGATGGATTGCTAAGCAGGTGAACACACATTGGACTTCATAGAGCTGGAAATATTTGAACTGAATTTTGAAAGGTGAAAGGAAGTTAGCTCTCTAATGTGTGGTAGAGGGAGTGGACACTTCATGCAGAGAGGTAGAGACATATAAGAGTACACGGCATGAAGCGGCTTGGCCAGACTGAAGAACAACAAGTAGGGTTACAACAAAGTATCCACAGGTGGGAATATCAGGTGCACAAGGCCTCTGTCATGATGGGTCTTGTGTGCTTAGACTTGAATGTATCCTTAAAAAAACAGCGCTATATTGGAATATATGTAAGCAAGAGAATTGCATAATGATTATGTTAAAGAAGATCTGGTTATACTGGCAGCAGAATGGAAAATAATATTTTTGGGAGGAGGCCCATATTTTGGTGGGAAAGGATATTTCGGGGGCCACTCCAGGTAATCCAGACAAGTGGCACATGCCTGCAGAGAGGCCCTGGGCAGAGGGATAGAGACGTGGGCGGCAGAAGTGGTGACTGCTGCAGAGGGGACTGCAGGGCCGCGGCGGCGGGCCACAGAGCTGCTGAGGTGACTTTCCAGTGACCCATCTGGAGAGCGGATCTGCAGGGGGAGTGTAAGGGGAGGAGATGGTTTCCAGGAGATTGTTCTGTGTGTGGCATTTTGATTGCAAAGTGTCTATGGGACATCTGAGGAGTGATGCCCGTTGTTAAGCTGGATTCAACAGTCAGGAGCTCAGAGGAGCTGCGGGTGAGGCCGTGGGGGCGATTCATTCCTGCCAAGTGAAGGATTGAGGACGAGGCCCTGGGGAAAAGGGCCATGTACATGGCACATGGGAGAAGAGAAATCCAGCAAGAGAAAGAATAATATCAGAGCAGTTGGGAGAAACTAGTTGAGGCAACACAGAGAAGGCTGTAACTTGGCTTCAGAGGGATTTGAACACTGACTAAAAGGAGCATAGTGAGAAAGGGTGTGTGTGTGGGGCAAAAAAGCAAGAGCTAAAACCCAGCTTTAATTGCCAAGACTGGGGAAAAGGCAGAGGAGGACTATACTTAGGTAGACTTTAAAAAACAGATCTGTGTGTATCTGTGTGTGTGCATATGTGCACACAAAATTTTCTGTCTGGGCTTTTTAAATTTATTTAAGTAAAACAAAAATTAAGGGGGGAAATTATTCCACTGAGAGGAAAATATTTGTCCACGGCAAAAGCTAACTGGTAATCAAATAAATAGGAGCTGGAAGTGCCGACTAGTTTGAAACACGCAGCCACCGGCAGTGCAACTCCTGTCTCAGTGCTGCGATGAGGGCCGTGGGGGATGCAGGGCTCTGAGCCCTGGAGAAGTCTTCAGCGCAGGTACTTCTCCAAGAAACTGGACTTTAAAGGGAAGAAGAAAGTGTAGAAAGTATCAGAGAGCAACACAGGACCGTGAGAGAGGGTTGGGCGAGGGTTAGTTTTGTTTTACAGTGGGCGTTTCTGGCCTTGCTGAGTTGCTGGGCCTTTGCTCTTTTTGGTCTTTGCTCCAAAAGCTTTTTAGAAAGTTCTTCTCGCTTGAAAATCTGAACAGATTAAATCATGTTGGGTTATTTCTGGTGTTTTATTTTTTAATTAAAAAATTATCTGGAATTTATTTTAATGTCATAAATGAGGACACTGTACCAGGTCTTCCAATGATTTAGCTAATTACTGCAGTACTTGAATCCACTGATTTGAAGTGTCAGTTTTATAATATTACTAAAATCTCACAAATATCCACGTCTATTCTTGAAATGTAATCTATTTCATTCATACTCTCAGTGCACTATTTCTATAATGTTTCCATGAACATAGATTAATACCTCCTAGAGTTGGTCCTGTTTTATCCTTTTCCAGAATGTCTCTAATACTACAAATTCAAACATCCCTCCTCATTATTTTATTTGTATATATGGGTATATTTCTGGAATACATTTAGGATCACCTTTCAGATTTTTTTCTTAAATCCATTTGGGAATATTAACTAAATTTGCATTCAGATACTAAATTTATTTTGGAGAAAAAATGTTCTATGTCCCCCAAATTTGAGTCTGCCCACTGAAGAGGGTGGTGCATTCTACTGTTCATTCAATCATCTTTTTTTTTTCTTTTTTTAAATCATTTATCAGAATCTTCTTAATATTTTTCATTAATTTATTTCTGAATAGTCTGTGCCAGCTTTGTCATTATAAAATGATATCTTTTCTGGGTTTTGATCTGGGTTGATTGCTAATAAACTCATAATTTCTGGCTTCTCTTGAATAAGAAGGAGATCTGACACTGTGAGGCCCTATTTCCAATATGGTGATGGTGAGCATTGCGTTTCCTTAGGATGTCCACTTGCCAATTTGCCAGTGGCTGCACCCACTCCAAGCATTTCTGCTACTTACCTGCCCCCGTAGGCAGATGAGCTCATGTAGGGTTAGGTGGGTTATGGACACAGATACTGACATCAATGCTGCCACGCTGCTGACCCTGTGGCGTCACTAACTCTGGTTCTTGCTCTCTGACCTCCCTGAATATGACAGCTCCTTTTGGGCTGTGGACCTACTGCATCTTTCCAGCACTGTCGGCTTTTCTGCAACACACGCCTGCCTCTCAGGTCAGAAGCAAATGTCAGCTCCTCCTACCCATCCACCCCATTCACGGTCTTGCCGTTCCTGGCCAGAGTGGTCCCTACCCCTTGACTGAGCAGTAACACTAAAGGGACTATAAATTTGCCTCTCATCCACTGTCTTAGTTACATACCTGTGCTAGTTTACTTTAAAGGTCTGCCAGTTAGGAGGGGAGGGTCTAAAAGTCTTTTAGATCTCTGACCTTATCATTTCTAACCACTCCCCCACCCTATGGAACAGCTTACCACAGATCTCTGCTGCCCCATCTGTAGCATTGCCCTGTAAATTACACACAGAGAGAAAAGAACTTCTAAGCCACCACCATAACTTTGACTTCCTGTGACCACACAGACCATAGAAATATCAAGATAAAAATTCCTGAAGAAGAATATTTTGCTTAGGAAGACACTTTAATTGCATACCTTTCTGTGACTTGTAATAACTTCATAGACCCTCTGAATGTGCTGCACTCACTTTCCCAGACTCAAGGGAGCTTGCTCACTTGCCTATATTCAGTGTATTTCCTCCAACATTCTCTATGCATAGCTTTCCCAAAGGTACATTTCTTATTTCTATTTAAATTGTTAGATACATCCACAATATTCTTTTTTTAATCCTCAAATACAAATCATCTTCCAAGATTGTATTATTTCAACACTGAGAGTGAATAATATGCTTCAAGATTCCCAAGTTTATTATGAGCAAATAATTATGGTTGGTTGAAGATTTTTAAGTATGTTATTCCTACTAAGGGTATATATGTGAAAGAAACAGGTTGTAATGAGTCTTCTTCCCAGAGATTTTATATTTGCCTTTTGTTTGGATTCTTTCACTGTTGAACATTATTATTACCATGAACTTCTTTTCTCTTTGGGATTTAGTTCACCATTTTCCCCTCTCTCTTTACAGGAGTAAAAGAATTTATGTTGTCCTTCCATCCATCCACCACTTCATGTTTTGTGTCCATTCCTTCAACAGGTATTCAGTTTGGGTTCACCACAGTATATGTGGCCTCTTTCCAGTGGCCCCTCTGTTGGCTCTGGAGAACAATATATTGGAAATCAGAGTGGGTACGTGGAACCTTGACTACCCAGTATAGATGCATTGTGCCAGAAAGCCCAGAACATCGCAGCATGGCAGCCCACCATGCAAGGAACTGCAATTCTGGCTTTGGTGGACCAATGTGAATAAAAAGGCTTCATTGGGTGAAGACTTAGAAAAGTCCAAAAATGCATTGGTGTTGTTTCCTAAGGAATCTAGTGTTGGGTACTGTTTAATATGAGAGGGAGATGCTAACACTATCATCGTTATAAACAACATAGTTGTTGTAACTGTAATTGTTATTATTTTTAATATATTTTCTTTATAATTATTATTTGTGACTTACAAGACCCTTACAGAGGCAGTTGTTAAGGAGCGTGGCCGTTATACTGTTGCTGAAGTGTTAATTCAGTAGAAGCATGGTAATAGCATTAATAAGTACTCACTCTTTTGATCCTCACATTGACTATAAAGGTCACCCAGCAGTGCTTGTATAATGGAGATAGAAATCTATCCGTTTAAGTGTTTGTAGAACTTAAAATAAGAGCAGACATTCCACCGCATTTGACCATATATTCCAGACTATCAGTTTAAAATAGGAACTACCTGATGAGGCCATAGAAACACTTTGTGCATCCCCAATCATTCACTACCTTCCTGGTCCCCTGGGGCAGCGGTTCTTCCAGAAGGTGGCCCCATCTCTCCTCCCCACCCCACTCTTGGCCTTTGATAACAACTGTTGGTCATTAGCTAAGCATCCTCATGTCCTGCATGTGTCTGAGCTGTGAGGGAACAGAACTCAGCTGTTTACAAACTGTATTGACTATGACCAGTATGAACAGCCTCTCTCCTTCCCTGCCCACAACCCCACAGTGCAACACGGGGCTCACAACCACAGCGATTCCCATGCCAGCCCATCAGGGAACCTTCTTCCCTAGAAATATTCTTACAACCAGAGATGTTTCCTCCCTTACTTCACTGCCAGTTTCACTCCCAGGTTACAGTCCCCAACAAAAGGCTATCCCAGTTTGAATTTCTTAATCAAGTCTCATTGACCCTGAGTACCTGGCTTTTTCCTATGAGCACTCATAGAAATAGAACAGGGCCAGGCAGTGGCTGTGGGCCAGGTTCCTGGGTGAGGGGACTTGCTGGGAGCTTCAGGTTCTGTAGCCTGGCCCGAGCTGAGCTCCCAGCACGGCGTCTTCCCATCTGCATTATTTCGGGCCAGGCTTCAACAGTTCAGAGTTTCATTTTATCATCTGCAAACAGAATAATCCCCTGCTGCATATTTTAAGACTGTTATGTACCACAAAGGGTTCTTAGGGAATTCAGTGAGTCAATGCATGGAAGTCACACAACCTGGTCCTCAGGGAATGTTAGTTATCTTCATTATGCACCATCGATAAAATTGGCTCACAGACTTGGCCAGGTATCAAAGCTACAGGCACAAGAATTTGACAGTGTGTTACTGTCTGGATCATAGTCACAATTTTACACAGTAAAACAAACTACCTGGGACCACCCAGCTGTCAGCCCACCTGACTCCCCACCCCAGGATCCCTCAATTTATCTGATTTGCTTGCTACCCCTACTTTTTGGAGAAAGTTGGCAAATCACACACAGTCAATGACTGCTAGGTTATGTCCATTCCCATTCACTCAAATTGCCCCATTTTCAGTATCCACTGTGCTGCAAAACATAGACTAATGTTCAGAAATATGACAGCAAGGCCTTTCCCGTTCCACAGTCAGAGAACTAAGAATCTGTCATGTTTAATATGCCATGTGACACTAAGCAAAGCAGGAAAACAGGCTTCTGTGCTTTAAGAAACTTTTTAACAATGACGTTTGAAACTAAAAGTGTTTTTGTTTGGCCTTCAGCTAACCAGAAAATTCAATTGACTCCTATTACCCATTACTCAGGTGTCCTGGTTTGATTGTATTAGGCACTTTTTCCTCATCTCCCCAGCATGGCTTTGCTCCATCAGCACAGATGGAGTGTCTCCAAGGCTGCTCCGTGTGCATAGGCGTGTGTATGCACACATGTGCACCCACTGATTGGTGCCACTGATTCACATCCAGGAGTTGTTCTGTCTTATAACTCAAGCACTGCTTTATTATATCCTAGAAAACTGCTTTTAGATCATTGATTGAACTATAGACCATCCTTTTGCCCACATTAGAAAGTGACATCTTCCAAGACACAGGTCCTGTGTGCTTGTATTTATGTATAAGTAAGAATTAAATATGTATGTCATCCCCTCACATATTTAATTTGTGCCTTCCCAATTGAATGTGCACAGTAAAGGCTAACTTCCCATAACAGGAGAACTTTTAGGAAGTAAGAAGAAGGAATTAGCCACCATGGAGAAGACAGGATATCAAGCAGGAGTTTGGTATAAAGTCATTTATTCTAAAGCTGCTCTGGCTCAATAAATAAGTGGAATTGACATTGTTGTATCATGCCAGAGCATCTGCTATTGAAGACTGATTTTAATTTACTTTGATATAAGTGGAAAATTGTGTCAGAACAGCATGGGAAATGAAGAACACTGCATCTATCTGTACTCCTGAAGTGTGTTTCAGAGCTGCTCAATTTTGAGGAAACTTATCTTGTCTGGAGACAATAGAATTATTTTCATTGTTGGAATTTTTGTAGCTCCCAGAAGCACATCTGCAGGTGATTGTGTAAAAGTCTAGAGTTGACTTAAATAGCAGTAAATTTTAGCCTATTGAAATCAGGAGATGTGAAATATTTTTGCCTACCACCACCACCGCCACCACCACCACCAGGCAAGCACTTGTACACCCAGAGAGATTTCACATCAGAGGGAATGACAAAGCTGGTTCTGTTACTGAGGCCAAACTTGTTCTCCTCACTGCACAACAGTGATAAATAAATAAATCAGGAGACAAGGTTTTGGGGCAAGGAATAGTAACTTTATTCAGAAAGTTGGCAGACCAAGAAGATGGGGGACTAATGTCCTGGAGAATCATCTTTCCCAAGTCAGAATTAAGGCTCCTTTTGAACTAAAAAGGGGAGGGGGTGTGGTTGGTTGTGAAACTTCTTGCTGCCGGGATTCTTTGTTCTTGCAGCCATCCATGTGGCTCAGGCTATTGTGTCCCTGTAAGCCTCCAACAAAACAAAGGTTATTCTCTATTTTGCAACTTGCCATCTCTGCATAAGTGCAGAAGTGCTAACATCCTTAAAGGTCAGAGCCCCGAGAATAGGCTTTCCTGTAGGTTTTAGGCTAAAGGCAACGTTGTTTTACAAAAGGTGCAAAGCCAGCAAGATTAAGCCTGGAAAACAGGGCACAGTGCTTCAAACTGAAGGAACAGATCCAATATGGCGTCAGATTTGTTCTCAATTACAGTTTTAGTTAGGGGAAATTTTGCAGCAGAAAATCCCCTCAGTTGTTTTTCTTGCTTTGCCTGAGATCTTGTTTGCTGGCTTGTGGTCTCATGGTGTCAAAACCGTATGTTCAGATGAATACTATTAAAATCATATGGTGCACAAAACATACCTATTCTGCTTCAAAAAAATGACTGAAACATTTAGCTTTGTTTATTCCCATAGAATTTGGATTGAATCTATTCTCGACTTTCTTCTTCTTCAAACCAGTTTTTTACTGGAGGATTTAAAGCCCAAATTAAAGAATTTTGGAGAAGACTCATGTAATTTATAAGACGTTTACATCCGAATTTAAGACTGACTCATATTTGTACTTTTAATCAAGGAACACAATAAACTTTGTTAGTCAATCATTTATGACGTTTTAAACTTTGTCCATGTAATCTTTTGGAAGTTGAGAGGCTTAGACAATTGATATAACAAAACAGGTATCATTGCTTAACTGTGTGAATGAAAGAATCCCAGTATAGTTTCCTGAAAGTATATTTTATTAAAAATAATAATGAATTCTTGCTCTCTAATAAAGCAACAGACAGAAGCACATACTGAGTGTTTAAAATAAATAATACTGCGGGAAAAATTATCTAAGCAACTCAAGATAGTATAGAGAAAAAAGGATGAACTTGAAGGAAAATACATATTGTGCAATTAATATCTTATTTTTAAGAAGCAAATGGTAAAAAAAAACCAATTTTTAAATGATTTATCGAAAAAGGATTTATATAAAGCCAACTTATTTTCATAAGTATTACATAAAACAGGGCTATCTAAATCTATATTATTAAAGAATAAAATATATGAAATATATCTCCAAGGTTAATTGATTTTCATAATATTATAATTTTTGAAAATATAACTTACATATACATATTCAAGAAGCTCTTCAGATAAACACAGTAACCTAGTATACAGTTATACCTATTCCACATAAAAAATGAAAAGGCAAAGATAATGCCCTTGCTTACGAACTGCCACTGGACTTCTGGATATTCCTTTAGATTAAAGACCAAAAGCAAATAACTAGTCTACTTTGAAGCGGTCGCTCAAGATTTTAAGATATTCACTATCTATATCCAGTTACAGGAAAAACTTAAGTTTTCTGAAGTTTAAAAAAAAGAAATCAACTGCTGAAAACGAAATTCTGTAATGTCTCATGGCCATAACTATAAAGGCTCTAAATTAATGCTCCCTTAACTGCTTTTTTTACAAGCACAGGTCATGATCATCACTTTCAAATTCCATTTATGCTAGATGAACGAACGTCTCCCCACATGCTCAATTCTGAGAGTTAAGTGTGTGTGAAAGCCGTCAGTCACCTACCTTATTGAGAAAACACAGTTTCATTTAAGTGGGAAACAACACTACATACATACATATGGGGAGGAACAAGTTCCAACTGGGAATTAAAGTGAAAACTGCAGGAACTTAAAATCGGCAGAGGAAACATACTGAGAATCCAGAGTAAGTGTTTTAACTGCAAACCATTTCCCTTAAGCTAGATGAACGAATGTCTTTCCACATGATCAATTCTGAGATATAAGTGTGAGTGAAAAAGTCAATCACGTAGCTTGTTGGGAACACAGCTTCTTTTCAGTGGGAAACTACACTACATACATATATATGGGGAGGTTCTAGCTCCAAATCTGTTTTACAGTAAAAACTGCATGAACTTTCAACAGGCACTAGGAAACATACTGAAACCAGAGTAAGTGATTCTACTGAAACTCACTACATTTGAGCTAGATGAACGAATATCTCTCCACATGCTATGGTCTGAGATATAAGTGTGAGTGAAAGAAGACATTCACTTAGCTCGTTAGGAAAACAAATTTCTTTTCAGTTGGATTCTACACTACATAAATATATATTTATTGTTACTACCTCGAACTCGGGTTTACAGTGAAAACTGCATGAATTAAAACCCGGCATTTCGAAAGAGAATGAGAAACCAGAGTAAGTGATCCTACAGCATCCAATTCCGTTTGTGCTACATGAAAGAACATCTCTCCAAATGCTCAGTTCTCAGGTATACGTGTGTGTGTGGCCGTCAATCATCTAGCTTGTTGGGAACATAAAGTTTCTCTAATTTGGAAGCAACATGACATACATATATATGGGGAGGTACAAGCTCCAACTCGGTTTTACACTGAAAATTGCATGAACTTCAAAACGGTACTAGGAAAAATACTGAGAAACCAGAGTAAGTGTTTTTACAGCAACCCATTTCCTTTGTGCTAGATTAACGAACGTCTCGCCACATGATCAGTTCTCAGAGATAAATGTGTGTGAAAGACGACATTCACATAGTTGGATGGAAAAAAAGGTTATTTTCAGTTGGAAAAAACAGAAAATATATATATGTGGGAAGGTACAAGCTCCAACAGGGTTTTAAGGTGAAAACTGAATTAATTCCAAACCAGCACTAGGAAACATACTGAGAAACCACAGTAAGTATTTCTACGGCAACCCCTTCCGTTTCTGCTAAATTATAGAACGTCTCTCCACAGGCTCAGTTCCGAAAGATAAATTTGTGTGAAAGCCTAACTTCACCTAGACTATAGGGAACATACAGCTCCTTTTATGTTGGAAATTACACTCCATACATATATATGGGGAGTTTCTAGCTCCAACACGGTATTACAGTGAAAAATTTAAAGTTCAAACCGGAAATAGGAAAAAGACTGACTAACCAGAGTAAGTGTCTCACCTTCAAGCCGTTCCCTCTGTGCTAGATGAACGAAAGTCTCTAAACAAGCTCAGTTCTGAGAGATAAGTGTGTGTGAAAGCCGAACTTCACTTAGATTGTTGGGAACACAAAGTATCCTTTCACTTAGAAACAACACAGCATGGATATATATAGGGAGGTACTAGCTCCAAATAGGTTTTACAGTGAAAAATACAGGAATATCAAACCGGCACTAGGAAAGAGACAGAAAAAACAGAGTAATTGTTTCACCTGCAACCCGTTCCCATTGTGCTAGATGAAAGAAAGTCTCTCAACATACTCAGTTCTGAGAGATAATTGTGTGGGGAAGCCGACTATCACCTAGCTTGTTGAGAACACAAAGTTTCTTTTTAGTTGGAAACTACACTGCATAAATATATACGGGGAGGTACAAACTCCAACTCGGTTTTTCATTGAAAACTGCAGGAATTTCTTACCAGCACTAGGAAACAGACGGAGAAAAGAGAGTAATTGTTTATCTTTCAAACAGTTCCCTTTCTACTACATGAGCGAACGTCTCCCACATGCTCAGTTCTGAGAGATAAGTGTGTGTGAAAGCTATGCTTCACCTAGCTTGTTGGGAACACAAAGTTTCTTATCAGTTGGAAACAACACGACATACATATTTATGGGGAGATACTAACTCCTAGTCGATTTTACAGTGAAAACGGCATGAATTTGAAAACGGCACTACGAAAAAGACTGAGAAACCAGAGTTAGTGTTCTACAGCAACAAATTCCTTTTGCGCTAGATGAACGAACGTCTCTCCACATGCTCAGTTCTGAGAGATAATTGTGTGTGAAAGCCGTCCTTCAACTATCTTGTTGGGAAAATAAAGTTTATTTCAGGAAGAAACTACATAATATACATATATATGTTGTGGTATTAGCTCCAACACGGGTTTACAGTGAAAATTGCAGGAACATCAAACCGGCAGTAGGAAACAGACTGAGAAACCAGTATAAGAGTTTCCCCCGCAACCCGTTCCTTTTGTGCTGGATGAACGAAAGTCTCTCCACATGCTCAGTTCTGAGAGATAATTGTGTGTGAAAGCCGTACTTCACCTAGCTTGTTGGGAACATAAAGTTTCTTTTCACTTAGAAATTACACTATATACATATATCTGGGTTGTTACTATCTCCCGCTTGGTTTTACAGTGAAATCGGCAGGAATTTGAAACAGGAACTAGGAAGCAGAGTGAGAAAAAATAGTGTTTCTCCTGAAAACTTAACTTTTGTGCTAGATGAACAAACGTCTCTCAAAATGCTCAGATCTGAGATATATGTGTGTGTGAAAGCCATCCTTCACCTAGCGTGCTGGGTACACAAAGTTTCTTTTAAGTTGGAAACTGCAATATATACATATATATGGGGAGGTACAAGCGCCAATACGGTTTTTCAGTGAAAACAGCAGGGACTTCAAACAGAACCTAGGAAACAGACTGAGAAAACAGAGAAAAATATTTTCCTGCAACCCGTTCCCTTTCTAATAGGTGAACGAACGACTCTCAACATGCTGAATACTGAGGGATACTTTTGTGTGGAAACCGTCCTTCAACAAGCTTGTTGGGAACACAAGATTCTTTTCAGTTGGAAACTACACTACATACATATATATGGGGAGTCACTAGCTCCAATTCGTCTTTACAGTGAAAACGGCAGGAAAATGAAACCGGTACTAGGAAAAAGCATGAGAAACCAGAGTAAGTGTTCTCCTGCAAACCGTTCCTTTTGTGCTAAATAAACGAACGTCTCTCCACACGCTCACTTCTGAGAGTTAAGTGTGTGTGAAAGCCGTCCTTCACCTAGCTTGTTGGGAACACAAAGTTTCTTTTAATTTGGTATATACACTTCATACATATATATGGCTAGGTACTAAATCCAACTCAGTTTTACAGTGAAAAGGGCAGGAATTTAAAACCGGCACTAGGAAACAGAATGAGAAACCAGACTATGTGTTTCTCCTGCAAACTGTTCCCTTCGTGCTAGATGAACGAACGTCTCTCCACATGGTCTTTTCAGAGAGAGAAGTGCGTTTGAAAGCAGCCCTTCACATATCTTGTTGGCAACACAAATTTTCTTTTCATTTTGAAACTACACTACTTACACATATATGGGGAGGTACAAGTTCCAGCTCGGTTTTACACTGAAAACTGTAGGAACTTCAAACCGACAGAAAGAAAAACACTTTGAAAGCAAAATATTTCTCCTTTATCACGTTCCCTTCATGCTAGAGGAACGAATATCTCTCAAAATGCCCAGTCTGAGAGATACGTATGTGTGAAATGCGTAATTTACCTTAATTGTTGGGAAGACAAAGATTCTTTACAGTTAGAAATTTTACTACATACATATATATTTGGGGATGTTCTAGCTCCAACTCTGTTTTCAGTGAAAATTTCAGGAACTTGAAACGGGAACTGGGAAACTGACTGAAAATCCAGTGTAAATGTTTGTACTATTACACTTTCCCTTAGAGCTTGATGAACGAAATTCCTCCACTTGCTGAGTTCTGAGAGCTACGTGTGTGGGAAAGCCACCCTTCACCTAGCTGTTTGGGAACACAAGGTTTATTTTTAGTTCAAATTACACTGCATAAATGTATAAAGGGAGGTACAAACTCCCACTCATTTTTTCATTGAAAACTGCAGGAATTTCTAACCGGAACTAGGAAACAGACTGAGAAACAAAGTAAATGTTTCTCCTACAACCAGTTCCCTTTGGACTACATGAAGGAACGTCTCTCCACATGCTCAGTTGAGAGAAAATTTTTTGTGAAAGCCGTCTTCAACTAGCTTGCTGGGAACATAAAATTTTTTATCAGTTAGAAAGTACACTATATGGATATATATATTGAGGTACTAGCTCCAATAAAATTTTACAGTGAAAACTGCTGGAACATCAAACGGGCACTAGGAAACAAACTGAGAAAGCAGTAAAAAGTTTCCACTGCAAACCGTTTCCTTTGTGCTAGATGAACGAACGTCTGTCAACATGCTGTGTTCTGAGAGATGTTTCTTAGAAAGCCGTCTTTCATATATCTTGTTGAGAACACAAATTTTTTTCAGATGAAAAACATTATCTACATATATATGGGGAGGTAGAAGTTCCAACACGTTTTAAGTTTGAAAACTTCATAAACTTCACACAGGCACAAGGAAAAAGACTAAGAAACAAGAGAAAGTATTTTCCCTGCAACCCGTTCCCTTTGTGCTGGATGAACGAACGTCTATCCACATGCTCAGTTCTGAGAGATAATTTTTTGTGGAAGCCGACTTCACCAAGCTTGTTGGGAACGCAAAGATTCATTTCCTTTAGAAACTACACTACATACATGTATATGTAGATGTACTAGTTCCAAGTATTCATTACTGTGACAACTGCAGGAGCTTCAAATCGGCACTAGCAAACAGACTGAGAAAACAGAGTAAGTGTTTCTCCTGCAACCCGTTTTCTTTGTGCAAGTTGAACGAACTTCTCTCCACTTACTCAGTTCTGAGGGCTATCTGTGTGTGAATCCGTCCTTCAGCAAACTTTTTGTGAAAGCAAAGTTTGTTTTCATTTGGAAACTACACTTCATACATATATATGGGGTGGTACTAGCTCCAACTCTGTTATAGAGGGAAAACTGCATGAACTTTAAACAAGCCCTAGGAAACAGAGTGATAGAACAGAGTAAATGTTTCCCCTGAAAACCGTTCCCTTTTTGCTAGATGAACGAACGTCTATCCACATGCTCATTTCGGAGTATTAAGTGTGTGTGAATGCCGTCCTGCAGCTAGCTTGATGGGAACACAAAGTTTCTTTTCAGTTGGAATCTACACTACAAACATATATATGAAGAGGTACTAGCTCCAACTCGATTTTACAGTGAAAACTGCAGGCACTTCAAACAGACACAAGGAAACAGACTGAGAAATCACTGTAATTGTTTCCCAGCAACCCGTTCCCTTTGTTCTAGATGAACGAAAGTAGATCCACATGCTCATTTCTGAGAGATAATTGTGTGTGGAATCAGTCCTTCAACAAACTTTCGGGAACACAAATTTCTTTCCCTTTGGAAACTACCAAACATAAATATATACAGGGAGACACAAGTTCCAACGCAGTTAGACAGGGAAAAGAGCAGGATATTGAAACCTGCACTAGGAAACAGACTGAGAAACGAGAGTAATTGTTTATCCTGCAAAAACTTCCCCTTGTGCTAGATGAACGAATGTCTCTCCACATGCTCTGTTATGAGAGATTAGTGTGTGTGAAAGCCGTCCTTCAGATTGCATGTTGGGAACGCAAATATCTTTTCAGTTGGAATCTACTCTTTATACATATATATTGGTGGGTTCAAGCTCCAACTCGGTTTTACAGGGAAAACTGCAGCCATTTCAAACAGGCACTAGGAAACACTATGAGAAAACAGAGTAAGTGATTTCCCTGCAACCCGTTCCCTTTGTGCTAAATGAACGAACGTCTCTCCACGTGCTTTTTTCGGAGAGATAAGTATGTGTAAAAACCTTCCTTCACCTAGCTTGATAGGAACATAAAGTTTCTTTACATTTGGATACTGCACTTCTTACATATATTTGGGGAGATAATAGCTCCATTACGGTTTTAAAGTGAAAACTGCAGGAACTTCAAACCGGCACTAGGGAACAGACTGAGAACCCAGATTAAGTGTTTTCCCTGCGGCCGTTCCCTTTGTGCTAGTTGAACGACCGTCTCTCCACAAGCTCAGTTCTGAGAGATAATTGTGTGTGAAAACCGAACTTCACAATGTTTGTTGGGACCACAAATAATCTGTTCAGTTTGAAACTACAGTACATACGTATATATAGGGAGGTACTATCTTCAACTCGGTTTTAGATTGAAAACTGCAGACACTTCAAGCAGACACAAGGAAACAGAGTGCGAAAACTGAGTAAGTGATTTTCTTGTAAACGTTCCCTGTGCGCTAAATGAACGAACGTCTCTCCACATGCTCAGATCTGAGAGATAAGTGTGTGTGAAAGCCGTTCTTCAACTAGCTTGTCGGTAACACAAAGGTTCTTTTCAGTTGGAAACTACACTACATACCTCTATAAGGGTATTTAATAGCTCAAACTCGGATTTACAGTGAAATCTGCAGGAACTTCAATCCGGCACTAGGAATAGTCTGAGAAACCAGAGTAGGTGTTTCTCCTGCAATTCGTCCCCTTTTTTCTAGATGAAAAACTTCTCTCCACATGCTCACTTCTCAGATAATGGTGTATGAAAGCAGTCCTTCCCCTAGCTTGTTGGAAACACAAAGATTGTTTTCAGTTGCAAACTATACTCGATACATATATATGGGGAGGTACTAGCCCGAAATCGATTTTACATTGAAAACCGCATGAACTTCAAACAGGCCCTAGGAGACAGACTGAGAAACCAGAATATTTCTTTTACTAGAAACCACTCCCTTTAAGCTAAATGAACGAACGTCTGTCTATATGTTTAATCCTGAGTGTTAAGTGTGTGGGAATTCTTCTATCTTCTATCTTGTTTGGAACACATATTCTTTTCATTGGGTAACTACACTGCTTACATATATATGTGGAATTACTAGCTCCAACTCGACTTTACAGAGTAAACTTCATGAATTTCTAAAGGGCACTAGGCAAAGATTCTGAGAAACCAGTGAAATTTTTTCTACCTCAATCAGTTCCATTTTTGCTAGATGAAACATCGTCTCACCACATGCTCTATTCTGAGAGATAAATGACTTTGCAAGCCATCCTAAACCTTACTTGTTTGAAACACATTTTGTTTTCAGTGGGTAACTACACTACATGAATACATGTGTGGAGGTATAGCTCCAACTCCGTTTTACAGTGAAAACTGCAATAATTTCCAAGCGGCACTAGGAAACATACTGTGTGTCCAGGGTAAGTGTTTCTATTTCAACCCTTTACCTTTGTGTAGATGAACGAATGTCTCTCCACTTGCTCAATTCTGAGAGTTAAGTGTGTGGGAAACCTTCAATCACGTAGCTTGTTGGGATCACACAGTTTCGTTAAAGCCGGGAAATTCACTGCTTACATATATAATGGGAAGTACTATCTCCAATTCGGTGTTACAGTGAAAACTTCATGAACTTCAATCTGGCACGAGGAAAACATACTGAAAACCCAGTAGAAGTCTTTCTAGTAGAAACCATTCCATTTAAGCTAGATGAACGAACTTCTCTCCACATGCTCATTTATGAGATTTAATTGTGAAGCCATCAATCTCCTTGCTTGTTGGGAACACACAGTTTTTTTTATGTGGGGACAACACTTCTTATATATGTATATGGATGTACTAGCTCAAACTCGGTTTTATCGTGAAAACATCATGAACATCAAACCGGCAGTAGAAAACATACTGAGAAACCCGAGTACGTGTTTCTACAAACCCGAGTACGTGTTTCTACAAACCCATTCCCTTTATGCTAGATTATCGAACGTCTCTTCACATTTTCAATTCTGAATTTTAAATGAGTATGAAAGCCGTCACTCACGTAGCTTGTTGGGAACACACAGTTTCTTTTATTTTGGGACTACACTACTTATATATGTATATGGATGTAGTAGCTCAAACTCGGTTTTACCGTGAAAACTGCATGAACTTCAAACTGGCAGTAGAAAACATACTGAGAAACCCGAGTACGTGTTTCTACACACCCATTCCCTTTATGCTAGATTATCGAACGTCTCTTCACATTTTCAATTCTGACACTTAAATGAGTATGAATGCCGTCAATCACGTAGCTTGTTGGGAACACACAGTTTCTTTTGTGTGGAAAACTAAGCTAAATAAATATATTTTGGGAGGTACAAGCTCCAACTCGGTTTTTCAGTGAGAACTGCATGAATCTCCAACCGGCACTAGGAAAACATACTGAGAAACCAGAGCAAGGGTTTCTACTGCAACCCATTCCCTTCATGCTAGATGAATGAACGTCTCTCCACTTGCACAATTCTGAGAGTTAAGTTGTGTGAAAGTCTTCAATCAGCTAGCTTGTTGGGAACACACAGTTTCTTATGAGTGGGTAAATTCACTACATTTGTGTAAATGCGAAGGTACTAGTTCCAAATGGGATTTACAATGAAAACTGCATGAAATTCAAACCAGCACTAGGAAGCTTACTGAGAATCCAGTGTAGGTGTTTCTACTGCAAACCATTCCCTTTATTATAGACAAACGAATGTCTCTCCACATTCTCAATATTCAGAACTGAATGAGTGTTGAAGCCATACTTCACCTACCTTGTGGGAAACCCAGAGTTTCAGTCCAGTGGAAACTAAGCTTCTTTCATATATATGGGTACTTTCTAGCACGGACTCGGTTTTACACTGCAAACAGCTTTTATTTGAAACCGGCTTTGAGAAACATGCTGACAAGTCAGAAAATGTGTTTCTGTATACCATTTAACCTTCAATGCTGGATGAAAAAATGCCTCTCCACAGGCTTACTTCTGACATCTGAATTTGTTTTGGAGACGTCCTTCAACTATCTTGTTGGAAAACCAGTTTCTGGTATAGGGGAACTACGCTACTTACATATCTAAGGGGAGGCACTCGCTCCAACGTGGTTTTCCACACTAAATCGCTTTTACATTGAAAACGGCATTAGGAAACTTGCTGAAATTTTAGAGAATGTGTGTCTATAATACCTCTGCATTTTATGCTGCATGAAGGAACTCCTCTCAACATGCTCAATTTTCATAACTGTATGAGTGTGGAAGCCGTATTTCACCCAGCTTGTTGGAAACCCAGAGTTCCAGTCCAAGGTAAACTACGCTCCTTCCATATATATCGGGACGTACTAGTACGAACTCGATTTTACAGTGCAAACCGCCTTTACTTGAAACCGGCTATGAGAAACATGCATAGAAATCAGAGTATTTCTTTCTGTATGTCCCTTAACCTTCAATGCTGGATGAAGGAACGCCACTCCACAAGCTCACTTCGGATATCTGAATGTGTCTTGGAGCCATTCTTCAACTCACTTGTTGGAAACGCAGAGTTTGTGGTATAGAGGAATTAAGCTGCTTACATATCTAAGGGGAGGCACTTGCTCCAACTTGGTTTTCCACAGCAAACCGGTTTTACATTGAAAACGGAGGTAGGAAACCTGCTGAGATAACAGTGTGTGTGAAGAATACCTCTGCATTTTATGCTGCATGAAAGAACGTCTCTCCACATGCTCCATTTTCAGAGCTGTATGAGTATGGAAGCCGTACTTCACCTAGCTTGTTGGAAACCCAGAGTTTCAGTCCAAGGTAAACTACGCTGCTTTAATATATATGGGGACCTACTGGCACCAACAAGGTTTTTCACAGTAAACCACTTTTATTTCAAACCGACTTTGAGGAACATGCTGAGAAATCAGAGTAATTATTTCTGTCACATAACCTTCCATGCTGGATGAAAGAACGCCTCCACACAAGCTCACTTCTGACATCTGAGTTTGTGTTGGAGCCGTCCTTCAGCTAACTTGTTGGAAACCCAGAGTTTCTGGTATAGGGGAACTACGCTACTTACATATCTAAGGGGAGGCACTCGCTCCTAAGTGGTTTTCCACAGCAAACTGGATTTACATTGAAAAAGGCGTTAGGAAACATGTTTAGAAATCAGAGAATTTGTGTCTCGAATACCTCTGCTTTTTATGCTGCATGAAGGAACGCGTCTCAACATAATCAATTATCAGATCTGTATGAGTGTGAAAGCCGTTCTTCACCTAGCTTTTTGGAAACTCAGTGTTTCAGTCCAAGGTAAACTACGCTGCTTTCCAATATATGGGGATGTACTAGCACGAACTCGATTTTTTTCACTGCAAACCGCTTTTACTTGAAAACGGCTTTGAGAAACATGCTGAGAAATCAGAGTACTTGTTTCTGTATGTAACTTAACCTTCAAGGCTGGATGAAAGAAGCCTCTCCACAAGCTCACTTTTGACATCTGAATTTCTCTTCAAGCCGTCCTTCACCTAACTTGTTGGAACCCCAGAGTTTCTTGTATAGAGGAACTATGCAACTTACATATGTAAGGGGGGGCTCTCGCTCCAACTTCGTTTTCCAGATCAAACCACTTTTACATTGAAACCGGCGTAAGAAACACGGTCAGAAATCAGAGAATGTGTGTCTAGAAGTCCCTCTGCCTTTTATGCTGAAGGAACGCCTCTCCACATGCTCAATTTTCAGGAATGTAGGAGTGTGGAAGCCGCATATCACCTAGCTTGTTGGAAACCCAGACTTTCACTCCAATGTAAACTTCGCTGCTTTCATATATATGGGGATGTACTAGCACGAACTCAGCTTTTCACTGCAAACCGCTTTTACTTGAAACCGGGTTTAAGAAACATACTGAGAAATCAGAGAACGTGTTTGTACATCTCACTCTGACTTTTATGTATACTGTGAAATGCTGGTTTCAAAAAAATTACTTTGCTTTGGTAAACTGTTTTGAATCGTGTTCCTCTGCTTTGATATGTAAATTGGGTAGTTCCCGTATTCCAGAACTCTGGTTTTCCAACATGTTAGGAGAAGGACGTCTCCAACACAAATTCAAATGTCAGAAGTGATCTTGTGGAGAGGCGTACTTTCATCCAGCATTGAAGGTTAAGTGACATACAGAAATACTTATTCTGAATTCTCAGCATGTTTCCTAATGCCAGTTTCTAAGGAAGAGTGCTTTGCTGTGGAAAACCGCTTTGGAGCGAGAGCCTCTGCTTAGATATGTAAGCAGCGTAGTTCCCCTAGACCAGAAACCCTTGTTCTCGAAGAATGTGAAGAATGGCTTCAACTCACATTTAGATGTCAGAAGTGAGCATGTTGGGAGGCGTTCCTTCTTCCACCATTGAAGGTTAAGTGACATACTGAAACACTCACTCTGATTTCTTAGCATGTTTCTGAAATCCGTTTCAAGTAAAAACGTTTTGCAGTGGAAATGCGAGTTGGTGCTAGGACGTCCCCAAATATAAGAAAGCAGCGTAGTTCCCCTAGTCCTGAAACTATGGTTCCCAAAAAGTTAGGTGAAAGACGGCTTCCGTACATATACAGATTTGAAAATAGAGCATGTGGAGTGGCGTTCTTTCATCCATCATAAAAGGCAGAGTGACATGTAGAAACAGATTCTCTGATTTCTCAGCGTGTTTACTAACGCTGGTTTCAAAGTAAAAGTGGTTTGCTTAGGAAAACCGCGTTGGAGCGAGTGCCTCCGGTTAGGTATGTAAGTAGCGTAGTTCCCCTAGACCAGAAACTTTGGGTTTCCAACAAGATAGGTGAAGGACAGCTCCAACACACATTCAAATGTCAGCAGTTATCATGTGGAGAGGCGTTCTTTCATCCAGCATTGAAGGTTAAGTGACATACTGAAACACTTACACTGATTTCTCAGTATGTTTTTCAGAGCCGGTTGCAAGTAAACGCGGTTTGCAGTGTAAAACCTTTTTGGTACTAGTGCATCCCAATAGATATGTATGTAGCGTAGTTTCCCTATCCCAGAAACTGTGGGTTCCCAATTAGCTAGTTGAAGGATGGCTTCCAAACTCATACATATCTAAAAATTGAGCATGTGGTGTGGAGTTCTTTCATACAGCATAAAAGATGGAGTGACATATAGAAACACTAACTCTGATTTCTCAGCATGATTCTGAAAGCCGGTTTCAAGTGAAAGCTCTTTGGAATGGAAAAGCCTCCTGGAGATTGTGCCTCCCCTTATATATGTAAGTACCGTAATTCCCCGAGGCCAGAAACTCTGGGTTCTCAAAAACCTAGGTGAAGGTTGGCTTCTACTCACAAATGTTTCCAAAATGGAACAAGTGTAGAAGCATTCCTTTATCTTACCTAAACAGCAAGGCTTCATCTCAAGCACTTACCATGATTTCTCTGCATGTTTACTTGAGTAGATTTAAAGCTAAAAGCATTTTTCGCTCAGAAACCTAGTTAGAGCTTATTCCTGCTGTTATATATATCTGTCGGGCAGTGCCCCAACACCACAGTTCTGTGCTTCCAGCAGTGTTGGTGAAGGATGGCTTCCACACACTTTCGGTTTTCTCTCCTCCTCACTCTTCTGCTTAGACATCAATGCAGGTTGTGTATTGTGGAAGCCAAGAATTTTTTTTTCATTTAGGATCATCCTCGGAGAAAACTGAGACCTGCTTCTGCTTCTTTTCCCTGCTAGATTTCCCCTTGGTGCATTTCAAATTCTCAAAATTGAGTTCCTTTAACCAAGTAATTATTTCAAAAAAAATGAGCAGGTTTCCATAGGGCCATTACTTCTTTTATATTCTTGCTTTTTAATACCTCTCTTCCATCTCTTTATCTCTAGGTGTCTTATTTCTATGTCCTTTGGTTTGGGCTGATGGCTAATCAGCATTAGTGTAGAAATTGTTGCTTGATATTACTGATCTATATTCTTTCCATGGATATTTGATTTATCATTGGATTTTAGGGAAGATAGTTTCTTTAAAAAAATTCTGGTAAGTAACTTGTGGGGGATTCTGATTCTCTTGGCCTAGAATTATAATGCTTAATTTCTGAATAAGTGATACTTTCATAGAGCTCAAAATTCCAAAGGTTTGAGTGCCACCACTTTCCCGAAGCCTTTTATAATTTTCTTTGGCGGCACCCAGAACTGAGTGTGTGTGTGTGTGTGTGTGTCCTTCTGGACTTAGTTTAGCCTGAAATGAGCAAAGGCAAGTACCCCCCATTTTACACAGACGACTTTCACAAATTGATACCTTTTAAAAATTTATGAACTGTAATGTTGTAGAATTTTACAAGAGGCAGTGACCTTCAGGGCTGTCAACAATGGAGGCAGAACAGTTGGAGGGACAGCAGATGCTCGTGCTCAGTGGCTGAAGTCACACAACATCCACGGCCACCTCTGGTTAATCTTATAGAGTTGGTGCTGTCTGCAGGCATTCAGGGCTGTGCCCCCCTCCCCACCATACATATATATTAGGAAAAGTGGTGAGACTCAGTATAAGAAACAATAAAGAATGAGTAAGGGAAATTGAGTTTATTGTTTTTAAAAAGAAAAATTAGCATCCATGTAGTTTAATTTCAGCTCCTAATAGATTGATGTGTTGACATTCACAAGGATGCGTAAACACCTGCAAGATCTTGTGGCGGCACCGGAGACTCTGAAGCAGCAATCACCACACACAAAGTTCACTGCTGCCCTTGACAGCCTTATAGATTTACTTGATTAAGAAAAGGCCATAGATGTTAAATAGCATCATTTTGAGAAACGAGTTCTTTTGAAATCTTATATACTAATGTAACTGAATTGGATAAAGAAATGCTAAATGTGTAATAAAGTATTCAAAGAGGAAATGATTACTGAAAACACCACAAATTGAAGAGGACCACAACATAATGTGCATATATATTTTAATTATCTGGAAGATTCAGCTCAGCAGTGTATTCAAGACATCTAGATATGATGTCAAAAGGTGGTGTCTTTGGATAGCTTTTTGTGAATGTTAGAGTGAAGTCAGGGTCAGGTACACAAATTAGGTTTAAAAGCAAAAGGTGAACCAGATTTCTTTTCAAAAATCTATTGTGTCTGTTTAGAAATCATCAAATCCATGGGTCAAGGTAAGAAAAGAAAAAAAAAAACTAGTGACCACGTGACTGTTTCAGGAGCTGGTTGTAAAATGACAGTTGACAATTGTGTAAATTAGATATGATCTTGATGTCCAACTGACCCAAAGAATTTTAGTCCATGTGCCAAAAATATATCAAGGAATAAATAGTGATCTATGTTTTGTCAGATCTTTTATCCCCCCTTCAATCCTGCATTGTGATTGGGAAACTAAGAACTTCTACTGCAGGGAGGGGGATTTTCAGAAATGGAATGTCCCCCAACCGAGAAAATAAAGAAAATGTAGCCATACACTGTAGAGACACAGGGAGATCTGTTGAGCCAGATGACACTTGCTTTAATGTCAACTAGTAGGAGGTGCAGGTTTTGATGAATTGGGTACAATGTTGCTGCCTTTCTCAAGGTATTGCCCAAGGCTCTTGAGAAGCGATGAATTGGGGCCAAGGAATTAGCCTCCGATTGCCCTTTGCCATGGATGTTGTCTGTATTCTCCACTTTTAAGCTTTAGCTAAGACAAGTTGTAGCGTGTTGCCAAGTGAGCTACAGACAGGAAGTGAGTCTTGAAGCACACGGCTCTTTCCTCCTCACTGCAGCAGAGAACCTCTGCATTGGAGCTTCCTGAGATGTCATCGATGGTCATTTTTCATGTCAGGAATCAGTAAGAATGCTATGTCCATATGGATGAGGAGGGTAAGATTTCAGTCTCTAAAGTGGTAATGATGGGTTGACATTTTCACTTAAAGAGACTCACATCAACAAATGCGTGTCTGTTCTGGACCAAGAAGAAGCAAGTGTTTGAAAAAGAATAGCTTGAAAGCTCAGTGGGACATGTCAGGCATCTTCTTCATGTCTTCAAGTTCGGGTATCAAAAATGCTTTTCCTATCCTGAGTGATACTGACAATTTGCCGTGCTCTGTGCCTCATGAATACCAAAGGCTTTCCTAAATAAAAATCTAGAAATGGTAACATTCTTGATATGTGTTAAACCAGGGGAGATGAAGGAATTAAAATTAGTCCCAAATTCTGATTTTTTTAAGGACATCAATTTTATAGAAACTTTTGAAAAATTAAAGTGACAGAAAATTACAAAGCACTTTTCCTTCTGGTAAGAAAGGGTTCTGTGTTCCTTTATTGATGAGTGTAACATAGAATCAGTACTAATATTGTTTGTATTGTACTTAGTGTTTACAGAGTGATTCACAGATATTCTCCTATTTCATCTGTGCAATGACCTCTGGAAGGTAAGATTTCCTAGTTATGCTTTTTAATGTCTATTTTTAGCTCTGTCTAAAAGCAGATTGATTGAGCTCCATTTGCTCAATTTAGAAGGCTGGACTGATTAATTGTGTCAGAAAATTCCAGGAGGCAGAGGAAAGGAAGAGACATGGGTTCTACACGATGGAAGCTGCTCCTGAAATGATTTGACCAGCAGTCTTATCCATTTTTCCCAAGGCTGGAAACAGAACACAACCCAAGACATGGATAACAGGGAGGCCATGTGACTCCAGCCTTGGCATGTATAGTCACGGCTGTACTCCTGTGCCTTGGAGAGGAGGATGCTTTGGGTCTCTGTTCTACAAACTCTGTTTTGCTTCATCTCCGCAGTGTCTTGTTTTATTGGCATATGCTGAAACTTGATTTACATTTCATAGCATTAAAACAAAAATCAAGATCTCTTTATAATTTATTAACTATTTGGTAAATAGTTTTTGGTGAATATTGAACTTTATTATTAGGTCTTACCATGGCAATGTACAACACCTAGTTCCCCAGATAACAGCAGTGGCTTAAACATGCTAAAATTGTATTTCCCTCTTACATAAAGAAGTCAAGCAATCGGTAGCCCAGGGCTGGTTTGCATGATGGCCCCTGGGTCAGAGAACAAGATGCCTGTTATCTTCAGCCCATCAACCTGATGGCTCAAAGTGGCTGCCTGAGGGTCAACCATCAGGTCCACATTCCAGGAGCAGAAAGGAGGGAAGAAATGTGCTTCAGTTCCCTTTTGGGATGGTTCTGTAAAGTCCCTTGTAGCTTTCCTGCTTTTATTTTGCTTTAGACAGAGGGCTGAGAGACAGCTTTCTATGAGGTAAGATCAACTCACGACCAGCCATCTCCCTTGAGAGGAGTGGAGGGAGTGGGCGGGAAGGAACCGATCATCCTGCACATGGTGTAAGACACCACGATGAGCCGCCGGGGGCCTCTGCAGTCCGTCCATTGCTTCGGGCTGCACTGAGCAGTTGGTAACGGTTGAGATTTTCACGTAGAGGTGCGTGTATGCTGGAACAATTGCTCGGTTCATTTAAACTAGTGGCGACCAGAGCACGTTGGAGAACACATTTGTTCTCACCTTCTAGCCAGTGACCCTCCCGCCAGGTTTCTGTCCTGCTGTTCATTTCCACGTTATTTTCCAAGACTTCCGGAGGAAATGTAAGCAGCCTGATGCTCAAATGCTTTTCTGTGTGATTACCCCCTTGTTCTTTGCAGGAACAATAATTTGCCTAGAAAAGAGTGGACGAAATTCCAACCCTCCATTTCTTTAAAGCTCTGAGATTTGGTGTTAGGAAATAGAAGAAAATTCCAGAAACACCCTTAAGAAACATTATTCTTTCAAATGTGATATGGAACAGCAAAAGACAATATATTTTATAGAACAATTTTTAAGACAACTGAATTGGCAGTAAGTTCACATAATGAAACTTCCAACAATTCTTTATATTTCTCCTGGAAATTCCTTGGTACTTGGTGTAAATTATTAGTAATTAATATCAGCTTTCTATTCTTTCTCTTCCTGTAGTTGTAGAGTTAACATGAAAATAGCTTCTTGTGTAACTGAGAAAGCCTCCTGGTCAGCCTTCTAGTTAAACAGCATGTGTGCATTTCGGTGGCAGGTGTGCTAAATAGTAGTTTTCAGGCCCTTGAGGGATGCCCATCACACCAGCACTGCGGGAGCCTATTTCTCACCCTCGACCAGGTGAGACCCTCCTTCCTTCCGCTGCCTTGCCCAGGCCCCAGCATTCTGGTTCTTTCTCATGACCCATTTTCATAAAGTTCAGCCCTGCACCAGCCGAGCAAGCCTTGGTTTCTCAAAGACCAGGGTCTTAGTTCTAGGCTTTCTGTTAAAGGACAGTGTATAAAATCAGGAAACTTTATATGTCTTTTGAGGCCTCAGGATCTCTGCAATTAAAACAAGAACTTGAGTTACAATACTATTCTTTTCCACTTCTGAATTTCTAAAACTCCACACAATAGCTTTTTTATTAATTAGCTAAAAATTTTTCCAGAATATATTTTTCGAAGGTTCACAAATATCTGTTAATTTATATTTAAAGATGCTATATTTAAGAAATGGAATAATTATTTACTTTAAAAAGTAATTTAAGTCAAGAAATGTTTGATACTGAATGTTTACTATGAGCTTAATTTTTGTGGTACTGTCAATAAACCACACAATGTGAGAGTTCTGGGTTAAGTTTTATCTGGGGCAAAATGAGGACCAGAACCCAGGTGACAGCATCTCAGAGAGCTCGGAGGAACTGCTCTGAAGATGAGGGGGATCTCAGCATAATATGAGATTTCATTGAAGTGGGACGTGCCGTCAACTATACATTAAGTCAGAGGCTGCTGCTAGTCGAGGAACAGGTGTCTCTGTTAATGATTTTAGTGCTTTTCTAGATAGGAGGAAATGCAAGAACTTGGGCTCTTAAAGTTTCCTGAAAATGTCTATCTGAAGTTTTTCTGCCCATTTTCCCAGAGCACAGAGCGCCCCATTCCTGATCTCCACACAGATCTACTTTCAGAGGGTGTTGAAGGTCAGCAGCTGCAGTGGCTCATGACTTAATCAAATCAGAGGCAGATGGCAAGTGCCAATTTTTAGTTGACAATATGTATATATTGTAGGAAAAAATTTACTTTTCAAAACTACCCCTGTTTTACTTTTAGTTAGAGATCACCTGATAACTGTTAGATGACTTAAGTCAGACGAGGGGTTGAAGGAGTCGTATCTTGAGCCAGCCAGTGCTCTATGTCAGCCTCCTTGATCACATTCAATTTTCTTTCTCTTCAAACAGCATGCATCTGATTTTATGAAGTTTGGAGCCTGTCCTGAGCACAGGGGGTCTGGAAGTGGCCCTGTTCCTGTGGTCTTTGTTTATTCTGTGAATTATGGTGTGAATCTTTATGTGCCCAAGCTTCATCATAATTTCAAACTTAAAGGATTTAAATATGGGAGATGGATGCCAAGTTCTGGGAATAGATTTTCAGGATAACAGCCAGGATTGGTAAAAAGTAGGGAGAATGGATACAGCCTTTAAAAAGAAATGTTATTTTACAATTTCTGGCAGATAAATTAAAGTGTTTGTTGGGATTCTGTCAGGAATGTTTAATTGGGAGACCTACCTCCCATTTTCATGAAATAAAATAATTTTATTATTTGTTTAGTGCCTACTGCCTAACAAATAAGTATCCCCTATGCATATAGTTTTATCGTTTAATCTCTACAAAGATTCCCTGGAGAACACAAGTGTCACAGGTGAGGGAACCAAGATCGTCCAGGGTATGTGGCTGGAAGGCAGATGGGCTGGATGGCTTACCCTCCAGGCTGAGACAGAGACACCAAGGTTTATTGACAAGCCTGTTGTTGAAGTGGTTTATTTAATACTTTGCTTCCTTGATGAAGTGGATCTCTTGAAATTGTTTATGTCTGGATTATCTTCCCCTCTCTCCTCTGCCTCAGGACTTCTCCTCATAAGTAGTATGAATTCAGCCTGAACTGATTCAGGAAAATCAGAAAATAAAAAATTAGCCCACACAAATGCCTGATAAGTCTTTGTATTTCAGTACTTCTTAAAACTCTTAGAAACGCAAGGAAGGTGTGTTACCTCGGGGACTGAGTGCATTTGAAGTGTGAGGAATGTAAGTGTGATCTGGTAAAGGCACAGGCTCTATAGACAGTGATCCGGGTTTGGATACTGGCTCCCCTAAGTACTGGAAACATGACCACCTAGAGCCTCAGTTTCTTCATGTGTTAAATGGGCTGATGGAGCTCACTTCCAAGTGGCTAGGTCAAAATGAGATGGTACGAGTGACTCTCAGGCAGAATGCTTGTAACAGTGCTAGTTGCTCTTGCTGCTTTATACTGTCTTCTTAGGTAATTCCGTTGTCCATTGGCTTGCAAATACCTCCTCATTTGATTTAAAAAAATAGCATGCCCTAAAAATTTTAAAAATAAGGAATGAAGATTTACTGATTAATGCTGGTTGTATTTTTATAGGTCATTTATTAAAAAAAAAATTAGGAGTTCTCTAAAGAGAATTTATTCTGTGTGCCTAGAATATGATTCAGTTAAAAATGATTTTCCTTTAAATACTTTTCAGAAATTATCTGTGATATTTTTCTTGAATAGTAGTTTAAGCTTTCTGAGGAGGTTTTACATTTAGAAAAGTTTATTCTTGTAACAATTGACACGTTAAATAAATGTATCAAACCCTGGACAGCATAAAGCCCTTGCTTTTTTTTAAATATCTATAATTTTGGTGGTTAGTGTTATGACATATTATTATTTATTAACGGTTTTGATTTTGCTTCTGGGTTGTCCTAGATTTCGGCGCATGTGCCTGGGAAGGCCTCTCGGGCAAAGATGGTTATTTAAGAAGGTTGTCATTGTAAATGCTCTCAAGAGGATTAAACAAATTCCACAGCAAATAAATGAACATGTTTGGAAGGTTTTCCACCCTCATGTAATTTCCAGAAAACAGACATGATTCACTTGCTAAACCATACACACTGGTACAGTAATGAGCCTGGCTCACATGACTGGACAGCACGGAGGGAGCCTCATCTATTGGCGTGGGTTACGCTGCAGGAAGCGCAACTGAAATTTTAATTAGAATTTATTTCCAGCGAGTGCTGCTTCCGTGTTTTTCTCCCCAATATAAGGAAGTGCCCTCTTTGCCTCGCCATCAGTCTGCAGAGCCCCACGTCTCACACACTCCCCTGTTCATCAGAAGGCTGATGGAGCCAGTTTGCTTAGACACACTTAGCTACACTCGCAGCGGGGATCATCAGTCTCTTCTGTGTGTTCACCTCCACGTGCAGGGGAGAAAATCGACTTTTGCTGCCGACAAACGCTAATTGACTACCAGTTGTTTCAGAGGGACTGTGATGTTGAAAACTGGTGTCCCTTTCATTTTTATATGTTGGATGCTGACAAATTGCACGGCCACACCCCCACTGTAAGTACACCCACCAGGGAGGGTGTCGGAGCTTGAATCTGTGTGTTTTAGTATTCTGATTCTGGCACTTGTCAGCTTTCAGTGTTCTCGCTGGGTTTGGGAGACTATTTCTCAAGCGATTTCTTTGGCTACCAATAAATTTGCAAAGCCGTCTCCTTCAGTGGAGTTCCGAAGAGCTGAGTTGGGAGGGGCATGTGAAATTGAGGCTGGCAGAGAGGTGCAATGAAAACTAGCCACCATCTGGTTACCTCTCATTTTTTATGGGCCAAAGATGCTTGTCTTCTTTTCTTTCCTCCTCCATCCATCCCTTCAGGTCAGGGAGTCGTCTTCAAGAATTTCATCCTAAAATGTAAAGTAATGATGAAGGCATTGTGTTTCTGTTGTTGATTTCATTTGATTTGCATTCATTGTTAAAGATTTTCTGGTGAGGTTCTTATGAGCACTTAAAAGCTGGAAGAGCAGCACAACCAAGGAGAGAAAGTCAGAGAAACGAGTCAGCGGCCCCTGTGAGGTCTGCGGGACGAAGGCAGGAGGTGGGGCAGAGGCAGCACCGTGGCCTCCCCTGCAGCCCTGAGGGCAACGTGCGCATGTAAAGCCAGCGTCTCTTGTCACCATGTGTTCTAACAGGACTCCAACTAAAGGAATGCGAGGAGATTTGGGGAGGCCTTACCTTTTACCCTCTGGTCAAACATCTTTAATGCTGACTTTATTTATTCAAGATGACACAGAGATCACCTGCAGAGCGTGAGGGAGTGGTGCTTGCTTCCTGTCTTGCCCGCCCCAGGCTCACTCATCTGACACCTGATCCTCGTAGGCACTGCAGTGCCCGTGGGGGGAGCTCTGCTCCTCGGGGAGCTGGGCACGGGAGTGCGCACATTGGAGCCGGCTGCACCAGCGCTGATACATCTCTATATGTTGAGCCCTTTGTGTAAGTAGTAGAGGTGGGATCCAGAGTCTTCCTGTGTCCACGGAGTTCTCCAGCAAAGCCAACTTGGAGGAAAGAAAGAAAATTCCTACTGTTCCATGACTGTGTCCTAAGGGTTTAAAGCTCATGCGGAGCACACGTGAGATCTCATTCAGTAAATACTCTGGGGTCTTTACTCTGACTTGTCATGAATTTGGCATTCTCATAATGTTATTTCTCTTAAAACATGTCTAAGCAACCATTTTTGTGTGATGGTTATTGTGCGTAAGTGTCCTGAAGAAACTGTTGTGGATGGAAGTGTGGGCATCAGTGGTACAAGAATGTTTGGTGGCCCTGGGGGCTGCCCGAGCTCCACACAATTTGTTACCAGCAGTCTTTCAGATTGCATCTTATTCCAGAGCTCACCGGGGCTCCCATCTCTCACTACGTGTCTTGAGAGAATATTTGTTCAGAGGGGAGGGGACAGGATGCTTCCAAGTCTGGGTTCTGGGGTTCCCTGTCTAAAGGTGGCACTGGCACAAATCCTTTATTCATGGAGTAATGAAGCCCCCCAGTCTCGTGGCTAATTGGGACTCCCTGTCCTTCTTCATGTTAGGAGCCTGAGGGCTTGGGTTAGGCCCCCAAACCTGTTTTTGGTGAGCTTTCAGCCCTATCACACCACCTGTGTTTTCCCATTTCAGTCACATGACTTTGATTTTTGCAGGTAGGTGTGAATCCTGGACATTACCTGGGACATCCAGGTTTCCCCTACAGTAGGGACAGTGAAGAAATTTCACCCCGTATGGTGTGTTCGGTGTCCTCGAGGACAAGTAGGGACCCACAGATAGATGTCTGGATGGGTGGTGATCAGGCCCGAGTCTTGAAAGAACCGAGATTCCATTACTGTTTTAAAAGTGAAATTGAGGGATTAATTCTGGAAGGTCTGATGCAACTGAGATTAAAATTATTATATGGTTTTTATTGTTAGCAGAAGTGGTTTTTAACCCTTAGACCCAGTCCCCCCTATTTATAATAAATATTTTGTAACCTTTCTTTTCTGGTGCCCGGAAGTGAACGTCATAGAAAATGTAACCTAACTATAAGTATGATAAACAAATAGACAGGTAGATGGAAAGATGGGATACCCAAATTCTTATATTATGGGGTATTTTATATTCTATGCTAATTATTGACCTCTCAGGACAAAAGGCACATACAAAGGGAGTCACTTCTAATAAACTATTTTTCCAACCCTTACCTAACTGGGAAACAAGTGGCTTCACAATGAGCACCTCCCAGGTCCCCGGGGAAATCTTCTTGTCAGAGTTACACTTGCTTATGGTGTCCTGTGCCAAGTGCAAGCAGATGCGGTTTGGAAGCTGCCCGGAGGCTGACTCTGGGGATTCCTTCTCCGTCGCAGCTGTGAGGGAGCCTTGCCTTTCCTGACCACAACAACAGAGGCGATTTTGAATCTCTTAAAACTGCCATACCAGTGTATATCACAACCCTCACAAGATACGTTGAATAAAGTAGAAAACATTAAGTGTCTCCTTTAGGATAGAAATAGGGTATAAAAGAAATCATGAATTAAAAAATTCTAGTGCCCGAATAAGTGCTACATTACACTGGCTGCATCATAAGGTTAGAAAACTTCATTACCACTTTACATACCACATCTTATAGTTAGATTTTATTAATGTTTTTTTCCCTAAAGAAAAAAAAATCATTTCATGAGTTCTTGCGTCATAGATGACGAGAAGAGTGCAAGTGTAAAACCAGGAATCTTGATGCTGGTTAGTCTAGACCATCTCCGTCACTGCGCAGATCATCTTTACTCATTTTACTGCACTTTTTAGAATCACCTTCTCACTTGGAAAAACCCCTGTGTCAGTTGGATTTTTTAGTAAAACAATTCTTTTTCTTACCTAGAACATCAGTGATGTTTTCAAGATGATAAAAAAAATTTGCCCATGGCATTTAAACAGTTGCTAGTTCTCGTAATTTATGGCTCACTGTCTCGTATTTATCACAATTGGAGAACTGTGTTTACTTTCTGCAAATTCTCATTGCTTTGGTGACGCAGGGACACGTGTCCTTACTGGATGGATTATGAAAGTAGTTGTTTGCATTCTCTCCCTAAATCTGGAGTCCTGTGTTATGTTTCCTGTTAACTTAAAAAATAGGAAAATTGTTAATTACCTAAATATCTAACCTCACACCAGTGATGCATATCAAATTGGTCCAAATAGGAATTCCAACATTAAATGAGACAATAATTTCACAACCCACTTTTCCAAAAATTTGGATTGATGGTTCAATTATACCAGGGACATTAGCTGTTTTAATTGAATCAATCATTGCTTTCTTCAATAAAATTTTCCATTCCATCTGCTATTTTGGTTAATTGTTCTTCAGTGTTTCATTTGCTTTCTTTCCCAAAAATATATGATTTTGGCTTTTGTCATTGAAAATCCTTGCTGGTTTTGCTACCTCATGCTGGAGAGGAAGGCTTGTGACTGTTTTATAGTCACTGGTTTCATGTTTGTATGAGTGCTTAATGCCACGTTGCAGGGGTGTGGAGACATAATGAAGTGTGTACATAAAAGGCTTATTCTACACTGAGTGCAGGGTTAGTGTTCACAGCCCATGTCATCAGTATCATAATTAATCCATTACAATCATCCTCTATTAATCAGTGTTATCCTTCTAACGTCTCCAGGAGAGGAAATGTAGTAGTCTAAATGCAAATCTTTGCCAAACTTTCAGTCAATTCAATACCTTTAAAGCTTTGCTTTCAATAGGAATATGTGCCTGCTATCCCTACTTCTGCTCCTCCTGACCCAGGACGCAGTCTCCACAGCTGATGATCCATGAGGTACTGGATTCTTGATCTCATGGCTCTGTGTGTTCTGAGACATCTGGGGACTTCAGCACTGTTTTAGGGGCTTTGGGTCCCACCTCTTCATAGCATTGCTGAGATGAGATCTGTGGGTTCACCCTCATTCTTGACTGTATGGTGCATTTTTTCTAGAACCAACACACGCCACCGTGACAGCACTGCTTTGACCACGTGCTGGGACATCATGTGCTTGTCAGTTCTTGGGTTTAAATTTTCTGTTCTAATTTCTATAATGGGGTATATTGACAGATAAACTCCATGTAAACAGAAGCTCTGTGGGGTTTTCAGCAACTTCTAAGAACATAAATAATCCTGAAGCAGCTAATCTTCCTCCCAACAAGTGAGGAGCAAGCCGGCAAGTCCTGGGGGCCTGTGGCGGCCAAGCTGTGCAGCCCAGGCTGCTCACCGAGGAACAAGGAGAAAATCTTAAAAACCTACTTCAATGCTGTCTTTCACAGAATCCCAGAAATGAACGTTTTAATATCTAAATAGGGGTGATTTTTTAAAATAAATTTTTTATTTTTTTCCTTTTTCAGTTTTATTAGGTAGAATTTTTACAGTTCAACTTCACATACACATATTGCATGCAAATATATGTATAGAGCATACTGCATTTTTTTGTTTACATATATGTACTAATTATTGTTTCTAAGAACAGATTAGAGCTTTAGATTTTTAAAATTAGTTACCAGAGGATTAAGGACATCTACAAAAGAATAAACAGAATATGGTAATCCAATCACAAAGGACAGTCAGATGTGCTTGCATATATTCAAAAAATCAAAACAATATTTAGTTCATTTGTGGTCTTATTATTATTGCTATTAATTTTAGATTCCTCATAAATGAAATCATATGGAATTTTTCTTTCTCTTTCCACCCCACTTCACTTAGAATGACAGTTTTCAGGTCCATCCATATTGCTGCAAATGGTATCTTTTATGGCTGAGTAGTATTCCATTGTATATATGTATCACCTTGTCTTTATTCAGTCATGTGCTGATGGACATTTGTGTTGTTTACATGTTCCTTGTTCTATGTCCCTTCTGGCAACAATTACGGATCTTAAATATTTTCCACCTTAAAATCCTTCCTGAAGGAGATGTGGTAACTGGAATCAAAAACAGTTACAGCACAGGGTTGTGTGTGATGGGCCCTGGGGGCTTGGTAGAAAGGTTGGCAGAAAGGATTTCAGATTCTGATCAAATGAGTTCTCCTCTTGTAGCCCTGCTGACCGCCTCTCTCACGGCCTGCCCTACAAGTCTGACAAGTCCCTTCTGTGAATCCTACTGTATTGTGCACAAATTTTGTCCAATTGGTGTCATCCAGAAGGGACCTTAAGTGAGGCACCCAAGCTCCTGTGTTGGTTTCTTCCATCAGCCCTTAACTTCCTTGGGAGCCAGGACTGTCTCATTGCCCCAAGGATCCCTAATGCCTAGTGAGATGCCTGATAAAGCTGATACTTAACGAGCACATGGGTCAAATGGAAAAACCTGATCAAAAAAAGGCCCTCATTTTTCAGACATGCCTACTTGAGCACATAGGGTAAAATGACATGTCTTCTTGGATTTGCTGTCAAGTACTTCAACAAAGGACAAATAAAAGAACAAAGGTCTGAATAAAGGAAATATGGAAAAGTTTGTGAATACCTTAATCTGGGTGATGGGCTGATTGTACTATACTTACTGATGTACACTTAATTTAGTTTATAATTTTACTGTCATTAGCTGAATAGCAAGTATTAATACGTATTAATTGAAATCCTTAGAACTGAATAAACTTACCCCACACAAAATCCTTAATATCCTAGTAGTTTGTCTTTCAGAAATCTTTTCCCACAAAGACAGGAAAAAAGGGAAATGCAGATCCGTGGAGTATTTCCACGTTGTCAAAAAACCAAAGGCCGATACAAAAGAAGAGATTGTAAAAAAGATAAAGAGGCTGAAATCAATGTCCGGAAAACCTAGCTAACAATCCTAAATGGCCCAACTTAACTAACCTCAGCACTGCTGCATCAAGAATGGGGCAAATAGCCCCTAGTGGATTTTTTTTTTTAATAAATAAATAATGATCCAGTTCCTACCACAGGCAATTATGATAAGACTGAGTATAAGTTCTAACACCAACTAGTGTACAAATCATAATTTCTACTTGATTCAAACTGCTTCTTCTATAAAATTTGAATCTTTTTATTCTTAAGACAGATTTGTGGCCTATGACCTAGTGATAAAATTTTCAACTGGCTTGTATTAAAAAAGGTTCACCATAGTGAGAGTTTATTACATCAAGTATTCCTTTTTGGGAAACCCATGTGCCTTGTCACTCTCTTTCATAAGATTTCCTGTGGAAAATTCAATCCTTCATTCAGGAAATGGCTGAGCAATATATCTCATGGAAAACCTTCATAAACTGCAACACAAGAAAATGAAAATGAAAGTGAGCAGCCCGTGAAGCCAGCAGACACACAGCGCACGGCTGTGTTCTCGCCTCGAATTTCTGTAACCAGCAGGGAAAATGTGCATTTCAAGAAATAGACATAAACAATTTTCAGGACCTGAGCACACAATTTCCCTTTCAGGGTTTAATGGGCTTCCATTTAATTCTATGAGAAATGTTTAAAACAACAGAACAACACCTGAGATAGGGTTTAAAGTAACTTTTATGTCTTAGTGAAAATAAAGCCAACTGATAGTTATCATTTTTACTTTATTTGATCTCACTCTCTTACTTTACCTCCCCAACCTCCTCCACAAAATGATGGTGAACATCCCCTCCTGGGTCAGAAGGCTAAGTGGAAAGTACCAATCAAATGGAGGTGTGCTTTGTTGTTTATTTTTCAAAACAAACAAGTTTCATTCATGTGATTTAATAATTAAGATCAGAAACAAAGTCTACTCAATAAATGGTAGCCAACACATGTCATCATAGCTGCTCATCAGGTTTGGCCCCACGTTACACACTTTTACATGGACATGTGCCATGTGCTGTCATGGGAAACGGTGAGTGGGGACAGGGCCTCTGCTCTCACAGCGCACACAGCCTGGTGGGGGAGGTGGTGTTCAATCATTGCCCTTTTTTTTAATGTACTTACAAATTATGGGAAATGCTATTTAAAAACAACAAAATGAGTCAATGAAAGTGAAAAATACAAGGACAGTATTTAGGCTGAGGGAAGACAGGGAACCTCTTTGAAGAGCTGACACTCCACTGAGACCCCAAGGGCAACTCCGGTGCTGCAGGTGAAGGGCAGGGACACATTGATAAAGGGCTGATATCCAGAATATACCAAAATCTCTTTAAACTCAACAAGAAGGATGAACAACCTGATTAAAAAATGAGCAAAATGCCTGAACACACACCTCATCAAAGAAGAAATCTAGATGCCAAAGAAGTCTATGGAAAGATGCTCCACAGCATCTGTCATCAAGGGGATGCAGACTGAAACAGCGAGGTATCACTGCACACCTGTCAGAACTGCCAAAACGCAGAACACTGACAGCACCGAATGCTGGTGAGGATGTGGAGCGTCAGGAATTCTCATGCATTGCTGGTGGGAATGTAAAATGGCCCAGATATTTTGGAAGACGGTCTGGCAATTTTTTACAAAACTAAACGTACTCCTAACATATGATCCGGCAACTGTGCTCCTTGGTGTTTACTCGACGAAATGGAAACTTATGTCCACAAAGAAATCTGCATACAGATGTTAATAGCAGCTTTATTCATAATCACCAGAACTCAGAAACAAATAAGCTCTTCTTCAGTAGGTGAATGGATAAACTGTGGTCCAGCCAGAAAGTGGACTATTATTTAGTGCTAAAATGAAATGAGTTATCAAGGCATGGAAAAGACATGGAGGAACCTTAAATGCATATTACTAAGTGAAAGAAGCCAATCTGGGAAGGTTCCGCAACTGTCTGATTCCAACTGTATGGTGTTCTGGGAAAGGGAACACCAAAGAGAGTAAAAGATCAGTGGCTGTCAGAGGCTAGAGGGGAAGGAGCAATGAATGAGGTGCAGCACGGAGCATTTTAAGGTCACTAAGACAGACTACTCTGTATGATGCTGTGACAGCGGATACATGTCATTTCACATCTGTCCAAACCCACAGAGTGCACACCACCAAGTGTAAATCCTAGTGTCAAGTCTGGGCTCTGGGTGATGATGACGTGTCAGTGCAGGTTCACCCATTGTCGCAAATGCACGCTCTGGTGCAGGCGTCAATAGTGAGGAGCTGTGGGGACAAACTGCAGTTCATACACCGAATCCAGCCCCAGCCAACGCTGTTAATAAAACTCTGTGTGTGTGTGGAATGTCCGGCTGCTCTGGCGTCTGAACAGCAGAGCTGAGCAGCTGCACCAGAGATCAGGAGGTTTGCAGACACTGAAATACTTACTCCCAAGCCCTTGACAGAAAAAGTCTGCTGAGCCCTTTTCTAAACGAATCAGGATTCACCCTGATGAGACAGGACAGCAGGGCCCAAACCAGGCATGGTTAATGGGACTGAAGCAATGTTTTAGTTCCAACACCTTTGCTGAAGTCCTGCAGATCCAGCGACAGACTGTAGCCAGGAAGCGTCTGCAGAAGGAGTCGGTAGCAGGCCTTCCCGCCAGGCTCCGTGATGCCGGGGGCCGCGCGCTGCACGGGGGCCACCCGCTTGCAGAAGGCGGACTTGCGGTGGAAGCCGATCAACTCATAGAGCTCGGAGAGGATGCTGCACTGCTGAATTCTCTCCTAGGAATGCTGAAGCACAGGGAGAAAAGCAACAAGCATCTGAACGAAACATGTAAGTGAAAAAAACCCGTAAAAAATTTTCCCTTAAAACAGAGACCCAATGACACAGGAAGGAAGAGGAAGGCTGACTTCGTGCACTGATGGGACCGGATGCAGAAATGCAGGGAAGCAGCGCTGTGCAGACGCTCCAGACCCCCTCTGGGCCCCACCTTTCCGCGTTCCTCCTCTCCTTTTACTAGAAAGGCCCGTATTACCTGAAACAGAGGAGTCTGCTACCTAAACATGGGACACAGAGAAGGGAAAGAGGAAAAGGACGGGAAAGTAAAGGAACAACAGTTCATCTACACCCTAGGGTTTGGGCGGGACTTTCATCAAACACACAACCTCTCAAAGCACAGAGCACACAGTGAGATGCTGACAGAGTGACTGCGACTTCTGCTCCTTAAACACCAGCTACCTGCCAGCACACGCTGTGCCCGTTACTGAATCATTACAATCATTTCAGAAAATATTACTACCCCGGCTCACAGGCAAGGAAATCTGAATCTCGGGGAGGATTTATTATCATCCTGGACAAATTCCCACTGCCCAGAAGTGTCAGAGCCTCCGGCAGACCCTGGACTAAAATGCTCCTCATCACCACGGGCACTGAGTCTCAGGCTGAGGCCACGTTAGGTCTGCACGGGCCCAGAGCATGAGTCTGTGGGACAGGGAGTGGTCCCACTCGAAGTGCCAGGCCAAGGCCCTCAGGAACCTATGTAATGAAACCAAATACCCAAACTCATTTCCAACCCGCTGCCCTGTCCGGGAGGACTGCTCGGCACATCTGGCTTATCACCTGTGCACAGGCTGTGCAAGGGGCCCAGACAGTGACGTGAAGTCCCAATGGAAGTGGTTCGGAGACCGCTTCATCACAGGACAGACTCTCCCGGGTTCCAACGTTAACTCTCCATTCCATTTCCAACTGGAAAGTAAGTTTAGACTTGTTTTCCTCTCCAGAAACAAAGAGAGTGGTAACATCAGGGGGAAACTCAAGACTGAGGAAGAGTCTCCTGGCCATTTGGAAGGATAGGCTGGGGAGGGAACAGAGACAGGGATCAGAAAGACCCGTGTTCCAGTCCAAAGTCTGCACGTCACTCGCTTTCACAGTTTCCTTATTAATACAGGTGATAAAATCTAATTATGATTGTTGGGAAAACTAAATGAAATAACGTATGCCCCTAGCATAGGTGTAAAATCCTAAATGAGTGTTCCAGAAATGGACGTGACCATGGTTAGATACTGTCTGCCAAGTCTTGTGTGCTAAGCTCACATCAGCCAGCCAGAGATGTGCCAGAGAATGCCTCAACAGCCAGCAGCCTTCTCCAACTTGGAAACTCACAGTGTCCGAAGAACAGGCAGTGGTGGATGCTTTGGGACACTCTGGAGGTAGCACTCCAGTGATGACTTTAAAAAGCTGGGGAGAATTTAGGGGACCATACAGTTCAAATACAGTAAACTCATTTCATGTCTACAAATATTCATCTCTAGCCATGATGATTCAGAGAGGAAATACATATTCAAACGTACATCATTTTCCCACATAAGTGCAACAAAACAATTTGGAAAGAATGTCACTTTCTTCTCTAGATCACACAGTGGGGATTACGAGGTTTGTACTGAAAGCCCTACGTGTAAATCATCTGCAAAAGTAACTGGGTCCATTATCAGTCATCATCATTCGAAGGGAAGGATGGAAAAATACTAAGCCAAGCTAATACGCTCCGGTATTTTGTTGGGTTACGTTGTCACAGAGGAGACGGACAGGTCATCAAGGAACCACTCGGCCGTGATCACGGAACCAGGGAGCGGGATGGGCGGCAAGATGTAAGGCGCAGCCGTAGCTGTGCCCGCGCTTCTAGGCAGGTACAAGGTGTCAAAATAGTATGCCCACGTCCTCATCACCTGTCATGCATTAAAGAGAAATGGAAACCTATAAACGGCCAATAACCTCGGTGGGTACACCGTCCAAAGAGCAACGTCACAGTTTGACAACTGGCCATCCCGGTTCCCTGGTTCATTATTGAAGAACCTTAAAAACCACTCCTCTGTCCTCAAGAAGTGCTGCCTACTTGTCCTATCTTTGGCTCAGGGATACAGCACGTTCACGTGGACTTTAATGTCTGCACAAATTTGACTGTCTTTTTCCAGGTTCACTTGTCCATTCTGAAGAGGCCTGAGTTAAGTCCAAACTCCATAAGATCAATTCCCTCCAGTGACAACTCAACGAGCCTGCAATTACAAACCAACTGAACAGGACTGTCCTCAGCTAAAAATGTCACCCGCCCTTCACTGCTTTCTTAATCTCCTATCCTGGCTAATTGCAACAGACTAACACCACCCTCCACCAAGTTCCCCAACTATGTCAAATAGAAAGTAAAGTCCATAAAAGAGGAGACAACTCCATAGTCACCTCTGAATTCCTAGCATATATTAATGTCAATAAATAGAACTATGATTATGGCTTCTTTCCTTTAAAACCTTTCTGGTTATTTAAATGAGACCATGGAAGGGAGGTGTTTGGGTCCAGTATCTTGATCCAGAAGACTCTGGAGAACTTTTTCGGAATGGCTGCCCACTGATTCATTCAAAACACAACTTCTCTTTCCGGGAGGAGCTGTGATTTTCTGCCAGGAGTTTGTTGTCACTCTCATGCCAGAACAGATTTAAACTAAATACTTACATTGGATATGTTATTTTTCCCCGCTTCCAAAAAAATTGACTTTCCTTACTTCCTTGCCTTGAGGAATGCTTTTTTAATTTTCTTTCTAATTCACCCTTTTATAAAGCAGAATTCTCAGGATGTGCTTGGCCTTACATAAGAAAAGCCATCCAACTCCCAGTGTGAGAGGCCTGGGGCTAACCTCCTGCACTCCTGTCAAGGCAACTGAAACTCAGTTCAGGAGCCAACTGTTCCCCAGGGCTTCTAAGGCTCGCGTATCTCCCAGAATCCCTGCTTTCTGGTTTGACTTGGCTTCTGAGGATTTCCCCTCACTTTCTTGACAATTAGCTGTGCAGCTTGAAAGATGAGGAAGGAAGGTATAATTTCTTAATCAGCATTTTAAGGAACTTATGTAATGAAGGTTTTCAAGAGTTTCTAGAACCCTCAAATGCCGAGACAGAAAACACACTAGATATATTCTAAATCTAGCTATCATGTGCATTTTTTATTTGCTTTTGTTTTCTAAACTGCTAACAGACATTTTTTAATTAAAAAATAAAATAAGGCCCCAAATAGGATAGAACATTGAAGAGGAAACAAAATTAAAGGAGAAAGACAGAAAAATGATAAGTACTCTAGAAAGTTAATAGAAAAAATACACTATAGATCAGATCAGCAGTTCTCAGTAACAGCTAATTGAAACCTGACCATGAGGTAAAATGTCTCTCCTGTCAGGAGACGGGCAACAGAAAACAGAATTAAATCAACAAACTAAAATTCTAAGTCTGGCGAAGTAGAGAAGTCTACCAGCTAAATGTGTTTTCTTCTGGAAAAGAGGGAGACTCACAAGATCTTTTCTGTGGAGCCTGAGCCCAGGTGAGGATGGTGAAGTGAACTCTGTAAGAACCCAATTAGCAAAGTGAGTGATGAATAAAGAGACCTGAGCTTTGATGACAGAGATGATACTTACTATTCACTTGTCCTGTAAGTATGTCTTCACGTTCAATGATCAATAACTTGGCGTCCTCAGGGATTGAGATTATAGGAAAATGCACAGCCCGGGCCTAGACCTCCTCTGTGATTGTGGAACTGCACTTAGATGTTTCAAGGGAACCTCCAACTCCACCTGCAAATAGCTGACTTCACGGTGCTCCTCCCATAGCCGTCCTGCCCAGGGCCTCTTGTCGGGGGGCAAGGTCTCTCTGCCTCTCCCAGCTCAGTCCCATCACTCACAGATGTGACTGGACCCCTCCTTCAGGGCCCAATTTCCTCAGTCAACGAGTCACACCACCCAAACCTCAACTACCAGGTTCTCACTGGCACTCCCTCAGCACTGACTCTGTGCTGGGGACCACGCTGCACATTGTGCACACGTTACCTCACTGGATCTCCACAGAAGTCCTGGGAAGTCGGTATATCACTGCTTCAATTAATAAGATAAATTGTTTCACTTCCTTGAGTGCGTCATCCAAAGTGACACGGCTACTGAGCCACAAACCTGGGACTGAAAACCACTTGAAAATTGAACACTGCTGCACCAAAGAGCCACCCTACTCTGACTTATCACATCACCTCCTGCCGAGCCTTCTAAATGTTTCTAAGCATTCTACAAGACAAAAGTGATCTACGAGAGCACCTCTCTCCCCTACTTAAAATCTGACAATGACTTTCCACTTCCCTTAGGAGAAAGCCCCACTGATCCTGAGCACAGACCAACGGCCTGGCATCCGCGTTCCCTGCGCGGCCTCGCTGCCTCACCCACCACGCAGCACTACACGTGCCGTGACCAGGACAGGGATGCTGACTCCGTACAAACCGTGGCTCGTCTTACTCAAACAATGATCACCCTCTTCAGTGCTGACTCTCAGAAAAATGTTTTCTCTGGATGAATCAGTATCTTTTTCCTTACAACTTCCCATCATTGATAATGAGCTCCCCCCAAAAGAGAGAAAACCTATTCCTCAGACTCCTTATCTGTAAAGTGTGAATAACAAGGAAATATGAGAGGTTTTAAGCGAAATAATATTCATGTGAAGCTAAGGGACAATTCCCAACATACAGTAAGCACTCAATATGTGCTTACTTAATATTAATAAAATAGATTCCATTCCAGCAACCTTAAATCAATGCTTTATGGCTTTGTCCAAAAGACTACCGACAAACTATTGGACGAACCCCTTTGAGCAGATCCGCCCAAGCGTACTGGGATAGGTAAGACTTGACTCCAGTTACAGCTGCAGCCAACCAGCAGTATGGGGTGGGGGCAGTTTGCTCAAACTCTTACATGTTGTTTGTGCATTTAGTTGTAGTTATTGAATAAAGACAGGTATTATATAGTCAAAGCTCCTGAAACATAAATCTTCAAAGATTGATGCAAATTAGTTTCAAGTACAACACTCTCACTAGAAATTATTTGAAAATTATAGTCTTAACTCCTCCACACATCGAAAGGGCATTTTCTTAATGTATCTGACTATATACACTGAAAGGATTGTTTAAAAGAAATTAAGATGAAGCCATAATGAATAAGCTTTCAGTATAATCTGCACAAAGCCCCAAACAAGGGTCTCACTTCTCACTTCCACATAGGTGTTCAGGTAGCTTAACCTGGGTCTTGGTTTCTTATGACACGGGGGTGGGAAGAATTGTGGATAGATTTATGTAGCAAATATAAATCTAGTGTATTTGCTGTGTGGGAATCCTAGAATAAATAAATTGATATATAGTCCCACCCTTAGGAAGCTCAGCCTTTCCAATTACAACAGCATTAAAAATAAAATGAGAGATATATTTAACAAAATTTTACAAGATTTGCACATTGAACATTTTGAAGTATCACCAAAAAAAAATTAAAAGATCTACATATATGGAAGGCATCCCATGTTCATGGAATGGTAGACAATATTGTTAAAAATGTTAAGACTCCCGAAAGTGATCTACAAATTTAATGGAATCCCTATCAAAATTCCAGCTGACTTCTTTGCAAAAATTGAAGAACTGATGCCAAAATTCATATGGAAGTGCAAGGGAACCAGGTCAGCCAAAACAATCTTGAAAAAGAAGAGCAAAGTTGGAGGACTCACTCAAAGGTTACTACAAATCTATAGTACTCAAGTCATTATGGTACTGGCATAAGTTTGGATGCATAAATCTATGAGACACAATAAAAAATCTAGGGGGGAAACTTACATTTACAGTCATTTTTCCAGAAATGTGCCAACAAAACTCCATTGAAAGAATAGTCTATTCAACAAATGGTGCAGAGACACCTGGGTATCTGAAGGCAAAGTAATTAATCTGGAATCTGGACCCCCGTATTTTATATAACAAATAAAATATTAATTCAAAATGGATCACAGACGGAAACGTAAAAACTAAATATATAAACTTTCTAATAAAGACATAGTTTAAATCCTTGTGGTTCAAGGATATGCTATGGCTTCCTAGATACAATACCAAGAGCACAAGTGAAAAACAAGAAAGATAAAATGGACTTCATCACAATTAAAACCATTTGTTACAAAGGACATCATCAAGAAAGTGAAATGAAGGGGAAGGGGGTAGCTCAAGTGATAGAGTGCGTGCTTAGCAAGAAAAATAAAATGAATAAATCTAATTACCTCCCCTAGAAAGAAATTGTTTTAATGTTTAAAAAAACTAAAGTGAAACGACAATCTGCAGAATAGGAGAAAAATTTTGCAAAGCCTATATCTAATAAGAGACTAGTATCCAGGATATAAAACAAATGCTTACAACTGACCAATACAAAGAAAATCGACCCAATTTTTAAATATGCCAAGTATTTAAATAGATACACAATTGGCCAATAAGCATATGAAAAGATGCTCAGCATCACTAGCGAAATCAACATCAAAATGATATCTGATTTTACACTCACTAGGATGGTTATAATCAAAACATGGACAATAACAAGTGTCGGTCAGGAGGCAGAGAAATGGGAACCCTCAATATGCAGCGGTTGGAAAGGGGCAATGGTGCAGCTTCTTTGGAAAAGCCTGGTGTTTCCTCAAAAGGTTAGAATTATATGGCACAGCAATTCCACTCCTACATATAGAGTCATTCCTCAGTATCCTCGGGGGGTTCGTTTCAGGAAACCCCCACCCTGGATACCATAATCCAAGGATGTTCGAGTCCCTTTACAATCAGCCATCTGGATCCATAAAGTGGAAACTACAGATATGGCGGGCCAACTGTACAGCCAACAGAATGAAAATATATTCTCACAAAAAGTTGCACCTCAATATTCATGGCAGTATCTTTCAGAGTAACCAAAGGTTACAAACAATATCCATCCATCAATGAACGGATAAACAAAATTACCAAGAATAGTCCCACAAACTTTTGGTCATTGAATCTTTGACAAAGGAGGTGAGAACATACAATGGAGTAAAGACAGCCTCTTCAGAAAATGGTGTAGGGAAAAGTGGACAGCTGCATGTAAATCAATGAAGTTAGTCTACTCCCTCACAGCATACACAAAAATAAATTTAAAATGGCTTAAAGACTTAAACATGTAGACAAGACACTATAAACCTCTTAGAAGAAAACATAGGCAAAACATCTGACATACATCTCAACAATGTTTTCCTGGAGCAGTCTACTCAAGCAATAGAAATACAAGCAAAATAATACAAGTAGGATCTAATTAAACTTAAAAGCTTTTGCACAGAAAAGGAAACAAAAAGCAAAACAAAAAGACAATCTATGGAATGAGAGAAAATAGTTGCAATAAATGAAATTGACAAGGGCTTAATTCCCAGAATATGTAAACAGCTTTTACACTTAATAAGAAAGAAAAACAAACAATTCAATTCAAAAATGGGCAGAAGTCCTAAAGAAACTTTTCTCCAATGAAGACATACAAATGGCCAATAGGCACATGAAAAAAATGCTCAATATCATTATCAGAGAAATGCAAATCAAAACTGCAATCAAGACTCACCTCTCACCAATCCGAATAGCCATCATTCAGAAGTTCACAGACAGTAAATGCTGGAGAGGCTACGGAGAACTGGGGACCCTCCTGCACTGTGGTGGGAATGCAGTTTGGTGGAGCCATTGGGGAAAACTGTACAGAGGTTCCTAAAAAGACAAAAAATTGACCTCCCATATGACCCAGCAATCCCACTCCTGGACATATATCCAGAAGGAACCCTAACTCAAAAAGACACTTTCACCCCAATGTTCACAGCAGCACTATTTACAATAGCAAGACATGGAAACAACCTAAATATCCACTGAAAGATGACTGGATAAAGAGACTGTAGTATATTTCTCCAATAAACTACTATTCAGCCATAAAATAATAATAAAGTAATGCCATTTGCAGAAACATGAATGGACCTGGAGAATGTCATTCAAAGAAAAGTAAGCCCGAAAGACAAAGAAAAATACCATATGAGATCGCTAACATGTGGAATCTTAAAAAAAAAAAAATCAAAAAACAAAGACACAAAAAGATAAACTTATCTACAGAACAGAAACAGACACAGAGACATAGAAACCAAACTATGGTTACCAGAGGGGAGAGGGTGTGGGAAGGAATATATTGGGAGTTCAAGATTTGCAGATACTGAGTATGTATAGAATAAACCGCAAGTTTATACTGTATAGCACAGGAGAATATATTTAATATCTTATAGTAACTTATGTTTAAAAGAATATGAAAATGAATACAGGTATGTTCCTATTTAACTGAATTGTTGTGCTGTACACAAGAAACTGACACAACATTATAAACTGACTAGACTTCAATGAAAATATTTTTAAATAGACCAAAAACGAAAAAAAAGAAAAAGGATATTATGAAACCAAAAGAATAAAGTACTGACTCAGGCTACAATATGGATGAACCTTGAAACTTTATGTTAAAATAAGCCAGACACAAAAGGACAAATAGTGCCCTTTTAGGTGGACTGTTTCTAAGCGTTTACTATACTACTCCTGTAAATTTTCCGGAGGTTTGAAGTCTATCAATATCAAAATAAAATGTATTATTCATTAAAATCATAAAACGCTTCCTCACAGGAGGGCTTTAATTATTAAATGCAGAAATGCATGTAAAGCTCCTGGAAAAACACTTTGCACGTCCACACACAGACACTGCTGTCACTGCCGCTCAGAGGGTGGTGCCAGCGCTGATGAGGGCTGCCTTCACTCGCTGCCCTGCAGACAGGAGTGAGGGCCTGGGCTCTGACAGGCAGGGTGAGCGTGACCCTGGGTCAGACACAGCCATGCCCCAGACTCTGCGTTACCCAACTTTCTTATACAAACTGCAACAAGTTATGTAAACACGCTACAGGGATGTATCTTACAACACAGGGAATACAGCCAATGTTTACAGTAACTATAAATGGAGCATCTATTGTACACCTGAAACATATCATATTTTAAATCAGCTATATCTTTGTAAAAAATTAAAAAATAACTTAAAAATGTTATCAATTTAATATTCAATTCGGTTTTTAAGTAACTACTAAACAGCTTAGAATGTATAAAAGCATTTAAGTGTGCTGTTTGTTTACATATTTATTTACTTTCAGCCTCCTGCTAAAAGAGAAATTAAACAATTTTTTTAAACACACCTTAACAACCATAACAACAAAAAGGCAAAACTGAGAGTGAAGAGAAAATGGAGATTCAATACTTAAATGAAACCTGGGGGAGGTAAAGTCATAAAAATGGATTCCCTGGAGTCAGGGCAAGTGTTAAAGGACGACTAGAAATTCAGCTGTAAGATTCTTGGCAACTAAAGCAAAAAGAAAAGATCATGGGGGGGTGGTAGAGGGTGTGCTTAGCGTGCACAGGGTCCCGGGTTCAAGCCCCAGGGCTTCCACTAACAGATAAATACACCTAATTACCTACCCCCCCAAAAGAGTCCCAAAGAAAAGAAAAAGAGAAATTTCTTTCCAAAAAAACCTGATATTAAATTTGAATTAAATACTTAAAAAAAAAAAAGAAATATAGAAAAGATGAATGACACTGTGAAGGAAAAGCCCAGCTGGGCTAACGAGCTAAGTCACAAATCTAAGTGTGATAAATGTCGGTTTACTGATCTAAGTATTGCTGGGCTAACTCGTAAATCTGAAGTTTAGTGTCAGTTGACTGGGCTAATAAGCTAACTCGTAAATCCAAGGTCAACAATTGTCAGTAAAGTGATCTGTTCCAAATTCATAAGCTTCAGTGTACTGATTCCTTGCTTTTTGTTGTTTGAGCCTTATTGGCTAATAGCCCCTTACTTGTAACTAACCCTATAGAACCTCATGTGCAGGTCTTGGAGGTGCTCAGAGCTTCGGAACAGAAGCCCCTCTGAGCCCGCCGGAGTAATAAATCTCAGTGCATGTTTCTTGGCTGGCCTGTTGTTTCCGTAACAACACAAGCGATAATGCCCTTGAGATAAATCTGTGATGGCTGCTGGCAGGTCCCCATGTCTCACGTGGCAAAATCTGAAACACCTTTCTCACTACTCAGAGTCATCATAAGCCCACTCCACACATCCTGCTGTTAAATGCAGGAGCACAGGCAGGGCCCTGCCTTTGCTCTCTCTGTGTCATCATAGTGAGACAGGATGGAATAGGCAGAGCACAGCCATTCAAGGAAGGCCACAGCAATTAACATCAAAATGGTGAAGGATTCAAACCCCAGTAGGCCTTGAGGCTCAGGATGAAGAGATTTAACTTCTAGCAGAGCTTGAGCATCATTATACACCCATTGTAATAGTAACATGGTGAACAACATGCCCCAAGGCACCATGGCAGTCCCAAGGCTAGCCACAAAAGGTCAAAGGGTGGGAAATGGCCAACTCCCTGGGAATCCCAGCCCATTGCCCTTAGGCTGCTTCTTCTATATATTAGCAAATGAAACCACCAAGCCCAAGAAAACGAGCAACACAGCGCCACCTCGCGGTCACCCCTCTCTCTCCCTCTTCGGAGAAAGCCCACACTCTGTGGAGTGTGTACCTACTTTTAATCTGAGCACCCAAACCCCACACCTCGTGGCCTTTCTCTTGCCTTTCAATGTGTCTCTGTGAATAAATCTACCTTTCCTCAACACTGGCTTGCTCTTGAATACTTTACTGAACAAAGCCAAGGAACAAAATCTGGTGGGACACATTCCAGGGGCTCAACAAAAGCCTGGGAAACAGCCCTTCTCATGCCTCACGTTTTTTTCCTTGTATCAACAGGACTGGGTTGTGAAGGGAGCTCTGAGGCCCCAGCTAAGGGACAGAAGCTGCCCCCAGGGCTCGAATTGGCGGGCAGCCTCTTCCCCAGCAGGGGCCTTGGGGTCTGCACGGTTCTCTGTGTTTCTCTGTTGTGCTGAATCCCCAGCCACAGAGCGTTCTCCCTAGGCCTGTCCCCACAAAACCCTTCTCTCCAAAATACAAGCACATCATGTCACAATCCTCTTGTTCAACCAGGAAATGCTTAACCCACTTTTTCCCTCCACAGTAAAGTACCTAACTGTCCTCCCTCCCATCACAACTCTTCTTTCTTTGTGAGAACTCTGCACTCCCCACACACCATCCTGAACGCAGGTGCCTTGCTGGCTGGGAACGAGATGTTTCAGTCTCACACAGCCTGCATCCTTTCACTTTCCCCTTGTTACCATAAAAAAGCCTTTCCTGAGTCACCCACAAATCTGATTCTGAACTTCATAAAGTGCTGAAGTTGCAGTCACTGTGTGCATAACTCCCAGGTTTTGACTAAGTTTCCTTCACGAGATCTTCATTAAGGAGCTGCATCAAGAAGTCGAAAGAGGATATTCTTACATCTGAGCGGAGGAGCCTGCAAGAAATTTAAATGGCTTTCAAGAGAGAGTTAACCAGGGACAGAGAGGTCGCAGGTCCTAGTCAACAATGTCATGAGGCAAAATGTTCTTCAAAGACTCAGAGTGGCTTCTGAACGTAGAGTCGGCAGGGAGGAGGTGACACGCAGTGAGTGGGGTGAGTGACACAGGGTACGCTCCCCCAGCTGGGGAAGAATTGGATTTTGTTCTAGTTTTCCAAACAATTTCTTAATAGCTTTTTCTCCTATTGTCACATACCATTTCCTATGAATTAAGAATATCAATGTCAGTCATTTGGGCCGCTTGGGAGAGGCAACATGATGCCATTCACAGGGCTGGGACATGACAGCCACACCAGTCTAGGTTGAAAGACCAGTGGGGGTATTTCCATGGTGATCACGGGCATGCAGCAAACTCCCCAGCTTCAATGACCTCATCTCAAAGGTAGGGCAATAAAACTACCAAGAAAAGTGCGTGATGATTATGGAAGACATCTGTTTACTAGGTAAGTGCCCGTGACAGCTGCAGCTTAATGGGGAATGTGTATGATTAACAAGGCCCTGTCTACCTGGCCACACGCTCCCTGCCTTCCTGCCTTGGTGGAGCAGCAGAGTTTGTTTAGCTGAGATGAAGGCCCCCAGAGCAGCCCCGACGGGAAAGCTCGCAGCTCTGCATTGTGAGGCGTGTTCCTTTCCTTCTCAGTGCTGATCACAGTTTGCTGTCATCTGTTTTTATGTTTATCCCTTTTGTAATTTCCTCTCCTCCGGAGTTTTTGCTCAAGCAGCGCAGGGCCAGGTGTGTCTTGCGGCCTGCCCGATATTCTGGGCTGGGAAACAGCCGACCACACATCTGGCTCTGGTGCTGAACGGAGAGGGCAGAAGGCCCTGGGGCCCATGCTGAACCGAGGCCCATGCACCCAAAATTATGGTCTGACTTTGGGCAAATTACACAGTCTTCTTTACCCTGAGATTCCTCATCTGTCCATGAAAATAACTGCCCATGGCACACAGAGTTACCAAGATTAAAGGAAATCACCAAATTCACAACATATTCAAGGGGCTACCAGTGCATCCTCAACAGACAAATGCTGCCTTTACGGCTCTGACACACGCCAAGCGGGGCAGCCACACACAGTGAACACTGCTAAGTGCTTCATGTGTGCTACAATACACTTTAGAACTTACAACAATCCCAGGAAGAAACGAATATTATCATGCCCATTTCACAGATTCACCAACAGGTTAAGAGAGGTTGCATTCTAGTCCAAGGCCGTATGGTGAGGAAATGGCGATTTAAACCGGAATCTGGGCCCAGGCCTAGGCTCTATCTCTCTCCCATCCACCTACCATTTGCCTATGAATTCCACCTGTCCAATACACAAGTTTGCAGCCGGCCAGCTCTTAAATGCAATGTGTGCCACCATTTGTAAATGTTGGTTAATTACCATAAACTGTTCTCAGAAACCACTACAGAAAAAAAAGGTGGACTTAAGGAATTCTGCATTGCGTTCTCCTGTAATGTGCAGAAACCCTTCCCTACACCACCAAATCCAAATGTATGCTTCCTCCATGTTTATGTTTGCACACGGCTTATTAAAGAAGAAGTTACCTGCAGTAATTCCATCTCGGTTCCTTTCCAAGGTTGCAGATTATCCATAATCAGTCCGTGAATGAAAATACTACAATGTGAATGAAAATACTGCAACCATGTCAGTAAACAAAGAGTGCTGAAACCAAGTCATTAGCGGCTGCCGCCAACTCCCAGCGAGGACAGGCCTGCAGCCCAGCAGCTGCAGCAACTCACAATGGTGCCCTCTGAGCAGACTCAGAATAAGAAAGGACAGGATACTGGCCCTAGGTAGCTAGGTGCTTGTTTAAAGAATGAATTCAGGGAGTCCAAAATATTTGCTTCCTCCCATACATAGAAAAGCACTAAATTCTTGAACTTGAGATACCTGGCTTTCTTTAGATAACAAGCAATCTTTTACTGTTCCAACAACCTGGTCTTTGTTGTAAAGCTCCTATATATCCTAGCTCCTCCTCAACCTCTTGGGAGCAGTCCCTCAGAGAGATCTGAGAGGCTGTCATCATGGCTCGAGTCGTCTCGCCAAATAAAACATAACTCTTAACCTTTAGGCTGCACATGTATTTCAGTCAACAGTTTTGGACATCATGAAGGGACCCAGAGCAGACTTTCTCCACCTGAACTCTCCGAGTATCTGGAGCCTTGGTACCATAAGTGGCCCTTTGTGCCCATCTGCCTCCTCGGGGAGTCCAGATGAATTTGGGTGAGTCTCTCTTGTTTCTCGGAAATCACATATTGTTTGATGATCCTGAGTTTTATTTGGCGGAGTTTCCAGGTAACTGGCCCTCCAGTTGAAAGATACTGGGGTGAATTACCCACCCAGTGGAGACATACTGGGTGGGGCCTGGTTGAAATATAATGGGAAATACCCACCTTGCAGAGACGTCCGAAGTGGGGCTGGTGGAAACATACCAGGAAAATACTCACCCAGTGGAGACGTCCCGAGTGTGTCCAAGTTGAAGGACACTGGGTTCAGGGCTGAGTGGTTAGGTAAGAGGTTCTAATGTTTTCCTCAATTTGGTTACCTCCATTGAATTTTTCAGGATAAAAGTAAAACTCTTATGAGTAACCTTTCAACTCCAAAAATGGGACCCTCCTCCTGGCTGGTAACAGCTTTCTCTGGTGACAGAGAATCTTGCAGGAGTGGTAGAGGCAAAGACTTCATGCCATAGAGTTGTCCCTGAGGGAAATCTTACTAGCAAATTTATTCTGAGAACCCGAACTTACAATGTGGAATAGAACTTTCAAAAAAAAATAAAAAACAGAAAAGAAAAGAAAAAATGACAGATTGCCAGCCTCCAACTATTACCCCAGCCAGGTTTATGTACATACAAAACTTACAGCATTAATTGGGAATTAGAAAAAAAAAAAAACAACTCACTATGAAAGTAACTAACCAGGCCTGATAAAAATATTTTTTGGAATTCTGAACTTATAAAAACAAAATCCCCATTAGGGGGAACTTAGATTTCTCTTCCTGTGTCCTTGAAATGTAAATGTTTTATCTTTCTCTGGGTGTTTTAAATGTGTGTATGTATGTATATATAAGTTTACTTTTTTTTAAAGGAAACCTTGGACTCTGCCATACAAAAGGTTCAAGTATTGTGTACATATGGTGGCCACGCAAATAAATTGGGATTCTAAGCAATTCTTTGTACCAATTGTCAGATATTTTGCCATCTTAAACTTTGTTTCATCAGCCTGGACCACAAAGGTCTTTAGCTTTTGAAGAGTAAACCTTTGAATTTTATTTAGGCAACACCCCCACTCTCATGTGGAAGAGCCTCTTCATCTTATTGGTTTAAAATCACTATATATATATTATATATATATTGTATAATAATAATATATATATTATTATATATATATATATAAAATGATAGCCATATGATGGATCCTTTAATTTGGAAAAACTTTTAAATTGGTGAAAGTTGAAAGAGATCTCATTATAAACAGCTGTTTTATTGGTATCTATTAAAATCAATTTTAAAGGTAGAAAAATATATCTAATGTTTAATCTAAGAACTTAGTGAAAAAAATAAAACTGGTTTGAAAAGCTACATTTGTGTTTTTCCTTTCCGATAAATGGTTCTAGGGATGCTAATAAAATCTTAGAATAATTAATGTTAATTAGGTTGAATAACTGGAAAAAGGATTGTTAAAAGGTCGAAAAATAAAAGATAAGGGGCTTATCCCAAGTGGATAAATATTTTTATATGGTTATTTTGAATGAGATAAATAAAATGGACATTTTTGGATTTAGGTACAAGGTTTTGATACTACACTACATAAAGTAAAAATAAAGGGCCAAAGAGATCACCTACTGCCCCCCAACATTAAAGTTCAAACAAGTCCGTTTTATTTGCCGCAGTTTAAAATATATATATATATAGACTGAAATATTTGATCAATGATTGGGACAACAGACCAATTAATCAAAGTAAAAATTGAGAAGGGTCTAAGCTCTTTGGCTGAAACTTGGGCATCCTAGAGACTTTTCTATAAAATTAGATACAATGCACAAAAAAAAAAAAAAGGCTTCTGGCACTCCTTCTAGAAATAAGAATTATTGATTAAAACATAAATATAAAAATTAAAGGTATAAGATTTAATAAAATTGAGATAAAAGTTTGTAAAATTGGTATATTTAAATGGTCTTTATATAAAACTTTTGCTTAATTATGTTGTGGGATAGATATGTTTCAATGGAAAAACGCGTCCCCTTCTTGGTGTTATAAGTCTGGGCACAAATCTGTCCCTCAGAAAATATTAATTGAACAAAGTAAAAGAAACCAACAGAGTTACATGAGCTGTCCAGTATAACGTAAAACTAAAAACTAATATTCAGTGGCTAATAAAAAAATATAATAAGAGGTTTACCCTGGGTTAACTTATAACTCAAGAAAAAGAGACCTTACTAAATGCCTTATGCAAGCTTTGGAAAACATGATAAATTAAACCTTAAGGTTTTAAAACACGGAATTCTTTGTTTACAGCTCTTCTCACTGATAAAAAATGCCAATTAAGGAGGGAAAATTGGGTCTGGGTGACAGAGCAGTTCTCTGGGGAATTGGAAGATTGTGTCTTTGTCTTGCAGATCAGAAATGTAAATACAGCAAACAATGACCTAGGACTGAGCCTAATTAGCTCAACGAAATAAAATTTAAGGCCAAGAAATTTTTGGCATTTTAAAACTTAGAACTCAGAACTCTGACGTGTCCTTCAGACTTTGTCAAGAAATCTTAAATGTCTGTTTCATAAATAGCAAGCCTTAGTGATTTGAGCAAGCAAATTCACTTTACTCCAACTATTATTATACCTATCTTATAAGTAAGTTTTAAAGTGAAGCTATGAGATCTCTAGCTTTTGTCTGTTTATAAGACTGTGTACACATTATTGATGTGAGATATTTCTACAGCTAAAAAAATCAAAGTCAAAGAGATATGCTTAATTGACGTAAAAAATAGGAGCTTGAAAATTAAGTATTTTTAAAATAAAAACTGAACAAATTGACTTTCAGCGTCACGTGAACTGGAAAATATTCAATATTAAGATAATATTTGATATTGTTTAGTTTAAGAATGTCCTAATTAATATAGACATCTTTAAAGTCATCAATATTAAGTATAATGCTTTTACTGTACCTAGGTTTAATGAAAGTCAAATAAGATCCTGTTATATCTGTTGCAGATATGCCAAGAAAAAAAAACAGTAATGTGGTGTGGTAAAATTTTAAGTAAATTAAATGCAAATGAGATGAGAGCTTTGGGTAAATTTTTAAAATATATTTTTAAAATGTATGCTTAAGATAATCTCTAAATGTTTGGTAAATTTAAATTCTAGAGTTGTGCTAAATTAAGTCAAATGATAGGATTTTATTAAATAGCTATGCCATTTTCAGATAAAATAAGATTGAAATATGAATTACTTAACATGTAACTTCCTCTTACAGAGAAAATAAAGGTGTTTAGAAATACTAATAAATGGATGATGCCACCCTGAAATAGTCTCTATTATTAAGGGAATGATCTCAGTATCCTAGGAAAGTAAGATAAATGTGTAAAGGAAGATATAAGAATGGAATTATATTTTGTTAATGAAAAATAGTGGATTTCTCCTGAAGCTGGTTACTTCTGAATGGAAGAGAAAATAAGGGACACACTAATATGAGTATAGAAAGCTATGGAAGGCTTGTGGAAGTGGAACCCTGAGGAAAGAGTTTCATACGTGGTCAGAATTGGCTAAGTTTAGAATCAACTTGGGCAAAGTAAATGAATCTTAGAAGTAAGCAGGTACAAGACTAGATTTGGTTTTCTCGCTGTTAAGAGGAAAAAATTTTCTTAAAATGTTAATCCACCTTCAGTAACAGATTGTAAAACATCTTATAGCACTTAACTGATCTGTTCTGCCATTACCTTTGACGCATTTTCTTGTTAATGAATTAGTACTACGTTACAGTGATCTATATGTTTATCTGACCAAGTGTTCTGAAATCTTTAAACAAGCTCCCCAAATATCAATTTCTAATTAAAGTTCTTTTAATCTCCAGTTAAGTTTGGGATGCTACAGAGGGCCCCTGAAACATCCCAAAGAGAGATTTTAATCTAGTAAATTTCATTTGGCATGTTAAATAACATGGTATTGTCAAATGAATAATAAATCTTCTAAGGTTATATTGTATGAGAAAATGTTATTAATATAGATATTGTAGAAATTATATGGACTCCCTAAAATTCTGGTATATCTGAAATGTTACCAGTGATAATTCTGGGTATAGTGACCAGGTTTCTTTATCGATTATAGTGTAACGGTGTTTAACCATGATTTTAAATCTTTTGTCATTTATAGACAGTTAATGGTTGTCTTCTGATGGTTTTGCAAAATGCTTGCTCTTCAAGGAGATTTACTGATTTCTAATAAATTTCAAACTATAGCAGTGAAATAAACTGGGTAAGAAATTTTAAATTTCCAATGAAAACTGTGATTAAAAGAATTAGTTACATGGGACTGAGTAAACTGGTGAATATGGTTATAATTTTTGATTTTGTTTAAAATACTACTGGCTTTTAACCTGTTTCCCAGACATAAAGAATCTCTTCTCTTTAAGCTAGCTATGATTCACAGCAATTTGATAAATTATACCTATGTAATCAGACTTGGAACAGTTATCTTTTCTCTCTATCTGATCCCTCAATAGACTAAAAACTCTTAGGTCCCCAGTGGCTCTATCAGACAAATGAGGAAGATCATCTCCTAACAGATATAGGAATCTCAAGGTATTTTAAGGATTTTAAAGAGAAAAGAATTTACCTAAATCTGTAAGGCAGAAATCCATGACAAGCCCTTGACGGGGCTTTCCTGGCCTTAGCAAACCTTATTAACATTCTACCCTGAGACTCCTAATTAAAAGTTCCAACACAGCCAATTTAAAAAAGCTTATATGATCAAATAATCAGACAACTTGTAAAGCAATTAATCTTGACATGGCTTTATTTGAGAAAAATGAGGGTAACTTTAGAGAGAAAAAAGATTATATTTTAGTGGATATTAAATTCTAGTTTTGTTGACGTCCGTATTTACTAACACACTTCCCAACCATTCCTTGCTGTTATGTCACATTGCTGTACAGTTTAACTGAATTATTAATAGGATACTCTAGCTTTGTTTATGAAGCTCACTAATCTATCCTTGGGTAAAATTCCAATGCCCCATGACCTGCAGCCAGGGGATTATACAAACTGGAACAGGCATGACTTAAAGAACTGTCTCCAACCTGAATGGAAGGACCCTTTATCAGGTACTCTTAAATAGACCATACACACCAAAGCTGAAGGAAACGGACTTTCGGGTTCATTTCCTATCAGAAATAGCCCCTGCAATGCACTGGCCTATAGAGCACTGCTCACCTTAAAACAATGCCCAAATGGAGAAAAAGCTACCAGGCCAGGATGACAAGAAGACGATATCTGAGGTAGACAGCTGACCCAAGACACCGTACCAGGCCTGCATAAAAATTACTGTGATAATTTCTCCTACCTTTGATTATGAACTACTCCAATTGTTAAGTTTATGGTAAATTACCTATGTCTAGTTCTTCTGTGTTACCTTGGTGGGTTTCCCTACTCCAAGTCTCTAACTAGATAGCCCTCAGAAACGTTATTCTAAAAAGAAATTATAGTTCTGTTTAGACCTCTGTTGATCTTACAAGGTGGGAGACGTCACCTGACCAATTAATACCTGCTCTGAGACTGACCATAAATATGAACTTTCTCATAAGATCACTCAAACTCAATCAGAAACACAAGCAAAATTTTAACCCCAAAATACAACTTCCCGATTATTAAATTCTTAATCATGACTTTATTAACGTTACTAGCTGTATTACTTATATCCTGTCTATTTTATAAAATTGTCTGTTACATTTCCCAAAGTGTAACTAGGCCTACAAAATTGATGATGGCTAAACATCTTGAAGAAATAGAAAAAATTTATAACCCTGAATAAAGTAATTGTAATAGTGTGATTCTAGGTATGGGAATGAGCAATGAAGGGAAAACACTTCCTGGATCATAACAAACAAGTAAGACAGGTGATCCAGAGAATTTTTAGTATCAACAGGGCATCCCCGCCCCTTTTTAGTATAAAAGTGGACTGATTTCTGACTTGGGGGAGACGGTTCTCCAGCATGTCATTCAGCCATCTTCTGGGTCTGCCAGCTTTTCAAATAAAGTCACTATTCCTTGCTCCAAAACCTCAATCTCCCGATTTATTGGCCTGTCATACAGCAAGCAGTAGGAGTTTCGACTTGGTAACAAGATGACTGCATTGGAGGTAGTATGTCTCCACTTTTTCCTCGTTTCCAATATGTAACATGCACATCATTTATGATCTAGTGCAAATAATTCATCAAAGACAACCACAAAAAGAAACTACACTCACCTAGCTATCAACACTGAAGTCACAACCTATCAATTTTATATGCTTATTAACAACACAACTAAAAAACCTAACATAGGGAATTGATTCCACAGAAATAAAATTATTTCTACTCCTTCAAAACCTTTTTTTCTTTTCTATTTTATTTTGTTTTGCATATTGAAAAGAAAATAAAAGACAAATCATTTTATTTCACGTATTTTGTTATAGCTACATAATATAAATACTACAAAGATATTTAAATTGCAATAAAAAATTGTTCATATATTGTACAAAGATATATACACAATCAATGTGGATAAGGAAAGGAATGGATATTTACTAAAAATCCACTGCACATCCAGTCTTTTACAAGCATATCCTGGAATATAAGATCTATGATCCAGGGGTCCCCCACCTGCATTCTCACTGTTGAGTCCCTTAGTAATCTTCTACCAAGGCACCAGCATAGAACCACGCGATCAGTATTTTAGGTATAAATGAGGAAATTAGCTCATTCAGTTCTAAAACAAAAACCCTAAAGTAAATACTGAACTTATTTACAGATAAAGAAAATTGGACACAAACAAGTACAGTTTCTTCCCCAAGTTCACAAAGCTAATAACTGGTAAAGGCAAGATTTGAACTCATCTGTCTGATTCTAAAAACTAAGTTGGAAATCCCTTTCGAATGGGAAGGGTCCAGCAGCACAGCCTATCACCCTATCTTTGTTCAGATCTAGCCTTAGACAGCCTGAGACAGCACCCCATTACTATGGAACTTGAGGGCAAATGATAACAATAAGGATTTTATATCCAGTAGTTTCTTAGGTATCATTTATATAAACTGTCAGCAGGACAGCAGAAAAACTCTGGGAAATATGAGTGGGTCCAGGGCTTTTTGCTGATTAGAAACTCAGTCTTTCAGGACAGAGTGACCTTCCCATGAGAGGCCACACGGACCTAAACTAAAGACAGCTGAGCAATGAAAACTAGCAAGACCCTGGAACTCAAGCAAGAAGGATCCCTGCCATCTCCCGCCCTGTTGCCTCTTCATCTACGTGGACACGAAGACAGAAGACCCAGGTTCTTGTCCAAGTTACACCATCATGGATTCTCACCCATAAAAATTTACGACTCTATGCTGTCCTAAGTCCTTTCCAACTCAAATATGTTGACACCAATATCTCAGCAGAATGTCTATGTCTCCACAAACTCTCTTCTATAAGAATAGTTCTATGGCCACAAAGCAGAAATCCAATTAAAAACACCATGCACTAAGCAAGGTGAAAGTCTGCGTAAGAGACTTTGCTCTCACGCTCAGTGAATGAAAACTCAGAAAAATTGGTCCTTCTCCCTCAGCAAGTTGTAGGTAGGCTGATTGTGTGTGTGTGTGGGTGTGCATGTGTGTGTGTAAATCAAATACAATGACGTCTGGGATCTGTACAGATTTTTTTTATGTTACTGTCATATCATGAGGATGAGACACCCTTTAAAGTAATTTGAATCTAGTTTTCTGAGAGAGTCTCAGGATCTTTTGGTGGAGGAGGGAAAAGGAAAGGAGGAAAGAAGTAAATGAAGCAAAGGAGTAAGAATACTGCAAGGGAAAGGCAAGACATTAATTTTGTTCCTCATTGCATCACAAACAAATTACGGACTGGCTTTGCCCCGATGTCCTGTCGAGCACTGAGTTGCAGATGAAGAGGTGACAGCCCATTTCTCACTGAGCTTGTGACTGTACGTGGCATCTTATAGAAACAAATCATTTACCCTGATCAAACACTCTAGCAGCAGGCCGTAATTCTCCTATTTTGAGAGATAAGAAAATAGGAGTTCAAAGAGGGTAGATAACTTGACAAAAGTCAGAGGACCAGTAAATAAGAGAGGATGAATTCAAACTCAGATCTGAATGCAGAGTCTGATCTTCCCACTCCCAGGACTGGAAAATCCTTAACACACAGACTCCCCAGCTCCCCTGCAGTGTTCCTGGCGCCAAGCATTTCCCATGGCGATGGACTCCAGTTCTCACAGACACAGCGCTCTGTGCAGCCAATGACCTTGACCAGACCTTGATCATCTACCTGCCACGCCCACCAGGCTTCACCATACAGGTAGGAAAGCTGGCTTTCAAGTGCATACAAAGCCACCCCTGGTCTAACCTGGGCTCTTCTGGGGCTTCTCCAGCCTAAAGGCAGCCATGAAAGTGCTCACAGTTTGTACATGAGCCACACTACCTCTCTCCATCTGTCTCCACACCTATACTTCTTAGCTATGACCATTTTGATAATATTGGAAACAAATTTTTAAAAACACAAAAGAAAGGATCCTCGAACAATTACTTAATACTTACAATTTTAAATGATTTGTTACAAAGTGAGTATTTACAAACCGAATCTGCCTTCCTAGGTGTCAGTTTAAACAGTTAAAAAATATAATAGCAAAAAATTCTCACTTACAAAATTAACAAAAACATCAACAATAATCTGGAATAAACTCAAAATTAATGCCCATGTTGTACATGGAGAAAACTACAGGACTGTACTGAGGGGTAAATAAGAGGTGTGAATGTAGAGACATCAACATATTGCATGGAGGAAAACAGTTTTGTAAAGATGTAAGTTCTCCTAAAAATAATTCAAAACTTAATAAAAATCCCATGAATACTCTTATCTGACTTTTTTTTAACTTGAACAAAATATTTTAGAATTCTTCAGGAATAATAAAGTCATAATAATAGCCAAGAAAGTTTGGGATGGAAGAAAAGAACAAAAAAAATCACACTGTCAGATAATAATTAATTTTTACAATATGTAAGATATGGCGCTGGATTAAGGAAGTAAGATTGACAGAAATATAGCATGAGCTCAAAAAGAGACTCTAGTGTACATAAGTATTTTGTGCATGTGGGATTTCAAATCAAAGAGCAAAGTATGAATTCAATAATTCTCCTGGGACAATCAGAGAATCACCTGGAAAGAACAAATTCTATTCCTGTCATAATGACCACAAAAAAAATTACAGATAGTTGTTTAAATATTAAAATACTAATAACAGCAAATACAACTCTTTGCTCATATTAATTCAAGTTCTCCTCACTATAACAAGTACTATTATCATCTCCAACTTAGACATTAAATAAACCTACATAAGAGATTTATACCATTATAAGAAAGTATTTCTAAGAATAATAACAAAGATAAAACCCAAAAGGAAGACATTTACTATCTTAAGAATATTTTGAGCCACAACGAAAATAAAAAACCTACTGAACAAAATGAAAGGCAAGAAATGACAGAAAAAGCTCTGTGATACATGTTGATGAAGACAAGGGGTTAATGTTCATAACATACAAAGAGCTGTCACAAAGCAACAAGAAGCTCCCTCACTTAAATGTGTGCAAAGGACAAAAGGGATCATTCACTTTTAAAAAGTCAGATGACTAATGAGTGAAAAATGCTCAATAACTCACTGGTCATCAAATACAAACTAAAACAATGAAAAAGCAATTTTGCTTATCATATCGGCAAATATTTGTAAAAGATATTCTAGCTAGTGTCCATCTGTGAGAGAACAAACTGTGAGCGACATTTTGGAGGACGACATGTCAATGGATATGTAAACTCTGAAAAACGTGTGTACACACAGAATCAACTCAACTTCTAGGAATCATTTCATTTAGAAAAAAATCAGTTCAAAAGATGTACTCATCAGAGCATTTACACAGCACTGTTTACAATGGTGGGATGAAAAGCTGAAGTGAAATCATATCCTGTGATAGAGAATTGGTTACATAAGTTATTCTACAGATTTTCATTCCCCACTGGAGAAGCAATTTCTAGAGTCACTTGAAAGGAGCCTGTGATGAATGTAAATATCACATCCAGGGACAAAATTTCCAGAAGCCTTAACTAAAGGAATACTCATACAAGATCACAGGTATGTTTGTACAAGAGGGATGCCAGTCAAACATCCTTTCTGAAAGTGGAAAATGGAGAAAACTTAAGGGTCCAACATCAAGAAAATGATGCGGTAAATCACGGCGAGACGTGGGCTCTGAAGGGGCCGGCGATTCGGCATTGTCCAGGGCCTTGTCCACATCACTCTCCCACCAAAGGTCTCCTTCCACAAGAGACCACACCTGCACATCAGGAGACCCCTCCATTCTATCTGAAAGGACCAGGTGAGTCTGGAGTGGGAGGACGTCTATGATATACCCGTGAGTGAATAAAGCGAGCTGCAGAACACATATAGTACGGTCTTATTTTTCAATAAAGCATATATATACACACATATACATAGATTTCTCATATACGTGTATGTATGTAGGTATGTATGTATTTATGGGTATATATATATATGTCATAGGCATAAAGGTCATGAAATATATACACCACATTGTCAACAGCTTTTACACTCAGGAAATAAGGGGAAGGGAGTTAGGGGCCTTTAAGTACCACCACAGTTCCCTTTTCAGTATTTCAGTTAAGTATACTTGAATTTAAAAGTTTATTTAAGTCCGAAGTAAAATGGACGATGCCTCCACAAGACAGAATGCTATACTGGTCATTAAAAATCATGCCAGGGGAGATAGAATATTGCAGAAAAACATGTAATAAGCCGAATGGAAAATGGAGGTCTCCACACAGTAAACAGGCACAGAGTGATCGCTGGTTTTTATGACAGAGGTGATACACACTGAAGAAAAGAACAGAAAATAGAAGTTAAAGTGTTAATTACTGTCTCTGAGTAGTGGGACCAGGATACCCTATTTTGCCCCTTTTTTCAGACTTATTATATTAAATACACATTATTTTTCATCTGAAAAAATCATTTTTAGATGTCTAGTACCATGCATTGGAGAAAATACATGAGTACTTACATAAATAAATAACTAGGAGACACCGCAGCAGCGTCACACAATGTAGAATGGGCGATCCTGAATAACAACGCACAGTTACATAAGGACCCACAAATTGAGAGCACCTGCTGTAACAGGGCATGGCCCCCTTCTATTTGTCAGTTGTATCTTCAGGGCTGAGGCAGTTCTGAGCACGGCCAGTGTCAGTGCTGGTGTCTGGATGGATGCCACTGGAGGTGAGGGCACCTGCATGCCGAGAGGAAGAACAGAAATCATCCTCTGCTTTTTCTGTCTTGTTTCTTTGTTACTTTTAAAGAGAGGCATAAATAAGATAAACTAAATCTTCCCTGCTGAAATTTAAGTAATGAAACATTTTTTAAAGTCTTCACAGCTTATATTCTGCCTATAACTGTCTTTACAACAAAGCATCATATTTATTACATGTTAATTAACTCAATTAACTCCCTGTTGAAGCCTATTAAAGAACATGAAATGCACTATGTGAAAGCACCACGCCTGCAGTGACTAACTCAGCTGTCTTGAAGGCAGTGCAGTCACCCCCACCATCCCGTGGCCCTGAGCTCCTGATGCTGCTAAGAGAGCATGCTGCCGCCTCAGATGGAGAGGAACTGTGAAAGCATTTTCTGAAGTCATCAGCACTGACAAAACATAACTGACAAATCCCAGGCTTCTTGGAGGATGTCATTTTCGGTTTCTGGCCAACACCCGTCAATGAGCAGAACCACCCCATTCCGAGCCATGGGACACACGTGGGAAGCAGTTTTGGAGAAATTTCCATGTATAGAATGTAACCAACTATACATAGAACTCTGAAAAAGGAAAAGATGAAATAGTCTGATTTTGGAAGACACTCAAAATATTCTCCTAAGCCTTAGTAGCTGGAAAGGCTGGGCTTCTCCTCAGCCACTTATTTATTTCACAGCCAGTGAGCATCTCCCACACACCCTGTTTCCCTGTGTCTGCTGGGAGCCTCAGGCACACTGTTGCTGTCGATCTTATAAGTCACAGGGCAGACGCGTGTCTCTCATGCTTGCCACCCTCACACAGGCTCGCCTCCTAGCCTCACTGTATGAACTTGGCCCCATTTTCTCACCTGCTTATTTGGTATCTGTTCTTCTGTAAGCTGCCTGAAATGCTTTTTGGAACAAGTCAGAAGAATGAGTGGGTAGAGAAATGGACAGTTGGACAGGTGAGAGGTGGGCAGACAGACAGAGAGACTCCAAGAAAAGGGGAACAAAGAAAATTCCCTATGCAGAACCCTCTTCTAGTCAGGGAAGAAAACCGCCACGGAGACGTGTGAAGAGGCAGGTGGCTTAGGGCTGTTTCCTGGATTCCATGAAAAGTCACACCAAGAGATGAGAGGGTAGAACTATAAATAATAAAAGAAAAAAGCATGCATGCTTGAAAAATATATCTACAATATGTACTTTCTAAAGAATAGATTCAAATCAGCAGGGCCCAATTACACAATCCTTGGGTATTTACAGAAATGAGAATCCCATCTCCAAACCACAAGGCATCCCTTAGGAGCACTGAGAGTCTTCACGGGGCGGTCATAAAGCCGTAACCGCAAAAGCTATGCTCTCCTGCACTTATGAGGAACGAGCAGCTGTGCTAGGGCTGCCCACGTGTGTCAGTTACACCCCCCAGCACCTCTATGGGGGGGACGCCTAGCGAGCCCCGTCTCTGCAGGACCGAAAACTACTCCGAGAGACGCTAAGCCGGCCTACCAGTTCTCCATCTCACAGGACTGATCATTCCAGAGCAGGACTCGAACTCGGACCCACGTTTGTTATCACGGTTCTACCGTGCTTTGTGTGCTTATTTTGTGTATAATACATTTGTTTCTGGCATGAAAGGACATTTAATAAATGATCGGTTGTCTTGCCTATCTCTTTAGCTCACAATCTTTATATTTTTGAATTGTACTCTCTTCCCCTGGAGAAAGGAACGGAAAGAGCAGTGGTCAGAATGAGCTGGGGTTCCATTCTTTATCTGTTACCTCATCTCATCCAAGTCCCCAACCAGGGAGAAGGATCAAATATCCTCTTCATCTTTTAAAGAGAGGTCTCCAGTTATGGTGACTTACTCAACTCCAAAACCAAGTCTGGGGGAAGGGCACATGCAGCAACCAGAGCAGTATCATGTATAGGAAGGTGAAAAGAGCTCAGGGGGTCAGCCTGATTTAATTTCAATCGATAAAAGAATACCACACACTAAAAATACTAGCATGCAATGGATTGGCTCTTTCTTGACATCTAGCAAGTTTCCACAGCCCATATGTAACATTATCGTGAACTAGTGAAAGGAAGAGTCCACAGATAGGGAAAATCAATGCCACAGGCAGGCTGAAACCCAGGCTGGAGGAAAGGAAGGGAAAGGGCATAGTTAAGAAAAGGGGAAAGTCTGGGAAAAAGATATCATCACAAGGATTCTCAAGCATCATTCAGCAATCATAAAATCATTCATTCAAGAAAGAGTTACTTAGGTCCTATTTTGTGCAAGATTTTACAGAGGGCAAAGAAAGACCGCAGCGTCCATGTTAGCAGCAAGTGGCGGGGCTATAATACAGTTCTCATTCTGGTACCTTGCACATTTTTACTCAGTATAAAGGGAAAAAATAAAGTAAAATAATACTATGTAAACTCTACACATTGTTGAAATAAAATTAAAGAAGACCTAAATACCTGGACAGACACACCACGCACATTCCTGGATCAGATGACAGTGCTCTTGGAATGTCAGTGCTCCACAGAGCGATCCATATATTCAACGTGGTCTCGATCATAATCCCAGTGGGCTCCTCTGCAGTAACTGACTAGCTGCTGCTACAATTCATATGGGAATTCGAGGGTCTCAGTAACCAAAACGTACTTGAAAAAGAAGAACAACGTGAGAGGACTTGTAATTCTCAATTTCAAACCTTACAACTGTATCTCCAGGTGAGATTAGAGGCCATTTTAACTTATTACTGTGTTTATCCTTATTTTCTAAATTCTCTACAACGAATAAACCTGTTAGAATAAGAAAAATAAAAATTAAGGTATCTTTTAAAACATGCACAACGATTCATTCATTGGGAAAAAATTATTTTAACTATAAAGAGATAAACAAATATCTATTGAAAAAGGACTACTTAAAAAAAAGGGTGCATTTACATTTTTCATAAATTGAAAACTGAAAAGCACAAACACATCAAGTTTCCAGGGAGACAAATACAACATATCAACACTTATTTTCAAAAATTCTAATTGAACAATGAAAACTCAAGAAAGGGAATATCGTGATTGACAGCCAACTGCAAACACATGGAGAGCAAAGGCCTAGAAATCACAGTTCCTTTAAATCTGCTACTAACTCAATAGGAGAGGAAATTCCTCCCTGAGGGGACAGTGGAATCCCATGCATAAGACAGGATACACAGTACAAACTGCACTAGAATCTGGGGTGATTTTCTTAGAACAATTCTCAAGTTACAACATTGCTGAAAAACTATAAAAACACTGACAGACAGATTAAAACACACAGTCATATATATTATATAGAAACATATGAAGTCTGCTCCCATATTACATAGAAATACAAACATATTTGTGCATTTATAGGCACTGATTACTTTATCTCAGATAGAATATTTCAACTAAAACAAAAAATCAATACACACCTTTTGTCAAATCTAGTTGATAAGTTACTCTTCTATGTAACCATAATGTGTCTAAGATAGATCTAAAATTAGTGAAAAAGATCTTTGTATGGTTTCTTGAATTCTTCTCAAAATTCCAAGCTTAATTTTAAAATAGATCTGAGCAGTATTTCTATATTATCTTTTCCCTTGTGAAATGAACAACATAGTCTGTTGTCAAAATTCTGTCCTTACAATGATTCACGAGCACCGTATCCTCACAAAACTGCTGGACAGCAAGGCGCTATCCAGACACTGTGACCAAACAAATGAAACACAAGGAAGACAGTGACACTATTCTGGAGGGCATATAATCTGTGTCAACACTGGGTTTTTATTTGATTGGTTTGATTGGGTAGCAAGATGAAATCAATCAAGTACTTTCTTCTTTGAGCATGCTGTAAGTCATGACTCTTTTCAGTGTCATGAGCAGGAAAGAGTTAAGCATGACTTGATTAGGTCAAATAACAACAATCATAACCGGAGATTGAGTAATAAAGAAGTTAACTGAAAGCAATACTTCTGCCTACATGAGACCTAAAATAAATCTACACTGATATCCGAAAGGAAAATGAGGAGATGAGGTCCCCAAAGAGAAAACAAACTAACAAGAAATCAAAAACGGAAACAGTTTTTCATTAACGATTCCAGGAAGGAGTGGAGCATGTTGGTGAAAAGCACAGATGTTGGGGACAAACATGAGGGTCTGAACTCCCACAGCACTGGGTAGCTGTGACACTGATATGTCAGTGAAATTTTCTGCATCTCAGTCTCCTATCCATAGACTGAGGACAACAACCGCACCCATCTCCTAGAACGGTCCTACGAATTAAGTTATTTTATATATAAAATTTTAAATAAAATACCTCAGATTTTATATAATACCCCAAAAGCACAAGGAACAAAGAAAACAGAGATAAATTGGAGTTCATCAAAATTTAAAACTTTGCTTCAAAGGGCACCATCCAGAGAGTGAAAAACCAATACACAGGAGAAAATTTTTTCAAATCATTTATCTGATTAGGAATTTGTATCTCCAAATGAAAAAAAAAAAAACCCTACAACTCAACAATAAAAAGGCAACTCAATTAAAAGGTGAATAAATGATCTGAAAAGGTATTTTTCAAGGAAAATATACAAATGGCCAATAAGCACAATGAAACGATGTTCAATATCATTAGCTCTAAGGGAAATCATGTCAAAACCACTAGAAGAAACCGTTTCACACCCACAACAATAGGTTATATTAAAAAAAAAAATAACAAGCACTAATGAGGACACAGAGGAAGCGGAGCAGGCAGCAGTTGCTGGTGAGGACGTAACACAGCGTGGCCACTTTGGTAAACAGGCTGGCAGGTCCTCAGGGAGTTGAACATTTGGTTTCTGAATGACCCAGCAATTCTGCTGTCTGGGCACACACGTAAGAGAACTGAAAACAAATGTCCACATAAAAACTCCTAAAGGAATGTTCGCGGCGACACTACTCATCACAGCCAAAAAGCAGAAACAACCCAAATGCCTATCACCTGATGAATGGGTAAACAGTGGGGCCCAGCCATACAGTGGAATATTATTCAGCAATAGCAAAGCATAGAGTACTGACACAGGCCACAACGTGGACAAACATTGAAAACGTTACTCAGTGTGAAAGAAGTCAGTCACAATAGACGGTTCCACTTACATGAAGTGACTCGATTTAAATGAAATGTCCAGTACAGGCAAATACACAGAGAGAGAAGAGTGGCTCATTGGGGCTGGGGGACGATGGGGAAGATGGAAATATCTGCTTATGCATACGGGGCTTCCTGTTGGGGGGAAGAAAATGTTCTAAGATTGAATGGGATGCACAATTCTGGGCATAGAGTAAAAACCGCTGTATATTTTAATGGGTGAATTGTATTAAAATTGTTAAGAAAAAAAGCACCTCGGGCCAGTACCTTCCCATAGTAAATGCAAATTGCTAAATTTTATTACAGGAAGAAGAAACTGCCCTCAGCATGAAAGCAGGAGATCAGCAAATGTGAGTTAACCGAAATTGGACAAGAGCATTTCACTTGAAACAGTTGCTGATAGTACACGAAATATTCAGAAATAGGAAAATTAGTTTCACATCAAAAAGAAGCATTCTGCTTCAAATGCAGATCAAGGATTCTGCAAGCCAAGCTGCTAGAAATGACCAGAGAAGAAACCTGGTCTGTAAAACAAGCACCAGAGCCAGCAAGGAAGTGGTGATGAGGAAAGCAGGCGGTGGAAAATCTGGAACAGTTTGCTACAAATAATTTCTCTACTGAAAATTCAATAATAAAATGAAAGTGATGTAATGCTCTGTTGACCTCACGTGAATGGGCTTCCTTCGGTTCTCGACTGTTCTGTAACCCCGATTGAGAGATTCAGGAGAATCAGCATGGCTCCTGGGAGTTCCCAAATGACTGCCCACCAGCACGCTGACCACCATCACATCTGCCAGGGTGGAATTGCAGAGAAGAGACCAACTTCTGAAAGGAAATGTTGACAAGGGAAGAAAAGGCTGCAGTCAGTCCTGGGACAGAGGCCATCTTAGCAGAGGCCAGAAAGCTTCAGGTGAACTGCAGTTGCTCTGGGGCAAGAAGTGACCACGGCGGAGCATATCTCAATTCTCTCCTCTCTCTCCCTCGGGTAGGAGAGATAAAGCCTGCATACTTCTCACCTGGAACTGTGGCATCTGGCTGGCAGAAGTCTTACCAGCACGGAATGATTATTCAAGACTCTGTGTAAAAAGCCAGGAAATCGAGAGGGAGTAGGGAGCCAACTCCACGAGCCTCTCAAATGCTCCCATATTTATTGTGTATAATCAAAGGAAAAATTCATCAACAGTTGTGAGATAGTAAGGAGGAACTTCGGGAAAGACGGGATGAGGCAGAGATTGTAAAATCCACAATGAGTACAAAGGATTAGTGTATCTTTAGGGAAGTCATGGGGTGAGGGGAACAAGATACATTTTTAGATATGTGAATTACAAAGCAGACCACCAGACCAGCCAGGTCCTTGTTTTGGGGATAATAGACTATCTAACAGCACACAAGCCCATCGTTTATTGCTGAGGGCCACGGTCCTTGCTTTGCAACCAGCAGAGTGATATCTAAAACCTCAACTATGCAAGGAAAGCATTTTCTCTGCTTTTTAAGGCAAGGAGACTGGTGTGAGGATGCACAGGCACTTGCTTGCAAAGCAGTTTCTAAGCATATTTTTTTTTTATCAAAGTTCACAGCAGGCTGGTGTGTGCTACAGTTTGTTAAACCAATCATGGGCTTTCACATGGAACCATTATGGAGGACACCCTAGGATGACAAATCCTGCCTCTGGGTCTTTTCCTGCCATCTTCAGACACTCTAGCAGGGTCTAGGCACATCCGTGAATAACGATCCTAAAGAACCACCCACACTCTTAAATCCTGGTGCTTGAAACTTAATTTTAGCTCTACACAACTTACCGTAGAAAAGTTTCAGAAATAAAAGATATGATATCCCTTTTATATCTCATCATATTACTGATTTTTCTGATTGCTCTAAGCTGCTTCTACTTGGTAAAGCACATAATTCTACAGGTCAACTCAGTAATTTCCATTGGGCATATCTATCCATTTTGGGCTCGCTAACTACTATTGGTCAAATATCGATACACTTAATTGATTTATTTGTTTATCAATTTCAGCCGGGAGGAGAGGGAGTGTCACTCTTTTCCTCAGCCCACCCTCAACAATTTTCTCATCAACTCAGGACTCCTGAAAACAAAACAAAGTATCTGTTTCCCTTCTACTCTTTCCACAAACACAACAGGAAACATCAGCCTGGAGAAAGAATTCAACACAAATGTTAAAACAAAAATCTACAAACCTGAAGCAACTCCATCTCCGAATCATGATACACAATGAAATGAGAGTAAGTGTGTCAGGCACAAAGCAGGCGTGAGCCTGACCACCTCATTTCTATTCTTCAAAGGAAGGAAGGTTTTTGTATTTTTTTTATCATTCTTTGTCATTGTTTCTGATTATGCCAAAAAATAGTTTATGAAATAATTATGCACTGCAATAACAGATTTTTATTGTATCAAGTATAGATGGCATTCAGAGGGGATAGGAAAACCCAGCTCTGTAAAAAATGCAAAATTTTTTCCCCTGTTAAGAACACGTATACAAAATGCCACAGAGAATTCAAATTCTTGTGGAGAGGAGCAAAAGCCACAAAACAAAAGCAAAGTCATTACAATGAGTCAATTCAAAATTCACTGGACAAACATGCTCAATGCATTCAAAGAATTTTAAAGGCACACTGCAAACCATTCACTTAATGATCTACAGGCTAGAGGAAGCATTTCCCTCTTTAAAAGACAACAGAATTCAATAGGGTGCCCCAACAAACAAGGACCAAAGGACAATCAGGTTTTTAACGGTTCTCATAAATCAGCATGTTCTAAAGATCAAAATCCAGAAATTTTAAACATTCATTCAAACCACAATGAAACAAGCATTTCAAAAAAAAAAAAAAAAAAAAACAAAAACCAAAGAAACTAAGCACACAGATCATGTACATAGATTAATAAGCATGTCTTGTACCGCTGGAAGAAAGAACAGGCTATAGCCTTTTACTTGAAAAATAAAACTACTTTTAAAGATAACTGCTAAAACACATTTCACCATTCTTGTTGCCTTCAAAAATCTGAGGCACTTGTATCTGATCAGAAAAGCAATTCTGAGTAATAGTATGTTACAATTCAGCGCCAGTTTGCTTTAGAAGAAAAAAGAAAAGCTACTGTTCCTCAAATCCTGCACAGAGTGTGAAGTGCCTCCCGGCCTCTTTCTCCTCCCGTTTTCTAAGCTCATGCTCCCCAACCCTTCTGAAACAAGTATGACAACCTCTTATTCCCAATATGCCAAATGACAAAAGAATATCAATTTATTTGTGTAAATATATGCCTACACCTTGAACTTGAGGAGAAAGGTATCAGAAGTCTATACGGAACTTATTTCTACCTTCCTGAAATCACACACACAAACGTTCACACAGACACAGACACATACCCCCTGGATTACTGGACACTTCACAAGCTTAGGAATTCCAACTTCTAGAAGATAACTTTGTAGTTAGTTTAAAATACAATTCTGTCAGCTTTTGAAAGCCTTGATCATCTGCTAAACCATCCAAATATCAAAGAGACCCAATTAGCCTTCTCTGTAGAATGTAATTTCCATTGATGGCAAAACAGACCCTAAGAAGTACTGGATCAAAGACTCGTGTTTATCACTACCTATGATCGTTTTTAAGCACATTAACAGATTCAGAAATGTATGTCTCAACAACATTTATTCTTATTGAAATAGCATACGTGTTCAATTGTCTATACAGAGACTAGGTCACATGATGGTGTTTAAGATCTATTTTGTGTATTGCAATATTTATTTTCAAGTGCAGACAAGGAGGGTGTGTATTACTCAGTTGTAGAGCACCTACTTAGCATGCACAATGTCCTGGCTTCAATCCCCAGTACCTCCAAAAAAATAAATAAAAATAAGTGCATATTTAAAAATAAGAATAAAGTTATAAAAAAATACAGACTAAAAACCACTGCAATCTAGCTGCTACAATTATACTAAAAAAACAAGGGTTTCTATCAAACACTGACTATATGCCAATCACAGAGACAATCACAAATCACACCTGACAACCATCACGTGTGATTCTCTGCTAACCTACTAAGTAAACACGGATGAGCAACCCGGCACTGCGGATGAGGAGACGGATCTCGGAGGAGCCGTGGACGCTGACCGTCCTGCTCCCCGCGACACCACGTCAGCCCAGGGCAAGCACTGACAGAGCTGCTCTGAGGGGACACTCAGCTGCATGGAGCCTTGGGGCACTGGGGAGTCCCAGAAAACACTAAAAATTGTTCAGTGAAAAACCAGCTCAAATATATTACATTGTGCAACATCCTTTAAACAGGGAACATGACTGAGACTTTTTGATGCCTCCGTGTCCTTTCCACCATCATCAATTATTTGCCCTCTCAGCGCGACCAGTGATGAACTGGACCCCATATGAAGTGCACTCAAATGGCAAAGCTTTTAAAGCTGTTTTATGAAGTTTGTAAGACTCTGTCTATGCCTCACACAGTCGGTCATCCATCACTTCTCACCGGTGTGGACGTACCACCTGAAATCACTCCTTTCTCCTTTTTAAAATCCCTTCATCTAATCCAGACTTTTCAACAGCAAAGCAGCAGCTCAACCACAGACAGTGGACAGCTTCTCACCAAATGGACTCGAACAGCCCATCGGACTACCTGGAAGCCCTTTTCGTCTATTAAACCCACTTCCGGCTACTTCATCATTTTCTGATTGGTGGACTTGGCCACCGACTGGCCAACTCATAGAGCTCCCAGCCTCACATCCTGGGGTGGGAGAGGACCCTGCTGTTTGGAGAAATCAGTGAGGAAGGCGGACATCCTCCAGCCAGGTCTGCACGGGTAGAAGTGCGACAGTGTGCTCAGAAATTATAGCTTTAGCATCCCTGGGCTCCCATGGACTGGTTTCACATTAACCAAACTCATGACACACTGATGCAAGAAAACCAGAAACTTATTAATGTAACAGAAGAAGTGAAACTATAAACCAGACTGAAATATCAGAGTTCAACCATGAGTACATTTTCTCCTCCACAGCCCAATCACGGGCAGGCAGTCACATGGCAACCATGGACAGAAGCAGAGCAGGAAGGGTTTGTAGATTAACTCAATGGACTAAATTTCTGTTATACGAACAGATCTACTGCCTAGAAAATAATTAACGCTAATCACAGTGCACACTTCGTGGACAGTGGCTGAGACATGATAGTGAGCACCTGTGTAACTCTACTTTCCCTGTCATTTCTGGGCTAACTGATGCAAAGTGGTACAAAGATTCAGGGATGCAGATACCTCTAAACACCCAAAGCCCATCGCTGGGAGCCTCAAAACCAGACAGCCAGGGTTTAAATACCAGCTCTGCCACTTACTAGCTCTGTGACCTTGGCCAACTTACTTACCCTCTCCGTGCCGAAATTTCCACACTGTAAAACTGGGATAACAATCAAACCTTCCTTACTCACTTGTTGAGAAAATTGAAGGATTCATTTCTGTAAAACTCTCAGAAAAGAATGTAGCACATTTTTGGTGTTCAACAAATGTCAACTTAATATAAAAGTGATTTACAAGTCTCCCTTCTAATAATATTATGTGTTTCCTGGCTAGTATAAGTCCCAAAGAAAATCCTTATTTCTCCTTTTATAAACTCTTGGGGAGCACCCTCCCATTCCATCCCACCACCTGTTTAATCTAGGGAGGGGATGCCTCCTCCCAACTCCTCTGGGCCATGGAGAGTGCTTCTCCCTTCATACCCCTGGCCACTGGATCACAGCTAGCCCTCGTCACACTAAGAGTGTGAGGTGTGAGTCCGGGGAGACAAGCAGGGAATGTGAAACCCTACCTTTCCCTCCAGTGTTGGTCACCATTGGGAAGCACCTGGGATGCTCAGCTCCATGTCAGGACAGCCCTGTGCATGAAGGGGCAGGTCCTCCCAAGGGAAGGCTCGCTGTGGCCCAGAGTTAACTGGGACAGGGTGAGTCTCTAATTCTGGGACACAGTATCATGACACACATTTTCCCACAGCCCTGAAGTTCATGGAGAACGTAGCTTCATCAGTAAGAAGACATTTATCGCCTGGCTACTCTTTTGTGTCATCTCTCAGTTGGCTGCTGGAGACAACATGCATATAAGTATTGGATCCCCATAGGCCCCAACATATATGAAATAACAAAAATTCTGTGGCTTAACGTTGGTTCAGGGTGACTGTGTAACAGTTCTGACTCTGCTGATGCTTAATTATGTGTATAGGAACTATGGAACCTCCTCAAATATCTTTCATCATAAAACCAGCTTTTCTTGTTTTCCTGTTTCTTATTAATTGACAAAGACTATAAAATGATGGCTTCACACCAAACAGCAGCTAAGGATTATGAGCCCTCTTGACATACCCACTGTGGTAAACACTTTACATAATTTCTAATTCTCACAATTCTACAAAGCAGATACCAACGTCCCAATCTCTCAGACGAGGGAAAATCTCAGAACGAACTGACTCAGGCTCACATGGCTCAGTGGCAGCACGTGCACGCAAACCCAAGTCAAAAAACTACACCCCTTCCTATATGTACCAAATCTCCTACCACCAATTAACACAGAGCAGCGGGATCAATACTCAGGGAACCCAGCACACTTTTCAGATTTAAGGTGCTCCAGAGGCCGCTACTAGCTGTTTTATAAATTCCCGGCTCACTGGTTTCTAACACTGGAAGAAAAGTCCGATTTTGCCATTGTTTACACAGCAAGTCTGAGATGTTCACAGCGAGATGACAGAATAAAACTAAAATATAAGCAGAACAATTTTTACAGGTAGACAGACATAATGGACATTGTGCTATTCTGAAGCATCAAGCAAAGAAATCAAAACAAAATAACGTTGTTTAAGCCTTCTTTAACAAACAGGAAAATTAAGATGGTAAGAAGGTGCAACAAGCGCCACCTATGGCTAAAAAGACCTTCCAGGTTGCCAGGAAGCATGCAACACAAAAATTGCCTGTAGGATCAGAAACGAGAATCAGATAACTAAAAGCTTCTGTAGCACACACTGCACTTTGCTTCGGGGGAAGCGACGGTAACTCAGTATTTAATCTGATATTGCTAATACTCCTGAATATAAACAAAAGACACAGGCTCATGGAAACTCATCTTAGAAGAGGAAAGAATCCAGTCAAGCCACTTCATTTTACAGGAGGGGAGACTGAGACATGGGATCTGTCCTCCTTGCAATCGGCAGCAAATCTCTCCTAGGCCTCATGTCTTGCACTGTAGCAAAAACGAACAGATCTGTACTAGGCCTATATTCATAAAAGCCGCGTCTGTATATTTCCGAAAGTAGGTTATCTAAGTATCTTGCAACATACTTCTCAAAATCCAGGAAATCATACATTTGTTGAAATACAAAAACATTTATTTACATAATAAAACAGCATGAGCTTTATTGTCTCTATTAAAAAAGTTACATGTCAAATCAATGTTTTGATATTTTAAACCTGTTAAGACTGCAGGAAAAAAGATCAAAATTTTCTTTAATCACAAAAGAGAGAAGCTTATTCCCAGAAAATGATAAATGTGGATGTCAGAATCCAACGAATTTAAATGTCTGAGTGGATGGTTACACGGCAACATGACATCTGATTTCTAACAATACACATTCTGTGTAAATAATCTTCAAGGTCGTCTGCTTAAGGCAATTTAACTAGTCCCTGTCTCACTAGAATGATACAGATTTCATTAAAACTTCATAGTGCACTAAAAAATAAATGAATCCTTGTTACTTTAAGCCATATTCATATATATCATATATATACATATTAAATATGCATCAGTAATAAGCCACCCTCTTTAGTATTCAGAGTTGATCCTTCTAAAATATCTGTCATTGTGACAGCACATTTTTACTAAGCACCTCTTGAGTTCTTTGTATACAAGGCTACTAACTCTCACAGTCAGACAAGTTAAACGATATTACTCAAATTTCACAAATGAGGAAATGTACTTAAGACATGAAAACAACTTATATATACATCATCAGGAAAGAAAAGAATAAAGATTTTCTTAAAATATTCACTGACAATCTTTTTTTCCATATTAAGACTACATAAAACCAATTCAGTCTTTGTAAGTATTTCTGTCAATAAGGGCCACTAGAGAAAAACAAGTAACATCATCAGCAGTGGTTGGACTTTCAAAGCCCCCTTCTCATTTGCACTATAATTATTTTTAATGTTTTGTTTTTAGTGCTTACAGAGCACTAAAATACATAAAAATTAACTTTTTATGCCACTACCTGAGAATTAAACATCTGTGAAAATGTACAATTTTAATTTATGCCACTCTGTCTCACATTCTCACTGGTGTCTCCCCTTTGAAGGCCTCATCAGGCTGAGATCACTAAAATCGGCCATTTTTGGAGTCACAGGATTTCGGGTAACCACTCAACGGGAGGCTGATTAGAGAAGCAATTAAGAATGCATCCTGTGAAGCCTGGGTTCCAGCACCGAGCTAGCCACCGCCAGCTGCGTGTGATTTGGGACAAGCTGCTCCATCTCTCAATCCCTCAGCTGTAAAAAAGCAGACACTGATACCTACCGTCAAACACCTGCTATGAAGTAAAGCATGAGGAAAGTATTTTAGCCTTAGGGAGGTGTCCACTCAGAGCGAGTTTGGTCATTATGATGATGAGGATGTCTGTTAATAAATTGAGCTAGACCAAAAAGGAGAAATCACCTTAAAGGAGAAACATTTTAAGCCAATGAACATTTCCTTTTGGATGGATTGCAGAATATTCTATTCATTTTTTTAATAAACCAAGTTTTGTCCATTAATAATAGATTTACAGGTTCATGGACAAGTCTCCAGAAAAAGAAATAGAGGCCTCTAACCTCTGAATACTAAGAAAGTAAATTTTAAAAAAAATCAGGGGGGAGATTATACCTCATTTGGGAGAGTATGTGCTTAGCATGCATGAGGCCCTCAGTTCAGTCCCCACTAACTCAATTTAAAAACTTCTTTTTTTAAGAAATGGAGAATTAATGCAAAAAGATGGAGGAATACAGAAATTTTTTAGAGACTCATCTCAGATTTAAGATGGGGAAAAAACCATCCATTTCTCAGAGGAAATCTTGAGAACTATGTAAACTGAATCTGAGATGTCTAGTCTTCTAACATTATTCATGAATTCATATTACCAAGTCTTAAAACTACCTGATAACCCACAGTTGTGATACTGATCACAACAGCTGCCAACACGGATCTAGCTCTGGCTAGGAATTCTCTGTTCTGACATCTCTGCCCCTGAGGCCTCACCAGGCTGAGAGCACTAAATTCAGTCATTCATGAGCATCTCCTGTAAGTCCTCCCTTTGTGCTCCTCACTCTCCCCTCACCAGCCCCTCTGAGGGAAACACTGTTATCACCATCCCCAACCGCAGATTAGGCCACTGAGGCACAGAGACTAAATCCTTTCCAGGTCATATTGGCATTAAAGGACGTCTGTATTTCTGCTGTTTTGCTTTTGACAAAGGAATCTGAGATATCAATTCAAGGGAGACTGTTAAATAATAAACTCTGTCAGGTCTTCACCTCAAAGAGCAGATACTATAAATTCCTGATGTAGAATGAGGCTGCCGCCACAAACTGACTCAGCTCGAAATTAATATCCAAGATGAAGCAGCGGATACACGTAAATATTCACGATTGTCAACTCCGCTCACGGGTCTGGGCCCTTCACTGCCTGAAATGGGGTGAATACTCCACCCGTGTCAGGGAGGGAAGCGCGGTTTTTCCAGGTCTCCCCAAGGCTTCACGGGCTATTTCCCCCCACAGACTGTCCTCAACAATTAAAAAGCTCTCAAGATTTTTACACCATGCAAACCTGAAATACATTTCTGCAGATGGAGCACTTTCTCAGGCTTAAATTTATTTTGCCTACACTCAGCAGGGGGGGTAAAAGAAACAAGACTCTGCAAAGTCGCTGATTCTCACCACTCACACTAGTAGAAAGGCCACTGCACAAGATGTCTCTTCAGAGTGCAGGGTGAGAAGAAAATAAAGCCGCCCCCAACCACAGGCACTCCCAGAGACAGAGCTCAGCAGTCTTCTGCACACTCACGGTTGTGCAGCCCTCATCACCATCTATTTCCAGAACACTTCATCACCCCAAAAGAATCCCCCTGTCACTAGCAGTCACTCCCTAACCCCCCTCCACCTAGCCCTTTGCAACCATCACCTGCTCTCCGCCTCTGCATGTGCCTATTCTGGGCATTTCAGATCACTGAAGGCAACAATATGTGGCCGTGTTTGTCTGCTTCCTTTCACTTAACATGCTCTTGTCAAGGCTCTTCCATGTTGAAGTGGTATCAGCATCCCTTTTTTTTTTTTGAAAACGTTAATGTTTATTAGAGGGTTGTAAGTACTATCAAAAAGAGTAGAGTGGAGCATAAGTGATTGTGTTTCAAAGAGAAAAGGGCGGATTGAGCAGTCAGAGTGGACTTCCCAGAAGAGGTGGCCTTTTTCATTTTCCTCTTTTTCTTTTTTATTCACACTTACGTCTGAATAATGTTTCACTAAATGGAGATTCTACATTCTGTTCATCCATTCAGCAGCTATGTATGGACGAGGTCCAGAAGGATGAGCGTATGAGGCGACTTGCAGGGATGGCATTTAAGCAAAGGGCAAGATGTGCTTTCAAAAAAAAGCCAACAAACAGAGGCGCAAGGAAATTCAGTGCGTTTCTGAGCAAAGTGCATGCTTGCTTCGGCAGGACAACCGTGCAGGGCTGGGGCGGATATTGGCAGGAATCACGGCGTGGGAGTCACCTGAGAAGACTCCCCACTGCACGCAGCTCAGACAATTCTCCTCCCTCATCCTGTATTGTTAGAGCCATATTTCTAGGTTTCTCTTATTTCAAGTAATAGCACTTTAACTACATATCTGATCATTTGCATCAGACCACTTTACCTCCAAGGCACAGAAAATTATTCACTAACCGGAGCAGCTCCAGCACATAACGGTGATGGGTTAGGGAGTCCTGCAGCATCCCAGCCTGCATGCACAAACCCCACATGTGCCCTGGTGATGTCTGGAAAATTAAACGCATGGAAATATCTCACTGCTGCTACACGACATCTGCCCTCAAATTGCCCCAAAATCATGCTGGCAAAGCACTACTCAGCCCTCTCACTACAAAGAAAAAAAAATGCTAAGAAGGCAAATTTAGGCTCTTCCATTGAAAACCAGCAACCATCAATGCCAGTATCTGAGTTGGAATGCTCCTGACTTCTAAAACCACTGCGCCGTTACTTTTCAAATGTGGAAGTCATATATGTATTCCACTTAGATGATATTACAGTAGGATTTTTCTTTTCAAAATTTCCAGTTGCAACATTAGCACAAGAAAGTTTATGTTTCAGCTTTAAAAAATCAATTATCTTCCACTTTCTTAATTTTGAACCTATTATTATTTTATAAATGGAGCTATGCTGCATAATATAAAAAAACTGTTTGAATTCTGCAAACAAGACCTTTATGACCTCACTATTTCAGAGCAAACTTTAATGGTGTTTTGAGAGGTGGGGCCTGGGGTGCTCACTAACAGCTCACTAAGGATGTGCTATTAAGTAATGCAAAGGCTCTAACTCCACATTAGCTCAGAAACCAAAGAAACTACACCAAAGCCTTACTTTATCACTTTTAAATTTTGCTATTCTTTGGAATATTAAATTTCTTTAAAGATATGATTTTTTTTGAGAAAGACAACAGCTGTATTAAATTTCCTCTCACCAAGAAAGCAATCTTTATCAAGAATAAATACCCCATGGAAATCGAAATGACGGGAGGTTTCTAGCTAAGTGAACATGCAGATCTGAACAGAAATCTAAATCCTATCACATCTCACTCGAACCAGATCAACAAAGTCCTGGGCTACCCTGGAACTTAGCTCTTCTGTTCCAAAAGTTGGCTGAGCTAAGATCATCACACAAGGCAGGGAAGGAGAGAAGAGGAAAGTCCACCTGGCAGCCTCCATCTCTTTTCTTCCAGCCAAAAGTCGCCTCTCGGGCGACCCCGATAACAAGTCCTCCCCATAAGGAAATCCGGCATCCACACTGCCCCAGCCGTCCCCAAGCAGCCCTGACGCCCCTCTCCCAGCCTGTGAATTGTGTTTTAGTGGCCCCCCAGTTGGTGGCACCCTCCCCCTCTTCCCCGCTACACACACACACACACACACAGAGCAACGGCAGCCTTCCCAAATCACAAAGTTGATTAAATCACCCCACTTCAAACCCTTCAGAGGCTCCCTGGCCCCGTTCTAGCCCCGCCCCCGACACTGCTCTCCCAGCCTCACCCCAGTTCCCAGGTCCCCAGTGACCTTAGGGACCCGCTGTCCTGCTCCTACTACCCACTTAACTCCAGGCTCATTTTGATTGTTTCCCAAGGAAGACTTCCCTCCCTCCAACCTCCGCAACTTGTTCCTCTATTCCTAGAACATTCTAGGCTAAGTCAACTTCTGACACTGCTAAGCTCACAAGAAGCAAATACATTTTGCTTAATAATGTGGGTCCACCCACTCTCCCCTAGACACACAGAAGTGCGCGTGTTATGAATAAATGAATGATGGGGTGGGTCTCAAAGGGACAGACAGACCTGCTCTCGCCCGTCCCGACCCTTCTGTCTGTAGAATATCAGAAGCAAAACCAGAAGTACCTTTCCTGAGGGTCACTTCCTGCTGACACCCTTCACTGCCTCCAGTGTCTGTTCAAATAAAACCCAACGTCTTCCAAAGCCCTTCACCCCAGGCTCTCTCCAGGGTCCTCCCAAGCAGGGGAACACTCCACCCTGGACCACACAGGACACTCTCCCCAGGTCCCCACCCCACAAGCCTCCAGGCCTCTGCCCGGGATGCACCTGCCACCTGAGCCACACTCTTGACTCCTTCTCCTGGCTGACACTTACTCTGTCCTCACGATTGAATGTAGAGCCCATTTCTTCCAGGAAGTCCTCTCTGATAATGTCCTTTAGGTCTTGGCATGGCTCCATCTATAGCAACAGTACATGGTGACCAACTGGGTGTTTGCCCTCTCCTTTGAAACCACGAACTCTTGGGGGCCACGTGGGAAGGAGTGAGAGATTACAAGAGGGGTGGGGGAAGCAAAAAGCAAAAATCACAGCCCAAGTCCCAAATTCAAGGATTCTTTCTCAGAAAAAAGTATAAACTATTTTGCACCTGTGCAATTTGGCTACTATTTTTGTGGCTTGTGGACAGCAAGAGCTTGGTGTTCTAGTCCAAAACCCGGGTTACATGCAAAGAAATGTATATATTCATATCCAAAGGAAACCAGAGCTGTTCAACAACAGTTTGCAGTTAGAATAGAAAGGAACTTTGATAAAGGCAATCTCTCTCTCCCTCTTCTTTCTTTTCTGGCATCATATAATTTTAGAAGTATTTGCGTGACTAAGAGATGGCTACAGCCCGTGATTCTGCACTGGAGTGTTTGGGGCTGAGGAAGCCCAGATTACATTGACTGCATAAATGCAATCACACCAACACACTGATAGGTGCCGTGGTGGTGGAGCTGATGTTCCAAAGCAGGCAACCTTACTCTGTAAGAGAACTCTAAATAGAAAGTAAGAATTGCAATGTTCTGTACTCAATTTCATTCGATATATGGGTCATTAACTGATAGAATATCTTCACTAATGTAACCCAAAAATAAATTGTCAACGTCGATTTTCTTCATCTGACCGTTTTATGCTAACTTTGGTTATCAAACCCTCACTCCATATGGAAAGCTCAGGCCTATGCTGCAGCAGTTACATCCCGTGGAAGAAAGCCGAACAAGGGAGAACTGGAGAGTTTCCCTTCAGAAGCTCCTAAGTCTGGTTTTGCACCTGTACGTCATTTGCAACCACGTCATCGGCAAGGAGTAAGACCTTACCTCTGTGTGGCGAAAAGCACTGCGGTGCTTCTGAACCATCAAAGAACACTGAGCTTTGTGAAACTGTCCTGAGACACTTAAATCGTATTTTTTGTGAAAGGCTCCAAAACTGACCCAATTCACCAATCCAGGTACAACAGAGAGGTACCGGAATTAGTAGAGAGAACATGCCCTTGAAGTCTGACAAGGCCCTGCTTGAATCCTGCTACAGCATTGACTAGCCGCTAAACGGACCAATTCCTTAACCCCTCTGAGAAGGCTTCCCAATCCGCAAAAGGGAGCTGCCATCGCCCAACTGGGAGGCATGGATGAGAATGCAACACGCAAGTAGGGCTGCCGTCTGGTACCTGACACGGGGACTGACTAGCTTCCCTCCGCTGCCCTTCTCCCCCTTTAAACTTGCAGTGTTCCCCCTGGTAAGGATCAAACCCCTGGAAAAGACTGCCCGAATCTTCTGTGTATCCCTGAATACATGCATTACTCTTAGTAGGCCAGAAAAACAACTGCCTCCTCCCCAGTCACTATCAATGTTCTTAAGAGTCTGGGTATTTTTAACTCAAATTTTCAGGGAGACTATTCCAGAACTTTGCACGCACCATTCTCCAGGTTTGCTCCCCTCCCAGTGCCCATCTCTTCTCACCTCAGATCCTCTGTCTGATTGCCTTCTGTTCATTGGAAAGCGAGTCCAGTAGGGTGGCGACTCCCAAGGACGCCCTCCCTCCCTCACAGGTGAGTGTGACTACTTTCTCCCCACTCCAACTCCAGCTTCTTAGAAATCTACCCTCCCGGACCCTGCAGAATCTGCGTCTTCCCAAGACACACACGTGGCCACGAACCTCCTTTCAGATTTCTTCCAGGCTGGCCCTGCCCAACCCCCGGCCACTTAAGGATAAATGGCATTAGTTTGAAAATCGCAAACGCCGCAGATGGACACACGAAAGCTGCATGGTCTGGGCTTTCCTCCAACCCAGGCACAGCCCTGCCCCCCATCAGCCTCAGTCTGCAGCTCTCAAGATGATCTAATTCACATGCGCGTCTGTGAACACCAGCTAAGAATGACGACTCCCAACGTGTATCTCTAGTCTGGCTCCTTCACCTGAGCCCCAGGGCCTTAGACCCTAGTGCCTCTTTGAAGTCCTAACTTGGATGACAAATGGCATCTTAAAAATGCCTCATGTCCACCATTTACTCTGGAATTCGATTCCTGGCAGGTACCTCCCTGACACCCCATTTTAGTAACAGCCCCAGCACCCACCTATGTGTTTTAGGTCACATTCAATTTCCACTGTTCCCTCCCCCAAGCCCTGCCCTGGAATCAGTCCTGTTATATCCGTCACTAAGCCCATCTCAAGTCTGGTTCTGCAGGGACCACGGCCGGAACCCCACAAGCTCACAGCATGGTGCACTGACTCACAGTCCTCCAAAGGGTGCTCCCTGGAGGGGGAGGCATCTCCTGCCACTGGTCACCTCAGAAGGCACTGTATTCTCACAAAGGAGGCCCAGGAGAAGGGACTCAATGTTCTCCCGTGGTCTTTTGAAGGGCCCGAGGTGTGGGGGAACTCCTAATTAGCAGAAACAGTTGTCAGTAAGCAGACGAGGATGGAGGAACCCAGGCCAGGCTGTTCTCACTCCGACCCCTGGGCTCTCGGGAGACACGGGAAAGGCCTGTGTCCAGGGCATAGCCCGGCCATCACCGATCCCAGCCTGCATTTGCCAACCCGGACAGACTAGACTCCTTCTACTTGCGACATTTACTTCTGATCTGTTCCCCACCCACAATGTGATGGACTCCTTCAGATATTCTCTCCTGTCTGAAGCGAGACAAATTCAGTGAAAAATGAAGTGTCCACATTTGGACCAGAGCATGCAAGGAGAAACAAGGCCTCATGGTCAGCATGATGGTGGTGGCCAAACACTTTCACCGCGTGAGATGAACCATGGTGGGGGTGAGAATCCAAGGTCCTACGTCGGCCAAAGCATCTTCCTTCACAGTTGACTGGGGTGTTGGAGACTCACTACCGCAAACTAACGACAAGGCCGACAGTGGTGGACGTCAGCTGCAACAGACACAGAGTCAGCTATTTACTGCCAACATGGGTTAAAAGTAAAGGCCGGTGCAGGGAGGCCTGCACGGCTGCTGAGGCAAACCACAGACCCGGCTCTGAATGCCCACTGGCTGGAGCAGGGTGGAAGCTACGGTCCCCTTTAGCAGTCCCTATGTCCACCAGATCCAGGTGAGCCAGCTACTTAGGGGAAGGACATGTTGTCCTGATACTCAGATAAACCAGCCTCGTAAAGTGAACAAAAAAGTGGCATGGATTTTAGACCAACTTCTGCCTCTTTGTGAAGGCAAAGTAAAGTAAATAGCACGGGAAGAAAAATGCAAAAAAAAAAAAATTAAATAACAAAACGGTGACTGCTTCCTCCAACAGCTGCTCACCCCCGAGCCTGCCACTTCCTCACCAGTGACCGCCGGCCAGGCAGCGCTGTCACGCGCGTCACACAGCGACAGCCAGGAACCGAGTGCCAAGCACGTTTGTGTAAAAGAAGGAATGTAGCAAGATGCTGCAGAATTTGACTTTACAAGTTTAAATACTCCATGAAAAACATCCCTCAGCAGCCGCCTAAATGAATTCGCATCTCACTTCTTGAAAACAATCAAACAAATTTAATAAGGGCGCATTTGTCACCAAATATAAGGAGGACCAAACTGGTTCCTTAAAGCAAGGATTTTAAGAGGTATCAAACACAAGTGGGTGATGTGCTAAAAAAAAATTAGAAAATAAAAAGATGACAAGGATAATACATGGATTAAGGCAGCTGTTAAGTTTTTGCTTTTTAAAGCGATGGAGACAGCACGGAGGGCTATCTATCTATTTCCAATGCAGGGTGTGCACAGCCCACATTTTCAGACGCAACAACATGCTCACAGGGCAGTACAAGAGAAAAAGGAATAAGGAAAAAGGAAAAGAGGAACAAGAGAAAATCAGAAACACACAAGAACAAAAATGACTTTGACAGCACGTACAAGAATTTACGTGAGTGTGTGAGGCCAGGGAAGCGGGGATGGTGAGACCCACCCTCACCTCCTGCTCCAGGGAGAGCAGGGGCCTGAGGGGAACGGCGCTGCCGGGGGACCCCAACGTGGTCAGCGCCCCTAACCAAAACTCCACATACATGGGTCTAGGCAGGTCTTAAGCTACAAATTGTGGTCACATTTCAGGCTGGACAGTTTTACGCACTTCCACCAAGAGTAGCAGGAGAGAATTAGGCTCTGTTCCTGCACCAAAGCATTGTTTAAAAAATTAATTTCTGCGGAATAGTAAAAGCAACAATGGAGTAAAAGTGACTGGAGGAGAACGTGCTTGACCCGAGCTCACTGGCCGCGTTATCTCACTGACGTTAAGATGCTGGCTGAGACCTTACTGTACCAAAACAGACAGACGCACCAGGAGGGAGGTTTAATGCGCTGCTATATTTTGATGCCGGGAGCCATGCCTGGTACACGAGGTTCTGGGTAAACAATGGTGACTGTGTCAACCACTATGGGCTAAGCACATATCCAGCTACTCCTCCAAATCCCAAGGGCAGACTTCAAAAATCAAAAACAAGCAGGAATTCTCTGGTGGGTCCGTAGACCCAGAGCCAAGTAGTTGCTGAGCAAAAATGTCACCAGTGCCTCCTGTGACAAAACAGGAGGCACTGGCCTGGGGGCTGGGGCAGGGCTCCAGGCTTCCACTGCTCACCCACCAGTCTGTCCAGGGGGAGAGGGTGGTCCCTGCTTACGTTGCACCGATGCACCTACCTTGACTGACGCCTGGTGGATCAGCAGGAGGTGACATGTGAGGTGAACGGAGCCAGCCTCCGTGTAGCACGGTGCTGGCAGCTGTGCCCTCAGCAGTGCCCAGGCTCCTAAACCTGACACCTCATCTCCAAGGAGCAGATGGTGAGTGCGGGTATGTAGATCACAGGGCCCTGTGAGGACAAGAACAGATCATGGCCACGACGTGCCTTGCCCCTTCTTTAAGCATGTCCCGGAGGAACAGGAAATTCATCCAGAGCCCGCTAGGCACCTCACGCAGGTGGGACTCGGGTCCTCTTGCCTATCACTCACAGGGCTGATCTCATATTCTTTTTATCAATTCTCTGGCATCTTCTCCTCCAACTTACCAACAACCAGAAAGTAGAATCTGATCTTAGATAAGTTCAAGAATCACAGAGCACCGCCTCCACAGCGGGCACGGCAGCACGTGCCAGGTCGTCTGACCATCACCTGTGGGACCGCCATGAGCGTCTCCAGACTCAAGGACCGAGGCCGTAGGCCGGGGGTACACAGATTCCCTCACTCTCCCCAGCAAAGGGGGACCACCCCCCGGCAAAGGCATCTCACCCTCTTCTGCCCGAGGGACAGCACAATAGATACATGGGGAAACAGAGCAGAAGTTGGGGGGGTTAGGCAGCCCAGAAGAGCTCGTCTGTAATTAGGAGGCAAAGTGGGGCCGTTGACTTAATCACAGGGACAAAGTGAGGATGAACATTTCTCTGCTCTTTCCCATACACTGTGATACGCCTTTCCCTGCATAAGGAGTTCTTTCGGAGGTCCCTGGTGGTGTTTCTGATGTCCTAACATGGCATGCTGGCTGTCGGGCAGGAAGAGAGGGCCTGAGCCGAACAGGTGCTGAGCCTGGGAGGCAGGAGACACTGTCTCCAAGCCAGCTCAACCAGCGCCTCGTTCTGCCTCTCGGGATTCAGCATCTCATCTATAAGCAAAGGGATGAGACTGTCCCAGGAAACGCTGCCCAACAGAAATGAAATGAGAGCCATGTAAAGAAAGTTTCCCAGTTGCCACATTTAAAACGGTAAACAAAGAAACAAACCAACAAACAAAAAACTAGTACTAGAAACTGATTTTAAGAACATATCTTACATAATCTACTGTATGTAAAATGCTATCATTTTGACATGTAATCAATAGAGGAAGTAACAAGATAGTATATATGCTTTTAGTAGACAAGCCTCAGCGTCTCATGTGCATTTGAACTACAGCACATCTCAGCTCAGACCAGCCTCCTCCCCAGTGCTCCTAGCATCAGTGGCTGTGGCTACTCTATTGAACAGCAACTCCAGGGGTCCCACCAGGGTCCTGGCTGAAAAGCAGGAGTAAGTGCTCTAACACTATCACTAAAAGGATCTCTCTGAAACAAAGGCGGATTCACTTTTAAATGTCTGTAAACCGGTGGGCTGCACCTCCCTCCCCCCTTGGATACAAAATAGTCCTATTCCGTGCTGATCCCTTTCTGGATGGAGAGAAGAAACCCGGCACACAGCCAGGGTGGACTGGCCTCCAGGTAAACTTACCTGCTGTCTGTGTCCAGTCCCATGAAGTCCTCCTTCTCAAACGGCATGCAGAGGAGTGGGATCTTGTCCCCAGACTTGTCAGGGGCCCCATCCAGCCACTTGGACTTGAGCAAGATGAAGAGTGACTCAGTGAAGTCCTCGATCCTCTTCTCCACCACCCTGCAGTCCTCATAGATTGAAGGCCACGTCGGTGCGCGGCTGCTTGGCTTACCTCCCCATGCAGCACAAAGACAAAGAGCTGAGAGTCATTAAGCATGATGCCATACAGCTCCTCTGCACGTGGAGCTTCTCGAAGGCCTTGGCCGAGAGGCAGTCGGTAATGGTGACAAGGCCCACAACCATGCGGTGGGTCTGGAAGAAGCTCCATCCATTCTTGGGCGCATAGTGGTGCCTGTAGTGCATAGAGAGTGCGCCCTGGGAGCTGCACGGGCTGATCTGGCTCACCAAGGAGGTTCGCTTATAGATGCAAAAGAAATTCTCCTCTGAGATGATCCCCACTGGTTTGACCACCACGGGAAGAGTCTCATAGTCCTCAGCAAACTGCACGTAGTCAGGGATGCTCATGTTGCAGGCCCTGCCGAGAGGGGAGAGGAGATCGAGATAAATATTGTGCTGTGGGCTGTGGGCGCCTCTGGGTTGCGGTGACCTGGTGTGTACCAGCCAGAAGGCAGGGGAAGCCCAAGCAAATCCAGGGGTACAGTTTGACCTTCAGAGCCTGCACATGGCTACCGTAGCTCGGATCACTTTACCCAGCTTTTTGTCTAGGCTTCCTGCCCATGCAGAGAAGGGTCATTTCTTGTTTTCTGTTTCAAAGCACCTAACAAGGCCCTGATGCAAAGTCACTGCTCAAAAATGCGGAATAAAGAAATGAAAAAAGGAACTGCTTTCCGCAACCCCCTTCAGCAGAATATAAAGAAAAGGACAACAGTAGGAACAAAAGATCTGGATTTCAATTCCAATTTAATTGAAACCCTAAGCTGCAGAATAATGGATAAGAAAACTTGCCTTGGGGAGGAGGGTACAGTTCAGTGGTAGAGCACATGCTTATCATGTACGAGGTCCCAGTACCTCATTTTAATAAATGAAACAAATAAATAAACCTAATTACCCTCCTCAAAAAATACTTTTTAATTCAAAATTCAAAAAACACCTTGCAATTGACACAACAATGTAATCTTGACTATACTTAAATTAAAAAAAAAAAATCCTTGCCTTACAAGAATTTATCTGGATTACGGAAGTTTGCAAATGTAAAATGCCTAGGGTACCACCTGCATAAAAAGGGGTGACTACAAATTTACTATCCCTCCTTTATGAGCTATATTTCCTTTGGGGTGGTAATAACCTCTCAGAGCTAATTTTCTCAGATTTAAAAAAAAGTAAATATTACCTGATTCTCAGTACTGCTGAAGAATCAGATAACCCTATGAAAGCATCTGACCCACAGAGGTTACTCAATAAATGTTTGTTGAATGAATGAATAAACAAGCAAAATGAATGCTGCTCCCTGCCACAGACCATCATAATGGTACTGCTTGGAAATCCCAAGCCCACGTTCCACCCGTCTCTACACTAACCATGTGGGTGACCTGGGCAGGCTTGTGTGCTCCTCTAAGCCCCAGTTTAATCGTGAATAGAAATGATGGCAATAACACAAACCTCAAATTGTTAGTGAGTCAGTAATGAATCGTACCCCAACTTTGCAAGATGGAACCATTAAGGAAAACTGGGAAAAGGGTCCATAGGCCCTCTCCATATTATCTCTTACAACTACATGGGAATCTACATTATATCTCAAAATAAAATTTCTACTTTTTTAAAGAAGCTATTGAGGTTAAATGCGCTCACTGTCTCAAAAAAGGAACACACAGAAAAAATAGGACAATGCCCAGCACATGAGATACATTCAGTTAACATTCCCACTGAACCCACAGGTCCCTCCAAATTCAGAGCAAGAGGATGGGTCCTCGTGGCAAGAGGCCACTGCACCTGAAGCTAACAAAGCTAAAGGTGCTCACTTCCAAGAGTCCCTGTCACCACCCTTGTTCTAATTTTCTATTTGTAATTTTTTTCCTTTTTATTACATAGAAACTCCCAATTGCATGGCCTTCACCTGACTAGACATCAAGATGCAGCCCTTCAAAACCTGACCACAGAGATCATGATGGCAGCCCTTCTTGGTGAAACAATAAAATGAAAAGCCTTTTCCACAAGACCTCTGTGTAAATCTACTAGGGAACTTCATCCTGGACTGAGGAAGAGGACTGGGTAGGAGGGGGCAAACTGGGACATAGAGAACTATGGGCTACCTGACCCATGATGGACTTTAGACTCAACCATCACCCTCCAGGAAATTTAAAATACACAGCTACATAGTGCTATGGGCAAGAATTTTTTTTTTTTAAATCCCTGAATCCCTTGCAGGTCTTGTTTCTACTGAGACACAAATAGATTATGTGTATATTGTTTCACAAAAGCCTTAAAATATTATCACCCCAACTTGACACATCAAGAAACTGAGGTAGAGAGGTTTGTCACATTGTGCAAGATTAAAGTGAGGCCACGACAGACATCATATTTAAATCCAAGCCCCTGCTCCAGTGCTCACACTAGAAAGAGTGACATACTGCCCCTTTTCTGCCCTCTCCCTGCAATAAATCTCTGAAGAGTATTTTCTGTGCCACCTGGAATCACAATCACATCAATTTTCCACAAAGAACTATGTGACTCCTTGCAGGAAGTAACAAAATCTAAAGTGTTGGGATGGGAGGAGAGATTTGCATTTTCTTTTTCTCAAAGGAAATATGGCTTTAAAAGAAACTGAAAAGCACTTATCTAGTCTAAGCCCTCATTGTGCAGAGAAAGAAACGGAGGGTCAGAAAAGATGAGGAAAGGGCCTTATTAACAAATATTGCCTCAGCACAGCACCAAGCCAGCCCTGGGCACTACTGGGGGAGGATCTGGGAGGACCAGGAGATTGAGTGTTAGAAAACGGAAAGAGAAGAAGCATACAAGGCCCTGTCTCTACACCACCATACCATGAAATTCCACCAAATTACCCAGTATGGGGGCAGCCAATAATAAGGTGGGGTAAACAGGTTACAGAAACCTGGAAGTCTCAACCATAGTGGAAATTCCAACATTTACTATGTTTTTTTTCGCAGTTCAAGCATCAACTCAGTGGGCACTCTGTACCAGGGACTACACGAGGCCTGGAGTTCTCCCAAATACAGATCTCTATTACCACGTGTGCAAACCACATAAAGGCCACCAGAAGAAAAGCGCTCACAGATAACATGGAATTACTGAAACTGAAAGCAGCCAAAGAGCATATATAACTAGGAAATATGGTGCTGCTACAAATGGACTCATGGACATAGAAAGCAAACTGTGCTTAGCAGGCAGGAAAGGGGAGATTAACAGATACACGTTAATAAATATAAAATAAATGACAAGGGCCTACTATATAGCACAGGGAACTATATTCAATTTCTTGTAATGAGTTCTACTAAAAACAATATAATACATATGTATATACATATGCATATGTTTATAACTGAATCTCTGCTGTACACCTGAAATTAACACTGTAAACTGACTACACTTCAATAAAAAATAAATTAAAAAAAATAAGTAAAAATAAAAGCAACGCCATTAAGAAAAAAAAAGAATACTGTAATCCCCTTAGCTGTAGGTGCTGGAGAATCCTGGTTGCAAGCACCAAGTCCACTGGATCACTCCAGCACTGGCTGTCACTCTTTCTGACCATTAGAGTGTCACTTGGCTTCACGGAGGTTACTTTTCTCTTCTGTGAAAGGCTACAGTAGCAACTAACGATGTATAGAATCTCATCATTCACAAGCCCAACAATTAGTGAGGACTTCCCATTCGCCAGGCTCTGGAGAGATGAAAAGATACAGTCCCAGATATATTCATGGGTAGAAGAAATTTATGCCATAAAGACATTAATTCTTCCTGTTTTGATACACAGATTCATTGCAATTCTGATTAGAATTCCTACCAGATATTTCATGGAATGTAACAAGTTATTTTATGGTCAGGAATAGGCATGAAACTTCTTTAGAAACACCACTGAGGAGGGGTGGGTATGTCACTCATTTTCACTGGTCTTTCTGATGTGATGAAAACGTTCTGGAATAATAATTGTTGCACCACTGTGAATATGCTAAAAGTTGCTGAATTGTACCATTTAAGTGGATGGACTTCATGGTGTGTGAACAATATCACAATAAAGCTGTTATATGAAAAATTATTTCTTGACAATTATTTTTCCCTCTATACTACTAGTCTGCCCCACGATTTAAGAAAAACAAAAAACCAAAACAAACCAAACTGTGCCAGGAGCTCTTTAGGACTGCAATGTCCCTGGGTCTCCAACGCCTCTGGTGGTGCTGTTCCTGTTAACGCACCCTAGCTGGGCTGGGCTAGTTAGGGACTGTAACTATCTTTTTAAAATCGACGGTTACACGTTTCACACTGGGAGTGGGAAGGAAGGAGCATGTCACAACCTCATGCCTTCAGCTCATTTTTAACTGAACCAAGCCCTGCTTTCAACACTGTAATCCCTGGCACTATAAAAACACGTGACATCAACAAGCACCGCCATCATAACACCTGAAAGTGTTCAAGGTACTTACCTGGGGCAGAAACACTGAGGGAGGAGACAGAAGCTCGCTCAGCACTGAGGATCCACTTTCCCGACTCCACCAGAAGCTGGGCTTTACAGCCGGAGGCTCTCAGCCCAGGGAGCAGCGCCCACGCCGCTGAGCTTGTCCTCAGGGAGCAGGAAAGGAAGAGCAGGGCAGCCCCGGGGTCGCGGGGCAGGGAAAGCGGGCGGGGGGTTGGTGGAAACGCGGGCTGTAGCCCCGCTCGGAGGCCAGCCCCAGCCCCAGCCCCAGCCGCCTGCCCCCGTTCGGGTCCGCAGACCCCGCCCGCCCGGGACACAGCCCGCCCAGGGGCGGGGATGGGCCGGCGGCCGAGGAGAGGCAGCCCGGGAGGAGAGGACTCTCGGGCGGGAGAGGGGAAGGGGACGCCAGCAACGGACTGAGGCGGGCCCGGCTGGGTGAGAGGCTGCAGGTGCACACCTGGCCATGGACAGGTGTGGCCGGGGCGCCGGGGTAGGTGGCGCGGGCAGAGGGGTCTGGCCAGAGCAATTCAGCTGAACACAGGCTGACTGGCGCCCTGGGGGGCTGTGACATGCCGACCGCCCTCCCGCAGCCGCCTGACCCCTTTCCCGGAAGCCCCCCTCCTTGCACTTCCACAGCCAGAGGCCCCGGCCCCGGGCAGGAGTTAAAGGCCTACCGGTCGACAGAGCTAAGAAGACTTTGGGGCCGATCCCCGGCTCGGTGCTGGAGCTTCCAACCCGCGGTCCAGCTGGCACCGACTGCCCATGCGCAGGAGGGCCAGCGATCCACTCTGGGTTCTGCGAGAGAAGGTGGGGCAGTGAGGGAGGAAGAAGATGGGAGGGGGAGGAGAGGAGGGGAAAAGTGGAGGGAGACAGATGGACCGGAAGAGCAGAGAAAAGGGATGGATCTGGAGAGGGGAGGGTCGTAGCGGAGATGGAGAGAAAAAGCTTTACCTCTGGGGGCACCCCGAAAGAGGCTGCAGTACTGACTCTGTACCATTCTGTTACCCTTCAAGGCCCGCAGCTCAAGTTTTACCTCCCTGATCCAGCCCTCCATCCGATGCTTCTGCAGAACCCCTATGGGTATCACACCCATTGCCCCCACGCGGAGCTGGGTTTTCTGTTGGTCTGGGAACCAAGCACCCGCAGGTGTTGTCGCTCATAACTACCTTGGGAAGAGTACCTATTCCCCTTTTACACGCTGGGAAACAGGCAGGCATGATCTCTGCCTTAGTTCCACTCTCCCAGGTGTTGGGCTGGTGGGGAGCGGGGTGGTACAAGATCAGAGCCCCAGACAGAGCAGACTGCCTGAGTGTTGGTGCACAGTCCCCATCCCTCCTGGGTAAACCACACCCCACCCTAGTGGAACCATCAAGGGCTCACAGTAGTTCCCTGGGTGTGGGAGAGCTATCCTCATGTAAAGGAAAAGCCCAGCTGGGCTAACAAGCTAAGTCACAAATCTAAGTGTGATAAGTGTCGGTTTACTGATCTAAATTCTGCTGGGCTAACTCGTAAATCTGAAGTTTAGTATCAGTTTACTGGGCTAACAAGCTAACTCATAAATCCAACCTCAACAGGTGTCAGTAACGTGATCTATTACAAGTTGATAAGCTCCAGTGTACTGATTCCTTGCTTTTTGTTGTTTGAGCCTTATTGGCTAATACCCCTTACTTGTAATTAACCCTTTAAAACCTCATGTGCATGTCTTGGAGTTGCTCAGAAGTTCGGAGCAGAAGCCCCTCTGAGCCCGCCAGCATAATAAATCTGAGTACTCCAACCCTCCCAGTGGTGCTTGTTTCTTGGCTGGCCTGTTGTTTCCATAACACTCAGTTCCAGTGCCCGGCTTGCTAGGTATATAGGAGTGCTACCAAATCCAAATTCATTCTCCTCAGTGCAGGACAGGCCAATAAGTTGGGAGACCAGGTGTTGGGGCAAGGAATAGCAAGTCTCTGTAGACCTAGATGGCAAACTAATGTCCTGGAAAACCATCTCCCCAAGTCAGAATTCAGGCTCCTTTCCTACGTGCTTGGTTGTTGCAATCTTCCTAGTGTAGGAATTCCTTGTTGTTAGAATCCTTTGTTCTTGCAGCTATCTGCCTGGGTCAAATATCTGTAAACCTCCAACAAAACAAACGTTATTTTTTATTCTGTAATTTGTTATCATTTTATGAATGAAAAAGTGTTAAATATCCTTAAAGGTCAGAGCCTTCAGAATAGGCTCTTCTGTATATTTAAGGCTCTAAGCAACATTGTTTTACAAGCAAGAAGAAGACTAGGAGACAGAGCATAGGGTTAAAGTCAAAGTAACAGATCTAATATGGAGTCAGATTTGTTCTGTTCTATTACCCGGGCAGAAGCCACTTGAGGATTTAAATCCCTTTAAGTTAAAAATAACTAAAACTGTAAAGGAATTTACATACATAGTTGGGAATGTGCATACCATATCTGGGAAAGCATCCAAAGGATAGTAAACAGTGGCATCTCCAGGGAGGGCTGGAAGAAGAGAGGATGAGGGTAAACTTCTTTCACTTGTGTATTTTTGTGCTCTGTTTGAATTTTATTTAACCATTTGCATGTATTTCTTTTTTACTTAAAAAAAAATGTGTAATGGAGCAAAGGAGTAATTAGCTCAGCAAATACAGCAGCCATGGAATCACTGAGTCATCACTTTTGACTTAAGCCAGGAAGCATTTATTGACTCTCTCCAATGTGACCAGTGCTGTTTTAAGACTTCTTTTACTATTATTATTTATTAATATTATTACTATTATTATTATTATTCTTATTTTTATTTTATGAAATAATAACAAGGTATCCCCCACCCCTGCCCATGGCTGGTGGGAAACCAACTGAGTTTTTATTGAGTTGTTTTCCAAGGAGTAGAGATGAGTTATAAACTGAACACTTCTTCAGGGCAAAACAGGCGGAGTGGTTTTACAGCACTCCAGACAGCTATGAAGGGTTTTCAATAAAGGTGCCCAGAGGCTGAGAGAGAAAGCCTCCAGGGCCCTACAAAAAGCTGCCCAAACTGCCTTCTCCATGGCACTACTGAAGTAGGAAAGAACAAATCTGACTCCATATTTGATCTCTTCCTTTGACTTTAAGAAAACCACGTTAATACGCTCCGGTCTTTTCATGGGTTATGATGTCACAGAGGAGACGGACAGGTCAACAAGGGACCACTCTGCCGTGATCACTGAGCCGGGGAACGGGATGGGCGGCAAGATGTATGACGCAGCCATAGCAGTGCCCGTGCTTCTAGGCAGGTAACCAATGTCGCCTCGACAAGGTGTCAAATACTTGTGCCCACGTCCTAATCACCTGACGTGTATTAAAGAGAAATGGAAACCTATAAAAGTCCAATACCCTTGGTGGGTACACCGTCCAAAGAGCAAAGTCACAGTTTGACAACTGGCCATCCCGGCTCCCTGGGATTCATTCTTGGAGAACCTTAGAAACCACTCCTCTGTCCTTAAGAAGTGCTGCATATTTGTCCTATCTTTGGCTCAGGGATGGAGCATGTTCAAATGAACTTTAATGTCTGCACAGATTTGACTGTCTTTCTCCAGTTTCACGTGTCCATTCTAAAGAGGCCTGAGCTAAGTCCATCCTCCGTAAGATCTATTCCCTCCAGTGACTACTCATTGAGCCTGCAATTAAAAGCCAACTGAACAAGACTGTCTGTCCTCAGCTAAAAAGTTCACCCACCCTTCACTGCTTTCTTAATCTCCTCTCCTGGCTAATTGCAACAGACTAACACCTCCCTCTACCAAGCTCCCCAACTACGTCAGTTTTTCTCCCCAAAGAGAAAGTAAGGTCCATAAATGAGGAGTCAACTCCATAGTCACCTCTGAATTCCTAGCATATAGTAATGTTAATAAATAGAACTATGATTATGGCTTCTTTCCTTTAAAACATTTCCAGTTATTTGAATGAGACCTTGGAAGAGAGGTGTTTGCCGTCCAGTATCTTGATCCACAAGACTCTGGAGGCCTTTTTCGGAATGGCTGCTCACTGATTCATTCAAACCACAGCTTCTCATTCCAGGAGTAGCTGTGCTTCTCTGCCAGGAGTTTGTGGTCACTCTCATGCCAGAAGAGCTTTAAACTATATCCTTACTTTGGATTTGTAATTTTTCCCCTCTTCCAACAAAATTGACTTTCCTTACTGTCTTGCCTTGAGGAATTTTTTTTCCTAGTTCACCCTTTAGTAAACCATGCTTCTCGGAATGGGCTTGGCCTTACATATGATCAGTCATCCAACTCCCAGTGTGAGAGGCTTCGAGCTCACCTGCTGCCCTACTGTCAAGGCAACTGAAACTCAGTACAGGAGCCAACAGGCACCCCAGGGCTTCTAAGGCTCATGTAACACCCAGAATCCCTGCTTTCTGGTTTGTCTTGGCTTCTGAGGATTTCCCCTCACTTTCTTGACAATTAGCTGTGCAGCTTGAAAGATGAGGAAGGAAGGTTTTATTTCTTAATCCGCATTTTAAGAAACTTGTGTAATGAAGGTTTTCATAAGTTTCTACAACCGTCCATTGCCAAAACAGAAAACACACTAGATATTTTCTATGTTTAGCTATCATGTGTATTTTTCCTTTTGTTTTCTTAACTGCAAACAGACATCTTTTAATTAAAAAAAATTAAGGCCCCAAATAGGAAAGAGAAAGGGCATACAAAATTAAAGGGCAAAGACAGAAAAATAATAAGTACTCTACAAGGTTAATATAACACTTACTCTATGGATCAGATCAGCAATTCTCAGTAACAGCTAATTGAAATATGACCATGAGGTAAAAGGTCTCTCTTGTCAGGATATGGCTAATAGAAATTAGAATTAAATCAACAAACTAAAATTCTAAGTCTGGCAAGGTACAGAAGGCTACCAGCAAAATGTGTCGTCTTCTGGAAAGGAGGGAGGCTCAACAGCTCTTTACAGTGGAGCCTGAGCCCATGGGAGGTCGGTGAAATGAGCTCTGTAAGTACCCAATTAGCAAAGTGGGTGATGAATAAAGAGACTTGAGCTTTGATGACAGAGATGATACTACTATTCACTTGTCCTGTAAAGTATGTCTTCACGTTCAGTGATCACTACCTCAGCGTCCTCAGGGATTAAGATTATAGGAAAATTCACAGCCTGGGCCCAGACCTCCTCTTTGAGCTCGTGACACTGCACTTAGATGTCTCAAGGGCAACTCCAACTCCACCTGCAAAGAGCTGACTTCACGGTGCTCCTCCCATATCCGTCCTGCCCAGGGCCCCTGGTGGGGGGGCAAGGTCTCTCGGCCTCTCCCAGCTCAGGCCCATCACTCACAGATGTGACTGGACCCCTCCTTCAGGGCCCAGATTTCCTCATTCACCGAGTCCCACCACCCACACCTGTCCTACCAGATACTCACTGGCACTCACTCAGCAATGACTCTGTGCTGGGTACCTTGCTGCACACTGTGCACATGTGATCTCACTGGATCGCCACAGCAGTCCTGGGAGGTCGGTACATCACTGCTTTTATTGATTAGATAAATTGTTTCTCTTCCTTGAGTGCATCATCCAAAGTGACACGGCTACTGAGCCACAAAACTGGGACTGAAAACCACTTGAAAATTCTACACTCCTACACCTGGCAGCCACCCTAATCTGACTCATCACATCACCTCCTGCTGAGCCTTCTAAATGTTTCTAAGCATTCTACAAGACAAAAGTGATCTACGAGAGCACCCCACTCCCCTGCTTAAAATCTGTCAATGACTGTCCACTACCCTTAGGAGAAAGCCCCACCGGGCCTGAGCACAGTGCAATGGCCCGGCATCTGCGTTCCCTGCGCGGCCGCGCCGCCTCACCCACCACGCAGCTCTGCACTGGCTGTGTCCAGGACAGGGATGCTGACTCCGTACAACCCGGGGCTCGTCTCAATCGAACAATGATCACCTTCTTCAGTGTCCACCTTCTTCACTGCTGACTCTCAGAAAAATGTTTTCTCAGGATGAATCAATATCTTTTTCCTTACAACTTCCCGTCATTGATAATGAGCTCCACCCAAAGAGAGAAGACTTAATTCTCAGTCTTCTTATCTGTAAAGTGAGAATAACAAGAAAATATGTGAGGTTTTAAGAGAAATAATATTCATGTGAGGCTGAGGGACAATTCCCAACATACAGTAAGCACTCAATATGTGCTTACTTATTATTAATAAGAATATAATGCATTCCAGCAACCTTAACTCAATGTTTTATGGCTATGTCCAACAGACTACAGACACACTGTTGGACGAACCGCTTTGAGCGGATCAGCACAAGCATACTGGGAAAGGTAAGCGCTGACTCCGGTTACAGCTGCAGCCACCCAGCACTATGGGGCGGGGGCAGTTTCTCAGACTATTACATGTTGCTTGAGCATTTGTCACTAATGAATAAAGACAGGTGTTCTTCAGTCAAAGCTCCTGAAACATAAATCTTCAAAGATTGATGCAAATTAGATTTCAAGTACAACACTCTCTCTAGAAATTATTTGATAATAGTCTTACCTCCTCTGCACATCAAAAGGGCATGTTCTTAATATATCTGACTACACCGAAAGTGCTGTTTAAAAGAAATTAAGATGAAGTCATCCTAAATAAGCTCTCAGTATCATCTTCACAAAGCCCCACTCAAGGGTCTCATTTCTCACTTCCACATAGGTGTTCAGGTAGCTTAACCTGGGTCTTGGTTTCTTATAACATGGGGGTGGGAAGAGTTGTGGATAGATTTATGTTGCAAATATAAACCTAGGGTAGTTGCTGCGTAGAAATCCTAGAAATAAACAAATTGATATATAGTCCTACCTCAAGAAGCTCAGACTTTCCATTTACAACAGCATTAAAAATTGAATGAGAGATACATTTAACAAAAATTTACAAGATTTGTACATTGAATATTTTGAAGTATCACCAAAACATTTTAAAAGATCTACATATATGGAAGACATCTCATGTTGATGGAATGGTAGACAATATTGTTAAAAAATGTTAAGACTCCCAAAAGTGATTTACAAATTCAGTGGAATCCCTATCAAAATTCCAGCTGACTTCTTTGCAAAAATTGAAAAACTTATCCCAAAATTCATATGGAAGTGCAAGGGGCCCAGGACAGCCAAAGCAATCTTGAAGAAGCAGAGCAAAGTGGGATGACTCACTTTAAAGTGTACTAAAAAGCTATAGTACTAAGTCAGTATGGTACTGGCATAAGTTTGGATAAATAAATCTATGAGACACAATAAAATCCCAGGGGGAAAAAACTTACATTTACAGTCAGTTTTCCACAAGGGTGCCAACAACACTCCATGGAAAGAATTGTCTATTCAACAAATGGTGCAGGGAAAGCTGGGTATCTGCAGGCAAAAGAATGAATCTGGAATCTGGACCCCCATATTTTATATAACAAATAAAAATTAATTCAAAATGGATCAGAGACAGAAACGTAAAAAGTAAACCTATAAACTTTCTAAAAGAAGACACAGTATAAATCTTTGAGGTCCTAGGATAGGCTTTGGTTTCCTAGATACAATACGAAGAGCACAAGTGATAGAAGAAAAAAGCAGATAAACTGGACTTCATCAAAATTAAAACCTTTTTGTTACAGAGGACATCATCAAGAAAGGGAAATGACAGGGGAAGGGGGTATCTCAACTGATAGAGGGCGTGCTTAGCAAGAAAAATAAAATAAATCAATACATCTAATTACCTCACCTGTAAAGAAATTGTTTTAATGTTTAAAAGAACTAAAGTGAAAGCACAATCTGCAGAATAGGAGAAAAATTTTACAAAGCATGTATCTAATAAGAGACTAGTATTCAGGATATATAACAAATGCTTACACCTGAACAATACAAAGAAAATCGACCCAATTTTTAAAATTTCCAAGGATTTAAAAAAATACACAAATGGCCAATAAGCATATGAAAAGAAGCTCAGCATCACTAGCCATATCAAAATGAAAATTAGATCTTATTTTACAACCACCAGGATGGTTATAATCAAAACATTCACAATAACAAGTGTTGTTCAGGAAGCAGAGATACCTCATATGCGGCCAGTGGAAAGGGACAATGGTGCAGCTTCTTTGGAGAAGTCTGTTGTTTCCTCAAAAGGTTAGAGTTATATGGCTCAGCAATTTCACTCCTACATGTAGAGTCATCCCTTAGTATCCTCGAGGGGTTGGTTTCAGGAACCCCCCATCCTGGATTCCATTATCCAAGGATGTTCGAGTCCCTTTACAATCAGCCATCTGGATCCATGAAGTGGAAACTGCAGATATGGCGGGCCAACTGTACAGCCAACAGAATGAAAACATATTCTCACAAAAACTTGCACATCAATATTCATGGCAGTATCATTCAGAGTAGCCAAAGGTTACAAACAATATCCATCCATCAATGAACGGATAAACAAAATTACCAAGAATAGTCCCACAAACTTTTGGTCATTGAATCTTTGACAAAGGAGGTGAGAACATACAATGGAATAAAGACAGCCTCTTCAGAAAATGGTGTAGGGAAAACTGGACAGCTGCATGTAAATCAATGAAGTTAGACTACTCCCTCACAGCATACACAAAAATAAATTCAAAATGGCTTAAAGACTTAAACATGTAGACAAGACACTATAAACCTCTTAGAAGAAAACATAGGCAAAACATCTGGCATACATCTCAGCAATGTTCTCCTAGAGCAGTCTACTCAAGCAATAGAAATACAAGCAAAAATATACAAGTGGGATGTAATTAAACTTACAAGCTTTTTCACAGCAAAGGAAACAGTAAGCAAAACAAAAAGACAACCTATGGAATGAGAGAAAATATTTGCAATAAATGAGACTGACAAGGGCTTAATTCCCAGAATATATAAACAGCTTTTACACTTGATAAGAAAGAAAAACAAACAACTCAATCCAAAAATGGGCAGAAGACCTAAAGAGACTTTTCTCCAATGAAGACATACAAATGGCCGATAGGCACATGAAAAAATGCTCAATATCATTATCAGAGAAATGCAAATCAAAACTGCAATCAAATATCACATCTCGCCAGTCCGAATAGCCATCATTCAGAAGTTCACAAACAATAAATGCTGGAGAGTCTGTGGAGAATAGGGAACCCTCCTACACTGTGGTGGGAATGCAGTTTGGTGGAGCCATTGTGGAAAACAGTATAGAGGTTCTTCCAAAGACAAAAAATTGACCTCCCATATGACCCAGCAATCCCACTCCTAGGCACATATCCAGAAGGAACCCTAATTCAAAAAGACACCTACACCCCAATATTCACAGCAGCACTATTTACAATAGCAAGACATGGAAACAACCTAAATGTCCACTGACAGATGACTGGATAAAGAGGTTGTAGTATATTTGTACAATAGACTACTTTTCACCATAAAAAATAATAATAAAATAATGCCATTTGTAGCAACATGAATGGACCTGGAGAATGTCATTCTAATTGAAGTAACCCAGAAAGAGGGAGAAAAATACCATATGAGATCGCTCACATTTGGAATCTAAAAAAAAAACAAAAAATGAAAAAACAACAAAACAAAAAGATAAACTTATCTACAGAACAGAAACAGACACAGAGACATCGAAACCTAACTATGGTTACCAGAGGGGAGAGGGTGTGGGAAGGAATAAATTGGGAGTTCAAGATTTGCAGATAGTATATATAGAGTAAACAGCAAGTTTATACTGTATAGCACAGGAGAATATATTTAGTATCTTATAGTAACTTATGTTGAAAAAGAATATGAAAATGAATACAGGTATGTTTCTATATAAATGAAGTGTTGTGCTGTACACAAGAAACTGATGCAACATTATAAACTGACTAGAATTCAATGAAAATATTTTTAAATAGACAAAAACGAGAAAAAGAAAAAAGATACTATCAAATCAAAAGAATAAATTACTGATTGAGGCTACAACATGGATGGACCTTGAAAGTTTATACTAAAATAAGCCACACACAAAAGGGCAAATAGTGCCCTTTTAGGTGAACTCTCTCTAAGCGTTTATTGTACTATTCCAGTACATTTTCTGGAGGTTTGAAGTCTATCAAAATCAAAATAAAATGTATTATTCATTAAAAACATAAAATGATTCCTCACAGGAGGGCTTTAATTATTAAATGCAGAAATGCATGTAAAGATCCTGGAACAACAATTTGCATGTCCACAGAGAGTCAGTGTTGTCACTGCCACTCAGAGGGTGGTGCCAGCGCTGATGAGGGCTGCCTCCACTCGCTGCCCTGCAGAGAGGAGTGAGGGCCTGGGCTCTGACAGGAAGGTTGACCATGAACATGGGTTAGACAGAGCCACTCCCCAGACTCTGCGTTACCCAGCTTTCTTATACAAACTGCTCCATCTAACATAAACAAGCTACAGGGATGGATCTTACAACACAGGGAATATAGCCAATGTTTTACAATAACTATAAATGGAACATAAAAATAAAAATTGTGCAACTATTGTACACCTGAAACTTATATCATATTGTAAATCAGCTATACCTTTATAAAAAATTAAAAAATAATTTAAAAATTTTATCACTTTAGTATTCAATTCGGTTTTTAAGTAACTACTAAACAGCTTAGAAAGTATAAAATATTTAAGTGTGATACGTTTGTTTACATATTTATTTACTTTCAGCCTCCTGCTAAAAGAGAAATTAAACAATTTTTTTAAACACGGCTTAACAACCATAACAACAAAAAGACAAAAGTGAGAGTGAAGACAAAATGGAGATTGAATACTTAAATGAAACCAGGGGAAGGTAAATTCATAAAACTGAATGCCATGAATTTAGGGTAAGTGTTAAAGGCCGACTAGAAATTCAGCTGTAAGATTCTTGGCAGCTAAAGCAAAAAGTAAAAGATGATGGGACGGGTGGTAGAGCTCAGTGGTAGAGCGTGTGCTTAGCGTGCACGGGGTCCTGGGTTCAAGTGCCAGGGCCTCCAAGAACAGATAAATACACCTAATTACCTACCCCCTAAAGAGCCCCAAAGAAAAGAAAAAGAGAAATTTGTTTCCTAAAAAATCCTGATATTAAATTTAGATTAAATAATTGAAAAAAATAAAAGAAAAATAGAAAAGATGAGTGACACAAGCGATAATGCCCGTTAGATAAATATGCAGTGGCTGCTGGCAGGTCCCCATGTCCCACGTGGGAAAATCTGAAACATCCTTCTCACCACTCAGAGTCATCCTCAGCCCACACCACCCCTCCCCCTGTTAAATACAGGAGCATGGGTAGGGCCCGGCCTTTGCTCTCTCTGTGTCATCACAGTGAGACAGAATGGAAGGGGGCAGAGCACAGCCATTCAAGGAAGGCCACAACAATTAACATCAAAATGGTGAAGGATTCAATGCCCAATAGGCCTTGAGGCTCAAGATGAAGAGATATAACTTCTAGCAGAGCTTGAGCTTCATTATACACCCATTGTAATAGTAACATGGTGAATTTACATGCCCCAAGGCACCATGGCCATCCCAAGGCTAGCCACAAAAGGTCACAGGGTGGGAAATGGCCAACTCCCTGGGAATCCCAGCCCCTTGCCCTTAGGCTGCTCAGTCTACTTATTAGCATATGAAACAACCAAGCCCAAGAAAACGAGCAACACAGCGTCACCTCGCGGTCACCACTCTCTCTCCCTCTTCCGAGAAGGCCCACACTCTGTCTGTGGAGTGTGTACCTACTTTTAATCTGAGCACCCGAACCCCACAACTCGTGGCCTTTCTCTTGCCTTTCAATGTGTCTCTGTGAATAAATCTACCATTACTCAACAGTGGCTTGCTCTTGAAATCTTTCCTGCAGGAAGCCAAGGACCCACGTCTGGTGGGGCACATTCCAGGGGCTCAACCAAAGCCTGGGACACAGCCCTTCTCATGCCCCACATCTGTTTTCTTGTATCAACAGGACTGGGATATGAAGGGAGTTCTGAGGCCCCAGCTAAGGGACAGAAGCAGCCCCCAGGGCTCAAAATGGCGGGCAGGCCCTCCCCCAGCAGGGTCCCTGAGGTCGGCCCTGTTCTCTGTGGTTCCCTGTTGTGCTGACCCCCTAGCCAGACAGCGTTCTCCTAGGCCTGTCCCCACAAAACCCTTCTCTCCAAAATACAAGCACATCATGTCACAGTCCTCTTATTCAACCAGAAAGTTTTCAGCGCACTTTTTCCTTCCCTAGTAAAGAATCTATCTGTCCTCCCTCCCATCCCACCACTTCTTTCTTTGTGAGAACTCTGTACTCCTCACATACCATCCTGAACGCCGCTGCCTTGCTAGCTGGGACCGAGACGCTTCAGTCTCACACAGCCTGCGTCCTTTCACTTTCCCCTTTCTACCTTAAAAAGCCTTTCCTGTGTCTCCCACCCCTCTGATTCTGAACTTCACAAAGTGCTGAGTTTGCAGTCACTGTGTGCATACCTCCCAGGTTTTGGCTAGTTTTCCTTCAAAAGATCTTCACTAAGGAGCTGCATCAAGAAGTTTAAAGAGGCTATTCTTACATCTGAGCTGAGGAGCCTGCATAAAATTTAAATGGCTTTGAAGAGAGAGTTAACCAGGGACAGAGAGGCCGCAGGTCCTAGTCAACAGTGTCATGAGGCAAAATGTTCTTCAAAGGCTCAGAGTGGCTTCTGAACACGGAGTCGGCAGGGAGGAGATGCCAGGCAGTGAGTGGGGTGAGTGACACTGGGTACGCTTCCCAGCTGGGGAAGAATTGGATTTTGTTCTAGTTTTCCAAACAATTTCTGACTACCTTTTTCTCTTATTGTCACATACCATTTCCTACGAATTAAGAAAAATCAATGTCAGTCATTTGTGCCACTTGGTAGAAGCTACACGATGCCATTCAAAGGGCTGGGATATAACAGCCACACCAGTCTAGGCTGAAAGACCAGTGGGGTTATTTCCAAGGTAATCACGGGCATGCAACAAACTCCCCAGCTTCAATTACCTCATCTCAAATGTGAGGCCAATAAAACTACCAAGCAAAGTGCGTGATGATTATGGCTGAAATCTGTTTACTAGTTAAGTGCCCGTAAGAGCTGCCGCTGAATGGGGAATGAGTATGATCAACGAGGCCAAGTCAACCTGGTCACACGCGCCCTGCCTTCCCGCGTTGGTGCAGGACCGGAGTTTGTTTAGCTGAGATGAACGCCCCCAGAGCAGCCCCGAAGGGAAAGCTCCCAGCTCTGCGTGGCGAGGCGTGTTCCTTTCCTTCTCAGAGCTGATCACAATTTGCAGTCTTCTGTTTTTACATTTATCCCCTTAGTACCTGCCTCCCCTCCGGAGTTTTGCTTAAGCAGCACAGGTCCAGGTTTGTGTTGCTGCCTACTGGATATTCTGGGCTGGGAGACAGGCGACCCCACGTCTGGCTCTGGGGCTGAACCGAGAGGGCAGAAGGCCCAGGGGCCCATGCTGAACCGAGGCCCCAGCACCCAAAATTATGGTCTGACTTTGGGCAAATTACACAGTCTTCTTTACCCTGAGATTCCTCATCTGTCCATGAAAATAACTGCCCATGGCATATAGAGTTTCAAGGATTAAAGGAAATCACCAAATTCACAACCTATTCAAGGGGCTACCAGTGCATCCTCAACAGGCACATGCTACCTTTACGGCTGTGACACACGCTAAGCGGGGCGGACAGACACAGTGAACACTGCTAAGTGCCTGTTTGTTAAGTGTTTCAAGAGTGTTATAATACTGTTTACAACTTACAACAAACCCAGGAAGAAACGAATATTATAATGCACATTTCACAGATTCACCAACAGATTAAGGGAGGTTACACTCTAGTCCAAGGCCCTTTGGTGAGGAAATGACGATTTAAACCTGTATCTGAGCCCAGGCCTGGGCTACATCTCTCTCCAATCCACCTGTCCAATACACAAGTTTGCACAGGCCAGCTCTTAAATGCAATGTGTGCCACCGTTTGTCAATGTTTGTTAGTTACCATAAACTGCTCTCAGAAACCGCTACAGAAAAGACAGGTGGACCCACATCCCTGCCAACAAAGTAGAGGAATTCTGCCTTGCCTTCTCCTGTAATGTGCAGAAACCCTTCCCTACACCACCAAATTCAAATGTATGCTTCATCCGTGTTTATGTTTGCACACGGAATATTAAAGTAGAAGGTACCTGCAGTAATTCTATCTCGGTTCCTTTCCACGTATCCAGATTATCCACAATCAGTCTGTGAATGAAAATACTACAATGTGAATGAAAATACTGCAACCATGTCAGGAAACAAATAATGCTGAAACCAAGTCATCAGCGGCTGCCGCCATCCCCCAGCGAGGACAGGCCTGAAGTCCAGCCTCTACAGCCACTCACAACAGTGCCCTCTGAACAGAATGAGAATAATACAAGACAGGATACTTGCCCTAGATAGCTAGGTGCTTGTCTAAAGAATGAATCCAGTGAGCCCAAATGATACATAGAAAATCACTAAACTCTTTAACTTGACATACCTGGCTTTTTTTAGATAACAATGTTTTATTGTTCCAACAACCTGGTCTTTGTTGTAAAGCTCCTATATATCCTAGCTCCTCCCCAACCTCTTCGGAGCAGTCCCTCAGAGAGATCTGAGAGGCTGTCATCCCGGCTCGAGTCCTCCCGCCAAATAAACATAACTCTTAACTTTTAGGCTGCACATGTATTTCAGTCAACAGTTTTGGACACCATGAAGGGACCCAGAGCAGACTTTCTCCACCTGAACTCTCCGAGTATCCGGACCTTGGTATCAGCAGTGGCCCTTTGTGCCCATCCACATCCTCGGGGAGTCCAGATGAATTTGGGTGAGTCTATCTTGGTTCTCGGATCTCCCATATTGGCTGATAATCCTGAGTTTTATTTGGCGGTGTATCCAGGTACCTGGCCCTCCAGTTGAAAGATACTGGGGGGGAATAACCCACCCAGTGGAGACATACTGGGTGGGGCCTGGTTGAAAGATAACGGGAAACACCCATCTTTAGGAGACTTCCAAGGTGGGGCTGGTTGAAAGATACCAGGAAAATTCCCAGTGGAGACATCCAGAGTGGGTCCATGTTGAAAGACACTGGGGTCAGGACTGAGTGGTTAGGTAAGGGGCTGGTCTAATGTTTTCCTCAATTTGGTTACCTCCATTGAATTTTTCAGAATAAAAGTAAAACTCTTATGAGGAACCTTTCAACTCCAAAAATGGGACCCCCTTCCTGGCTGGTAACAGTTTTCTCGGATGACTGAGAAACTTGCAGGAGTGATATAGGCAAAGACTTCATGCCATAGAGTTGTCCCTGCGGGAAAGCCTACTAGCAATTTTATTCTGACAACCCTACGTTAGAATGGGGAATAGAACTTTCAAAAAAAAAAAAAAAAGAAAGAAAGAAAGGAAGAAAGAAAAGGAAAAAAAGATAAAGAAATGACAGATTGCCAGCCTCCAACTAATACCCCAGCCAGGATTATATACATACAAAACTTACAAATTTAATTGGGAATTAAAAAAAAAATCTCACTCTTAAAGTAACTAAGCAGGCCTGATAAAAACATTTTTTGGAATTCTGGACTTATAAAAACCAAAACCCTTTTAGGGGGAACTTCGATTTCTCTTCCTGTGTCCTTGAAATATAAACGTTTTATCTTTCGCTGGATGTTTTATGTGTGTGTATGTATGTATATATGTGTTTCCTTTTTGTTTTTAATGGAAAATTTGGACTCTGCCATGCAAAAGGTACAAGTATTGTGTACATATGGTGGCCACACAAATAAATTGGGATTCTCAACAATCCTTTGTACCAATTTTCAGGCATTTTGCCATCTTAACCTTTGTTGCATCAGTCTGGACCATGAATTGCTTTACCTTTTGAAGAGTAAACTTTTGAATTTTATTTAGGCAGCACCCCTACTCTCATTTGGAAAAGCCTCTTCATCTTATTCGTTTAAAATCATTATATATATATAAATTGATGGGTATATGATGGATCCCTTAATTTGGAAAACCTTTTAAATTGGTGAGAGTTGAAAGAGCTCTCATTATAAACAGCCGTTTTATTGGTACCTATTAAAATCAAGTTTAAAGGTAGAAAATATATCTAATGGTTAATCTAAGAACTTATTTTACAAAAACTGGTTTAAAAAGCTACATTTATGTTTTTCCTTTCCCATTAATGGTTTTAGAGATGTTAATAAAATCTAAGAATAATTAATGTTAATTAGGTTGAGTAACTGGAAAAAAGAATGTAAAAATGTCGAAAGACTTTTTTCTTAACGGAAAAAAAAGAAAGATAAGGGGCTTATCCAAAATGGGTAAATTTTTTTGATGGTTATTTTGAATGAGATAAATAAAATGGACATTTTTGGATTTAGAGACAAGGTTTTAATACTACACTACGTAAAGTTAAAAAAAAAAAGTGGCCAAAGAGATCACCTACTGCCCCCCAAAATTAAAGTTCAAACAAGTCCGTTTTATTTACCCCAGTTTAAAATGTATGTATTTATAGGGATAGATACATATAATATATTTAGACTGTGATATTTGATCAATGACTGGGGCAACAGACCAATTAATCAAATTAAAAGTTGAGAAGGGCCTAAGTTCTTAGGCTCAAACTTGGGGATCCCAGAGACTTTTCTATAAAATTAGATACAGTGAAAAAAAAAAAAAAAGAAAGAAAAGAAAAGAAGAAAAAGGCTTCTGGCATTCCTTCTAGAAATAAAAATTATTGATTAAACCTAATAAATATTAAAATTAAAGGTATAAGTGTTAATAAAATTGAGATAAAAGTTTGTAAATTTGGTATGTTTAAATGGGCTTTATATAAACTTTTTGCTTAATTATGTTGTGGGATAGATATGTTTCAATGGAAAAACGCTTCCTCTTCTTGGTATTACAAGGCTGGGCACATTTCTGTCCCTCAGAAAATATTAATTGAACAAAATAAAGGAAACCAATAGAGTTACATGAGCCGTCCAATATAATGTAAAACTAAAAACTAATATTCAGTGGCTAATAGAAAAATATAATAAGAGGTTTACCCTGGGTTTAACTTATAACTCAAGGAAAAGAGACCTTACTAAATGCCTTATGCAAGCTTTGGAAGACAAGATAAATTGAACCTTAAAGTTTTAAAACATGGAATTCTTGGTTTACAGCTCTTCTCACTGATACAAAAAAGCCAAATAAGGAGATACAATTGGGCCTGCGTGACAGAGCAGTTCTCTGGGGAACTGGAAGTGTCTGTCATTTTCTTGCAGATCAGAAATGTATATACAGCAAACAGTGACCTACGACTGAGCCTAATTAGCTCAATGAGAGAAAACTTAAGGCCAAAGAAATTTTTGGCATTTTAGAGCTCAGAACTCTGATGGGTCCGTCAGACTTTGTCAAGAAATCTTAAATGTCTTTTTCATAAATAGTAAGCCTTAGTGATTTGAGCAAGCAAATTAAGCTTACTCCAACTATTATTATACCTATCTTATAAGTAAGTTTTAAAGTGAAGCTATGAGATCTCTAACTTTGGTCTGTTTATAAGCCTGAGTACACATTATAGATGTGAGATATTTCTACAGCTAAAAAAAAAAAAAAAAGTCAAAGAGCTCTGCTTAATTGACGTAAAAAGTAATAGCTTACAAATTAAGTATTTTTAAAATAAAAACTGACTAAGTTGACCTTCAGGTTCACGTGAACTGGAAAATATTCAATATTAAGATAACACTTGGTATTGTTTAGTTTAAGTATGTTCTAATTAATATAGACATCTTTAAAGTCATCAATATTAAGTATAATACTTTTACTGTACCTAGGTTTAATGAAAGTCAAATAAGATCCTGTTATATATGTTACAGATTTGTCAAAAAAAAATAATAGTAATGTGGTGTGATAAAAATTGAAGTAAATTAAATGCAAATGAGATGAGAGTTTTGGGTAAATTTTTTAAAATATATATTTAAAATGTATGCTTAAGATAATCTCTAAATGTTTGGTATCTAAATTCTAGAGTTGTGCTAAATTAAGTTAAATGATAGGATTTTATTTAATAGCTATACCATTTTCAGATAAAATAAGATTGAAATATGAATTACTTAACATATGACTTCCTCTTACAGAGAAACTAAAGGTGTTTAGAAATATTAATAAATGCTTGGTGCCACTCTGAAATAGTCTCTATTATTAAGGGAAAGATCTCAGTAACCTAGGAAGGTAAGATAAATGTGTAAAGGAAGATATAAGGAATGGAATTATATTTTGTTAATGAAAAATAGTGACTTTGTCCTGAATCTGGTTACTTCTGAATGGAAGAAAAAATAAGGGACACACTAATACGAGTATAGAAAGCTGGGGAAGGCTTGTGGAAGAGGAACCCTGAGGAAAGAGTTTTGTACGTGGTCAGAATTGGCTAAGTTTAGAATCAATTTGTGCAAAGTAAATGAATCTTAGAAGTAAGCTGGTACAAGACTACATTTGGTTTTCTCTCTGTTAAGGGGACAAATTTTTCTTAAAATATTAATCCACCTTCAGTAACAAATTGTAAAGCTTCTTATGCGAATTAAGTGATCTGTTGTGTCTTTACCTTTGAAATATTTTCTTGTTAATGAGTAAGTACTACTTTACAGTGATCTATACGTTTATCTGATCAAGTGTTTTGAAAACTTTTAACAAGCTCCCCAAATATCAATTCCTCATTAAAATTCTTTTAGTCTCCAATTAACTATGGGATGCTACAAAGGGTCCCTGAAACATCTCAAAGAGAGATTTTAAAGTAGTAAGTTTCATTTGGCATGTTAACTAACATGGGAAGTATTGTCAAATGAATAATAAATCTTCCTAGGTTGTATTGTATGAGAAAATATTATTAATATAGATATTCTAGAAATTATATGGACTCCCTAACATTCTGGTATATCTGAAATGTTACCAGTCATAATTCTGGTTATTGTGACCAGGTTTCTTTATAGATTACAGTGTAATGTTGTTTAACCATGCTGTTAATTCTGTTGTCATTTATAGGCAGGTAATTGTTTTCTTCTGATGATTTTGCAAGATACTCTCTCTTCAAGGAGATTTACTGATTTCTAATAAATTTCAAACTATAGCACTGAAATAAACTGGGTAAGAAATTTTAAAGGTCTAATGAAAACTCTGATTAAAAGAATTAGTTACGTGGGACCAAATAAACTGATGAATATGGTTACAATTTTTGATTTTGTCTGAAATACTAGTGGCTTTTAACCTGTTTACCAGACATAAAGAAACTCTTCTCCTTAAACTAGTTATGATTCACGTCAATTTGATAAATTATACCTATGTAAGCAGACTTAGAACAGTTATCTTTTCTCTCTATCTGATCCCTCAAGAGACTAAAGTCTTTAAGTTCCCCAGTGGCTCTATGAGATAAATTAGGAAGATCGTCTCCTAACAGGTATAGGAACCTCAAAGTATTTTAAGGACTTCAAAAAGAAAAGAATTTACCTAAATCTGTTAGGCAGAAATCTATGACAAGCCCTTGACGGGGCTTTCCTGGCCTTAGCAAACCTTATTAACATTGTAGCTTAAAAGTCCTTATTAAAAGTTCCAACACAGCCAATTTAAAAGAGCCTATATGATCAAATAATCAGACTTAACTTGTAAACAAATTCACCTTGATTTGACTATATTTGATAAAAATGAGGGAACTTTAGAGAGAAAAAGATTATATTTTAGTGGATATTAAATTCTCGTTTTGTTAATTGAGGTCTATATTTAGTAAGACACTTCCCAGATCATTCCTTGCTGTCATGTTACATTGCTGCAAAGTTTAATTGAATTATTAAAAGGACACTGTATGTTTCTTTCTGAAGCTTAGTAATATATCCTTGGGTAAAGATCCAATGCCCCATGACATGCGGCCAGGGGATTATACATACTGGAACAGGCATGACTTTAAAAACTGTCTCCAACATGAATGGAAGGACTCTATCAGGTACTCTTAACTAGACCATACACAGCAAAGCTGAAGGAAACTGACTTTCAGATTCATTTCCAATCAGAAAGAGCCCCTGCAGTGCACTGGCCTATAGAGCACTGCTCACCTTAAAACAAGGCCCAAATGGAGAAGAAGCTACCAGGCCAGGATGAGAAGACGACGACATATCAGGTAGACAGCTGACCCAAGACACCAAATCAGGCCTGTATACCAATTACTTTGATAATTTCTCCTACCTTTGATTATGAACTACTCCAATTGTTAAGTTTATGGTAAATTACCTTTGTCTAGTACTTCTGTGTTACCTTGGTGGGTTTCCCTACTCCAAGGCTCTAACTAGATAGCCCTCAGAAACGTTATTCTAAAAAGGAAATTATAGTTCTGTTTAGGCCACTGTTGATCTTACAAGGTGGGAGACCTCACCTGGCCAATTAATACCTGCTCGAAGCCTGACCATAAATACGAACTTTCTCGTAAGATCACTCAAACTCAGTCAGAAACACAAGAAAAATTTTAACCCAAAAATATAACTCCTTGACTATTAAATTCTTAATCGTGACTTTATTAACGTTACTAGCTCTATTACTTATATCCTGTCTATTTTATAAGATTGTTTTCTCTTACATTTCCCAAAGTGTAGCTAGGCCTACAACAAGATTGATGATGGCAAATCATATTGAAGAAATACATAAAATTTATAACCCTGCATAAAATAATTATAACAGTGTGATTCTAGGTATGGGAATGAGCAATGAAGGGTAAACATTTCCTGGATCATAACAGACTAGTAAGACAGGCCATCCAGAGAACTTTTAGTATCAACAGGGCCTGATAAAAACACCTAACACCTTGAATGGCAGGTCAGAAGTTTCTTCAACCTGAACTAGGAATGAGCCTTCATAGCACCCTGGGACAAAATTGGTCATGAAATGTCTCTCAAAATATTGGTCGAATTTAGGACCAAGGGGGAGCACTGTGAATGAAAATACTACAATGTGAATGAAAATACGGCAACCATGTCAGTAAACAAAGAATGCTGAAACCAAATCATCAGCAGCTGCCACCATCTCCCAGGGAGTACAGGCCTGTGCATCCAGCACCCTGCTCAGAGGCTCTTCCTCCCCTGCAGGAACACGTTCCCACTCTCCGCAGGGACACCCCCACAGGGAAGCCCTCTTTTCGCCCTCAGCACAGCAAGTGTCCCAGGCCACAACCCGAGCTGCCCCATTAGGACTGCGGGTGCCCAGGTTTGCTAGTCAGACCAGCAGCCTCAGAGCCAGGGTTTATGCCCGGGTCACCCTGCAAACCTACTGCCCACCATACAGCCCCCAGCCAGCAGGTCACCTGGAAGTCGCAGCAAGTACCCCACCCAATCCCGAAGTCTCTTCATTTGCCAGCACCGCTGATGACTGGTCTCCAAACTTTGGTCAGTTTTGCACAAAACAGCAGCTTCCACTGTGAAGCAGGGGGTTTTCTCTTCTGCTCCCCATCCTTACTGGACACGTCAAGGGAAACCAAAAGGCCTTTTCTCAACCCTTTTCTGATGACACCCTCCCACCCACAATATTCACATGCTCAAGAGATTTGGGTCCACGTGGTTTTGTTTCCCATACGCTAAGTGGCTCAAAACACTGCGGGATTCTTTCCCATTTGAGAGTATTAGTTTGTACTGAGTTTATCGGCTTTAATCACTTTTTGTGTCTCTCTTCAGTGTCCCTAGCAGTTGCCACTTTTTACTCCCTTCAGCAGCCTCCCTCCCAACATCTAGTCTAGGAAATCAGCTGTGATGAGGGGTCCGGGGGCAGTCACAGAAGATGGAACTAAGGCACAGACTGGCGACATAATTTGCCTGAGAAGATCATCTTCAAGCCCCAGCACTGTGTGTCACGTCCCTCTGTTTAACTCTTATGCTAAACTAGTTAACTTTTTATAGATTATGGTTATAAACAGATGAGGTATCAAAATACATACAAGGACACACATCAACTCTATGATGTTCATTAACTCTACTGTTTTGTTTCTATTTTTTTTATTTCTGTTAAAAAAAATTAGGAAACTCTGCAGTCAATATAGCAAAATGTTAATGGGTTTTAAATCCAGAATGTAGAGACGTAAGTGTATCATTAATCATAATTATTTGTATGCTCACAAAATGATTTGACAGTCTCTCTCCCCTCCCGCTACTCGTTACTGGCTCTCACCTGAGCTCCCAGACCACACATCGAACAGCCTTTCACTTTACCCACAGCTGAACTCATCAGTTTTCCCTCAGAGCTCCCTCTGCAGCTTTCCCTCCTCAGAGCACAGCAGGACCATCACTTACCTCATTAATCCACCCAGAAACCTGGGCCTAACTCCAACCTACCTTCACAGACATCATTCATCCTTTCATTTTTACCATCTAAACATGCCTAAAGTCTGTTCGTTTTTTCCCAGTGGCTGTCCCACTGACTGTCCCACCGCTCAGGTGGAAGCCACCAACACTGCACTCCTGGACTCACGAGGCTCACATGTGGCCCCACAGCCGCTCTCCAATACTAGACACAAAAGGGATATTGTCACTCCCGTGCTTTTATGACTCTTTCCAAACCTACTGTTCTTAGAAGAAACTCCAAGTTTTTCACCTGGTGAAGGTGTTTGCCATGAAACTTTGAGCTCAGGAACGGCAGGACCCCCCTCGTTCTTGGCCCTCCCCTTTCCCCAAGGCCCAGCCCTCTCCCCCTCAGCCCCACCCTCTGGCACAAGGCTGGCTCAGGAGGACCTGCTGAGCTACACCAGCCTGTATTCTAACCCTGGTCTTGAGTTCTTAGCAAACTGCTTCACTTATCCATACAAATCCAAGGTAGATTAGATAGATTTTAGATGTTGAGCTGGACTATTGATTTGGGGATTTTGCACTAGCAACCTGCAAGTACATTTTCTAATGATTCTGTCTTCTTAAAACCACACCCAGGTTTTAGTAGTATTTGTGGAATGTCTTTGGAGTAAAAGGGACTGTACTTTAACAGACTATATGTTTTATAACATGAACAACCCGGACAGGGTCACAAATGGAATCGCCTCTCACAAGTGACAGAAGACAGGTGAGAGGCACAAAGCAACAGGTCTCAAAGATTGTAAGAGCAAAGTTGTTTCGCCAACCCCCCAAAAATTCCTGAAAGAACGAAAAATTCTGAATTTTGAAAGTAAAAGGCTATCATATATAGAAATAAAATAAATGATCCTCTTCATCAGTGTTCCAAGATCTGACTCCAGATATTTTAGCAGGCCATACTGAATCCTAGCACAGAAAAATCAGATGGACTAGTGGTGAGTAAGGTCCAGGAAAACGGCAGTAATTCCTCCACTTGTGTAAAGACATACACTCACCTGCCGAAAGTGAATGTAGAACGCATTCTGGAGAAATTTGGAAGCTTCCAGGGTCCGCTTCTGAATGGCAAGGACACGGACAGCTTGGGAGCATGCTTCTAACTCAGTCACCGGCATTCTTACACTGCAGGGGGAAAAGGAGGCCCTCAGTCGAGAGCAGAGATATTCCTGTCCTGTCTCCCAGGCCGCGCCTCAGGGACTCAGTGCCCTGCAGCAGCCCGGCCCCAGGCGAGGACCCGAAGCGTGGCCCACCGAAGCAGGAGGTGCACTGTGCTTGAGAAATCCCATCCCCGATGGGGGCAAGAGGGGCTGGTGGGGTTGAGTGAACCTATAAATGCCCACAGAAATATGCCTGCATTCATTCAAGTGATACAAGCAACAGTAGCAGGCTATTTAACAAAATTTCAATTTTCAGTGGAAATTTTGCCATTCCTTTCCGCTTGTCCCCTGCACTCTGAGACAGGCTTAGGCTCTCTCACACCTGCAGCTCTGAAGCAATAGTTGTGAAGTCATTTTACTTTGCTGCAAGTGTCCTCGCTCCCCGTGTCACTGTGTCTGTCCTCTCTTAACACAGTCGGATATCTTCCTGGATCTCTATCTGAGTTCCTTTCTCCTCCTCCTCAGATCCTGAGATAAAGGACAAGTGAAGACACATGAACAGAAAAGGCACTGTGGACTTGACCGAAATCTACAGTGACCCCTAGGTGAGTGCTGCCCACCCCTTACCTTCGATTCTCAAGGTTCTGCACAGGGTGACATCCAGCCCAGAGAGGTGGCCCAATTAAAAGCTATGTGGCTTGGGCATGTTGACAGGTGCAGGAGCTGGTTCCGGTGCCAGGCCCCTCCCCACGTCTGCTCCCCTCTCCCCCGAAGCCCCGCTGCCAAGCACTCAGGCTCCGTGATCTGATGTCCTTCTCTTCTACTCTACTCCAAACCCTTTTACTTTTCCTTTTTTCCCTAATTATCCCCAGCTGGAGTGATTTTTCAATCGCAGTATCTAAAAAATTTCCTGCAGCCGAAAATGAGGTCTCCAGATATCAATGCCCATATGCTGCCTCCTGAAGAGAGCCGCTGGCTAGGGGACCCTCACCAACACTCACGGGGCATCAGACATGTTCCAGGGTCGGCCACCCCCAACAAGAGTTTGCTGTGACCCCTATGCCCGCACAGCATCCCTGCTCACAAAAATATAGTTGGCCCACTTATCGGTTATTAAGAAGCAAAAATACAAAATTGCTCATGTTTCTTACTAAAATTATCTATGAAGCGGAAAAGGGAATTGTAATAGAAAAGAACAATTTTGACCCCATGTTAGGTCTGTTCCTTTGGCTTTAAACCTGTGCCCTGTTTTCTAGGCTCAGACTTGCTATCTCTGCACCATTTGTAAAAGAAAGTTGCCTTTAGACTGAAATATCCAGGACAGCCTCTTCTCCTGGCCGTGATCTTGAAGGATGCTAACTAATCTGCACTTATGTAGAGATGGCAAGTTGCAAAATAGAGAATAACTTTGTTTTACTTTTGGAGGTATTACAATGGCAACATGATTTGATCCACATGGACAGCTGCAAGAACAGCGGATTCAAAGGACAAGCAATTCATACAACAAGAAGTTTCCAACAACCAACTGCAGCCCCACCCCTTTTTAGTATAAAAGGAGACTCAATTCTGACTTGGGGAAGATGGTTCTTCAGGACATCAGTCTGCCATCTTCTGGGTCTGCCAGCTTTGCAAATAAAGTCACTATTCCTTGCTCCAACACCTCATCTCCCAGTTTATTGGCCTGTCATTTGGTGAGCAGAATGAGTTTGGATTCGGTAACAAAATGACTGCATTGGAGGTAGTATGTCTCCACTCTTTCCTCGTTTCCAATATGTAACATGCACATTATTTATGATCTAGTGCAAATAATTCATCAAAGACAACCACAAAAAGAAACTATACTCACCCAGCTATCAACACTGAAGTCAAAACCTGTCAATTTTATATGCTGTTTAAGAACACAACCGAAAAACCTAACATAGGGAGTCGATTACACGGAAATAAAATTATTTCTACTCCTTCAAAACTTTTTCTTTTCTTTTCTATTTTATTTTGTTTTGTTTATTGAAAAGAAAATAAAAGTCAAATCATTTTATTTCACGTATTTTTGTTATAGCTACATACTTTAAATACTACAAAAAGACTTATATTGCAATAAAAAATTGTTCATATATTAGTATAAAGATATATACACAATCAATGGGGATTAGGAAAAGAATGGACATTTACTAAAAATCCACTGCAATCCAGTCTTTTACAAGCATATCATGGAATATAAGCTCTATTATCCAGGGAGCCTCACCCACATTCTCACTACTGAGTCCCTTAGTAATCAACCACTAGGTCACCAGCATAGAACCATGTGATCAGTATTTTAGGAATAAGTGAGGGAATTAGCTCATTCAATTCTAAAACAAAAACCCTAAAATAAATACTGAACTTATTTACGGATAAAGAAAATTTGTCCCCAAAAAAGTAAAGTTTCTTCCTCAAGGTCACAAAGCTAATAACTGGTAAAGGTAAGATTTGAACTCATCTGCCTGATTCTAAAAACTAAGGTGGAAATCCCATTCGACTGGGGAGTGTCCAGCTGCACAGCCTATCACCCTATCTTTGTTCAGAGCTGGCCTTAGACAGCCTGAGACAGCACCCCATTCCTGTGGAACTCGAGGGCAAATGATAACAATAAGGATTTTATATCCAGCAGTTTCTAAGATCTCATGTATATAAACTGTCAGCAGGTCAGCAGAAAATCTCTGGGAAACATGAGTGGGTCCAGACCTTTTTGCTGATTAGAAACTCAATCTATCAGGATAGAGTGACCTTCCCATGAGAGGCCACATGGACATAAACTAAAGGCAGCTGAACAATGGAAACTAGCAAGACCCCGGAACTCAAGTAAGGATCCCTGCCATCCCCCACCCAGTTGCCTCTTCATCCGCGTGGACATGAAGACAGAAGACCCGGGTTCTTGTCCAAGTTACACTATCATGGATTCTCACCCATAAAAAGGTACGACTCTATGCTGTCGTAAGTCCTTTCCAACTCAAATATGATGACACCAATATCTCAGCAGAATATCTATGTCTCCACTTCCCCTCTTCTAATAGGAGTCTATTTCTGTGGACACAAAGCAGAAATCCAATTTAAAAAACCATGCAAGAAGCCAGGCGAATTTCTGCTTAAGAGACTTTGCTCTCACGCTCAGTGAATGAAAACTCAGAAAAAGTGGTCCTTCTCCCTCAGCAAATGGGAGGTAGCCTGATTGTGTGTGTGTGTGTGTGTGTGTGTGTGTGTGTGTGTAAATCAAATATAATCATGTCTGGGACGTGTACAGATTATTTTTAATTTCACTGTACTTTCATGGGGATGAGCCAACATTTAAAGTAATTTGAATGTAGTGTTCTGAGACAGACTCAGTCTCTTTTGGTGGAGGAGGTGAAAGGGGAGAGTAAAGGAGGAAAGAGGTAAATGAAGCAAAGAAATAAGAATCCTGCTAGGGAAAGGCAAGACGTTAATTTTGTTCCTCATTGCATCACATACAAATTAGGGACTGGCTTTCCCCCGATGTCTTATCGAGCACTGAGTTGCAGAAGAAGAGGCGACAGCCCATTTCTCACTGAGATTGTGACTGTACGTGGCATCTTATAGACACAAATCATTTACCCTGATCAAACACTCTAGCAGCAGGCTGTAATTCTCCTGTTTTGAGAGACAAGAAAACAGGAGTTCAAAGCGGGTAGATAACTTGACAAAAGTCAGAGGACCAGTAAACAAGAGAGGATGAATTCAAACTCAGATCTGAATGCAGAGTCTCATCTTCCCACTCCCAGGGCTGGAAAATCCTTAACACACAGGCTCCCCAGCTCCCCTGCAGTGTTCCTGGCGCCAAGCATTTCCCATGGTAATGGTCTCCAGTTCTCACAGACACAGTGCTCTGTGCAGCCAATGACCTTGATCAGACCTTGATCATCTACCTGCCACGCCCACCAGGCTTCACCATACAGGCAGGAAAGCTGGCTTTCAAGTGCATACAAAGCCACCCTTGGTCTAACCTGGGCTCTTCTGTGGCTTCTCCAGCCTAAAGGCAGCCATGAAATTGCTCACAGTTTGTTCGTGAGCCACACTTCCTCTCTCCATCTGTGTCCCCACCTATACTACTTAGCTATGAACATTTTGAGAATCTTGGAAACAAATTTTAAAAAACAGAAAAGAAAGGATTCTGGAACAAGTACTTAATACTTACAATTTTAAATGACAAGTTACAAAGTGAGTATTGACAAACCGAATCTTCCTTTCTAAATGTCAGTTTTAAACATTTAAAAATATAATAGCAAAAAATTCTCACTTACAAAATTAACAAAAACATAAACAATAATCTGGAATAAATTCAAAAATAATGCCCATATTCTAAATGGAGAAACTTCAGGACTGTACTGAGGGTTAAAGTAAGAGGTATGAATGTAGAGACATAAACATATTGCATGGAGAAAAGCAGTTTTGTAAAGATGTAAGTTCTCCTAAGAATAATTCAAAACTTACTAAAAAATCCCATGAAAATTCCAATCTGATTTTTTTTAACTTGAACAAAATATTTTGGAATTCTTCAGGAATAATAAAGTCATAATACTTGACAAGAAAATTTGGGATGGAAGAAAAGAATCAAAAAAAATCAGACTGCCAGTTATTAAATAAATTTTTACAACATGTAAGATATGGTGCTGGAGTAAGGAAAGGAGATTGACAGAAGGGAACCATGAGCTCAAAAAATACTCTAGTGTATGTAAGTATTTTGTACAGGTGGGATTTCAAATCAAAGAGAAAATTATGAATTCGATAATTGTCCTGGGACAGAGAATCACCTGGAAAGAATAAATTCTACTCCTGTCATAATGACCACAAGATAAATTGCAGATAGCGATGTAAATATTAAAAAGTACTAGTAACAGCAAATACAACTCTTTGCTCTTATTAACTCAACTTCTCCTCACTATAACATGTACTATTATAATCTCCATCTTAGAGATTAAAAAATACCTACAGAAGAGATTTATTCCATTATAAGAGAGTATTTCTAAGAATAATGTCAAAGATAAAACCCATAAGGAAGACATTTACTATCCTAAGAATAGTTTGAGCCACAACAAAAATCAGAAAACTTCCTGAACAAAATGAAAGGAAAGAAATGACAAGAAAAAGCTCTGTGATACATGTTGATGAATTCACGAAGTTAATTTTCATAACATACAAAAAGCTGTCACAAAGCAACAAGAAGCTCCCTCACTTAAATGTGGGCAAAGGACAAAAGGAATCATTCATTTTAAAAAAGTCAAATGACTAATGAGTGAAAAATGCTCAAAACTTCACTGGTCATCAAATGCAAAAAAAAACAATGAAAAAGCACTTTTGCTTATCATATTGGCAAATATTTTTAAGATAATCTAGCTAGTGTCCATCTGTGGGAGAACAAATCATGAGCGACTTTTTCAGAGGATGACATATCAATGGATTTGTAAGCTCTGAAAAACGTACATACACACTGACTCAACTCCACTTCTAGGAATCGTTTCCTTTAGGAAAAAAAAATCAGTCCAAAAAGATGTACCCATCAGGGCATTTACACAGCACTGTTTACAAAGGTGGGAAGAAAAACTGAAGTGAAATCATATCCAGCGATAGAGAATTGGTTACATAAGTAATTGTGCATTTTTTCATTCCCCAATGGAGAAGGAATTTCTAGTCACTTGAAAGGAGTCTGTGATGAATGTAAATGTCACATCCAGGGACTAAATTTCCAGAAGCCTTAACTAAAGGAATACACATACAAGATCACAGGAAGTTCTGTACAAGAAGGATGCAACTCAAACATTCTTTCTGACAGTGGAAAATGGAGAAAACTTAACTGTCCACCATCAAGACAATGATGCGGTAAATCAAGGCGAGCTGCGGGCGCTGAGGGAGCCGGCGTTTCGCCGTGGTCCAGGGCCTTGTCCACAGCAGTCTCGCACCAAATGTTTCTGTGGACAAGAGACGACACCCGCACATCAGGAGACCCCTCCAATCTATCTGAAAGGGCCGGGTGAGTCTGGAGTGGGAGGACGTCCATGATATACCCCTGAGTGAATAAAGCGAGCTGCAGAAAAACATATAGTATGGTCTCATTTTTAAATAAAGCATATATACACACACCTATATATTGATTTCTCATATGTGTATATATATGTATCTCATAGGCATAAAGGTCATGAAATATATATACCAAATTTTCAACAGCTTTTACTCTCAGGAAATAATGAGAAGGGAGTTAGGGGCCTTCCTGTACCACCACAGTTCTCTTTTCAGTATTTCAGTTAAGTACACTTGGAATTTAAAAGTTTATTTAAGTCCGAAGTAAAATGGACCATGCCTCCATAAGACAGAATGCTACACTGGTCTTTAAAAATCATGCCAGGGGAGATAGAATATTGTAGAAAAACATGTAATAAGCCGAATGGAAAATGGAGGTCTCCGAACAGTAAACAGGGACAGAGTGCTCACTGGTTTTTATGACAGAGATGATACACACTAACGAAAAGAACAGAAAATAAATGTTAAATTGTTAATTATTATCTCTGAGTAGAGGGACCAGGATAGAATCTTTTGCCCCTTTTTTCAGACATATTATATTAAATGCACATTATTTTTCATCTGAAAAAAGCATTTTTAGACGTGTAGTACCACTCAGTGGGGAATAATACATGAATACTTACAGAAACAAGTAACTAGGAGACACCGCAGCAGCGCCACACAATGTAGAACGGGCAATCCTGATTAACACCGCTCAGTTACATAAGGATCCACAAAGTGAGAGCACCTGCTGTAACAGGGCGTGGTCCCCTTCTATTTGTCAGTTGTGTCTTCAGGGCTGAGGCAGTTCGGAGCACGGCCAGTGTCAGTTCCGGTGTCTGGATGGATGCTACTGGAGGTGAGGGCACCTGCAAGCAGAAAGGAAGAACAGAAACAATCCTCTGCCTTTTCTGTCTTGTTTCTTTGTTACTTTAAAAGACAGGCATAAATAAGATAAACTGTGTATCTCCCCTACTGAAATTTCAGTAATGAAACCGTTTTTAAAGGCTTCAGAGCTTATATTCTGTCTATAACTGTCTTTTCAACAAAGAATCATATTTATTAAATGTTAATTAACTCAGTTAATTAACTCCCTGTTGAAACATTCAAGTAAAGAACATGAAAGGCCTTACGTAAAAGAATCAAACCTGCAGTGACTAGCTCAGCTGTCTTGACGGCAAAGCAGTCAGCCCCCACCATCCCATGGCCCTGAGCTCCTGATGCTGGTAAGAGAGCACGCTGCCGCCTCAGATGGAGAGATACTGTGAAAGCATTTTTTGAACTCTACAGTACTGACAAAACATAACTGACAAATCCCAGGCTCCTTTGAAGCTGTCATTTTTGGTTTCTGGCCAACCCCAGTCAATGAGCAGAACCACCCCATTCCCGAGTCATGGGACTCAAGTGGGAAGAAATTTTGTAGAAATTTCCAGGTACAGAATGTAACCATCTATATGTAGAACTCTGACAAAAGAAAAGATGAAATACTCTGATGTTGAAGACACTCAAAATATTCTCCTAAGCCTTAGTAGCTGGAAAGGCTGGGCTTCTCCTCAGCCACTTATTTATTTCACAGCCAGTGAGCATCTCCCACAAACCCTGTTAACCTGTGTCTGCTGGGAGCCTCAGGCACACTCTTGCTGTCGATCTTATAAGTCACAGGGCAGACGCGTGTCTCTCATGCCTGCCACCCTCACACAGGCTCGCCTCCTAGCCTCACTGTCTGAACTTGGTCCCATTATCTCACCTGTTTATTTGGTATCTGTTCTTCTGTAAGCTGCCTGAAATGCTATTTGGAACAAGTCAGAAGAATGAGTGGGTAGAGAAATGGACAGTTGGACAGGTGAGAGGTGGGCAGACAGACAGAGAGACTCCAAGAAAAGGGGAACAAAGAAAATTCCCTATGCAGAACCCTCTTCTAGTCAGGGAAGAAAACCGCCACGGAGACGTGTGAAGAGGCAGGTGGCTTAGGGCTGTTTCCTGGATTCCATGAAAAGTCCCACCAAGAGAGAGGGTAGAACAATAAATGATAAAAGAAAAAAGCATGCATGCTTGAAAAATATATCTACAATATGTACTTTCTAAAGAATAGATTCAAATCAGCAGGGCCCAATTACACAATCCTTGGGTATTTACAGAAATGAGAATCCCATCTCCAAATCACAAGGCATTCCTTCGGAGCACTGAAAGTCCACACGGGGCTGTTATAAAGCCTTCACCACAAAAGCTATGCTCTCCTTCACTTACGAGGAATGAGCAGCTATGCTCGGGCTGCCCATGCGCATCATTTGCACCCTACAGCATCTCTATGGGGGAGGGACGCCTAGCGAGCCCCATCTCTGCAGGACAGAAAACAAGCCCGGGAGAGGCTAAGCCGACCTACCAGTTCTCCATCTCACAGGACTGGTCACTCCAGAGCAGGACTCGAACTCGGACCCACGTTGGTAATCACGGTACTACCGTGCTTTGTGTGCTTTTTGTGTGAATAATACATTTGTTTCTGGCATGAAATTATATTTAATAAATGATCGGTTGTCCTGTCTATCTCATTTGCTCACAATCAATCTTTATAGTGTTGAATTGTACTCTTTTTCCGTGGAGAAAGGAACGGAACGAGCGGGTGTTAGAATGAGGTGGGGCTCCATTCTTTATCTGTTACCTCATCTCATCCAAGTCCCCAACCAGGGAGAAGGAGCAAATGTTTTCTTCATCTTTTAAAGAGAGGGCTCCACTGATGGTGACTTAACTCCAAAACCAAGTCTGGGGAAAGGGCACATTCAGCAGCCAGAGCATTATCACCTGTAGGATGGCAAAAACAGCTCACAGGAGGGCTCAGGGGGTCACCCTGATTTAATTTCAATCGATAAAACAATAATGCACTCTAAAAATACTAGCATGCAATGGATTGGCTCTTTCTTGACATCTAGCAAGTTTCCACAGCCCACATGTAAAATTATCGTGAACCAGTGAAAGGAAGTGTCTACAGACAAGAAAAATCAATGCCACAGGTAAACTGAAACCCAGGCTGGAGGAAAGGAAGAGAAAGGGCATAGTAAAGAAGTGGGGAAAGGCTGGGGAAAAAAATCATCACACGGACTCTCAAGCATCATCCAACAAGCATATAATCATTCGAGAGAGAGAGTTACTGAGGTCCTATTCTGTGCAAGATTGTAGAGCGGGTGAAGCAAGAGCGCAGTGACCATGGTGGCAGCAAGTGGCGGGGCTCAAATACACTTCTGATCCCGGTACCTGGCACAATTGTCCTCAGTATAAAGGCAAAAAAAAAACAAAGTAAAATAACTCTGTAAACTCAAAGCATTGTTAAAAAAAAATTAAACAATACCTAAATACCTGGACAAACCACGCACATTGCTGGATCAGAAGACAGCGCTTTTGGAATGGCAGTGCTCCCCAGAACGATCCGTATATTCAACGTGGTCTCGATCACAATCCCTGCGGTCTCCTCTGCAGAAACTGACTAGCTGCTGCTACAATTCATATGGGAATTCGAGGGTCTCAGTAACCAAAACGTACTTGAAAAAGAAGAACAATGTGAGAGGACTTGTAATTCTCAATTTCAAACCTTACAACTGTATGTCTAGGTGAGATTAGAGGCCATTTTAAGTTATTAATGTGTTTATCCGTATTTTCTAAATTCTCTACAATGAATATAACTGTTACAATAAGAAAAATAAAAAGTAAGGTATCTTTTAAAACATGCACACTGATTCATACATTGGGAAAAAATATTTTAACTATAAAGAGGTAACCAAATATCTAGTGAAAAAGGACTACTTAAAAACAAGTGTGTATTTACATTTTTCATAAATTGAAAACTGAAAAGCACAAACACATCAAGTTTCTAGGGAGATCGATGCAACATATTAATAGTTATTTTCAAAAATTCTAATTGAACAATGAAAACTCAAGAAAGGGAAAACCGCGATTGACAGCCAAATGCAAACACATGGAGAGCAAAGGCCTAGAAATCACAGTTCCTTTAACTCTGATACTAACTCAATATAAGAGGAAATTCCTCCCTGTGGGGACAGTGGAATCCCATGCATAAGACAGGATACACAGTACAAACTGCACTAGAATCTGGGGTGATTTTCTTAGAAGAATTCTAAAGTTATAACATTGCTGAAAAACTATAAAAACACTGAAAGACAGATTAAAACACACAGTCATATATATTATATAGAAACATATGAAGTCTGCTCCCATGTTGCATAGAAATACAAACATATTTGTTCTTTTATGGGCACTGAATATTTTATCCCTGGTAGAATATTTCAACTAAAACAAATAATCAATAATACACACCTCTTGTCAAATCTACTTGATAAGGTACTCTGCTATGTAACCATAATGTGTCTAAGATAGATCTAAAATTAGTGAAAAAGATCTTTGTATGGTTTCTTGAACTCTTCTCAAAATTCCAAGCTTAATTTTAAAATAGATCTGAGCAGTATTTCTATATTAACTTTTCCCTCGTGAAATGAACAGCACAGTCTGTTGTCAAAATTCTGTCCTTACAATGATTCACGAACACTGTATCCTAACAAAACTGCTGGACAGCAAGGCACTATCCAGACACTGTGACCAAACAAATGAAACACAAGGAAGACAGTGACCCTATTCTGGAGGGCTTACCGTCTGTGTCAACTCTGGGGTTCTTATTTGATTGGTTTGATTGGGTAGCAAAATAAAATCAATCAAGTACTTTCTTCTTTAAGCATTCTGTAAGTCATGACTCTGTTGTTAGTGTCATGAGAAGGAAAGACTAAAGCAAGACTTCATTAGGTCAATTAGCAACAGCCATCACTGGGGAGTGAGTAATAAAGAAGTTAACTGATAGCAATGCTTCTGCCTACATGAGACCTAAAATAAACCTACACTGATCTCTTTAAGGAAAATGAGGAGATGAGGCCCCAATGAGAAAAACAAAAACTAACAAGAAATCAAAAAAGTAAAGACTTTTTCATTAACGATTCCAGGAAGGAGTGGAGCATGGTGGTGAAGAGCACAGACGCTGGGGACAAACATGAGGGTCTGAACTCCCAAAGCACTGGGTAGCTTTGACACTGATAAGTCAGTGAAATTTTCTGCAACCCAGTCTCCTATCCATAGACTGGGGACAACAACAGCACCCGTCTCCTAGAACTGTCCTAATAATTAAGTTATTTTATGTATAAAAGTTTAAATAAAATACCTCAGATATTAAATATTACCCCAAAAGGACAAGGTAAACTGAAGGAAAGGACAAGGAAAAAGAAAACAGAGGATAAGGAAAAAGGACAAGGAAAAAGAAAACAGAGATAAATTGGAGTTCATCAAATTTTAAAACATTGCTTCAAAGGACACCATCCAGAAAGTGAAAAAACAACACACAGCAGAAATTTTTTCAAATCATTTATCTGATAAGGAATTTGTATCTACCAAAAAAAAAAAAAAAAACTAAACAAAAACAAAAATAACCTCCTACAACTCAACAATAAAAAGGCAACTCAATTAAAAAATGAATAGAGGATCTGAAAAACATTTATCAAGGAAAATATACAAATGACCAATAAGCACAACGAAACGATGTTCAATATCATTAGCTGTAAGGGAAATCAAGTCAAAACCACTAGGAGAAACCGCTTCACACTCACTACAATAGGTTATAATCAAAAAAAGAGTAAAAAGCACTAATGAGGACACAGAAGATGCAGAGGACGCAGCCGTTGCTGGTGAGGATGTAACACAGCCTGGCCACTTTGGAAAAACGCCTGGCAGGTCCTTAGAGAGTTGAACATTTGGTTTCTGAATAACCAGGCAATTTTGCTTCCTGGGCACACACGTAAGAGAACTGAAAACAAATGTTCACATAAAAACTCCTACAGGAATATTCACGGAGCCATTACTCATCACAGCCAAAAAGCAGAAACAACACAAATGCCTATCACGTGATGAATGGGTAAACAGAGGGGCCCAGCCATACAGAGGAATATTATTCAGCAATAGCAAAGCATTGAGTACTGACCCAGGCCACAACGTGGACAAATATTGAAAACGTTACTCAGTGTGAAAGAAGTCAGTCACAATAGATGCTTCCACTTACATGAAGTAACTCGATTTACATGAAATTTCCAGCAGAGGCAAACCCACAGAGAGAGAAAAGTGGCTCCCTGGGGCTGTGGGAGGATGGGGAAGATGGGGATGTCTGCTTATGCGTAAGGAGCTTCCTGTTGGGGGGATGAAAATGTTCTAAGATTGAATGGGATGCACAATTCTGGGCATAGAGTAAAAACCACTGTACATTTTAATGGGTGAATTGTTATTAAAACTGTTAAGAACGAGAGCACCTCGGGCCAGTACCTTCCCATAGTAAATGCAAATTGCTAAATTTTATTACAGGAAGAAGAAACTGCCCTCAGCATGAAAGCAGGAGTTCAGCAAATGTGAGTTAACCGAAATTGGACAAGAGCATTTCACTTGAAACAGTTACTGAGTGTACACAAAATATTAAGACATGACAAGGAAAATCAGTTTGACATCACGAAGAAGCATTCTGCTTCAAATGCAGATCAAGGATTCGGCAAGCCCAGCTGCTAGAAATGACCAGAGAAGAAACCTGGTTCTTTAAACAAGCACCAGAGCCAACAAGGAAATAGTGGTGAGGAAAGCAGGCGGCCGAAAATCTGGAACAGTTTGTTACAAATAATTTCTCCACTGAAAATTCAAAAATAAAAAGAAAGTGATGTAATACTGTGTTGACCTCACGTGAATGGGCTTCCTCCGGTTCTTGACAGTTTTGTAACCCCGAATGAGAGACTCAGGAGAATCAGAATGGTTCCTGGGAGTCCCCAAATGACTGCCCACCAGCACGCTGACCACCATCACATCTGCCAGGGTGGAATTGCAGAGAAGAGACCAACTCCTGAAAGGCACAGGAAATATTGACAAGGGAAAAAAAGGCTGATGTCAGTCTTGGGACAGAGGCCCTGAGAGCAGAGGCCAGAAGGCTGCAGGTGAACTGGAGTGGCCCTGGGGCAGGAAGGGACCACGGGGGAGCAGATCTCAATTCTCTTCTCTCTCTCCCTCGGGTAGGAGAGATAAAGTCTGCATCCTTCTCACCTGGAACTGTGGGTTCTGGCTGGCAGAAGTCTTACCGACATGGAATGAATGACTCAAGACTGTGGAAAAAGGAAAGAAAGCGAGAGGGAGTAGGGAGCCAACTCCAAGAGCCTCTCAAATCCTCCCATATTTATTGTGTATAATCAAAGAAAATAGTCTTTAACAGTTGTGTGATAGTAAACAGGAACTTGGGGAAAGACAGGATGAGACAGAGATTGTAGAATCCACAATGAGTAAAAAGGCTTAGTTTACCTTTAGGGGAGTCATGGGGAGAGGGGAACAAGATAAATTCTTTAGATATTCATTACAAAGCAGACCACCAGTCCAGCCAGGTCCGTGTTTTGGGGATAATAGACTATCTAACAGCACGCACGCCCAGCATTTATAGCTGAGGGCCTGGGTCATTGCTGTGCAATGAACAGAGTGCTATCTAAAACCTCAAATATGCAAGCAAGGCATTGTCTCTGCTTTTTATGGCAAGGAGACAGGAGTGAGGATGCACAGGTGCTTGCTTGAAAGCAGTTACTAAGCACACTTTTTCTTCTTAAGGTTGACATGCGTCTGGTGTCTGTTAAATTTGTTAACCCAATCATGGGCTATCACATGGAACCATTATGGAGGACACCCTAGGATGACAAATCCTGCCTCTGCGTCTTTTCCTGCCAGCTTCGGCCATTCCAGCAGGGTCTAGACACATCCCTGAATAACGATCCCACAGAACCACCCAGACTCTTAACTCCTGGTGCTTGGAACTTAATTTTAGCTCTACACAACTTAACATAGAAAAGTTTCAGAAATAATAGATATTATATTCTTTTTATATCTCATCATAGAACTGATTTTTCTGATTGCTCTAAGCTGTTTCTACTTGGTAAATCACCTAATTCTGCAGGTGAATTCAGTACTTTCCATTGCGCATAACTAGACAGTCTGGGCCCTCTGACTTCTATTGGTCAAATAAATACCGATACACCTAATTGATTTCATCGTTCATCAATTTCAGCCTGGAGGTGAGGGAGTGTCACTCTGTTCCTCAGCCCACCCTCTACTCTATACTCTTCAGCAACTCAGGCCTCCTGAATACAAAACGTAGCATCTGTTTCCCTTCACCTACACTTTCCACAAACGCAACAGGAAACATCAGCCTAGAGAATGAATTCAACACAAATGTTAAAACAAAAATCTACAAACCTGAAGCAACTCCATCTCCGAATCATGATACACAATGACATGAAAGTACGGGTGTCAGGTACAAAGCACGCGTGAGCCTGACCACCTCATTTCTATTCTTCAAAGGAAGGAAGGTTTTCATGTTTTTTATTATCATTCTTTGTCATTGTTTCTGATTAAGCCAAAAAATAGTTTATGAAATAATTAAGCACTGAAATAACAGATTTTCGCTGTATCAATTACAGAAGGCATTCAGAGGGGATAGGAAAACCCACCTATGTAAAAAATGCAAAATTTCTTCCCCTGTTAAGAACACGTATACAAAATGCAACAGAGAATTCAAATTCATGTGGAGAGGAGCAAAAGCCACAGAATCAAACAAATTCATTACTATGAGTCAATTCAAAATTCACTGGACAAACATGCTCAATGCATTCAAAGAATTTTAAAGGCACACTGCAAACCATTCACTTAATGATCTACAGGCTAGAGGAAGAATTTCCCTCTTTAACAGACAACAGAATTCAATAGGTTGCCCCACCAAACGAGGACCAAACAACAATCAGGTTTTTAACAGTTCTGATAAATCAGCATGTTCTAAACATCAAAATCCAGAAATTTTAAACATTCATTCACACCACAATGAAACAAGCACTTAAAAAAAAAAACAAAACAATAACCCGAAGAAACTAAGCACAATTATCATGTACCTGGATCAATGGGAACTTCTTGTAACGCTGGAAGAAAGAACAGGCTATAGCCTTTTACTTAAAAAATAAAACTACATTTAAAGATAATTGCTAAAACACATTTCATCATTCATGTTGCCTTGAAAAATCTGAGGCACTCGTATCTGATCAGAAAAGCAATTCTGAGTAATAGTATGTTACAATTCAGTGCCAGTTTGCTTTAGTAGAAAAAAGAAAAGCTACTGTTTCTCATCCTGCACAAAGTGTAAAGAACCTTCCTGCCTCTATCTCCTCCTATTTTCTAAGCTCATTCTCCCCAACCCTTCTGAAACAAGTATGAGAAACTTTTATACCCACCAATATGCCAAATGACAAAAGAGTATCAATTTATTTGTATAAATATATGCCTACACCTTGAACTGGAAGAGAAAGGTATCAGAAGGCTATATGGAACTTATTTCTACCTTCCTGAAATCACACACACACACACACACACACACACACACACACACACGTTCACAGAGACACAGACATGTACACACTGAATTACTGGGCAATTCACAAGCTGAGGACTTCCAATTTATAGAAGATAACTTTGTAGTTAGTTTAAAATACAAAACTGTCAGCTTTTGAAAGCCTTCATCATCTGCTAAATCATCCAAATATCAACGAGACCCAATTAGCCTTCTCTGTAAAATATAATTTCCCATGATGGCAAAACAGACCCTAAGTAGTGGATCCAAGACTCGTGTTTATCACTACCTATGATCGTTTTTAAACACATAAACAGATTCAGAAATTATGTCCCAACAACATTTATTCTTATTGAATTAGCATATGTATTCAATTGTCTATACAGAAAATAGGCCCATGATGGGGTTTAAGAGCTATTTTGTGTATTGAAATATTTATTTTTAAGTTCAGACAAGGAGGGTCTGTATTACTCAGTTGTAGAACACCTGCTTAGCATGCACAATGTGCTGGCTTCAGTCCCCAGTTCCTTCATAAAAATAAATAAAAATAAGTGCTTATTTAAAAATAAGAATAAATTTATAAAAAGAGTAAATGCAGACTAAAAACCACTGCAATCTAGGAGCCATAATTTTAATAAAAAACAAGAGTTTCTATCAAATATTCACTATATGACAATCACAGAGACAACCACAAATCGCCCCTGACAACCATCACGTGTGATTCTCAGCAACCCTACTAAGTAGACACCGAAGAGAAACCCAGCATTGCGGATGAAGAAACGGAGCTCGGAGGAGCCGGGGACGCTGACTGTCCTGCTCCCCGTGACACCACGTCAGCCCAGGATGAGCGCTGACAGAGCTGCACTGAGGGGACACCCAGCTGCACGGAACCTTGGTGCACTGGGGAGTCCCAGAAAACACTCAAAACTGTTCAGTGAAGAACCAGCTCAAATATATTACATTGTGCCACATCCTTTAAACAGGGAACATGACTGAGACCTTTTTGATGCCTCTGTGTCCTTTCTGCCATTATCAATTATTTGCCCTCTCAGCATGCCCAGTCATGAATTGGACCCCATATGAAGTGCACTCAGATGGCAGAGCTTTTAAAGCTGTTTTATGAAGTTTGTAAGACTCTGTCTATGCCTCACACAGGCGGTCATCCATCACTACTCACCGGTGTGGATGTACCACATGAAATCACACCTTTCTGCTTTTTAAAATCCCTCCATGTAATCCAGACTTTTCAACAGCAAAGAAGCAGCTCAACCAGTAACAGTGGATAGCTTTTCACCAAATGGACTCGAACAGCCCATCGGAATACCTGGAAGCCCTTTTTTTCTATTAAACCCACTTCCAAGGACTTCATTATTTTCTGATTTGTGGACTTGGCCTCTGACTGGCCTACTCTGAGAGCTCCCAGCCTCACATCCGGGGGTGGGAGAGGACCCTGCTGTTCGGGAAAATAAGTGCGGAAGGCGGAAATCTTCCACCCAGGTCCACACGGGTAGAAGTGCCACAACGTGCTCAGAAAATATACCGTCAGCAACACTAGGCTCCCATGGACTGATGTCACATTAACCAAACTCATGAGAGACTGATGCAAAGAAACCAGAAATTGAATTTATTAATGTAACAGGAGATGTGAAACTACGAACCAGACTGAAATATCAGAGTTCAACTATGAGTACAGATTCTCCTCAACGGCCCAATCACGGGCAGGCAGTCACATGGAAACCATGGACAGAAGCAGAGCAGGAAGGGTTTCTAGATTAACTCAATGGACTAAATTTCTGTTATACGAACAGATCTGCTGCCCAGAAGACATTTAACGCCAATCACGGTGCACTGTCCGTGGACAGTGGCTGAGACACGACTGTGAGCACCTGTGTAACTCTCCTTTCCCTGTCCTTTCTGGGCTAAGTGATGCACAGAGGTACAGAGATCCAGGGATGCAGATACCTCTAAACACCCAAAGCCCATCCCTGGGAGCCTGGAAACCAGACAGCCAGGGTTTAAATACCAGCTCTGCCACTTACTAGCTCTGTGACCTTGGCCAACTTACTCTCTCCGTGCCTCAATTTCCACATTGTAAACCTGGGATAACAATCAAATCTCCCTTACTCACTTGTTGTGAAGATTGAAGGATTCATTTCTGTAAAACGCTCAGAAAAGAATGTAGCACATTTTTGGTGCTCAACAAATGTGAATTTAATAAGAAAGTGATTTACAAGTCTCCCTACTAATCATCTTCTGTGTTTCATGGCTAGTCTGAGTCCCAAAGGAAATCCTTATTTCCCCTCTTATAAACTCTTGGAGAGCACCCTTCTCTTGCATCTCACCACCTGTTTAAACTGAGAGAAGGGATGCCTCCTCCACACTCCTCTGGTCCATGGAGAGTGCTTCCCCCTTCACACCCCTGACCCCTGGCCAACGGCTAGCACTCTTCACAATAACAGATTGAGGTGTGAGTCCGGAGAGACAAGCAGGGCATATGAAACCTTTCCTTTCCCTCCAGTGTTGGCCACCCTTGGGAAGCACCCGGGATGCTCAGCTCCATGGCAGGGCAGCCCTGTGCAGGATGGGGCAGATCATCTTAAGGGAAGGCTCGCTGTGGCCCAGAGTTACCTGGGACTGCGTGAGTCTCTAATTCTGGGACACAGTATCATGACATGCATTTTCCCACAGCCCTGAATTTCATGGAGAACGTGGCTTCATCAGTAATAAAGGAGACATTTATCGCCTGTCTGTTCTTCTGTGTCATCTCTCAGTTGGCTGCTGGAGAAAACATGTGTATAAGTATTGGGTCCACTTAAGCCCCAATATATATGAAGTACCAAAAAATTCTGTGGCTTAACGTTGGTTCAGGGCGACTGTGTAACGGTCCTGACTTTGCTGATGCTAAATTATGGGTATAGGAACTATGGAACCTCCTCAAATATCTTTCATCATAAAACCAGCTTTTCTTATTTTCCTGTTTCTTAGTAATTGCCAAAGACTGTAAAATGATGGCTTCATACAAAACAGGAGCTAAACTTTATGAGCCCTTTGACATTCCCACTGTGCTAAACAATTTACATAATTTCTAATTCTCACAATTCTGCAAAGCATATACGAGCATCCCCATCTCACAGACGAGGGAGAAACTCAGAACAAACTGACTCAGGCTCACGTGGCTCAGTGACAGCGTGTGCACGCAAACCCAAGTCAAATCACTACACCCCTTCTTCTATGTACAAAATCACCTCCCACCAAATGACACACAGCGGCTGGGTCAATACTCAGGGAACTCAGTACACTTTTCAGCTTTAAGGTGCTCAAGAGGCCGCTTCTAGCTGCTTTATAAAATCCCGGCTCACTGGTTGCTAACACTGGAATAAAAGACCGATTTTGCCATTGTTGCACAGCAAGTCTGAAATGTTCACAGCGAGATGACAGAATAAAACAAAGATATAAGCAGAATAATTTTTCCAGGTAGACAGACATAATGGACATTGTGCTATTCTGAAGCACTAAGCAGAGGAATCAAAGCAAAAAAATATTTGTTAAGCCTTCTTTTACAAACAGGAAAATTAAGAATGTATGAAGGTGCAACAGCGCCTCCTATGGCTAAAAAGACCTTCCAGGTTGCCGGGAAAGATGCAACACAAAAATTGCTTGTTGAATCAGAAACAAGAATCAGATAACTAAAAGCTTATGTAGCACATACTGCAGTTTGCTTCGGGGAAGGGAGGGGTATTCAGTATTTAATCTGACATTGCTAATACTCTTGAATATAAACAAAAGACACAGGCTCATGGAAACACATCTTAGAAGAGGAAAGAATCCAGTCCAGCCACTTCATTTTACAGGAGGGGAGACTGAGATCTGGGATCTGTCCTTCCGGCAATCAGCAGCAAAGCTCTCTCTCCTAGGCCTCATGTCATGCACTGTAGCAAAAACCAACAGATCTGTACTAGACCTCTATTCATAAAAGTCACGTCTGTATTTTTCCAACAGTAGGTAATCTAAGTATCTTGCAAAATACTTCTCAAAGAGCCAGGGAAATCATACAAGTGTATTGAAATACAAAAACTTTTATTTGCACATTAAAACAGCATGAGCTTTATTCTATTAAAAAAAGTGACATGTCAAATCAATGTTTTGATATTTTAAAACCTATTAAGCATGCAGAAAAATAAATCAAAATTTCTTTAATCACAAAAGAAAGAAGCTTATTCCCTTAAAATAATCAATGTGGATTTTTCTAAACTTAATAGTTCTGGTCAGATTTCTACGAATTTAAATGTCTGAGTGGATGGTTACACGGCAACATGAATTCTGAGTTGTAACAACACACATTCTGTGTAAATAATCTTCAAGGCCATCTGCTTAAGGTGATTTAACTAGTCCCTGTCTCACTAGAATGATACAGATTTCATTAAACCTTCATACTGCACACACACACAAAACCCTGAATCCTTGTTACTTTAAGCCATATTCATATATTCATATATATGCATATTGAATATGCATCAGAAACAAGCCACCCTCTTTAGTATTCAGAGTTGATCCTTCTAAACTATCTGTCCTTGTGACAGCATATTTTTACTAAGCAGCTCTTGGGTGCTTCGTATACAAGGCGTCTACATCTCACAGTCAAACAAGGTAAACGGCATCACTCAAATTTCACAAATGAGGAAATGTACTTAAGCCATGAAAACAACTTACATATTCATCAACAGGAAAGAAAAGAGTAAAGATTTTACTTACAATATTCACTGACAAAACTTTCCTCCATACTAAGACTACATAGAACCAATTCAGTCTTTGTAAATTTTTCTGTCAATAAGCACCACTAGAGAAAAACAAGCAACATCATTAGCAATGGTTGGACTTTCAAAGCCCACTCCTATTTTGCACTATAATCATTTTTAATATTTTGTTTTTAGTGTTTACAGAGCACTAAAATAAAAAAATATAAACTTTTTAAGCCATTGCCTGAGAATGCAACATTTGTGAAAATGTACAATTTCAATTTATGCCACTCTGTCTCACATTCTCACTGGTGTCTCTCCTTTGAAGGCTTCATCAAACTGAGACCGCTAAAATCGTTCACTTATGGACTCACAGGAGTTCGGGAAACCACTCAACACGGGGCTGATCAGAGGAGACATTGAGAAAGCATCCTGTGCAGCCTGGGTTCCAGCCCTGAGTCTGCCAGCGCCAGCTGTGTGAGATTTTGGACAAGCTGCCCCATTTCTCAATCCCTCAGCTGCAAAAAAGGAGACACTGATGCCTACCCTTAAACACCTGCTATGAGGTAAAATATGAGGAAAGCATTTTAGCCTTAGGGAGGTGTCCACTCAGAGCAAGCTTGGTCATTATGATGATGAGGATTACTTTTAATAAGTTAAGGCAGACAAAAAATTAGAAATCACCATAAAGGAGAAACATTTTATGTCAATGAGCATTTACTTTTGAAAGGATTGCAGAATGTTTTATAGAATTTTTTAATAAACCAAATTTTGTCCACTAATTATAGATTTACAGGTTCATGGACATGTCTCCAGAAAAAGAATTAGAGGCCTCTAATCTCTGAATACTAAGAAAGAAAAGTTTAAAAAAATCACGGGGGAGATTATACCTCACTTGAGAGAGTATGTGCTCAGCATGCATGAGACCCTCAGTTCAGACACCAGTAACTCCATTTAAAGACTTTTTTTTCAAGAAATGGAGAATTAAATAAAATTTGGAGGAATACAGAAGTTGTTTAGAGACTCAACTCAGATTAAAGATGGGGGAAAAATATCCATTTCTCATAGGAAATCTTGAGAACTATGTAAACCGGATCTGAGTTGTCTAATCTTTTAACATTACTCATGAATTCCTATTACCAAGTCTTAAAACTGCCTGATAACCCACAGTGGTGATACTGATCATAACAGCTGCCAACACGGATCGAGCTCCGGCTAGGACTGCTCTGTTCGGCCATCTCAGCCCTGAGGCCTCACCAGGCTGAGAGCACTAAATTTTGTCATTCATGAGTATCTCGTGTAAGTCCTCCCTTTGTGCTCCTCCCTCTCCCCTCACCAGCCCCTCTGAGGGAAGCACTGTTATCATCTTCCCCACCCGCAGATAAGGCCACTGAGGCACAGAGACTAAACCTGCTCCAGGTCACATCGGCATAAAAGGACGTCTATATTTCTGCTGTTTTACTATTGACAAAGGAATCTGAGATATCAATTCAAGGGAGACTGTTAAATAATCAAGTCTGTCAGGTCTTCACCTCAAAGAGCAGATAGTATAGATTCCTGATGTAGGATGAGGCTGCCGCCACAAACTGACTCAGCTTGAAATTAATATCCAAGATGAAGCAGCGGATACACGTAAATATTCACGATTGTCAACTCCGCTCACGGGTCTGGGCCCTTCACTGCCTGAACGGGGGTGAAATCCCCACCCCTGTCAGGGATGGAAGCGCGGCTCTTCCCAGTGTCACCCAGGCTTCACGGGCTGTTTCCCCCCACAGGCTCTCCTCAACGATTAAAAATCTCTCAAGATTTTTACACCATGCAAAACTCAAAGACATTTCTGCAGATAGAGCACTTCCTCAGGCTTAAAAATTTTTTGCTTACACTCAGCAAGGGGGAAAATAACACATGACTCTGCAAAGTCTCTGAGCCTCACCACTCACAGGAGTAGAATGGCCTCAGCACAAGATGACTCTTCACGGATGAGAACAAAATAAATCCGCCCCCAACCACAGGCACTCCCAGAGACAGCGCTCAGCAGTTTTCTGCACACTCACGGTTGTGCAGCCCTCACCACCATCTATTTCCAGAACACTTCATCACCCCAGAAGAACACCCCTGTCACTAGCATTCACTCCCCAACCCCCCTCCACCCATCCCCTTGCAACCATCACCTGCTCCCTGCCTCTGCATGTGCCTATTCTGAGCATTTCAGATCACTGAAGTCAACAATATGTGGCCGTTTGTGTCTGCTTCCTTTCACTTAACGTGCTGTTATGAAGGCTCGTCCATGTTGAAGTGGTATCAGCATCTCTCTCTTTTTTTTTTTTTTGAAAGTGTTAAAGTTTATTAGAAGGTGGTAAGTACTATCAAAAAGAGTAGAGAGGAGCATAAGTGATTGGGTTTCAAAGGGAAAAGGGCGGGTTGAGCAGTCAGGGTGGACTTCCCAGAGCAGGTGGCTTTTTCATATTCCCCTTTATTTATTTTTTCTTTTTTATTCACTCTTACGTCTGAATAATGTTCCACTACATGGAGATACTACATTCTGTTCATCCATTCAGCAGCTTTGTACGGACGAGGTCCAGAAGAATGAGTGTAAGAGGTGACTAGGCAGGGATGGCATTAAACAAAGGGCAAGATGTGCTTTGAAAAAAAAAAAAAGCCAACAAACAGAGGCACAAGGAAATTCAGCGTGTTTCTGAGAAAGTGCATGCTTGCTTCAGCATGACTGCCGTGCAGGGCTGGGTGGGGGGATTGACAGGAGACACAATGAGGGAGTCACCTGAGAATATTCCCCATGCAAGCAGCTCAGCCATTTCTCCTCCTTCATCCTGTATTTTAGAGCCATTTTTGATAGGTTTTCTATTTCAAGTAACAGTACTTTTTACACATCTGATCATCTGCATCAGATCACCTTACCTCCAAGCCACAGAAAGTCATTCACTGACTGGAGCAGCTCCAAGACATAACGGTGATGGACCAGGGAGTCCTGCAGCATCCCGGCCTGCAGGCACAAACCCCCACATGTTCCATGGTGATGTCCGGAAAGTAAAATGCATGGAAATATCTCACTGCTTGTGCACGATATCTGCCCCCAAATTGCCCCAAAATCATGCTGGCAGAGCACTACTGAGCCCTCTCACTACAAAAAAAAAAAAAAAAAAAAAAAAAAAAAGATAGAGAGAGAGAGAACAGAAAAGAAAAGAATAAAGCTAAGTAGGCAAATTTAGGGTTTTCCATTGAAAACCAGCAAGCATCACTGCCAGTATCTCAGCTGGAATGGTCCTGTCTTCAAAAACCACTGCGCAGTTACGTTGCAAACGTGATAGACATATATGTATTCCACGTAGATGATATTACAGTAGGATTTTTTTTTCGAAATTTCCAGTTGCAACATTAACACAAGAGAGTTTATATTTCAGCTTTAAAAAAATCAGTTATCTTCCACTTTCTTAATTTTGAACCTATTATTATTTTATAAAGGGTGCTATGCTGCAAATTATAAACCAACTGTTTGGCTTCTGCCAACAAGAACTTTATGACTTCAGTATTTCAGAGCAAGATTTAATGATGCTTTGAGAAGTGGGGCCTGGGGCGCTCACTAACAGCTCTTTAAATACTGACAAGGATGTGCTATTTAAGTAATGCAAAGGCTCTAACTCTACATTAACTCAGAATCCAAAGAAACTACACCAAAGCCTTACTTTATCATTTTTAAATTTTGCTATTCTTTTGAATATTAAATTTCTTAAAAGATAAGATTTTTTTTTGAGAAAGACAGCAGCTGTATTAAATTTCCTCTCACCAAGAAAGCAATCTTTATCAAGAATAAATACCCCTATGGAAATCCAAAAGACGGGACGTTTCTAGCTAAGTGAACATGCAGATCTCAACACAAGCCTAAATCCTATCAGATCTCACTCGAACGAGCTCATCAAAGTCCTGGACTACCCTGAAACTTAGCTCTTCTGTTCCAAATGTTGGCTGAGCTAAGATCATCACACAAGGCAGGGAAGAAGAGAAAAGTCCACCTGGCTGCATCCGTTTTCTTCCAGCCACAAGGTGCCGCTAGGGGGTCACAGTTAATAAGCCCTCCCCATGAGGAAATCCGGCATCCACACTGCCCCTGCCGTCCCCAAGCAGCCCCGACGCCCCTCTCCCACTGGTGGCCCCCCAGCCTGTCAATGGTCTTCTAATGACCCTCCCAGTTGCTGGCACTCTCCCCCTCTTCCCCGCTTCACACACACACACACACACACACAGCCAGGACAGCCTTCCCAAAGCACAAATTTGATTACATCACCCCCACTTCAAACCCTTCAGAGGCTCCCTGGTAGAGTTCTAGCCCCACCCCCGACCCTGCTCGCCCACCTTCACCACAGTACCCAGGTCCACAATGACCTCAGGTGCCCCCTGACCTGCTGCTACTTCCCACTTGCCTCCAGGCTCATTTTGACGGTTTGTCAAGGAAGCCTTCCTTCCCTCGAACCTCTGCCCTTTGGGTTAGGTGCCCCTGCTGTGTTCCTAGAACATTCTACGCTAAGACAACTTCTGACACTGCTAAGCTCTCAAGAAGCAATACATTTTTCTTACTACTGTGAGTCCACCCTCTCTCCCCTGGACACTCAGAATTGCATGTGTTATGAATAAATGAATGAAGGGGTGGGTCTCAAAGGGACGGGCAGAGTTGCTCTCGCCCACCCCGACCCCTTCTTTCTGTAGAACATCAGAAACAAAACCAGGAGTACCTCTCCTGAGGGTCACTTTCTGCTGACACACTTCACTGCCTCTTCTGTGTCAGTTCTAGTAAAAAAGCAAGCTCCTCCAAAACCTCCAACCCTAGGCCCACTCCAGGGTCCTCCCAAGCAGGGGCACCCTCCACCCTGGACCACACAGTGCACTCTCCCCGAGTCCCCACCCCACAATCCTCCAGGCCTCTACCCGGGCTGCTCCTGCCACCTGAGTCACCCTCTTGATTCCTTCTCTTGGCTGACTCTTACTCTGTCCTCATAACTGAATGTAGAGCCCATTTCTTCAAGGAAGCCCTCTCTGATGATGTCCTTTAGCTCTTGGCTGGGCTCCCTCTACAGCAGGACTGCTTGGCGACCAACTGGTGTTTGTCCACCTGCTCCTCGGAGACCATGACATCTTGGAGGCCACGTGGGAAAAAGGAGTGAGACGACAAGAGGGGTGGGAAGAGCAAAAAGCAAAATCACAGCCCAAGTCCCAGATTCAAGGATTCTGTCTCAGAAGAAAAGAATAAAATATTTCATACGTATGTCATTTGGCTATGAGTTTTGTGGCTCATGGAAAGCAAGAGGTTGGTGTTCTAGTCTAAAATCCAAGTTACATGCAAAGAAATGTACATATTCATATCCAAAGGAAACCAGAGCTGCTCAACAACAGTTTGCAGTTAAAATCAAAGGAACTTTGATAAAGGCAATCTCTCTCTCTCTCTCTCTCTCTCTCTCTCTTTTTTTTTTTTGTATCATATAGCTGTAGAAGTATTTGTGTAACTAAGTGATGGCTACAGCCTATGATTCTGCACTAGAGTGTTTGGGGCTGAGGAAGCCCAGATTACATGCACTGTGTAAATACAATCACACCAACACACTGACAGGCGCCCTAGTGGCTAAGCTGAAGTTCCAAAGCAGACAACCTTACTTTGCAAGACAGCTCTCATTAGAAATTAAGGAATGCAATATTCTGTATTCAATTACATACGTTATATGGGCCATTAAGCGATAGTGCATCTTGTCTAATGAAACCCCAAAATAAATTGTTAACGTCGATTTTCTCCATCTGACCCTTCTTTGCTAACTTTGGATATCAAACCCTCACTCCATACGGAAAGCTCAGATCTACGCTGCAGCAGGTTACATCCCGTGGAAGAAAGCCTATCAAGGGAGAACTGGAGAGTTTCCCTTCAGAAGCTGCTAAGTCTGGTTTTGCACCTGTACGTCATTTGCAACCACGTCAGCGTCAAAGGAGTAAGACCTTACCTCTGTGGGGCGAAAAGCACTGCGGTGCTTCTGAACCATCAAAGAACTCTGAGCTTTGTGAAACAGTCCTGAGGCACTTAAATCGTACTTTTTGTGAAAGGCTCCAAAACTGACCCAATTCACCAATCCAGGTACAACAGGGAGGTACCGGAATTAGTAGATAGAACATGCCCTTGAAGTCTGACAAGGCCCTGCTTGAATCCTGCTACAGCATTGACTAGCCGCTAAACGGACCAATCCCTTAACCCCTCTGAGAAGGCTTCCCAATCTGCAAAAGGGGGCTGCCACCGCCCACCTGGGAGACATGGATGTGAATGCAACACGCAAGTAGTGTGGCCGACTGGTACCTGACACGAGGCCTGGCTAGTTTCCCTCCGCTGCCCTTCTCCCCCTTTAAACTTGCATTGTTCCCCCTGGTAAGGGTCAAGCCCCCGGACCAGACTGCCCGATTCTTCTGTGTATCCCCGGATACATGCCTTACATTTAGGAGGCCAGAAAAAGAACTATCTCCTCCAACGTCACTATCAATATTCTTAAGAGTCTGGGTTTTTTAACTCTATTTTGCAGGGAGACTATTCCAGAACTGTCCAACCACCATTCTCCACTTTGGCTCCTCTCCCAGCGCCCGTCCCTTCTCACCTCAAATCTTCTGTCTGCTGGCCTTTTGTTCGTGGGAAAGAGAGTCCGCTAGGGTGGAGACTCCCTAGGCCTCTGTCCCTCCCTCACAGGTGAGTGTGACTACCTTCTCCCCACTCCCCACTCCGACTCCAGCTTCCGAGGAGGTTCCTCTCCCGGACCATTCAGCCTCTGCATCATCCCAAGACGCGCACGCGTGGCCACAACCCTCCCTTCAGATTTCTTCCTGGGTGGCCCTGCCCACCCCCAGGACCCTTAAGGATAAATGCCATTGCTCTGAAAATCCCAAACGCCACTGACTGACACACCAAAGCTGCATGGTCTGGGATTTCCTCCAACCCAGGCACAGCCCTGCCCCGCCTCAGCCTCAGTCTGCACCTCTCGAGATGAGCTCATCCACCTGCACGGCTGTGAACACCAGCTAAGAATGATGACTCCCAACGTGTATCTGTGGTCCGGCTCCTTCACATGAGCCCCAGGGCCATAGACCCGAGTGCCTCTTTGAAGTCCTAACTTGGATGAAAAATGGAATCTTAAAAATGCCTCATGTCCACCATTTACTCTAGAGTTCGATTCCTGGCAGGTACCTCCCAGGCTCCCGATTTTAGTAACAGACCCAGAACCCACCTAGGTGTTTGAGGTCACATTCAATTTCCCCTGTTCCTCCCCCCGGCCCTGCCCTGGAATCACTCCTGTCATTTCTATCGTTAAGCCAGTCTCAAGTCTGGTTCTGCAAGGACCACGGATGGAACCCCACAAGCTCATAGCAAGGTACAGTGCGTCACAGTCCTCCGAAGAGAGCTCCCTGGAGGGGGAGGCATCTCCTGCCGCTGGTCATCTCAGAAGGCACTGGATTCTCACAAAGGAGGCCCAGGAGAAGGGACTCAAGGTTCTCCTGTGGTCTGAACTTTGAAGGGCCCGAGGTTTGGGGCAGTTCCTAGTTAGCAGACACACCTGCCAGTGAGCAGATGAGGATGGGGGAACCCAGGCAAGGCTGTTCTCACTCCGACCCCTGGGCTATCGGGAGCCACGGGAAAGGCCTGTGTCCAAGGCACAGCCCAGCCTTCACAGATCCCAGCCTGCATTTGCCAACCCAGATTGCCTAGACACCTACTTGCTACTCTTCCTTCTGTTCTGTTCCCCCCCAGAATGTGATGGACTCTTTCAGAAAGTCTGGCCTGTCTCAAGCGAGACCAAGTCAGTGAAGGATGAAGTGTCCACAATTGGACCAGGGCATGAAAGGAGAAACAAGGTCTCATGGCCAGCATGACGGTGGTGGCCAAACCCTTTCCCCGGGTGAGATGAACCAGGGTGTGGGTGAGAATGCAAGGTCACTTCACGGCTGACTGGGGTGTTGGAGACTCACTACCGCAAACTAACGACACGGCCGTCAGTGGTGGACGTCAGCTGCAACAGACACGGAGTCAGCTATTTACTGCCAACATGGGTTAATAGTAAAGGCTGGTACAGGGAGGCCTGCATGGCTGCTGAGGCAAACCACAGACCCGACTCTGAATGCCCACTGGCTGGAGCAGAGAGGAAGCTACGGTCCCCTTTAGCGGTCCCTGTGTCCACCAGATCCAAGTGAGCCAGCTACTTAGGAGAAGGCCATGTTGTTCTGATACTCAGAAAAACCAGCCTCGTAAAGGGAAAATAAGAGTGGCATGGAGTTTAGACCCGCTCCTGCCTCTCTATGAAGGCAAAGTAAAGTAAATGGCACGGGGAAGGTGAATGCAAAAACAAAAAACAAAAAAAACATAAAACCGGTGACTGCTTCCTCCAACAGCATCCCCTGCAGCTGCTCATCTCCGAGCCTGCCACTTTCTCACCAGTGACCACCGGCCAGGAATCTCCGTCACGCACGTCACACAGCGACAGCCCGGAACCGCGTGCCAAACACGTTTGTGTGAAAGACAGAATCAAGGAAGATGCTGCAGATTTTGACTTTCCAAGTTTAAATACTCCATGAAAAAAATCCCTCAGCAGCCGCCTAAATCAATTCGCATCTCACTTCTTCAAAACAATCAAACAAATTTAATAAGTGCGCATTTGTCACCAAACATAAGGAGGACCAAACTGGTTCCTCAAAGCAAGGATTTTAACAGGTATCAAACCCCAGTGGGTGATGTGCTAACAAAGCAAACATTCCAAAAAACTAGAAAATAAAAAGATGACTAGGATAATATATGGATCAAGGCAACTGTTAAGGTTTTTGCTTTTTAAAGCGATGGGGACAGCACGGAGGACAATCTGGCTATTTCCAATGCAGGGTGTGCACAGTCCACTTTTCAGACGCAACAACATGCTCACAGGGCGGTACAAGATAGAAAGGGAAATAGAAAAAGGAAAAGAGGAACAGCGAAAATTAGAAACACATGAGAACAAAAATAACTGACAGCAATTACAAGAATTTAGGTGAGTTTGGTGAGGACAGGGACGAGGGGACGGTGAGACCCACCCTCACCTATTGTTCCAGGGAAGGCAGGGGCCTGAGGCGAGCGGCGCTGCCTGGGGACCCCAACGTGGTCAGCGCCCCAAACCTAAACTTCACCTAGATGCGTGTAGACAGCTTTTGAGCTACAAAATGTGGTCGCATTTCAAGCTGGACAATTTTACTCACTCCCACCAAGAGTAACAGGAGAGAATTAGGCTCTGTTCCTGCACGAAAGCATTGTTTAAAAAAAGTAACGACTGAGGAATAGTAAAAGCAACAATGGAGTAAAAGTGACTGGAGGAGAGCGTACTTGACCCGAGCTCACTGGCCGCGTTATCTCACTGACGTTCAGATGCTGGCTGAGCCCTTACGGTACCAAAACAGACAGACCCACCAGGAGGGAGGTTTAATGCGCTGCTGTATTTTGATGCCGAGAGCCATGCCTGGTAAACGAGGTTCTGGGTAAACAATGGTGACAGTGTCAACCACTATGGGCTAAGCACACAACCAGCTACTCCGCCAAATCCCAAGGACACACTTCAAAAAGCAAAAACAAGCTGGCATTCTCTGGTGGGTCTGCAGACTCAGAGCCAAGCAGTTGCTGAGCAAACATATCACAAGTGATTCCTGTGACAAAAGAGGAGGCACTGGCCAGGGGGCTGGGGCAGGGCTCCAGGCTTCCACTGCTCACCCACCATTCTGTCCAGGGGGATAATGTGGTCCCTGCTTACGTTGCACCGATGCACCTACATTCACTGACGCCTGGGGACTGAGCAGGAGGTGACAGGTGACGGGAATGGAGCCAGCCTGGGAGTGGCACGGTGCTGGCATCTGTGCCCTCGGCTTTGCCCAGACCACTACATCTGCCAGCTCATCTACAAGAAGCAGAAGGGGAGAAAGCCATGTAGATCACAGGGCCCTGCGAGGACAAGTACAGGTCATGGCCACGATATGCCTCGCCCCTTCCTTAAGCCATAGAGGTATGTCCGGGGAGGAAGTGAAAATTCATCCAGAGCCCGCCAGGCACCACAAGCAGGTGGGACTCGGGTCCCCTGTGCCTGTCACTCACAGGACTGGTCTGGACTATCTTTTTATCAATTCTCTGGCATCTTCTCCTCCAACTTACCAACAACCAGAAAGTAGAATCTGATTTTAGACTCACAGAGAATCGCAGAACACCTCCTCCACTTCGGGCCCGGCAGCACGTGCCAGGTCCTCCGACCGTCACCTGTGGGACCGCCATAAGCCCTCTCCAGAGTCAAGGCCCGAGGCCGTAGGCCGGGGGGACACAGATTCCCACAATCTCCCCAGCAAATGGGGACCACCTCTCGGCAAAGGCATCTCACCCTCTTCTTCTCGAGGGATATCTCAATAGATACACAGGGAAACAGAGCAGAAGGTGGGGGGGTAGGCAGCCCAGAAGAACTCGTCTGCACTTCCAAGACAAAGTGGGTCCGTTGACCTAATCACAGGGACAAAGTGAGGACGAAACTTTCCCTGCTGTGCCCCATACTCCGTGACATGCCTTTCCCTGCGTAAGGAGTTCATTTGGAAGCCCCTGGCAGTGTTTCCGTTGTCCTCAATTGGCATGGTGGTTGTCAGGCAGGGAGAGAGGGCCTGAGCCGTGCAGGTGCTGGACCTGGGAAGCAGGAGACACTGGCTCCACCCCCAGCTCAACCAGCGCCTCATTCTGCATCTCAGGATTCAGCATGACATCTATAAGCACAGGGATGAGACTGTCCCAGGAGAGGCTGTCCAACAGGAATGAAATGTGAGCCATGTAAAGAAAGTTTCCCAGTTGCCACATTTAAAGAGGTAACCCCCCCAAAAAAACCCCTAGAAACTGATTTTAAGAACATATCTTACTTATTCTACTGTATGTAAAATACTATCATTTTGACATGTAATCAATAAAGAAAGTAACAAGATAGTTTACATTCTATTTACTAGACAAGTCTCAGCGTCTGATGTGCATTTGACCTAGAGCACATCTCAGCTCCGAGCAGCCTCCTCCCCAGCTCTCCTAGCATCAGTGGCTTTGGCTAATCTATTGGACAGCAACTCCAGGGGTCACACCAGGGTAATTGGCTGAAAAGCGGGAGTAAGTGTCCATAATAACCCTAAAAGAATCTCTCCGAAACAAAGGCGGATTCACTTTTAAACGTCTGAAAACCGGCGGGTTGCTCCTCCCTCACGCCTTGGCTACAAGACAGCCCTCCTCCTTGCTGATCCCTTTCTGGATGTAGGGAAGCAACCCTTCACATAGCCAGGGTGGCCGGGCATCCAGGTAGACTTTCCTGTTCTCTGTGTCCAGTCCCACGAAGTCCTCATTCTCAAACAGGATGTAGAGCAGGAGGATCTTGTCCCCAGACTTGTCGGATGCAACGTCCAGCCACTTGGACTTGAGCATGATGAAGAGAGACTCAGTGAAGTCCTCGATCCTCTTCTCCACCACCCTGCAGTCCTCGTAAATTGACGGCCACGTTCATGCGCGGCTGCTCGGCCACCTCCCCATGCAGCACAAAGACAAAGAGCCGAGAGTCATAGAGCGTGGTGCCATACAGCTCCTCTGCACGTGGAGCTTCTCGAAGGTCTTGGCCAAGAGGCAGTCGGTAATGGTGACAAGGCCCACGACCTTGTGGTGTGTCTGGAAGTCGCTCCACCCATTCTCAGGCGCATAGTGGTGACTTTAGTGGATACAGAGTGCCCACTGCGAGCCGCACGGGCTGATCTGCCTCACCAAGGAGATTCGCTTATAGATGCATAACAAATTCTGCTCTGAGATGATCCCCACGAGTTGGACCACCACGGGGAGAGTCTGGTGGTCCTCAGCACACTGCACGTAGTCAGGGATGTTCATGTTGCAGGCCCTGACGAGAGGGAAGAGGAGACCGAGGTACATACTGTGCTGCGGGCTGCGGGCCTCACTGGGTTGCGGTGACCTGGTGTGTACCAGTCAGAAGGCAGGGGAAGCCCAAGCAAAGCCGGGGGTACAGTTTGTCCTCAGCGTCTGCACATGGCTACCGCAGCTCAGATCACATTACGCAGCTTTTGGTCTAGGCCTCCGCCCTCTGCAGAAAAGGGTCATTTCTTGTTTTCTGTTTCCAAGCACCTAGCCAGGCCCTGATGCAAAGTCAGTGCTCAAAACTGCTGAATAAAGGAATGAATAAAGGAACTGCTTCCACACCCCTCAGCAGGATATAATGCAAAGAAACACAGTAGGATCAAAAGTCCTGGATTTCAACTCCAATTTATTTGAACTCCTAAGCTGCAGAATACTTGATAAGAAAACTTGCTTTGGGGAGGAGGGTACAGTTCAGTGGTAGAGCAAATGCTTAGCATGTATGAGGTCCTGGGTTGAATCCTCAGTACCTCATTTAAAAAAAAAATGAAACAAATAAATAAACCTATTTACCCCCCTCAAAAAATATTTTTTGAATTCCAAATTCAAGAAAAAAAAAAAAACACCTTGCAATTGACACAACATTGTAAACATGAGTATACTTCAATTAAAAAAAAAATCCTTGCCTTACAAGAATATATCTGGATTATGGAAGTTTACAAGTGTAAAATGCCTAGGGTACCACCTGCATAAGAAGAAGGAACTGTACAAATTTACTATCCCTCATTTATGAGCTATATTTCCTTTGGGCGGTTTATAACATCTCAGAGCTAATTTTCTCAGATTAAAAAAAAAGAAGGAAACATTACCGGATTCTCCATACTGCTGAAGAATCAGATAAACCTATGATAGCATCTGACCCACAGAGTTTACTCAATAAATGCTTGTTGAATGAATGAACAAGCAAAGTGAATGCTGCTCCCTGCCACAGAGCATCATGATGGTACTGCCTGGAAATCCCAAGCCCACGTTTCACCCGACTCTACACTAACCATGTGTGACCTGGGCAGGCCTGTGTGCTCCTCTTAACCCCAGTTTAATCATGAATAGAAATGAGGGCAATAACACAAACCTCAAAGGGTTAGTGAGTCATTACTGAATTGTATCCCAACTTTGCAAGATGGAACCTTTAAAGAAACTTGGGCAAAAAGTCCGTAGGCCCTCTCCATATTATCTCTTACAACTACATGGGAATCTACATTATATCTCAAAATAAAAAGTCTAATTTATTAAAGAGGCTATTGAGGTTAAATGAGCTCACTGTCTCAAATAAGGAACACACAGTACAAATAGGTCAATGCCCAGCCCATGAGATACACTCAGTAAACATTCCCACTGAGCCCACTGGTCCCTCAAACTTCAGAGCACGATGATGTGTCCTCATGGCCAGAGGCCCCTGCACCTGAAACTAACAAAGCTAATGGTCCCCACTTTCAAGAGCCCCTGCCACCACCGTAGGTCTAATTTTGTACTTGTAATTTTTTTCTATTTATTAAATAGAAAAACGTAATTGCATAGCCTTCAGGTCACCAAAAGCAGACTACAGAGATCATGATGGCAGCCCTTCTTCATGAAACAATAAAATGAAAAGCCATTTCCACAAGATCTCTGTGTAAATCTACTAGGGAACTTCATCCTGGACTGAGAGGAAGAGGACTGGGGAGGAGGGGGCAATCTGCTGCACACAGACCCATGGGCCACCTGTCCCACGATGGACTTTAGACCCAACACTCACCCTCAAGGAACTTCAAAATAGACACAGACAGAGTGCTGTGGACAAGATTTTTTTTTTTTAAAAAATCCCTGATTCTCTCGCAGGTTTTGTTTCTACCGAGAAACAAATGTCTTATGTGTATAATGTTTCACAAAAGACTTAAACTATTATCACCCCAACTTGACGCATTAAGAAACTGAGGGAGAGAGGTTTATCACATTGTGCAAGATTAGAGAGAGGCAAAAAAAAAAAAAAAGATTAGACTGAGGCCACGTCAGACACTGTATTTAAACCCAAGCCCCTGTTCCAGTGCTCACACTAGAAAGTGGGATACACTGCCCCTTTCCTGCCCTCTCCCTGCAATAAATGTCTGAAGAGTCTTTTCTGTGCCACCTGGAATCACAATCACTTCAATTTTCCACAAAGAGCTATGTCATTCCTTGGAGGATGTGTCAAAATCTGTATGTTGAATGGGAGGAGAGATTTGTATATTCGGTTTCTCAAAGGAAACATGGCTTAAAAGAAACTGAAAAGCACTTTTCTAGTCTAAGTCTTCATTGTGCAGAGAAGGAAACGGAGGCTCAGAAGAGATGAGGAAAGGGTCTTATTAACAAATATTGCCTCAGCGCAGCACCAAGCCAGCCTTGGGCACTTCTGGGGGAGGATCTGGAAGGCCCAGGAGAATGAGTCTTAGAAAACGGAAAGAGAAGAAGCATACGAGGCCCCGTCTCTACACCACCATACCATGAAGTTCCACCAAATTACCCAGTATGGGTGCAGCCAACATTAAGGTGGGCTAAACAGGTTATGGAAACCTGGAACTCTCAACCATAGTGGAAATTCCAACGTTTACTATGTTTTTTTTCCCAGTTCAAGCATCAGCTCAGTGGGCACTCTGTACCAGGCACTACATGAGGCCTGGAGTTCTCCCAAATACACAACTCTTATATCACGTGTGCAAACCACACACAGGCCCACCAGAAGGAAAATGCCCACAGATAAGGTGGAATTACTGAAACTGAAAGCAGCCAACCAGCATATATTACTAGCAAATACGGTGCTGCTAGAAATAGACTCATGGACATAGAAAGCAAACTGTGGTTAGCAGGCAGGAAAAGGGGGATTAACAGATACACATTAATAAATATAAAATAAATGACAAGGACCTACTATATAGCACAGGGAACTATATTCAATTTCTTGTAATGAGTTGTACTAAAAACAATCTAAAACATATGTAGATACATATGCATATGTTTATAACTGAATCTCTGCTGTACATCTGAAACTAACATTCTAAATTGACTACACTTCAATAAAAAGTAATTTTAAAAAATAAGTAAAAATAAAAGCAACGCCATTTAGAAAAAATAAAAGAATTCTCTGATCCCCTTAGCTGTAGGTGCTAGAGAAATCTGGTTACAAACACCAAGTCCACTGGGTCACTCCAGCACTGGCTGTCACTCTTTCTGACCATCAGAGAGTCACTTGGCTTCAGTGAGTTTATTTTCTCTTCTGTGAAAGGCTTCAGTTGCAACTAACGATGTATAGAATCTCATCATTCACAAACCCAACAATTAATGAGGACTTCCCATGGGCCAGGCTCTGGAAATATGAAAATATAGGGTCCGAGATATATTCATGGGTAGAAGAAATTTATGCCATAAAGACATTAATTCTTCTTGCTTTGATAGACAGATTCAATACAATTCTGTTTAGATTTCCTACCAGAGTTTTTATGGGTAACAAGATAATTTATGGTCAGGAACAACCAAGAAACTTCTTTAGAACCAGCACTGGGAAGGGGTGGATAGGTCATTCATTTCCACTGGTCTTTCTGAAGTGATGAAAACGTTCTGGAATATTAATGGTTGCACCACTGTGAATATGCTAAAGCTGCTGAATTGTAGCATTTAAGTGGGTGGACTTCATGGTGTGTGAACAATATCACAATAAAGATGTTAAATGAAAAAATATTTCTTGACAATTATTTTTCCCTCTATACTACTAGTCTGCCCCACAATTTAAGAAGAACAAAAAAACCAAAACAAACCAAATTTTGCCAGGAGCTCTTTAGGACTGCAAAGTCCCTGAGTCTCCAACTCCTCTGGTGGTGCTGTTCCTGTTAACACACCCTAGCTGGGCTGGGCTAGTTAGGGACTGTAACTATCTTTTTAAGAAAGACGGCCACACGTTTCACCCTGGGAGAGGGAAGGACGGAGGATGTCACAGCCTCATGCCTTCAGCTCATTTTTAACTGAACCAAGCCTTGCTTTCAACACTGTAATCCCTCTCACTATAAAAACAGTGACATCATCAAGCACCGCCATCAAAACACGTGAAAGTGTTCAAGGTACTTACCTGGGGCAGAAACACTGAGGGAGGAGACGGAAGCTCGCTCAGCACTGACGCTCCCTTTTCCCGACTCCAACAGGAGAAGCTGGGGTTCACAGCCGGAGGCTCTCAGCCCGGGGAGCAGCGCCCACACCACTGAGCTGGTCCCCAGGTAGCGGGAAAGGGAGAGGAGGGCAGCCCCGGGGTCGCGGGTCAGGGAAAGCGGGGGGGGGGGACGCGGGCTGTAGCCCCGCTCGGAGGCCAGCCCCAGCCCCAGCCCCAGCCGCCCGCCCCCGTCCGGGTCCGCAGACCCCGCCCGCCCGGGACACAGCCCGCCCAGGGGCGGGGACGGGCCGGCGGCCGAGGAGAGGCAGCCCGGGAGGAGAGAACTCGCGGGCGGGAGAGGGGAAGGGGACGCCAGCCGCGGACTGAGGGGAGCCCGGCTGGGGCGAGACGCGGCAAGTGCACACTTGGCCCTGGACAGCTGTGGCCGGGGCGCCGGGGCAGGAGCCAAAGTCCTACCGGGCGAAAGAGCTGAGAAGCCTTTGGGGCCGATCCCCGGCTCGGAGTTGCAGCTTCCAACCCTCGGTCCAGCTGGCACAGACTGCGCATGCGCAGGAGGGCCAGCTATCCTCTCTGTGTTCTGCAAGAGAAGTTGGGGAAGGGAGGGACGGAGAAGATGGGAGGAGGAGGGGAGAAGGGGAAAAGTGGAGGGAGAGACATGGACAGGAGGAGCAGAGAGAAGGCAGGGATCTGGAGTGTGGAGGAGAGTAGCAGAGATGGAGAGAAATAGTTTTAACTCTGGGGGCATCCTGAAGGAGGCAGCAGTCCTGCCTCTGCACACTTCTCTAACCCTTCAAGGCCCGCAGCTCATATTTTAACTCCCTGGCACAGCCCTCCACCCAAGGGCTCTGCAGGACCCCTACGGGGATCACACCCGTTGCCCCCAAGCGGAGCTGGGTTTCCTTTTGCTCTGGGAACCAAGCACCCGCAGGTGTTGTCGCTCAGAACTACCTTGGAAAGAGTACATATTCCCCTTTTACACGCTGGGACACAGGCAGGCAATATATCTGCCTTACCTCCACTGTCCCAGGTGTTGTGCTGGCGGGGAGCGGGAGGTACAAGGTCAGATCCCAAAAGGAGCATACTGCCTGAGTTTTGGTGCATAGTCCCCATCCTTCCTGGGTAAACCACTCCCCACACTCGGGGAACCATCAAGGGCACACAGTATGTCCCTGGGTGTGGGATAGCTGCCCTCAATTCCAGTGCCCATCTTGCTAGGAAGATAGGAGTGTTACTGAGTCCAAATTCATTCTCCTTAATGCAGGACAGGCCAGTAAGTTGGGAGACCAGGTGTTGGGGCATGAAATAGCAACTTTCTGTAGACCTAGATGGCAAACTAATGTCCTGGAAAACCATCTCCCCAAGTCAGAATTCAGGCTCCTTTCCTACGAGCTTGGTTTTTGCAATCTTCTTGATGTAGTAATTCTTTGTTGTTAGAATCCTTTGTTCTTGCAGCTATCTACCTGGGTCAGATCCCTGTAAACCTCCAACAAAACAAACGTTATTTTCTATTAGGTAACTTGTTATCTTTATATGAATGGAAAAGTGTTAAATATCCTTAAAGGTCAGAGCATTCAAAATAGGCTCTCCTGTATATTTTAGGCTCTAGGCAACATTGTTTTACAAGCAAGATGAAGCCTAGGAGACAGAGCACAGGGTTTAGTCAAAGGAACAGATCTAATATGGAGTCAGATTTGTTCTTTTCTATTACCAGGGCAGAAGACACATGAGGATTTAAATCCCTTTAAGTTAAAAATAAGTAATATTTTAAAGGAATTTACATACATAGGTCGGAATGTGCATAGCATATCTGGAAAACACACAAAGGTTTGTAAACAGTGGCATCTCCAGGGAGGGCTGAAAGAAGAGAGGATGAGGGAAAACTTCTTTCACTTGTGTATTTTTGTGCTCTGTTTGAAATTTTTTAACCACATGCATGTATTTCTTTTTCAGTTAAAAAAAATGTGTAATGGAGCAAAGGAGTAGCAAGCTCAGCAAATAAAGCAGCCATGGAATCACTGAGCCATCACTTTTGATTTCAGCCAGGAAGCATTTATTGACTCTCTCCTATGTGCCCAGTGCTGTTTTAAGACTTCTTTTATTTTTTTTCATAAAATAATAAAGTGCTATTCCTCACCCCTGCCCATGGCTGGTGGAAAACCAACTGAGTTTTTATTGAGTTGTTTTCCAAGAAGTAGAGATCAGTTATAAACAGAACACATCTTCAGGGCAAAACAGGCGGAGTGGTTTTCCAGCAGGCCAGATAGCTATGAAGGGTTTTCAACAGAGGCACACAGAGGCTGAGAGAGAAAGCCTCCAGGACCCTACAAAAAGCTGCCCAAACTGCCTTCTCCATGGCACTACTGAAATAGGAAAGAAAAAATCTGACTCCATATTAGATCTGTTCCTTTGACTTTAACCCTGTGCCCTGTTTCCTAGGCTTAGTCTTGTTGGTTCTGCACCTTTTGTAAAACAATGTTGCCTAGAGCCTGAAATATACAGGAGACCCTATTCTCAAGGCTCTGACTTTGAAGGATATTAACACTTTTCTATTCACATAAAGATAACAAGTTACAGAATAGAAAACAACATTTGTTTGTTGGAGGTTTACACGGATGTGACCCAGGTGAAGAGCTGCAAGAACAAAGGATTCTAACAACAAAGAATTCATACACCAAGTTTGCAACAACCAAGCATTCCCACTTCCCATTTTTAATATAAGAAGAGCCTGAAATCTGACTTGGGGTGATGGTTCCCCAGGACATTATTCTACCATTTCTCAGCTGGCTTTCCAAATTAAAGTCGCTATTTCTTGCCCCCAAAACCAGGTCTCCTGATTTATTGGCCTGTAATGCACGAGCAGAACAAGCCTGGACTCGGAAACACACACATTGAAAGTACCCATTTGGTATATTAAATGACCTGCTTCTACTCATCTTCCTGACGTTTTATTCTCTTGACCACTCCTGCTATGTTTATGAAAAACCTGTCATGTGGACACATTTCCACCTCTAGCCACTACCCTTCCAGGTAAGAACTGATGCCAAGAAGGCAATGGAAGTTGCTAGAAGGTATTACCTGGACAAAATAGAGCAGAAGTGGGTTCTGGCTGATGTTCAGGAGCAGGCTGGAACACCTGACAAGATGTTATAAGTACGGATAGACAGCTGGGCACCAAAGGAGAAGCTTCTAAACTTCCATGAGGGACTTGTTGGATAGGAAGGAAAAGTCCCAGACTATAGCTCGGATCCCACCACGAGCTTCCTGGGCGAGTCTGGGCAAGTAATTTAAAATCTCTAGGCCCGTGCTGTCCAACATGGGAGCTACCAGCAACATGCAGGATTATGAAGTTATTCTGTAGCCAGACAGAATTATAAAAAGACATTTTATTGCAAAGGCCCAGCAGGTATAATATTTAAAAACGTTATTGGTTATCTTGACCTAACGAGATATTTTTGTATGTGTAGGTTTCTGTGGTTTGTAAGGCCTGTGACTAATGATTCCGTTACAGTGAAGTATTTTGAAATTATAAGTTACTGGACACAGTACCCTCATATCACAGTTGAAAAAAACTGATCCACATAAGCAAGGTGATCTGACTTATTAGTTATGAGCAGGGGCTCTGGGGCCAGCCTGCCTGAGTATAAATTCTCACTCTGCCTCCAGGGGGTTCTGTGTGAATCTTGGACAAATTATTGTTGTTTTTGTTGTCGTTGTTATTATTTGTGCCTCTTTTTCCTTACCTTTTAAGTAGCGAGGAATATGTAGACTCTATCTCCTACTGTGTTGGCAGGATTAAATGAGTAAACGTCTGTGCTGCCCACTTCCCTGGGTTTCAGCATTCTCCAGGCAATCAGTGCCAAACTCAGAGGCATTCTCCACTGTCTTCGTCAGTCTGGGGTGCTGTAACAAATTACCGTGGGTCGGGTGGCTTAAACAACCAGCATATTCCTTATGGTTTGGAGGCTGAGACTTTCAAGGTCAATGTATCCTTGAGAGGATTGCCAGCTCGAAGATGGCTGTCTTCCCAATATCTTCATATCCCAGAGAGCAGAGAGAAGCAAGCACTCTGGGGGCTTGTATAAGAACACTAATCCCATTCATGAGGGCTCTACTCTCATGACCTCATTTTATCCTACTAATCACGTCCCAAAGGCCCCACCTCCCAATACCATCACCCTGGGAGATGGGGTTTCGACATATGGATTTTGAGGGGATGCAAACATTCAGTCCACACATCGGCTAAGTCTCCCCAACATGCAGTCATCAAACCTGTAGCTAATTTCAAAGTAATATTTATGTCTCTCTGCCCATTTCCATTCCTACATCCACTATCACTGAAGCCCTGTTACATTTTATTCCTTATTTTTCTGGTAGAGATTTAATTGATTCCTCTAACTCCAATGCTCCCCTCGCTCCAGTCTGCTTAATAGCCCTGCCAGGTAGGTCTTCCTTAAAACACCTTCCACTTCACCTGGTTGTTTTTTAGTTGTAAATGTCAGAATCCTCTCCACACCCCATCCTATACCTTTAATCCGTTACACTACGGCTCACTATGTTATTTTCCTCTTACCAATGTAAGAAATTTCCATAAGCTTAAGAGCTTAAACCAGCACAGATTTATCAGCTTATGGCTGTGGAGGTCAGAGATCCAACACAGTTCTCATTGGGCTAAATTCAAGGTAGCAGCAGGGTTCCTTCCTTCTAGAGGGTCTAGAAGAGAATGTTTCCTTGTTGTTGTTGTTTTTTTCCAGTTTCCAGAGGTCACCCACCTTCCTTAGCTTGTGCCCCACGACTTCCTCCATTTTCATGGTCAGCAGCCTTTCTGAACATTGCTCTATGGCTACACCTCCCTCTGATTTTAAACTCAGCTGGGAAATGTCCTCCATTTCAAGGACCCCTGTGATTACATTCAGCCCACCTGGACAATCCAGGCTACTCGCCCTATTGTCTCATCTCAGGATCCCCTTGTCCCATCCCATTCAGGCATTATGAATGTGGCTGTGACACTCACCTTGTGTAACATTTCCTCTCATGGGCATTTTATGGTTCAAGGCACATATGAATGACTTTTTGTTTTTCTTCCTTAGCCTTTCTACATTCAGTATGTCTGGTGAGATTATATGAATCCTTTTTATTTGTCCCCCTGCACTAATCTTTAATAATGTATCATGGGTTTAAAATGCTAACTGATAGACAATTTAGAAGACAGAAATCCTCTAAGATTTTTGTCCTAAAATATCTGTCATGCATTTTGCCATGTACAGTAACATGTCACAGGTGGCTACCCTGTGGCCGGGGAGGGACATGATTCTGCCATAACACTCCCCTCATTCTCACCAATGTGCTGATCACCTAACCAAGGACCTATGCTCCCCGCTTCGCTCACTTCCTCCTCCTTTCCATTGACTACCCTGTTCCCATCGCTTCCTTCATTCAGCACATCAGGATTTCATGACCACATTCTTCTCTAAATGGAATGGGTATCTTGAATCTAATGTCTGACAACTGTTCTTACTGTATATGCACACACTGACCTGCACATAACCCCGTCCAGCTCTTTATTTTCCTAGAATCTCCCAGAGGAATCAGTTCCATGATGATGGTGATGATGATGATGATACTGACAATGATGACAGGGACCTCTCAAGGATTCTGATAAAGAGGGAATTAATAAAGGGAGGGAATCATTGCAAAATTGCCCCAGAGACAGGCTTAAAAGTAAATAACTGCTGTAGTGTTTAATGAAATTGACTAATATTTAACTATTTTTAAAACTTTATATCACTGAATTTAAAATTTTAACGGGAATTCTCATTCACCAGTAACCAAGATTCAACTCTAGGACCAAAGTCTAAGGATTTCAATCTTCTAACAAATTGTCCACTAGCCTTTTAAACACGTGATCCTTTTAAAAAGCTTAGTGCTGGGCTGAAAATAAGCAGGATTCATATAATCTCACCAGACACAGTGAATGTGGAAAGACTAAGGAAGAAAAACAAAAAGCCATTCATAACGTCTTGAACTTCACGTTGCTCACAGGAGAAAATGTTAGCCAAGGTGAGCGTCACATCAACATGACGCCTGAGTGGGATGGGGAAGCTGATCTTCCTCATCAGACATTTATCCTGATTTGTTAGATGCCAACACAGTTTCCTCATTGGATTTGCTTCTAACAAGTATGGAAGAATTTACGTTCTACCAAAAGCAGTCTAAACATTTTCCCCTGCTGTCAGGTCTCTGGACTGAATGTCCCCACAAGAAGGACATGAATATGTTTCATAGGGAATTCTTCCTGAGAAACAACAGGATTTTCGAGGGAAGAACTGCAGGCCCCCCATGGAGGGCTGGAGGAGTGCTAGAGGGGGCACTGGAAAAACAGCAGGAGTGAGTTCAGATACTACCGCTCAGGTTGCCAAAGACAGCATTGCTATCTCTGAGGATATGACATTCTCCCAAAAGTTCCATGAGTGAAGGTACCTGTGAACACTAAGCAGGTTGTTAAGAAACAGCAGCACATAATTTGCGTCACAGCTCAATTACAGTATGTTTAGATATTTGGAAAATAATTAGCCCATTTTCCTTTGAAACTGCAGCAGTAGCAATAGAAATAAAAAAGGCTGAGCCGTCTTGGAGACAACAATCAATAAACAATTCTAAATCGGCAGGATTCCTTGACGATATGCAAGCAATGAGCTAGATGTGTGCTGCAGATACCTCTTACTGCAGGGCTCACTCCTGCAAAGCATAGAACTAGTTTTCTCAGCAGACAGAGGGAACCAAGTCAAGATTCCAAATCTTGAGAGATTTACTATATGGCAGGAAAGATCACACAAGTACATCCAGCCAAATATGAATAAATGTAATCAAATATTATCAAATGTGATTGGAGCACAGATGAAACAGAAATTCCTTTCACCTGGGATCTAGAGAGACTTCTTCAGAAAATGTGGCTTTGGAGATGGCCAAAGACATGGGTGGAAATTTGGCAGAACAGGATGTAAGGAATTTTAAAACTGATTCTAAAATTCATATAAAAATTCAAAGGATCCCAAATATCCAAAACAATTTTGAACAAGAAAAACAAAGTTGGAAGACTTGCACTATCTGATTTTCAGCCTTTTTTTTTTTTTTTTTAAACTACAGTAATCAGAAAGTATGGTGTTGGTGTAAAACAGGAAAATAGAATAATGGAGCAGAATAGAATGTTCAGAACTAAACCAACACTTATATAGACAATTGATTCTCAAAAAGGATGCAGTGGAGAAAGGATCTTTTCAACAAGTAGTGCTGGAAGAATTAGATAGTGATATGCAAAAAAAAAAAAAAATGAACTTTGATCCACACCTCACAAAATATACAAAAATTAAGTCACAATGGATCATAGATCTTAATAGGAAATCTAAAACTATAAAACAGCTAGGAGAAAAAGCATAGGCTTAAGCTTTATGACCTTGGGTTTGGCAAATATTTCTTTGCTATGACACCAAAAGTATAATCTATTTTAAAAAGAAACTGATAGAGTGAACTTTATCAAAATGAAGACTCTTCAAAGCTGTTCTAAACACTGCTAAGCAAATGAAAAGACAAGCCTTAGACAGAAGCTATTTGCAGATCATATATCTGATAAAGGTCTCTCTTTGTATCTGATCCAGAATAAAGAGGTCTCAAAACTCAATAATAATGCAAACACCTGAATGAATGAATGAGGCCAGAAAACACACTTCAGTAAAGATATCCAGATGGATAATAAGCATATGAAAAGATGCTGATTAAAGATGCCATTAGTCATTAGAGAAATGCTTTCAAAAACCACAGTGAGATACTAGTACACATACATACAAGAATGAATACGATTAGAAAGACCGACCTTACCAAGTGCTGGTAAGGAAGTAGAGCAACCAGAGCTGATACACACCACAAGGAATTTACAATAGTACAACCATTTTGGAAAAGTCTTTAACAGTTTCTTTAAAAAAGGTAAATACCTATCTACCATATAACCCAGATATTCCTCATGTGGTGCTTTAGAAAAGAAAAGCATATGTCCATATAAAGACTTGTAACCAAATATTCACTGCAATTTTATTTATAATAGCTCAAGTTGTAAATAACCCATGCATCCATCAAGAAGTAAATGGAGAAACAAATGATGGTCTATCCAAACACTGCTCACAACAAACTCTTCAGTAAAAACTCAGCACTAAACAATACTCTGCTATAAGAAAAATAAGCTATTAATACAGCAACACAGATGACTCTCAAAATAATTACACTGAATGAAAGAAGTCAGACAACATAGAGTAGATACTGCATTAATCCATTCATACAAGGATCTTGAAAATGCAGACCAATATGTTGTGATGGAAAGCAGATCAATGGTTTCCAGGGGAAGAGATGGGGAGGGAGGGAGGGACAACAAATGGCAGGAGAGAAGCTTTGTGGGTGATGGGTATGTTCACTCTCTTGAATGTGGTCATGGTTTCTTGGGGATATACTTATGTCAAAACGTATTAGCTGTACACTTTATACGTGTGAAAATTACTTTGCCAAGTATACCTCAAAGCTGTTTTAAGAAAAAAGGCACTTCAGTCCTGATCCACCTCAGCGCCTGATTGGAGCGACATGATCAGTCCCTCACCCTGTTTGCCTAACAGGAAGGTAGAAAACCTCTCACGGAAAATAACATATGGATTTTTCATTTGCAATGTCTGCCATGTAATAAAGAATTTCAAGACATGCAACATGTCAAGACTATATAACGGATAATATGAGAATAAGAAACATTAGACAAAGGATGCAAACCCCCAGGTGATGTAGGCATCAGAGTTACCAATAAAGGCTATAAAATACTTTTAATATATTCAAGAAAATAAGGAAATTATGGGAGAATAGACAACAGGGTAAAGACTTTCACCAGAGAAATATACTGGAATGTATTTTTAAGAGAAATCAAACAGATAATCTAGAACTGAAGCCTTCAGCTCTGGAAACAGGTAAACAGAGCTAATTAGGATCCATTTTAAGTAAAACTTTCAGTAATGCCGGGTAAAATACAACAACAAATGTAACACAGAGCTAACTATGGAAAGAGAAGTTCCCAGGTGTCAATACAAAGAGGACACTTAAAGCCCAGAGTGGTAATCTTGTGAGCTGATGCCACCACACCCTGGAGGGAAGGGGTTTTAATCTGCACATAAATAGAGATACAATGTCCATTTAGGAAAAAGGGTCCATACCAGATGTCGAAGACTCTTCCTTTATATCTATATAGTCAGAGACAGAGATGTAAAGTGGCAGCAGAGGTCACAGTGACACAGGGCCCTGGGCCAAGGAGTGTGAACACCTCTGCAAGCTGGGAAAGGTAGGAAGACGAATCCCTCCCTAGAGCCTCGGTGTGGAACGTAGCCTTGGCCACACGTTGGTTTAAGCCCACTGACAATGACTTTGCACTTCTGCACAAAAGAACAGTGAGATGATGAATGTGTATTGCTTTAAGCCACTGAGTCTGTGGTCCTTTGTTAGAACAGCAAAAGGAAAGAAACTCAGGAACCAACATGAACATGAACCCCAAGCTGCCTGCTGTGCTGGCAAGAAGTTCTTTGTCTCTGAACCTGGGGGAGTCTCCTGTCTTCTGGCAGCATCCACAAACTACCTCATGCTAACTTGAGAGCTTGCAGAGGGTTCAATCTTAACCCTGCACAGTTCTTGATATTTAGTTAATAAAAATGATGGTGTCATCATGGGTATTTTTCCATCTTTTAAATACCCTTCAGTCTTCTAATAAAGCTACCTCTAATTGAGAGACAGTGTAAATAGTTTTCAAACTTCATAATAAATAACTGTGGTTTTATTTGGTTACTTAAATTATGAGTAATAATATTCACATTAGTAAAAGTTATTAAAATCAACATTGTTTAATGAAAATATCATTTCTTTTTGCATGAACATGTATTAACTACAATAAATGTTCCATGCTTTGTTCTACGATTTACTGTTAGAGCCTTAAAGAATAATATTTTCCTCAAAAGATATTATGGCAAAGGGATTTCTTTTGGTGGAACAGTTCCTACATCAAATCTGGTGCATGGCTCAGGCCACTGGGAACCTAGAGATGATAGATATTAGGAGGCATTATAAACACAAAATGATTTTTAAAGGAATTAAACAACTGGATGTGTGAAAACAAAGAATCTGAGAATATTCTAGTGAAATAAATGTATTTTTCAGCTTAAGCAAGACACTGGGTGAATAAATCTAAAATGAAAAAACCACCCAGAGATCAGCAGTGAGTCATGCATGCAGTGTGACTGATCAAAACCAAGTTGTTTCCAAACCAGTGTGCAGGCTTGATGCCTTCATGAATCAAGTCTGTGTGGCACCAGGCCATCTCGAATACATGTTGATGAGGTATTTATAAGCCCTTCACCATCCCAGCACAAAGCCCACACATGAGCCACAAGACCATCACCTACACATCTGCAAAAGACACAGCATGGTGAATAGCACTTTTCTTGTTCAGTAGCCGGTGGCAGGGCACTGTGAGCAGACAGAGATACAGGGACACAGAGACACAGAGGCACTTCCCCTCACTCAGCTGATAACCTTCCGTGCATTCCTGGGGACAGGATTGTCATAAAATGCACCATGGATTGATCCTCCTCCTAGGAAAGGAACGGTAGGTCTGTCCTCAGGTTGGAGCAAGGGTGGCCGGAGGATCTCAGAAGAGCTGTTTCAGCACAACCAATAGAAATGTCTGCCACCGTGACCAGGAGAGACAGGTCTCCTGCCATCCCGGTAGGCACTTGGGCTCCTGACAAAAGCTGGGCTCAGTAAAGGCTTGAGTAGAAGGCACAGACCTGAGGGATGCCCCAGCAAGAGACAGGAGGTAGGGCCTGGTTTATGCTGCTCTGGGTGTATCCCAGCCTCATCCGAATACGAAATCAGAAATTTGCAAAACAGCAGAGCTGGGATGGATCATCTACTCCAGACTCCTCACCTTACAGTTTAAAGGGTGGCAGCCCTGGGAGGCAAAGCAACGTGCTAAAGGCAGAGCGTGGAAGTGGCAGCGCCAGATGAAAAGCACCATGGCAACCCCGTTCAAGGCCGCTGACACTGAGGACGGGGCCAAGGTTTCCAACGAGGAGAATGAGACAGTGTAAATACTTTGTTCCCCCCAAAACCCCAAATGTTTACTAAGGCACAAAAACTCACCTTAACTAGCTCTCTTCTGAGGGGGCTCTCTTCTGTCTCCGTCTTTCTGTCTGTCTCCATTTCTCTCTCTCAGACACAAACACATACAATTTTGTGAAAGGGGACTTCCTGCCATACAAAGACAGACTTCACATCTTCAGAGAAACACTTGACAAAGCACATTTCCAATTCAAGTCTTTGTGTGAGGTCTGGGCAACTGGCTTATTTTCTAGAACAATCGGTGGTTCCAAAATCAGGAGATCATCTTCCCCAAAGGAAGAGTTCTGGTCCGTGTTGATGAAGCTGGGGGTGTCACATTTCATGAGCCCGTTAGGCTCCTTCTCTGGCCACCTGCTGCATCTGATGGCTTCCTGGAGCCGAACATCACTGTCAAGGGCTATGGTTGGGATACCAGCTTTGGCCTTGTCCATGCGGTCCACTTCATTGACGTAGCAGTGAAAGAGGGACCTAGATTCGTCATTGTGCTGCCAGAGAACCCCTTGGGCACCAGCGGTCTTCCAAAGTCCGACACAAAGCTGTTCAGTCTGAATCTCTTCTCGGGAGACTCCGCATTGCAATAAAGAAAACCAAAATAAAAGATCGCCCACACTCTAGCTCGGTGACCTGAAGACTTATAGTTTTTGATATCTGCTGAGAGCAAATCCCTGCACAGAGCATGCTGACAAGCACTGGAAGTGAGAGACATCACTTTCGAACACATACAATTACACCCAAGGCAAAAGTCTCGTGAGGGCCCTTGGACCATCCTGAAAAAACATCGCTCCCTGAGAATCCTCAATACTGGTGCATCGCACACCAGTGTTTCTCAGTGGGACACTCAGATCATCTTCATCAGAATTAGTTAAAGTGCTTCTTAAAATGCAGAATTCCGGGGTGCACACCCTCAGAGTCTCCAGAATTAGGGACCGGCAGTCTGTATTTTCATAGCCACCAAGATCACTAAACATGCTCAGATTTAGCACCGCGGTCTACATCGGGTCACCTAAGCATCGACAATGCTGTCTCATGGGGTGGGGGAGGGTGCCATATGTGTCAGTGTGCTGTCCTACCCACGTGTCTCCCCTGATTCTCAGAACTGACAGTGCAGTCCCATTGGGCAAGAAATACCACCATTTCACAATGCATACGCAGGGCGCCTGACTGACAGATACAATCAGTGCTAGGAAAGGGGACAAAACTCAGGTTCCTCATCGCTTGTTTCACTTACTGTGGGACAAATGATCAATTCAAGGGTAATAAATCAGTGTATGAGTGAATAACATGACTCTCGTTAGTCCCACGAGTGCCTGGAAGAGCGAGCCTGGGCACACTGAGAATCATAACAGCCCATCTACTTAATTGTCATCCTCCCCAGATTTATGTAAAGGTTACTTCCACCCAGGCAGTGACCCCTGAAGGGCAAGAATCATGTCTGAACACACTCTCAAATCCAGAACAGAACCTGACAACAATTAGGCTCTGGGGTCTGTGTTTAGCGAGTGTGGAATCTCAGTGATGCCAGCTCTTAGACCCTGCCTTCCCATCCCACCCCTCACGATATGGCCCTTATGACCAGCTCTCCCGGGGCTGGGGCCACGGAACCCATTTACAGGACTGGAAGAATCTGATCATATAAACCATCCCCCAGATTATCATCAAGAGTCACCTGCATTTCAGGGATCAGTAATCCCAGAAGCTTTGCAGTTCAGGCAGGTGAGGGATTTTTATATCAGCTCTGTCTTCTACTGTGACTGCCTGGGTGACATCAGACAAGGAATTCTCAAAAGCCTGAGCTTTTCCTTTCAGGAATAATCTAAATAACAAATCTCGTTTACCACTCAACAAGTGTGATGTGAAGATCAATGATTTACACAGGAGTACAACATTCACTAGGTCATGGATTTAGAATCAGAGAAAAATCATTTGAGAAAGATTGACAGAATGTAGCTTTAATGCAAATTTAAGTATTCTTACCTTTCAGTAAATCATCTTCTTCCCCAACTTATCACTTCACCCAAGTTTAAAAGATGTTTGAGAACAGGGATGAGTGTGCCAGCAATCTGGGACCCAATAACCTAAAATGTCACCTAGGAAAAAGAGGGGAGTAACACATTTTTAAAAAGCATGGTGAGGATGGCGGGGCCATCCCCCAACTCCAGACTAAGAAGCTCTAAGCAATACATTTCCTGCCTGCCTGGGGCATCAGCTGATGTGAAAACCCACCCAGAAACCTCACTGTCCAGCAGCTCCTCCGTAACACAGGCTACACTTTCTCAGAATTAAGAATTGGGGCCAGTAACCACTTTGCTGAAGAATAAAGACAAAGAAGAAGAAGAGCGTTCTGCCCCTCCCCAGGGGAGAGCCCAGACCTTGGGCTGCATGCACTGAGCCTACCTCCCAGGAGAAGGATAAACTGGAGAAGGGCGTCCTGCGAAACTGGGACAGCAAATGTTGAGATGGGAACAAATTGACCGGCTGGCCAGGGACAGCCCCCTCCGTCGCTGCCTTGGCGGCTGCCTCCGCCCCCTCAGCACATCCTGCCCACTTCCGGTGGTTAAGCTGTCAGGGAAACAGTGCTTTGCGACCTGGGGCAACAGAGGCTGCCCCCAGGCCAAGCTGCGGGGGAAATGGGATCTAAACCACCAGCTCCCAAGCGGCAAGCTCCATACCCCCGCCAACAACCCGCCGCCCCCGCAGCCTACAGCACCCCCGGGGCAATATGTCCTGGAGAAGGGTGACCCAGGAATGAGGGGCAGCAGATGCCACCCCCACGTCAGGCCTCCAGAGAGATGGGAGCTTATCCTCCAGCCCGCCAGGGGCAGCCCCCCTCCTCTCCAACCCTTGATGTCACCGCGCCCACCTCCCAGGAGCAACCTGACCGGGTGTGGGGTTTCAGGCTAATCTTGGGCGGGAGAGGCCGTCCCCAGGCCAGGTCAGGGGAGAGGAGAAGAAGTGGCCCCATTAGGCGGGGCAGCCGGCCGTCGCAGCTGCCTCTGCCCCTCGACAGCATCGCGCCCGCCTCCCAGGAGCAAGCTGACCTGGAGACGGGCATCCGGCTTCTTGGGCAGCAGAGTACGCCCCCAGGTTTGGCCGTGGGGAAGAGGAGAGCAAATTGACCGGCTCCGCGCTGCAGGTCCTCTACGCCTGCCGTCGCCTCCCCCACACTTTAAAGGCACTTCCCAGGGCGCCCCTCCCCCAGCAGGCTAAATGGGACAGGTGTGTCTGGTGATCTGAGGCAGGAGAGGCCACTCCCACACCAGGCCATCGGGGAGACGGGAGCCAATCCACCAGCTCCCCAAGGCAGCCCCCTACCCCCACAGCAGCCACCGCTCCTGCCCCCTGACCTCACGGTGGCCGCCTCTAGGGAGCAGGCTGACCTGGAGATGGACGTCCGGCGAACTAGGGACAACAGGGACCGCCCCCAGGGCAAACCACGGGGAGAAATGGGAGCAAATGGACCGGCTCCATGGGAAAACCTGCCGCTGCTGCCACCACCCCCAACGTAACACGCCCGCCTCCTGGGGCCAGGCTGACTAGGATACACGTGTCTCTTAACCCAGGGCAAGAGACACCGCCCCCAGGACAAGCCGCGGGGAAGATGGGAGCAAATGTGCCCGCTCCCCCGCTGCAGGCCCCCGACCCCCGCCACCCGTGCACCCTGACTACCCTGCCTCCCGCCCCCAGCAGGCAAAGTGGGAAAGGGTTGTCCCAGGACCTGGCGCAGCAGAGGCCGCCTGCAGGCCACGCGGCACAGACATGGGAGCTAATCCTCAAGCTCCCCCGGGGCAGCCTCCCTATCCCCGCAGCCACCACCATCCCAGCCCCCTGACTGCACCGCACCCATCTCCCAGGAGCAAGCTCACCTGGAGTCGGACCTCAGGCAAATCTCTGGCGGCAGAGGTCGCCCCCAGGCCAGGCCGCGGGGGAGAGAAGAAATGGAGCAGCTCCCTGGAACGGACCCCAACCCCCAGCCGCCGCCGCCGCCGCCGCCTCCCAGGACCAAGCTCACCTGGAGACCGGCGTCCCGCCTCTACGGCAGCAGAAGCCGCCCCTGGCTCCGCCGCGGGGGAGAGCGGAGCGAATTGACCGGCTTCCGTGCGGCAGCCCCCCTATCCCCGTGGGCCCTGCACCTTAACCACACCGCCTCCACTCCCCACTCAGCTTGCTGAGTGGGACAGGTGTGTGCAGCGACCTGGGGCAGCAGAGGCCGCTCCCAGGCCCGGCAGCCGGGAGAAGGCAGCTATTCCATCAGTTCGCCAGGGGCAGCCCCGCTCCGCCCCCTTGCCGCTGCCACCGCCCACTGACCTAACCGCCCCACCACCCAGGAGCAAGCTTACCTGGAGTCCAACATCTGGCGAATCTCCGGCGGCCAACACCCCCCCAGGCCAGGCTGCAGGGAAGAGAAGAAATCGACCGGCTTGCCCGGGCAGCCTCCCACCCACCGCCGCCGCCGCCGCCGCCGCCGCCCCCTCCGCCACCCCAGACCATTGCACTAATCTCCCGGGGTCAGGCTGACTGCGAGGATGTGCACTTGCCTTCTGACCCTGGCCACGTGCCGGAGCACCTTCCTGCACCCCTACACTCCCTGTACCTCTGCACCCCTGCCACTCTCTGCCCTTCCGCACTGCCTGCACCCCCGCATCCCCTGAACTGCCTGCACCCTCCACAGCCCCTGCACCCCTGCCACCATTTACACCTTTGCACTGCGTACACTCCTGCACCCCTGCTTGTCCCACACACCACCTCTTGGGCCTGTGGCAGTCTCTGCTGTTAGACCAATGCACAGGAACTCACATCTTTGCCAGTATATGATGCATCAGTGGACGTCTGGGGTTGGCTGCAGGAAGGTACATGTTCCCGGTCACTAGCCTGGGCCACTAGGGTGATCTCTGTGAGGTCACCCAGGACGGGCTCAGAGATGCTGTTCTCTGGGAAGAGAGGAGTTGAAACCGGTCTTGAGGGCAGAGCTGTGCTCACCAGGTCGTCCACGCTTCATGTTTTACACAGGGTTTCGGAGAAGTGAAATTGATCCGGCCAAGTAAGACCGGCCTGCTGTGCGCCCACCTCAGTCCTGGGCTCTGAGGCAGACCGACTGGCTCCCACCATCAGGACACAGTTTGGGCATCTGAATGGTCCCTTGGAGGCATCCTATCACTTCTCAGGAAGAAGTCTGGCTGCTTCCACCCTATGGCCCTCCCTCCCACTGTGCTGGCCTCAGGAAGGTTCCTTATTTGGGGAAGAAGGCAGCCCACCCCCTACCCCACCCCTCACCTTTCTCTAACCCAGGCTGGTGCTTTCTCTGCCCTTCAGAGTCTGGAAAGCCATTTCTCTTCAGGTATGTCCCTTCTGAGATGGACTTGCTTCCACTCAATTCTAGGCGAGGATGCACCATGGAATGCACTGGGTAAGAGAACCAAAATAAATAGTTTCTTCTGTGAGGTTTTCTGTTTATCTACTGGGGCTGGGCTGTGTGTAGTTTGCTACAGCTATTCGTGCGAGAGGCTAAAGCCACCCGTGAGTCCTTGTTTCCATCTCCCCGCTGTCTTTGGGTTTTCCCTAGACACTCCTGAGACATTTACTTCTTTTAATTTTATTCCTGTTATAACACAGGGGCCCTACTGACATGGAGGTAAGGTGTTGGGGGAGCGGGACAGAGCAGGGCATCTGTAGTCCTGTGATTAGTTCTCATTGAGCCTGTGCCCTGAGCTGTGACCTCCACAAGTGTGTCTCTTTCCCCCACCCCAATTTGGGTGACACAGAAGGTATTTCCCTTCCCCCAGGTAGGTTAGGCTCTGGGAAAATAATTTCTCATTAAAAAAAACAAAACAAAACACAACCACCCACAATGGAAGAGAATGATCTGGGTGTATTTCAATAGAGCTATTTTTTCCTTTCCTGGCAGGAACCATGAGGAGTTTTCCTATGATCTTCACTCTGAGAACAGGAAACGGTCCTGGAAGTAAAATGCATGAAAAAGAGCAGGGGGCCCCTCTGACTGGCCCCCTGGAGTTGTCACACTCGGACTTCCCCACGCTGAGCCTCCAGCTGGCCTCAGGGACCTGTTAAATCTGCCTGCCCCCGGGGTTCTTACAAAAGCGGGTTCTGCCCTGGGAGCTGTGACTCTCCAAGCCTGCCCGGCTGCCTCTCTGTGTTGGGAGCAGCTTTCCCCCTCAGTTTTCTTGTGGATCTAAGAAGAGCAGTGGGTTTGCAGCTCCCTCAGCTCTGGTGTTGTTTTCAGGACAGAAGGAGCAACTTCTGAGCTCCACACGAGCTGGACCAGAGGCTGGAAGCCTCCCCTCCTCTGCCTCCATGCAGACAATCAGTGGCTGTGGTTCTGGCCGAGTTTCTGAAGATGTGGATTTAAACACACACATCCCAGCCCCCACAGGAGCACACAGTCCCATAAATCCCTACAACTTCCACTGGTAACTACGGAACTGATGAGGACACGGGTTTCGGGGCTGCAGAGGCCTGACTGCATGACTTTCTCCGTGGCCTATTAATGTGGTTGTTATGGGCCTTGTCTGAAGTGGCTTGCTTACCGCACCTGGTACATGGGAAATATAAAATAAGTACTAGAACCTCCACTTTTTCTCCCTCTTGGGCCTTCCAACCTAAAAAGTAATACGTGAACTCAGACGGCCTAGTCACCACAATGAGGTCCGACCAGCCCGGCTCTCCTGAGTGATGGACACTGACTTGCGCATTAACTCGGAACAGTAGGGGAACCGCCTTCCTCTAACTGGGCATCTCCCCACACCAGGCACGCCCTCAGCTGAGAAGGGGCCAACTCCCCCATTGAGGTGTGTGCTGGTGGCTTCAGTGTGACCTGGCCCTGCCGGGACATGAACCTGCAGTGAGGTGGAGTGTCAGGAGGAGTGGGGTCCCTGCTGGGGCAGCAGGGGGCCCGGTAGCACCCTGCGCAGCCTGGTGCCTGAGGCTCCCCAACATCTCCTACGGCCCCCGGGTCGGCTCTGGTCTGGGCCACTCCATGCACCCTCCCAGTATCTTTTCATTAAGTCCCTTTTTTGCTTTTATCAGCCAGAGGTGGCTTCTGTTGCTTGTTCAGTGAAACAGTGCATCAGGAAAGCAGACTATTTCTAAGATCAGTAAACTACGAACTTTGGTCAGCTCGCCGGGCAGACCGTGCAGCACAAATTCCCGCACAGGGCTGTGCAAATGCCTTACGTGAAGGGTCCTCATCATCTGTCTTCAGAGATACAGAAGCTCGTGGTTCAGGTAAAACCTCAGGGAGGGATTGAGGAATCCAAAGCTGGTTGGTTTCAAAGACTAACCGGTCAGAACAGACCCCTGAGCTGTGGTCAGAAGCCTGGCTCAATGTCACGCAGACTTAGCACCCTAATGTCCAGTGGGGCCGGTGCTGTTTCCTTTACAGGCTCTCGTTGGGGAGTCACTGTAGCCCCTTACACTCAGCAGGGAATCCAGCCCTCTTAGCCCCCACCCTGAGTGTTCCATGACACAAATCTCGGGAGTGTTCAATTTTCATCTTTGTTTAGGAGGATGAATGTGGGGCAAGAGGAGAGATAAATTCACACTTAGTGACACCAAGTCACAGCCAGTACCTCCTCCTCGGAGAGCTATGTGCTCCCACAGTGGTGGCTGGGGGGCTGGGCAGAGCCCCTCCTCTGGTCACAGAGGGACTCACTCCTCTGACTGCAACTGATGGGTTGGACAACCAATCCAGAGGGGACAGAGCATCTTTCCCGGGAATTTGGAACTGACACACAGAAATTAATTTCACTCATCTGGGGATTGGGAGGAGGGTGGGAATCAAATGAAACCAGAGCAGTAGAGAAAGTTACAAGTGAATGAGAGAGACAGAGAGACTGAACTTGTGAGAGTAAATAGTGTGAAGGAAGGATTACAATCAGGGCACAGAGGAATTCCAGCTCCTGGCAGTCTAGTGTGTCCCAGCCCATCAACAAACCTGCGGGATGGTTAACATCATTCCAGTTTTGCAGATTAGGAAACAGGCTGAAAGAGACGGGGGTTGGCTTTGGGTGCACAGTTAATTTAATTGCCACTGGACCCCTCACTTCCCACTGCCTGAAGGCACCATGATCCTCACAGGGACCCTGCAGTGCTGACAGCCTAGCACCCTGATCAAAGGGACCCTGCGGGAGTGGGAACCTCTCTGAGTTTGGAGAGTTCCCTGCACCGAGATTCCATGCATCAGCCGGCTCCCGCTCACCCCAGGTTAACGTCTCCCCAGCTGTGTAGTCCCCCGACCCGCTTCCCTCCCTGCCAGGCACCCCCGTTCTTACCACCGAGTGTACTGCAGGAATTCAGGCACAGGGATGCCCAAAGCAACACGAGCCCACCGGCTGTACAAACAGCAGACTCCCAGCCCCACCTGCGCTCCATGGGGATAGTAGGTGTCCTCACCTTTCATGTACCTAAGGCAATCTGTTTCTTCAGCTGGAGGCTATAGAGAAAAATAAAAGGTCCAAAACATTGTTCAGTGAGGAATTCCTCCAAGGACCTGACTTCAGAGTCTACAAACAGTTGTGCTGGCCGCTCTTACCCCCGGACATTGGGTGAGGTGGATTATTGATCAGCACAATCGCCGGTGGCCCAGCTCCTGGGCTTGGCTGCCCAGAGGGGACTGGGGGAATGGGTAAGGCCAGGGCACTCAGGAAGAGCACAGAGGACCTGACATCTCGCCTCCGCAGTTGTAAACCCTTCCCCAAATCTCAAGGCATCGGACAGAGTGCAGCCACCACAATAATGAGATGTTCCCATCACTTCACTCACTCCTGTTGGTTCACTTACGTGCTGAGCATCCACTGGGTCACAGGACATGACACACAGGATGGCCGATGGGACAGGCTTGGTACTTCCCCCTGGATCCTGTTCAATCTGATGGAAGAATGATCACTCATAAATGGTTTCTCAAAAGGATACATAGACAGGAGACAAACTGCAGAGTGAATCAAATTTTAAAATATAAATGAAGATCCCCCAGTCTCCCCGCCTAAGGTTAACAGCATAAAGAAAATAGATCTTGCCTTTGATCACCAAGGAAGTGGTCACCCTCTCTCAGGAGGAAAGGAGAGTTAATCTTTGAGCAGGACACAGAAGTGCTCCATCGAATTGGACCAGGACCTCTGCTTTCATTCAGCAAATCTGTATAAGCTCCTACTACTTATGGGAATCTAGTAACTATACCCATTCCCAAGGCTCTTGGGCTTTATTAGTCAACAAAATAGACACGACTCCCCATCACTGGGGGCTCAGAGTTTTAGCAGAGAAAACAGGCAACATGATGGGGGTAGCAAGAGCTTGGGGAAAAATAAGAGTGATATGAGCAAACTCAGGTGATGGTGGTGGGGTGGGAGGCAGGCAGGAGGGAATAAGGCAATCCTGGCAGATCTCAAGGAGTAATGAACTTGAAGCAGAATAGATCCGGAGGAAGAAGGAAGAGCCGGAGCCAGAGGCCCCCAGAGTGGTGGGGAGAGTGTGGGCGGAGAGGCAGAGCAGGCCGGGTCCTCGAAGACTTTGGGACGACTTTGGCTCCTAATGGAATGGTGACCCTTTTAGTGAGTTTTGATGGGATGGGTGATGTCCAATTTATGCTTTTGTTTTGAGTTTTCTTGGGAGGAGGTTAATTTATTTATTTTAGTGAAGGTGCTGTAGTTTGAACCCAGGATCTCATGCATGCTAAGCATGCACTGTATCACTGAGCTACACCCACCCCCTCAATGTATGCTTTTAAAGGCTCCCTCTGACTCTGTGTGGATGAGATTGTAGAAAAGCAAAGATGGAAGAAGTAGGCTAATTGGTGTCCAACAAGGGGTTGAAGGTGGCTCCTAGGAGGGTGGGGAACAGGGAGTATGTGGTTAATGATTTCAGAGTAGCCAGAATTTTCTAACAAGCTGGATTTGCTGTCTGTGTGTGTGTAAGAGAAAGAGAGAGAGAGAACATGGTTCCAACATCTGGACCTGGAAAATGGGATGGATGTCCTCTCCATCCACAGGGGATGGGACAAGATGGGGCTGAGCAGGTGGAAAGGGGCTGGAATCAGCTCAGTTCTTCAATGTCATGATTAAGGAGTCTATTAGATATTGCCACAGAAATGCCTAATAGGTAGAGGAGTCTGGGGTTTTTTTTCTTTCTTTTTAACATTAAAAAATATAATTTAAATGTATTAATTTTATTATGTGAATGGATTTGGAATTTTATTTCATGCCAAGGTATATGTTATAATAGCCAAATGGAAAATATATCAGAAAAGGGGAGAAATGAGGGCTTTCACATAAACTGACTGTCCATAACGTAGGTAAAATTTCAATGAAACAGTCTTCAGTGCAAAAACCTCATCTTGGTGTTACATAAAATTAAATGAAAAAGGACTATGTTGATGTATCATTATTTCATGTTACATAGTAGCCCCAAACAAACACACTGTTTAACTATGAGGCTTGTAGAAATACTATTCACTTTATTGACATAAATACAGAAATGCAGAAAGGTTCTAAGGTAGAATAAGCATCTTAGTGGAAATAATAGAGATCTGAGCATTTCACATGATATGTATGGACTGATTCAAAATTTGGAAAAGTAATTTACACAGTAGAACATATGTATGAATGTGAAAGCAAGATGAATGAAAGAAAAAGAATATGAGTATCAGGGAGAGAGTTCCAAATGGAAAAGGCCAATCAGGGAGTTTTGGACAAATCGAGAAATTGATGGCATGTCAATTTCCAAGTCTGGTTGCTTCCACCAAAAGTATAGCAGTGAGATAGAGGAGAGACCCAGGACCCAACTCCGAGGCACATTCGCAGTAAATATTTGGAAAAAAGAGGAGACGTTGGCAAAAGACCAGCCAGTGGATCGAAAGCAGAGCGATGGGCTGGAGGCCAAGTGAAGCAGGAACACGGGGGAGGAGAAATGGAAGAGCTGGGTCAAATGCTGCCAAAGGGCCACGCATGATGAAGACTAAAAACTGACCACTATATTTAGCAACGTGGGGTCACTGATGGCCTTGACAGAGCAGTTTCCATAGAGCGAGGGATCAGGGGGAAAGCCAGAGTGGGTGCCAAAGGGAATGGCTCAAGAGAATATGCAGACAGTGAGTTTAAACGACTCATTAAAGATTTGCTGCAAAGACATGGGGTGGCAATTGGTGGGGGCCAATTAGAGTCAAGGAGTGCTGTTTGTTTCTTTTAAGAGGATGGACTTTTATATACTGATAGGAGCCAACTAGCAGGAGAACAAAATAGATGAGGTAGTGACAGAGAGGATGGATGTGGGAGTGACAGCCCGGAGAAGATTGTATGGATGGGCCCCCTGGTGACTTTTGGATGATCTGGCTTTCGATGTCACCTGTAATAAGAGGTGGGGCAGCGAGAGTGAGGTCACAGACATCAGAAGGCGAGCGGATGTGCTGGGAGTTGCTGGTGAAAGTTCTCTTCTGTTGGCTTCAGTTTGCTTGGTCAAAGTAGAAAAGTAAACTTACCAGCTGAGGGACGAGAAGGAAGAGTTACTGGAGTCATGAGCAGAAGATACAAAAGAGCCTTCAGGGACAATGGGACAGTGAAAAGAGCAGAGGGAGACGGGGGGAGTGTGCTCCCAGAAAGTTACGTTTTATCTTTGAGGTCCCCAAGTGTTGGATGTGTGATTGCCCTTCCTGCTGTCTACGAAATAAAAATTGAGTATGGTTCAGGGAAAATGCTATTTCATTCTAAGAGGCTGCCTGTTTCTCAGGAACGGTCATCTTAAACTGCAAACACTACAAAAATGTTGAAAAGAAGAACTTGTGTACCCAATGACCCACTATTTTCTATAAATTTGGTTGCTATTTAGTTCCCCTATCAATACCACAGAACCGATACTGCCTAGGATGGAGATACATCGATGCTTAAATGGAAATGAAATCTGTATCTTTTTCCTAAACTCCATGGCTTCCTTAACATCCCATTCCCCTTGGAATTTAGGGGTGTCCGGTATAAGAAATAAGAAACAGTTTGAGAAAATCCCGGCTCAGAATTACACAGCACAACCTCAGCTCAGAAGTATAGAGCCATAAAAATGTTTAGAAGCAAAACTCCATAACTACTCTTAAAGAATTTTGCAAACCTGGGCCTGCCCAGATGTTTCCAAACTGGAAAGGTACTCCAATCAGTTGACCGGTACGGGAACCAGAGGCTGGTCAGCCTTTTCTGTAAAAGCCAGAGAGTAAATATTTTCAGTTTTGCAGATCATTTTGTTGTAACCATGCAGGTCTGCAATAAGAAAGCGAAGAGCACTGGGAGACACGAAACAAATGGGCATGCCCACACCCTCCCTTCCACTCAGGGCAGCTTCTCTGTGGTGGGGAGCTTTGCCACAATGACTTGTTTCTTTGTTTCCATTGGTTTCTTTGTTTCCACCTTACTGCTCAAACTCAGAACTTCAAGTGAGCCTGGTCCTTCAGCATCCATGCAGAAAGAAGGCTGAGCGGGGGTGGGGATCCCACCTGACAGAGAAGAGAGATGGCTTGTCACCATGACATGAGACAATCACACCTTCCGGGGTGAAAGGGAACAAAGATAAGGGAGGGGCACAGCAGTGGGACCCCTGGGTCACCTGCCAGGCTTGCTCTCCCTCCACGGCCACCCTGGGGGCCTGGGTGGTGTTGGAACTCAGCTACAGTGATTAGGCTGAGGGGACTCAGGATAAAGGACCCTCCGTCTCCACACCGGGTTCCAAACGCAGCCTCTCTAAGTCTACCCTCTGAATTTCTGGAACTCAGCTGGAAGAATACATGATCAGGCCAGACCCAGAGCCCAAGCCAAACACGACAAGGGTCACGTGGGGTTGTAACCCGGTGCTCAGCGGTCGGGGTCTCCTTGCAAATCTGCAGAAATCCCTGTTCTGCCTCATTCCTGGGAGAAACCCCACATCTCTTCCTGCTCTGTCTGTTCTTCTCTTGAGGCTATTGTCCTGGAGGGATGCAGAGTCCTTGAACCTGGCCCTCCAAACGTACATAAGCAGCCTGTTCAATAAAACAAATTATGCACTTTTTCACATTTGCCAGTTTTTTGATTCCAGAAAGGCTGCGGGACTCTTTCTCACTGTCTCCTGTGCCCCCACCACTTGGTGGCCCTCTCCTCATGGAAACACGATTTCCCACAACTGCACCCTGCCTCCCAGCTTGTCAGAGGGGAGTGACCCACAAAGACACAGGTGTTTGTGAGGATCCTGTCCCCCAGCAGAAAGCCTACTCCTGGAGCCACGGACAGGGATCTGGCCTCCTGAGCCGCTCAGCTCTATTTGAAAGCCTAAACTGGGGACCCCGAACATTGCTGACTGACTTTCTGAGTCACCTGGGCTGGAAGGGCCTGATTTTTCTTTCCAAGAATGGATGTAGCACAGCCTCCATTTTCAGGGCTGACATTCATGACGTATCTAGTTCCCCCAAATGCACCCCAGGAAGGAAAGGCCCTTCCATCCCACTGGTTAGAAACCCAGCCCAGGGGAGTTCCGAAGCACTGCATTGCTGTCAGGTCCAGCATCCCTGCAGAGTGGCCCCTGCCCCTGAATGAGCCCCTTCCCTGGGCCTTCCCTGCCTCGACATGACCACACCCCAGGTGGTGCTGGGGAAGGCAGGGAGTGCAGTGAGGGGAGGGGGGAAGCAGAGCCCCTTGCTCTGGAGTGAGGAGACCACGGAGAAAGGCACACACCACCCCGACCCTATACCCCAAACTCTTAGCCCCGCCAACACAGGGGCCGCTCTGCGCCCTCTCACCGTGGCTCTCCTGTGAGACTGCACCCAACCCGACATCTGGTACCCAAGCCCTACCTCCCCTCTTATGACAGATCCCGTCTTCTTGGAAACTGCCTAGCAGCGCGTATTCAAGGCCGGCAGCGGGCCTGGCGGATCTGCACTTCAGGTGCCCTACCTGGCCAGCCGTGCGTGCCTGGGCTCAGTCCTCTATCTTGCCCACCGGTAGCCTGGGTCCACGTCCGGTGCAAGCGGAGGCCACGGAGCCCAGGCTGATCCCCACACACGGACAGGTGAGGGTGCCCCCGCCCCGCTGCCCCGCTGCCCCGCCCACTGGTGGCAGCAACGCCCCAGCCTCCGGCCGGCGCCACCTGCAGGTCAGGACTTCCGGGCGGCCCTGCCCTCCCCGGCCCCGCCCAGCTGTCCCATAAGCCTCCCCCCACCCCCGTCCTGGCTGCGCCCTGGCTCCCATTGGCTCTGCAAGTTCTGCCCTCGCACAACTAGACTCGGGAGGACGCACGACGCAAGCGCTAGGGGAGGGTCCCGCGGAGTTGCCATGGTTACAGGCGCCACGCTCTGCGCGGGCCGGCGTGCGCTTCTGGGGCGGGTAGCGGGCTCCGGAAGTGTGCAGCTGCCCGGGACCATGGCGGTGCTTGCTGCTGGGGATGGCGGCTTGCTCGGCCGGGCGACTAGTTCTGGCCTGGTCAGTCGGCGGCCGACATCCTGTCTGGGGCGGCGTCCCACAGACGGTAAACGTACGTCCGCGCCGTCGGCGGGGCCGGCGGACATGAACCGGGGTGGGATCGGGGTTGGGGCGGTGGCCGGGGAGGGCTGTGGTGCCGGGGAGCGTGTTGGGGCGGGGCGGGGCAGGGCTTGGGCACAGCCTCAAGCTTTCCTCCCCCTCAGGCAATGGGGCTGGGGCCGCGAGTCTGGGTCGCCCTTGGTGGCCGCGGCCTCCCAGAACCCCCCGGGAAGGGCAGGCGGAGGACCCATCTTAGATGAAGCGGGGCCTTACCCGGGTTTTGAAGAGCCCCAGAATCAGATGTTGGAATGGGGTGGCTTATCAGCCTTGTTTATCTGCAGGGAAATTTCAGTTCCATCCAGATGTTGGTTCCTTCAGTCAACCTCAGGAAAAAGACACAAGGGTCAGTGCCGATAAGCAGTTATCTAGGGCTTGACTCAAAATAAACTATGCGGGGTGTAGGGATGGTAGATGGGACCCTCCCTCTTGAAGTTAGCAGTCTTCTGGGATTAGAGGCCCCAGTTGAGGATTACATCCTCATCTGCAGTAATGGAGCTTGTGAGAAACACACAGAGAAGGGAGGGGTGTTTTGGCGGTAACTCATTACAGAATCCAGGACCCTTGCCTGGCTCTTGTGTAGAAGAGTCTCGCCTTGGATAGGGCAACAGTTATCAAAGTGTATCCAAGGCCCCTGAGGTGCAAGACCATTTTCATAGAAACGCCGGGATGTCACCTGCCTTTTGCACACTCTTGCTCTCCCGAGTTCCTGCGGGGTTTTCCAGGGAAAACCTGGCCTGCGATATCACTAAACAGGGAATGCAGAGGCAGATAGGAGAATTCAGCTCTCACCAGTCCAAAAGAGATTTGCAGAAATTAAAATCACTGCTATTCTTCTCACTAATGATTTTTCTTTTGAAAAATAGAAATATATTTTGTTTAAGAGTATTAATGGTAACATACAGTAGATTGTTAATATTTTTAAGTGAATTCATACACTTTCTCTAACTTCTTATTTAACTTCTAACACAGGAAATAGTGATAGATTAAACTCACATAAATAGCAGCCTTTTGGAGTTCTCAGTAATTGTTAAGAGTGTATAGGGTTCTGTAGAACAAGAAGTTTGAGAGCCCCTGGAGAACGGGTGCTCAGATGCTAGTCGGGTGCTTAGTGGTGTTAGACGGATGCCAAGATGTCTTCCGCAACTGCTCCCGGACTTGAAGTAATTGGCCACATGGAGATGGGTGGGCAGTGCCTCCACTTTACAAACCAGAAGCTGCTGAATGTGTCTGGAGTCTAGGCCATGGGCTGTGCAGGGATTCCCGTTGTATCTGTTCTATCTAAGCCGGGATTCCTGTGCAGAGGCCTGGCCCTGAAGACCCGCTCTCCTTTGCTCCCAGCCAGGTACCTTCTGTGTGACTTCAACCCTCCAGAGGGCTTCAACCTCCTTAGGAACGTCTGCATCCACATTGCCTTCCTCCTGAAGACCCTGCTGAAGATGGAGGAGCCGGTACTGGTGCTATTCCCTTGGGGCCACCTCTACCACTGGCAGAGCCCCGATCCCTGGTCCGACTCCTTTGACCTCCCAAGTCTCAACAGAAACATCCCTGACATTGAGTACGAGCAGTTCGTTGCAGGTGAGGTGGTGGTCATTTAACTGGGGCCAGGTGGTCTTTGTTCTGGTTCCGATCTGAACATCGGGCCATCTTACTTTGGGCTTGTCGGTCTGCTTAGGGGCCCTGCTCATGTTTCCTACACTGCAGGTGAATTTGGTTTTTCCATAGTTTTTTCGGGAAGTCAATTTGAAGTGTATGAGCTCTATGTCCCCTCCCCTCTGAAAACCCTGGCCTCCTGGTGAGATGCAGCGGTGACAAGGAGGCCACTGCCACAGAGGCCCTTGTCCCAGAAAGAGTCGCTCGCTGTGCAGTCAGGGCTGTTCTTACCTGTAGGAAAACACGATGTGTGTGTAGCATGGGCCACGTGCTGGAGAAGATATGTAACTGCCCATCCAGTATAATTTGGTCCTGCTCAAGCTACCCATTTTAAATTTTGTAAGAGGGAAGAGTTCAAGATTTTCTTTGAATAAAGGTATTTAGAGCTTATCAATTTTTTTTAAATTGAAATGTGTTTGATTTACAATGTTTTGTTAGTTTCAGTTATACAGCTGTTTTGTTAGTTTCAGGTATGCAGCATAGTGATTCAGTTGTACATATACATAGTTTATTCTTTTTCAGGTTCTTTTCCATTATAGGTTGCAAGATACTGAATATTCTTCCCTGTGTTCTACAGTGAATCCTTGTCGTTTGTCTGTTTTACATATAGTAATTTGTATCTGTTAATCCCAAACTCCTAAGTTTGTTTTATAAGTCTGTGAGTCTGTTTTTTGTTTTATAGATAAGTCCATTTGTATCATTTTTTTAAAAATTCCACATATAAATGATATCATATGATACTTGTCTTTGTCTAACTTATTTCACTTAGTGAGATAATCTCCAGTTCCATCCATGTTGCTGTAAATGGCCTTATTTCCTTCTTTGTTATGACTGTTATATCTAAATACCGCATCTTTATCCAGTCATCTGTCAGTGAATGTTTAGGTTGCTTCTATGTCTTGGCCATTGTAAACAGTGCTCCTGTGAAAATTGGGGTGCAGATATCTTTTGGAATGAAGGTTCCCTCTGGTTATATGCCCAGGAGTGGGATTGCTGGATTAGGTAATAAGCCTTTTTTTTTTTTTTTTTTTTTTGTCTTTTGAGGAATCTCCATACTGTTTTCCACAGTGGCTGCAACAAACTACATTCCCACCAACAATGTAGGAGGGTTTCCTTTCCTCCACAGCCTCTCCGGCATTTATGGTTTGTGGACTTTTGAATGATGGCCATTCTGACTGGTGTGAGATGATAACATTGTAGTTTTGAGTTGCATTTCTCTGATAATTGAACGATATTAAGCATTTTTTATATGCCTATTGGCCATCTGTGTGTCTTCATTGGAGAATTGCTTGTTTAGTTGTTCTGCCCATTTTTGGATTTGGTTGTTTATTTTTTTCTTATTAAGTTGTATGGACTATTTATATAGTCTAGAAATTAAGCCATGGTCAGTCTCATCTTTTGCAAATATTTTCTCCCATTCCATAGGTTGTCTTTTAGTTTTACTTATGGTTTCTATTGCTGTGCAAAAGTTTATAAGTTTAATTAGGTCTCATTTATTTATTTTGGCTTTTATTTCTGTTGCTTGGGTTACTTAGATTGCCCTACGAAAACATTGCTGAGATGTATGTCAAATAATGTTTTGCCTATGTTTTCTTGTGAGAAGTTTATAGTGTCGTGTGTAATATTTAAGTCTTTAAGCCATTTTGAGTTTGTTTCTTTTTGGTTTTTTTGCGACTCTAATGTATGCTTTTGATTTGTGGTTACCTTATTCTTCAAATATATCAGCCCATTACTATATCTATTTCCTTTAGACTGATAATCACGTAGGCTCCAACACATCCTAAGAATAACGAAGAAAAAAAAGAAAGAAAAAAATCTACATTTTCTTGCTCCCCTCTCCCATTCCCAACTCTTTTTATTTTGATGTCCTTTTTCATTTTTACATCTTTATGTTTATTCTCTTGCAACTCGTTATTGCATTTCCAACTATGGTTTTCCTGTTTCTATAGCATCCTGCTTCCTTTCTGTTTAGAATAGAACTTTTTAATGTCTCTGTTAGGTTCAATATTGCTGAGTTATCTCACCTCCCCCTCCCCCCTTCCCCCCAGGCCTCTGAATCCTCAGTCCAGGGAAGCTAAACCATTCTAGCCTTCATCGGTTCTGGGAAAGCAATCTTCAGAGTGGGAAAAGACATTGAAAAATAATATTCTGTGAGTTGCATTCTACCCTTGCCCAGAGATGAGAAACATCTGAAGGTGGAGGAAAACAGTTGGAGGTGGGGAACACAAAGTCTTTTCTCCTTTTGCTACTGAAGAAATGATTGCTTTTGTAATTAGTGATGATGCCCTTTAAATTGGTGAGATCGAGATTCCACAGCTTCAGCGCCTGTGAATAACCAGCTGGGAGAAAGCTCTCTAGGGCCCCTGCAGTGGGAAAGGCAGCCCCTCTGAGCACCTGTTGTTCTGTATTCTTCCTGCCTCCACACGGGTTCCCTAGGCACCGTGCAGGACGATGCAGTTACCCAAGGTGGAGGACGGGGAGACCCCTGCTGTGTGGCGAGCCACAGAAGCCCACACTTGAAGGACAAAATGTAGAGTAGTGGGGCGGTCATAGGAACAGGGGATGGTTGAGACCCAGGATGGTGTCCTGGAGTCCAGCAGCCAAGGCTGGTGGGGCAGATGGGGCCCTGGGGCATGGGCAGTCCTTGAGGGATCTGAAGCAAAGATAGGAACCAAGAGACTGGATTCGTGTGGGGGTACGGCACCCCTTGGAGGCTGCGGGGCAGCTCAGTGGGCCCAGGGGGAGCAGGCACTTCCCCAAAGCTGGGTTGACAGGTCACAACCAACTCACTGGGGACCGAGAGGCACTGAGTCATTTTTAACTTTTTGTCCCTCTTCCTGGAAAAGAAACTGCTGCCTGTTAAATAGCCTGTGTCGTTAGTGAGAATTAAAGACATGAAGCAAGATTGCCTCAAAAGTCATCCATTGTGTAGTTGTTAATAAGGGTCAAATGAAAACTTGAATAGATGAAATGAAGCATTCATCAGAGGATTTGAAACTCCTTTAAAATAAAAATTCTTGCTGCCTTTGTTCTTCATTTCAGGGTTCACTTGGTGATAATAATCATAACCAAAGCAACAGCAAACCCTTACAGAACTCTGTCCTGCTGTTCCAGGAACGCTGTGTTCATGACAACCCAATGAGTTGGCACCACTATGAGTTCCACTTTAAAGGTAAGGACATTCATTAGTCACACGGCTAATAAATGGCAGAGCTGGGACTTGAATCCGAGCTCTCTGGAACCAGAGACCCCTCTCAGCCCCTTCACTGCAGCTCATCACTTGGCATGCCCGACACAGGCCAGCATTTACGAGCAGCGTGACCTTGGCCAAGGCTGCTTCACTGCTTGGTCTCTGATTCCTCATCTGTAGAATGGGGGTGTGGGCAGTGAACTCTGTGAGCTCAGTGGTCACTTCCTCCAGCTCTGCAATTCTACTGCTTTGAGTTAGTATAGTAAGTATCCGAGCCCCTACATGGCCCACACATGGGCTGGCGCTTTGCTAGGCCCTGGGTTACGGAGCAAAGTAAGATCCGCCTGCTCCTCCGAGGAGCCTGTGTCCCTCCACGGCAAACAGCTGCGAGGCCCAGGCTCCCTCGCTGGCGGTCGGGGGCTGGGCAGGAAAGTCTGATAAGAGAAGATGGAGGCAGAGCCCCTCCGGGAACAGTGGTGGCCACACAGCTCTCAGGAGCGAGAGCCTCTGTCCAGGCTGCTGAGAGGGGGATCCTCATGAGGCCAGTAGTCCCCCCAACCTAAGCCCTCAGGACAAAGATCCAGCCATCCCTGCAGTGTCACCATAGAGCCAGTCCATCCTCATCACTGTGCCTCTGTGCTCCTTTGTCCTGGGGCCTCTCTTCCCCCTACACCCAGAAGACTCTTCTCCCTCTCTTCTCTGAGTGCCCCCTCACTTCACCCGTGGTCCCTGCTTCCTGGGCCACCATCACTGGAGTTGACGCTTTGCACCTTCACAACCCCCGTTTGATCAGGAGCCTGGGTTGGCCTCCTTGTGCTCACTTTCCACCTTCAGATGATTGCTCCTCCCCTCGTGGGAGCACCTGGAAAACACGGATCCTTTCCTATCAGTGCCTGCCACCCTGGCCTCCCTGCTCATCTGCCTCAGTCAGGAGCACCTGGACCACCAGCTCTGTATTGCCTCGCCTCCTACCATCAAGACGTCAAAGTTCATTCTCCTTCCACCACCCAGTATGGTCATTGTAGGGTCTTCTTCTCTGTCAGCCTGAGCCAGCCACCCCCCATTCACCCTACCCCCGGGCTCATACCCGGGCGTGTCTCCACCCAAGGTCCAGCCTCTCTCCTTTAAGTGCCCACCTCTAGCCGTCCAGCTTCTTCTCCACCAGCCTCCCTGGCCCTCCTTCACCCTCACTGGGGCATCATGCGCTGACTCCTCTGCTTTCCTGCCTGTCCACGTTCCTCTTACTTCCACTTCCCCACCTTCCAGCTCTGCATCCACAGTCAGCACTCTCTTTATGACAGACAAAACCCCCTTGAGCCTTGACCTTTTCAGTTCCTCACCAGGCCGACTTCCATCTCGGTTCACCCAGCTCTACTTGTTCTGAGCCTGCAGGCAGCAGGCTCTCCCAGCACAGATTTCCAAGACTACAAATCAATGCCCACCATGTTGCCGCTGCCAGGCAATCCTCCAGGATTTCTCTAGTGAGCACATTTCCCCACTTATCACTCAGTGGTGTCAACATTCTCTGCTCTCTGCACACCTCTAACCTTCCCTCTGTCTCTTCCCTGACTCCCAGCAGATGGCCTTGCCTCCTGCTTCAGAGAGAATGACATGTCACTGGAAAGGAACTGGCTCACCTGCAGCAAACCTGCTCACCTCACCTTTTATCTGTCCCTCTCCCACCTGGACTCTAGCTGTAGTTGTTCTTAATTCAGTGAGTTTAGTTGACATATATATACACAGTTAAAAGCATAGCACACTATCGGCTACCTTCTAGGGGTTACTTTTTCAATTTAACATGGAGTGTGTGATTCATCCACTTCATTGCATGTACCTGCAGTTCATTTGTTTTAACTGATCTTAAATGTTGTGTGTGTGAAAGTAACACAAGGCAAGGGTAAGCCAGGATTCAGGATGCTGGTTACTTCCTGTGAGAAAAGGCCAAGAGCAGGATAGGGAAAGAGGACACAGTATGTCACTGTCAATATTCCTGTTATGATGCTGGGTGATAGGTTCATAACTGTGTCTTATAATATTAATTTTAATACATAAATACCTCTGACAGGCACCTAAGATGAGAATGTGTCATGAACCAAGACATACAATGGGTAATATTACATCATTATTGTTATGTAATCTTGTTATATTATATATTAATCATAATCTTACATTATTTGTTATGGGTTATATATTATATAGATGCATGAATTATATATTATGTGTATAAACACCTACATATGTATTATATACTATCTGCTAATAAATAAACAGAAGATAATATGCTAGTATATCTTCTATTATGTATTATTTAATAAATAATAACATACTCTATCCTGTTATATGACATGGAACATAATCTTTAATAAAATAAGAAATCTGTCAATATATATTGGTAATTAATAAAATTAAAAAAAACAGCCCGCAGCTTTTAACGCCGACACCGCTCCAGCTGTCACTGTGATTTCTCTTCCCTTTCATGGCCGAGGCCCTCACAGTGCTGTCCGTTCCCCCTTTCATCTCCTTATCCTGAACCTTCCTCCTCCTCCCATCCCATGCTGCCTTCTGCCCCGTGGCCCCTCTAGTCACCAGCGGCCTCTGGGGCACTGACCTGCGGGCACGGTCTCAGGCCCCAGCTCACCTGCCTGTCCGCCGCCTCTGCCACCGCTGGTGGGGGCGGGGCGGGGGTCAGAGTGCACCCCTTGTCCTGGAAGAGAACACAGCACAGACTGTGACCAGCAGCAGGTGTGGCCCAGAACTGCAGGACTTGGGGGAGAGCCAGACTGTCTGCATCCAGACCTGGGGCACTTGGAGTGTGAAGAAGCCCCGTCCTCACTGCCCCTGAAGTGAGGAAAACACCCTCAGGTGAGTTAAAGTGCTTATGACCTAGGTCTGTTGGCTGGAAAGGACAAACGGGCCCCTAAGGGGAGGGTAGTTGATGTTCCAGGCCCCACCAAAGCCCTAAGGGCTGGCGGGGAACCAGGCTGGACGCTCCACTGGACCCAGTGCCCCCTCGGGGGTGGGGCCTTCGGGAACAAGCAGAAAGCCCTCTGTCTCTGGGGGGGAACGGGGCAGTGTGGGAGCATCCCTGCAGCGAGTCAAGTGAAGTCAGGGCCTGTGGGATCCATTTGTATGGCCACATCGAGCCTCAGCAGAAGCCACAGCAGGAGTGGATTCCTGTCTCTCCAGCTGTCATCCTCGTGTCTGAGTGCCAGGCTTCAGACCTGATCCCCTGGGGTGCTAGGACAGTTATAGACAGAGGCGGCTCGGGGAGGCCTCAAGAGGGTGGTACTGGCCTTCCTGCCAACACGATTACATGAAGATCAAACAGTCCATCGATGGGAAGAAAATAAGAACCATGGTCACCTCTGGACCCCAAGCTTAGACGTGGTGCATGGGGGACATCTATCGACAATTCAGCGAGGTTCTGGCCAGAGCTAGAGGCCAGGGCAGCAAGCCGGGAGTGACACTGGGGAGCATCATTGTGCAGAGGCTGGACTGGGTGTCTGCAGGCTCCTCCCAGGAGAAGCCTCAGAGTTTGGGAGGTGGCTAACATGGTTCCTTCATGTCACCAGCAAGTGGTGCCACCTGTGGAAAATCAGCTGTGATCCTGAGATGGGTCAGCCCTGGGTGATGTGATAAAGGCTCCTACAAGAGGGGGCGCCAGATGGACAGTGAACCAACCAACAGGCTGATGAGATTCCCACCTGTGTTTATCGTGCTTTCGTAGCCAAGAATGAGGAGAGAATTGAATGGCTCACCATGAATATTTTAACAACTTTAGAGAGTTCCATGTCTCACTGCATTTAAGTGTCACCTGGAAGAATTCAAGCAGTGTCTAGACCCAGGGGAGGCAAACGGCCTCTCGGTTCCTCTTCAACCTGGCAAACCCAGCAGCCCTCTATGGCCAGACCTTGGCAAGTGCCTTCCCTTGTTATAACAAAACCCTTCCCCCGCACGCCTGTGGTAAGCTTTTGTTTTATTTAATTAATGGGAATGAAGGTACCTTACAGCCTCCACAGACTTTTCCTTAGGGCTTCTCTCCTTAGACCCGGGCCCCCCGCTGCCCTGGGTCCTGCACTGCAGAAGGTTCCCCTGGCCCTGACACTTCCTCTGGCCACGCCCTCCATCGGGTGGAGTCAGCAAGGCCAAGGGGACATGGTCATTGGCTCCATCCCATGCTCTAGAAACCCAGGACGCCGAATGCCCTGCCTCAGCAGCCCCTGACCCATTTCTAGTGCCTGCACCGGCTCTCCCCGGAGTTCAGATTCCCAGGACTCACAGAGAGGCCAAAGGGCAGCTGTTTGCATGGAGGTTATAGGCAGAGCCCGGACGTGAAATCTGAGTGTCCCCCTGTGCACATCCAAGGCCACTTATGGCAAGGGATGGACCCAGCATTGGGAAGAAAAGGGTCAGGCTAGTGATCAGAGTCTGGGAATCAGCTCTCCCCACACACTCACTTTCTTTGCAGGACTCCCCTGAGTCTGGTTGTTCTAATTTTGAACCTGGCCTTCCCCCTTATAATGAATGTATATTTGTAAAGGCAGGACTTTAGAACCTACTGCACTTAAAATGTTTAGATATATAGAATGTGAGCTCCCAGGTATGCTCTGGCCCTGCACTTCCAAGGGTCCAGAGCATTTATGTTGGCTCTACTGAGACTGTAAGTGGCAAAGACCATCTCCAGAGAGGAGGGGCTCCTGCTTCACAGTCCGAAGTCAGGATCTTCTGAGCGGATAAAACAATGGACACTGAGACCCTCAATTGTAAATTGATTTAGAATAACGCCAAAGGTGTGTATGACGTGTGTGTGCGCACGCACGCACCTGGGGAATTGTGTGGTACATGACTGTGAGTGTGTGTGTGGCTGTGCGCGCACGCGCCTGGGGATGTGTGTGGTTGTGTGTATGCTATGTGTGTGTGTGGTACATGAGTCCATGTACGTCTGTGTGTAGGGAATGTATGTGGGCCAGAGTCAGTGCATCTGCACGTGTGTTTGTGTGTATGTGCATGCATTAGTATTAACAGTAGAAGCTGTCCTTTAGAATTATGAAGTAGTAAAATTTGTATGATGTCTTTTGCTGTATAATTCAAAATTAAAAAAATCTTCAGTCACTAGAAATTTATTCCCCCCCGATTCTGACTTTATTTTTCCATATTGATATGTCTTCATTTTACTGATGAAGAAACTTAGCTTAGAGATGTTAACTGACTCAACCAAGGACATGGAGCTCGCGCACCCAGGGCCAGGACGCAGTCCAAGCCACGCTGCTCCAGAGGCCTGGAGCCCTACTCAAGATCACGCGTTGCCTCTTGGCGGGGGAACAGATTCTGATGGGCTGTGGCCAGCGTGCAGGCTGCCCAAACGGGACACGGGAAGCCGGGCAGAGAGTACCAGACAGCAGAGAAGAGTGAAGCCCTGCTCAGAAATTAGATAGGTTCCTAGGTCTTGGATGAGTAAAGAGGCTCACTGCTCATCCTTGATCCCTTTGCTGGTGGCCAAAAGGGACCAAGGTCCACGAGAGCACTTCTGGGAGCTGCCTGCCAAAACCTGCAAAAGGACTGCTCAGGACTGGCTCTGCAGTAGGAGCAGAGGAAGGAAATGTCACCTCTTGGTGGACATTATTGGTGATGGCAGTAGGAGGCCTAGCAGCCTCGGTATAGTGGTGGCAGGACAGGGTCCTAGTGGATGATCGTTTTCACCTCTCTTAAAAATCATTGCTTCATATATTGTATCCATTTTGTGGTTTATTTTAGGGTGGTAAATATGGTCTCTGTTACTCCATATTAGCTGGATTGATTAATTTTTTTATTGTTAATTTTCTCTTCAATGATTTGGAAGCTATATTGCCTTTTAATGAAAATTCTCTCTAAATTTTTATAAATCATCTCTAAGTTCATAACTTTATATGTAATTGGACCAGTATTCCTATAACACTATCAAAACTGAAATAACCTATTAGATCCTGTTCCTCAATAATGATAAATTTAGCATATTTTACCTCTCTGCTCTTCCAGATTGTGTGTGTGCGCGTGTGTGTGTGTGTGTGTGTGTGTGTGTGTGTGTGTGTGTGTATGTGTCCTCCAGTTACTATGTTTAGACAGTTGCTTCCAGTTTGTTATATTAACAATGAAATATAGCTATAAACTTCCTGGATTTCATTGCTCACTACCACTATTTAATACCATGTCTTTCCCACTTTTGAGTTATTTACTTATCGGGATTTTCAAATCAACTGGACACATGATTGGCTAAGTTTTTTTGAGAAGTGGACTTGGAACACTTTCATGTCTATATGAAGCTTTATGTTCTCCTCCTCAACAACTCTCAGGGTGTTGTTGATGGCCCAAGCCTTGTTTTAAAATATGGCATTGTTTTTCATCACCAAAAAAACAAAAAAGTTTTCTTGATTTAAATTGCTGTCTTTTTATGACTGGCTAGTCTTTTCTGGTGGATAGAGATTTACTTAACCTTCCCCCTTCTTTTCGCCATAACTCGGATTCACTGAGATGCATGTTTTTACCATTTCTCAGACGGGCTTCCGCTTTGACTTCCACTTTAAACCATCACCCCACTCTTTTGCTCCATGCTTATTCCTGAAAAAGTGAGCTCTCTATCGGATTAAAGGTGGTTCCCGTCAGAGATGTGTGGCTCCCTGTCCAAAGGTCCAAATGAAGAGAAAAGGAAAGATTCCTGTTTCTGGTGGTTACATTTTGTCAGCTTAGAGATCTAGTTATCCGTGTGGCTGCGGTGGAATCTGCAATATCTTGGCTCAGAGTTTCCTTTTTCTGGCTTACTAGGGGAGCCGCAATAGCTGGGGTCACGGCGCTGTGGCCGTTGTCAGGATCCCGGGACTGAGGCAGCCCCTCTCCCCCCTTGTTATTTTGATCTTGCAAACTGGGCCCCAGCTATGCGAACCCTGCATCTGGCGGCCAGGATCGCCCCCCACGTGACGTGTCCCCAGTTCCTCGGCGTCCCTCACTGCTATCAGCTAGCTCCAGTAGGGTGCGAGCTGGCTTCCACTGCGGTCTTTCCTCCTTCCTCTCCAGGCAGGCCGTCCTTTCCCACTAGATGTCCCTATACTTTCTCTCCTGTGCTACATAAGCTGAAGGAATTCCTCAGGGTTTCCAGCAGGTACATGGCGCTCTTCTATGTTTGGACCCCTTCAGTGCTTGTAGTGGAAATTTAGGAGGTGGAAAGGAAGAGCTTGGGGGTTCTCCGTATCTAGGGGCTCCCTATCCAGCAGATTCAACTAACTGTGGTTTGAAAATATTCGTGAAAAAACAGTTTCAAAAAGCAACACTTGAATTTGCCATCATTGACAACTACTTACATAGCATTCATGTTGTATTAGATACAGTGAGTAATCCAGAGATGATTTGAAGATATAGATAAAGTACATGGGAGGGTGCACATAAGTTCCATGCAAGTCCTATGCCATTTTATACAAGAGGCGTCAGCATCCATGGATGTTGACTTCAGGGGGGAGTCCTGGAACCAGTGCCCCATGGTTACCAAGGGATGACTAGAAGTCCAGGCTCCTTATCCCAGCCTGTCAGGTCCCCATGTGGTCTGAAACCTACCTGTACCACACTTCCCTTGTCACTCTCCTCCAGCCCTGGCAGGACTGTCCTTTGATTTTTGAACAGGCCACACTCACTGTGCTTCATATCTGGCCCCTAGAAATACCCGTTACTTTCTGAGCATGGCTCTGCTTTCACAAAAAGGGCTGCATTGTCACTAGAGAAGACACTGTGGAATTTCCTTTAAAAACTGAAAATAGACTTAACTCATGATCCAGCCTTCCCACTCCCGGGCATATGTCAGAAGAAAACTCTAATTCAAAAAGTCACATGCACCTCAATGCTCAGAGCAGCACTATTTATAATAGCCAGGACATGGCAAAAACGCAAATGTCCGTCGACAGCTGACTAGATAAAGATGTAGTAGTATATTTATACAAAGGAATACTACTCAACCATTAAGAAGAACAAAATAATGTCATTTGCAGCAACATAGATGGATGTAGAGATAGTCATTCTAAGTGAAGTAAGCCAGAAAAAGAGAAGAATGCCATATAATATCACTTATATGTGGAATCTAAAAAAAGACACAAGTGAACTTAACTACAAAAGTGAAACAGACCCACAGACATAGAGAAACAAACTTACGGTTACCAGGGAGAGAAGGGGATGGGAAGGGATAAATATGGTAATTGGAAAAGTGTCCCTCTTGGAGAGTTATGGAAATGTTAGCTATCTTGATTGCGATGATGTTTTTCTGGGTGTAGACATCTATCAAATTCATCAAATAGTACATGTGAAATATGTGTAATTTACTATACAGGAATCGTACCACAATAAATATGCCTGTAAAAAAAAAAAAACAAGAAAATATTGGCGGCATTGTGTCCTACGTTTTTATGTGTCTTTAGTGAGTGGGTCTTCAATTTTCCGGTCTGCCATATTTTCTGAACCAGAAGTGCCCTCCTTCCCTTTTCTTTGATAAACTGTCAGTGGGTGGCATTTATTCCCGTGGCTTCAACTGCTCTCTGTCCACTGATTAACTGTCAAATCTTTTCTAGCAAGGACATTTCATTTCAGTCCCAGAAATATACTTATAATTGACAAGTAGACATGCCATTGTTTGAAGAAGTAAACCTAGTTCTGAGCGAGTGTAAATTCAAACACACAGAGCTTGAGATTTTTATGGGCTAAACAAGTGGGAATGTCTACTTGTCAATTATAAGTATATTTCTGGGACTGAAATGAAATGTCCTTGCTAGAAAAGATTTGACAGTTAATCAGTGGACAGAGAGCAGTTGAAGCCACGGGAATAAATGCCACCCACTGACAGTTTATCAAAGAAAAGGGAAGGAGGGCACTTCTGGTTCAGAAAATATGGCAGACCGGAAAATTGAAGACCCACTCACTAAAGACACATAAAAACGTAGGACACAATGCCGCCAATATTTTCTTGTTTTTTTTTTTTACAGGCATATTTATTGTGGTACGATTCCTGTATAGTAAATTACACATATTTCACATGTACTATTTGATGAATTTGATAGATGTCTACACCCAGAAAAACATCATCGCAATCAAGATAGCTAACATTTCCATAACTCTCCAAGAGGGACACTTTTCCAATTACCATATTTATCCCTTCCCATCCCCTTCTCTCCCTGGTAACCGTAAGTTTGTTTCTCTATGTCTGTGGGTCTGTTTCACTTTTGTAGTTAAGTTCACTTGTGTCTTTTTTTAGATTCCACATATAAGTGATATTATATGGCATTCTTCTCTTTTTCTGGCTTACTTCACTTAGAATGACTATCTCTACATCCATCTATGTTGCTGCAAATGACATTATTTTGTTCTTCTTAATGGTTGAGTAGTATTCCTTTGTATAAATATACTACTACATCTTTATCTAGTCAGCTGTCGACGGACATTTGCGTTTTTGCCATGTCCTGGCTATTATAAATAGTGCTGCTCTGAGCATTGAGGTGCATGTGACTTTTTGAATTAGAGTTTTCTTCTGACATATGCCCGGGAGTGGGAAGGCTGGATCATGAGTTAAGTCTATTTTCAGTTTTTAAAGGAAATTCCACAGTGTCTTCTCTAGTGACAATGCAGCCCTTTTTGTGAAAGCAGAGCCATGCTCAGAAAGTAACGGGTATTTCTAGGGGCCAGATATGAAGCACAGTGAGTGTGGCCTGTTCAAAAATCAAAGGACAGTCTGCCAGGGCTGGAGGAGAGTGACAAGGGAAGTGTGGTACAGGTAGGTTTCAGACCACATGGGGACCTGACAGGCTGGGATAAGGAGCCTGGACTTCTAGTCATCCCTTGGTAACCATGGGGCACTGGTTCCAGGACTCCCCCCTGAAGTCAACATCCATGGATGCTGACGCCTCTTGTATAAAATGGCATAGGACTTGCATGGAACTTATGTGCACCCTCCCATGTACTTTATCTATATCTTCAAATCATCTCTGGATTACTCACTGTATCTAATACAACATGAATGCTATGTAAGTAGTTGTCAATGATGGCAAATTCAAGTGTTGCTTTTTGAAACTGTTTTTTCACGAATATTTTCAAACCACAGTTAGTTGAATCTGCTGGATAGGGAGCCCCTAGATACGGAGAACCCCCAAGCTCTTCCTTTCCACCTCCTAAATTTCCACTACAAGCACTGAAGGGGTCCAAACATAGAAGAGCGCCATGTACCTGCTGGAAACCCTGAGGAATTCCTTCAGCTTATGTAGCACAGGAGAGAAAGTATAGGGACATCTAGTGGGAAAGGACGGCCTGCCTGGAGAGGAAGGAGGAAAGACCGCAGTGGAAGCCAGCTCGCACCCTACTGGAGCTAGCTGATAGCAGTGAGGGACGCCGAGGAACTGGGGACACGTCACGTGGGGGGCGATCCTGGCCGCCAGATGCAGGGTTCGCATAGCTGGGGCCCAGTTTGCAAGATCAAAATAACAAGGGGGGAGAGGGGCTGCCTCAGTCCCGGGATCCTGACAACGGCCACAGCGCCGTGACCCCAGCTATTGCGGCTCCCCTAGTAAGCCAGAAAAAGGAAACTCTGAGCCAAGATATTGCAGATTCCACCGCAGCCACACGGATAACTAGATCTCTAAGCTGACAAAATGTAACCACCAGAAACAGGAATCTTTCCTTTTCTCTTCATTTGGACCTTTGGACAGGGAGCCACACATCTCTGACGGGAACCACCTTTAATCCGATAGAGAGCTCACTTTTTCAGGAATAAGCATGGAGCAAAAGAGTGGGGTGATGGTTTAAAGTGGAAGTCAAAGCGGAAGCCCGTCTGAGAAATGGTAAAAACATGCATCTCAGTGAATCCGAGTTATGGCGAAAAGAAGGGGGAAGGTTAAGTAAATCTCTATCCACCAGAAAAGACTAGCCAGTCATAAAAAGACAGCAATTTAAATCAAGAAAACTTTTTTGTTTTTTTGGTGATGAAAAACAATGCCATATTTTAAAACAAGGCTTGGGCCATCAACAACACCCTGAGAGTTGTTGAGGAGGAGAACATAAAGCTTCATATAGACATGAAAGTGTTCCAAGTCCACTTCTCAAAAAAACTTAGCCAATCATGTGTCCAGTTGATTTGAAAATCCCGATAAGTAAATAACTCAAAAGTGGGAAAGACATGGTATTAAATAGTGGTAGTGAGCAATGAAATCCAGGAAGTTTATAGCTATATTTCATTGTTAATATAACAAACTGGAAGCAACTGTCTAAACATAGTAACTGGAGGACACATACACACACACACACACACACACACACACACACACACACACACACACACGCGCACACACACAATCTGGAAGAGCAGAGAGGTAAAATATGCTAAATTTATCATTATTGAGGAACAGGATCTAATAGGTTATTTCAGTTTTGATAGTGTTATAGGAATACTGGTCCAATTACATATAAAGTTATGAACTTAGAGATGATTTATAAAAATTTAGAGAGAATTTTCATTAAAAGGCAATATAGCTTCCAAATCATTGAAGAGAAAATTAACAATAAAAAAATTAATCAATCCAGCTAATATGGAGTAACAGAGACCATATTTACCACCCTAAAATAAACCACAAAATGGATACAATATATGAAGCAATGATTTTTAAGAGAGGTGAAAACGATCATCCACTAGGACCCTGTCCTGCCACCACTATACCGAGGCTGCTAGGCCTCCTACTGCCATCACCAATAATGTCCACCAAGAGGTGACATTTCCTTCCTCTGCTCCTACTGCAGAGCCAGTCCTGAGCAGTCCTTTTGCAGGTTTTGGCAGGCAGCTCCCAGAAGTGCTCTCGTGGACCTTGGTCCCTTTTGGCCACCAGCAAAGGGATCAAGGATGAGCAGTGAGCCTCTTTACTCATCCAAGACCTAGGAACCTATCTAATTTCTGAGCAGGGCTTCACTCTTCTCTGCTGTCTGGTACTCTCTGCCCGGCTTCCCGTGTCCCGTTTGGGCAGCCTGCACGCTGGCCACAGCCCATCAGAATCTGTTCCCCCGCCAAGAGGCAACGCGTGATCTTGAGTAGGGCTCCAGGCCTCTGGAGCAGCGTGGCTTGGACTGCGTCCTGGCCCTGGGTGCGCGAGCTCCATGTCCTTGGTTGAGTCAGTTAACATCTCTAAGCTAAGTTTCTTCATCAGTAAAATGAAGACATATCAATATGGAAAAATAAAGTCAGAATCGGGGGGGAATAAATTTCTAGTGACTGAAGATTTTTTTAATTTTGAATTATACAGCAAAAGACATCATACAAATTTTACTACTTCATAATTCTAAAGGACAGCTTCTACTGTTAATACTAATGCATGCACATACACACAAACACACGTGCAGATGCACTGACTCTGGCCCACATACATTCCCTACACACAGACGTACATGGACTCATGTACCACACACACACATAGCATACACACAACCACACACATCCCCAGGCGCGTGCGCGCACAGCCACACACACACTCACAGTCATGTACCACACAATTCCCCAGGTGCGTGCGTGCGCACACACACGTCATACACACCTTTGGCGTTATTCTAAATCAATTTACAATTGAGGGTCTCAGTGTCCATTGTTTTATCCGCTCAGAAGATCCTGACTTCGGACTGTGAAGCAGGAGCCCCTCCTCTCTGGAGATGGTCTTTGCCACTTACAGTCTCAGTAGAGCCAACATAAATGCTCTGGACCCTTGGAAGTGCAGGGCCAGAGCATACCTGGGAGCTCACATTCTATATATCTAAACATTTTAAGTGCAGTAGGTTCTAAAGTCCTGCCTTTACAAATATACATTCATTATAAGGGGGAAGGCCAGGTTCAAAATTAGAACAACCAGACTCAGGGGAGTCCTGCAAAGAAAGTGAGTGTGTGGGGAGAGCTGATTCCCAGACTCTGATCACTAGCCTGACCCTTTTCTTCCCAATGCTGGGTCCATCCCTTGCCATAAGTGGCCTTGGATGTGCACAGGGGGACACTCAGATTTCACGTCCGGGCTCTGCCTATAACCTCCATGCAAACAGCTGCCCTTTGGCCTCTCTGTGAGTCCTGGGAATCTGAACTCCGGGGAGAGCCGGTGCAGGCACTAGAAATGGGTCAGGGGCTGCTGAGGCAGGGCATTCGGCGTCCTGGGTTTCTAGAGCATGGGATGGAGCCAATGACCATGTCCCCTTGGCCTTGCTGACTCCACCCGATGGAGGGCGTGGCCAGAGGAAGTGTCAGGGCCAGGGGAACCTTCTGCAGTGCAGGACCCAGGGCAGCGGGGGGCCCGGGTCTAAGGAGAGAAGCCCTAAGGAAAAGTCTGTGGAGGCTGTAAGGTACCTTCATTCCCATTAATTAAATAAAACAAAAGCTTACCACAGGCGTGCGGGGGAAGGGTTTTGTTATAACAAGGGAAGGCACTTGCCAAGGTCTGGCCATAGAGGGCTGCTGGGTTTGCCAGGTTGAAGAGGAACCGAGAGGCCGTTTGCCTCCCCTGGGTCTAGACACTGCTTGAATTCTTCCAGGTGACACTTAAATGCAGTGAGACATGGAACTCTCTAAAGTTGTTAAAATATTCATGGTGAGCCATTCAACTCTCTCCTCATTCTTGGCTACGAAAGCACGATAAACACAGGTGGGAATCTCATCAGCCTGTTGGTTGGTTCACTGTCCATCTGGCGCCCCCTCTTGTAGGAGCCTTTATCACATCACCCAGGGCTGACCCATCTCAGGATCACAGCTGATTTTCCACAGGTGGCACCACTTGCTGGTGACATGAAGGAACCATGTTAGCCACCTCCCAAACTCTGAGGCTTCTCCTGGGAGGAGCCTGCAGACACCCAGTCCAGCCTCTGCACAATGATGCTCCCCAGTGTCACTCCCGGCTTGCTGCCCTGGCCTCTAGCTCTGGCCAGAACCTCGCTGAATTGTCGATAGATGTCCCCCATGCACCACGTCTAAGCTTGGGGTCCAGAGGTGACCATGGTTCTTATTTTCTTCCCATCGATGGACTGTTTGATCTTCATGTAATCGTGTTGGCAGGAAGGCCAGTACCACCCTCTTGAGGCCTCCCCGAGCCGCCTCTGTCTATAACTGTCCTAGCACCCCAGGGGATCAGGTCTGAAGCCTGGCACTCAGACACGAGGATGACAGCTGGAGAGACAGGAATCCACTCCTGCTGTGGCTTCTGCTGAGGCTCGATGTGGCCATACAAATGGATCCCACAGGCCCTGACTTCACTTGACTCGCTGCAGGGATGCTCCCACACTGCCCCGTTCCCCCCCAGAGACAGAGGGCTTTCTGCTTGTTCCCGAAGGCCCCACCCCCGAGGGGGCACTGGGTCCAGTGGAGCGTCCAGCCTGGTTCCCCGCCAGCCCTTAGGGCTTTGGTGGGGCCTGGAACATCAACTACCCTCCCCTTAGGGGCCCGTTTGTCCTTTCCAGCCAACAGACCTAGGTCATAAGCACTTTAACTCACCTGAGGGTGTTTTCCTCACTTCAGGGGCAGTGAGGACGGGGCTTCTTCACACTCCAAGTGCCCCAGGTCTGGATGCAGACAGTCTGGCTCTCCCCCAAGTCCTGCAGTTCTGGGCCACACCTGCTGCTGGTCACAGTCTGTGCTGTGTTCTCTTCCAGGACAAGGGGTGCACTCTGACCCCCGCCCCGCCCCCACCAGCGGTGGCAGAGGCGGCGGACAGGCAGGTGAGCTGGGGCCTGAGACCGTGCCCGCAGGTCAGTGCCCCAGAGGCCGCTGGTGACTAGAGGGGCCACGGGGCAGAAGGCAGCATGGGATGGGAGGAGGAGGAAGGTTCAGGATAAGGAGATGAAAGGGGGAACGGACAGCACTGTGAGGGCCTCGGCCATGAAAGGGAAGAGAAATCACAGTGACAGCTGGAGCGGTGTCGGCGTTAAAAGCTGCGGGCTGTTTTTTTTAATTTTATTAATTACCAATATATATTGACAGATTTCTTATTTTATTAAAGATTATGTTCCATGTCATATAACAGGATAGAGTATGTTATTATTTATTAAATAATACATAATAGAAGATATACTAGCATATTATCTTCTGTTTATTTATTAGCAGATAGTATATAATACATATGTAGGTGTTTATACACATAATATATAATTCATGCATCTATATAATATATAACCCATAACAAATAATGTAAGATTATGATTAATATATAATATAACAAGATTACATAACAATAATGATGTAATATTACCCATTGTATGTCTTGGTTCATGACACATTCTCATCTTAGGTGCCTGTCAGAGGTATTTATGTATTAAAATTAATATTATAAGACACAGTTATGAACCTATCACCCAGCATCATAACAGGAATATTGACAGTGACATACTGTGTCCTCTTTCCCTATCCTGCTCTTGGCCTTTTCTCACAGGAAGTAACCAGCATCCTGAATCCTGGCTTACCCTTGCCTTGTGTTACTTTCACACACACAACATTTAAGATCAGTTAAAACAAATGAACTGCAGGTACATGCAATGAAGTGGATGAATCACACACTCCATGTTAAATTGAAAAAGTAACCCCTAGAAGGTAGCCGATAGTGTGCTATGCTTTTAACTGTGTATATATATGTCAACTAAACTCACTGAATTAAGAACAACTACAGCTAGAGTCCAGGTGGGAGAGGGACAGATAAAAGGTGAGGTGAGCAGGTTTGCTGCAGGTGAGCGAGTTCCTTTCCAGTGACATGTCATTCTCTCTGAAGCAGGAGGCAAGGCCATCTGCTGGGAGTCAGGGAAGAGACAGAGGGAAGGTTAGAGGTGTGCAGAGAGCAGAGAATGTTGACACCACTGAGTGATAAGTGGGGAAATGTGCTCACTAGAGAAATCCTGGAGGATTGCCTGGCAGCGGCAACATGGTGGGCATTGATTTGTAGTCTTGGAAATCTGTGCTGGGAGAGCCTGCTGCCTGCAGGCTCAGAACAAGTAGAGCTGGGTGAACCGAGATGGAAGTCGGCCTGGTGAGGAACTGAAAAGGTCAAGGCTCAAGGGGGTTTTGTCTGTCATAAAGAGAGTGCTGACTGTGGATGCAGAGCTGGAAGGTGGGGAAGTGGAAGTAAGAGGAACGTGGACAGGCAGGAAAGCAGAGGAGTCAGCGCATGATGCCCCAGTGAGGGTGAAGGAGGGCCAGGGAGGCTGGTGGAGAAGAAGCTGGACGGCTAGAGGTGGGCACTTAAAGGAGAGAGGCTGGACCTTGGGTGGAGACACGCCCGGGTATGAGCCCGGGGGTAGGGTGAATGGGGGGTGGCTGGCTCAGGCTGACAGAGAAGAAGACCCTACAATGACCATACTGGGTGGTGGAAGGAGAATGAGCTTTGACGTCTTGATGGTAGGAGGCGAGGCAATACAGAGCTGGTGGTCCAGGTGCTCCTGACTGAGGCAGATGAGCAGGGAGGCCAGGGTGGCAGGCACTGCTAGGAAAGGATCTGGGTTTTCCATGTGCTCCCACGAGGGGAGGAGCAATCATCTGAAGGTGGAAAGTGAGCACAAGGAGGCCAACCCAGGCTCCTGATCAAACGGGGGTTGTGAAGGTGCAAAGCGTCAACTCCAGTGATGGTGGCCCAGGAAGCAGGGACCACGGGTGAAGTGAGGGGGCACTCAGAGAAGAGAGGGAGAAGAGTCTTCTGGGTGTAGGGGGAAGAGAGGCCCCAGGACAAAGGAGCACAGAGGCACAGTGATGAGGATGGACTGGCTCTATGGTGACACTGCAGGGATGGCTGGATCTTTGTCCTGAGGGCTTAGGTTGGGGGGACTACTGGCCTCATGAGGATCCCCCTCTCAGCAGCCTGGACAGAGGCTCTCGCTCCTGAGAGCTGTGTGGCCACCACTGTTCCCGGAGGGGCTCTGCCTCCATCTTCTCTTATCAGACTTTCCTGCCCAGCCCCCGACCGCCAGCGAGGGAGCCTGGGCCTCGCAGCTGTTTGCCGTGGAGGGACACAGGCTCCTCGGAGGAGCAGGCGGATCTTACTTTGCTCCGTAACCCAGGGCCTAGCAAAGCGCCAGCCCATGTGTGGGCCATGTAGGGGCTCGGATACTTACTATACTAACTCAAAGCAGTAGAATTGCAGAGCTGGAGGAAGTGACCACTGAGCTCACAGAGTTCACTGCCCACACCCCCATTCTACAGATGAGGAATCAGAGACCAAGCAGTGAAGCAGCCTTGGCCAAGGTCACGCTGCTCGTAAATGCTGGCCTGTGTCGGGCATGCCAAGTGATGAGCTGCAGTGAAGGGGCTGAGAGGGGTCTCTGGTTCCAGAGAGCTCGGGTTCAAGTCCCAGCTCTGCCATTTATTAGCCGTGTGACTAATGAATGTCCTTACCTTTAAAGTGGAACTCATAGTGGTGCCAACTCATTGGGTTGTCATGAACACAGCGTTCCTGGAACAGCAGGACAGAGTTCTGTAAGGGTTTGCTGTTGCTTTGGTTATGATTATTATCACCAAGTGAACCCTGAAATGAAGAACAAAGGCAGCAAGAATTTTTATTTTAAAGGAGTTTCAAATCCTCTGATGAATGCTTCATTTCATCTATTCAAGTTTTCATTTGACCCTTATTAACAACTACACAATGGATGACTTTTGAGGCAATCTTGCTTCATGTCTTTAATTCTCACTAACGACACAGGCTATTTAACAGGCAGCAGTTTCTTTTCCAGGAAGAGGGACAAAAAGTTAAAAATGACTCAGTGCCTCTCGGTCCCCAGTGAGTTGGTTGTGACCTGTCAACCCAGCTTTGGGGAAGTGCCTGCTCCCCCTGGGCCCACTGAGCTGCCCCGCAGCCTCCAAGGGGTGCCGTACCCCCACACGAATCCAGTCTCTTGGTTCCTATCTTTGCTTCAGATCCCTCAAGGACTGCCCATGCCCCAGGGCCCCATCTGCCCCACCAGCCTTGGCTGCTGGACTCCAGGACACCATCCTGGGTCTCAACCATCCCCTGTTCCTATGACCGCCCCACTACTCTACATTTTGTCCTTCAAGTGTGGGCTTCTGTGGCTCGCCACACAGCAGGGGTCTCCCCGTCCTCCACCTTGGGTAACTGCATCGTCCTGCACGGTGCCTAGGGAACCCGTGTGGAGGCAGGAAGAATACAGAACAACAGGTGCTCAGAGGGGCTGCCTTTCCCACTGCAGGGGCCCTAGAGAGCTTTCTCCCAGCTGGTTATTCACAGGCGCTGAAGCTGTGGAATCTCGATCTCACCAATTTAAAGGGCATCATCACTAATTACAAAAGCAATCATTTCTTCAGTAGCAAAAGGAGAAAAGACTTTGTGTTCCCCACCTCCAACTGTTTTCCTCCACCTTCAGATGTTTCTCATCTCTGGGCAAGGGTAGAATGCAACTCACAGAATATTATTTTTCAATGTCTTTTCCCACTCTGAAGATTGCTTTCCCAGAACCGATGAAGGCTAGAATGGTTTAGCTTCCCTGGACTGAGGATTCAGAGGCCTGGGGGGAAGGGGGGAGGGGGAGGTGAGATAACTCAGCAATATTGAACCTAACAGAGACATTAAAAAGTTCTATTCTAAACAGAAAGGAAGCAGGATGCTATAGAAACAGGAAAACCATAGTTGGAAATGCAATAACGAGTTGCAAGAGAATAAACATAAAGATGTAAAAATGAAAAAGGACATCAAAATAAAAAGAGTTGGGAATGGGAGAGGGGAGCAAGAAAATGTAGATTTTTTTCTTTCTTTTTTTTCTTCGTTATTCTTAGGATGTGTTGGAGCCTACGTGATTATCAGTCTAAAGGAAATAGATATAGTAATGGGCTGATATATTTGAAGAATAAGGTAACCACAAATCAAAAGCATACATTAGAGTCGCAAAAAAACCAAAAAGAAACAAACTCAAAATGGCTTAAAGACTTAAATATTACACACGACACTATAAACTTCTCACAAGAAAACATAGGCAAAACATTATTTGACATACATCTCAGCAATGTTTTCGTAGGGCAATCTAAGTAACCCAAGCAACAGAAATAAAAGCCAAAATAAATAAATGAGACCTAATTAAACTTATAAACTTTTGCACAGCAATAGAAACCATAAGTAAAACTAAAAGACAACCTATGGAATGGGAGAAAATATTTGCAAAAGATGAGACTGACCATGGCTTAATTTCTAGACTATATAAATAGTCCATACAACTTAATAAGAAAAAAATAAACAACCAAATCCAAAAATGGGCAGAACAACTAAACAAGCAATTCTCCAATGAAGACACACAGATGGCCAATAGGCATATAAAAAATGCTTAATATCGTTCAATTATCAGAGAAATGCAACTCAAAACTACAATGTTATCATCTCACACCAGTCAGAATGGCCATCATTCAAAAGTCCACAAACCATAAATGCCGGAGAGGCTGTGGAGGAAAGGAAACCCTCCTACATTGTTGGTGGGAATGTAGTTTGTTGCAGCCACTGTGGAAAACAGTATGGAGATTCCTCAAAAGACAAAAAAAAAAAAAAAAAAAAAAAGGCTTATTACCTAATCCAGCAATCCCACTCCTGGGCATATAACCAGAGGGAACCTTCATTCCAAAAGATATCTGCACCCCAATTTTCACAGGAGCACTCTTTACAATGGCCAAGACATAGAAGCAACCTAAACATTCACTGACAGATGACTGGATAAAGATGCGGTATTTAGATATAACAGTCATAACAAAGAAGGAAATAAGGCCATTTACAGCAACATGGATGGAACTGGAGATTATCTCACTAAGTGAAATAAGTTAGACAAAGACAAGTATCATATGATATCATTTATATGTGGAATTTTTAAAAAAATGATACAAATGGACTTATCTATAAAACAAAAAACAGACTCACAGACTTATAAAACAAACTTAGGAGTTTGGGATTAACAGATACAAATTACTATATGTAAAACAGACAAACGACAAGGATTCACTGTAGAACACAGGGAAGAATATTCAGTATCTTGCAACCTATAATGGAAAAGAACCTGAAAAAGAATAGACTATGTATATGTACAACTGAATCACTATGCTGCATACCTGAAACTAACAAAACAGCTGTATAACTGAAACTAACAAAACATTGTAAATCAAACACATTTCAATTTAAAAAAAATTGATAAGCTCTAAATACCTTTATTCAAAGAAAATCTTGAACTCTTCCCTCTTACAAAATTTAAAATGGGTAGCTTGAGCAGGACCAAATTATACTGGATGGGCAGTTACATATCTTCTCCAGCACGTGGCCCATGCTACACACACATCGTGTTTTCCTACAGGTAAGAACAGCCCTGACTGCACAGCGAGCGACTCTTTCTGGGACAAGGGCCTCTGTGGCAGTGGCCTCCTTGTCACCGCTGCATCTCACCAGGAGGCCAGGGTTTTCAGAGGGGAGGGGACATAGAGCTCATACACTTCAAATTGACTTCCCGAAAAAACTATGGAAAAACCAAATTCACCTGCAGTGTAGGAAACATGAGCAGGGCCCCTAAGCAGACCGACAAGCCCAAAGTAAGATGGCCCGATGTTCAGATCGGAACCAGAACAAAGACCACCTGGCCCCAGTTAAATGACCACCACCTCACCTGCAACGAACTGCTCGTACTCAATGTCAGGGATGTTTCTGTTGAGACTTGGGAGGTCAAAGGAGTCGGACCAGGGATCGGGGCTCTGCCAGTGGTAGAGGTGGCCCCAAGGGAATAGCACCAGTACCGGCTCCTCCATCTTCAGCAGGGTCTTCAGGAGGAAGGCAATGTGGATGCAGACGTTCCTAAGGAGGTTGAAGCCCTCTGGAGGGTTGAAGTCACACAGAAGGTACCTGGCTGGGAGCAAAGGAGAGCGGGTCTTCAGGGCCAGGCCTCTGCACAGGAATCCCGGCTTAGATAGAACAGATACAACGGGAATCCCTGCACAGCCCATGGCCTAGACTCCAGACACATTCAGCAGCTTCTGGTTTGTAAAGTGGAGACACTGCCCACCCATCTCCATGTGGCCAATTACTTCAAGTCCGGGAGCAGTTGCGGAAGACATCTTGGCATCCGTCTAACACCACTAAGCACCCGACTAGCATCTGAGCACCCGTTCTCCAGGGGCTCTCAAACTTCTTGTTCTACAGAACCCTATACACTCTTAACAATTACTGAGAACTCCAAAAGGCTGCTATTTATGTGAGTTTAATCTATCACTATTTCCTGTGTTAGAAGTTAAATAAGAAGTTAGAGAAAGTGTATGAATTCACTTAAAAATATTAACAATCTACTGTATGTTACCATTAATACTCTTAAACAAAATATATTTCTATTTTTCAAAAGAAAAATCATTAGTGAGAAGAATAGCAGTGATTTTAATTTCTGCAAATCTCTTTTGGACTGGTGAGGGCTGAATTCTCCTATCTGCCTCTGCATTCCCTGTTTTGTGATATCGCAGGCCAGGTTTTCCCTGGAAAACCCCGCAGGAACTCGGGAGAGCAAGAGTGTGCAAAAGGCAGGTGACATCCCGGCGTTTCTATGAAAATGGTCTTGCACCTCAGGGGCCTTGGATACACTTTGATAACTGTTGCCCTATCCAAGGCGAGACTCTTCTACACAAGAGCCAGGCAAGGGTCCTGGATTCTGTAATGAGTTACCGCCAAAACACCCCTCCCTTCTCTGTGTGTTTCTCACAAGCTCCATTACTGCAGATGAGGATGTAATCCTCAACTGGGGCCTCTAATCCCAGAAGACTGCTAACTTCAAGAGGGAGGGTCCCATCTACCATCCCTACACCCCGCATAGTTTATTTTGAGTCAAGCCCTAGATAACTGCTTATCGGCACTGACCCTTGTGTCTTTTTTCCTGAGGTTGACTGAAGGAACCAACATCTGGATGGAACTGAAATTTCCCTGCAGATAAACAAGGCTGATAAGCCACCCCATTCCAACATCTGATTCTGGGGCTCTTCAAAACCCGGGTAAGGCCCCGCTTCATCTAAGATGGGTCCTCCGCCTGCCCTTCCCGGGGGGTTCTGGGAGGCCGCGGCCACCAAGGGCGACCCAGACTCGCGGCCCCAGCCCCATTGCCTGAGGGGGAGGAAAGCTTGAGGCTGTGCCCAAGCCCTGCCCCGCCCCGCCCCAACACGCTCCCCGGCACCACAGCCCTCCCCGGCCACCGCCCCAACCCCGATCCCACCCCGGTTCATGTCCGCCGGCCCCGCCGACGGCGCGGACGTACGTTTACCGTCTGTGGGACGCCGCCCCAGACAGGATGTCGGCCGCCGACTGACCAGGCCAGAACTAGTCGCCCGGCCGAGCAAGCCGCCATCCCCAGCAGCAAGCACCGCCATGGTCCCGGGCAGCTGCACACTTCCGGAGCCCGCTACCCGCCCCAGAAGCGCACGCCGGCCCGCGCAGAGCGTGGCGCCTGTAACCATGGCAACTCCGCGGGACCCTCCCCTAGCGCTTGCGTCTTGCGTCCTCCCGAGTCTAGTTGTGCGAGGGCAGAACTTGCAGAGCCAATGGGAGCCAGGGCGCAGCCAGGACGGGGGTGGGGGGAGGCTTATGGGACAGCTGGGCGGGGCCGGGGAGGGCAGGGCCGCCCGGAAGTCCTGACCTGCAGGTGGCGCCGGCCGGAGGCTGGGGCGTTGCTGCCACCAGTGGGCGGGGCAGCGGGGCAGCGGGGCGGGGGCACCCTCACCTGTCCGTGTGTGGGGATCAGCCTGGGCTCCGTGGCCTCCGCTTGCACCGGACGTGGACCCAGGCTACCGGTGGGCAAGATAGAGGACTGAGCCCAGGCACGCACGGCTGGCCAGGTAGGGCACCTGAAGTGCAGATCCGCCAGGCCCGCTGCCGGCCTTGAATACGCGCTGCTAGGCAGTTTCCAAGAAGACGGGATCTGTCATAAGAGGGGAGGTAGGGCTTGGGTACCAGATGTCGGGTTGGGTGCAGTCTCACAGGAGAGCCACGGTGAGAGGGCGCAGAGCGGCCCCTGTGTTGGCGGGGCTAAGAGTTTGGGGTATAGGGTCGGGGTGGTGTGTGCCTTTCTCCGTGGTCTCCTCACTCCAGAGCAAGGGGCTCTGCTTCCCCCCTCCCCTCACTGCACTCCCTGCCTTCCCCAGCACCACCTGGGGTGTGGTCATGTCGAGGCAGGGAAGGCCCAGGGAAGGGGCTCATTCAGGGGCAGGGGCCACTCTGCAGGGATGCTGGACCTGACAGCAATGCAGTGCTTCGGAACTCCCCTGGGCTGGGTTTCTAACCAGTGGGATGGAAGGGCCTTTCCTTCCTGGGGTGCATTTGGGGGAACTAGATACGTCATGAATGTCAGCCCTGAAAATGGAGGCTGTGCTACATCCATTCTTGGAAAGAAAAATCAGGCCCTTCCAGCCCAGGTGACTCAGAAAGTCAGTCAGCAATGTTCGGGGTCCCCAGTTTAGGCTTTCAAATAGAGCTGAGCGGCTCAGGAGGCCAGATCCCTGTCCGTGGCTCCAGGAGTAGGCTTTCTGCTGGGGGACAGGACCCTCACAAACACCTGTGTCTTTGTGGGTCACTCCCCTCTGACAAGCTGGGAGGCAGGGTGCAGTTGTGGGAAATCGTGTTTCCATGAGGAGAGGGCCACCAAGTGGTGGGGGCACAGGAGACAGTGAGAAAGAGTCCCGCAGCCTTTCTGGAATCAAAAAACTGGCAAATGTGAAAAAGTGCATAATTTGTTTTATTGAACAGGCTGCTTATGTACGTTTGGAGGGCCAGGTTCAAGGACTCTGCATCCCTCCAGGACAATAGCCTCAAGAGAAGAACAGACAGAGCAGGAAGAGATGTGGGGTTTCTCCCAGGAATGAGGCAGAACAGGGATTTCTGCAGATTTGCAAGGAGACCCCGACCGCTGAGCACCGGGTTACAACCCCACGTGACCCTTGTCGTGTTTGGCTTGGGCTCTGGGTCTGGCCTGATCATGTATTCTTCCAGCTGAGTTCCAGAAATTCAGAGGGTAGACTTAGAGAGGCTGCGTTTGGAACCCGGTGTGGAGACGGAGGGTCCTTTATCCTGAGTCCCCTCAGCCTAATCACTGTAGCTGAGTTCCAACACCACCCAGGCCCCCAGGGTGGCCGTGGAGGGAGAGCAAGCCTGGCAGGTGACCCAGGGGTCCCACTGCTGTGCCCCTCCCTTATCTTTGTTCCCTTTCACCCCGGAAGGTGTGATTGTCTCATGTCATGGTGACAAGCCATCTCTCTTCTCTGTCAGGTGGGATCCCCACCCCCGCTCAGCCTTCTTTCTGCATGGATGCTGAAGGACCAGGCTCACTTGAAGTTCTGAGTTTGAGCAGTAAGGTGGAAACAAAGAAACCAATGGAAACAAAGAAACAAGTCATTGTGGCAAAGCTCCCCACCACAGAGAAGCTGCCCTGAGTGGAAGGGAGGGTGTGGGCATGCCCATTTGTTTCGTGTCTCCCAGTGCTCTTCGCTTTCTTATTGCAGACCTGCATGGTTACAACAAAATGATCTGCAAAACTGAAAATATTTACTCTCTGGCTTTTACAGAAAAGGCTGACCAGCCTCTGGTTCCCGTACCGGTCAACTGATTGGAGTACCTTTCCAGTTTGGAAACATCTGGGCAGGCCCAGGTTTGCAAAATTCTTTAAGAGTAGTTATGGAGTTTTGCTTCTAAACATTTTTATGGCTCTATACTTCTGAGCTGAGGTTGTGCTGTGTAATTCTGAGCCGGGATTTTCTCAAACTGTTTCTTATTTCTTATACCGGACACCCCTAAATTCCAAGGGGAATGGGATGTTAAGGAAGCCATGGAGTTTAGGAAAAAGATACAGATTTCATTTCCATTTAAGCATCGATGTATCTCCATCCTAGGCAGTATCGGTTCTGTGGTATTGATAGGGGAACTAAATAGCAACCAAATTTATAGAAAATAGTGGGTCATTGGGTACACAAGTTCTTCTTTTCAACATTTTTGTAGTGTTTGCAGTTTAAGATGACCGTTCCTGAGAAACAGGCAGCCTCTTAGAATGAAATAGCATTTTCCCTGAACCATACTCAATTTTTATTTCGTAGACAGCAGGAAGGGCAATCACACATCCAACACTTGGGGACCTCAAAGATAAAACGTAACTTTCTGGGAGCACACTCCCCCCGTCTCCCTCTGCTCTTTTCACTGTCCCATTGTCCCTGAAGGCTCTTTTGTATCTTCTGCTCATGACTCCAGTAACTCTTCCTTCTCGTCCCTCAGCTGGTAAGTTTACTTTTCTACTTTGACCAAGCAAACTGAAGCCAACAGAAGAGAACTTTCACCAGCAACTCCCAGCACATCCGCTCGCCTTCTGATGTCTGTGACCTCACTCTCGCTGCCCCACCTCTTATTACAGGTGACATCGAAAGCCAGATCATCCAAAAGTCACCAGGGGGCCCATCCATACAATCTTCTCCGGGCTGTCACTCCCACATCCATCCTCTCTGTCACTACCTCATCTATTTTGTTCTCCTGCTAGTTGGCTCCTATCAGTATATAAAAGTCCATCCTCTTAAAAGAAACAAACAGCACTCCTTGACTCTAATTGGCCCCCACCAATTGCCACCCCATGTCTTTGCAGCAAATCTTTAATGAGTCGTTTAAACTCACTGTCTGCATATTCTCTTGAGCCATTCCCTTTGGCACCCACTCTGGCTTTCCCCCTGATCCCTCGCTCTATGGAAACTGCTCTGTCAAGGCCATCAGTGACCCCACGTTGCTAAATATAGTGGTCAGTTTTTAGTCTTCATCATGCGTGGCCCTTTGGCAGCATTTGACCCAGCTCTTCCATTTCTCCTCCCCCGTGTTCCTGCTTCACTTGGCCTCCAGCCCATCGCTCTGCTTTCGATCCACTGGCTGGTCTTTTGCCAACGTCTCCTCTTTTTTCCAAATATTTACTGCGAATGTGCCTCGGAGTTGGGTCCTGGGTCTCTCCTCTATCTCACTGCTATACTTTTGGTGGAAGCAACCAGACTTGGAAATTGACATGCCATCAATTTCTCGATTTGTCCAAAACTCCCTGATTGGCCTTTTCCATTTGGAACTCTCTCCCTGATACTCATATTCTTTTTCTTTCATTCATCTTGCTTTCACATTCATACATATGTTCTACTGTGTAAATTACTTTTCCAAATTTTGAATCAGTCCATACATATCATGTGAAATGCTCAGATCTCTATTATTTCCACTAAGATGCTTATTCTACCTTAGAACCTTTCTGCATTTCTGTATTTATGTCAATAAAGTGAATAGTATTTCTACAAGCCTCATAGTTAAACAGTGTGTTTGTTTGGGGCTACTATGTAACATGAAATAATGATACATCAACATAGTCCTTTTTCATTTAATTTTATGTAACACCAAGATGAGGTTTTTGCACTGAAGACTGTTTCATTGAAATTTTACCTACGTTATGGACAGTCAGTTTATGTGAAAGCCCTCATTTCTCCCCTTTTCTGATATATTTTCCATTTGGCTATTATAACATATACCTTGGCATGAAATAAAATTCCAAATCCATTCACATAATAAAATTAATACATTTAAATTATATTTTTTAATGTTAAAAAGAAAGAAAAAAAACCCCAGACTCCTCTACCTATTAGGCATTTCTGTGGCAATATCTAATAGACTCCTTAATCATGACATTGAAGAACTGAGCTGATTCCAGCCCCTTTCCACCTGCTCAGCCCCATCTTGTCCCATCCCCTGTGGATGGAGAGGACATCCATCCCATTTTCCAGGTCCAGATGTTGGAACCATGTTCTCTCTCTCTCTTTCTCTTACACACACACAGACAGCAAATCCAGCTTGTTAGAAAATTCTGGCTACTCTGAAATCATTAACCACATACTCCCTGTTCCCCACCCTCCTAGGAGCCACCTTCAACCCCTTGTTGGACACCAATTAGCCTACTTCTTCCATCTTTGCTTTTCTACAATCTCATCCACACAGAGTCAGAGGGAGCCTTTAAAAGCATACATTGAGGGGGTGGGTGTAGCTCAGTGATACAGTGCATGCTTAGCATGCATGAGATCCTGGGTTCAAACTACAGCACCTTCACTAAAATAAATAAATTAACCTCCTCCCAAGAAAACTCAAAACAAAAGCATAAATTGGACATCACCCATCCCATCAAAACTCACTAAAAGGGTCACCATTCCATTAGGAGCCAAAGTCGTCCCAAAGTCTTCGAGGACCCGGCCTGCTCTGCCTCTCCGCCCACACTCTCCCCACCACTCTGGGGGCCTCTGGCTCCGGCTCTTCCTTCTTCCTCCGGATCTATTCTGCTTCAAGTTCATTACTCCTTGAGATCTGCCAGGATTGCCTTATTCCCTCCTGCCTGCCTCCCACCCCACCACCATCACCTGAGTTTGCTCATATCACTCTTATTTTTCCCCAAGCTCTTGCTACCCCCATCATGTTGCCTGTTTTCTCTGCTAAAACTCTGAGCCCCCAGTGATGGGGAGTCGTGTCTATTTTGTTGACTAATAAAGCCCAAGAGCCTTGGGAATGGGTATAGTTACTAGATTCCCATAAGTAGTAGGAGCTTATACAGATTTGCTGAATGAAAGCAGAGGTCCTGGTCCAATTCGATGGAGCACTTCTGTGTCCTGCTCAAAGATTAACTCTCCTTTCCTCCTGAGAGAGGGTGACCACTTCCTTGGTGATCAAAGGCAAGATCTATTTTCTTTATGCTGTTAACCTTAGGCGGGGAGACTGGGGGATCTTCATTTATATTTTAAAATTTGATTCACTCTGCAGTTTGTCTCCTGTCTATGTATCCTTTTGAGAAACCGTTTATGAGTGATCATTCTTCCATCAGATTGAACAGGATCCAGGGGGAAGTACCAAGCCTGTCCCATCGGCCATCCTGTGTGTCATGTCCTGTGACCCAGTGGATGCTCAGCACGTAAGTGAACCAACAGGAGTGAGTGAAGTGATGGGAACATCTCATTATTGTGGTGGCTGCACTCTGTCCGATGCCTTGAGATTTGGGGAAGGGTTTACAACTGCGGAGGCGAGATGTCAGGTCCTCTGTGCTCTTCCTGAGTGCCCTGGCCTTACCCATTCCCCCAGCCCCCTCTGGGCAGCCAAGCCCAGGAGCTGGGCCACCGGCGATTGTGCTGATCAATAATCCACCTCACCCAATGTCCGGGGGTAAGAGCGGCCAGCACAACTGTTTGTAGACTCTGAAGTCAGGTCCTTGGAGGAATTCCTCACTGAACAATGTTTTGGACCTTTTATTTTTCTCTATAGCCTCCAGCTGAAGAAACAGATTGCCTTAGGTACATGAAAGGTGAGGACACCTACTATCCCCATGGAGCGCAGGTGGGGCTGGGAGTCTGCTGTTTGTACAGCCGGTGGGCTCGTGTTGCTTTGGGCATCCCTGTGCCTGAATTCCTGCAGTACACTCGGTGGTAAGAACGGGGGTGCCTGGCAGGGAGGGAAGCGGGTCGGGGGACTACACAGCTGGGGAGACGTTAACCTGGGGTGAGCGGGAGCCGGCTGATGCATGGAATCTCGGTGCAGGGAACTCTCCAAACTCAGAGAGGTTCCCACTCCCGCAGGGTCCCTTTGATCAGGGTGCTAGGCTGTCAGCACTGCAGGGTCCCTGTGAGGATCATGGTGCCTTCAGGCAGTGGGAAGTGAGGGGTCCAGTGGCAATTAAATTAACTGTGCACCCAAAGCCAACCCCCGTCTCTTTCAGCCTGTTTCCTAATCTGCAAAACTGGAATGATGTTAACCATCCCGCAGGTTTGTTGATGGGCTGGGACACACTAGACTGCCAGGAGCTGGAATTCCTCTGTGCCCTGATTGTAATCCTTCCTTCACACTATTTACTCTCACAAGTTCAGTCTCTCTGTCTCTCTCATTCACTTGTAACTTTCTCTACTGCTCTGGTTTCATTTGATTCCCACCCTCCTCCCAATCCCCAGATGAGTGAAATTAATTTCTGTGTGTCAGTTCCAAATTCCCGGGAAAGATGCTCTGTCCCCTCTGGATTGGTTGTCCAACCCATCAGTTGCAGTCAGAGGAGTGAGTCCCTCTGTGACCAGAGGAGGGGCTCTGCCCAGCCCCCCAGCCACCACTGTGGGAGCACATAGCTCTCCGAGGAGGAGGTACTGGCTGTGACTTGGTGTCACTAAGTGTGAATTTATCTCTCCTCTTGCCCCACATTCATCCTCCTAAACAAAGATGAAAATTAAACACTCCCGAGATTTGTGTCATGGAACACTCAGGGTGGGGGCTAAGAGGGCTGGATTCCCTGCTGAGTGTAAGGGGCTACAGTGACTCCCCAACGAGAGCCTGTAAAGGAAACAGCACCGGCCCCACTGGACATTAGGGTGATAAGTCTGCGTGACATTGAGCCAGGCTTCTGACCACAGCTCAGGGGTCTGTTCTGACCGGTTAGTCTTTGAAACCAACCAGCTTTGGATTCCTCAATCCCTCCCTGAGGTTTTACCTGAACCACGAGCTTCTGTATCTCTGAAGACAGATGATGAGGACCCTTCACGTAAGGCATTTGCACAGCCCTGTGCGGGAATTTGTGCTGCACGGTCTGCCCGGCGAGCTGACCAAAGTTCGTATTTTACTGATCTTAGAAATAGTCTGGTTTCCTGATGCACTGTTTCACTGAACAAGCAACAGAAGCCACCTCTGGCTGATAAAAGCAAAAAAGGGACTTAATGAAAAGATACTGGGAGGGTGCATGGAGTGGCCCAGACCAGAGCCGACCCGGGGGCCGTAGGAGATGTTGGGGAGCCTCAGGCACCAGGCTGCGCAGGGTGCTACCGGGCCCCCTGCTGCCCCAGCAGGGACCCCACTCCTCCTGACACTCCACCTCACTGCAGGTTCATGTCCCGGCAGGGCCAGGTCACACTGAAGCCACCAGCACACACCTCAATGGGGGAGTTGGCCCCTTCTCAGCTGAGGGCGTGCCTGGTGTGGGGAGATGCCCAGTTAGAGGAAGGCGGTTCCCCTACTGTTCCGAGTTAATGCGCAAGTCAGTGTCCATCACTCAGGAGAGCCGGGCTGGTCGGACCTCATTGTGGTGACTAGGCCGTCTGAGTTCACGTATTACTTTTTAGGTTGGAAGGCCCAAGAGGGAGAAAAAGTGGAGGTTCTAGTACTTATTTTATATTTCCCATGTACCAGGTGCGGTAAGCAAGCCACTTCAGACAAGGCCCATAACAACCACATTAATAGGCCACGGAGAAAGTCATGCAGTCAGGCCTCTGCAGCCCCGAAACCCGTGTCCTCATCAGTTCCGTAGTTACCAGTGGAAGTTGTAGGGATTTATGGGACTGTGTGCTCCTGTGGGGGCTGGGATGTGTGTGTTTAAATCCACATCTTCAGAAACTCGGCCAGAACCACAGCCACTGATTGTCTGCATGGAGGCAGAGGAGGGGAGGCTTCCAGCCTCTGGTCCAGCTCGTGTGGAGCTCAGAAGTTGCTCCTTCTGTCCTGAAAACAACACCAGAGCTGAGGGAGCTGCAAACCCACTGCTCTTCTTAGATCCACAAGAAAACTGAGGGGGAAAGCTGCTCCCAACACAGAGAGGCAGCCGGGCAGGCTTGGAGAGTCACAGCTCCCAGGGCAGAACCCGCTTTTGTAAGAACCCCGGGGGCAGGCAGATTTAACAGGTCCCTGAGGCCAGCTGGAGGCTCAGCGTGGGGAAGTCCGAGTGTGACAACTCCAGGGGGCCAGTCAGAGGGGCCCCCTGCTCTTTTTCATGCATTTTACTTCCAGGACCGTTTCCTGTTCTCAGAGTGAAGATCATAGGAAAACTCCTCATGGTTCCTGCCAGGAAAGGAAAAAATAGCTCTATTGAAATACACCCAGAACATTCTCTTCCATTGTGGGTGGTTGTGTTTTGTTTTTTTTTTTTTAATGAGAAATTATTTTCCCAGAGCCTAACCTACCTGGGGGAAGGGAAATACCTTCTGTGTCACCCAAATTGGGGTGGGGGAAAGAGACACACTTGTGGAGGTCACAGCTCAGGGCACAGGCTCAATGAGAACTAATCACAGGACTACAGATGCCCTGCTCTGTCCCACTCCCCCAACACCTTACCTCCATTTCAGTAGGGCCCCTGTGTTATAACAGGAATAAAATTAAAAGAAGTAAATGTCTCAGGAGTGTCTAGGGAAAACCCAAAGACAGCGGGGAGATGGAAACAAGGACTCACGGGTGGCTTTAGCCTCTCGCACGAATAGCTGTAGCAAACTACACACAGCCCAGCCCCAGTAGATAAACAGAAAACCTCACAGAAGAAACTATTTATTTTGGTTCTCTTACCCAGTGCATTCCATGGTGCATCCTCGCCTAGAATTGAGTGGAAGCAAGTCCATCTCAGAAGGGACATACCTGAAGAGAAATGGCTTTCCAGACTCTGAAGGGCAGAGAAAGCACCAGCCTGGGTTAGAGAAAGGTGAGGGGTGGGGTAGGGGGTGGGCTGCCTTCTTCCCCAAATAAGGAACCTTCCTGAGGCCAGCACAGTGGGAGGGAGGGCCATAGGGTGGAAGCAGCCAGACTTCTTCCTGAGAAGTGATAGGATGCCTCCAAGGGACCATTCAGATGCCCAAACTGTGTCCTGATGGTGGGAGCCAGTCGGTCTGCCTCAGAGCCCAGGACTGAGGTGGGCGCACAGCAGGCCGGTCTTACTTGGCCGGATCAATTTCACTTCTCCGAAACCCTGTGTAAAACATGAAGCGTGGACGACCTGGTGAGCACAGCTCTGCCCTCAAGACCGGTTTCAACTCCTCTCTTCCCAGAGAACAGCATCTCTGAGCCCGTCCTGGGTGACCTCACAGAGATCACCCTAGTGGCCCAGGCTAGTGACCGGGAACATGTACCTTCCTGCAGCCAACCCCAGACGTCCACTGATGCATCATATACTGGCAAAGATGTGAGTTCCTGTGCATTGGTCTAACAGCAGAGACTGCCACAGGCCCAAGAGGTGGTGTGTGGGACAAGCAGGGGTGCAGGAGTGTACGCAGTGCAAAGGTGTAAATGGTGGCAGGGGTGCAGGGGCTGTGGAGGGTGCAGGCAGTTCAGGGGATGCGGGGGTGCAGGCAGTGCGGAAGGGCAGAGAGTGGCAGGGGTGCAGAGGTACAGGGAGTGTAGGGGTGCAGGAAGGTGCTCCGGCACGTGGCCAGGGTCAGAAGGCAAGTGCACATCCTCGCAGTCAGCCTGACCCCGGGAGATTAGTGCAATGGTCTGGGGTGGCGGAGGGGGCGGCGGCGGCGGCGGCGGCGGCGGTGGGTGGGAGGCTGCCCGGGCAAGCCGGTCGATTTCTTCTCTTCCCTGCAGCCTGGCCTGGGGGGGTGTTGGCCGCCGGAGATTCGCCAGATGTTGGACTCCAGGTAAGCTTGCTCCTGGGTGGTGGGGCGGTTAGGTCAGTGGGCGGTGGCAGCGGCAAGGGGGCGGAGCGGGGCTGCCCCTGGCGAACTGATGGAATAGCTGCCTTCTCCCGGCTGCCGGGCCTGGGAGCGGCCTCTGCTGCCCCAGGTCGCTGCACACACCTGTCCCACTCAGCAAGCTGAGTGGGGAGTGGAGGCGGTGTGGTTAAGGTGCAGGGCCCACGGGGATAGGGGGGCTGCCGCACGGAAGCCGGTCAATTCGCTCCGCTCTCCCCCGCGGCGGAGCCAGGGGCGGCTTCTGCTGCCGTAGAGGCGGGACGCCGGTCTCCAGGTGAGCTTGGTCCTGGGAGGCGGCGGCGGCGGCGGCGGCTGGGGGTTGGGGTCCGTTCCAGGGAGCTGCTCCATTTCTTCTCTCCCCCGCGGCCTGGCCTGGGGGCGACCTCTGCCGCCAGAGATTTGCCTGAGGTCCGACTCCAGGTGAGCTTGCTCCTGGGAGATGGGTGCGGTGCAGTCAGGGGGCTGGGATGGTGGTGGCTGCGGGGATAGGGAGGCTGCCCCGGGGGAGCTTGAGGATTAGCTCCCATGTCTGTGCCGCGTGGCCTGCAGGCGGCCTCTGCTGCGCCAGGTCCTGGGACAACCCTTTCCCACTTTGCCTGCTGGGGGCGGGAGGCAGGGTAGTCAGGGTGCACGGGTGGCGGGGGTCGGGGGCCTGCAGCGGGGGAGCGGGCACATTTGCTCCCATCTTCCCCGCGGCTTGTCCTGGGGGCGGTGTCTCTTGCCCTGGGTTAAGAGACACGTGTATCCTAGTCAGCCTGGCCCCAGGAGGCGGGCGTGTTACGTTGGGGGTGGTGGCAGCAGCGGCAGGTTTTCCCATGGAGCCGGTCCATTTGCTCCCATTTCTCCCCGTGGTTTGCCCTGGGGGCGGTCCCTGTTGTCCCTAGTTCGCCGGACGTCCATCTCCAGGTCAGCCTGCTCCCTAGAGGCGGCCACCGTGAGGTCAGGGGGCAGGAGCGGTGGCTGCTGTGGGGGTAGGGGGCTGCCTTGGGGAGCTGGTGGATTGGCTCCCGTCTCCCCGATGGCCTGGTGTGGGAGTGGCCTCTCCTGCCTCAGATCACCAGACACACCTGTCCCATTTAGCCTGCTGGGGGAGGGGCGCCCTGGGAAGTGCCTTTAAAGTGTGGGGGAGGCGACGGCAGGCGTAGAGGACCTGCAGCGCGGAGCCGGTCAATTTGCTCTCCTCTTCCCCACGGCCAAACCTGGGGGCGTACTCTGCTGCCCAAGAAGCCGGATGCCCGTCTCCAGGTCAGCTTGCTCCTGGGAGGCGGGCGCGATGCTGTCGAGGGGCAGAGGCAGCTGCGACGGCCGGCTGCCCCGCCTAATGGGGCCACTTCTTCTCCTCTCCCCTGACCTGGCCTGGGGACGGCCTCTCCCGCCCAAGATTAGCCTGAAACCCCACACCCGGTCAGGTTGCTCCTGGGAGGTGGGCGCGGTGACATCAAGGGTTGGAGAGGAGGGGGGCTGCCCCTGGCGGGCTGGAGGATAAGCTCCCATCTCTCTGGAGGCCTGACGTGGGGGTGGCATCTGCTGCCCCTCATTCCTGGGTCACCCTTCTCCAGGACATATTGCCCCGGGGGTGCTGTAGGCTGCGGGGGCGGCGGGTTGTTGGCGGGGGTATGGAGCTTGCCGCTTGGGAGCTGGTGGTTTAGATCCCATTTCCCCCGCAGCTTGGCCTGGGGGCAGCCTCTGTTGCCCCAGGTCGCAAAGCACTGTTTCCCTGACAGCTTAACCACCGGAAGTGGGCAGGATGTGCTGAGGGGGCGGAGGCAGCCGCCAAGGCAGCGACGGAGGGGGCTGTCCCTGGCCAGCCGGTCAATTTGTTCCCATCTCAACATTTGCTGTCCCAGTTTCGCAGGACGCCCTTCTCCAGTTTATCCTTCTCCTGGGAGGTAGGCTCAGTGCATGCAGCCCAAGGTCTGGGCTCTCCCCTGGGGAGGGGCAGAACGCTCTTCTTCTTCTTTGTCTTTATTCTTCAGCAAAGTGGTTACTGGCCCCAATTCTTAATTCTGAGAAAGTGTAGCCTGTGTTACGGAGGAGCTGCTGGACAGTGAGGTTTCTGGGTGGGTTTTCACATCAGCTGATGCCCCAGGCAGGCAGGAAATGTATTGCTTAGAGCTTCTTAGTCTGGAGTTGGGGGATGGCCCCGCCATCCTCACCATGCTTTTTAAAAATGTGTTACTCCCCTCTTTTTCCTAGGTGACATTTTAGGTTATTGGGTCCCAGATTGCTGGCACACTCATCCCTGTTCTCAAACATCTTTTAAACTTGGGTGAAGTGATAAGTTGGGGAAGAAGATGATTTACTGAAAGGTAAGAATACTTAAATTTGCATTAAAGCTACATTCTGTCAATCTTTCTCAAATGATTTTTCTCTGATTCTAAATCCATGACCTAGTGAATGTTGTACTCCTGTGTAAATCATTGATCTTCACATCACACTTGTTGAGTGGTCAACGAGATTTGTTATTTAGATTATTCCTGAAAGGAAAAGCTCAGGCTTTTGAGAATTCCTTGTCTGATGTCACCCAGGCAGTCACAGTAGAAGACAGAGCTGATATAAAAATCCCTCACCTGCCTGAACTGCAAAGCTTCTGGGATTACTGATCCCTGAAATGCAGGTGACTCTTGATGATAATCTGGGGGATGGTTTATATGATCAGATTCTTCCAGTCCTGTAAATGGGTTCCGTGGCCCCAGCCCCGGGAGAGCTGGTCATAAGGGCCATATCGTGAGGGGTGGGATGGGAAGGCAAGGTCTAAGAGCTGGCATCACTGAGATTCCACACTCGCTAAACACAGACCCCAGAGCCTAATTGTTGTCAGGTTCTGTTCTGGATTTGAGAGTGTGTTCAGACATGATTCTTGCCCTTCAGGGGTCACTGCCTGGGTGGAAGTAACCTTTACATAAATCTGGGGAGGATGACAATTAAGTAGATGGGCTGTTATGATTCTCAGTGTGCCCAGGCTCGCTCTTCCAGGCACTCGTGGGACTAACGAGAGTCATGTTATTCACTCATACACTGATTTATTACCCTTGAATTGATCATTTGTCCCACAGTAAGTGAAACAAGCGATGAGGAACCTGAGTTTTGTCCCCTTTCCTAGCACTGATTGTATCTGTCAGTCAGGCGCCCTGCGTATGCATTGTGAAATGGTGGTATTTCTTGCCCAATGGGACTGCACTGTCAGTTCTGAGAATCAGGGGAGACACGTGGGTAGGACAGCACACTGACACATATGGCACCCCCCCCACCCCATGAGACAGCATTGTCGATGCTCAGGTGACCCGATGTAGACCGCGGTGCTAAATCTGAGCATGTTTAGTGATCTTGGTGGCTATGAAAATACAGACTGCCGGTCCCTAATTCTGGAGACTCTGAGGGTGTGCACCCCAGAATTCTGCATTTTAAGAAGCACTTTAACTAATTCTGATGAAGATGATCTGAGTGTCCCACTGAGAAACACTGGTGTGCGATGCACCAGTATTGAGGATTCTCGGGGAGCGATGTTTTTTCAGGATGGTCCAAGGGCCCTCACGAGACTTTTGCCTTGGGTGTAATTGTATGTGTTCGAAAGTGATGTCTCTCACTTCCAGTGCTTGTCAGCATGCTCTGTGCAGGGATTTGCTCTCAGCAGATATCAAAAACTATAAGTCTTCAGGTCACCGAGCTAGAGTGTGGGCGATCTTTTATTTTGGTTTTCTTTATTGCAATGCGGAGTCTCCCGAGAAGAGATTCAGACTGAACAGCTTTGTGTCGGACTTTGGAAGACCGCTGGTGCCCAAGGGGTTCTCTGGCAGCACAATGACGAATCTAGGTCCCTCTTTCACTGCTACGTCAATGAAGTGGACCGCATGGACAAGGCCAAAGCTGGTATCCCAACCATAGCCCTTGACAGTGATGTTCGGCTCCAGGAAGCCATCAGATGCAGCAGGTGGCCAGAGAAGGAGCCTAACGGGCTCATGAAATGTGACACCCCCAGCTTCATCAACACGGACCAGAACTCTTCCTTTGGGGAAGATGATCTCCTGATTTTGGAACCACCGATTGTTCTAGAAAATAAGCCAGTTGCCCAGACCTCACACAAAGACTTGAATTGGAAATGTGCTTTGTCAAGTGTTTCTCTGAAGATGTGAAGTCTGTCTTTGTATGGCAGGAAGTCCCCTTTCACAAAATTGTATGTGTTTGTGTCTGAGAGAGAGAAATGGAGACAGACAGAAAGACGGAGACAGAAGAGAGCCCCCTCAGAAGAGAGCTAGTTAAGGTGAGTTTTTGTGCCTTAGTAAACATTTGGGGTTTTGGGGGGAACAAAGTATTTACACTGTCTCATTCTCCTCGTTGGAAACCTTGGCCCCGTCCTCAGTGTCAGCGGCCTTGAACGGGGTTGCCATGGTGCTTTTCATCTGGCGCTGCCACTTCCACGCTCTGCCTTTAGCACGTTGCTTTGCCTCCCAGGGCTGCCACCCTTTAAACTGTAAGGTGAGGAGTCTGGAGTAGATGATCCATCCCAGCTCTGCTGTTTTGCAAATTTCTGATTTCGTATTCGGATGAGGCTGGGATACACCCAGAGCAGCATAAACCAGGCCCTACCTCCTGTCTCTTGCTGGGGCATCCCTCAGGTCTGTGCCTTCTACTCAAGCCTTTACTGAGCCCAGCTTTTGTCAGGAGCCCAAGTGCCTACCGGGATGGCAGGAGACCTGTCTCTCCTGGTCACGGTGGCAGACATTTCTATTGGTTGTGCTGAAACAGCTCTTCTGAGATCCTCCGGCCACCCTTGCTCCAACCTGAGGACAGACCTACCGTTCCTTTCCTAGGAGGAGGATCAATCCATGGTGCATTTTATGACAATCCTGTCCCCAGGAATGCACGGAAGGTTATCAGCTGAGTGAGGGGAAGTGCCTCTGTGTCTCTGTGTCCCTGTATCTCTGTCTGCTCACAGTGCCCTGCCACCGGCTACTGAACAAGAAAAGTGCTATTCACCATGCTGTGTCTTTTGCAGATGTGTAGGTGATGGTCTTGTGGCTCATGTGTGGGCTTTGTGCTGGGATGGTGAAGGGCTTATAAATACCTCATCAACATGTATTCGAGATGGCCTGGTGCCACACAGACTTGATTCATGAAGGCATCAAGCCTGCACACTGGTTTGGAAACAACTTGGTTTTGATCAGTCACACTGCATGCATGACTCACTGCTGATCTCTGGGTGGTTTTTTCATTTTAGATTTATTCACCCAGTGTCTTGCTTAAGCTGAAAAATACATTTATTTCACTAGAATATTCTCAGATTCTTTGTTTTCACACATCCAGTTGTTTAATTCCTTTAAAAATCATTTTGTGTTTATAATGCCTCCTAATATCTATCATCTCTAGGTTCCCAGTGGCCTGAGCCATGCACCAGATTTGATGTAGGAACTGTTCCACCAAAAGAAATCCCTTTGCCATAATATCTTTTGAGGAAAATATTATTCTTTAAGGCTCTAACAGTAAATCGTAGAACAAAGCATGGAACATTTATTGTAGTTAATACATGTTCATGCAAAAAATGATATTTTCATTAAACAATGTTGATTTTAATAACTTTTACTAATGTGAATATTATTACTCATAATTTAAGTAACCAAATAAAACCACAGTTATTTATTATGAAGTTTGAAAACTATTTACACTGTCTCTCAATTAGAGGTAGCTTTATTAGAAGACTGAAGGGTATTTAAAAGATGGAAAAATACCCATGATGACACCATCATTTTTATTAACTAAATATCAAGAACTGTGCAGGGTTAAGATTGAACCCTCTGCAAGCTCTCAAGTTAGCATGAGGTAGTTTGTGGATGCTGCCAGAAGACAGGAGACTCCCCCAGGTTCAGAGACAAAGAACTTCTTGCCAGCACAGCAGGCAGCTTGGGGTTCATGTTCATGTTGGTTCCTGAGTTTCTTTCCTTTTGCTGTTCTAACAAAGGACCACAGACTCAGTGGCTTAAAGCAATACACATTCATCATCTCACTGTTCTTTTGTGCAGAAGTGCAAAGTCATTGTCAGTGGGCTTAAACCAACGTGTGGCCAAGGCTACGTTCCACACCGAGGCTCTAGGGAGGGATTCGTCTTCCTACCTTTCCCAGCTTGCAGAGGTGTTCACACTCCTTGGCCCAGGGCCCTGTGTCACTGTGACCTCTGCTGCCACTTTACATCTCTGTCTCTGACTATATAGATATAAAGGAAGAGTCTTCGACATCTGGTATGGACCCTTTTTCCTAAATGGACATTGTATCTCTATTTATGTGCAGATTAAAACCCCTTCCCTCCAGGGTGTGGTGGCATCAGCTCACAAGATTACCACTCTGGGCTTTAAGTGTCCTCTTTGTATTGACACCTGGGAACTTCTCTTTCCATAGTTAGCTCTGTGTTACATTTGTTGTTGTATTTTACCCGGCATTACTGAAAGTTTTACTTAAAATGGATCCTAATTAGCTCTGTTTACCTGTTTCCAGAGCTGAAGGCTTCAGTTCTAGATTATCTGTTTGATTTCTCTTAAAAATACATTCCAGTATATTTCTCTGGTGAAAGTCTTTACCCTGTTGTCTATTCTCCCATAATTTCCTTATTTTCTTGAATATATTAAAAGTATTTTATAGCCTTTATTGGTAACTCTGATGCCTACATCACCTGGGGGTTTGCATCCTTTGTCTAATGTTTCTTATTCTCATATTATCCGTTATATAGTCTTGACATGTTGCATGTCTTGAAATTCTTTATTACATGGCAGACATTGCAAATGAAAAATCCATATGTTATTTTCCGTGAGAGGTTTTCTACCTTCCTGTTAGGCAAACAGGGTGAGGGACTGATCATGTCGCTCCAATCAGGCGCTGAGGTGGATCAGGACTGAAGTGCCTTTTTTCTTAAAACAGCTTTGAGGTATACTTGGCAAAGTAATTTTCACACGTATAAAGTGTACAGCTAATACGTTTTGACATAAGTATATCCCCAAGAAACCATGACCACATTCAAGAGAGTGAACATACCCATCACCCACAAAGCTTCTCTCCTGCCATTTGTTGTCCCTCCCTCCCTCCCCATCTCTTCCCCTGGAAACCATTGATCTGCTTTCCATCACAACATATTGGTCTGCATTTTCAAGATCCTTGTATGAATGGATTAATGCAGTATCTACTCTATGTTGTCTGACTTCTTTCATTCAGTGTAATTATTTTGAGAGTCATCTGTGTTGCTGTATTAATAGCTTATTTTTCTTATAGCAGAGTATTGTTTAGTGCTGAGTTTTTACTGAAGAGTTTGTTGTGAGCAGTGTTTGGATAGACCATCATTTGTTTCTCCATTTACTTCTTGATGGATGCATGGGTTATTTACAACTTGAGCTATTATAAATAAAATTGCAGTGAATATTTGGTTACAAGTCTTTATATGGACATATGCTTTTCTTTTCTAAAGCACCACATGAGGAATATCTGGGTTATATGGTAGATAGGTATTTACCTTTTTTAAAGAAACTGTTAAAGACTTTTCCAAAATGGTTGTACTATTGTAAATTCCTTGTGGTGTGTATCAGCTCTGGTTGCTCTACTTCCTTACCAGCACTTGGTAAGGTCGGTCTTTCTAATCGTATTCATTCTTGTATGTATGTGTACTAGTATCTCACTGTGGTTTTTGAAAGCATTTCTCTAATGACTAATGGCATCTTTAATCAGCATCTTTTCATATGCTTATTATCCATCTGGATATCTTTACTGAAGTGTGTTTTCTGGCCTCATTCATTCATTCAGGTGTTTGCATTATTATTGAGTTTTGAGACCTCTTTATTCTGGATCAGATACAAAGAGAGACCTTTATCAGATATATGATCTGCAAATAGCTTCTGTCTAAGGCTTGTCTTTTCATTTGCTTAGCAGTGTTTAGAACAGCTTTGAAGAGTCTTCATTTTGATAAAGTTCACTCTATCAGTTTCTTTTTAAAATAGATTATACTTTTGGTGTCATAGCAAAGAAATATTTGCCAAACCCAAGGTCATAAAGCTTAAGCCTATGCTTTTTCTCCTAGCTGTTTTATAGTTTTAGATTTCCTATTAAGATCTATGATCCATTGTGACTTAATTTTTGTATATTTTGTGAGGTGTGGATCAAAGTTCATTTTTTTTTTTTTTGCATATCACTATCTAATTCTTCCAGCACTACTTGTTGAAAAGATCCTTTCTCCACTGCATCCTTTTTGAGAATCAATTGTCTATATAAGTGTTGGTTTAGTTCTGAACATTCTATTCTGCTCCATTATTCTATTTTCCTGTTTTACACCAACACCATACTTTCTGATTACTGTAGTTTAAAAAAAAAAAAAAAAAAGGCTGAAAATCAGATAGTGCAAGTCTTCCAACTTTGTTTTTCTTGTTCAAAATTGTTTTGGATATTTGGGATCCTTTGAATTTTTATATGAATTTTAGAATCAGTTTTAAAATTCCTTACATCCTGTTCTGCCAAATTTCCACCCATGTCTTTGGCCATCTCCAAAGCCACATTTTCTGAAGAAGTCTCTCTAGATCCCAGGTGAAAGGAATTTCTGTTTCATCTGTGCTCCAATCACATTTGATAATATTTGATTACATTTATTCATATTTGGCTGGATGTACTTGTGTGATCTTTCCTGCCATATAGTAAATCTCTCAAGATTTGGAATCTTGACTTGGTTCCCTCTGTCTGCTGAGAAAACTAGTTCTATGCTTTGCAGGAGTGAGCCCTGCAGTAAGAGGTATCTGCAGCACACATCTAGCTCATTGCTTGCATATCGTCAAGGAATCCTGCCGATTTAGAATTGTTTATTGATTGTTGTCTCCAAGACGGCTCAGCCTTTTTTATTTCTATTGCTACTGCTGCAGTTTCAAAGGAAAATGGGCTAATTATTTTCCAAATATCAAAACATACTGTAATTGAGCTGTGACGCAAATTATGTGCTGCTGTTTCTTAACAACCTGCTTAGTGTTCACAGGTACCTTCACTCATGGAACTTTTGGGAGAATGTCATATCCTCAGAGATAGCAATGCTGTCTTTGGCAACCTGAGCGGTAGTATCTGAACTCACTCCTGCTGTTTTTCCAGTGCCCCCTCTAGCACTCCTCCAGCCCTCCATGGGGGGCCTGCAGTTCTTCCCTCGAAAATCCTGTTGTTTCTCAGGAAGAATTCCCTATGAAACATATTCATGTCCTTCTTGTGGGGACATTCAGTCCAGAGACCTGACAGCAGGGGAAAATGTTTAGACTGCTTTTGGTAGAACGTAAATTCTTCCATACTTGTTAGAAGCAAATCCAATGAGGAAACTGTGTTGGCATCTAACAAATCAGGATAAATGTCTGATGAGGAAGATTAGCTTCCCCATCCCACTCAGGCGTCATGTTGATGTGACGCTCACCTTGGCTAACATTTTCTCCTGTGAGCAACGTGTAGTTCAAGACGTTATGAATGGCTTTTTGTTTTTCTTCCTTAGTCTTTCCACATTCACTGTGTCTGGTGAGATTATATGAATCCTGCTTATTTTCAGCCCAGCACTAAGCTTTTTAAAAGGATCACGTGTTTAAAAGGCTAGTGGACAATTTGTTAGAAGATTGAAATCCTTAGACTTTGGTCCTAGAGTTGAATCTTGGTTACTGGTGAATGAGAATTCCCGTTAAAATTTTAAATTCAGTGATATAAAGTTTTAAAAATAGTTAAATATTAGTCAATTTCATTAAACACTACAGCAGTTATTTACTTTTAAGCCTGTCTCTGGGGCAATTTTGCAATGATTCCCTCCCTTTATTAATTCCCTCTTTATCAGAATCCTTGAGAGGTCCCTGTCATCATTGTCAGTATCATCATCATCATCACCATCATCATGGAACTGATTCCTCTGGGAGATTCTAGGAAAATAAAGAGCTGGACGGGGTTATGTGCAGGTCAGTGTGTGCATATACAGTAAGAACAGTTGTCAGACATTAGATTCAAGATACCCATTCCATTTAGAGAAGAATGTGGTCATGAAATCCTGATGTGCTGAATGAAGGAAGCGATGGGAACAGGGTAGTCAATGGAAAGGAGGAGGAAGTGAGCGAAGCGGGGAGCATAGGTCCTTGGTTAGGTGATCAGCACATTGGTGAGAATGAGGGGAGTGTTATGGCAGAATCATGTCCCTCCCCGGCCACAGGGTAGCCACCTGTGACATGTTACTGTACATGGCAAAATGCATGACAGATATTTTAGGACAAAAATCTTAGAGGATTTCTGTCTTCTAAATTGTCTATCAGTTAGCATTTTAAACCCATGATACATTATTAAAGATTAGTGCAGGGGGACAAATAAAAAGGATTCATATAATCTCACCAGACATACTGAATGTAGAAAGGCTAAGGAAGAAAAACAAAAAGTCATTCATATGTGCCTTGAACCATAAAATGCCCATGAGAGGAAATGTTACACAAGGTGAGTGTCACAGCCACATTCATAATGCCTGAATGGGATGGGACAAGGGGATCCTGAGATGAGACAATAGGGCGAGTAGCCTGGATTGTCCAGGTGGGCTGAATGTAATCACAGGGGTCCTTGAAATGGAGGACATTTCCCAGCTGAGTTTAAAATCAGAGGGAGGTGTAGCCATAGAGCAATGTTCAGAAAGGCTGCTGACCATGAAAATGGAGGAAGTCGTGGGGCACAAGCTAAGGAAGGTGGGTGACCTCTGGAAACTGGAAAAAAACAACAACAACAAGGAAACATTCTCTTCTAGACCCTCTAGAAGGAAGGAACCCTGCTGCTACCTTGAATTTAGCCCAATGAGAACTGTGTTGGATCTCTGACCTCCACAGCCATAAGCTGATAAATCTGTGCTGGTTTAAGCTCTTAAGCTTATGGAAATTTCTTACATTGGTAAGAGGAAAATAACATAGTGAGCCGTAGTGTAACGGATTAAAGGTATAGGATGGGGTGTGGAGAGGATTCTGACATTTACAACTAAAAAACAACCAGGTGAAGTGGAAGGTGTTTTAAGGAAGACCTACCTGGCAGGGCTATTAAGCAGACTGGAGCGAGGGGAGCATTGGAGTTAGAGGAATCAATTAAATCTCTACCAGAAAAATAAGGAATAAAATGTAACAGGGCTTCAGTGATAGTGGATGTAGGAATGGAAATGGGCAGAGAGACATAAATATTACTTTGAAATTAGCTACAGGTTTGATGACTGCATGTTGGGGAGACTTAGCCGATGTGTGGACTGAATGTTTGCATCCCCTCAAAATCCATATGTCGAAACCCCATCTCCCAGGGTGATGGTATTGGGAGGTGGGGCCTTTGGGACGTGATTAGTAGGATAAAATGAGGTCATGAGAGTAGAGCCCTCATGAATGGGATTAGTGTTCTTATACAAGCCCCCAGAGTGCTTGCTTCTCTCTGCTCTCTGGGATATGAAGATATTGGGAAGACAGCCATCTTCGAGCTGGCAATCCTCTCAAGGATACATTGACCTTGAAAGTCTCAGCCTCCAAACCATAAGGAATATGCTGGTTGTTTAAGCCACCCGACCCACGGTAATTTGTTACAGCACCCCAGACTGACGAAGACAGTGGAGAATGCCTCTGAGTTTGGCACTGATTGCCTGGAGAATGCTGAAACCCAGGGAAGTGGGCAGCACAGACGTTTACTCATTTAATCCTGCCAACACAGTAGGAGATAGAGTCTACATATTCCTCGCTACTTAAAAGGTAAGGAAAAAGAGGCACAAATAATAACAACGACAACAAAAACAACAATAATTTGTCCAAGATTCACACAGAACCCCCTGGAGGCAGAGTGAGAATTTATACTCAGGCAGGCTGGCCCCAGAGCCCCTGCTCATAACTAATAAGTCAGATCACCTTGCTTATGTGGATCAGTTTTTTTCAACTGTGATATGAGGGTACTGTGTCCAGTAACTTATAATTTCAAAATACTTCACTGTAACGGAATCATTAGTCACAGGCCTTACAAACCACAGAAACCTACACATACAAAAATATCTCGTTAGGTCAAGATAACCAATAACGTTTTTAAATATTATACCTGCTGGGCCTTTGCAATAAAATGTCTTTTTATAATTCTGTCTGGCTACAGAATAACTTCATAATCCTGCATGTTGCTGGTAGCTCCCATGTTGGACAGCACGGGCCTAGAGATTTTAAATTACTTGCCCAGACTCGCCCAGGAAGCTCGTGGTGGGATCCGAGCTATAGTCTGGGACTTTTCCTTCCTATCCAACAAGTCCCTCATGGAAGTTTAGAAGCTTCTCCTTTGGTGCCCAGCTGTCTATCCGTACTTATAACATCTTGTCAGGTGTTCCAGCCTGCTCCTGAACATCAGCCAGAACCCACTTCTGCTCTATTTTGTCCAGGTAATACCTTCTAGCAACTTCCATTGCCTTCTTGGCATCAGTTCTTACCTGGAAGGGTAGTGGCTAGAGGTGGAAATGTGTCCACATGACAGGTTTTTCATAAACATAGCAGGAGTGGTCAAGAGAATAAAACGTCAGGAAGATGAGTAGAAGCAGGTCATTTAATATACCAAATGGGTACTTTCAATGTGTGTGTTTCCGAGTCCAGGCTTGTTCTGCTCGTGCATTACAGGCCAATAAATCAGGAGACCTGGTTTTGGGGGCAAGAAATAGCGACTTTAATTTGGAAAGCCAGCTGAGAAATGGTAGAATAATGTCCTGGGGAACCATCACCCCAAGTCAGATTTCAGGCTCTTCTTATATTAAAAATGGGAAGTGGGAATGCTTGGTTGTTGCAAACTTGGTGTATGAATTCTTTGTTGTTAGAATCCTTTGTTCTTGCAGCTCTTCACCTGGGTCACATCCGTGTAAACCTCCAACAAACAAATGTTGTTTTCTATTCTGTAACTTGTTATCTTTATGTGAATAGAAAAGTGTTAATATCCTTCAAAGTCAGAGCCTTGAGAATAGGGTCTCCTGTATATTTCAGGCTCTAGGCAACATTGTTTTACAAAAGGTGCAGAACCAACAAGACTAAGCCTAGGAAACAGGGCACAGGGTTAAAGTCAAAGGAACAGATCTAATATGGAGTCAGATTTTTTCTTTCCTATTTCAGTAGTGCCATGGAGAAGGCAGTTTGGGCAGCTTTTTGTAGGGTCCTGGAGGCTTTCTCTCTCAGCCTCTGTGTGCCTCTGTTGAAAACCCTTCATAGCTATCTGGCCTGCTGGAAAACCACTCCGCCTGTTTTGCCCTGAAGATGTGTTCTGTTTATAACTGATCTCTACTTCTTGGAAAACAACTCAATAAAAACTCAGTTGGTTTTCCACCAGCCATGGGCAGGGGTGAGGAATAGCACTTTATTATTTTATGAAAAAAAATAAAAGAAGTCTTAAAACAGCACTGGGCACATAGGAGAGAGTCAATAAATGCTTCCTGGCTGAAATCAAAAGTGATGGCTCAGTGATTCCATGGCTGCTTTATTTGCTGAGCTTGCTACTCCTTTGCTCCATTACACATTTTTTTTAACTGAAAAAGAAATACATGCATGTGGTTAAAAAATTTCAAACAGAGCACAAAAATACACAAGTGAAAGAAGTTTTCCCTCATCCTCTCTTCTTTCAGCCCTCCCTGGAGATGCCACTGTTTACAAACCTTTGTGTGTTTTCCAGATATGCTATGCACATTCCGACCTATGTATGTAAATTCCTTTAAAATATTACTTATTTTTAACTTAAAGGGATTTAAATCCTCATGTGTCTTCTGCCCTGGTAATAGAAAAGAACAAATCTGACTCCATATTAGATCTGTTCCTTTGACTAAACCCTGTGCTCTGTCTCCTAGGCTTCATCTTGCTTGTAAAACAATGTTGCCTAGAGCCTAAAATATACAGGAGAGCCTATTTTGAATGCTCTGACCTTTAAGGATATTTAACACTTTTCCATTCATATAAAGATAACAAGTTACCTAATAGAAAATAACGTTTGTTTTGTTGGAGGTTTACAGGGATCTGACCCAGGTAGATAGCTGCAAGAACAAAGGATTCTAACAACAAAGAATTACTACATCAAGAAGATTGCAAAAACCAAGCTCGTAGGAAAGGAGCCTGAATTCTGACTTGGGGAGATGGTTTTCCAGGACATTAGTTTGCCATCTAGGTCTACAGAAAGTTGCTATTTCATGCCCCAACACCTGGTCTCCCAACTTACTGGCCTGTCCTGCATTAAGGAGAATGAATTTGGACTCAGTAACACTCCTATCTTCCTAGCAAGATGGGCACTGGAATTGAGGGCAGCTATCCCACACCCAGGGACATACTGTGTGCCCTTGATGGTTCCCCGAGTGTGGGGAGTGGTTTACCCAGGAAGGATGGGGACTATGCACCAAAACTCAGGCAGTATGCTCCTTTTGGGATCTGACCTTGTACCTCCCGCTCCCCGCCAGCACAACACCTGGGACAGTGGAGGTAAGGCAGATATATTGCCTGCCTGTGTCCCAGCGTGTAAAAGGGGAATATGTACTCTTTCCAAGGTAGTTCTGAGCAACAACACCTGCGGGTGCTTGGTTCCCAGAGCAAAAGGAAACCCAGCTCCGCTTGGGGGCAACGGGTGTGATCCCCGTAGGGGTCCTGCAGAGGCCTTGGGTGGAGGGCTGTGCCAGGGAGTTAAAATATGAGCTGCGGGCCTTGAAGGGTTAGAGAAGTGTGCAGAGGCAGGACTGCTGCCTCCTTCAGGATGCCCCCAGAGTTAAAACTATTTCTCTCCATCTCTGCTACTCTCCTCCACACTCCAGATCCCTGCCTTCTCTCTGCTCCTCCTGTCCATGTCTCTCCCTCCACTTTTCCCCTTCTCCCCTCCTCCTCCCATCTTCTCCGTCCCTCCCTTCCCCAACTTCTCTTGCAGAACACAGAGAGGATCGCTGGCCCTCCTGCGCATGCGCAGTCTGTGCCAGCTGGACCGAGGGTTGGAAGCTGCAACTCCGAGCCGGGGATCGGCCCCAAAGGCTTCTCAGCTCTTTCGCCCGGTAGGACTTTGGCTCCTGCCCCGGCGCCACGGCCACAGCTGTCCAGGGCCATGTGTGCACTTGCCGCCTCTCGCCCCAGCCGGGCTCCCCTCAGTCCGCGGCTGGCGTCCCCTTCCCCTCTCCCGCCCGCGAGTCCTCTCCTCCCGGGCTGCCTCTCCTCGGCCGCCGGCCCGTCCCCGCCCCTGGGCGGGCTGTGTCCCGGGCGGGCGGGGTCTGCGGACACGGACGGGGGCGGGCGGCTGGGGCTGGGGCTGGTGCTGGCCTCCGAGCGGGGCTACAGCCCGCGTCCCCCCCCCCCCCCGCTTTCCCTGACCCGCGACCCCGGGGCTGCCCTCCTCTCCCTTTCCCGCTACCTGGGGACCAGCTCAGTGGTGTGGGCGCTGCTCCCCGGGCTGAGAGCCTCCGGCTGTGAACCCCAGCTTCTCCTGTTGGAGTCGGGAAAAGGGAGCGTCAGTGCTGAGCGAGCTTCCGTCTCCTCCCTCAGTGTTTCTGCCCCAGGTAAGTACCTTGAACACTTTCACGTGTTTTGATGGCGGTGCTTGATGATGTCACTGTTTTTATAGTGAGAGGGATTTCAGTGTTGAAAGCAAGGCTTGGTTCAGTTAAAAATGAGCTGAAGGCATGAGGCTGTGACATCCTCCATCCTTCCCTCTCCCAGGGTGAAACGTGTGGCCGTCTTTCTTAAAAAGATAGTTACAGTCCCTAACTAGCCCAGCCCAGCTAGGGTGTGTTAACAGGAACAGCACCACCAGAGGAGTTGGAGACTCAGGGACTTTGCAGTCCTAAAGAGCTCCTGGCAAAATTTGGTTTGTTTTGGTTTTTTTGTTCTTCTTAAATTGTGGGGCTGACTAGTAGTATAGAGGGAAAAATAATTGTCAAGAAATATTTTTTCATTTAACATCTTTATTGTGATATTGTTCACACACCATGAAGTCCACCCACTTAAATGCTACAATTCAGCAGCTTTAGCATATTCACAGTGGTGCAACCATTAATATTCCAGAACGTTTTCATCACTTCAGAAAGACCAGTGGAAATGAATGACCTATCCACCCCTTCCCAGTGCTGGTTCTAAAGAAGTTTCTTGGTTGTTCCTGACCATAAATTATCTTGTTACCCATAAAAACTCTGGTAGGAAATCTAAACAGAATTGTATTGAATCTGTCTATCAAAGCAAGAAGAATTAATGTCTTTATGGCATAAATTTCTTCTACCCATGAATATATCTCGGACCCTATATTTTCATATTTCCAGAGCCTGGCCCATGGGAAGTCCTCATTAATTGTTGGGTTTGTGAATGATGAGATTCTATACATCGTTAGTTGCAACTGAAGCCTTTCACAGAAGAGAAAATAAACTCACTGAAGCCAAGTGACTCTCTGATGGTCAGAAAGAGTGACAGCCAGTGCTGGAGTGACCCAGTGGACTTGGTGTTTGTAACCAGATTTCTCTAGCACCTACAGCTAAGGGGATCAGAGAATTCTTTTATTTTTTCTAAATGGCGTTGCTTTTATTTTTACTTATTTTTTAAAATTACTTTTTATTGAAGTGTAGTCAATTTAGAATGTTAGTTTCAGATGTACAGCAGAGATTCAGTTATAAACATATGCATATGTATCTACATATGTTTTAGATTGTTTTTAGTACAACTCATTACAAGAAATTGAATATAGTTCCCTGTGCTATATAGTAGGTCCTTGTCATTTATTTTATATTTATTAATGTGTATCTGTTAATCCCCCTTTTCCTGCCTGCTAACCACAGTTTGCTTTCTATGTCCATGAGTCTATTTCTAGCAGCACCGTATTTGCTAGTAATATATGCTGGTTGGCTGCTTTCAGTTTCAGTAATTCCACCTTATCTGTGGGCATTTTCCTTCTGGTGGGCCTGTGTGTGGTTTGCACACGTGATATAAGAGTTGTGTATTTGGGAGAACTCCAGGCCTCATGTAGTGCCTGGTACAGAGTGCCCAATGAGCTGATGCTTGAACTGGGAAAAAAAACATAGTAAACGTTGGAATTTCCACTATGGTTGAGAGTTCCAGGTTTCCATAACCTGTTTAGCCCACCTTAATGTTGGCTGCACCCATACTGGGTAATTTGGTGGAACTTCATGGTATGGTGGTGTAGAGACGGGGCCTCGTATGCTTCTTCTCTTTCCGTTTTCTAAGACTCATTCTCCTGGGCCTTCCAGATCCTCCCCCAGAAGTGCCCAAGGCTGGCTTGGTGCTGCGCTGAGGCAATATTTGTTAATAAGACCCTTTCCTCATCTCTTCTGAGCCTCCGTTTCCTTCTCTGCACAATGAAGACTTAGACTAGAAAAGTGCTTTTCAGTTTCTTTTAAGCCATGTTTCCTTTGAGAAACCGAATATACAAATCTCTCCTCCCATTCAACATACAGATTTTGACACATCCTCCAAGGAATGACATAGCTCTTTGTGGAAAATTGAAGTGATTGTGATTCCAGGTGGCACAGAAAAGACTCTTCAGACATTTATTGCAGGGAGAGGGCAGGAAAGGGGCAGTGTATCCCACTTTCTAGTGTGAGCACTGGAACAGGGGCTTGGGTTTAAATACAGTGTCTGACGTGGCCTCAGTCTAATCTTTTTTTTTTTTTTTGCCTCTCTCTAATCTTGCACAATGTGATAAACCTCTCTCCCTCAGTTTCTTAATGCGTCAAGTTGGGGTGATAATAGTTTAAGTCTTTTGTGAAACATTATACACATAAGACATTTGTTTCTCGGTAGAAACAAAACCTGCGAGAGAATCAGGGATTTTTTAAAAAAAAAAAAATCTTGTCCACAGCACTCTGTCTGTGTCTATTTTGAAGTTCCTTGAGGGTGAGTGTTGGGTCTAAAGTCCATCGTGGGACAGGTGGCCCATGGGTCTGTGTGCAGCAGATTGCCCCCTCCTCCCCAGTCCTCTTCCTCTCAGTCCAGGATGAAGTTCCCTAGTAGATTTACACAGAGATCTTGTGGAAATGGCTTTTCATTTTATTGTTTCATGAAGAAGGGCTGCCATCATGATCTCTGTAGTCTGCTTTTGGTGACCTGAAGGCTATGCAATTACGTTTTTCTATTTAATAAATAGAAAAAAATTACAAGTACAAAATTAGACCTACGGTGGTGGCAGGGGCTCTTGAAAGTGGGGACCATTAGCTTTGTTAGTTTCAGGTGCAGGGGCCTCTGGCCATGAGGACACATCATCGTGCTCTGAAGTTTGAGGGACCAGTGGGCTCAGTGGGAATGTTTACTGAGTGTATCTCATGGGCTGGGCATTGACCTATTTGTACTGTGTGTTCCTTATTTGAGACAGTGAGCTCATTTAACCTCAATAGCCTCTTTAATAAATTAGACTTTTTATTTTGAGATATAATGTAGATTCCCATGTAGTTGTAAGAGATAATATGGAGAGGGCCTACGGACTTTTTGCCCAAGTTTCTTTAAAGGTTCCATCATGCAAAGTTGGGATACAATTCAGTAATGACTCACTAACCCTTTGAGGTTTGTGTTATTGCCCTCATTTCTATTCATGATTAAACTGGGGTTAAGAGGAGCACACAGGCCTGCCCAGGTCACACATGGTTAGTGTAGAGTCGGGTGAAACGTGGGCTTGGGATTTCCAGGCAGTACCATCATGATGCTCTGTGGCAGGGAGCAGCATTCACTTTGCTTGTTCATTCATTCAACAAGCATTTATTGAGTAAACTCTGTGGGTCAGATGCTATCATAGGTTTATCTGATTCTTCAGCAGTATGGAGAATCCGGTAATGTTTCCTTCTTTTTTTTTAATCTGAGAAAATTAGCTCTGAGATGTTATAAACCGCCCAAAGGAAATATAGCTCATAAATGAGGGATAGTAAATTTGTACAGTTCCTTCTTCTTATGCAGGTGGTACCCTAGGCATTTTACACTTGTAAACTTCCATAATCCAGATATATTCTTGTAAGGCAAGGATTTTTTTTTTAATTGAAGTATACTCATGTTTACAATGTTGTGTCAATTGGAAGGTGTTTTTTTTTTTTTCTTGAATTTGGAATTCAAAAAATATTTTTTGAGGGGGGTAAATAGGTTTATTTATTTGTTTCATTTTTTTTTTAAATGAGGTACTGAGGATTCAACCCAGGACCTCATACATGCTAAGCATTTGCTCTACCACTGAACTGTACCCTCCTCCCCAAAGCAAGTTTTCTTATCAAGTATTCTGCAGCTTAGGAGTTCAAATAAATTGGAGTTGAAATCCAGGACTTTTGATCCTACTGTGTTTCTTTGCATTATATCCTGCTGAGGGGTGTGGAAGCAGTTCCTTTATTCATTCCTTTATTCAGCAGTTTTGAGCACTGACTTTGCATCAGGGCCTGGCTAGGTGCTTGGAAACAGAAAACAAGAAATGACCCTTTTCTGCAGAGGGCGGAGGCCTAGACCAAAAGCTGCGTAATGTGATCTGAGCTGCGGTAGCCATGTGCAGACGCTGAGGACAAACTGTACCCCCGGCTTTGCTTGGGCTTCCCCTGCCTTCTGACTGGTACACACCAGGTCACCGCAACCCAGTGAGGCCCGCAGCCCGCAGCACAGTATGTACCTCGGTCTCCTCTTCCCTCTCGTCAGGGCCTGCAACATGAACATCCCTGACTACGTGCAGTGTGCTGAGGACCACCAGACTCTCCCCGTGGTGGTCCAACTCGTGGGGATCATCTCAGAGCAGAATTTGTTATGCATCTATAAGCGAATCTCCTTGGTGAGGCAGATCAGCCCGTGCGGCTCGCAGTGGGCACTCTGTATCCACTAAAGTCACCACTATGCGCCCGAGAATGGGTGGAGCGACTTCCAGACACACCACAAGGTCGTGGGCCTTGTCACCGTTACCGACTGCCTCTTGGCCAAGACCTTCGAGAAGCTCCACGTGCAGAGGAGCTGTATGGCACCACGCTCTATGACTCTCGGCTCTTTGTCTTTGTGCTGCATGGGGAAGTGGCCGAGCAGCCGCGCATGAACGTGGCCGTCAATTTACGAGGACTGCAGGGTGGTGGAGAAGAGGATCGAGGACTTCACTGAGTCTCTCTTCATCATGCTCAAGTCCAAGTGGCTGGACGTTGCATCCGACAAGTCTGGGGACAAGATCCTCCTGCTCTACATCCTGTTTGAGAATGAGGACTTCGTGGGACTGGACACAGAGAACAGGAAAGTCTACCTGGATGCCCGGCCACCCTGGCTATGTGAAGGGTTGCTTCCCTACATCCAGAAAGGGATCAGCAAGGAGGAGGGCTGTCTTGTAGCCAAGGCGTGAGGGAGGAGCAACCCGCCGGTTTTCAGACGTTTAAAAGTGAATCCGCCTTTGTTTCGGAGAGATTCTTTTAGGGTTATTATGGACACTTACTCCCGCTTTTCAGCCAATTACCCTGGTGTGACCCCTGGAGTTGCTGTCCAATAGATTAGCCAAAGCCACTGATGCTAGGAGAGCTGGGGAGGAGGCTGCTCGGAGCTGAGATGTGCTCTAGGTCAAATGCACATCAGACGCTGAGACTTGTCTAGTAAATAGAATGTAAACTATCTTGTTACTTTCTTTATTGATTACATGTCAAAATGATAGTATTTTACATACAGTAGAATAAGTAAGATATGTTCTTAAAATCAGTTTCTAGGGGTTTTTTTGGGGGGGTTACCTCTTTAAATGTGGCAACTGGGAAACTTTCTTTACATGGCTCACATTTCATTCCTGTTGGACAGCCTCTCCTGGGACAGTCTCATCCCTGTGCTTATAGATGTCATGCTGAATCCTGAGATGCAGAATGAGGCGCTGGTTGAGCTGGGGGTGGAGCCAGTGTCTCCTGCTTCCCAGGTCCAGCACCTGCACGGCTCAGGCCCTCTCTCCCTGCCTGACAACCACCATGCCAATTGAGGACAACGGAAACACTGCCAGGGGCTTCCAAATGAACTCCTTACGCAGGGAAAGGCATGTCACGGAGTATGGGGCACAGCAGGGAAAGATTCGTCCTCACTTTGTCCCTGTGATTAGGTCAACGGACCCACTTTGTCTTGGAAGTGCAGACGAGTTCTTCTGGGCTGCCTACCCCCCCACCTTCTGCTCTGTTTCCCTGTGTATCTATTGAGATATCCCTCGAGAAGAAGAGGGTGAGATGCCTTTGCCGAGAGGTGGTCCCCATTTGCTGGGGAGATTGTGGGAATCTGTGTCCCCCCGGCCTACGGCCTCGGGCCTTGACTCTGGAGAGGGCTTATGGCGGTCCCACAGGTGACGGTCGGAGGACCTGGCACGTGCTGCCGGGCCCGAAGTGGAGGAGGTGTTCTGCGATTCTCTGTGAGTCTAAAATCAGATTCTACTTTCTGGTTGTTGGTAAGTTGGAGGAGAAGATGCCAGAGAATTGATAAAAAGATAGTCCAGACCAGTCCTGTGAGTGACAGGCACAGGGGACCCGAGTCCCACCTGCTTGTGGTGCCTGGCGGGCTCTGGATGAATTTTCACTTCCTCCCCGGACATACCTCTATGGCTTAAGGAAGGGGCGAGGCATATCGTGGCCATGACCTGTACTTGTCCTCGCAGGGCCCTGTGATCTACATGGCTTTCTCCCCTTCTGCTTCTTGTAGATGAGCTGGCAGATGTAGTGGTCTGGGCAAAGCCGAGGGCACAGATGCCAGCACCGTGCCACTCCCAGGCTGGCTCCATTCCCGTCACCTGTCACCTCCTGCTCAGTCCCCAGGCGTCAGTGAATGTAGGTGCATCGGTGCAACGTAAGCAGGGACCACATTATCCCCCTGGACAGAATGGTGGGTGAGCAGTGGAAGCCTGGAGCCCTGCCCCAGCCCCCTGGCCAGTGCCTCCTCTTTTGTCACAGGAATCACTTGTGATATGTTTGCTCAGCAACTGCTTGGCTCTGAGTCTGCAGACCCACCAGAGAATGCCAGCTTGTTTTTGCTTTTTGAAGTGTGTCCTTGGGATTTGGCGGAGTAGCTGGTTGTGTGCTTAGCCCATAGTGGTTGACACTGTCACCATTGTTTACCCAGAACCTCGTTTACCAGGCATGGCTCTCGGCATCAAAATACAGCAGCGCATTAAACCTCCCTCCTGGTGGGTCTGTCTGTTTTGGTACCGTAAGTGCTCAGCCAGCATCTGAACGTCAGTGAGATAACGCGGCCTGTGAGCTCGGGTCAAGTACGCTCTCCTCCAGTCACTTTTACTCCATTGTTGCTTTTACTATTCCTCAGTCGTTACTTTTTTTAAACAATGCTTTCGTGCAGGAACAGAGCCTAATTCTCTCCTGTTACTCTTGGTGGGAGTGAGTAAAATTGTCCAGCTTGAAATGCGACCACATTTTGTAGCTCAAAAGCTGTCTACACGCATCTAGGTGAAGTTTAGGTTTGGGGCGCTGACCACGTTGGGGTCCCCAGGCAGCGCCGCTCGCCTCAGGCCCCTGCCTTCCCTGGAACAATAGGTGAGGGTGGGTCTCACCGTCCCCTCGTCCCTGTCCTCACCAAACTCACCTAAATTCTTGTAATTGCTGTCAGTTATTTTTGTTCTCATGTGTTTCTAATTTTCGCTGTTCCTCTTTTCCTTTTTCTATTTCCCTTTCTATCTTGTACCGCCCTGTGAGCATGTTGTTGCGTCTGAAAAGTGGACTGTGCACACCCTGCATTGGAAATAGCCAGATTGTCCTCCGTGCTGTCCCCATCGCTTTAAAAAGCAAAAACCTTAACAGTTGCCTTGATCCATATATTATCCTAGTCATCTTTTTATTTTCTAGTTTTTTGGAATGTTTGCTTTGTTAGCACATCACCCACTGGGGTTTGATACCTGTTAAAATCCTTGCTTTGAGGAACCAGTTTGGTCCTCCTTATGTTTGGTGACAAATGCGCACTTATTAAATTTGTTTGATTGTTTTGAAGAAGTGAGATGCGAATTGATTTAGGCGGCTGCTGAGGGATTTTTTTTCATGGAGTATTTAAACTTGGAAAGTCAAAATCTGCAGCATCTTCCTTGATTCTGTCTTTCACACAAACGTGTTTGGCACGCGGTTCCGGGCTGTCGCTGTGTGACGTGCGTGACGGAGATTCCTGGCCGGTGGTCACTGGTGAGAAAGTGGCAGGCTCGGAGATGAGCAGCTGCAGGGGATGCTGTTGGAGGAAGCAGTCACCGGTTTTATGTTTTTTTTGTTTTTGCATTCACCTTCCCCGTGCCATTTACTTTACTTTGCCTTCATAGAGAGGCAGGAGCGGGTCTAAACTCCATGCCACTCTTATTTTCCCTTTACGAGGCTGGTTTTTCTGAGTATCAGAACAACATGGCCTTCTCCTAAGTAGCTGGCTCACTTGGATCTGGTGGACACAGGGACCGCTAAAGGGGACCGTAGCTTCCTCTCTGCTCCAGCCAGTGGGCATTCAGAGTCGGGTCTGTGGTTTGCCTCAGCAGCCATGCAGGCCTCCCTGTACCAGCCTTTACTATTAACCCATGTTGGCAGTAAATAGCTGACTCCGTGTCTGTTGCAGCTGACGTCCACCACTGACGGCCGTGTCGTTAGTTTGCGGTAGTGAGTCTCCAACACCCCAGTCAGCCGTGAAGTGACCTTGCATTCTCACCCACACCCTGGTTCATCTCACCCGGGGAAAGGGTTTGGCCACCACCGTCATGCTGGCCATGAGACCTTGTTTCTCCTTTCATGCCCTGGTCCAATTGTGGACACTTCATCCTTCACTGACTTGGTCTCGCTTGAGACAGGCCAGACTTTCTGAAAGAGTCCATCACATTCTGGGGGGGAACAGAACAGAAGGAAGAGTAGCAAGTAGGTGTCTAGGCAATCTGGGTTGGCAAATGCAGGCTGGGATCTGTGAAGGCTGGGCTGTGCCTTGGACACAGGCCTTTCCCGTGGCTCCCGATAGCCCAGGGGTCGGAGTGAGAACAGCCTTGCCTGGGTTCCCCCATCCTCATCTGCTCACTGGCAGGTGTGTCTGCTAACTAGGAACTGCCCCAAACCTCGGGCCCTTCAAAGTTCAGACCACAGGAGAACCTTGAGTCCCTTCTCCTGGGCCTCCTTTGTGAGAATCCAGTGCCTTCTGAGATGACCAGCGGCAGGAGATGCCTCCCCCTCCAGGGAGCTCTCTTCGGAGGACTGTGACGCACTGTACCTTGCTATGAGCTTGTGGGGTTCCATCCGTGGTCCTTGCAGAACCAGACTTGAGACTGGCTTAACGATAGAAATGACAGGAGTGATTCCAGGGCAGGGCCGGGGGGAGGAACAGGGGAAATTGAATGTGACCTCAAACACCTAGGTGGGTTCTGGGTCTGTTACTAAAATCGGGAGCCTGGGAGGTACCTGCCAGGAATCGAACTCTAGAGTAAATGGTGGACATGAGGCATTTTTAAGATTCCATTTTTCATCCAAGTTAGGACTTCAAAGAGGCACTCGGGTCTATGGCCCTGGGGCTCATGTGAAGGAGCCGGACCACAGATACACGTTGGGAGTCATCATTCTTAGCTGGTGTTCACAGCCGTGCAGGTGGATGAGCTCATCTCGAGAGGTGCAGACTGAGGCTGAGGCGGGGCAGGGCTGTGCCTGGGTTGGAGGAAATCCCAGACCATGCAGCTTTGGTGTGTCAGTCAGTGGCGTTTGGGATTTTCAGAGCAATGGCATTTATCCTTAAGGGTCCTGGGGGTGGGCAGGGCCACCCAGGAAGAAATCTGAAGGGAGGGTTGTGGCCACGCGTGCGCGTCTTGGGATGATGCAGAGGCTGCATGGTCCGGGAGAGGAACCTCCTCGGAAGCTGGAGTCGGAGTGGGGAGTGGGGAGAAGGTAGTCACACTCACCTGTGAGGGAGGGACAGAGGCCTAGGGAGTCTCCACCCTAGCGGACTCTCTTTCCCACGAACAAAAGGCCAGCAGACAGAAGATTTGAGGTGAGAAGGGACGGGCGCTGGGAGAGGAGCCAAAGTGGAGAATGGTGGTTGGACAGTTCTGGAATAGTCTCCCTGCAAAATAGAGTTAAAAAACCCAGACTCTTAAGAATATTGATAGTGACGTTGGAGGAGATAGTTCTTTTTCTGGCCTCCTAAATGTAAGGCATGTATCCGGGGATACACAGAAGAATCGGGCAGTCTGGTCCGGGGGCTTGACCCTTACCAGGGGGAACAATGCAAGTTTAAAGGGGGAGAAGGGCAGCGGAGGGAAACTAGCCAGGCCTCGTGTCAGGTACCAGTCGGCCACACTACTTGCGTGTTGCATTCACATCCATGTCTCCCAGGTGGGCGGTGGCAGCCCCCTTTTGCAGATTGGGAAGCCTTCTCAGAGGGGTTAAGGGATTGGTCCGTTTAGCGGCTAGTCAATGCTGTAGCAGGATTCAAGCAGGGCCTTGTCAGACTTCAAGGGCATGTTCTATCTACTAATTCCGGTACCTCCCTGTTGTACCTGGATTGGTGAATTGGGTCAGTTTTGGAGCCTTTCACAAAAAGTACGATTTAAGTGCCTCAGGACTGTTTCACAAAGCTCAGTGTTCTTTGATGGTTCAGAAGCACCGCAGTGCTTTTCGCCCCACAGAGGTAAGGTCTTACTCCTTTGACGCTGACGTGGTTGCAAATCACGTACAGGTGCAAAACCAGACTTAGCAGCTTCTGAAGGGAAACTCTCCAGTTCTCCCTTGATAGGCTTTCTTCCACGGGATGTAACCTGCTGCAGCGTAGATCTGAGCTTTCCGTATGGAGTGAGGGTTTGATATCCAAAGTTAGCAAAGAAGGGTCAGATGGAGAAAATCGACGTTAACAATTTATTTTGGGGTTTCATTAGACAAGATGCACTATCGCTTAATGGCCCATATAACGTATGTAATTGAATACAGAATATTGCATTCCTTAATTTCTAATGAGAGCTGTCTTGCAAAGTAAGGTTGTCTGCTTTGGAACTTCAGCTTAGCCACTAGGGCGCCTGTCAGTGTGTTGGTGTGATTGTATTTACACAGTGCATGTATTCTGGGCTTCCTCAGCCCCAAACACTCTAGTGCAGAATCATAGGCTGTAGCCATCACTTAGTTACACAAATACTTCTACAGCTATATGATACAAAAAAAAAAAAAAAGAGAGAGAGAGAGAGAGAGAGAGAGATTGCCTTTATCAAAGTTCCTTTGATTTTAACTGCAAACTGTTGTTGAGCAGCTCTGGTTTCCTTTGGATATGAATATGTACATTTCTTTGCATGTAACTTGGATTTTAGACTAGAACACCAACCTCTTGCTTTCCATGAGCCACAAAACTCATAGCCAAATGACATACGTATGAAATATTTTATTCTTTTCTTCTGAGACAGAATCCTTGAATCTGGGACTTGGGCTGTGATTTTGCTTTTTGCTCTTCCCACCCCTCTTGTCGTCTCACTCCTTTTTCCCACGTGGCCTCCAAGATGTCATGGTCTCCGAGGAGCAGGTGGACAAACACCAGTTGGTCGCCAAGCAGTCCTGCTGTAGAGGGAGCCCAGCCAAGAGCTAAAGGACATCATCAGAGAGGGCTTCCTTGAAGAAATGGGCTCTACATTCAGTTATGAGGACAGAGTAAGAGTCAGCCAAGAGAAGGAATCAAGAGGGTGACTCAGGTGGCAGGAGCAGCCCGGGTAGAGGCCTGGAGGATTGTGGGGTGGGGACTAGGGGAGAGTGCACTGTGTGGTCCAGGGTGGAGGGTGCCCCTGCTTGGGAGGACCCTGGAGTGGGCCTAGGGTTGGAGGTTTTGGAGGAGCTTGCTTTTTTACTAGAACTGACACAGAAGAGGCAGTGAAGTGTGTCAGCAGAAAGTGACCCTCAGGAGAGGTACTCCTGGTTTTGTTTCTGATGTTCTACAGAAAGAAGGGGTCGGGGTGGGCGAGAGCAACTCTGCCCGTCCCTTTGAGACCCACCCCTTCATTCATTTATTCATAACACATGCAATTCTGAGTGTCCAGGGGAGAGAGGGTGGACTCACAGTAGTAAGAAAAATGTATTGCTTCTTGAGAGCTTAGCAGTGTCAGAAGTTGTCTTAGCGTAGAATGTTCTAGGAACACAGCAGGGGCACCTAACCCAAAGGGCAGAGGTTCGAGGGAAGGAAGGCTTCCTTGACAAACCGTCAAAATGAGCCTGGAGGCAAGTGGGAAGTAGCAGCAGGTCAGGGGGCACCTGAGGTCATTGTGGACCTGGGTACTGTGGTGAAGGTGGGCGAGCAGGGTCGGGGGTGGGGCTAGAACTCTACCAGGGAGCCTCTGAAGGGTTTGAAGTGGGGGTGATGTAATCAAATTTGTGCTTTGGGAAGGCTGTCCTGGCTGTGTGTGTGTGTGTGTGTTGTGTGTGTGTGTGTGTGTGTGTGTGTGTGAAGCGGGGAAGAGGGGGAGAGTGCCAGCAACTGGGAGGGTCATTAGAAGACCATTGACAGGCTGGGGGGCCACCAGTGGGAGAGGGGCGTCGGGGCTGCTTGGGGACGGCAGGGGCAGTGTGGATGCCGGATTTCCTCATGGGGAGGGCTTATTAACTGTGACCCCCTAGCGGCACCTTGTGGCTGGAAGAAAACGGATGCAGCCAGGTGGACTTTTCTCTTCTTCCCTGCCTTGTGTGATGATCTTAGCTCAGCCAACATTTGGAACAGAAGAGCTAAGTTTCAGGGTAGTCCAGGACTTTGATGAGCTCGTTCGAGTGAGATCTGATAGGATTTAGGCTTGTGTTGAGATCTGCATGTTCACTTAGCTAGAAACGTCCCGTCTTTTGGATTTCCATAGGGGTATTTATTCTTGATAAAGATTGCTTTCTTGGTGAGAGGAAATTTAATACAGCTGCTGTCTTTCTCAAAAAAAAATCTTATCTTTTAAGAAATTTAATATTCAAAAGAATAGCAAAATTTAAAAATGATAAAGTAAGGCTTTGGTGTAGTTTCTTTGGATTCTGAGTTAATGTAGAGTTAGAGCCTTTGCATTACTTAAATAGCACATCCTTGTCAGTATTTAAAGAGCTGTTAGTGAGCGCCCCAGGCCCCACTTCTCAAAGCATCATTAAATCTTGCTCTGAAATACTGAAGTCATAAAGTTCTTGTTGGCAGAAGCCAAACAGTTGGTTTATAATTTGCAGCATAGCACCCTTTATAAAATAATAATAGGTTCAAAATTAAGAAAGTGGAAGATAACTGATTTTTTTAAAGCTGAAATATAAACTCTCTTGTGTTAATGTTGCAACTGGAAATTTCGAAAAGAAAAATCCTACTGTAATATCATCTACGTGGAATACATATATGTCTATCACGTTTGCAACGTAACTGCGCAGTGGTTTTTGAAGACAGGACCATTCCAGCTGAGATACTGGCAGTGATGCTTGCTGGTTTTCAATGGAAAACCCTAAATTTGCCTACTTAGCTTTATTCTTTTCTTTTCTGTTCTCTCTCTCTCTATTTTTTTTTTTTTTTTTTTTTGTAGTGAGAGGGCTCAGTAGTGCTTTGCCAGCATGATTTTGGGGCAATTTGGGGGCAGATATCGTGCACAAGCAGTGAGATATTTCCATGCATTTTACTTTCCGGACATCACCATGGAACATGTGGGGGTTTGTGCCTGCAGGCCGGGATGCTGCAGGACTCCCTGGTCCATCACCGTTATGTCTTGGAGCTGCTCCAGTCAGTGAATGACTTTCTGTGGCTTGGAGGTAAGGTGATCTGATGCAGATGATCAGATGTGTAAAAAGTACTGTTACTTGAAATAGAAAACCTATCAAAAATGGCTCTAAAATACAGGATGAAGGAGGAGAAATGGCTGAGCTGCTTGCATGGGGAATATTCTCAGGTGACTCCCTCATTGTGTCTCCTGTCAATCCCCCCACCCAGCCCTGCACGGCAGTCATGCTGAAGCAAGCATGCACTTTCTCAGAAACACGCTGAATTTCCTTGTGCCTCTGTTTGTTGGCTTTTTTTTTTTTCAAAGCACATCTTGCCCTTTGTTTAATGCCATCCCTGCCTAGTCACCTCTTACACTCATTCTTCTGGACCTCGTCCGTACAAAGCTGCTGAATGGATGAACAGAATGTAGTATCTCCATGTAGTGGAACATTATTCAGACGTAAGAGTGAATAAAAAAGAAAAAATAAATAAAGGGGAATATGAAAAAGCCACCTGCTCTGGGAAGTCCACCCTGACTGCTCAACCCGCCCTTTTCCCTTTGAAACCCAATCACTTATGCTCCTCTCTACTCTTTTTGATAGTACTTACCACCTTCTAATAAACTTTAACACTTTCAAAAAAAAAAAAAGAGAGAGATGCTGATACCACTTCAACATGGACGAGCCTTCATAACAGCACGTTAAGTGAAAGGAAGCAGACACAAACGGCCACATATTGTTGACTTCAGTGATCTGAAATGCTCAGAATAGGCACATGCAGAGGCAGGGAGCAGGTGATGGTTGCAAGGGGATGGGTGGAGGGGGCTTGGGGAGTGAATGCTAGTGACAGGGGTGTTCTTCTGGGGTGATGAAGTGTTCTGGAAATAGATGGTGGTGAGGGCTGCACAACCGTGAGTGTGCAGAAAACTGCTGAGCGCTGTCTCTGGGAGTGCCTGTGGTTGGGGGCGGATTTATTTTGTTCTCATCCGTGAAGAGTCATCTTGTGCTGAGGCCATTCTACTCCTGTGAGTGGTGAGGCTCAGAGACTTTGCAGAGTCATGTGTTATTTTCCCCCTTGCTGAGTGTAAGCAAAAAATTTTTAAGCCTGAGGAAGTGCTCTATCTGCAGAAATGTCTTTGAGTTTTGCATGGTGTAAAAATCTTGAGAGATTTTTAATCGTTGAGGAGAGCCTGTGGGGGGAAACAGCCCGTGAAGCCTGGGTGACACTGGGAAGAGCCGCGCTTCCATCCCTGACAGGGGTGGGGATTTCACCCCCGTTCAGGCAGTGAAGGGCCCAGACCCGTGAGCGGAGTTGACAATCGTGAATATTTACGTGTATCCGCTGCTTCATCTTGGATATTAATTTCAAGCTGAGTCAGTTTGTGGCGGCAGCCTCATCCTACATCAGGAATCTATACTATCTGCTCTTTGAGGTGAAGACCTGACAGACTTGATTATTTAACAGTCTCCCTTGAATTGATATCTCAGATTCCTTTGTCAATAGTAAAACAGCAGAAATATAGACGTCCTTTTATGCCGATGTGACCTGGAGCAGGTTTAGTCTCTGTGCCTCAGTGGCCTTATCTGCGGGTGGGGAAGATGATAACAGTGCTTCCCTCAGAGGGGCTGGTGAGGGGAGAGGGAGGAGCACAAAGGGAGGACTTACACGAGATACTCATGAATGACAAAATTTAGTGCTCTCAGCCTGGTGAGGCCTCAGGGCCGAGATGGCCGAACAGAGCAGTCCTAGCCGGAGCTCGATCCGTGTTGGCAGCTGTTATGATCAGTATCACCACTGTGGGTTATCAGGCAGTTTTAAGACTTGGTAATAGGAATTCATGAGTAATGTTAAAAGATTAGACAACTCAGATCCGGTTTACATAGTTCTCAAGATTTCCTATGAGAAATGGATATTTTTCCCCCATCTTTAATCTGAGTTGAGTCTCTAAACAACTTCTGTATTCCTCCAAATTTTATTTAATTCTCCATTTCTTGAAAAAAAAGTCTTTAAATGGAGTTACTGGTGTCTGAACTGAGGGTCTCATGCATGCTGAGCACATACTCTCTCAAGTGAGGTATAATCTCCCCCGTGATTTTTTTAAACTTTTCTTTCATAGTATTCAGAGATTAGAGGCCTCTAATTCTTTTTCTGGAGACATGTCCATGAACCTGTAAATCTATAATTAGTGGACAAAATTTGGTTTATTAAAAAATTCTATAAAACATTCTGCAATCCTTTCAAAAGTAAATGCTCATTGACATAAAATGTTTCTCCTTTATGGTGATTTCTAATTTTTTGTCTGCCTTAACTTATTAAAAGTAATCCTCATCATCATAATGACCAAGCTTGCTCTGAGTGGACACCTCCCTAAGGCTAAAATGCTTTCCTCATATTTTACCTCATAGCAGGTGTTTAAGGGTAGGCATCAGTGTCTCCTTTTTTGCAGCTGAGGGATTGAGAAATGGGGCAGCTTGTCCAAAATCTCACACAGCTGGCGCTGGCAGACTCAGGGCTGGAACCCAGGCTGCACAGGATGCTTTCTCAATGTCTCCTCTGATCAGCCCCGTGTTGAGTGGTTTCCCGAACTCCTGTGAGTCCATAAGTGAACGATTTTAGCGGTCTCAGTTTGATGAAGCCTTCAAAGGAGAGACACCAGTGAGAATGTGAGACAGAGTGGCATAAATTGAAATTGTACATTTTCACAAATGTTGCATTCTCAGGCAATGGCTTAAAAAGTTTATATTTTTTTATTTTAGTGCTCTGTAAACACTAAAAACAAAATATTAAAAATGATTATAGTGCAAAATAGGAGTGGGCTTTGAAAGTCCAACCATTGCTAATGATGTTGCTTGTTTTTCTCTAGTGGTGCTTATTGACAGAAAAATTTACAAAGACTGAATTGGTTCTATGTAGTCTTAGTATGGAGGAAAGTTTTGTCAGTGAATATTGTAAGTAAAATCTTTACTCTTTTCTTTCCTGTTGATGAATATGTAAGTTGTTTTCATGGCTTAAGTACATTTCCTCATTTGTGAAATTTGAGTGATGCCGTTTACCTTGTTTGACTGTGAGATGTAGACGCCTTGTATACGAAGCACCCAAGAGCTGCTTAGTAAAAATATGCTGTCACAAGGACAGATAGTTTAGAAGGATCAACTCTGAATACTAAAGAGGGTGGCTTGTTTCTGATGCATATTCAATATGCATATATATGAATATATGAATATGGCTTAAAGTAACAAGGATTCAGGGTTTTGTGTGTGTGTGCAGTATGAAGGTTTAATGAAATCTGTATCATTCTAGTGAGACAGGGACTAGTTAAATCACCTTAAGCAGATGGCCTTGAAGATTATTTACACAGAATGTGTGTTGTTACAACTCAGAATTCATGTTGCCGTGTAACCATCCACTCAGACATTTAAATTCGTAGAAATCTGACCAGAACTATTAAGTTTAGAAAAATCCACATTGATTATTTTAAGGGAATAAGCTTCTTTCTTTTGTGATTAAAGAAATTTTGATTTATTTTTCTGCATGCTTAATAGGTTTTAAAATATCAAAACATTGATTTGACATGTCACTTTTTTTAATAGAATAAAGCTCATGCTGTTTTAATGTGCAAATAAAAGTTTTTGTATTTCAATACACTTGTATGATTTCCCTGGCTCTTTGAGAAGTATTTTGCAAGATACTTAGATTACCTACTGTTGGAAAAATACAGACGTGACTTTTATGAATAGAGGTCTAGTACAGATCTGTTGGTTTTTGCTACAGTGCATGACATGAGGCCTAGGAGAGAGAGCTTTGCTGCTGATTCCCGGAAGGACAGATCCCAGATCTCAGTCTCCCCTCCTGTAAAATGAAGTGGCTGGACTGGATTCTTTCCTCTTCTAAGATGTGTTTCCATGAGCCTGTGTCTTTTGTTTATATTCAAGAGTATTAGCAATGTCAGATTAAATACTGAATACCCCTCCCTTCCCCGAAGCAAACTGCAGTATGTGCTACATAAGCTTTTAGTTATCTGATTCTTGTTTCTGATTCAACAAGCAATTTTTGTGTTGCATCTTTCCCGGCAACCTGGAAGGTCTTTTTAGCCATAGGAGGCGCTGTTGCACCTTCATACATTCTTAATTTTCCTGTTTGTAAAAGAAGGCTTAACAAATATTTTTTTGCTTTGATTCCTTTGCTTAGTGCTTCAGAATAGCACAATGTCCATTATGTCTGTCTACCTGGAAAAATTATTCTGCTTATATCTTTGTTTTATTCTGTCATCTCGCTGTGAACATTTCAGACTTGCTGTGCAACAATGGCAAAATCGGTCTTTTATTCCAGTGTTAGCAACCAGTGAGCCGGGATTTTATAAAGCAGCTAGAAGCGGCCTCTTGAGCACCTTAAAGCTGAAAAGTGTACTGAGTTCCCTGAGTATTGACCCAGCCGCTGTGTGTCATTTGGTGGGAGGTGATTTTGTACATAGAAGAAGGGGTGTAGTGATTTGACTTGGGTTTGCGTGCACACGCTGTCACTGAGCCACGTGAGCCTGAGTCAGTTTGTTCTGAGTTTCTCCCTCGTCTGTGAGATGGGGATGCTCGTATATGCTTTGCAGAATTGTGAGAATTAGAAATTATGTAAATTGTTTAGCACAGTGGGAATGTCAAAGGGCTCATAAAGTTTAGCTCCTGTTTTGTATGAAGCCATCATTTTACAGTCTTTGGCAATTACTAAGAAACAGGAAAATAAGAAAAGCTGGTTTTATGATGAAAGATATTTGAGGAGGTTCCATAGTTCCTATACCCATAATTTAGCATCAGCAAAGTCAGGACCGTTACACAGTCGCCCTGAACCAACGTTAAGCCACAGAATTTTTTGGTACTTCATATATATTGGGGCTTAAGTGGACCCAATACTTATACACATGTTTTCTCCAGCAGCCAACTGAGAGATGACACAGAAGAACAGACAGGCGATAAATGTCTCCTTTATTACTGATGAAGCCACGTTCTCCATGAAATTCAGGGCTGTGGGAAAATGCATGTCATGATACTGTGTCCCAGAATTAGAGACTCACGCAGTCCCAGGTAACTCTGGGCCACAGCGAGCCTTCCCTTAAGATGATCTGCCCCATCCTGCACAGGGCTGCCCTGCCATGGAGCTGAGCATCCCGGGTGCTTCCCAAGGGTGGCCAACACTGGAGGGAAAGGAAAGGTTTCATATGCCCTGCTTGTCTCTCCGGACTCACACCTCAATCTGTTATTGTGAAGAGTGCTAGCCGTTGGCCAGGGGTCAGGGGTGTGAAGGGGGAAGCACTCTCCATGGACCAGAGGAGTGTGGAGGAGGCATCCCTTCTCTCAGTTTAAACAGGTGGTGAGATGCAAGAGAAGGGTGCTCTCCAAGAGTTTATAAGAGGGGAAATAAGGATTTCCTTTGGGACTCAGACTAGCCATGAAACACAGAAGATGATTAGTAGGGAGACTTGTAAATCACTTTCTTATTAAATTCACATTTGTTGAGCACCAAAAATGTGCTACATTCTTTTCTGAGCGTTTTACAGAAATGAATCCTTCAATCTTCACAACAAGTGAGTAAGGGAGATTTGATTGTTATCCCAGGTTTACAATGTGGAAATTGAGGCACGGAGAGAGTAAGTAAGTTGGCCAAGGTCACAGAGCTAGTAAGTGGCAGAGCTGGTATTTAAACCCTGGCTGTCTGGTTTCCAGGCTCCCAGGGATGGGCTTTGGGTGTTTAGAGGTATCTGCATCCCTGGATCTCTGTACCTCTGTGCATCACTTAGCCCAGAAAGGACAGGGAAAGGAGAGTTACACAGGTGCTCACAGTCGTGTCTCAGCCACTGTCCACGGACAGTGCACCGTGATTGGCGTTAAATGTCTTCTGGGCAGCAGATCTGTTCGTATAACAGAAATTTAGTCCATTGAGTTAATCTAGAAACCCTTCCTGCTCTGCTTCTGTCCATGGTTTCCATGTGACTGCCTGCCCGTGATTGGGCCGTTGAGGAGAATCTGTACTCATAGTTGAACTCTGATATTTCAGTCTGGTTCGTAGTTTCACATCTCCTGTTACATTAATAAATTCAATTTCTGGTTTCTTTGCATCAGTCTCTCATGAGTTTGGTTAATGTGACATCAGTCCATGGGAGCCTAGTGTTGCTGACGGTATATTTTCTGAGCACGTTGTGGCACTTCTACCCGTGTGGACCTGGGTGGAAGATTTCCGCCTTCCGCACTTATTTTCCCGAACAGCAGGGTCCTCTCCCACCCCCGGATGTGAGGCTGGGAGCTCTCAGAGTAGGCCAGTCAGAGGCCAAGTCCACAAATCAGAAAATAATGAAGTCCTTGGAAGTGGGTTTAATAGAAAAAAAGGGCTTCCAGGTATTCCGATGGGCTGTTCGAGTCCATTTGGTGAAAAGCTATCCACTGTTACTGGTTGAGCTGCTTCTTTGCTGTTGAAAAGTCTGGATTACATGGAGGGATTTTAAAAAGCAGAAAGGTGTGATTTCATGTGGTACATCCACACCGGTGAGTAGTGATGGATGACCGCCTGTGTGAGGCATAGACAGAGTCTTACAAACTTCATAAAGCAGCTTTAAAAGCTCTGCCATCTGAGTGCACTTCATATGGGGTCCAATTCATGACTGGGCATGCTGAGAGGGCAAATAATTGATAATGGCAGAAAGGACACAGAGGCATCAAAAAGGTCTCAGTCATGTTCCCTGTTTAAAGGATGTGGCACAATGTAATATATTTGAGCTGGTTCTTCACTGAACAGTTTTGAGTGTTTTCTGGGACTCCCCAGTGCACCAAGGTTCCGTGCAGCTGGGTGTCCCCTCAGTGCAGCTCTGTCAGCGCTCATCCTGGGCTGACGTGGTGTCACGGGGAGCAGGACAGTCAGCGTCCCCGGCTCCTCCGAGCTCCGTTTCTTCATCCGCAATGCTGGGTTTCTCTTCGGTGTCTACTTAGTAGGGTTGCTGAGAATCACACGTGATGGTTGTCAGGGGCGATTTGTGGTTGTCTCCGTGATTGTCATATAGTGAATATTTGATAGAAACTCTTGTTTTTTATTAAAATTATGGCTCCTAGATTGCAGTGGTTTTTAGTCTGCATTTACTCTTTTTATAAATTTATTCTTATTTTTAAATAAGCACTTATTTTTATTTATTTTTATGAAGGAACTGGGGACTGAAGCCAGCACATTGTGCATGCTAAGCAGGTGTTCTACAACTGAGTAATACAGACCCTCCTTGTCTGAACTTAAAAATAAATATTTCAATACACAAAATAGCTCTTAAACCCCATCATGGGCCTATTTTCTGTATAGACAATTGAATACATATGCTAATTCAATAAGAATAAATGTTGTTGGGACATAATTTCTGAATCTGTTTATGTGTTTAAAAACGATCATAGGTAGTGATAAACACGAGTCTTGGATCCACTACTTAGGGTCTGTTTTGCCATCATGGGAAATTATATTTTACAGAGAAGGCTAATTGGGTCTCGTTGATATTTGGATGATTTAGCAGATGATGAAGGCTTTCAAAAGCTGACAGTTTTGTATTTTAAACTAACTACAAAGTTATCTTCTATAAATTGGAAGTCCTCAGCTTGTGAATTGCCCAGTAATTCAGTGTGTACATGTCTGTGTCTCTGTGAACGTGTGTGTGTGTGTGTGTGTGTGTGTGTGTGTGATTTCAGGAAGGTAGAAATAAGTTCCATATAGCCTTCTGATACCTTTCTCTTCCAGTTCAAGGTGTAGGCATATATTTATACAAATAAATTGATACTCTTTTGTCATTTGGCATATTGGTGGGTATAAAAGTTTCTCATACTTGTTTCAGAAGGGTTGGGGAGAATGAGCTTAGAAAATAGGAGGAGATAGAGGCAGGAAGGTTCTTTACACTTTGTGCAGGATGAGAAACAGTAGCTTTTCTTTTTTCTACTAAAGCAAACTGGCACTGAATTGTAACATACTATTACTCAGAATTGCTTTTCTGATCAGATACGAGTGCCTCAGATTTTTCAAGGCAACATGAATGATGAAATGTGTTTTAGCAATTATCTTTAAATGTAGTTTTATTTTTTAAGTAAAAGGCTATAGCCTGTTCTTTCTTCCAGCGTTACAAGAAGTTCCCATTGATCCAGGTACATGATAATTGTGCTTAGTTTCTTCGGGTTATTGTTTTGTTTTTTTTTTTAAGTGCTTGTTTCATTGTGGTGTGAATGAATGTTTAAAATTTCTGGATTTTGATGTTTAGAACATGCTGATTTATCAGAACTGTTAAAAACCTGATTGTTGTTTGGTCCTCGTTTGGTGGGGCAACCTATTGAATTCTGTTGTCTGTTAAAGAGGGAAATTCTTCCTCTAGCCTGTAGATCATTAAGTGAATGGTTTGCAGTGTGCCTTTAAAATTCTTTGAATGCATTGAGCATGTTTGTCCAGTGAATTTTGAATTGACTCATAGTAATGAATTTGTTTGATTCTGTGGCTTTTGCTCCTCTCCACATGAATTTGAATTCTCTGTTGCATTTTGTATACGTGTTCTTAACAGGGGAAGAAATTTTGCATTTTTTACATAGGTGGGTTTTCCTATCCCCTCTGAATGCCTTCTGTAATTGATACAGCGAAAATCTGTTATTTCAGTGCTTAATTATTTCATAAACTATTTTTTGGCTTAATCAGAAACAATGACAAAGAATGATAATAAAAAACATGAAAACCTTCCTTCCTTTGAAGAATAGAAATGAGGTGGTCAGGCTCACGCGTGCTTTGTACCTGACACCCGTACTTTCATGTCATTGTGTATCATGATTCGGAGATGGAGTTGCTTCAGGTTTGTAGATTTTTGTTTTAACATTTGTGTTGAATTCATTCTCTAGGCTGATGTTTCCTGTTGCGTTTGTGGAAAGTGTAGGTGAAGGGAAACAGATGCTACGTTTTGTATTCAGGAGGCCTGAGTTGCTGAAGAGTATAGAGTAGAGGGTGGGCTGAGGAACAGAGTGACACTCCCTCACCTCCAGGCTGAAATTGATGAACAATGAAATCAATTAGGTGTATCGGTATTTATTTGACCAATAGAAGTCAGAGGGCCCAGACTGTCTAGTTATGCGCAATGGAAAGTACTGAATTCACCTGCAGAATTAGGTGATTTACCAAGTAGAAACAGCTTAGAGCAATCAGAAAAATCAGTTCTATGATGAGATATAAAAAGAATATAATATCTATTATTTCTGAAACTTTTCTATGTTAAGTTGTGTAGAGCTAAAATTAAGTTCCAAGCACCAGGAGTTAAGAGTCTGGGTGGTTCTGTGGGATCGTTATTCAGGGATGTGTCTAGACCCTGCTGGAATGGCCGAAGCTGGCAGGAAAAGACGCAGAGGCAGGATTTGTCATCCTAGGGTGTCCTCCATAATGGTTCCATGTGATAGCCCATGATTGGGTTAACAAATTTAACAGACACCAGACGCATGTCAACCTTAAGAAGAAAAAGTGTGCTTAGTAACTGCTTTCAAGCAAGCACCTGTGCATCCTCACTCCTGTCTCCTTGCCATAAAAAGCAGAGACAATGCCTTGCTTGCATATTTGAGGTTTTAGATAGCACTCTGTTCATTGCACAGCAATGACCCAGGCCCTCAGCTATAAATGCTGGGCGTGCGTGCTGTTAGATAGTCTATTATCCCCAAAACACGGACCTGGCTGGACTGGTGGTCTGCTTTGTAATGAATATCTAAAGAATTTATCTTGTTCCCCTCTCTCCATGACTCCCCTAAAGGTAAACTAAGCCTTTTTACTCATTGTGGATTCTACAATCTCTGTCTCATCCTGTCTTTCCCCAAGTTCCTGTTTACTATCACACAACTGTTAAAGACTATTTTCTTTGATTATACACAATAAATATGGGAGGATTTGAGAGGCTCTTGGAGTTGGCTCCCTACTCCCTCTCGCTTTCTTTCCTTTTTCCACAGTCTTGAGTCATTCATTCCATGTCGGTAAGACTTCTGCCAGCCAGAACCCACAGTTCCAGGTGAGAAGGATGCAGACTTTATCTCTCCTACCCGAGGGAGAGAGAGAAGAGAATTGAGATCTGCTCCCCCGTGGTCCCTTCCTGCCCCAGGGCCACTCCAGTTCACCTGCAGCCTTCTGGCCTCTGCTCTCAGGGCCTCTGTCCCAAGACTGACATCAGCCTTTTTTTCCCTTGTCAATATTTCCTGTGCCTTTCAGGAGTTGGTCTCTTCTCTGCAATTCCACCCTGGCAGATGTGATGGTGGTCAGCGTGCTGGTGGGCAGTCATTTGGGGACTCCCAGGAACCATTCTGATTCTCCTGAGTCTCTCATTCGGGGTTACAAAACTGTCGAGAACCGGAGGAAGCCCATTCACGTGAGGTCAACACAGTATTACATCACTTTCTTTTTATTTTTGAATTTTCAGTGGAGAAATTATTTGTAACAAACTGTTCCAGATTTTCGGCCGCCTGCTTTCCTCACCACTATTTCCTTGTTGGCTCTGGTGCTTGTTTAAAGAACCAGGTTTCTTCTCTGGTCATTTCTAGCAGCTGGGCTTGCCGAATCCTTGATCTGCATTTGAAGCAGAATGCTTCTTCGTGATGTCAAACTGATTTTCCTTGTCATGTCTTAATATTTTGTGTACACTCAGTAACTGTTTCAAGTGAAATGCTCTTGTCCAATTTCGGTTAACTCACATTTGCTGAACTCCTGCTTTCATGCTGAGGGCAGTTTCTTCTTCCTGTAATAAAATTTAGCAATTTGCATTTACTATGGGAAGGTACTGGCCCGAGGTGCTCTCGTTCTTAACAGTTTTAATAACAATTCACCCATTAAAATGTACAGTGGTTTTTACTCTATGCCCAGAATTGTGCATCCCATTCAATCTTAGAACATTTTCATCCCCCCAACAGGAAGCTCCTTACGCATAAGCAGACATCCCCATCTTCCCCATCCTCCCACAGCCCCAGGGAGCCACTTTTCTCTCTCTGTGGGTTTGCCTCTGCTGGAAATTTCATGTAAATCGAGTTACTTCATGTAAGTGGAAGCATCTATTGTGACTGACTTCTTTCACACTGAGTAACGTTTTCAATATTTGACCACGTTGTGGCCTGGGTCAGTACTCAATGCTTTGCTATTGCTGAATAATATTCCTCTGTATGGCTGGGCCCCTCTGTTTACCCATTCATCACGTGATAGGCATTTGTGTTGTTTCTGCTTTTTGGCTGTGATGAGTAATGGCTCCGTGAATATTCCTGTAGGAGTTTTTATGTAAACATTTGTTTTCAGTTCTCTTACGTGTGTGCCCAGGAAGCAAAATTGCCTGGTTATTCAGAAACCAAATGTTCAACTCTCTAAGGACCTGCCAGGCGTTTTTCCAAAGTGGCCAGGCTGTGTTACATCCTCACCAGCAACGGCTGCGTCCTCTGCATCTTCTGTGTCCTCATTAGTGCTTTTTACTCTTTTTTTGATTATAACCTATTGTAGTGAGTGTGAAGCGGTTTCTCCTAGTGGTTTTGACTTGATTTCCCTTACAGCTAATGATATTGAACATCGTTTCGTTGTGCTTATTGGTCATTTGTATATTTTCCTTGATAAATGTTTTTCAGATCCTCTATTCATTTTTTAATTGAGTTGCCTTTTTATTGTTGAGTTGTAGGAGGTTATTTTTGTTTTTGTTTTGTTTTGTTTTTTTTTTTTTGGTAGATACAAATTCCTTATCAGATAAATGATTTGAAAAAATTTCTGCTGTGTGTTGTTTTTTCACTTTCTGGATGGTGTCCTTTGAAGCAATGTTTTAAAATTTGATGAACTCCAATTTATCTCTGTTTTCTTTTTCCTTGTCCTTTTTCCTTATCCTCTGTTTTCTTTTTCCTTGTCCTTTCCTTCAGTTTACCTTGTCCTTTTGGGGTAATATTTAATATCTGAGGTATTTTATTTAAACTTTTATACATAAAATAACTTAATTATTAGGACAGTTCTAGGAGACGGGTGCTGTTGTTGTCCCCAGTCTATGGATAGGAGACTGGGTTGCAGAAAATTTCACTGACTTATCAGTGTCAAAGCTACCCAGTGCTTTGGGAGTTCAGACCCTCATGTTTGTCCCCAGCGTCTGTGCTCTTCACCACCATGCTCCACTCCTTCCTGGAATCGTTAATGAAAAAGTCTTTACTTTTTTGATTTCTTGTTAGTTTTTGTTTTTCTCATTGGGGCCTCATCTCCTCATTTTCCTTAAAGAGATCAGTGTAGGTTTATTTTAGGTCTCATGTAGGCAGAAGTATTGCTATCAGTTAACTTCTTTATTACTCACTCCCCAGTGATGGCTGTTGCTAATTGACCTAATGAAGTCTTGCTTTAGTCTTTCCTTCTCATGACACTAACAACAGAGTCATGACTTACAGAATGCTTAAAGAAGAAAGTACTTGATTGATTTTATTTTGCTACCCAATCAAACCAATCAAATAAGAACCCCAGAGTTGACACAGACGGTAAGCCCTCCAGAATAGGGTCACTGTCTTCCTTGTGTTTCATTTGTTTGGTCACAGTGTCTGGATAGTGCCTTGCTGTCCAGCAGTTTTGTTAGGATACAGTGTTCGTGAATCATTGTAAGGACAGAATTTTGACAACAGACTGTGCTGTTCATTTCACGAGGGAAAAGTTAATATAGAAATACTGCTCAGATCTATTTTAAAATTAAGCTTGGAATTTTGAGAAGAGTTCAAGAAACCATACAAAGATCTTTTTCACTAATTTTAGATCTATCTTAGACACATTATGGTTACATAGCAGAGTACCTTATCAAGTAGATTTGACAAGAGGTGTGTATTATTGATTATTTGTTTTAGTTGAAATATTCTACCTGGGATAAAATATTCAGTGCCCATAAATGAACAAATATGTTTGTATTTCTATGCAACATGGGAGCAGACTTCATATGTTTCTATATAATATATATGACTGTGTGTTTTAATCTGTCTTTCAGTGTTTTTATAGTTTTTCAGCAATGTTGTAACTTTAGAATTCTTCTAAGAAAATCACCCCAGATTCTAGTGCAGTTTGTACTGTGTATCCTGTCTTATGCATGGGATTCCACTGTCCCCACAGGGAGGAATTTCCTCTTATATTGAGTTAGTATCAGAGTTAAAGGAACTGTGATTTCTAGGCCTTTGCTCTCCATGTGTTTGCATTTGGCTGTCAATCGCGATTTTCCCTTTCTTGAGTTTTCATTGTTCAATTAGAATTTTTGAAAATAACTATTAATATGTTGCATCGATCTCCCTAGAAACTTGATGTGTTTGTGCTTTTCAGTTTTCAATTTATGAAAAATGTAAATACACACTTGTTTTTAAGTAGTCCTTTTTCACTAGATATTTGGTTACCTCTTTATAGTTAAAATATTTTTTCCCAATGTATGAATCAGTGTGCATGTTTTAAAAGATACCTTACTTTTTATTTTTCTTATTGTAACAGTTATATTCATTGTAGAGAATTTAGAAAATACGGATAAACACATTAATAACTTAAAATGGCCTCTAATCTCACCTAGACATACAGTTGTAAGGTTTGAAATTGAGAATTACAAGTCCTCTCACATTGTTCTTCTTTTTCAAGTACGTTTTGGTTACTGAGACCCTCGAATTCCCATATGAATTGTAGCAGCAGCTAGTCAGTTTCTGCAGAGGAGACCGCAGGGATTGTGATCGAGACCACGTTGAATATACGGATCGTTCTGGGGAGCACTGCCATTCCAAAAGCGCTGTCTTCTGATCCAGCAATGTGCGTGGTTTGTCCAGGTATTTAGGTATTGTTTAATTTTTTTTAACAATGCTTTGAGTTTACAGAGTTATTTTACTTTGTTTTTTTTTTGCCTTTATACTGAGGACAATTGTGCCAGGTACCGGGATCAGAAGTGTATTTGAGCCCCGCCACTTGCTGCCACCATGGTCACTGCGCTCTTGCTTCACCCGCTCTACAATCTTGCACAGAATAGGACCTCAGTAACTCTCTCTCTCGAATGATTATATGCTTGTTGGATGATGCTTGAGAGTCCGTGTGATGATTTTTTTCCCCAGCCTTTCCCCACTTCTTTACTATGCCCTTTCTCTTCCTTTCCTCCAGCCTGGGTTTCAGTTTACCTGTGGCATTGATTTTTCTTGTCTGTAGACACTTCCTTTCACTGGTTCACGATAATTTTACATGTGGGCTGTGGAAACTTGCTAGATGTCAAGAAAGAGCCAATCCATTGCATGCTAGTATTTTTAGAGTGCATTATTGTTTTATCGATTGAAATTAAATCAGGGTGACCCCCTGAGCCCTCCTGTGAGCTGTTTTTGCCATCCTACAGGTGATAATGCTCTGGCTGCTGAATGTGCCCTTTCCCCAGACTTGGTTTTGGAGTTAAGTCACCATCAGTGGAGCCCTCTCTTTAAAAGATGAAGAGAACATTTGCTCCTTCTCCCTGGTTGGGGACTTGGATGAGATGAGGTAACAGATAAAGAATGGAGCCCCACCTCATTCTAACACCCGCTCGTTCCGTTCCTTTCTCCACGGAAAAAGAGTACAATTCAACACTATAAAGATTGATTGTGAGCAAATGAGATAGACAGGACAACCGATCATTTATTAAATATACTTTCATGCCAGAAACAAATGTATTATTCACACAAAAAGCACACAAAGCACGGTAGTACCGTGATTACCAACGTGGGTCCGAGTTCGAGTCCTGCTCTGGAGTGACCAGTCCTGTGAGATGGAGAACTGGTAGGTCGGCTTAGCCTCTCCCGGGCTTGTTTTCTGTCCTGCAGAGATGGGGCTCGCTAGGCGTCCCTCCCCCATAGAGATGCTGTAGGGTGCAAATGATGCGCATGGGCAGCCCGAGCATAGCTGCTCATTCCTCGTAAGTGAAGGAGAGCATAGCTTTTGTGGTGAAGGCTTTATAACAGCCCCGTGTGGACTTTCAGTGCTCCGAAGGAATGCCTTGTGATTTGGAGATGGGATTCTCATTTCTGTAAATACCCAAGGATTGTGTAATTGGGCCCTGCTGATTTGAATCTATTCTTTAGAAAGTACATATTGTAGATATATTTTTCAAGCATGCATGCTTTTTTCTTTTATCATTTATTGTTCTACCCTCTCTCTTGGTGGGACTTTTCATGGAATCCAGGAAACAGCCCTAAGCCACCTGCCTCTTCACACGTCTCCGTGGCGGTTTTCTTCCCTGACTAGAAGAGGGTTCTGCATAGGGAATTTTCTTTGTTCCCCTTTTCTTGGAGTCTCTCTGTCTGTCTGCCCACCTCTCACCTGTCCAACTGTCCATTTCTCTACCCACTCATTCTTCTGACTTGTTCCAAATAGCATTTCAGGCAGCTTACAGAAGAACAGATACCAAATAAACAGGTGAGATAATGGGACCAAGTTCAGACAGTGAGGCTAGGAGGCGAGCCTGTGTGAGGGTGGCAGGCATGAGAGACACGCGTCTGCCCTGTGACTTATAAGATCGACAGCAAGAGTGTGCCTGAGGCTCCCAGCAGACACAGGTTAACAGGGTTTGTGGGAGATGCTCACTGGCTGTGAAATAAATAAGTGACTGAGGAGAAGCCCAGCCTTTCCAGCTACTAAGGCTTAGGAGAATATTTTGAGTGTCTTCAACATCAGAGTATTTCATCTTTTCTTTTGTCAGAGTTCTACATATAGATGGTTACATTCTGTACCTGGAAATTTCTACAAAATTTCTTCCCACTTGAGTCCCATGACTCGGGAATGGGGTGGTTCTGCTCATTGACTGGGGTTGGCCAGAAACCAAAAATGACAGCTTCAAAGGAGCCTGGGATTTGTCAGTTATGTTTTGTCAGTACTGTAGAGTTCAAAAAATGCTTTCACAGTATCTCTCCATCTGAGGCGGCAGCGTGCTCTCTTACCAGCATCAGGAGCTCAGGGCCATGGGATGGTGGGGGCTGACTGCTTTGCCGTCAAGACAGCTGAGCTAGTCACTGCAGGTTTGATTCTTTTACGTAAGGCCTTTCATGTTCTTTACTTGAATGTTTCAACAGGGAGTTAATTAACTGAGTTAATTAACATTTAATAAATATGATTCTTTGTTGAAAAGACAGTTATAGACAGAATATAAGCTCTGAAGCCTTTAAAAACGGTTTCATTACTGAAATTTCAGTAGGGGAGATACACAGTTTATCTTATTTATGCCTGTCTTTTAAAGTAACAAAGAAACAAGACAGAAAAGGCAGAGGATTGTTTCTGTTCTTCCTTTCTGCTTGCAGGTGCCCTCACCTCCAGTAGCATCCATCCAGACACCGGAACTGACACTGGCCGTGCTCCGAACTGCCTCAGCCCTGAAGACACAACTGACAAATAGAAGGGGACCACGCCCTGTTACAGCAGGTGCTCTCACTTTGTGGATCCTTATGTAACTGAGCGGTGTTAATCAGGATTGCCCGTTCTACATTGTGTGGCGCTGCTGCGGTGTCTCCTAGTTACTTGTTTCTGTAAGTATTCATGTATTATTCCCCACTGAGTGGTACTACACGTCTAAAAATGCTTTTTTCAGATGAAAAATAATGTGCATTTAATATAATATGTCTGAAAAAAGGGGCAAAAGATTCTATCCTGGTCCCTCTACTCAGAGATAATAATTAACAATTTAACATTTATTTTCTGTTCTTTTCGTTAGTGTGTATCATCTCTGTCATAAAAACCAGTGAGCACTCTGTCCCTGTTTACTGTTCGGAGACCTCCATTTTCCATTCGGCTTATTACATGTTTTTCTACAATATTCTATCTCCCCTGGCATGATTTTTAAAGACCAGTGTAGCATTCTGTCTTATGGAGGCATGGTCCATTTTACTTCGGACTTAAATAAACTTTTAAATTCCAAGTGTACTTAACTGAAATACTGAAAAGAGAACTGTGGTGGTACAGGAAGGCCCCTAACTCCCTTCTCATTATTTCCTGAGAGTAAAAGCTGTTGAAAATTTGGTATATATATTTCATGACCTTTATGCCTATGAGATACATATATATACACATATGAGAAATCAATATATAGGTGTGTGTATATATGCTTTATTTAAAAATGAGACCATACTATATGTTTTTCTGCAGCTCGCTTTATTCACTCAGGGGTATATCATGGACGTCCTCCCACTCCAGACTCACCCGGCCCTTTCAGATAGATTGGAGGGGTCTCCTGATGTGCGGGTGTCGTCTCTTGTCCACGGAAACATTTGGTGCGAGACTGCTGTGGACAAGGCCCTGGACCACGGCGAAACGCCGGCTCCCTCAGCGCCCGCAGCTCGCCTTGATTTACCGCATCATTGTCTTGATGGTGGACAGTTAAGTTTTCTCCATTTTCCACTGTCAGAAAGAATGTTTGAGTTGCATCCTTCTTGTACAGAACTTCCTGTGATCTTGTATGTGTATTCCTTTAGTTAAGGCTTCTGGAAATTTAGTCCCTGGATGTGACATTTACATTCATCACAGACTCCTTTCAAGTGACTAGAAATTCCTTCTCCATTGGGGAATGAAAAAATGCACAATTACTTATGTAACCAATTCTCTATCGCTGGATATGATTTCACTTCAGTTTTTCTTCCCACCTTTGTAAACAGTGCTGTGTAAATGCCCTGATGGGTACATCTTTTTGGACTGATTTTTTTTTCCTAAAGGAAACGATTCCTAGAAGTGGAGTTGAGTCAGTGTGTATGTACGTTTTTCAGAGCTTACAAATCCATTGATATGTCATCCTCTGAAAAAGTCGCTCATGATTTGTTCTCCCACAGATGGACACTAGCTAGATTATCTTAAAAATATTTGCCAATATGATAAGCAAAAGTGCTTTTTCATTGTTTTTTTTTTGCATTTGATGACCAGTGAAGTTTTGAGCATTTTTCACTCATTAGTCATTTGACTTTTTTAAAATGAATGATTCCTTTTGTCCTTTGCCCACATTTAAGTGAGGGAGCTTCTTGTTGCTTTGTGACAGCTTTTTGTATGTTATGAAAATTAACTTCGTGAATTCATCAACATGTATCACAGAGCTTTTTCTTGTCATTTCTTTCCTTTCATTTTGTTCAGGAAGTTTTCTGATTTTTGTTGTGGCTCAAACTATTCTTAGGATAGTAAATGTCTTCCTTATGGGTTTTATCTTTGACATTATTCTTAGAAATACTCTCTTATAATGGAATAAATCTCTTCTGTAGGTATTTTTTAATCTCTAAGATGGAGATTATAATAGTACATGTTATAGTGAGGAGAAGTTGAGTTAATAAGAGCAAAGAGTTGTATTTGCTGTTACTAGTACTTTTTAATATTTACATCGCTATCTGCAATTTATCTTGTGGTCATTATGACAGGAGTAGAATTTATTCTTTCCAGGTGATTCTCTGTCCCAGGACAATTATCGAATTCATAATTTTCTCTTTGATTTGAAATCCCACCTGTACAAAATACTTACATACACTAGAGTCTTTTTTGAGCTCATGGTTCCCTTCTGTCAATCTCCTTTCCTTACTCCAGCACCATATCTTACATGTTGTAAAAATTTATTTAATAACTGGCAGTCTGATTTTTTTTGATTCTTTTCTTCCATCCCAAATTTTCTTGTCAAGTATTATGACTTTATTATTCCTGAAGAATTCCAAAATATTTTGTTCAAGTTAAAAAAAATCAGATTGGAATTTTCATGGGATTTTTTAGTAAGTTTTGAATTATTCTTAGGAGAACTTACATCTTTACAAAACTGCTTTTCTCCATGCAATATGTTTATGTCTCTACATTCATACCTCTTACTTTAACCCTCAGTACAGTCCTGAAGTTTCTCCATTTAGAATATGGGCATTATTTTTGAATTTATTCCAGATTATTGTTTATGTTTTTGTTAATTTTGTAAGTGAGAATTTTTTGCTATTATATTTTTAAATGTTTAAAACTGACATTTAGAAAGGAAGATTCGGTTTGTCAATACTCACTTTGTAACTTGTCATTTAAAATTGTAAGTATTAAGTACTTGTTCCAGAATCCTTTCTTTTCTGTTTTTTAAAATTTGTTTCCAAGATTCTCAAAATGTTCATAGCTAAGTAGTATAGGTGGGGACACAGATGGAGAGAGGAAGTGTGGCTCACGAACAAACTGTGAGCAATTTCATGGCTGCCTTTAGGCTGGAGAAGCCACAGAAGAGCCCAGGTTAGACCAAGGGTGGCTTTGTATGCACTTGAAAGCCAGCTTTCCTGCCTGTATGGTGAAGCCTGGTGGGCGTGGCAGGTAGATGATCAAGGTCTGATCAAGGTCATTGGCTGCACAGAGCACTGTGTCTGTGAGAACTGGAGACCATTACCATGGGAAATGCTTGGCGCCAGGAACACTGCAGGGGAGCTGGGGAGCCTGTGTGTTAAGGATTTTCCAGCCCTGGGAGTGGGAAGATGAGACTCTGCATTCAGATCTGAGTTTGAATTCATCCTCTCTTGTTTACTGGTCCTCTGACTTTTGTCAAGTTATCTACCCGCTTTGAACTCCTGTTTTCTTGTCTCTCAAAACAGGAGAATTACAGCCTGCTGCTAGAGTGTTTGATCAGGGTAAATGATTTGTGTCTATAAGATGCCACGTACAGTCACAATCTCAGTGAGAAATGGGCTGTCGCCTCTTCTTCTGCAACTCAGTGCTCGATAAGACATCGGGGGAAAGCCAGTCCCTAATTTGTATGTGATGCAATGAGGAACAAAATTAACGTCTTGCCTTTCCCTAGCAGGATTCTTATTTCTTTGCTTCATTTACCTCTTTCCTCCTTTACACTCCCCTTTCACCTCCTCCACCAAAAGAGACTGAGTCTGTCTCAGAACACTACATTCAAATTACTTTAAATGTTGGCTCATCCCCATGAAATTACAGTGAAATTAAAAATAATCTGTACACGTCCCAGACATGATTATATTTGATTTACACACACACACACACACACACACACACACACACACAATCAGGCTACCTCCCATTTGCTGAGGGAGAAGGACCACTTTTTCTGAGTTTTCATTCACTGAGCGTGAGAGCAAAGTCTCTTAAGCAGAAATTCGCCTGGCTTCTTGCATGGTTTTTTAAATTGGATTTCTGCATTGTGTCCACAGAAATAGACTCCTATTAGAAGAGGGGAAGTGGAGACATAGATATTCTGCTGAGATATTGGTGTCATCATATTTGAGTTGGAAAGGACTTACGACAGCATAGAGTCGTACCTTTTTATGGGTGAGAATCCATGATAGTGTAACTTGGACAAGAACCCGGGTCTTCTGTCTTCATGTCCACGCGGATGAAGAGGCAACTGGGTGGGGGATGGCAGGGATCCTTACTTGAGTTCCGGGGTCTTGCTAGTTTCCATTGTTCAGCTGCCTTTAGTTTATGTCCATGTGGCCTCTCATGGGAAGGTCACTCTATCCTGATAGATTGAGTTTCTAATCAGCAAAAAGGTCTGGACCCACTCATGTTTCCCAGAGATTTTCTGCTGACCTGCTGACAGTTTATATACATGAGATCTTAGAAACTGCTGGATATAAAATCCTTATTGTTATCATTTGCCCTCGAGTTCCACAGGAATGGGGTGCTGTCTCAGGCTGTCTAAGGCCAGCTCTGAACAAAGATAGGGTGATAGGCTGTGCAGCTGGACACTCCCCAGTCGAATGGGATTTCCACCTTAGTTTTTAGAATCAGGCAGATGAGTTCAAATCTTACCTTTACCAGTTATTAGCTTTGTGACCTTGAGGAAGAAACTTTACTTTTTTGGGGACAAATTTTCTTTATCCGTAAATAAGTTCAGTATTTATTTTAGGGTTTTTGTTTTAGAATTGAATGAGCTAATTCCCTCATTTATTCCTAAAATACTGATCACATGGTTCTATGCTGGTGACCTAGTGGTTGATTACTAAGGGACTCAGTAGTGAGAATGTGGGTGAGGCTCCCTGGATAATAGAGCTTATATTCCATGATATGCTTGTAAAAGACTGGATTGCAGTGGATTTTTAGTAAATGTCCATTCTTTTCCTAATCCCCATTGATTGTGTATATATCTTTATACTAATATATGAACAATTTTTTATTGCAATATAAGTCTTTTTGTAGTATTTAAAGTATGTAGCTATAACAAAAATACGTGAAATAAAATGATTTGACTTTTATTTTCTTTTCAATAAACAAAACAAAATAAAATAGAAAACAAAAGAAAAAGTTTTGAAGGAGTAGAAATAATTTTATTTCCGTGTAATCGACTCCCTATGTTAGGTTTTTCGGTTGTGTTCTTAAACAGCATATAAAATTGACAGGTTTTGACTTCAGTGTTGATAGCTGGGTGAGTATAGTTTCTTTTTGTGGTTGTCTTTGATGAATTATTTGCACTAGATCATAAATAATGTGCATGTTACATATTGGAAACGAGGAAAGAGTGGAGACATACTACCTCCAATGCAGTCATTTTGTTACCGAGTCCAAACTCATTCTGCTCACCAAATGACAGGCCAATAAACTGGGAGATGAGGTGTTGGAGCAAGGAATAGTGACTTTATTTGCAAAGCTGGCAGACCCAGAAGATGGCAGACTGATGTCCTGAAGAACCATCTTCCCCAAGTCAGAATTGAGTCTCCTTTTATACTAAAAAGGGGTGAGGCTGCAGTTGGTTGTTGGAAACTTCTTGTTGTATGAATTGCTTGTCCTTTGAATCCGCTGTTCTTGCAGCTGTCCATGTGGATCAAATCATGTTGCCATTGTAATACCTCCAAAAGTAAAACAAAGTTATTCTCTATTTTGCAACTTGCCATCTCTACATAAGTGCAGATTAGTTAGCATCCTTCAAGATCACGGCCAGGAGAAGAGGCTGTCCTGGATATTTCAGTCTAAAGGCAACTTTCTTTTACAAATGGTGCAGAGATAGCAAGTCTGAGCCTAGAAAACAGGGCACAGGTTTAAAGCCAAAGGAACAGACCTAACATGGGGTCAAAATTGTTCTTTTCTATTACAATTCCCTTTTCCGCTTCATAGATAATTTTAGTAAGAAACATGAGCAATTTTGTATTTTTGCTTCTTAATAACCGATAAGTGGGCCAACTATATTTTTGTGAGCAGGGATGCTGTGCGGGCATAGGGGTCACAGCAAACTCTTGTTGGGGGTGGCCGACCCTGGAACATGTCTGATGCCCCGTGAGTGTTGGTGAGGGTCCCCTAGCCAGCGGCTCTCTTCAGGAGGCAGCATATGGGCATTGATATCTGGAGACCTCATTTTCGGCTGCAGGAAATTTTTTAGATACTGCGATTGAAAAATCACTCCAGCTGGGGATAATTAGGGAAAAAAGGAAAAGGAAAAGGGTTTGGAGTAGAGTAGAAGAGAAGGACATCAGATCACGGAGCCTGAGTGCTTGGCAGCGGGGCTTCGGGGGAGAGGGGAGCAGACGTGGGGAGGGGCCTGGCACCGGAACCAGCTCCTGCACCTGTCAACATGCCCAAGCCACATAGCTTTTAATTGGGCCACCTCTCTGGGCTGGATGTCACCCTGTGCAGAACCTTGAGAATCGAAGGTAAGGGGTGGGCAGCACTCACCTAGGGGTCACTGTAGATTTCGGTCAAGTCCACAGTGCCTTTTCTGTTCATGTGTCTTCACTTGTCCTTTATCTCAGGATCTGAGGAGGAGGAGAAAGGAACTCAGATAGAGATCCAGGAAGATATCCGACTGTGTTAAGAGAGGACAGACACAGTGACACGGGGAGCGAGGACACTTGCAGCAAAGTAAAATTACTTCACAACTATTGCTTCAGAGCTGCAGGTGTGAGAGAGCCTAAGCCTGTCTCAGAGTGCAGGGGACAAGTGGAAAGGAATGGCAAAATTTCCACTGAAAATTGAAATTTTGTTAAATAGCCTGCTACTGTTGCTTGTATCACTTGAATGAATGCAGGCATATTTCTGTGGGCATTTATAGGTTCACTCAACACCAGCAGCCCCTCTTGCCCCCATCGGGGATGGGATTTCTCAAGCACAGTGCCCCTCCTGCTTGGGTGGGCCACGCTGCGTGTCCTCGCCTGGGGCCGGGCTGCTGCAGGGCACTGAGTCCCTGAGGCGCGGCCTGGGAGACACGACAGGAATATCTCTGCTTTCGACTGAGGGCCTCCTTTTCCCCCTGCAGTGTAAGAATGCCGGTGACTGAGTTAGAAGCATGCTCCCAAGCTGTCCGTGTCCTTGCCATTCAGAAGCGGACCCTGGAAGCTTCCAAATTTCTCCAGAATGCGTTCTACATTCACTTTCGGCAGGTGAGTGTATGTCTTTACACAAGTGGAGGAATTACTGCCGTTTTCCTGGACCTTACTCACCACTAGTCCATCTGATTTTTCTGTGCTAGGATTCAGTATGGCCTGCTAAAATATCTGGAGTCAGATCTTGAAACACTGATGAAGAGGATCATTTATTTTATTTCTATATATGATAGCCTTTTACTTTCAAAATTCAGAATTTTTCGTTCTTTCAGGAATTTTTGGGGGGTTGGCGAAACAACTTTGCTCTTACAATCTTTGAGACCTGTTGCTTTGTGCCTCTCACCTGTCTTCTGTCACTTGTGAGAGGCGATTCCATTTGTGACCCTGTCCGGGTTGTTCATGTTATAAAACATATAGTCTGTTAAAGTACAGTCCCTTTTACTCCAAAGACATTCCACAAATACTACTAAAACCTGGGTGTGGTTTTAAGAAGACAGAATCATTAGAAAATGTACTTGCAGGTTGCTAGTGCAAAATCCCCAAATCAATAGTCCAGCTCAACATCTAAAATCTATCTAATCTACCTTGGATTTGTATGGATAAATGAAGCAGTTTGCTAAGAACTCAAGACCAGGGTTAGAATACAGGCTGGTGTAGCTCAGCAGGTCCTCCTGAGCCAGCCTTGTGCCAGAGGGTGGGGCTGAGGGGGAGAGGGCTGGGCCTTGGGGAAAGGGGAGGGCCAAGAACGAGGGGGGTCCTGCCGTTCCTGAGCTCAAAGTTTCATGGCAAACACCTTCACCAGGTGAAAAACTTGGAGTTTCTTCTAAGAACAGTAGGTTTGGAAAGAGTCATAAAAGCACGGGAGTGACAATATCCCTTTTGTGTCTAGTATTGGAGAGCGGCTGTGGGGCCACATGTGAGCCTCGTGAGTCCAGGAGTGCAGTGTTGGTGGCTTCCACCTGAGCGGTGGGACAGTCAGTGGGACAGCCACTGGGAAAAAACGAACAGACTTTAGGCATGTTTAGATGGTAAAAAGGAAAGGATGAATGATGTCTGTGAAGGTAGGTTGGAGTTAGGCCCAGGTTTCTGGGTGGATTAATGAGGTAAGTGATGGTCCTGCTGTGCTCTGAGGAGGGAAAGCTGCAGAGGGAGCTCTGGGGGAAAACTGATGAGTTCAGCTGTGGGTAAAGTGAAAGGCTGTTCGATGTGTGGTCTGGGAGCTCAGGTGAGAGCCAGTAACGAGTAGCGGGAGGGGAGAGAGACTGTCAAATCATTTTGTGAGCATACAAATAATTATGATTAATGATACACTTACGTCTCTACATTCTGGATTTAAAACCCATTAACATTTTGCTATATTGACTGCAGAGTTTCCTAATGTTTTTTAACAGAAATAAAAAAAATAGAAACAAAACAGTAGAGTTAATGAACATCATAGAGTTGATGTGTGTCCTTGTATGTATTTTGATACCTCATCTGTTTATAACCATAATCTATAAAAAGTTAACTAGTTTAGCATAAGAGTTAAACAGAGGGACGTGACACACAGTGCTGGGGCTTGAAGATGATCTTCTCAGGCAAATTATGTCGCCAGTCTGTGCCTTAGTTCCATCTTCTGTGACTGCCCCCGGACCCCTCATCACAGCTGATTTCCTAGACTAGATGTTGGGAGGGAGGCTGCTGAAGGGAGTAAAAAGTGGCAACTGCTAGGGACACTGAAGAGAGACACAAAAAGTGATTAAAGCCGATAAACTCAGTACAAACTAATACTCTCAAAAGGGAAAGAATCCCGCAGTGTTTTGAGCCACTTAGCGTATGGGAAACAAAACCACGTGGACCCAAATCTCTTGAGCATGTGAATATTGTGGGTGGGAGGGTGTCATCAGAAAAGGGTTGAGAAAAGGCCTTTTGGTTTCCCTTGACGTGTCCAGTAAGGATGGGGAGCAGAAGAGAAAACCCCCTGCTTCACAGTGGAAGCTGCTGTTTTGTGCAAAACTGACCAAAGTTTGGAGACCAGTCATCAGCGGTGCTGGCAAATGAAGAGACTTCGGGATTGGGTGGGGTACTTGCTGCGACTTCCAGGTGACCTGCTGGCTGGGGGCTGTATGGTGGGCAGTAGGTTTGCAGGGTGACCCGGGCATAAACCCTGGCTCTGAGGCTGCTGGTCTGACTAGCAAACCTGGGCACCCGCAGTCCTAATGGGGCAGCTCGGGTTGTGGCCTGGGACACTTGCTGTGCTGAGGGCGAAAAGAGGGCTTCCCTGTGGGGGTGTCCCTGCGGAGAGTGGGAACGTGTTCCTGCAGGGGAGGAAGAGCCTCTGAGCAGGGTGCTGGATGCACAGGCCTGTACTCCCTGGGAGATGGTGGCAGCTGCTGATGATTTGGTTTCAGCATTCTTTGTTTACTGACATGGTTGCCGTATTTTCATTCACATTGTAGTATTTTCATTCACAGTGCTCCCCCTTGGTCCTAAATTCGACCAATATTTTGAGAGACATTTCATGACCAATTTTGTCCCAGGGTGCTATGAAGGCTCATTCCTAGTTCAGGTTGAAGAAACTTCTGACCTGCCATTCAAGGTGTTAGGTGTTTTTATCAGGCCCTGTTGATACTAAAAGTTCTCTGGATGGCCTGTCTTACTAGTCTGTTATGATCCAGGAAATGTTTACCCTTCATTGCTCATTCCCATACCTAGAATCACACTGTTATAATTATTTTATGCAGGGTTATAAATTTTATGTATTTCTTCAATATGATTTGCCATCATCAATCTTGTTGTAGGCCTAGCTACACTTTGGGAAATGTAAGAGAAAACAATCTTATAAAATAGACAGGATATAAGTAATAGAGCTAGTAACGTTAATAAAGTCACGATTAAGAATTTAATAGTCAAGGAGTTATATTTTTGGGTTAAAATTTTTCTTGTGTTTCTGACTGAGTTTGAGTGATCTTACGAGAAAGTTCGTATTTATGGTCAGGCTTCGAGCAGGTATTAATTGGCCAGGTGAGGTCTCCCACCTTGTAAGATCAACAGTGGCCTAAACAGAACTATAATTTCCTTTTTAGAATAACGTTTCTGAGGGCTATCTAGTTAGAGCCTTGGAGTAGGGAAACCCACCAAGGTAACACAGAAGTACTAGACAAAGGTAATTTACCATAAACTTAACAATTGGAGTAGTTCATAATCAAAGGTAGGAGAAATTATCAAAGTAATTGGTATACAGGCCTGATTTGGTGTCTTGGGTCAGCTGTCTACCTGATATGTCGTCGTCTTCTCATCCTGGCCTGGTAGCTTCTTCTCCATTTGGGCCTTGTTTTAAGGTGAGCAGTGCTCTATAGGCCAGTGCACTGCAGGGGCTCTTTCTGATTGGAAATGAATCTGAAAGTCAGTTTCCTTCAGCTTTGCTGTGTATGGTCTAGTTAAGAGTACCTGATAGAGTCCTTCCATTCATGTTGGAGACAGTTTTTAAAGTCATGCCTGTTCCAGTATGTATAATCCCCTGGCCGCATGTCATGGGGCATTGGATCTTTACCCAAGGATATATTACTAAGCTTCAGAAAGAAACATACAGTGTCCTTTTAATAATTCAATTAAACTTTGCAGCAATGTAACATGACAGCAAGGAATGATCTGGGAAGTGTCTTACTAAATATAGACCTCAATTAACAAAACGAGAATTTAATATCCACTAAAATATAATCTTTTTCTCTCTAAAGTTCCCTCATTTTTATCAAATATAGTCAAATCAAGGTGAATTTGTTTACAAGTTAAGTCTGATTATTTGATCATATAGGCTCTTTTAAATTGGCTGTGTTGGAACTTTTAATAAGGACTTTTAAGCTACAATGTTAATAAGGTTTGCTAAGGCCAGGAAAGCCCCGTCAAGGGCTTGTCATAGATTTCTGCCTAACAGATTTAGGTAAATTCTTTTCTTTTTGAAGTCCTTAAAATACTTTGAGGTTCCTATACCTGTTAGGAGACGATCTTCCTAATTTATCTCATAGAGCCACTGGGGAACTTAAAGACTTTAGTCTCTTGAGGGATCAGATAGAGAGAAAAGATAACTGTTCTAAGTCTGCTTACATAGGTATAATTTATCAAATTGACGTGAATCATAACTAGTTTAAGGAGAAGAGTTTCTTTATGTCTGGTAAACAGGTTAAAAGCCACTAGTATTTCAGACAAAATCAAAAATTGTAACCATATTCATCAGTTTATTTGGTCCCACGTAACTAATTCTTTTAATCAGAGTTTTCATTAGACCTTTAAAATTTCTTACCCAGTTTATTTCAGTGCTATAGTTTGAAATTTATTAGAAATCAGTAAATCTCCTTGAAGAGAGAGTATCTTGCAAAATCATCAGAAGAAAACAATTACCTGCCTATAAATGACAACAGAATTAACAGCATGGTTAAACAACATTACACTGTAATCTATAAAGAAACCTGGTCACAATAACCAGAATTATGACTGGTAACATTTCAGATATACCAGAATGTTAGGGAGTCCATATAATTTCTAGAATATCTATATTAATAATATTTTCTCATACAATACAACCTAGGAAGATTTATTATTCATTTGACAATACTTCCCATGTTAGTTAACATGCCAAATGAAACTTACTACTTTAAAATCTCTCTTTGAGATGTTTCAGGGACCCTTTGTAGCATCCCATAGTTAACTGGAGACTAAAAGAATTTTAATGAGGAATTGATATTTGGGGAGCTTGTTAAAAGTTTTCAAAACACTTGATCAGATAAACGTATAGATCACTGTAAAGTAGTACTTACTCATTAACAAGAAAATATTTCAAAGGTAAAGACACAACAGATCACTTAATTCGCATAAGAAGCTTTACAATTTGTTACTGAAGGTGGATTAATATTTTAAGAAAAATTTGTCCCCTTAACAGAGAGAAAACCAAATGTAGTCTTGTACCAGCTTACTTCTAAGATTCATTTACTTTGCACAAATTGATTCTAAACTTAGCCAATTCTGACCACGTACAAAACTCTTTCCTCAGGGTTCCTCTTCCACAAGCCTTCCCCAGCTTTCTATACTCGTATTAGTGTGTCCCTTATTTTTTCTTCCATTCAGAAGTAACCAGATTCAGGACAAAGTCACTATTTTTCATTAACAAAATATAATTCCATTCCTTATATCTTCCTTTACACATTTATCTTACCTTCCTAGGTTACTGAGATCTTTCCCTTAATAATAGAGACTATTTCAGAGTGGCACCAAGCATTTATTAATATTTCTAAACACCTTTAGTTTCTCTGTAAGAGGAAGTCATATGTTAAGTAATTCATATTTCAATCTTATTTTATCTGAAAATGGTATAGCTATTAAATAAAATCCTATCATTTAACTTAATTTAGCACAACTCTAGAATTTAGATACCAAACATTTAGAGATTATCTTAAGCATACATTTTAAATATATATTTTAAAAAATTTACCCAAAACTCTCATCTCATTTGCATTTAATTTACTTCAATTTTTATCACACCACATTACTATTATTTTTTTTTGACAAATCTGTAACATATATAACAGGATCTTATTTGACTTTCATTAAACCTAGGTACAGTAAAAGTATTATACTTAATATTGATGACTTTAAAGATGTCTATATTAATTAGAACATACTTAAACTAAACAATACCAAGTGTTATCTTAATATTGAATATTTTCCAGTTCACGTGAACCTGAAGGTCAACTTAGTCAGTTTTTATTTTAAAAATACTTAATTTGTAAGCTATTACTTTTTACGTCAATTAAGCAGAGCTCTTTGACTTTTTTTTTTTTTTTTAGCTGTAGAAATATCTCACATCTATAATGTGTACTCAGGCTTATAAACAGACCAAAGTTAGAGATCTCATAGCTTCACTTTAAAACTTACTTATAAGATAGGTATAATAATAGTTGGAGTAAGCTTAATTTGCTTGCTCAAATCACTAAGGCTTACTATTTATGAAAAAGACATTTAAGATTTCTTGACAAAGTCTGACGGACCCATCAGAGTTCTGAGCTCTAAAATGCCAAAAATTTCTTTGGCCTTAAGTTTTCTCTCATTGAGCTAATTAGGCTCAGTCGTAGGTCACTGTTTGCTGTATATACATTTCTGATCTGCAAGAAAATGACAGACACTTCCAGTTCCCCAGAGAACTGCTCTGTCACGCAGGCCCAATTGTATCTCCTTATTTGGCTTTTTTGTATCAGTGAGAAGAGCTGTAAACCAAGAATTCCATGTTTTAAAACTTTAAGGTTCAATTTATCTTGCCTTCCAAAGCTTGCATAAGGCATTTAGTAAGGTCTCTTTTCCTTGAGTTATAAGTTAAACCCAGGGTAAACCTCTTATTATATTTTTCTATTAGCCACTGAATATTAGTTTTTAGTTTTACATTATATTGGACGGCTCATGTAACTCTATTGGTTTCCTTTATTTTGTTCAATTAATATTTTCTGAGGGACAGAAATGTGCCCAGCCTTGTAATACCAAGAAGAGGAAGCGTTTTTCCATTGAAACATATCTATCCCACAACATAATTAAGCAAAAAGTTTATATAAAGCCCATTTAAACATACCAAATTTACAAACTTTTATCTCAATTTTATTAACTCTTATACCTTTAATTTTAATATTTATTAGGTTTAATCAATAATTTTTATTTCTAGAAGGAATGCCAGAAGCCTTTTTCTTCTTTTCTTTTCTTTCTTTTTTTTTTTTTTTTCACTGTATCTAATTTTATAGAAAAGTCTCTGGGATCCCCAAGTTTGAGCCTAAGAACTTAGGCCCTTCTCAACTTTTAATTTGATTAATTGGTCTGTTGCCCCAGTCATTGATCAAATATCACAGTCTAAATATATTATATGTATCTATCCCTATAAATACATACATTTTAAACTGGGGTAAATAAAACGGACTTGTTTGAACTTTAATTTTGGGGGGCAGTAGGTGATCTCTTTGGCCACTTTTTTTTTTTAACTTTACGTAGTGTAGTATTAAAACCTTGTCTCTAAATCCAAAAATGTCCATTTTATTTATCTCATTCAAAATAACCATCAAAAAAATTTACCCATTTTGGATAAGCCCCTTATCTTTCTTTTTTTTCCGTTAAGAAAAAAGTCTTTCGACATTTTTACATTCTTTTTTCCAGTTACTCAACCTAATTAACATTAATTATTCTTAGATTTTATTAACATCTCTAAAACCATTAATGGGAAAGGAAAAACATAAATGTAGCTTTTTAAACCAGTTTTTGTAAAATAAGTTCTTAGATTAACCATTAGATATATTTTCTACCTTTAAACTTGATTTTAATAGGTACCAATAAAACGGCTGTTTATAATGAGAGCTCTTTCAACTCTCACCAATTTAAAAGGTTTTCCAAATTAAGGGATCCATCATATAGCCATCAATTTATATATATATAATGATTTTAAACGAATAAGATGAAGAGGCTTTTCCAAATGAGAGTAGGGGTGCTGCCTAAATAAAATTCAAAAGTTTACTCTTCAAAAGGTAAAGCAATTCATGGTCCAGACTGATGCAACAAAGGTTAAGATGGCAAAATGCCTGAAAATTGGTACAAAGGATTGTTGAGAATCCCAATTTATTTGTGTGGCCACCATATGTACACAATACTTGTACCTTTTGCATGGCAGAGTCCAAATTTTCCATTAAAAACAAAAAGGAAACACATATATACATACATACACACACATAAAACATCCAGCGAAAGATAAAACGTTTATATTTCAAGGACACAGGAAGAGAAATCGAAGTTCCCCCTAAAAGGGTTTTGGTTTTTATAAGTCCAGAATTCCAAAAAATGTTTTTATCAGGCCTGCTTAGTTACTTTAAGAGTGAGATTTTTTTTTTAATTCCCAATTAAATTTGTAAGTTTTGTATGTATATAATCCTGGCTGGGGTATTAGTTGGAGGCTGGCAATCTGTCATTTCTTTATCTTTTTTTCCTTTTCTTTCTTCCTTTCTTTCTTTCTTTTTTTTTTTTTTTTGAAAGTTCTATTCCCCATTCTAACGTAGGGTTGTCAGAATAAAATTGCTAGTAGGCTTTCCCGCAGGGACAACTCTATGGCATGAAGTCTTTGCCTATATCACTCCTGCAAGTTTCTCAGTCATCCGAGAAAACTGTTACCAGCCAGGAAGGGGGTCCCATTTTTGGAGTTGAAAGGTTCCTCATAAGAGTTTTACTTTTATTCTGAAAAATTCAATGGAGGTAACCAAATTGAGGAAAACATTAGACCAGCCCCTTACCTAACCACTCAGTCCTGACCCCAGTGTCTTTCAACATGGACCCACTCTGGATGTCTCCACTGGGAATTTTCCTGGTATCTTTCAACCAGCCCCACCTTGGAAGTCTCCTAAAGATGGGTGTTTCCCGTTATCTTTCAACCAGGCCCCACCCAGTATGTCTCCACTGGGTGGGTTATTCCCCCCCAGTATCTTTCAACTGGAGGGCCAGGTACCTGGATACACCGCCAAATAAAACTCAGGATTATCAGCCAATATGGGAGATCCGAGAACCAAGATAGACTCACCCAAATTCATCTGGACTCCCCGAGGATGTGGATGGGCACAAAGGGCCACTGCTGATACCAAGGTCCGGATACTCGGAGAGTTCAGGTGGAGAAAGTCTGCTCTGGGTCCCTTCATGGTGTCCAAAACTGTTGACTGAAATACATGTGCAGCCTAAAAGTTAAGAGTTATGTTTATTTGGCGGGAGGACTCGAGCCGGGATGACAGCCTCTCAGATCTCTCTGAGGGACTGCTCCGAAGAGGTTGGGGAGGAGCTAGGATATATAGGAGCTTTACAACAAAGACCAGGTTGTTGGAACAATAAAACATTGTTATCTAAAAAAAGCCAGGTATGTCAAGTTAAAGAGTTTAGTGATTTTCTATGTATCATTTGGGCTCACTGGATTCATTCTTTAGACAAGCACCTAGCTATCTAGGGCAAGTATCCTGTCTTGTATTATTCTCATTCTGTTCAGAGGGCACTGTTGTGAGTGGCTGTAGAGGCTGGACTTCAGGCCTGTCCTCGCTGGGGGATGGCGGCAGCCGCTGATGACTTGGTTTCAGCATTATTTGTTTCCTGACATGGTTGCAGTATTTTCATTCACATTGTAGTATTTTCATTCACAGACTGATTGTGGATAATCTGGATACGTGGAAAGGAACCGAGATAGAATTACTGCAGGTACCTTCTACTTTAATATTCCGTGTGCAAACATAAACACGGATGAAGCATACATTTGAATTTGGTGGTGTAGGGAAGGGTTTCTGCACATTACAGGAGAAGGCAAGGCAGAATTCCTCTACTTTGTTGGCAGGGATGTGGGTCCACCTGTCTTTTCTGTAGCGGTTTCTGAGAGCAGTTTATGGTAACTAACAAACATTGACAAACGGTGGCACACATTGCATTTAAGAGCTGGCCTGTGCAAACTTGTGTATTGGACAGGTGGATTGGAGAGAGATGTAGCCCAGGCCTGGGCTCAGATACAGGTTTAAATCGTCATTTCCTCACCAAAGGGCCTTGGACTAGAGTGTAACCTCCCTTAATCTGTTGGTGAATCTGTGAAATGTGCATTATAATATTCGTTTCTTCCTGGGTTTGTTGTAAGTTGTAAACAGTATTATAACACTCTTGAAACACTTAACAAACAGGCACTTAGCAGTGTTCACTGTGTCTGTCCGCCCCGCTTAGCGTGTGTCACAGCCGTAAAGGTAGCATGTGCCTGTTGAGGATGCACTGGTAGCCCCTTGAATAGGTTGTGAATTTGGTGATTTCCTTTAATCCTTGAAACTCTATATGCCATGGGCAGTTATTTTCATGGACAGATGAGGAATCTCAGGGTAAAGAAGACTGTGTAATTTGCCCAAAGTCAGACCATAATTTTGGGTGCTGGGGCCTCGGTTCAGCATGGGCCCCTGGGCCTTCTGCCCTCTCGGTTCAGCCCCAGAGCCAGACGTGGGGTCGCCTGTCTCCCAGCCCAGAATATCCAGTAGGCAGCAACACAAACCTGGACCTGTGCTGCTTAAGCAAAACTCCGGAGGGGAGGCAGGTACTAAGGGGATAAATGTAAAAACAGAAGACTGCAAATTGTGATCAGCTCTGAGAAGGAAAGGAACACGCCTCGCCACGCAGAGCTGGGAGCTTTCCCTTCGGGGCTGCTCTGGGGGCGTTCATCTCAGCTAAACAAACTCCGGTCCTGCACCAACGCGGGAAGGCAGGGCGCGTGTGACCAGGTTGACTTGGCCTCGTTGATCATACTCATTCCCCATTCAGCGGCAGCTCTTACGGGCACTTACCTAGTAAACAGATTTCAGCCATAATCATCACGCACTTTGCTTGGTAGTTTTATTGGCCTCACATTTGAGATGAGGTAATTGAAGCTGGGGAGTTTGTTGCATGCCCGTGATTACCTTGGAAATAACCCCACTGGTCTTTCAGCCTAGACTGGTGTGGCTGTTATATCCCAGCCCTTTGAATGGCATCGTGTAGCTTCTACCAAGTGGCACAAATGACTGACATTGATTTTTCTTAATTCGTAGGAAATGGTATGTGACAATAAGAGAAAAAGGTAGTCAGAAATTGTTTGGAAAACTAGAACAAAATCCAATTCTTCCCCAGCTGGGAAGCGTACCCAGTGTCACTCACCCCACTCACTGCCTGGCATCTCCTCCCTGCCGACTCCGTGTTCAGAAGCCACTCTGAGCCTTTGAAGAACATTTTGCCTCATGACACTGTTGACTAGGACCTGCGGCCTCTCTGTCCCTGGTTAACTCTCTCTTCAAAGCCATTTAAATTTTATGCAGGCTCCTCAGCTCAGATGTAAGAATAGCCTCTTTAAACTTCTTGATGCAGCTCCTTAGTGAAGATCTTTTGAAGGAAAACTAGCCAAAACCTGGGAGGTATGCACACAGTGACTGCAAACTCAGCACTTTGTGAAGTTCAGAATCAGAGGGGTGGGAGACACAGGAAAGGCTTTTTAAGGTAGAAAGGGGAAAGTGAAAGGACGCAGGCTGTGTGAGACTGAAGCATCTCGGTCCCAGCTAGCAAGGCAGCGGCGTTCAGGATGGTATGTGAGGAGTACAGAGTTCTCACAAAGAAAGAAGTGGTGGGATGGGAGGGAGGACAGATAGATTCTTTACTAGGGAAGGAAAAAGTGCGCTGAAAACTTTCTGGTTGAATAAGAGGACTGTGACATGATGTGCTTGTATTTTGGAGAGAAGGGTTTTGTGGGGACAGGCCTAGGAGAACGCTGTCTGGCTAGGGGGTCAGCACAACAGGGAACCACAGAGAACAGGGCCGACCTCAGGGACCCTGCTGGGGGAGGGCCTGCCCGCCATTTTGAGCCCTGGGGGCTGCTTCTGTCCCTTAGCTGGGGCCTCAGAACTCCCTTCATATCCCAGTCCTGTTGATACAAGAAAACAGATGTGGGGCATGAGAAGGGCTGTGTCCCAGGCTTTGGTTGAGCCCCTGGAATGTGCCCCACCAGACGTGGGTCCTTGGCTTCCTGCAGGAAAGATTTCAAGAGCAAGCCACTGTTGAGTAATGGTAGATTTATTCACAGAGACACATTGAAAGGCAAGAGAAAGGCCACGAGTTGTGGGGTTCGGGTGCTCAGATTAAAAGTAGGTACACACTCCACAGACAGAGTGTGGGCCTTCTCGGAAGAGGGAGAGAGAGTGGTGACCGCGAGGTGACGCTGTGTTGCTCGTTTTCTTGGGCTTGGTTGTTTCATATGCTAATAAGTAGACTGAGCAGCCTAAGGGCAAGGGGCTGGGATTCCCAGGGAGTTGGCCATTTCCCACCCTGTGACCTTTTGTGGCTAGCCTTGGGATGGCCATGGTGCCTTGGGGCATGTAAATTCACCATGTTACTATTACAATGGGTGTATAATGAAGCTCAAGCTCTGCTAGAAGTTATATCTCTTCATCTTGAGCCTCAAGGCCTATTGGGCATTGAATCCTTCACCATTTTGATGTTAATTGTTGTGGCCTTCCTTGAATGGCTGTGCTCTGCCCCCTTCCATTCTGTCTCACTGTGATGACACAGAGAGAGCAAAGGCCGGGCCCTACCCATGCTCCTGTATTTAACAGGGGGAGGGGTGGTGTGGGCTGAGGATGACTCTGAGTGGTGAGAAGGATGTTTCAGATTTTCCCACGTGGGACATGGGGACCTGCCAGCAGCCACTGCAGATTTATCTAACGGGCATTATCGCTTGTGTCACTCATCTTTTCTATTTTTCTTTTATTTTTTTCAATTATTTAATCTAAATTTAATATCAGGATTTTTTAGGAAACAAATTTCTCTTTTTCTTTTCTTTGGGGCTCTTTAGGGGGTAGGTAATTAGGTGTATTTATCTGTTCTTGGAGGCCCTGGCACTTGAACCCAGGACCCCGTGCACGCTAAGCACACGCTCTACCACTGAGCTCTACCACCCGTCCCATCATCTTTTACTTTTTGCTTTAGCTGCCAAGAATCTTACAGCTGAATTTCTAGTCGGCCTTTAACACTTACCCTAACTTCATGGCATTCATTTTTATGACTTTACCTTCTCCTGGTTTCATTTAAGTATTCAATCTCCATTTTGTCTTCACTCTCACTTTTGTCTTTTTGTTGTTATGGTTGTTAAGCTGTGTTTAAAAAAATTGTTTAATTTCTCTTTTAGCAGGAGGCTGAAAGTAAATAAATATGTAAACAAACTTATCACACTTAAATATTTTATACTTTCTAAGCTGTTTAGTAGTTACTTAAAAACCGAATTGAATACTAAAGTGATAAAATTTTTAAATTATTTTTTAATTTTTTATAAAGGTATAGCTGATTTACAATATGATATAAGTTTCAGGTGTACAATAGTTGCACAATTTTTATTTTTATGTTCCATTTATAATTATTGTAAATCATTGGCTATATTCCCTGTGTTGTAAGATCCATCCCTGTAGCGTGTTTATGTTAGATGGACCAGTTTGTATAAGAAAGCTGGGTAACGCAGAGTCTGGGGAGTGGCTCTGTCTAACCCATGTTCATGGTCACCCTTCCTGTCAGAGCCCAGGCCCTCACTCCTCTCTGAAGGGGAGCGAGTGGAGTCAGCCCTCAACAGCGCTGGCACCACCCTCTGAGTGGCAGTGACAACAGTGACTCTCTGTGGACATGCAAATTGTTGTTCCAGGAGCTTTACATGCATTTATTAATTAAAGCCCTCCTGTGAGGAATCATTTTATGTTTTTAATGAATAATACATTTTATTTTGATTTTGATAGACTTCAAACCTCCAGAAAATGTACTGGAATAGTACAATAAACGCTTAGAGACAGTTCACCTAAAAGGGCACTATTTGCCCTTTTGTGTCTGGTTTATTTTAGTATAAACTTTCAAGGTCCATCCATGTTGTAGCCTCAATCAGTAATTTATTCTTTTGATTTGATAATATCTTTTTTCTTTTTTTGTGTATTTAAAAATATTTTCATTGAATTCTAGTCAGTTTATAATGTTGCATCAGTTTCTTGTGTACAGCACAACACTTCATTTATATAGGAACATACCTGTATTCATTTTCATATTCTTTTTCAACATAAGTTACTATAAGATACTAAATATATTCTCCTGTGCTATACAGTATAAACTTGCTGTTTACTCTATACATACTATCTGCAAATCTTGAACTCCCAATTTATTCCTTCCCACACCCTCTCCCCTCTGGTAACCATAGTTTGGTTTCTATGTCTCTGTGTCTGTTTCTGTTCTGTAGATAAGTTTATCTTTTAGTTTGGTTGTTTTTTCATTTTTTGTTTTTTTTTTAGATTCCACATCTGAGCGATCTCATATGGTATTTTTCTCTCTCTTTCTGGGTTACTTCACTTAGAATGACATTCTCCAGGTCCATTCATGTTGCTACAAATGGCATTATTTTATTATTTTTTTATGGGTGAATAGTAGTCTATTGTACAAATATACTACAACCTCTTTATCCAGGCATCTGTCAGTGGACATTTAGGTTGTTTCCATGTCTTGCTATTGTAAATAGTGCTGCTGTGAACATTGGGGTGTAGGTGTCTTTTTGAATTAGGGTTCCTTCTGGATATGTGCCTAGGAGTGGGATTGCTGGGTCATATGGGAGGTCAATTTTTTGTCTTTTGAGGAACCTCTATAATGATTTCCACAATGGCTCCACCAAACTGCATTCCCACCACAGTGTAGGAGGGTTCCCTGTTCTCCACAGCCTCTCCAGCATTTATTGTTTGTGAACTTCTGAATGATGGCTATTCGGACTGGCGAGATGTGATATTTGATTGCAGTTTTGATTTGCATTTCTCTGATAACGATATTGAGCATTTTTTCATGTGCCTATCGGCCATTTGTATGTCTTCATTGGAGAAAAGTTTCTTTAGGTCTTCTGCCCATTTTTGGATTGAGTTGTTTGTTTTTCTTTCTTATGAAGTGTAAAAGCTGTTTATAGATTCTGGGAATTAAGCCCTTGTCAGTCTCATTTATTGCAAATATTTTCTCCCATTCTATAGGTTGTCTTTTTGTTTTGCTTACTGTTTCCTTTGCTGTGAAAAAGCTTGTAAGTTTAATTACATCCTACTTGTATATTTTTGCTTGTATTTCTATTGCTTGAGTAGACTGCTCTAGGAGAACATTGCTGAGATGTATGCCAGATGTTTTCCCTATGTTTTCTTCTAAGAGGTTTATAGTGTCTTGTCTACATGTTTAAGTCTTTAAGCCATTTTGAATTTATTTTTGTGTATGCTGTGAGGGAGTAGTCTAACTTCATTGATTTACATGCAGCTGTCCAGTTTTCCCTACACCATTTTCTGAAGAGGCTGTCTTTACTCCATTTTATGTTCTCACCTCCTTTGTCAAAGATTCAATGACCAAAAGTTTGTGGGCCTATTCTTGGTAATTTTGTTTATCCGTTCATTGATGGATGGATATTTTTTGTAACCTTTGGCTACTCTGAATGATACTGCCATGTATATTGATGTGCAAGTTTTTGTGAGAATATGTTTTCATTCTGTTGGCTGTACAGTTGGCCAGCCATATCTGTAGTTTCCACTTCATAGATCCAGATGGCTGATTGTAAACGGACTCGAACATCCTTGGATTATGGAATCCAGGATGGGGGGTTCCTGAAACCAACCCCCCGAGGATACTAAGGGATGACTCTACATGTAGGAGTGAAATTGATGAGCCATATAACTCTAACCTTTTGAGGAAACAACAGACTTCTCCAAAGAAGCTGCACCATTGTCCCTTTCCACTGGCCGCATATGAGGTATCTCTGCCTCCTGAACAACACTTGTTATTGTGCATGTTTTGATTATAACCATCCTGGTGGTTGTAAAATAAGATCTCATTTTCATTTTGATTTGGCTAGTGATGCTGAGCTTCTTTTCATATGCTTATTGGCCATTTGTGTATTTTTTTAAATCCTTGGAAAATTTAAAAATTGGGTCGATTTTCTTTGTATTGTTCAGGTGTAAGCATTTGTTTTATATCCTGAATACTAATCTCTTATTAGATACATGCTTTGTAAAATTTTTCTCCTATTCTGCAGATTGTGCTTTCACTTTAGTTCTTTTAAACATTAAAACAATTTCTTTACAGGTGAGGTAATTAGATGTATTGATTTATTTTATATTTCTTGCTAAGCACGCCCTCTATCAGTTGAGATACCCCCTTCCCCTGTCATTTCCCTTTCTTGATGATGTCCTCTGTAACAAAAAGGTTTTAATTTTGATGAAGTCCAGTTTATCTGCTTTTTTCGTCTATCACTTGTGCTCTTCGTATTGTATCTAGGAAACCAAAGCCTATCCTAGGACCTCAAAGATTTATACTGTGTCTTCTTTTAGAAAGTTTATAGGTTTAGTTTTTACGTTTCTGTCTCTGATCCATTTTGAATTAATTTTTATTTGTTATATAAAATATGGGGGTCCAGATTCCAGATTCATTCTTTTGCCTGCAGATACCCAGCTTTCCCTGCACCATTTGTTGAATAGACTATTCTTTCCATGGAGTGTTGTTGGCAGCCTTGTGGAAAACTGACTGTAAGTGTAAGTTTTTCCCCCTGGGATTTTATTGTGTCTCATAGATTTATTTATCCAAACTTATGCCAGTACCATACTGACTTAGTACTATAGGTTTTTAGTACCCTTTAAAGTGAGTCCTCCCACTTTGCTCTGCTTCTTCAAGATTGCATTGGCTGTCCTGGGCCCCTTGCACTTCCATATGAATTTTGGGATAAGTTTTTCAATTTTTGCAAAGAAGTCAGCTGGAATTTTGATAGGGATTCCACTGAATTTGTAACTCACTTTGGGGAGTCTTAACATTTTTAACAATATTGTCTACCATTCCATCAACATGAGATGTCTTCCATATATGTAGATCTTTTAAAATGTTTTGGTGATACTTCAAAATATTCAATGTACAAATCTTGTAAATTTTTGTTAAATGTATCTCTCATTTTATTTTTAATGCTGTTGTAAATGGAAAGTCTGAGCTTCTTGAGGGTAGGACTATATATCAATTTGTTTATTTCTAGGATTTCTACGCAGCAACTACACTAGGCTTATATTTGCAACATAAATCTATCCACAACTCTTCCCACCCCCGTGTCATAAGAAACCAAGACCCAGGTTAAGCTACCTGAACACCTATGTGGAAGTGAGAAATGAGACCCTTGGGTGGGGCTTTGTGAAGATGATACTGAGAGCTTATTTAGGATGGCTTCATCTTAATTTCTTTTAAACAACACTTTCGGTGTAGTCAGATACATTAAGAACATGTCCTTTTGATGTGCAGAGTAGCTAAGACTATTATCAAATAATTTCTAGAGAGAGTGTTGTACTTGAAATCTAATTTGCATCAATCTTTGAAGATTTATGTTTCAGGAGCTTTGACTAAAGAACACCTGTCTTTATTCATTAGTGACAATTAAATGCTCAAGCAACATGTAATAGTCTGAGAAACTGCCCCCGCCCCGTAGTGCTGGGTGGCTGCAGCTGTAACCGGAGTCAGCGCTTACCTTTCCCAGTATGCTTGTGCTGATCTGCTCAAAGCGGTTCGTCCAACAGTGTGTCTGTAGTCTGTTGGACATAGCCATAAAACATTGAGTTAAGGTTGCTGGAATGCATTATATTCTTATTAATAATAAGTAAGCACATACTGAGTGCTTACTGTATGTTGGGAATTGTCCCTCAGCCTCACATGAATATTATTTCTCTTAAAACCTCACATATTTTCTTGTTATTCTCACTTTACAGATAAGGAGACTGAGAATTAAGTCTTCTCTCTTTTGGGTGGAGCTCATTATCAATGACGGGAAGTTGTAAGGAAAAAGATACTGATTCATCCTGAGAAAACATTTTTCTGAGAGTCAGCAGTGAAGAAGGTGGACACTGAAAGTGATCATTGTTCGATTGAGACGAGCCCCGGGTTGTACGGAGTCAGCATCCCTGTCCTGGACACAGCCAGTGCAGAGCTGCGTGGTGGGTGAGGCGGCGCGGCCGCGCAGGGAACGCAGATGCCGGGCCATTGCACTGTGCTCAGGCCCGGTGGGGCTTTCTCCTAAGGGTAGTGGACAGTCATTGACAGATTTTAAGCAGGGGAGTGGGGTGCTCTCGTAGATCACTTTTGTCTTGTAGAATGCTTAGAAACATTTAGAAGGCTCAGCAGGAGGTGATGTGATGAGTCAGATTAGGGTGGCTGCCAGGTGTAGGAGTGTAGAATTTTCAAGTGGTTTTCAGTCCCAGTTTTGTGGCTCAGTAGCCGTGTCACTTTGGATGATGCACTCAAGGAAGAGAAACAATTTATCTAATCAATAAAAGCAGTGATGTACCGACCTCCCAGGACTGCTGTGGCGATCCAGTGAGATCACATGTGCACAGTGTGCAGCAAGGTACCCAGCACAGAGTCATTGCTGAGTGAGTGCCAGTGAGTATCTGGTAGGACAGGTGTGGGTGGTGGGACTCGGTGAATGAGGAAATCTGGGCCCTGAAGGAGGGGTCCAGTCACATCTGTGAGTGATGGGCCTGAGCTGGGAGAGGCCGAGAGACCTTGCCCCCCCGACCAGGGGCCCTGGGCAGGACGGATATGGGAGGAGCACCGTGAAGTCAGCTCTTTGCAGGTGGAGTTGGAGTTGCCCTTGAGACATCTAAGTGCAGTGTCACGAGCTCAAAGAGGAGGTCTGGGCCCAGGCTGTGAATTTTCCTATAATCTTAATCCCTGAGGACGCTGAGGTAGTGATCACTGAACGTGAAGACATACTTTACAGGACAAGTGAATAGTAGTATCATCTCTGTCATCAAAGCTCAAGTCTCTTTATTCATCACCCACTTTGCTAATTGGGTACTTACAGAGCTCACTTCACCGACCTCCCATGGGCTCAGGCTCCACTGTAAAGAGCTGTTGAGCCTCCCTCCTTTCCAGAAGACGACACATTTTGCTGGTAGCCTTCTGTACCTTGCCAGACTTAGAATTTTAGTTTGTTGATTTAATTCTAATTTCTATTAGCCATATCCTGACAAGAGAGACCTTTTACCTCATGGTCATATTTCAATTAGCTGTTACTGAGAATTGCTGATCTGATCCATAGAGTAAGTGTTATATTAACCTTGTAGAGTACTTATTATTTTTCTGTCTTTGCCCTTTAATTTTGTATGCCCTTTCTCTTTCCTATTTGGGGCCTTAATTTTTTTTAATTAAAAGATGTCTGTTTGCAGTTAAGAAAACAAAAGGAAAAATACACATGATAGCTAAACATAGAAAATATCTAGTGTGTTTTCTGTTTTGGCAATGGACGGTTGTAGAAACTTATGAAAACCTTCATTACACAAGTTTCTTAAAATGCGGATTAAGAAATAAAACCTTCCTTCCTCATCTTTCAAGCTGCACAGCTAATTGTGAAGAAAGTGAGGGGAAATCCTCAGAAGCCAAGACAAACCAGAAAGCAGGGATTCTGGGTGTTACATGAGCCTTAGAAGCCCTGGGGTACCTGTTGGCTCCTGTACTGAGTTTCAGTTGCCTTGACAGTAGGGCAGCAGGTGAGCTCGAAGCCTCTCACACTGGGAGTTGGATGACTGATCATATGTAAGGCCAAGCCCATTCCGAGAAGCATGGTTTACTAAGGGGTGAACTAGGAAAAAAAATTCCTCAAGGCAAGACAGTAAGGAAAGTCAATTTTGTTGGAAGAGGGGAAAAATTACAAATCCAAAGTAAGGATATAGTTTAAAGCTCTTCTGGCATGAGAGTGACCACAAACTCCTGGCAGAGAAGCACAGCTACTCCTGGAATGAGAAGCTGTGGTTTGAATGAATCAGTGAGCAGCCATTCCGAAAAAGGCCTCCAGAGTCTTGTGGATCAAGATACTGGACGGCAAACACCTCTCTTCCAAGGTCTCATTCAAATAACTGGAAATGTTTTAAAGGAAAGAAGCCATAATCATAGTTCTATTTATTAACATTACTATATGCTAGGAATTCAGAGGTGACTATGGAGTTGACTCCTCATTTATGGACCTTACTTTCTCTTTGGGGAGAAAAACTGACGTAGTTGGGGAGCTTGGTAGAGGGAGGTGTTAGTCTGTTGCAATTAGCCAGGAGAGGAGATTAAGAAAGCAGTGAAGGGTGGGTGAACTTTTTAGCTGAGGACAGACAGTCTTGTTCAGTTGGCTTTTAATTGCAGGCTCAATGAGTAGTCACTGGAGGGACTAGATCTTACGGAGGATGGACTTAGCTCAGGCCTCTTTAGAATGGACACGTGAAACTGGAGAAAGACAGTCAAATCTGTGCAGACATTAAAGTTCATTTGAACATGCTCCATCCCTGAGCCAAAGATAGGACAAATATGCAGCACTTCTTAAGGACAGAGGAGTGGTTTCTAAGGTTCTCCAAGAATGAATCCCAGGGAGCCGGGATGGCCAGTTGTCAAACTGTGACTTTGCTCTTTGGACGGTGTACCCACCAAGGGTATTGGACTTTTATAGGTTTCCATTTCTCTTTAATACACGTCAGGTGATTAGGACGTGGGCACAAGTATTTGACACCTTGTCGAGGCGACATTGGTTACCTGCCTAGAAGCACGGGCACTGCTATGGCTGCGTCATACATCTTGCCGCCCATCCCGTTCCCCGGCTCAGTGATCACGGCAGAGTGGTCCCTTGTTGACCTGTCCGTCTCCTCTGTGACATCATAACCCATGAAAAGACCGGAGCGTATTAACGTGGTTTTCTTAAAGTCAAAGGAAGAGATCAAATATGGAGTCAGATTTGTTCTTTCCTACTTCAGTAGTGCCATGGAGAAGGCAGTTTGGGCAGCTTTTTGTAGGGCCCTGGAGGCTTTCTCTCTCAGCCTCTGGGCACCTTTATTGAAAACCCTTCATAGCTGTCTGGAGTGCTGTAAAACCACTCCGCCTGTTTTGCCCTGAAGAAGTGTTCAGTTTATAACTCATCTCTACTCCTTGGAAAACAACTCAATAAAAACTCAGTTGGTTTCCCACCAGCCATGGGCAGGGGTGGGGGATACCTTGTTATTATTTCATAAAATAAAAATAAGAATAATAATAATAATAGTAATAATATTAATAAATAATAATAGTAAAAGAAGTCTTAAAACAGCACTGGGCACATTGGAGAGAGTCAATAAATGCTTCCTGGCTTAAGTCAAAAGTGATGACTCAGTGATTCCATGGCTGCTGTATTTGCTGAGCTAATTACTCCTTTGCTCCATTACACATTTTTTTTTAAGTAAAAAAGAAATACATGCAAATGGTTAAATAAAATTCAAACAGAGCACAAAAATACACAAGTGAAAGAAGTTTACCCTCATCCTCTCTTCTTCCAGCCCTCCCTGGAGATGCCACTGTTTACTATCCTTTGGATGCTTTCCCAGATATGGTATGCACATTCCCAACTATGTATGTAAATTCCTTTACAGTTTTAGTTATTTTTAACTTAAAGGGATTTAAATCCTCAAGTGGCTTCTGCCCGGGTAATAGAACAGAACAAATCTGACTCCATATTAGATCTGTTACTTTGACTTTAACCCTATGCTCTGTCTCCTAGTCTTCTTCTTGCTTGTAAAACAATGTTGCTTAGAGCCTTAAATATACAGAAGAGCCTATTCTGAAGGCTCTGACCTTTAAGGATATTTAACACTTTTTCATTCATAAAATGATAACAAATTACAGAATAAAAAATAACGTTTGTTTTGTTGGAGGTTTACAGAGATTTGACCCAGGCAGATAGCTGCAAGAACAAAGGATTCTAACAACAAGGAATTCCTACACTAGGAAGATTGCAACAACCAAGCACGTAGGAAAGGAGCCTGAATTCTGACTTGGGGAGATGGTTTTCCAGGACATTAGTTTGCCATCTAGGTCTACAGAGACTTGCTATTCCTTGCCCCAACACCTGGTCTCCCAACTTATTGGCCTGTCCTGCACTGAGGAGAATGAATTTGGATTTGGTAGCACTCCTATATACCTAGCAAGCCGGGCACTGGAACTGAGTGTTATGGAAACAACAGGCCAGCCAAGAAACAAGCACCACTGGGAGGGTTGGAGTACTCAGATTTATTATGCTGGCGGGCTCAGAGGGGCTTCTGCTCCGAACTTCTGAGCAACTCCAAGACATGCACATGAGGTTTTAAAGGGTTAATTACAAGTAAGGGGTATTAGCCAATAAGGCTCAAACAACAAAAAGCAAGGAATCAGTACACTGGAGCTTATCAACTTGTAATAGATCACGTTACTGACACCTGTTGAGGTTGGATTTATGAGTTAGCTTGTTAGCCCAGTAAACTGATACTAAACTTCAGATTTACGAGTTAGCCCAGCAGAATTTAGATCAGTAAACCGACACTTATCACACTTAGACTTGTGACTTAGCTTGTTAGCCCAGCTGGGCTTTTCCTTTACATGAGGATAGCTCTCCCACACCCAGGGAACTACTGTGAGCCCTTGATGGTTCCACTAGGGTGGGGTGTGGTTTACCCAGGAGGGATGGGGACTGTGCACCAACACTCAGGCAGTCTGCTCTGTCTGGGGCTCTGATCTTGTACCACCCCGCTCCCCACCAGCCCAACACCTGGGAGAGTGGAACTAAGGCAGAGATCATGCCTGCCTGTTTCCCAGCGTGTAAAAGGGGAATAGGTACTCTTCCCAAGGTAGTTATGAGCGACAACACCTGCGGGTGCTTGGTTCCCAGACCAACAGAAAACCCAGCTCCGCGTGGGGGCAATGGGTGTGATACCCATAGGGGTTCTGCAGAAGCATCGGATGGAGGGCTGGATCAGAGAGGTAAAACAAGAGCTGCGGGCCTTGAAGGGTAACAGAATGGTACAGAGTCAGTACTGCAGCCTCTTTCGGGGTGCCCCCAGAGGTAAAGCTTTTTCTCTCCATCTCCGCTACGACCCTCCCCTCTCCAGATCCATCCCTTTTCTCTGCTCTTCCGGTCCATCTGTCTCCCTCCACTTTTCCCCTCCTCTCCTCCCCCTCCCATCTTCTTCCTCCCTCACTGCCCCACCTTCTCTCGCAGAACCCAGAGTGGATCGCTGGCCCTCCTGCGCATGGGCAGTCGGTGCCAGCTGGACCGCGGGTTGGAAGCTCCAGCACCGAGCCGGGGATCGGCCCCAAAGTCTTCTTAGCTCTGTCGACCGGTAGGCCTTTAGCTCCTGCCCGGGGCCGGGGCCTCTGGCTGTGGAAGTGCAAGGAGGGGGGCTTCCGGGAAAGGGGTCAGGCGGCTGCGGGAGGGCGGTCGGCATGTCACAGCCCCCCAGGGCGCCAGTCAGCCTGTGTTCAGCTGAATTGCTCTGGCCAGACCCCTCTGCCCGCGCCACCTACCCCGGCGCCCCGGCCACACCTGTCCATGGCCAGGTGTGCACCTGCAGCCTCTCACCCAGCCGGGCCCGCCTCAGTCCGTTGCTGGCGTCCCCTTCCCCTCTCCCGCCCGCGAGTCCTCTCCCGCCCGAGAGTCCTCTCCTCCCGGGCTGCCTCTCCTCGGCCGCCGGCCCATCCCCGCCCCTGGGCGGGCTGTGTCCCGGGCGGGCGGGGTCTGCGGACCCGAACGGGGGCAGGCGGCTGGGGCTGGGGCTGGCCTCCGAGCAGGGCTGCAGCCCGCGTTTCCACCAACCCCCCGCCCGCTTTCCCTGCCCCGCGACCCCGGGGCTGCCCTGCTCTTCCTTTCCTGCTCCCTGAGGACAAGCTCAGCGGCGTGGGCGCTGCTCCCTGGGCTGAGAGCCTCCGGCTGTAAAGCCCAGCTTCTGGTGGAGTCGGGAAAGTGGATCCTCAGTGCTGAGCGAGCTTCTGTCTCCTCCCTCAGTGTTTCTGCCCCAGGTAAGTACCTTGAACACTTTCAGGTGTTATGATGGCGGTGCTTGTTGATGTCACGTGTTTTTATAGTGCCAGGGATTACAGTGTTGAAAGCAGGGCTTGGTTCAGTTAAAAATGAGCTGAAGGCATGAGGTTGTGACATGCTCCTTCCTTCCCACTCCCAGTGTGAAACGTGTAACCGTCGATTTTAAAAAGATAGTTACAGTCCCTAACTAGCCCAGCCCAGCTAGGGTGCGTTAACAGGAACAGCACCACCAGAGGCGTTGGAGACCCAGGGACATTGCAGTCCTAAAGAGCTCCTGGCACAGTTTGGTTTGTTTTGGTTTTTTGTTTTTCTTAAATCGTGGGGCAGACTAGTAGTATAGAGGGAAAAATAATTGTCAAGAAATAATTTTTCATATAACAGCTTTATTGTGATATTGTTCACACACCATGAAGTCCATCCACTTAAATGGTACAATTCAGCAACTTTTAGCATATTCACAGTGGTGCAACAATTATTATTCCAGAACGTTTTCATCACATCAGAAAGACCAGTGAAAATGAGTGACATACCCACCCCTCCTCAGTGGTGTTTCTAAAGAAGTTTCATGCCTATTCCTGACCATAAAATAACTTGTTACATTCCATGAAATATCTGGTAGGAATTCTAATCAGAATTGCAATGAATCTGTGTATCAAAACAGGAAGAATTAATGTCTTTATGGCATAAATTTCTTCTACCCATGAATATATCTGGGACTGTATCTTTTCATCTCTCCAGAGCCTGGCGAATGGGAAGTCCTCACTAATTGTTGGGCTTGTGAATGATGAGATTCTATACATCGTTAGTTGCTACTGTAGCCTTTCACAGAAGAGAAAAGTAACCTCCGTGAAGCCAAGTGACACTCTAATGGTCAGAAAGAGTGACAGCCAGTGCTGGAGTGATCCAGTGGACTTGGTGCTTGCAACCAGGATTCTCCAGCACCTACAGCTAAGGGGATTACAGTATTCTTTTTTTTTCTTAATGGCGTTGCTTTTATTTTTACTTATTTTTTTAATTTATTTTTTATTGAAGTGTAGTCAGTTTACAGTGTTAATTTCAGGTGTACAGCAGAGATTCAGTTATAAACATATGCATATGTATATACATATGTATTATATTGTTTTTAGTAGAACTCATTACAAGAAATTGAATATAGTTCCCTGTGCTATATAGTAGGCCCTTGTCATTTATTTTATATTTATTAACGTGTATCTGTTAATCTCCCCTTTCCTGCCTGCTAAGCACAGTTTGCTTTCTATGTCCATGAGTCCATTTGTAGCAGCACCATTTTTCCTAGTTATATATGCTCTTTGGCTGCTTTCAGTTTCAGTAATTCCATGTTATCTGTGAGCGCTTTTCTTCTGGTGGCCTTTATGTGGTTTGCACACGTGGTAATAGAGATCTGTATTTGGGAGAACTCCAGGCCTCGTGTAGTCCCTGGTACAGAGTGCCCACTGAGTTGATGCTTGAACTGCGAAAAAAAACATAGTAAATGTTGGAATTTCCACTATGGTTGAGACTTCCAGGTTTCTGTAACCTGTTTACCCCACCTTATTATTGGCTGCCCCCATACTGGGTAATTTGGTGGAATTTCATGGTATGGTGGTGTAGAGACAGGGCCTTGTATGCTTCTTCTCTTTCCGTTTTCTAACACTCAATCTCCTGGTCCTCCCAGATCCTCCCCCAGTAGTGCCCAGGGCTGGCTTGGTGCTGTGCTGAGGCAATATTTGTTAATAAGGCCCTTTCCTCATCTTTTCTGACCCTCCGTTTCTTTCTCTGCACAATGAGGGCTTAGACTAGATAAGTGCTTTTCAGTTTCTTTTAAAGCCATATTTCCTTTGAGAAAAAGAAAATGCAAATCTCTCCTCCCATCCCAACACTTTAGATTTTGTTACTTCCTGCAAGGAGTCACATAGTTCTTTGTGGAAAATTGATGTGATTGTGATTCCAGGTGGCACAGAAAATACTCTTCAGAGATTTATTGCAGGGAGAGGGCAGAAAAGGGGCAGTATGTCACTCTTTCTAGTGTGAGCACTGGAGCAGGGGCTTGGATTTAAATATGATGTCTGTCGTGGCCTCACTTTAATCTTGCACAATGTGACAAACCTCTCTACCTCAGTTTCTTGATGTGTCAAGTTGGGGTGATAATATTTTAAGGCTTTTGTGAAACAATATACACATAATCTATTTGTGTCTCAGTAGAAACAAGACCTGCAAGGGATTCAGGGATTTAAAAAAAAAAATTCTTGCCCATAGCACTATGTAGCTGTGTATTTTAAATTTCCTGGAGGGTGATGGTTGAGTCTAAAGTCCATCATGGGTCAGGTAGCCCATAGTTCTCTATGTCCCAGTTTGCCCCCTCTTACCCAGTCCTCTTCCTCAGTCCAGGATGAAGTTCCCTAGTAGATTTACACAGAGGTCTTGTGGAAAAGGCTTTTCATTTTATTGTTTCACCAAGAAGGGCTGCCATCATGATCTCTGTGGTCAGGTTTTGAAGGGCTGCATCTTGATGTCTAGTCAGGTGAAGGCCATGCAATTGGGAGTTTCTATGTAATAAAAAGGAAAAAAATTACAAATAGAAAATTAGAACAAGGGTGGTGACAGGGACTCTTGGAAGTGAGCACCTTTAGCTTTGTTAGCTTCAGGTGCAGTGGCCTCTTGCCACGAGGACCCATCCTCTTGCTCTGAATTTGGAGGGACCTGTGGGTTCAGTGGGAATGTTAACTGAGTGTATCTCATGTGCTGGGCATTGTCCTATTTTTTCTGTGTGTTCCTTTTTTGAGACAGTGAGCGCATTTAACCTCAATAGCTTCTTTAAAAAAGTAGAAATTTTATTTTGAGATATAATGTAGATTCCCATGTAGTTGTAAGAGATAATATGGAGAGGGCCTATGGACCCTTTTCCCAGTTTTCCTTAATGGTTCCATCTTGCAAAGTTGGGGTACGATTCATTACTGACTCACTAACAATTTGAGGTTTGTGTTATTGCCATCATTTCTATTCACGATTAAACTGGGGCTTAGAGGAGCACACACGCCTGCCCAGGTCACCCACATGGTTAGTGTAGAGACGGGTGGAACGTGGGCTTGGGATTTCCAAGCAGTACCATTATGATGGTCTGTGGCAGGGAGCAGCATTCATTTTGCTTGTTTATTCATTCATTCAACAAACATTTATTGAGTAACCTCTGTGGGTCAGATGCTTTCATAGGGTTATCTGATTCTTCAGCAGTACTGAGAATCAGGTAATATTTACTTTTTTTTAAATCTGAGAAAATTAGCTCTGAGAGGTTATTACCACCCCAAAGGAAATATAGCTCATAAAGGAGGGATAGTAAATTTGTAGTCACCCCTTTTTATGCAGGTGGTACCCTAGGCATTTTACATTTGCAAACTTCCGTAATCCAGATAAATTCTTGTAAGGCAAGGATTTTTTTTTTTTAATTTAAGTATAGTCAAGATTACATTGTTGTGTCAATTGCAAGGTGTTTTTTGAATTTTGAATTAAAAAGTATTTTTTGAGGAGGGTAATTAGGTTTATTTATTTGTTTCATTTATTAAAATGAGGTACTGGGACCTCGTACATGATAAGCATGTGCTCTACCACTGAACTGTACCCTCCTCCCCAAGGCAAGTTTTCTTATCCATTATTCTGCAGCTTAGGGTTTCAATTAAATTGGAATTGAAATCCAGATCTTTTGTTCCTACTGTTGTCCTTTTCTTTATATTCTGCTGAAGGGGGTTGCGGAAAGCAGTTCCTTTTTTCATTTCTTTATTCCGCATTTTTGAGCAGTGACTTTGCATCAGGGCCTTGTTAGGTGCTTTGAAACAGAAAACAAGAAATGACCCTTCTCTGCATGGGCAGGAAGCCTAGACAAAAAGCTGGGTAAAGTGATCCGAGCTACGGTAGCCATGTGCAGGCTCTGAAGGTCAAACTGTACCCCTGGATTTGCTTGGGCTTCCCCTGCCTTCTGGCTGGTACACACCAGGTCACCGCAACCCAGAGGCGCCCACAGCCCACAGCACAATATTTATCTCGATCTCCTCTCCCCTCTCGGCAGGGCCTGCAACATGAGCATCCCTGACTACGTGCAGTTTGCTGAGGACTATGAGACTCTTCCCGTGGTGGTCAAACCAGTGGGGATCATCTCAGAGGAGAATTTCTTTTGCATCTATAAGCGAACCTCCTTGGTGAGCCAGATCAGCCCGTGCAGCTCCCAGGGCGCACTCTCTACGCACTACAGGCACCACTATGCGCCCAAGAATGGATGGAGCTTCTTCCAGACCCACCGCATGGTTGTGGGCCTTGTCACCATTACCGACTGCCTCTCGGCCAAGGCCTTCGAGAAGCTCCACGTGCAGAGGAGCTCTATGGCATCATGCTTAATGACTCTCAGCTCTTTGTCTTTGTGCTGCATGGGGAGGTAAGCCAAGCAGCCGCGCACCGACGTGGCCTTCAATCTATGAGGACTGCAGGGTGGTGGAGAAGAGGATCGAGGACTTCACTGAGTCACTCTTCATCTTGCTCAAGTCCAAGTGGCTGGATGGGGCCCCTGACAAGTCTGGGGACAAGATCCCACTCCTCTGCATGCCGTTTGAGAAGGAGGACTTCATGGGACTGGACACAGACAGCAGGTAAGTTTACCTGGAGGCCAGTCCACCCTGGCTGTGTGCCGGGTTTCTTCTCTCCATCCAGAAAGGGATCAGCACGGAATAGGACTCTTTTGTATCCAAGGGGGGAGGGAGGTGCAGCCCACCGGTTTACAGACATTTAAAAGTGAATCCGCCTTTGTTTCAGAGAGATCCTTTTAGTGATAGTGTTAGAGCACTTACTCCTGCTTTTCAGCCAGGACCCTGGTGGGACCCCTGGAGTTGCTGTTCAATAGAGTAGCCACAGCCACTGATGCTAGGAGCACTGGGGAGGAGGCTGGTCTGAGCTGAGATGTGCTGTAGTTCAAATGCACATGAGACGCTGAGGCTTGTCTACTAAAAGCATATATACTATCTTGTTACTTCCTCTATTGATTACATGTCAAAATGATAGTATTTTACATACAGTAGATTATGTAAGATATGTTCTTAAAATCAGTTTCTAGTACTAGTTTTTTGTTTGTTGGTTTGTTTCTTTGTTTACCGTTTTAAATGTGGCAACTGGGAAACTTTCTTTACATGGCTCTCATTTCATTTCTGTTGGGCAGCGTTTCCTGGGACAGTCTCATCCCTTTGCTTATAGATGAGATGCTGAATCCCGAGAGGCAGAACGAGGCGCTGGTTGAGCTGGCTTGGAGACAGTGTCTCCTGCCTCCCAGGCTCAGCACCTGTTCGGCTCAGGCCCTCTCTTCCCGCCCGACAGGCAGCATGCCATGTTAGGACATCAGAAACACCACCAGGGACCTCCGAAAGAACTCCTTATGCAGGGAAAGGCGTATCACAGTGTATGGGAAAGAGCAGAGAAATGTTCATCCTCACTTTGTCCCTGTGATTAAGTCAACGGCCCCACTTTGCCTCCTAATTACAGACGAGCTCTTCTGGGCTGCCTAACCCCCCCAACTTCTGCTCTGTTTCCCCATGTATCTATTGTGCTGTCCCTCGGGCAGAAGAGGGTGAGATGCCTTTGCCGGGGGGTGGTCCCCCTTTGCTGGGGAGAGTGAGGGAATCTGTGTACCCCCGGCCTACGGCCTCGGTCCTTGTGTCTGGAGACGCTCATGGCGGTCCCACAGGTGATGGTCAGACGACCTGGCACGTGCTGCCGTGCCCGCTGTGGAGGCGGTGCTCTGTGATTCTTGAACTTATCTAAGATCAGATTCTACTTTCTGGTTGTTGGTAAGTTGGAGGAGAAGATGCCAGAGAATTGATAAAAAGAATATGAGATCAGCCCTGTGAGTGATAGGCAAGAGGACCCGAGTCCCACCTGCGTGAGGTGCCTAGCGGGCTCTGGATGAATTTCCTGTTCCTCCGGGACATGCTTAAAGAAGGGGCAAGGCACGTCGTGGCCATGATCTGTTCTTGTCCTCACAGGGCCCTGTGATCTACATGCCCGCACTCACCATCTGCTCCTTGGAGATGAGGTGTCAGGTTTAGGAGCCTGGGCACTGCTGAGGGCACAGCTGCCAGCACCGTGCTACACGGAGGCTGGCTCCGTTCACCTCACATGTCACCTCCTGCTGATCCACCAGGCGTCAGTCAAGGTAGGTGCATCGGTGCAACGTAAGCAGGGACCACCCTCTCCCCCTGGACAGACTGGTGGGTGAGCAGTGGAAGCCTGGAGCCCTGCCCCAGCCCCCAGGCCAGTGCCTCCTGTTTTGTCACAGGAGGCACTGGTGACATTTTTGCTCAGCAACTACTTGGCTCTGGGTCTACGGACCCACCAGAGAATTCCTGCTTGTTTTTGATTTTTGAAGTCTGCCCTTGGGATTTGGAGGAGTAGCTGGATATGTGCTTAGCCCATAGTGGTTGACACAGTCACCATTGTTTACCCAGAACCTCGTGTACCAGGCATGGCTCCCGGCATCAAAATATAGCAGCGCATTAAACCTCCCTCCTGGTGCGTCTGTCTGTTTTGGTACAGTAAGGTCTCAGCCAGCATCTTAACGTCAGTGAGATAACGCGGCCAGTGAGCTCGGGTCAAGCACGTTCTCCTCCAGTCACTTTTACTCCATTGTTGCTTTTACTATTCCGCAGAAATTAATTTTTTAAACAATGCTTTGGTGCAGGAACAGAGCCTAATTCTCTCCTGCTACTCTTGGTGGAAGTGCGTAAAACTGTCCAGCCTGAAATGTGACCACAATTTGTAGCTTAAGACCTGCCTAGACCCATGTATGTGGAGTTTTGGTTAGGGGCGCTGACCACGTTGGGGTCCCCCGGCAGCGCCGTTCCCCTCAGGCCCCTGCTCTCCCTGGAGCAGGAGGTGAGGGTGGGTCTCACCATCCCCGCTTCCCTGGCCTCACACACTCACGTAAATTCTTGTACGTGCTGTCAAAGTCATTTTTGTTCTTGTGTGTTTCTGATTTTCTCTTGTTCCTCTTTTCCTTTTTCTCTTGTACTGCCCTGTGAGCATGTTGTTGCGTCTGAAAATGTGGGCTGTGCACACCCTGCATTGGAAATAGATAGATAGCCCTCCGTGCTGTCTCCATCGCTTTAAAAAGCAAAAACTTAACAGCTGCCTTAATCCATGTATTATCCTTGTCATCTTTTTATTTTCTAATTTTTTTTTAGCACATCACCCACTTGTGTTTGATACCTCTTAAAATCCTTGCTTTAAGGAACCAGTTTGGTCCTCCTTATATTTGGTGACAAATGCGCCCTTATTAAATTTGTTTGATTGTTTTCAAGAAGTGAGATGCGAATTCATTTAGGCGGCTGCTGAGGGATGTTTTTCATGGAGTATTTAAACTTGTAAAGTCAAATTCTGCAGCATCTTGCTACATTCCTTCTTTTACACAAACGTGCTTGGCACTCGGTTCCTGGCTGTCGCTGTGTGACGCGCGTGACAGCGCTGCCTGGCCGGCGGTCACTGGTGAGGAAGTGGCAGGCTCGGGGGTGAGCAGCTGTTGGAGGAAGCAGTCACCGTTTTGTTATTTAATTTTTTTTTTTTTGCATTTTTCTTCCCGTGCTATTTACTTTACTTTGCCTTCACAAAGAGGCAGAAGTTGGTCTAAAATCCATGCCACTTTTTTGTTCACTTTACGAGGCTGGTTTATCTGAGTATCAGGACAACATGTCCTTCCCCTAAGTAGCTGGCTCACCTGGATCTGGTGGACATAGGGACTGCTAAAGGGGACCGTAGCTTCCACCCTGCTCCAGCCAGTGGGCATTCAGAGCCGGGTCTGTGGTTTGCCTCAGCAGCCGTGCAGGCCTCCCTGCACCGGCCTTTACTTTTAACCCATGTTGGCAGTAAATAGCTGACTCTGTGTCTGTTGCAGCTGACGTCCACCACTGTCGGCCTTGTCGTTAGTTTGCGGTAGTGAGTCTCCAACACCCCAGTCAACTGTGAAGGAAGATGCTTTGGCCGACGTAGGACCTTGGATTCTCACCCCCACCATGGTTCATCTCACGCGGTGAAAGTGTTTGGCCACCACCATCATGCTGACCATGAGGCCTTGTTTCTCCTTGCATGCTCTGGTCCAAATGTGGACACTTCATTTTTCACTGAATTTGTCTCGCTTCAGACAGGAGAGAATATCTGAAGGAGTCCATCACATTGTGGGTGGGGAACAGATCAGAAGTAAATGTCGCAAGTAGAAGGAGTCTAGTCTGTCCGGGTTGGCAAATGCAGGCTGGGATCGGTGATGGCCGGGCTATGCCCTGGACACAGGCCTTTCCCGTGTCTCCCGAGAGCCCAGGGGTCGGAGTGAGAACAGCCTGGCCTGGGTTCCTCCATCCTCGTCTGCTTACTGACAACTGTTTCTGCTAATTAGGAGTTCCCCCACACCTCGGGCCCTTCAAAAGACCACGGGAGAACATTGAGTCCCTTCTCCTGGGCCTCCTTTGTGAGAATACAGTGCCTTCTGAGGTGACCAGTGGCAGGAGATGCCTCCCCCTCCAGGGAGCACCCTTTGGAGGACTGTGAGTCAGTGCACCATGCTGTGAGCTTGTGGGGTTCCGGCCGTGGTCCCTGCAGAACCAGACTTGAGATGGGCTTAGTGACGGATATAACAGGACTGATTCCAGGGCAGGGCTTGGGGGAGGGAACAGTGGAAATTGAATGTGACCTAAAACACATAGGTGGGTGCTGGGGCTGTTACTAAAATGGGGTGTCAGGGAGGTACCTGCCAGGAATCGAATTCCAGAGTAAATGGTGGACATGAGGCATTTTTAAGATGCCATTTGTCATCCAAGTTAGGACTTCAAAGAGGCACTCGGGTCTAAGGCCCTGGGGCTCAGGTGAAGGAGCCAGACTAGAGATACACGTTGGGAGTCGTCATTCTTAGCTGGTGTTCACAGACGCGCATGTGAATTAGATCATCTTGAGAGCTGCAGACTGAGGCTGATGGGGGGCAGGGCTGTGCCTGGGTTGGAGGAAAGCCCAGACCATGCAGCTTTCGTGTGTCCGTCTGCGGCGTTTGCGATTTTCAAACTAATGCCATTTATCCTTAAGTGCCCGGGGGTTGGGCAGGGCCAGCCTGGAAGAAATCTGAAAGGAGGTTCGTGGCCACGTGTGTGTCTTGGGAAGACGCAGATTCTGCAGGGTCCGGGAGGGTAGATTTCTAAGAAGCTGGAGTTGGAGTGGGGAGAAAGTAGTCACACTCACCTGTGAGGGAGGGAGGGCGTCCTTGGGAGTCGCCACCCTACTGGACTCGCTTTCCAATGAACAGAAGGCAATCAGACAGAGGATCTGAGGTGAGAAGAGATGGGCACTGGGAGGGGAGCAAACCTGGAGAATGGTGCGTGCAAAGTTCTGGAATAGTCTCCCTGAAAATTTGAGTTAAAAATACCCAGACTCTTAAGAACATTGATAGTGACTGGGGAGGAGGCAGTTGTTTTTCTGGCCTACTAAGAGTAATGCATGTATTCAGGGATACACAGAAGATTCGGGCAGTCTTTTCCAGGGGTTTGATCCTTACCAGGGGGAACACTGCAAGTTTAAAGGGGGAGAAGGGCAGCGGAGGGAAGCTAGTCAGTCCCCGTGTCAGGTACCAGACGGCAGCCCTACTTGCGTGTTGCATTCTCATCCATGCCTCCCAGTTGGGCGATGGCAGCTCCCTTTTGCGGATTGGGAAGCCTTCTCAGAGGGGTTAAGGAATTGGTCCGTTTAGCGGCTAGTCAATGCTGTAGCAGGATTCAAGCAGGGCCTTGTCAGACTTCAAGGGCATGTTCTCTCTACTAATTCCGGTACCTCTCTGTTGTACCTGGATTGGTGAATTGGGTCAGTTTTGGAGCCTTTCACAAAAAATACGATTTAAGTGTCTCAGGACAGTTTCACAAAGCTCAGTGTTCTTTGATGGTTCAGAAGCACCGCAGTGCTTTTCGCCACACAGAGGTAAGGTCTTACTCCTTGCCGATGACGTGGTTGCAAATGACGTACAGGTGCAAAACCAGACTTAGGAGCTTCTGAAGGGAAACTCTCCAGTTCTCCCTTGTTCGGCTTTCTTCCACGGGATGTAACTGCTGCAGCATAGGCCTGAGCTTTCCATATGGAGTGAGGGTTTGATAACCAAAGTTAGCATAAAACGGTCAGATGAAGAAAATCGACGTTGACAATTTATTTTTGGGTTACATTAGTGAAGATATTCTATCAGTTAATGACCCATATATCGAATGAAATTGAGTACAGAACATTGCAATTCTTACTTTCTATTTAGAGTTCTCTTACAGAGTAAGGTTGCCTGCTTTGGAACATCAGCTCCACCAACACGGCACCTATCAGTGTGTTGGTGTGATTGCATTTATGCAGTCAATGTAATCTGGGCTTCCTCAGCCCCAAACACTCCAGTGCAGAATCACGGGCTGTAGCCATCTCTTAGTCACGCAAATACTTCTAAAATTATATGATGCCAGAAAAGAAAGAAGAGGGAGAGAGAGATTGCCTTTATCAAAGTTCCTTTCTATTCTAACTGCAAACTGTTGTTGAACAGCTCTGGTTTCCTTTGGATATGAATATATACATTTCTTTGCATGTAATCTGGGTTTTGGACTAGAACACCAAGCTCTTGCTGTCCACAAGCCACAAAAATAGTAGCCAAATTGCACAGGTGCAAAATAGTTTATACTTTTTTCTGAGAAAGAATCCTTGAATTTGGGACTTGGGCTGTGATTTTTGCTTTTTGCTTCCCCCACCCCTCTTGTAATCTCTCACTCCTTCCCACGTGGCCCCCAAGAGTTCGTGGTTTCAAAGGAGTGGGCAAACACCCAGTTGGTCACCATGTACTGTTGCTATAGATGGAGCCATGCCAAGACCTAAAGGACATTATCAGAGAGGACTTCCTGGAAGAAATGGGCTCTACATTCAATCGTGAGGACAGAGTAAGTGTCAGCCAGGAGAAGGAGTCAAGAGTGTGGCTCAGGTGGCAGGTGCAGCCCGGGCAGAGGCCTGGAGGCTTGTGGGGTGGGGACCTGGGGAGAGTGTCCTGTGTGGTCCAGGGTGGAGTGTTCCCCTGCTTGGGAGGACCCTGGAGAGAGCCTGGGGTGAAGGGCTTTGGAAGACGTTGGGTTTTATTTGAACAGACACTGGAGGCAGTGAAGGGTGTCAGCAGGAAGTGACCCTCAGGAAAGGTACTTCTGGTTTTGCTTCTGATATTCTACAGACAGAAGGGTCGGGACGGGCGAGAGCAGGTCTGTCTGTCCCTTTGAGACCCACCCCATCATTCATTTATTCATAACACGCGCACTTCTGTGTGTCTAGGGGAGAGTGGGTGGACCCACATTATTAAGCAAAATGTATTTGCTTCTTGTGAGCTTAGCAGTGTCAGAAGTTGACTTAGCCTAGAATGTTCTAGGAATAGAGGAACAAGTTGCGGAGGTTGGAGGGAGGGAAGTCTTCCTTGGGAAACAATCAAAATGAGCCTGGAGTTAAGTGGGTAGTAGGAGCAGGACAGCGGGTCCCTGAGGTCACTGGGGACCTGGGAACTGGGGTGAGGCTGGGAGAGCAGTGTCGGGGGCGGGGCTAGAACGGGGCCAGGGAGCCTCTGAAGGGTTTGAAGTGGGGTGATTTAATCAAGTTTGTGATTTGGGAAGGCGGCCGTTGCTCTGTGTGTGTGTGTGTGTGTGTAGCGGGGAAGAGGGGGAGGGTGCCACCAACTGGGGGGCCACTAAAACACAATTCACAGGCTGGGAGAGGGGCGTCAGGGCTGCTTGGGGACGGCTGGGGCAGTGTGGATGCCGGATTTCCTTATGGGGAGGACTTGTTATCGGGGTCGCCCGAGAGGCGACTTTTGGCTGGAAGAAAAGAGATGGAGGCTGCCAGGTGGACTTTCCTCTTCTCTCCTTCCCTGCCTTGTGTGATGATCTTAGCTCAGCCAACTTTTGGAACAGAAGAGCTAAGTTCCAGGGTAGCCCAGGACTTTGTTGATCTGGTTCGAGTGAGATGTGATAGGATTTAGATTTCTGTTGAGATCTGCATGTTCACTTAGCTAGAAACCTCCCGTCATTTCGATTTCCATGGGGTATTTTTTCTTGATAAAGATTGCTTTCTTGGTGAGAGGAAATTTAATACAGCTGTTGTCTTTCTCAAAAAAAATCATATCTTTAAAGAAATTTAATATTCCAAAGAATAGCAAAATTTAAAAATGATAAAGTAAGGCTTTGGTGTAGTTTCTTTGGTTTCTGAGCTAATGTGGAGTTAGAGCCTTTGCATTACTTAATAGCACATCCTTAGTGAGCTGTTAGTGAGCACCCCAGGCCCCACCTCTCAAAACACCATTAAAGTTTGCTCTGAAATAGTGAGGTCATAAAAGTCTTGTTTGCAGAATTCAAACAGTTTTTTTATATTATGCAGCATAGCTCCATTTATAAAATAATAATAGGTTCAAAATTAAGAAAGTGGAAGATAATTGATTTTTTAAAGCTGAAACATAAACTTTCTTGTGCTAATGTTGCAACTGGAAATTTTGAAAAGAAAAATCCTACTGTAATATCATCTAAGTGGAATACATATATGACTTCCACATTTGAAAAGTAACGGCGCAGTGGTTTTAGAAGTCAGGAGCATTCCAACTCAGATACTGGCATTGATGGTTGCTGGTTTTCAATGGAAGAGCCTAAATTTGCCTTCTTAGCATTTTTTTTTCTTTGTAGTGAGAGGGCTGAGTAGTGCTTTGCCAGCATGATTTTGGGGCAATTTGAGGGCAGATGTCGTGTAGCAGCAGTGAGATATTTCCATGCGTTTAATTTTCCAGACATCACCAGGGCACATGTGGGGTTTGTGCATGCAGGCTGGGATGCTGCAGGACTCCCTAACCCATCACCGTTATGTGCTGGAGCTGCTCCGGTTAGTGAATAATTTTCTGTGCCTTGGAGGTAAAGTGGTCTGATGCAAATGATCAGATATGTAGTTAAAGTGCTATTACTTGAAATAAGAGAAACCTAGAAATATGGCTCTAACAATACAGGATGAGGGAGGAGAATTGTCTGAGCTGCGTGCAGTGGGGAGTCTTCTGAGGTGACTCCCACGCCGTGATTCCTGCCAATATCCGCCCCAGCCCTGCACGGTTGTCCTGCCGAAGCAAGCATGCACTTTGCTCAGAAACGCACTGAATTTCCTTGCGCCTCTGTTTGTTGGCTTTTTTTTGAAAGCACATCTTGCCCTTTGCTTAAATGCCATCCCTGCAAGTCGCCTCATACGCTCATCCTTCTGGACCTCGTCCATACATAGCTGCTGAATGGATGAACAGAATGTAGAATCTCCATTTAGTGAAACATTATTCAGACGTAAGTGTGAATAAAAAAGAAAAAGAGGAAAATGAAAAAGGCCACCTCTTCTGGGAAGTCCACTCTGACTGCTCAACCCGCCCTTTTCTCTTTGAAACACAATCACTTATGCTCCACTCTACTCTTTTTGATAGTACTTACAACCCTCTAATAAACATTAACGTTTTCAAAAAAAAAAAAGGGATGCTGATACCACTTCAACATGGAAGAGCCTTGACAAGAGCATGTTAAGTGAAAGGAAGCAGACAAACACGGCCACATATTGTTGCCTTCAGTGATCTGAAATGCCCAGAATAGGCACATGCAGAGGCGGAGAGCAGGTGATGGTTGCAAAGGGCTAGGTGGAGGGGGGTTAGGGAGTGACTGCTAGTGACAGGGGGATTCTTTTGGGGTGATGAAGTGTTCTGGAAATAGATGGTGATGAGGGCTGCACAACCGTGAGTGTGCAGAAGACTGCTGAGCTCTGTCTCTGGGAGTGCCTGTGGTTGGGGGCGGCTTTATTTTCTTCTCACCCTGCACTCTGAAGAGACATCTTGTGCAGTGGCCTTTCTACTAGTGTGAGTGGTGAGAATCAGCGACTTTGCAGAGTCTTGTTTCTTTTACCCCCCCTGCTGAGTGTAGGCAAAATAAATTTAAGCCTGAGAAAGTGCTCCATCTGCAGAAATGTATTTCAGGTTTGCATGGTGTAAAAATCTTGAGAGCTTTTTAATTGTTGAGGACAGTCTGTGGGGGGAAATAGCCCGTGAAGCCTTGGGGAGACCTGGAAAAACCGCGCTTCCCTCCCTGACACGGGTGGAGTATTCACCCCATTTCAGGCAGTGAAGGGCCCAGACCCGTGAGCGGAGTTGACAATCGTGAATATTTACGTGTATCCGCTGCTTCATCTTGGATATTAATTTCAAGCTGAGTCAGTTTGTGGCGGCAGCCTCATTCTACATCAGGAATTTATAGTATCTGCTCTTTGAGGTGAAGACCTGACAGAGTTTATTATTTAACAGTCTCCCTTGAATTGATATCTCAGATTCCTTTGTCAAAAGCAAAACAGCAGAAATACAGACGTCCTTTAATGCCAATATGACCTGGAAAGGATTTAGTCTCTGTGCCTCAGTGGCCTAATCTGCGGTTGGGGATGGTGATAACAGTGTTTCCCTCAGAGGGGCTGGTGAGGGGAGAGTGAGGAGCACAAAGGGAGGACTTACAGGAGATGCTCATGAATGACTGAATTTAGTGCTCTCAGCCTGGTGAGGCCTCAGGGGCAGAGATGTCAGAACAGAGAATTCCTAGCCAGAGCTAGATCCGTGTTGGCAGCTGTTGTGATCAGTATCACAACTGTGGGTTATCAGGTAGTTTTAAGACTTGGTAATATGAATTCATGAATAATGTTAGAAGACTAGACATCTCAGATTCAGTTTACATAGTTCTCAAGATTTCCTCTGAGAAATGGATGGTTTTTTCCCCATCTTAAATCTGAGATGAGTCTCTAAAAAATTTCTGTATTCCTCCATCTTTTTGCATTAATTCTCCATTTCTTAAAAAAAGAAGTTTTTAAATTGAGTTAGTGGGGACTGAACTGAGGGCCTCATGCATGCTAAGCACATACTCTCCCAAATGAGGTATAATCTCCCCCCTGATTTTTTTTAAAATTTACTTTCTTAGTATTCAGAGGTTAGAGGCCTCTAATTCTTTTTCTGGAGACTTGTCCATGAACCTGTAAATCTATTATTAATGGACAAAACTTGGTTTATTAAAAAAATGAATAGAATATTCTGCAATCCATCCAAAAGGAAATGTTCATTGGCTTAAAATGTTTCTCCTTTAAGGTGATTTCTCCTTTTTGGTCTAGCTCAATTTATTAACAGACATCCTCATCATCATAATGACCAAACTCGCTCTGAGTGGACACCTCCCTAAGGCTAAAATACTTTCCTCATGCTTTACTTCATAGCAGGTGTTTGACGGTAGGTATCAGTGTCTCCTTTTTTACAGCTGAGGGATTGAGAGATGGAGCAGCTTGTCCCAAATCACACGCAGCTGGCGGTGGCTAGCTCGGTGCTGGAACCCAGGCTTCACAGGATGCATTCTTAATTGCTTCTCTAATCAGCCTCCCGTTGAGTGGTTACCCGAACTCCTGTGACTCCATAAATGGCCGATTTTAGTGATCTCAGCCTGATGAGGCCTTCAAAGGGGAGACACCAGTGAGAATGTGAGACAGAGTGGCATAAATTAAAATTGTACATTTTCACAGATGTTTAATTCTCAGGTAGTGGCATAAAAAGTTAATTTTTATGTATTTTAGTGCTCTGTAAGCACTAAAAACAAAACATTAAAAATAATTATAGTGCAAATGAGAAGGGGGCTTTGAAAGTCCAACCACTGCTGATGATGTTACTTGTTTTTCTCTAGTGGCCCTTATTGACAGAAATACTTACAAAGACTGAATTGGTTTTATGTAGTCTTAATATGGAAAAAAAGATTGTCAGTGAATATTTTAAGAAAATCTTTATTCTTTTCTTTCCTGATGATGTATATATAAGTTGTTTTCATGTCTTAAGTACATTTCCTCATTTGTGAAATTTGAGTAATATCGTTTAACTTGTCTGACTGTGAGAGTTAGTAGCCTTGTATACAAAGAACTCAAGAGGTGCTTAGTAAAAATGTGCTGTCACAATGACAGATATTTTAGAAGGATCAACTCTGAATACTAAAGAGGGTGGCTTATTACTGATGCATATTTAATATGTATATATATGATATATATGAATATGGCTTAAAGTAACAAGGATTCATTTATTTTTTAGTGCACTATGAAGTTTTAATGAAATCTGTATCATTCTAGTGAGACAGGGACTAGTTAAATTGCCTTAAGCAGACGACCTTGAAGATTATTTACACAGAATGTGTATTGTTAGAAATCAGATGTCATGTTGCCGTGTAACCATCCACTCAGACATTTAAATTCGTTGGATTCTGACATCCACATTGATCATTTTCTGGGAATAAGCTTCTCTCTTTTGTGATTAAAGAAAATTTTGATCTTTTTTCCTGCAGTCTTAACAGGTTTAAAATATCAAAACATTGATTTGACATGTAACTTTTTTAATAGAGACAATAAAGCTCATGCTGTTTTATTATGTAAATAAATGTTTTTGTATTTCAACAAATGTATGATTTCCTGGATTTTGAGAAGTATGTTGCAAGATACTTAGATAACCTACTTTCGGAAATATACAGACGCGGCTTTTATGAATATAGGCCTAGTACAGATCTGTTCGTTTTTGCTACAGTGCAAGACATGAGGCCTAGGAGAGATTTGCTGCCGATTGCAAGGAGGACAGATCCCATGTCTCAGTCTCCCCTCCTGTAAAATGAAGTGGCTTGACTGGATTCTTTCCTCTTCTAAGATGAGTTTCCATGAGCCTGTGTCTTTTGTTTATATTCAGGAGTATTAGCAATATCAGATTAAATACTGAGTTACCGTCGCTTCCCCCGAAGCAAAGTGCAGTGTGTGCTACAGAAGCTTTTAGTTATCTGATTCTCGTTTCTGATCCTACAGGCAATTTTTGTGTTGCATGCTTCCTGGCAACCTGGAAGGTCTTTTTAGCCATAGGTGGCGCTTGTTGCACCTTCTTACCATCTTAATTTTCCTGTTTGTTAAAGAAGGCTTAAACAACGTTATTTTGTTTTGATTTCTTTGCTTGATGCTTCAGAATAGCACAATGTCCATTATGTCTGTCTACCTGTAAAAATTGTTCTGCTTATATTTTAGTTTTATTCTGTCATCTCGCTGTGAACATCTCAGACTTGCTGTGTAAACAATGGCAAAATCGGACTTTTCTTCCAGTGTTAGAAACCAGTGAGCCGGGAATTTATAAAACAGCTAGTAGCGGCCTCTGGAGCACCTTAAATCTGAAAAGTGTGCTGGGTTCCCTGAGTATTGATCCCGCTGCTCTGTGTTAATTGGTGGTAGGAGATTTGGTACATATAGGAAGGGGTGTAGTTTTTTGACTTGGGTTTGCGTGCACGTGCTGCCACTGAGCCATGTGAGCCTGAGTCAGTTCGTTCTGAGATTTTCCCTCGTCTGAGAGATTGGGACGTTGGTATCTGCTTTGTAGAATTGTGAGAATTAGAAATTATGTAAAGTGTTTACCACAGTGGGTATGTCAAGAGGGCTCATATTCCTTAGCTGCTGTTTGGTGTGAAGCCATCATTTTATAGTCTTTGTCAATTAATAAGAAACAGGAAAACAAGAAAGGCTGGTTTTATGATGAAAGATATTTGAGGAGGTTCCATAGTTCCTATACCCATAATTAAGCATCAGCAGAGTCAGAACTGTTACACAGTCACCCTGAACCAACGTTAAGCCACAGAATTTTTGTTATTTCATATATGTTGGGGCCTATGGGGATCCAATACTTATATGCATGTTGTCTCCAGCAGCCAACTGAGAGATGACACAAAAGAGTAGGCAGGCGATAAATGTCTTCTTACTGATGAAGCTACATTCTCCATGAACTTCAGGGCTGTGGGAAAATGTGTGTCATGATACTGTGTCCCAGAATTAGAGACTCACCCTGTCCCAGTTAACTCTGGGCCACAGCGAGCCTTCCCTTGAGAGGACCTGCCCCTTCATGCACAGGGCTGTCCTGACATGGAGCTGAGCATCCCAGGTGCTTCCCAATGGTGACCAACACTGGAGGGAAAGGTAGGGTTTCACATTCCCTGCTTGTCTCCCCGGACTCACACCTCACACTCTTAGTGTGACGAGGGCTAGCTGTGATCCAGTGGCCAGGGGTATGAAGGGAGAAGCACTCTCCATGGCCCAGAGGAGTTGGGAGGAGGCATCCCCTCCCTAGTTTAAACAGGTGGTGGGATGGAATGGGAGGGTGCTCCCCAAGAGTTTATAAAAGGAGAAATAAGGATTTTCTTTGGGACTTATACTAGCCAGGAAACACATAATATTATTAGAAGGGAGACTTGTAAATCACTTTTATATTAAGTTGACATTTGTTGAACACCAAAAATGTGCTACATTCTTTTCTGAGAGTTTTACAGAAATGAATCCTTCAATTTTCTCAACAAGTGAGTAAGGAAGGTTTGATTGTTATCCCAGTTTTACAGTGTGGAAATTTCGGCACGGAGAGGGTAAGTAAGTTGGCCAAGGTCACAGAGCTAGTAAGTGGCAGAGCTGGTATTTAAACCCTGGCTGTCTGGTTTTGAGGCTCCCAGCGATGGGCTTTGGGTGTTTAGAGGTATCTGCATCCCTGAATCTTTGTACCACTTTGCATCAGTTAGCCCAGAAATGACAGGGAAAGTAGAGTTACACAGGTGCTCACTATCATGTCTCAGCCACTGTCCACGAAGTGTGCACTGTGATTAGCGTTAATTATTTTCTAGGCAGTAGATCTGTTCGTATAACAGAAATTTAGTCCATTGAGTTAATCTACAAACCCTTCCTGCTCTGCTTCTGTCCATGGTTGCCATGTGACTGCCTGCCCGTGATTGGGCTGTGGAGGAGAAAATGTACTCATGGTTGAACTCTGATATTTCAGTCTGGTTTATAGTTTCACTTCTTCTGTTACATTAATAAGTTTCTGGTTTTCTTGCATCAGTGTGTCATGAGTTTGGTTAATGTGAAACCAGTCCATGGGAGCCCAGGGATGCTAAAGCTATAATTTCTGAGCACACTGTCGCACTTCTACCCGTGCAGACCTGGCTGGAGGATGTCCGCCTTCCTCACTGATTTCTCCAAACAGCAGGGTCCTCTCCCACCCCAGGATGTGAGGCTGGGAGCTCTATGAGTTGGCCAGTCGGTGGCCAAGTCCACCAATCAGAAAATGATGAAGTAGCCGGAAGTGGGTTTAATAGACGAAAAGGGCTTCCAGGTAGTCCGATGGGCTGTTCGAGTCCATTTGGTGAGAAGCTGTCCACTGTCTGTGGTTGAGCTGCTGCTTTGCTGTTGAAAAGTCTGGATTAGATGAAGGGATTTTAAAAAGGAGAAAGGAGTGATTTCAGGTGGTACGTCCACACCGGTGAGAAGTGATGGATGACCGACTGTGTGAGGCATAGACAGAGTCTTACAAACTTCATAAAACAGCTTTAAAAGCTCTGCCATTTGAGTGCACTTCATATGGGGTCCAGTTCATCACTGGTCGCGCTGAGAGGGCAAATAATTGATGATGGTGGAAAGGACACGGAGGCATCAAAAAGTCTCAGTCATGTTCCCTGTTTAAAGGATGTTGCACAATGTAATATATTTGAGCTGGTTTTTCACTGAACAATTTTTAGTGTTTTCTGGGACTCCCCAGTGCCCCAAGGCTCCATGCAGCTGAGTGTCCCCTCAGAGCAGCTCTGTCAGTGCTTGCCCTGGGCTGACGTGGTGTCGCGGGGAGCAGGACGGTCAGCGTCCACGGCTCCTCCGAGATCCGTCTCCTCATCCGCAGTGCCGGGTTGCTCATCCGTGTTTACTTAGTAGGTTAGCAGAGAATCACACGTGATGGTTGTCAGGTGTGATTTGTGATTGTCTCTGTGATTGGCATATAGTCAGTGTTTGATAGAAACCCTTGTTTTTTTAGTATAATTGTAGCAGCTAGATTGCAGTGGTTTTTAGTCTGTATTTTTTTATAACTTTATTCTTATTTTTAAATATGCACTTATTTTTATTTATTTTTTTGGAGGTACTGGGGATTGAAGCCAGGACATTGTGCATGCTAAGTAGGTGCTCTACAACTGAGTAATACACACCCTCCTTGTCTGCACTTGAAAATAAATATTGCAATACACAAAATAGATCTTAAACACCATCATGTGACCTAGTCTCTGTATAGACAATTGAACACGTATGCTATTTCAATAAGAATAAATGTTGTTGAGACATACATTTCTGAATCTGTTAATGTGCTTAAAAACGATCATAGGTAGTGATAAACACGAGTCTTTGATCCAGTACTTCTTAGGGTCTGTTTTGCCATCAATGGAAATTACATTCTACAGAGAAGGCTAATTGGGTCTCTTTGATATTTGGATGGTTTAGCAGATGATCAAGGCTTTCAAAAGCTGACAGAATTGTATTTTAAACTAACTACAAAGTTATCTTCTAGAAGTTGGAATTCCTAAGCTTGTGAAGTGTCCAGTAATCCAGGGGGTATGTGTCTGTGTCTGTGTGAACGTTTGTGTGTGTGATTTCAGGAAGGTAGAAATAAGTTCCATATAGACTTCTGATACCTTTCTCCTCAAGTTCAAGGTGTAGGCATATATTTACACAAATAAATTGATATTCTTTTGTCATTTGGCATATTGGGAATAAGAGGTTGTCATACTTGTTTCAGAAGGGTTGGGGAGCATGAGCTTAGAAAACGGGAGGAGAAAGAGGCCGGGAGGCACTTCACACTCTGTGCAGGATTTGAGGAACAGTAGCTTTTCTTTTTTCTTCTAAAGCAAACTGGCGCTGAATTGTAACATACTATTACTCAGAATTGCTTTTCTGATCAGATACAAGTGCCTCAGATTTTTGAAGGCAACAAGAATGGTGAAATGTGTTTTAGCAGTTATCTTTAAAAGTAGTTTTATTTTTCAAGTAAAAGGCTATAGCCTGTTCTTTCTTCCAGCGGTACAAGACATGCATATTAATCTATGTACATGATCTGTGTGCTTAGTTTCTTTGGTTTTTGTTTTGTTTTTTTTTTTTTTTTGAAATGCTTGTTTCATTGTGGTTTGAATGAATGTTTAAAATTTCTGGATTTTGATCTTTAGAACATGCTGATTTATGAGAACCGTTAAAAACCTGATTGTTCTTTGGTCCTTGTTTGTTGGGGCACCCTATTGAATTCTGTTGTCTTTTAAAGAGGGAAATGCTTCCTCTAGCCTGTAGATCATTAAGTGAATGGTTTGCAGTGTGCCTTTAAAATTCTTTGAATGCATTGAGCATGTTTGTCCAGTGAATTTTGTATTGACTCATTGTAATGACTTTGCTTTTGTTTTGTGGCTTTTGCTCCTCTCCACAAGAATTTGAATTCTCTGTGGCATTTTGTATACGTGTTATTAACAGGGGAAAAAATTTTGCATTTTTTACAGAGCTGGGTTTTCCTATCCCCTCTGAATGCCATCTATACTTGATACAATAAAAATCTGTTATTGCAGTGCATAATTATTTCATAAACTATTTTTTGGCATAATCAGAAACAATGACAAAGAATGATAAAAAAATACAAAAACCTTCCTTCCTTTGAAGAATAGAAATGAGGTGGTCAGGCTCACGCCTGCTTTGTGCCTGACACACTTACTCTCATTTCATTGTGTATCATGATTCGGAGATGGAGTTGCTTCAGGTTTGTAGATTTTTGTTTTAACATTTGTGTTGAATTCTTTCTCCAGGCTGATGTTTCCTGTTGTGTTTGTGGAAAGAGTAGAAGGGAAACAGATACTTTGTTTTGTTTTCAGGAGTCCTGAGTTGATGAGAAAATTGTTGAGGGTGGGCTGAGGAAAAGAGTGACACTCCCTCTCCTCCCGGCTGAAATTGATAAACAAATAAATCAATTAAGTGTATCGATATTTGACCAATAGTAGTTAGCGAGCCCAAAATGGATAGATATGCCCAATGGAAATTACTGAGTTGACCTGTAGAATTATGTGCTTTACCAAGTAGAAGCAGCTTAGAGCAATCAGAAAAATCAGTAATATGATGAGATATAAAAGGGATATCATATCTTTTATTTCTGAAACTTTTCTACGGTAAGTTGTGTAGAGCTAAAATTAAGTTTCAAGCACCAGGATTTAAGAGTGTGGGTGGTTCTTTAGGATCGTTATTCACGGATGTGCCTAGACCCTGCTAGAGTGTCTGAAGATGGCAGGAAAAGACCCAGAGGCAGGATTTGTCATCCTAGGGTGTCCTCCATAATGGTTCCATGTGAAAGCCCATGATTGGTTTAACAAACTGTAGCACACACCAGCCTGCTGTGAACTTTGATAAAAAAAAAATATGCTTAGAAACTGCTTTGCAAGCAAGTGCCTGTGCATCCTCACACCAGTCTCCTTGCCTTAAAAAGCAGAGAAAATGCTTTCCTTGCATAGTTGAGGTTTTAGATATCACTCTGCTGGTTGCAAAGCAAGGACCGTGGCCCTCAGCAATAAACGCTGGGCTTGTGTGCTGTTAGATAGTCTATTATCCCCAAAACAAGGACCTGGCTGGTCTGGTGGTCTGCTTTGTAATTCACATATCTAAAAATGTATCTTGTTCCCCTCACCCCATGACTTCCCTAAAGATACACTAATCCTTTGTACTCATTGTGGATTTTACAATCTCTGCCTCATCCCGTCTTTCCCGAAGTTCCTCCTTACTATCTCACAACTGTTGATGAATTTTTCCTTTGATTATACACAATAAATATGGGAGCATTTGAGAGGCTCGTGGAGTTGGCTCCCTACTCCCTCTCGATTTCCTGGCTTTTTACACAGAGTCTTGAATAATCATTCCGTGCTGGTAAGACTTCTGCCAGCCAGATGCCACAGTTCCAGGTGAGAAGTATGCAGGCTTTATCTCTCCTACCCGAGGGAGAGAGAGGAGAGAATTGAGATATGCTCCGCCGTGGTCACTTCTTGCCCCAGAGCAACTGCAGTTCACCTGAAGCTTTCTGGCCTCTGCTAAGATGGCCTCTGTCCCAGGACTGACTGCAGCCTTTTCTTCCCTTGTCAACATTTCCTTTCAGAAGTTGGTCTCTTCTCTGCAATTCCACCCTGGCAGATGTGATGGTGGTCAGCGTGCTGGTGGGCAGTCATTTGGGGACTCCCAGGAGCCATGCTGATTCTCCTGAATCTCTCAATCGGGGTTACAGAACAGTCGAGAACCGAAGGAAGCCCATTCACGTGAGGTCAACAGAGCATTACATCACTTTCATTTTATTATTGAATTTTCAGTAGAGAAATTATTTGTAGCAAACTGTTCCAGATTTTCCGCCGCCTGCTTTCCTCATCACCACTTCCTTGCTGGCTCTGGTGCTTGTTTTACAGACCAGGTTTCTTCTCTGGTCATTTCTAGCAGCTTGGCTTGCCGAATCCTTGATCTGCATTTGAAGCAGAATGCTTCTTTTTGATGTGAAACTAATTTTCCTATTTCTGAATATTTCGTGTACTCTCAGCAACTGTTTCAAGTGAAATGCTCTTGTCCAATTTCGGTTAACTCACATTTGCTGATCTCCTGCTTTCATGCTGAGGGCAGTTTCTTCTTCCTGTAATAAAATTTAGCAATTTGCATTTACTATGGGAAGGTACTGGCCCGAGGTGCTTTTTTTCTTAACAATTTTAATACAATTCACCCATTAAAATATACAGCGGTTTTTACTCTATGCCCAGAATTGTGCATCCCATTCAATCTTAGAACATTTTCTTCCCCCCAACAGGAAGCCCCGTATGCATAAGCAGATATTTCCATCTTCCCCATCGTCCCCCAGCCCCAATGAGCCACTCTTCTCTCTCTGTGTATTTGCCTGTACTGGACATTTCATTTAAATCGAGTCACTTCATGTAAGTGGAACCGTCTATTGTGACTGACTTCTTTCACACTGAGTAACGTTTTCAATGTTTGTCCACGTTGTGGCCTGTGTCAGTACTCTATGCTTTGCTATTGCTGAATAATATTCCACTGTATGGCTGGGCCCCACTGTTTACCCATTCATCAGGTGATAGGCATTTGGGTTGTTTCTGCTTTTTGGCTGTGATGAGTAGTGTCGCCGCGAACATTCCTTTAGGAGTTTTTATGTGGACATTTGTTTTCAGTTCTCTTACGTGTGTGCCCAGACAGCAGAATTGCTGGGTCATTCAGAAACCAAATGTTCAACTCCCTGAGGACCTGCCAGCCTGTTTACCAAAGTGGCCACGCTGTGTTACGTCCTCACCAGCAACTGCTGCCTGCTCCGCTTCCTCTGTGTCCTCATTAGTGCTTGTTATTTTTTTTTTTAATATAACCTATTGTTGTGGGTGTGAAACGGTTTCTTCTAGTGGTTTTGACTTGATTTCCCTTAGAGCTAATGATATTGAACATCGTTTCATTGTGCTTATTGGCCATTTGTATATTTTCCTTGAAAAATACCTTTTCAGATCATTTATTCACCTTTTAATTGAGTTGCCTTTTTATTGTTGAGTTGTAGGGTTTTTTTTTTTTTCATTTGGAGATACAAATTCCTAATCAGATAAATGATTTGAAAAAATTTTCTCCTGTGTATTGGTTTTTCACTCTCTGGATGGTGCCCTTTGAAGCAAAGTTTTAAATTTTGATGAACTCCAATTTATCTCTGTTTTCTTTGTTCCTTGTGCTTTTGGGGTATTATATAAAATCTGAGGTATTTTATTTAAAATTTTATATATAAAATAACTTAATTCGTAGGACCGTTCTAGGAGATGGGTGCGGTTGTTGTCCCCAGTCTATGGATAGGAGACTGAGATGCAGAAAATTTCACTGACATATCAGTGTCACAGCTACCCAGTGCTGTGGGAGTTCAGACCCTCATGTTTGTCCCCAACATCTGTGCTTTTCACCAACATGCTCCACTCCTTCCTGGAATCGTTAATGAAAAACTGTTTCCGTTTTTGATTTCTTGTTAGTTTGTTTTCTCTTTGGGGACCTCATCTCCTCATTTTCCTTTCGGATATCAGTGTAGATTTATTTTAGGTCTCATGTAGGCAGAAGTATTGCTTTCAGTTAACTTCTTTATTACTCAATCTCCGGTTATGATTGTTGTTATTTGACCTAATCAAGTCATGCTTAACTCTTTCCTGCTCATGACACTGAAAAGAGTCATGACTTACAGCATGCTCAAAGAAGAAAGTACTTGATTGATTTCATCTTGCTACCCAATCAAACCAATCAAATAAAAACCCAGTGTTGACACAGATTATATGCCCTCCAGAATAGTGTCACTGTCTTCCTTGTGTTTCATTTGTTTGGTCACAGTGTCTGGATAGCGCCTTGCTGTCCAGCAGTTTTGTGAGGATACGGTGCTCGTGAATCATTGTAAGGACAGAATTTTGACAACAGACTATGTTGTTCATTTCACAAGGGAAAAGATAATATAGAAATACTGCTCAGATCTATTTTAAAATTAAGCTTGGAATTTTGAGAAGAATTCAAGAAACCATACAAAGATCTTTTTCACTAATTTTAGATCTATCTTAGACACATTATGGTTACATAGAAGAGTAACTTATCAACTAGATTTGACAAGAGGTGTGTATTGATTTTTTGTTTTAGTTGAAATATTCTATCTGAGATAACGTAATCAGTGCCTATAAATGCACAAATATGTTTGTATTTCTATGTAATATGGGAGCAGACTTCATATGTTTCTATATAATATATATGACTGTGTGTTTTAATCTGTCTGTCAGTGTTTTTATAGTTTTTCAGCAATGTTGTAACTTGAGAATTGTTCTAAGAAAATCACCCCAGATTCTAGTGCAGTTTGTACTGTGTATCCTGTCTTATGCATGGGATTCCACTGTCCCCTCAGGGAGGAATTTCCTCTCCTATTGAGTTAGTAGCAGATTTAAAGGAACTGTGATTTCTAGGCCTTTGCTCTCCATGTGTTTGCAGTTGGCTGTCAATCACGATATTCCCTTTCTTGAGTTTTCATTGTTCAATTAGAATTTTTGAAAATAAGTGTTGATATGTTGTATTTGTCTCCCTGGAAACTTGATGTGTTTGTGCTTTTCAGTTTTCAATTTATGAAAAATGTAAATGCACCCTTTTTTTTAAGTAGTCCTTTTTCAATAGATATTTGTTTATCTCTTTATAGTTAAAATAATTTTTTCCCAATGAATGAATCGTTGTGCATGTTTTAAAAGATACCTTAATTTTTATTTTTCTTATTCTAACAGGTTTATTCGTTGTAGAGAATTTAGAAAATAAGGATAAACACAGTAATAAGTTAAAATGGCCTCTAATCTCACCTGGAGATACAGTTGTAAGGTTTGAAATTGAGAATTACAAGTCCTCTCACGTTGTTCTTCTTTTTCAAGTACGTTTTGGTTACTGAGACCCTCGAATTCCCATATGAATTGTAGCAGCAGCTAGTCAGTTACTGCAGAGGAGCCCACTGGGATTATGATCGAGACCACGTTGAATATATGGATCGCTCTGTGGAGCACTGACATTCCAAGAGCACTGTCATCTGATCCAGGAATGTGCGTGGTGTGTCTGTCCAGGTATTTAGGTCTTCTTTAATTTTATTTCAACAATGTGTAGAGTTTACATAGTATTATTTTACTTTATTTTTTCCCTTTATACTGAGTAAAAATGTGCAAGGTACCAGAATGAGAACTGTATTATAGCCCCGCCACTTGCTGCTAACATGGACGCTGCGGTCTTTCTTTGCCCTCTGTAAAATCTTGCACAAAATAGGACCTAAGTAACTCTTTCTTGAATGAATGATTTTATGATTGCTGAATGATGCTTGAGAATCCTTGTGATGATATCTTTTTCCCAGACTTTCCCCTTTTCTTAACTATGCCCTTTCCCTTCCTTTCCTCCAGCCTGGGTTTCAGCCTGCCTGTGGCATTGATTTTCCCTATCTGTGGACTCTTCCTTTCACTAGTTCACGATAATGTTACATATGGGCTGTGGAAACTTGCTAGATGTCAAGAAAGAGCCAATCCATTGCATGCTAGTATTTTTAGTGTGTGGTATTCTTTTATCGATTGAAATTAAATCAGGCTGACCCCCTGAGCTCTTTTCACCTTCCTATACATGATACTGCTCTGGTTGCTGCATGTGCCCTTCCCCCAGACTTGGTTTTGGAGTTGAGTAAGTCACCATAACTGGAGACCTCTCTTTAAAAGATGAAGAGGATATTTGATCCTTCTCCCTGGTTGGGGACTTGGATGAGATGAGGTAACAGATAAAGAATGGAACCCCAGCTCATTCTGACCACTGCTCTTTCCGTTCCTTTCTCCAGGGGAAGAGAGTACAATTCAAAAATATAAAGATTGTGAGCTAAAGAGATAGGCAAGACAACCGATCATTTATTAAATGTCCTTTCATGCCAGAAACAAATGTATTATACACAAAATAAGCACACAAAGCACGGTAGAACCGTGATAACAAACGTGGGTCCGAGTTCGAGTCCTGCTCTGGAATGATCAGTCCTGTGAGATGGAGAACTGGTAGGCCGGCTTAGCGTCTCTCGGACTAGTTTTCGGTCCTGCAGAGACGGGGCTCGCTAGGCGTCCCCCCCATAGAGGTGCTGGGGGGTGTAACTGACACACGTGGGCAGCCCTAGCACAGCTGCTCGTTCCTCATAAGTGCAGGAGAGCATAGCTTTTGCGGTTACGGCTTTATGACCGCCCCGTGAAGACTCTCAGTGCTCCTAAGGGATGCCTTGTGGTTTGGAGATGGGATTCTCATTTCTGTAAATACCCAAGGATTGTGTAATTGGGCCCTGCAGATTTGAATCTATTCTTTAGAAAGTACATATTGTAGATATATTTTTCAAGCATGCATGCTTTTTTCTTTTATTATTTATAGTTCTACCCTCTCATCTCTTGGTGTGACTTTTCATGGAATCCAGGAAACAGCCCTAAGCCACCTGCCTCTTCACACGTCTCCGTGGCGGTTTTCTTCCCTGACTAGAAGAGGGTTCTGCATAGGGAATTTTCTTTGTTCCCCTTTTCTTGGAGTCTCTCTGTCTGTCTGCCCACCTCTCACCTGTCCAACTGTCCATTTCTCTACCCACTCATTCTTCTGACTTGTTCCAAAAAGCATTTCAGGCAGCTTACAGAAGAACAGATACCAAATAAGCAGGTGAGAAAATGGGGCCAAGTTCATACAGTGAGGCTAGGAGGCGAGCCTGTGTGAGGGTGGCAAGCATGAGAGACACGCGTCTGCCCTGTGACTTATAAGATCGACAGCAACAGTGTGCCTGAGGCTCCCAGCAGACACAGGGAAACAGGGTGTGTGGGAGATGCTCACTGGCTGTGAAATAAATAAGTGGCTGAGGAGAAGCCCAGCCTTTCCAGCTACTAAGGCTTAGGAGAATATTTTGAGTGTCTTCCAAAATCAGACTATTTCATCTTTTCCTTTTTCAGAGTTCTATGTATAGTTGGTTACATTCTATACATGGAAATTTCTCCAAAACTGCTTCCCACGTGTGTCCCATGGCTCGGAATGGGGTGGTTCTGCTCATTGACGGGTGTTGGCCAGAAACCGAAAATGACATCCTCCAAGAAGCCTGGGATTTGTCAGTTATGTTTTGTCAGTGCTGATGACTTCAGAAAATGCTTTCACAGTTCCTCTCCATCTGAGGCGGCAGCATGCTCTCTTAGCAGCATCAGGAGCTCAGGGCCACGGGATGGTGGGGGTGACTGCACTGCCTTCAAGACAGCTGAGTTAGTCACTGCAGGCGTGGTGCTTTCACGTAGTGCATTTCATGTTCTTTAATAGGCTTCAACAGGGAGTTAATTGAGTTAATTAACATGTAATAAATATGATGCTTTGTTGTAAAGACAGTTATAGGCAGAATATAAGCTGTGAAGACTTTAAAAAATGTTTCATTACTTAAATTTCAGCAGGGAAGATTTAGTTTATCTTATTTATGCCTCTCTTTAAAAGTAACAAAGAAACAAGACAGAAAAAGCAGAGGATGATTTCTGTTCTTCCTCTCGGCATGCAGGTGCCCTCACCTCCAGTGGCATCCATCCAGACACCAGCACTGACACTGGCCGTGCTCAGAACTGCCTCAGCCCTGAAGATACAACTGACAAATAGAAGGGGGCCATGCCCTGTTACAGCAGGTGCTCTCAATTTGTGGGTCCTTATGTAACTGTGCGTTGTTATTCAGGATCGCCCATTCTACATTGTGTGACGCTGCTGCGGTGTCTCCTAGTTATTTATTTATGTAAGTACTCATGTATTTTCTCCAATGCATGGTACTAGACATCTAAAAATGATTTTTTCAGATGAAAAATAATGTGTATTTAATATAATAAGTCTGAAAAAAGGGGCAAAATAGGGTATCCTTGTCCCACTACTCAGAGACAGTAATTAACACTTTAACTTCTATTTTCTGTTCTTTTCTTCAGTGTGTATCACCTCTGTCATAAAAACCAGCGATCACTCTGTGCCTGTTTACTGTGTGGAGACCTCCATTTTCCATTCGGCTTATTACATGTTTTTCTGCAATATTCTATCTCCCCTGGCATGATTTTTAATGACCAGTATAGCATTCTGTCTTGTGGAGGCATCGTCCATTTTACTTCGGACTTAAATAAACTTTTAAATTCAAGTATACTTAACTGAAATACTGAAAAGGGAACTGTGGTGGTACTTAAAGGCCCCTAACTCCCTTCCCCTTATTTCCTGAGTGTAAAAGCTGTTGACAATGTGGTGTATATATTTCATGACCTTTATGCCTATGACATATATATATATACCCATAAATACATACATACCTACATACATACACGTATATGAGAAATCTATGTATATGTGTGTATATATATGCTTTATTGAAAAATAAGACCGTACTATATGTGTTCTGCAGCTCGCTTTATTCACTCACGGGTATATCATAGACGTCCTCCCACTCCAGACTCACCTGGTCCTTTCAGATAGAATGGAGGGGTCTCCTGATGTGCAGGTGTGGTCTCTTGTGGAAGGAGACCTTTGGTGGGAGAGTGATGTGGACAAGGCCCTGGACAATGCCGAATCGCCGGCCCCTTCAGAGCCCACGTCTCGCCGTGATTTACCGCATCATTTTCTTGATGTTGGACCCTTAAGTTTTCTCCATTTTCCACTTTCAGAAAGGATGTTTGACTGGCATCCCTCTTGTACAAACATACCTGTGATCTTGTATGAGTATTCCTTTAGTTAAGGCTTCTGGAAATTTTGTCCCTGGATGTGATATTTACATTCATCACAGGCTCCTTTCAAGTGACTCTAGAAATTACTTCTCCAGTGGGGAATGAAAATCTGTAGAATAACTTATGTAACCAATTCTCTATCACAGGATATGATTTCACTTCAGCTTTTCATCCCACCATTGTAAACAGTGCTGTGTAAATGCTCTGATGAGTACATCTTTTGAACTGATTTTTTTTCTAAATGAAATGATTCCTAGAAGTTGAGTTGACTCTGTGTGTACACACGTTTTTCAGAGTTTACATATCCATTGACATGTCGTCCTCCAAAATGTCGCTCACAGTTTGTTCTCTCACAGATGGACACTAGCTAGAATATCTTTTACAAATATTTGCCGATATGATAAGCAAAATTGCTTTTTCATTGTTTTAGTTTGTATTTGATGACCAGTGAGTTATTGAGCATTTTTCACTCATTAGTCATCTGACTTTTTAAAAGTGAATGATCCCTTTTGTCCTTTGCACACATTTAAGTGAGGGAGCTTCTTGTTGCTTTGTGACAGCTCTTTGTATGTTATGAACATTAACCCCTTGTCTTCATCAACATGTATCACAGAGCTTTTTCTGTCATTTCTTGCCTTTCATTTTGTTCAGTAGGTTTTTTATTTTCGTTGTGGCTCAAAATATTCTTAAGATAGTAAATGTCTTCCTTTTGGGTTTTATCTTTGTTATTATTCTTAGAAATACTTTCTTATAATGGTATAAATCTCTTATGTAGGTTTATTTAATGTCTAAGTTGGAGATGATAATAGTACTTGTTATAGTGAGGAGAACTTGAATTAATATGAGCAAAGAGTTGTATTTGCTGTTATTAGTATTTTAATATTTAAACAACTATCTGTAATTTTTTTTGTGGTCATTATGACAGGAATAGAATTTGTTCTTTCCAGGTGATTCTCTGATTGTCCCAGGAGAATTATTGAATTCATACTTTGCTCTTTGATTTGAAATCCCACATGCACAAAATACTTATGTACACTAGAGTCTCTTTTTGAGCTCATGCTATATTTCTGTCAATCTTACTTCCTTAATCCAGCGCCATATCTTACATATTGTAAAAATTAATTATTATCTGACAGTGTGATATTTTTTTGTTCTTTTCTTCCATCCCAAACTTTCTTGGCTATTATTATGACTTTATTATTCCTGAAGAATTCTAAAATATTTTGTTCAAGTTAAAAAAAAGTCAGATAAGAGTATTCATGGGATTTTTATTAAGTTTTGAATTATTTTTAGGAGAACTTACATCTTTACAAAACTGTTTTCCTCCATGCAATATGTTGATGTCTCTACATTCACACCTCTTATTTACCCCTCAGTACAGTCCTGTAGTTTTCTCCATGTACAACATGGGCATTAATTTTGAGTTTATTCCAGATTATTGTTGATGTTTTTGTTAATTTTGTAAGTGAGAATTTTTTGCTATTATATTTTTTAACTGTTTAAACTGACACCTAGGAAGGCAGATTCGGTTTGTAAATACTCACTTTGTAACAAATCATTTAAAATTGTAAGTATTAAGTAATTGTTCGAGGATCCTTTCTTTTGTGTTTTTAAAAATTTGTTTCCAATATTATCAAAATGGTCATAGCTAAGAAGTATAGGTGTGGAGACAGATGGAGAGAGGTAGTGTGGCTCATGTACAAACTGTGAGCACTTTCATGGCTGCCTTTAGGCTGGAGAAGCCCCAGAAGAGCCCAGGTTAGACCAGGGGTGGCTTTGTATGCACTTGAAAGCCAGCTTTCCTACCTGTATGGTGAAGCCTGGTGGGCGTGGCAGGTAGATGATCAAGGTCTGGTCAAGGTCATTGGCTGCACAGAGCGCTGTGTCTGTGAGAACTGGAGTCCATCGCCATGGGAAATGCTTGGCGCCAGGAACACTGCAGGGGAGCTGGGGAGTCTGTGTGTTAAGGATTTTCCAGTCCTGGGAGTGGGAAGATCAGACTCTGCATTCAGATCTGAGTTTGAATTCATCCTCTCTTATTTACTGGTCCTCTGACTTTTGTCAAGTTATCTACCCTCTTTGAACTCCTATTTTCTTATCTCTCAAAATAGGAGAATTACGGCCTGCTGCTAGAGTGTTTGATCAGGGTAAATGATTTGTTTCTATAAGATGCCACGTACAGTCACAAGCTCAGTGAGAAATGGGCTGTCACCTCTTCATCTGCAACTCAGTGCTCGACAGGACATCGGGGCAAAGCCAGTCCGTAATTTGTTTGTGATGCAATGAGGAACAAAATTAATGTCTTGCCTTTCCCTTGCAGTATTCTTACTCCTTTGCTTCATTTACTTCTTTCCTCCTTTCCTTTTCCCTCCTCCACCAAAAGATCCTGAGACTCTCTCAGAAAACTAGATTCAAATTACTTTAAAGGGTGTCTCATCCTCATGATATGACAGTAACATAAAAAAAATCTGTACAGATCCCAGACGTCATTGTGTTTGATTTACACACACACATGCACACCCACACACACACACAATCAGCCTACCTACAACTTGCTGAGGGAGAAGGACCAATTTTTCTGAGTTTTCATTCACTGAGCGTGAGAGCAAAGTCTCTTACGCAGACTTTCACCTTGCTTAGTGCATGGTGTTTTTAATTGGATTTCTGCTTTGTGGCCATAGAACTATTCTTATAGAAGAGAGTTTGTGGAGACATAGACATTCTGCTGAGATATTGGTGTCAACATATTTGAGTTGGAAAGGACTTAGGACAGCATAGAGTCGTAAATTTTTATGGGTGAGAATCCATGATGGTGTAACTTGGACAAGAACCTGGGTCTTCTGTCTTCGTGTCCACGTAGATGAAGAGGCAACAGGGCGGGAGATGGCAGGGATCCTTCTTGCTTGAGTTCCAGGGTCTTGCTAGTTTTCATTGCTCAGCTGTCTTTAGTTTAGGTCCGTGTGGCCTCTCATGGGAAGGTCACTCTGTCCTGAAAGACTGAGTTTCTAATCAGCAAAAAGCCCTGGACCCACTCATATTTCCCAGAGTTTTTCTGCTGTCCTGCTGACAGTTTATATAAATGATACCTAAGAAACTACTGGATATAAAATCCTTATTGTTATCATTTGCCCTCAAGTTCCATAGTAATGGGGTGCTGTCTCAGGCTGTCTAAGGCTAGATCTGAACAAAGATAGGGTGATAGGCTGTGCTGCTGGACCCTTCCCATTCGAAAGGGATTTCCAACTTAGTTTTTAGAATCAGACAGATGAGTTCAAATCTTGCCTTTACCAGTTATTAGCTTTGTGAACTTGGGGAAGAAACTGTACTTGTTTGTGTCCAATTTTCTTTATCTGTAAATAAGTTCAGTATTTACTTTAGGGTTTTTGTTTTAGAACTGAATGAGCTAATTTCCTCATTTATACCTAAAATACTGATCGCGTGGTTCTATGCTGGTGCCTTGGTAGAAGATTACTAAGGGACTCAACAGTGAGAATGCAGGTGGGGGACCCCTGGATCATAGATCTTATATTCCAGGATATGCTTGTAAAAGACTGGATGTGCAGTGGATTTTTAGTAAATATCCATTCCTTTCCTTATCCACATTGATTGTGTATATATCTTTGTACAATATATGAACAATTTTTTATTGCAATTTAAATATCTTTGTAGTATTTATATTATGTAGCTATAACAAAATACGTGAAATAAAATGATTTGTCTTTTATTTTCTTTTCAATATGCAAAACAAAATAAAATAGAAAAGAAAAAAAGGTTTTGAAGGAGTAGAAATAATTTTATTTCTGTGGAATCAATTCCCTATGTTAGGTTTTTTAGTTGTGTTGTTAATAAGCATATAAAATTGATAGGTTGTGACTTCAGTGTTGATAGCTAGGTGAGTGTAGTTTCTTTTTGTGGTTGTCTTTGATGAATTATTTGCACTAGATCATAAATGATGTGCATGTTACATATTGGAAACGAGGAAAAAGTGGAGACATACTACCTCCAATGCAGTCATCTTGTTACCAAGTCGAAACTCCTACTGCTTGCTGTATGACAGGCCAATAAATCGGGAGATTGAGGTTTTGGAGCAAGGAATAGTGACTTTATTTGAAAAGCTGGCAGACCCAGAAGATGGCTGAATGACATGCTGGAGAACCGTCTCCCCCAAGTCAGAAATCAGTCCACTTTTATACTAAAAAGGGGCGGGGATGCCCTGTTGATACTAAAAATTCTCTGGATCACCTGTCTTACTTGTTTGTTATGATCCAGGAAGTGTTTTCCCTTCATTGCTCATTCCCATACCTAGAATCACACTATTACAATTACTTTATTCAGGGTTATAAATTTTTTCTATTTCTTCAAGATGTTTAGCCATCATCAATTTTGTAGGCCTAGTTACACTTTGGGAAATGTAACAGACAATTTTATAAAATAGACAGGATATAAGTAATACAGCTAGTAACGTTAATAAAGTCATGATTAAGAATTTAATAATCGGGAAGTTGTATTTTGGGGTTAAAATTTTGCTTGTGTTTCTGATTGAGTTTGAGTGATCTTATGAGAAAGTTCATATTTATGGTCAGTCTCAGAGCAGGTATTAATTGGTCAGGTGACGTCTCCCACCTTGTAAGATCAACAGAGGTCTAAACAGAACTATAATTTCTTTTTAGAATAACGTTTCTGAGGGCTATCTAGTTAGAGACTTGGAGTAGGGAAACCCACCAAGGTAACACAGAAGAACTAGACATAGGTAATTTACCATAAACTTAACAATTGGAGTAGTTCATAATCAAAGGTAGGAGAAATTATCACAGTAATTTTTATGCAGGCCTGGTACGGTGTCTTGGGTCAGCTGTCTACCTCAGATATCGTCTTCTTGTCATCCTGGCCTGGTAGCTTTTTCTCCATTTGGGCATTGTTTTAAGGTGAGCAGTGCTCTATAGGCCAGTGCATTGCAGGGGCTATTTCTGATAGGAAATGAACCCGAAAGTCCGTTTCCTTCAGCTTTGGTGTGTATGGTCTATTTAAGAGTACCTGATAAAGGGTCCTTCCATTCAGGTTGGAGACAGTTCTTTAAGTCATGCCTGTTCCAGTTTGTATAATCCCCTGGCTGCAGGTCATGGGGCATTGGAATTTTACCCAAGGATAGATTAGTGAGCTTCAGAAACAAAGCTAGAGTATCCTATTAATAATTCAGTTAAACTGTACAGCAATGTGACATAACAGCAAGGAATGGTTGGGAAGTGTGTTAGTAAATACGGACGTCAACAAAACTAGAATTTAATATCCACTAAAATATAATCTTTTTTCTCTCTAAAGTTACCCTCATTTTTCTCAAATAAAGCCATGTCAAGATTAATTGCTTTACAAGTTGTCTGATTATTTGATCATATAAGCTTTTTTAAATTGGCTGTGTTGGAACTTTTAATTAGGAGTCTCAGGGTAGAATGTTAATAAGGTTTGCTAAGGCCAGGAAAGCCCCGTCAAGGGCTTGTCATGGATTTCTGCCTTACAGATTTAGGTAAATTCTTTTCTCTTTAAAATCCTTAAAATACCTTGAGATTCCTATATCTGTTAGGAGATGATCTTCCTCATTTGTCTGATAGAGCCACTGGGGACCTAAGAGTTTTTAGTCTATTGAGGGATCAGATAGAGAGAAAAGATAACTGTTCCAAGTCTGATTACATAGGTATAATTTATCAAATTGCTGTGAATCATAGCTAGCTTAAAGAGAAGAGATTCTTTATGTCTGGGAAACAGGTTAAAAGCCAGTAGTATTTTAAACAAAATCAAAAATTATAACCATATTCACCAGTTTACTCAGTCCCATGTAACTAATTCTTTTAATCACAGTTTTCATTGGAAATTTAAAATTTCTTACCCAGTTTATTTCACTGCTATAGTTTGAAATTTATTAGAAATCAGTAAATCTCCTTGAAGAGCAAGCATTTTGCAAAACCATCAGAAGACAACCATTAACTGTCTATAAATGACAAAAGATTTAAAATCATGGTTAAACACCGTTACACTATAATCGATAAAGAAACCTGGTCACTATACCCAGAATTATCACTGGTAACATTTCAGATATACCAGAATTTTAGGGAGTCCATATAATTTCTACAATATCTATATTAATAACATTTTCTCATACAATATAACCTTAGAAGATTTATTATTCATTTGACAATACCATGTTATTTAACATGCCAAATGAAATTTACTAGATTAAAATCTCTCTTTGGGATGTTTCAGGGGCCCTCTGTAGCATCCCAAACTTAACTGGAGATTAAAAGAACTTTAATTAGAAATTGATATTTGGGGAGCTTGTTTAAAGATTTCAGAACACTTGGTCAGATAAACATATAGATCACTGTAACGTAGTACTAATTCATTAACAAGAAAATGCGTCAAAGGTAATGGCAGAACAGATCAGTTAAGTGGTATAAGATGTTTTACAATCTGTTACTGAAGGTGGATTAACATTTTAAGAAAATTTTTTCCTCTTAACAGCGAGAAAACCAAATCTAGTCTTGTACCTGCTTACTTCTAAGATTCATTTACTTTGCCCAAGTTGATTCTAAACTTAGCCAATTCTGACCACGTATGAAACTCTTTCCTCAGGGTTCCACTTCCACAAGCCTTCCATAGCTTTCTATACTCATATTAGTGTGTCCCTTATTTTCTCTTCCATTCAGAAGTAACCAGCTTCAGGAGAAATCCACTATTTTTCATTAACAAAATATAATTCCATTCTTATATCTTCCTTTACACATTTATCTTACTTTCCTAGGATACTGAGATCATTCCCTTAATAATAGAGACTATTTCAGGGTGGCATCATCCATTTATTAGTATTTCTAAACACCTTTATTTTCTCTGTAAGAGGAAGTTACATGTTAAGTAATTCATATTTCAATCTTATTTTATCTGAAAATGGCATAGCTATTTAATAAAATCCTATCATTTGACTTAATTTAGCACAACTCTAGAATTTAAATTTACCAAACATTTAGAGATTATCTTAAGCATACATTTTAAAAATATATTTTAAAAATTTACCCAAAGCTCTCATCTCATTTGCATTTAATTTACTTAAAATTTTACCACACCACATTACTGTTTTTTTTTCTTGGCATATCTGCAACAGATATAACAGGATCTTATTTGACTTTCATTAAACCTAGGTACAGTAAAAGCATTATACTTAATATTGATGACTTTAAAGATGTCTATATTAATTAGGACATTCTTAAACTAAACAATATCAAATATTATCTTAATATTGAATATTTTCCAGTTCACGTGACGCTGAAAGTCAATTTGTTCAGTTTTTATTTTAAAAATACTTAATTTTCAAGCTCCGATTTTTTACGTCAATTAAGCATATCTCTTTGACTTTGATTTTTTTAGCTGTAGAAATATCTCACATCAATAATGTGTACACAGTCTTATAAACAGACAAAAGCTAGAGATCTCATAGCTTCACTTTAAAACTTACTTATAAGATAGGTATAATAATAGTTGGAGTAAAGTGAATTTGCTTGCTCAAATCACTAAGGCTTGCTATTTATGAAACAGACATTTAAGATTTCTTGACAAAGTCTGAAGGACACGTCAGAGTTCTGAGTTCTAAGTTTTAAAATGCCAAAAATTTCTTGGCCTTAAATTTTATTTCGTTGAGCTAATTAGGCTCAGTCCTAGGTCATTGTTTGCTGTATTTACATTTCTGATCTGCAAGACAAAGACACAATCTTCCAATTCCCCAGAGAAATGCTCTGTCACCCAGACCCAATTTTCCCTCCTTAATTGGCATTTTTTATCAGTGAGAAGAGCTGTAAACAAAGAATTCCGTGTTTTAAAACCTTAAGGTTTAATTTATCATGTTTTCCAAAGCTTGCATAAGGCATTTAGTAAGGTCTCTTTTTCTTGAGTTATAAGTTAACCCAGGGTAAACCTCTTATTATATTTTTTTATTAGCCACTGAATATTAGTTTTTAGTTTTACGTTATACTGGACAGCTCATGTAACTCTGTTGGTTTCTTTTACTTTGTTCAATTAATATTTTCTGAGGGACAGATTTGTGCCCAGACTTATAACACCAAGAAGGGGACGCGTTTTTCCATTGAAACATATCTATCCCACAACATAATTAAGCAAAAGTTTTATATAAAGACCATTTAAATATACCAATTTTACAAACTTTTATCTCAATTTTATTAAATCTTATACCTTTAATTTTTATATTTATGTTTTAATCAATAATTCTTATTTCTAGAAGGAGTGCCAGAAGCCTTTTTTTTTTTTTTTGTGCATTGTATCTAATTTTATAGAAAAGTCTCTAGGATGCCCAAGTTTCAGCCAAAGAGCTTAGACCCTTCTCAATTTTTACTTTGATTAATTGGTCTGTTGTCCCAATCATTGATCAAATATTTCAGTCTATATATATATATATTTTAAACTGCGGCAAATAAAACGGACTTGTTTGAACTTTAATGTTGGGGGGCAGTAGGTGATCTCTTTGGCCCTTTTTTTCACTTTATGTAGTGTAGTATCAAAACCTTGTACCTAAATCCAAAAATGTCCATTTTATTTATCTCATTCAAAATAACCATATAAAAATATTTATCCACTTGGGATAAGCCCCTTATCTTTTATTTTTCGACCTTTTAACAATCCTTTTTCCAGTTATTCAACCTAATTAACATTAATTATTCTAAGATTTTATTAGCATCCCTAGAACCATTTATCGGAAAGGAAAAACACAAATGTAGCTTTTCAAACCAGTTTTATTTTTTTCACTAAGTTCTTAGCTTAAACATTAGATATATTTTTCTACCTTTAAAATTGATTTTAATAGATACCAATAAAACAGCTGTTTATAATGAGATCTCTTTCAACTTTCACCAATTTAAAAGTTTTTCCAAATTAAAGGATCCATCATATGGCTATCATTTTATATATATATATAATAATATATATATTATTATTATACAATATATATATAATATATATATAGTGATTTTAAACCAATAAGATGAAGAGGCTCTTCCACATGAGAGTGGGGGTGTTGCCTAAATAAAATTCAAAGGTTTACTCTTCAAAAGCTAAAGACCTTTGTGGTCCAGGCTGATGAAACAAAGTTTAAGATGGCAAAATATCTGACAATTGGTACAAAGAATTGCTTAGAATCCCAATTTATTTGCGTGGCCACCATATGTACACAATACTTGAACCTTTTGTATGGCAGAGTCCAAGGTTTCCTTTAAAAAAAAAGTAAACTTATATATACATACATACACACATTTAAAACACCCAGAGAAAGATAAAACATTTACATTTCAAGGACACAGGAAGAGAAATCTAAGTTCCCCCTAATGGGGATTTTGTTTTTATAAGTTCAGAATTCCAAAAAATATTTTTATCAGGCCTGGTTAGTTACTTTCATAGTGAGTTGTTTTTTTTTTTTTTCTAATTCCCAATTAATGCTGTAAGTTTTGTATGTACATAAACCTGGCTGGGGTAATAGTTGGAGGCTGGCAATCTGTCATTTTTTCTTTTCTTTTCTGTTTTTTATTTTTTTTTGAAAGTTCTATTCCACATTGTAAGTTCGGGTTCTCAGAATAAATTTGCTAGTAAGATTTCCCTCAGGGACAACTCTATGGCATGAAGTCTTTGCCTCTACCACTCCTGCAAGATTCTCTGTCACCAGAGAAAGCTGTTACCAGCCAGGAGGAGGCTCCCATTTTTGGAGTTGAAAGGTTACTCATAAGAGTTTTACTTTTATCCTGAAAAATTCAATGGAGGTAACCAAATTGAGGAAAACATTAGAACCTCTTACCTAACCACTCAGCCCTGAACCCAGTGTCCTTCAACTTGGACACACTCGGGACGTCTCCACTGGGTGAGTATTTTCCTGGTATGTTTCCACCAGCCCCACTTCGGACGTCTCTGCAAGGTGGGTATTTCCCATTATATTTCAACCAGGCCCCACCCAGTATGTCTCCACTGGGTGGGTAATTCACCCCAGTATCTTTCAACTGGAGGGCCAGTTACCTGGAAACTCCGCCAAATAAAACTCAGGATCATCAAACAATATGTGATTTCCGAGAAACAAGAGAGACTCACCCAAATTCATCTGGACTCCCCGAGGAGGCAGATGGGCACAAAGGGCCACTTATGGTACCAAGGCTCCAGATACTCGGAGAGTTCAGGTGGAGAAAGTCTGCTCTGGGTCCCTTCATGATGTCCAAAACTGTTGACTGAAATACATGTGCAGCCTAAAGGTTAAGAGTTATGTTTTATTTGGCGAGACGACTCGAGCCATGATGACAGCCTCTCAGATCTCTCTGAGGGACTGCTCCCAAGAGGTTGAGGAGGAGCTAGGATATATAGGAGCTTTACAACAAAGACCAGGTTGTTGGAACAGTAAAAGATTGCTTGTTATCTAAAGAAAGCCAGGTATCTCAAGTTCAAGAATTTAGTGCTTTTCTATGTATGGGAGGAAGCAAATATTTTGGACTCCCTGAATTCATTCTTTAAACAAGCACCTAGCTACCTAGGGCCAGTATCCTGTCCTTTCTTATTCTGAGTCTGCTCAGAGGGCACCATTGTGAGTTGCTGCAGCTGCTGGGCTGCAGGCCTGTCCTCGCTGGGAGTTGGCGGCAGCCGCTAATGACTTGGTTTCAGCACTCTTTGTTTACTGACATGGTTGCAGTATTTTCATTCACATTGTAGTATTTTCATTCACGGACTGATTTTATGGATAATCTGCAACCTTGGAAAGGAACCGAGATGGAATTACTGCAGGTACCTTCTTCTTTAATAAGCCGTGTGCAAACATAAACATGGAGGAAGCATACATTTGGATTTGGTGGTGTAGGGAAGGGTTTCTGCACATTACAGGAGAACGCAATGCAGAATTCCTTAAGTCCACCTTTTTTTTCTGTAGTGGTTTCTGAGAACAGTTTATGGTAATTAACCAACATTTACAAATGGTGGCACACATTGCATTTAAGAGCTGGCCGGCTGCAAACTTGTGTATTGGACAGGTGGAATTCATAGGCAAATGGTCAGGTGGATGGGAGAGAGATGGAGCCTAGGCCTGGGCCCAGATTCCGGTTTAAATCGCCATTTCCTCACCATACGGCCTTGGACTAGAATGCAACCTCTCTTAACCTGTTGGTGAATCTGTGAAATGGGCATGATAATATTCGTTTCTTCCTGGGATTGTTGTAAGTTCTAAAGTGTATTGTAGCACACATGAAGCACTTAGCAGTGTTCACTGTGTGTGGCCGCCCCGCTTGGCGTGTGTCAGAGCCGTAAAGGCAGCATTTGTCTGTTGAGGATGCACTGGTAGCCCCTTGAATATGTTGTGAATTTGGTGATTTCCTTTAATCTTGGTAACTCTGTGTGCCATGGGCAGTTATTTTCATGGACAGATGAGGAATCTCAGGGTAAAGAAGACTGTGTAATTTGCCCAAAGTCAGACCATAATTTTGGGTGCATGGGCCTCGGTTCAGCATGGGCCCCAGGGCCTTCTGCCCTCTCCGTTCAGCACCAGAGCCAGATGTGTGGTCGGCTGTTTCCCAGCCCAGAATATCGGGCAGGCCGCAAGACACACCTGGCCCTGCGCTGCTTGAGCAAAAACTCCGGAGGAGAGGAAATTACAAAAGGGATAAACATAAAAACAGATGACAGCAAACTGTGATCAGCACTGAGAAGGAAAGGAACACGCCTCACAATGCAGAGCTGCGAGCTTTCCCGTCGGGGCTGCTCTGGGGGCGTTCATCTCAGCTAAACAAACTCTGCTGCTCCACCAAGGCAGGAAGGCAGGGAGCGTGTGGCCAGGTAGACAGGGCCTTGTTAATCATACACATTCCCCATTAAGCTGCAGCTGTCACGGGCACTTACCTAGTAAACAGATGTCTTCCATAATCATCACGCACTTTTCTTGGTAGTTTTATTGCCCTACCTTTGAGATGAGGTCATTGAAGCTGGGGAGTTTGCTGCATGCCCGTGATCACCATGGAAATACCCCCACTGGTCTTTCAACCTAGACTGGTGTGGCTGTCATGTCCCAGCCCTGTGAATGGCATCATGTTGCCTCTCCCAAGCGGCCCAAATGACTGACATTGATATTCTTAATTCATAGGAAATGGTATGTGACAATAGGAGAAAAAGCTATTAAGAAATTGTTTGGAAAACTAGAACAAAATCCAATTCTTCCCCAGCTGGGGGAGCGTACCCTGTGTCACTCACCCCACTCACTGCGTGTCACCTCCTCCCTGCCGACTCTACGTTCAGAAGCCACTCTGAGTCTTTGAAGAACATTTTGCTTCATGACATTGTTGAGTAGGACCTGCGACCTCTCTGTCCCTGGTTAACTCTCTCTTGAAAGCCATTTAAATTTCTTGCAGGCTCCTCCGCTCAGATGTAAGAATATCCTCTTTCGACTTCTTGATGCAGCTCCTTAATGAAGATCTCGTGAAGGAAACTTAGTCAAAACCTGGGAGTTATGCACACAGTGACTGCAACTTCAGCACTTTATGAAGTTCAGAATCAGATTTGTGGGTGACTCAGGAAAGGCTTTTTTATGGTAACAAGGGGAAAGTGAAAGGATGCAGGCTGTGTGAGACTGAAACATCTCGTTCCCAGCCAGCAAGGCACCTGCGTTCAGGATGGTGTGTGGGGAGTGCAGAGTTCTCACAAAGAAAGAAGAGTTGTGATGGGAGGGAGGACAGTTAGGTACTTTACTGTGGAGGGAAAAAGTGGGTTAAGCATTTCCTGGTTGAACAAGAGGATTGTGACATGATGTGCTTGTATTTTGGAGAGAAGGGTTTTGTGGGGACAGGCCTAGGGAGAACGCTCTGTGGCTGGGGATTCAGCACAACAGAGAAACACAGAGAACCGTGCAGACCCCAAGGCCCCTGCTGGGGAAGAGGCTGCCCGCCAATTCGAGCCCTGGGGGCAGCTTCTGTCCCTTAGGTGGGGCCTCAGAGCTCCCTTCACAACCCAGTCCTGTTGATACAAGGAAAAAAACGTGAGGCATGAGAAGGGCTGTTTCCCAGGCTTTTGTTGAGCCCCTGGAATGTGTCCCACCAGATTTTGTTCCTTGGCTTTGTTCAGTAAAGTATTCAAGAGCAAGCCAGTGTTGAGGAAAGGTAGATTTATTCACAGAGACACATTGAAAGGCAAGAGAAAGGCCACGAGGTGTGGGGTTTGGGTGCTCAGATTAAAAGTAGGTACACACTCCACAGAGTGTGGGCTTTCTCCGAAGAGGGAGAGAGAGGGGTGACCGCGAGGTGGCGCTGTGTTGCTCGTTTTCTTGGGCTTGGTGGTTTCATTTGCTAATATATAGAAGAAGCAGCCTAAGGGCAAGGGGCTGGGATTCCCAGGGAGTTGGCCATTTCCCACCCTTTGACCTTTTGTGGCTAGCCTTGGGACTGCCATGGTGCCTTGGGGCATGTTGTTCACCATGTTACTATTACAATGGGTGTATAATGATGCTCAAGCTCTGCTAGAAGTTAAATCTCTTCATCCTGAGCCTCAAGGCCTACTGGGGTTTGAATCCTTCACCATTTTGATGTTAATTGCTGTGGCCTTCCTTGAATGGCTGTGCTCTGCCTATTCCATCCTGTCTCACTATGATGACACAGAGAGAGCAAAGGCAGGGCCCTGCCTGTGCTCCTGCATTTAACAGCAGGATGTGTGGAGTGGGCTTATGATGACTCTGAGTAGTGAGAAAGGTGTTTCAGATTTTGCCACGTGAGACATGGGGACCTGCCAGCAGCCATCACAGATTTATCTCAAGGGCATTATCGCTTGTGTTGTTACGGAAACAACAGGCCAGCCAAGAAACATGCACTGAGATTTATTACTCCGGCGGGCTCAGAGGGGCTTCTGTTCCGAAGCTCTGAGCACCTCCAAGACCTGCACATGAGGTTCTATAGGGTTAGTTACAAGTAAGGGGCTATTAGCCAATAAGGCTCAAACAACAAAAAGCAAGGAATCAGTACACTGAAGCTTATGAATTTGGAACAGATCACTTTACTGACAATTGTTGACCTTGGATTTACGAGTTAGCTTATTAGCCCAGTCAACTGACACTAAACTTCAGATTTACGAGTTAGCCCAGCAATACTTAGATCAGTAAACCGACATTTATCACACTTAGATTTGTGACTTAGCTCGTTAGCCCAGCTGGGCTTTTCCTTCACAGTGTCATTCATCTTTTCTATATTTCTTTTTTTTTTTTAAGTATTTAATTCAAATTTAATATCAGGTTTTTTTGGAAAGAAATTTCTCTTTTTCTTTTCTTTGGGACTCTTTTGGGGGGGTAGGTAATTAGGTGTATTTATCTGTTAGTGGAAGCCCTGGGGCTTGAACCCGGGACCCCGTGCACCCTAAGCACACCCTCTACCACCCCCCCATGATCTTTTCTTTTTGCTTTAGTTGCCAAGAATCTTACAGCTGAATTTCTAGTCGTCCTTTAACACTTGCCCTGACTCCAGGGAATCCATTTTTATGACTTTACCTCCCCCAGGTTTCATTTAAGTATTGAATCTCCATTTTCTCTTCACTCTCAGTTTTGCCTTTTTGTTGTTATGGTTGTTAAGGTGTGTTTAAAAAAATTGTTTAATTTCTCTTTTAGCAGGAGGCTGAAAGTAAATAAATATGTAAACAAACAGCACACTTAAATGCTTTTATACATTCTAAGCTGTTTAGTAGTTACTTAAAAACCGAATTGAATATTAAATTGATAACATTTTTAAGTTATTTTTTAATTTTTTACAAAGATATAGCTGATTTAAAATATGATATGTTTCAGGTGTACAATAGATGCTCCATTTATAGTTACTGTAAACATTGGCTGTATTCCCTGTGTTGTAAGATACATCCCTGTAGCGTGTTTACATAACTTGTTGCAGTTTGTATAAGAAAGTTGGGTAACGCAGAGTCTGGGGCATGGCTGTGTCTGACCCAGGGTCACGCTCACCCTGCCTGTCAGAGCCCAGGCCCTCACTCCTGTCTGCAGGGCAGCGAGTGGAGGCAGCCCTCATCAGCGCTGGCACCACCCTCTGAGCGGCAATGACAGCAGTGTCTGTGTGTGGACGTGCAAAGTGTTTTTCCAGGAGCTTTACATGCATTTCTGCATTTAATAATTAAAGCCCTCCTGTGAGGAAGCGTTTTATGATTTTAATGAATAATACATTTTATTTTGATATTGATAGACTTCAAACCTCCGGAAAATTTACAGGAGTAGTATAGTAAACGCTTAGAAACAGTTCACCTAAAAGGGCACTATTTGTCCTTTTGTGTCTGGCTTATTTTAACATAAAGTTTCAAGGTTCATCCATATTGTAGCCTGAGTCAGTACTTTATTCTTTTGGTTTCATAATATCCTTTTTCTTTTTTTTCGTTTTTGGTCTATTTAAAAATATTTTCATTGAAGTCTAGTCAGTTTATAATGTTGTGTCAGTTTCTTGTGTACAGCACAACAATTCAGTTAAATAGGAACATACCTGTATTCATTTTCATATTCTTTTAAACATAAGTTACTATAAGATATTAAATATATTCTCCTGTGCTATACAGTATAAACTTGCGGTTTATTCTATACATACTCAGTATCTGCAAATCTTGAACTCCCAATATATTCCTTCCCACACCCTCTCCCCTCTGGTAACCATAGTTTGGTTTCTATGTCTCTGTGTCTGTTTCTGTTCTGTAGATAAGTTTATCTTTTTGTGTCTTTGTTTTTTGATTTTTTTTTTTTTTAAGATTCCACATGTTAGCGATCTCATATGGTATTTTTCTTTGTCTTTCGGGCTTACTTTTCTTTGAATGACATTCTCCAGGTCCATTCATGTTTCTGCAAATGGCATTACTTTATTATTATTTTATGGCTGAATAGTAGTTTATTGGAGAAATATACTACAGTCTCTTTATCCAGTCATCTTTCAGTGGATATTTAGGTTGTTTCCATGTCTTGCTATTGTAAATAGTGCTGCTGTGAACATTGGGGTGAAAGTGTCTTTTTGAGTTAGGGTTCCTTCTGGATATATGTCCAGGAGTGGGATTGCTGGGTCATATGGGAGGTCAATTTTTTGTCTTTTTAGGAACCTCTGTACAGTTTTCCCCAATGGCTCCACCAAACTGCATTCCCACCACAGTGCAGGAGGGTTCCCAGTTCTCCGTAGCCTCTCCAGCATTTACTGTCTGTGAACTTCTGAATGATGGCTATTCGGATTGGTGAGAGGTGAGTCTTGATTGCAGTTTTGATTTGCATTTCTCTGATAATGATATTGAGCATTTTTTTCATGTGCCTATTGGCCATTTGTATGTCTTCATTGGAGAAAAGTTTCTTTAGGACTTCTGCCCATTTTTGAATTGAATTGTTTGTTTTTCTTTCTTATTAAGTGTAAAAGCTGTTTACATATTCTGGGAATTAAGCCCTTGTCAATTTCATTTATTGCAACTATTTTCTCTCATTCCATAGATTGTCTTTTTGTTTTGCTTTTTGTTTCCTTTTCTGTGCAAAAGCTTTTAAGTTTAATTAGATCCTACTTGTATTATTTTGCTTGTATTTCTATTGCTTGAGTAGACTGCTCCAGGAAAACATTGTTGAGATGTATGTCAGATGTTTTGCCTATGTTTTCTTCTAAGAGGTTTATAGTGTCTTGTCTACATGTTTAAGTCTTTAAGCCATTTTAAATTTATTTTTGTGTATGCTGTGAGGGAGTAGACTAACTTCATTGATTTACATGCAGCTGTCCACTTTTCCCTACACCATTTTCTGAAGAGGCTGTCTTTACTCCATTGTATGTTCTCACCTCCTTTGTCAAAGATTCAATGACCAAAAGTTTGTGGGACTATTCTTGGTAATTTTGTTTATCCGTTCATTGATGGATGGATATTGTTTGTAACCTTTGGTTACTCTGAAAGATACTGCCATGAATATTGAGGTGCAACTTTTTGTGAGAATATATTTTCATTCTGTTGGCTGTACAGTTGGCCCGCCATATCTGTAGTTTCCACTTTATGGATCCAGATGGCTGATTGTAAAGGGACTCGAACATCCTTGGATTATGGTATCCAGGGTGGGGGTTTCCTGAAACGAACCCCCCGAGGATACTGAGGAATGACTCTATATGTAGGAGTGGAATTGCTGTGCCATATAATTCTAACCTTTTGAGGAAACACCAGGCTTTTCCAAAGAAGCTGCACCATTGCCCCTTTCCAACCGCTGCATATTGAGGGTTCCCATTTCTCTGCCTCCTGACCGACACTTGTTATTCTCCATGTTTTGATTATAACCATCCTAGTGAGTGTAAAATCAGATATCATTTTGATGTTGATTTCGCTAGTGATGCTGAGCATCTTTTCATATGCTTATTGGCCAATTGTGTATCTATTTAAATACTTGGCATATTTAAAAATTGGGTCGATTTTCTTTGTATTGGTCAGTTGTAAGCATTTGTTTTATATCCTGGATACTAGTCTCTTATTAGATATAGGCTTTGCAAAATTTTTCTCCTATTCTGCAGATTGTCGTTTCACTTTAGTTTTTTTAAACATTAAAACAATTTCTTTCTAGGGGAGGTAATTAGATTTATTCATTTTATTTTTCTTGCTAAGCACGCACTCTATCACTTGAGCTACCCCCTTCCCCTTCATTTCACTTTCTTGATGATGTCCTTTGTAACAAATGGTTTTAATTGTGATGAAGTCCATTTTATCTTTCTTGTTTTTCACTTGTGCTCTTGGTATTGTATCTAGGAAGCCATAGCATATCCTTGAACCACAAGGATTTAAACTATGTCTTTATTAGAAAGTTTATATATTTAGTTTTTACGTTTCCGTCTGTGATCCATTTTGAATTAATATTTTATTTGTTATATAAAATACGGGGGTCCAGATTCCAGATTAATTATTTTGCCTTCAGATACCCAGGTGTCTCTGCACCATTTGTTGAATAGACTATTCTTTCAATGGAGTTTTGTTGGCACATTTCTGGAAAAATGACTGTAAATGTAAGTTTCCCCCCTAGATTTTTTATTGTGTCTCATAGATTTATGCATCCAAACTTATGCCAGTACCATAATGACTTGAGTACTATAGATTTGTAGTAACCTTTGAGTGAGTCCTCCAACTTTGCTCTTCTTTTTCAAGATTGTTTTGGCTGACCTGGTTCCCTTGCACTTCCATATGAATTTTGGCATCAGTTCTTCAATTTTTGCAAAGAAGTCAGCTGGAATTTTGATAGGGATTCCATTAAATTTGTAGATCACTTTCGGGAGTCTTAACATTTTTAACAATATTGTCTACCATTCCATGAACATGGGATGCCTTCCATATATGTAGATCTTTTAATTTTTTTTTGGTGATACTTCAAAATGTTCAATGTGCAAATCTTGTAAAATTTTGTTAAATATATCTCTCATTTTATTTTTAATGCTGTTGTAATTGGAAAGGCTGAGCTTCCTAAGGGTGGGACTATATATCAATTTATTTATTTCTAGGATTCCCACACAGCAAATACACTAGATTTATATTTGCTACATAAATCTATCCACAATTCTTCCCACCCCCGTGTCATAAGAAACCAAGACCCAGGTTAAGCTACCTGAACACCTATGTGGAAGTGAGAAGTGAGACCCTTGTTTGGGGCTTTGTGCAGATTATACTGAAAGCTTATTCATTATGGCTTCATCTTAATTTCTTTTAAACAATCCTTTCAGTGTATATAGTCAGATACATTAAGAAAATGCCCTTTCGATGTGTGGAGGAGCTAAGACTATAATTTTCAAATAATTTCTAGTGAGAGTGTTGTACTTGAAACTAATTTGCATCAATCTTTGAAGATTTATGTTTCAGGAGCTTTGACTATATAATACCTGTCTTTATTCAATAACTACAACTAAATGCACAAACAACATGTAAGAGTTTGAGCAAACTGCCCCCGCCCCATACTGCTGGTTGGCTGCAGCTGTAACTGGAGTCAAGTCTTACCTATCCCAGTACGCTTGGGCGGATCTGCTCAAAGGGGTTCGTCCAATAGTTTGTCGGTAGTCTTTTGGACAAAGCCATAAAGCATTGATTTAAGGTTGCTGGAATGGAATCTATTTTATTAATATTAAGTAAGCACATATTGAGTGCTTACTGTATGTTGGGAATTGTCCCTTAGCTTCACATGAATATTATTCCGCTTAAAACCTCTCATATTTCCTTGTTATTCACACTTTACAGATAAGGAGTCTGAGGATTAGGTTTTCTCTCTTTTGGGGGGAGCTCATTATCAATGATGGGAAGTTGTAAGGAAAAAGATACTGATTCATCCAGAGAAAACATTTTTCTGAGAGTCAGCACTGAAGAGGGTGATCATTGTTTGAGTAAGACGAGCCACGGTTTGTACGGAGTCAGCATCCCTGTCCTGGTCACGGCACGTGTAGTGCTGCGTGGTGGGTGAGGCAGCGAGGCCGCGCAGGGAACGCGGATGCCAGGCCGTTGGTCTGTGCTCAGGATCAGTGGGGCTTTCTCCTAAGGGAAGTGGAAAGTCATTGTCAGATTTTAAGTAGGGGAGAGAGGTGCTCTCGTAGATCACTTTTGTCTTGTAGAACGCTTAGAAACATTTAGAAGGCTCGGCAGGAGGTGATGTGATAAGTCAGAGTAGGGTGGCTCTTTGGTGCAGCAGTGTTCAATTTTCAAGTGGTTTTCAGTCCCAGGTTTGTGGCTCAGTAGCCGTGTCACTTTGGATGACGCACTCAAGGAAGTGAAACAATTTATCTTATTAATTGAAGCAGTGATATACCGACTTCCCAGGACTTCTGTGGAGATCCAGTGAGGTAACGTGTGCACAATGTGCAGCGTGGTCCCCAGCACAGAGTCAGTGCTGAGGGAGTGCCAGTGAGAACCTGGTAGTTGAGGTTTGGGTGGTGTGACTCGTTGACTGAGGAAATTGGGCCCTGAAGGAGGGGTCCAGTCACATCTGTGAGTGATGGGACTGAGCTGGGAGAGGCAGAGAGACCTTGCCCCCCGACAAGAGGCCCTGGGCAGGACGGCTATGGGAGGAGCACCGTGAAGTCAGCTATTTGCAGGTGGAGTTGGAGGTTCCCTTGAAACATCTAAGTGCAGTTCCACAATCACAGAGGAGGTCTAGGCCCGGGCTGTGCATTTTCCTATAATCTCAATCCCTGAGGACGCCAAGTTATTGATCATTGAACGTGAAGACATACTTACAGGACAAGTGAATAGTAAGTATCATCTCTGTCATCAAAGCTCAGGTCTCTTTATTCATCACTCACTTTGCTAATTGGGTTCTTACAGAGTTCACTTCACCATCCTCACCTGGGCTCAGGCTCCACAGAAAAGATCTTGTGAGTCTCCCTCTTTTCCAGAAGAAAACACATTTAGCTGGTAGACTTCTCTACTTCGCCAGACTTAGAATTTTAGTTTGTTGATTTAATTCTGTTTTCTGTTGCCCGTCTCCTGACAGGAGAGACATTTTACCTCATGGTCAGGTTTCAATTAGCTGTTACTGAGAACTGCTGATCTGATCTATAGTGTATTTTTTCTATTAACTTTCTAGAGTACTTATCATTTTTCTGTCTTTGTCCTTTAATTTTGTTTCCTCTTCAATGTTCTATCCTATTTGGGGCCTTATTTTATTTTTTAATTAAAAAATGTCTGTTAGCAGTTTAGAAAACAAAAGCAAATAAAAAATGCACATGATAGCTAGATTTAGAATATATCTAGTGTGTTTTCTGTCTCGGCATTTGAGGGTTCTAGAAACTCTTGAAAACCTTCATTACATAAGTTCCTTAAAATGCTGATTAAGAAATTATACCTTCCTTCCTCATCTTTCAAGCTGCACAGCTAATTGTCAAGAAAGTGAGGGGAAATCCTCAGAAGCCAAGTCAAACCAGAAAGCAGGGATTCTGGGAGATACGCGAGCCTTAGAAGCCCTGGGGAACAGTTGGCTCCTGAACTGAGTTTCAGTTGCCTTGACAGGAGTGCAGGAGGTTAACCCCAGGCCTCTCACACTGGGAGTTGGATGGCTTTTCTTATGTAAGGCCAAGCACATCCTGAGAATTCTGCTTTATAAAAGGGTGAATTAGAAAGAAAATTAAAAAAGCATTCCTCAAGGCAAGGAAGTAAGGAAAGTCAATTTTTTTGGAAGCGGGGAAAAATAACATATCCAATGTAAGTATTTAGTTTAAATCTGTTCTGGCATGAGAGTGACAACAAACTCCTGGCAGAAAATCACAGCTCCTCCCGGAAAGAGAAGTTGTGTTTTGAATGAATCAGTGGGCAGCCATTCCGAAAAAGTTCTCCAGAGTCTTCTGGATCAAGATACTGGACCCAAACACCTCCCTTCCATGGTCTCATTTAAATAACCAGAAAGGTTTTAAAGGAAAGAAGCCATAATCATAGTTCTATTTATTGACATTAATATATGCTAGGAATTCAGAGGTGACTATGGAGTTGTCTCCTCTTTTATGGACTTTACTTTCTATTTGACATAGTTGGGGAACTTGGTGGAGGGTGGTGTTAGTCTGTTGCAATTAGCCAGGATAGGAGATTAAGAAAGCAGTGAAGGGCGGGTGACATTTTTAGCTGAGGACAGTCCTGTTCAGTTGGTTTGTAATTGCAGGCTCGTTGAGTTGTCACTGAAGGGAATTGATCTTATGGAGTTTGGACTTAACTCAGGCCTCTTCAGAATGGACAAGTGAACCTGGAAAAAGACAGTCAAATTTGTGCAGACATTAAAGTCCACGTGAACGTGCTGTATCCCTGAGCCAAAGATAGGACAAGTAGGCAGCACTTCTTGAGGACAGAGGAGTGGTTTTTAAGGTTCTTCAATAATGAACCAGGGAACCGGGATGGCCAGTTGTCAAACTGTGACGTTGCTCTTTGGACGGTGTACCCACCGAGGTTATTGGCCGTTTATAGGTTTCCATTTCTCTTTAATGCATGACAGGTGATGAGGACGTGGGCATACTATTTTGACACCTTGTACCTGCCTAGAAGCGCGGGCACAGCTACGGCTGCGCCTTACATCTTGCCGCCCATCCCGCTCCCTGGTTCCGTGATCACGGCCGAGTGGTTCCTTGATGACCTGTCCGTCTCCTCTGTGACAACGTAACCCAACAAAATACCGGAGCGTATTAGCTTGGCTTAGTATTTTTCCATCCTTCCCTTCGAATGATGATGACTGATAATGGACCCAGTTACTTTTGCAGATGATTTACACATAGGGCTTTCAGTACAAACCTCGTAATCCCCACTGTGTGATCTAGAGAAGAAAGTGACATTCTTTCCAAATTGTTTTGTTGCACTTATGTGGGAAAATGATGTACGTTTGAATATGTATTTCCTCTCTGAATCATCATGGCTAGAGATGAATATTTGTAGACATGAAATGAGTTTACTGTATTTGAACTGTATGGTCCCCTAAATTCTCCCCAGCTTTTTAAAGTCATCACTGGAGTGCTACCTCCAGAGTGTCCCAAAGCATCCACCACTGCCTGTTCTTCGGACACTGTGAGTTTCCAAGTTGGAGAAGGCTGCTGGCTGTTGAGGCATTCTCTGGCACATCTCTGGCTGGCTGATGTGAGCTTAGCACACAAGACTTGGCAGACAGTATCTAACCATGGTCACGTCCATTTCTGGAACACTCATTTAGGATTTTACACCTATGCTAGGGGCATACGTTATTTCATTTAGTTTTCCCAACAATCATAATTAGATTTTATCACCTGTATTAATAAGGAAACTGTGAAAGCGAGTGACGTGCAGACTTTGGACTGGAACACGGGTCTTTCTGATCCCTGTCTCTGTTCCCTCCCCAGCCTATCCTTCCAAATGGCCAGGAGACTCTTCCTCAGTCTTGAGTTTCCCCCTGATGTTACCACTCTCTTTGTTTCTGGAGAGGAAAACAAGTCTAAACTTACTTTCCAGTTGGAAATGGAATGGAGAGTTAACGTTGGAAGCCGGGAGAGTCTGTCCTGTGATGAAGCGGTCTCCGAACCACTTCCATTGGGACTTCACGTCACTGTCTGGGCCCCTTGCACAGCCTGTGCACAGGTGATAAGCCAGATGTGCCGAGCAGTCCTCCCGGACAGGGCAGCGGGTTGGAAATGAGTTTGGGTATTTGGTTTCATTACATAGGTTCCTGAGGGCCTTGGCCTGGCACTTCGAGTGGGACCACTCCCTGTCCCACAGACTCATGCTCTGGGCCCGTGCAGACCTAACGTGGCCTCAGCCTGAGACTCAGTGCCCGTGGTGATGAGGAGCATTTTAGTCCAGGGTCTGCCGGAGGCTCTGACACTTCTGGGCAGTGGGAATTTGTCCAGGATGATAATAAATCCTCCCCGAGATTCAGATTTCCTTGCCTGTGAGCCGGGGTAGTAATATTTTCTGAAATGATTGTAATGATTCAGTAACGGGCACAGCGTGTGCTGGCAGGTAGCTGGTGTTTAAGGAGCAGAAGTCGCAGTCACTCTGTCAGCCTCTCACTGTGTGCTCTGTGCTTTGAGAGGTTGTGTGTTTGATGAAAGTCCCGCCCAAACCCTAGGGTGTAGATGAACTGTTGTTCCTTTACTTTCCCGTCCTTTTCCTCTTTCCCTTCTCTGTGTCCCATGTTTAGGTAGCAGACTCCTCTGTTTCAGGTAATACGGGCCTTTCTAGTAAAAGGAGAGGAGGAACGCGGAAAGGTGGGGCCCAGAGGGGGTCTGGAGCGTCTGCACAGCGCTGCTTCCCTGCATTTCTGCATCCGGTCCCATCAGTGCACGAAGTCAGCCTTCCTCTTCCTTCCTGTGTCATTGGGTCTCTGTTTTAAGGGAAAATTTTTTACGGGTTTTTTTCACTTACATGTTTCGTTCAGATGCTTGTTGCTTTTCTCCCTGTGCTTCAGCATTCCTAGGAGAGAATTCAGCAGTGCAGCATCCTCTCCGAGCTCTATGAGTTGATCGGCTTCCACCGCAAGTCCGCCTTCTGCAAGCGGGTGGCCCCCGTGCAGCGCGCGGCCCCCGGCATCACGGAGCCTGGCGGGAAGGCCTGCTACCGACTCCTTCTGCAGACGCTTCCTGGCTACAGTCTGTCGCTGGATCTGCAGGACTTCAGCAAAGGTGTTGGAACTAAAACATTGCTTCAGTCCCATTAACCATGCCTGGTTTGGGCCCTGCTGTCCTGTCTCATCAGGGTGAATCCTGATTCGTTTAGAAAAGGGCTCAGCAGACTTTTTCTGTCAAGGGCTTGGGAGTAAGTATTTCAGTGTCTGCAAACCTCCTGATCTCTGGTGCAGCTGCTCAGCTCTGCTGTTCAGACGCCAGAGCAGCCGGACATTCCACACACACACAGAGTTTTATTAACAGCGTTGGCTGGGGCTGGATTCGGTGTATGAACTGCAGTTTGTCCCCACAGCTCCTCACTATTGACGCCTGCACCAGAGCGTGCATTTGCGACAATGGGTGAACCTGCACTGACACGTCATCATCACCCAGAGCCCAGACTTGACACTAGGATTTACACTTGGTGGTGTGCACTCTGTGGGTTTGGACAGATGTGAAATGACATGTATCCGCCGTCACAGCATCATACAGAGTAGTCTGTCTTAGTGACCTTAAAATGCTCCGTGCTGCACCTCATTCATTGCTCCTTCCCCTCTAGCCTCTGACAGCCACTGATCTTTTACTCTCTTTGGTGTTCCCTTTCCCAGAACACCATACAGTTGGAATCAGACAGTTGCGGAACCTTCCCAGATTGGCTTCTTTCACTTAGTAATATGCATTTAAGGTTCCTCCATGTCTTTTCCATGCCTTGATAACTCATTTCATTTTAGCACTAAATAATAGTCCACTTTCTGGCTGGACCACAGTTTATCCATTCACCTACTGAAGAAGAGCTTATTTGTTTCTGAGTTCTGGTGATTATGAATAAAGCTGCTATTAACATCTGTATGCAGATTTCTTTGTGGACATAAGTTTCCATTTCGTCGAGTAAACACCAAGGAGCACAGTTGCCGGATCATATGTTAGGAGTACGTTTAGTTTTGTAAAAAATTGCCAGACCGTCTTCCAAAATATCTGGGCCATTTTACATTCCCACCAGCAATGCATGAGAATTCCTGACGCTCCACATCCTCACCAGCATTCGGTGCTGTCAGTGTTCTGCGTTTTGGCAGTTCTGACAGGTGTGCAGTGATACCTCGCTGTTTCAGTCTGCATCCCCTTGATGACAGATGCTGTGGAGCATCTTTCCATAGACTTCTTTGGCATCTAGATTTCTTCTTTGATGAGGTGTGTGTTCAGGCATTTTGCTCATTTTTTAATCAGGTTGTTCATCCTTCTTGTTGAGTTTAAAGAGATTTTGGTATATTCTGGATATCAGCCCTTTATCAATGTGTCCCTGCCCTTCACCTGCAGCACCGGAGTTGCCCTTGGGGTCTCAGTGGAGTGTCAGCCCTTCAAAGAGGTTCCCTGTCTTCCCTCAGCCTAAATACTGTCCTTGTATTTTTCACTTTCATTGACTCATTTTGTTGTTTTTAAATAGCATTTCCCATAATTTGTAAGTACATTAAAAAAAAGGGCAATGATTGAACACCACCTCCCCCACCAGGCTGTGTGCGCTGTGAGAGCAGAGGCCCTGTCCCCACTCACCGTTTCCCATGACAGCACATGGCACATGTCCATGTAAAAGTGTGTAACGTGGGGCCAAACCTGATGAGCAGCTATGATGACATGTGTTGGCTACCATTTATTGAGTAGACTTTGTTTCTGATCTTAATTATTAAATCACATGAATGAAACTTGTTTGTTTTGAAAAATAAACAACAAAGCACACCTCCATTTGATTGGTACTTTCCACTTAGCCTTCTGACCCAGGAGGGGATGTTCACCATCATTTTGTGGAGGAGGTTGGGGAGGTAAAGTAAGAGAGTGAGATCAAATAAAGTAAAAATGATAACTATCAGTTGGCTTTATTTTCACTAAGACATAAAAGTTACTTTAAACCCTATCTCAGGTGTTGTTCTGTTGTTTTAAACATTTCTCATAGAATTAAATGGAAGCCCATTAAACCCTGAAAGGGAAATTGTGTGCTCAGGTCCTGAAAATTGTTTATGTCTATTTCTTGAAATGCACATTTTCCCTGCTGGTTACAGAAATTCGAGGCGAGAACACAGCCGTGCGCTGTGTGTCTGCTGGCTTCACGGGCTGCTCACTTTCATTTTCATTTTCTTGTGTTGCAGTTTATGAAGGTTTTCCATGAGATATATTGCTCAGCCATTTCCTGAATGAAGGATTGAATTTTCCACAGGAAATCTTATGAAAGAGAGTGACAAGGCACATGGGTTTCCCAAAAAGGAATACTTGATGTAATAAATTCTCACTATGGTGAACTTTTTTAATACAAGCCACTTGAAAATTCTATCACTAGGTCATAGGCCACAAATCTGTCTTAAGAATAAAAAGATTCAAATTTTATAGAAGAAGCAGTTTGAATCAAGTAGAAATTATGATTTGTACACTAGTTGGTGTTAGAACTTATACTCAGTCTTATCATAATTGCCTGTGGTAGGAACTGGATCATTATTTATTTATTAAAAAAAAAAAATCCACTAGGTGCTATTTGCCCCATTCTTGATGCAGCAGTGCTGAGGTTAGTTAAGTTGGGCCATTTAGGATTGTTAGCTAGGTTTTCCGGACATTGATTTCAGCCTCTTTATCTTTTTTACAATCTCTTCTTTTGTATCGGCCTTTGGTTTTTTGACAACGTGGAAATACTCCACGGATCTGCATTTCCCTTTTTTCCTGTCTTTGTGGGAAAAGATTTCTGAAAGACAAACTACTAGGATATTAAGGATTTTGTGTGGGGTAAGTTTATTCAGTTCTAAGGATTTCAATTAATACGTATTAATACTTGCTATTCAGCTAATGACAGTAAAATTATAAACTAAATTAAGTGTACATCAGTAAGTATAGTACAATCAGCCCATCACCCAGATTAAGGTATTCACAAACTTTTCCATATTTCCTTTATTCAGACCTTTGTTCTTTTATTTGTCCTTTGTTGAAGTACTTGACAGCAAATCCAAGAAGACATGTCATTTTACCCTATGTGCTCAAGTAGGCATGTCTGAAAAATGAGGGCCTTTTTTTGATCAGGTTTTTCCATTTGACCCATGTGCTCGTTAAGTATCAGCTTTATCAGGCATCTCACTAGGCATTAGGGATCCTTGGGGCAATGAGACAGTCCTGGCTCCCAAGGAAGTTAAGGGCTGATGGAAGAAACCAACACAGGAGCTTGGGTGCCTCACTTAAGGTCCCTTCTGGATGACACCAATTGGACAAAATTTGTGCACAATACAGTAGGATTCACAGAAGGGACTTGTCAGACTTGTAGGGCAGGCCGTGAGAGAGGCGGTCAGCAGGGCTACAAGAGGAGAACTCATTTGATCAGAATCTGAAATCCTTTCTGCCAACCTTTCTACCAAGCCCCCAGGGCCCATCACACACAACCCTGTGCTGTAACTGTTTTTGATTCCAGTTACCACATCTCCTTCAGGAAGGATTTTAAGGTGGAAAATATTTAAGATCCGTAATTGTTGCCAGAAGGGACATAGAACAAGGAACATGTAAACAACACAAATGTCCATCAGCACATGACTGGATAAAGACGAGGTGATACATATATACAATGGAATACTACTCAGCCATAAAAGATACCATTTGCAGCAATATGGATGGACCTGAAAACTGTCATTCTAAGTGAAGTGGGGTGGAAAGAGAAAGAAAAATTCCATACGATTTCATTTATGAGGAATCAAAAATTAATAGCAATAATAATAAGACCACAAATGAACTAAATATTGTTTTGATTTTTTGAATATATGCAAGCACATCTGACTGTCCTTTGTGATTGGATTACCATATTCTGTTTATTCTTTTGTAGATGTCCTTAATCCTCTGGTAACTAATTTTAAAAATCTAAAGCTCTAATCTGTTCTTAGAAACAATAATTAGTACATATATGTAAACAAAAAAATGCAGTATGCTCTATACATATATTTGCATGCAATATGTGTATGTGAAGTTGAACTGTAAAAATTCTACCTAATAAAACTGAAAAAGGAAAAAATAAAAAATTTATTTTAAAAAATCACCCCTATTTAGATATTAAAACGTTCATTTCTGGGATTCTGTGAAAGACAGCATTGAAGTAGGTTTTTAAGATTTTCTCCTTGTTCCTCGGTGAGCAGCCTGGGCTGCACAGCTTGGCCGCCACAGGCCCCCAGGACTTGCCGGCTTGCTCCTCACTTGTTGGGAGGAAGATTAGCTGCTTCAGGATTATTTATGTTCTTAGAAGTTGCTGAAAACCCCACAGAGCTTCTGTTTACATGGAGTTTATCTGTCAATATACCCCATTATAGAAATTAGAACAGAAAATTTAAACCCAAGAACTGACAAGCACATGATGTCCCAGCACGTGGTCAAAGCAGTGCTGTCACGGTGGCGTGTGTTGGTTCTAGAAAAAATGCACCATACACTCAAGAATGAGGGTGAACCCACAGATCTCATCTCAGCAATGCTATGAAGAGGTGGGACCCAAAGCCCCTAAAACAGTGCTGAAGTCCCCAGATGTCTCAGAACACACAGAGCCATGAGATCAAGAATCCAGTACCTCATGGATCATCAGCTGAGGAGACTGCGTCCTGGGTCAGGAGGAGCAGAAGTAGGGATAGCAGGCACATATTCCTATTGAAAGCAAAGCTTTAAAGGTATTGAATTGACTGAAAGTTTGGCAAAGATTTGCATTTAGACTACTACATTTCCTCTCCTGGAGACGTTAGAAGGATAACACTGATTAATAGAGGATGATTGTAATGGATTAATTATGATACTGATGACATGGGCTGTGAACACTAACCCTGCACTCAGTGTAGAATAAGCCTTTTATGTACACACTTCATTATGTCTCCACACCCCTGCAACGTGGCATTAAGCACTCATACAAACATGAAACCAGTGACTATAAAACAGTCACAAGCCTTCCTCTCCAGCATGAGGTAGCAAAACCAGCAAGGGTTTTCAATGACAAAAGCCAAAATCATATATTTTTGGGAAAGAAAGCAAATGAAACACTGAAGAACAATTAACCAAAAGAGCAGATGGAATGGAAAATTTTATTGAAGAAAGCAATGATTGATTCAATTAAAACAGCTAATGTCCCTGGTATAATTGAACCATCAATCCAAATTTTTGGAAAAGTGGGTTGTGAAATTATTGTCTCATTTAATGTTGGAATTCCTATTTGGACCAATTTGATATGCATCACTGGTGTGAGGTTAGATATTTAGGTAATTAACAATTTTCCTATTTTTTAAGTTAACAGGAAACATAACACAGGACTCCAGATTTAGGGAGAGAATGCAAACAACTACTTTCATAATCCATCCAGTAAGGACACGTGTCCCTGCGTCACCAAAGCAATGAGAATTTGCAGAAAGTAAACACAGTTCTCCAATTGTGATAAATACGAGACAGTGAGCCATAAATTACGAGAACTAGCAACTGTTCAAATGCCATGGGCAAATTTTTTTTATCATCTTGAAAACATCACTGATGTTCTAGGTAAGAAAAAGAATTGTTTTACTAAAAAATCCAACTGACACAGGGGTTTTTCCAAGTGAGAAGGTGATTCTAAAAAGTGCAGTAAAATGAGTAAAGATGATCTGCGCAGTGACGGAGATGGTCTAGACTAACCAGCATCAAGATTCCTGGTTTTACACTTGCACTCTTCTCGTCATCTATGACGCAAGAACTCATGAAATGATTTTTTTTTTCTTTAGGGAAAAAAACATTAATAAAATCTAACTATAAGATGTGGTATGTAAAGTGGTAATGAAGTTTTCTAACCTTATGATGCAGCCAGTGTAATGTAGCACTTATTCGGGCACTAGAATTTTTTAATTCATGATTTCTTTTATACCCTATTTCTATCCTAAAGGAGACACTTAATGTTTTCTACTTTATTCAACGTATCTTGTGAGGGTTGTGATATACACTGGTATGGCAGTTTTAAGAGATTCAAAATCGCCTCTGTTGTTGTGGTCAGGAAAGGCAAGGCTCCCTCACAGCTGCGACGGAGAAGGAATCCCCAGAGTCAGCCTCCGGGCAGCTTCCAAACCGCATCTGCTTGCACTTGGCACAGGACACCATAAGCAAGTGTAACTCTGACAAGAAGATTTCCCCGGGGACCTGGGAGGTGCTCATTGTGAAGCCACTTGTTTCCCAGTTAGGTAAGGGTTGGAAAAATAGTTTATTAGAAGTGACTCCCTTTGTATGTGCCTTTTGTCCTGAGAGGTCAATAATTAGCATAGAATATAAAATAGCCCATAATATAAGAATTTGGGTATCCCATCTTTCCATCTACCTGTCTATTTGTTTATCATACTTATAGTTAGGTTACATTTTCTATGACGTTCACTTCCGGGCACCAGAAAAGAAAGGTTACAAAATATTTATTATAAATAGGGGGGACTGGGTCTAAGGGTTAAAAACCACTTCTGCTAACAATAAAAACCATATAATAATTTTAATCTCAGTTGCATCAGACCTTCCAGAATTAATCCCTCAATTTCACTTTTAAAACAGTAATGGAATCTCGGTTCTTTCAAGACTCGGGCCTGATCACCACCCATCCAGACATCTATCTGTGGGTCCCTACTTGTCCTCGAGGACACCGAACACACCATACGGGGTGAAATTTCTTCACTGTCCCTACTGTAGGGGAAACCTGGATGTCCCAGGTAATGTCCAGGATTCACACCTACCTGCAAAAATCAAAGTCATGTGACTGAAATGGGAAAACACAGGTGGTGTGATAGGGCTGAAAGCTCACCAAAAACAGGTTTGGGGGCCTAACCCAAGCCCTCAGGCTCCTAACATGAAGAAGGACAGGGAGTCCCAATTAGCCACGAGACTGGGGGGCTTCATTACTCCATGAATAAAGGATTTGTGCCAGTGCCACCTTTAGACAGGGAACCCCAGAACCCAGACTTGGAAGCATCCTGTCCCCTCCCCTCTGAACAAATATTCTCTCAAGACACGTAGTGAGAGATGGGAGCCCCGGTGAGCTCTGGAATAAGATGCAATCTGAAAGACTGCTGGTAACAAATGGTGTGGAGCTCGGGCAGCCCCCAGGGCCACCAAACATTCTTGTACCACTGATGCCCACACTTCCATCCACAACAGTTTCTTCAGGACACTTACGCACAATAACCATCACACAAAAATGGTTGCTTAGACATGTTTTAAGAGAAATAACATTATGAGAATGCCAAATTCATGACAAGTCAGAGTAAAGACCCCAGAGTATTTACTGAATGAGATCTCACGTGTGCTCCGCATGAGCTTTAAACCCTTAGGACACAGTCATGGAACAGTAGGAATTTTCTTTCTTTCCTCCAAGTTGGCTTTGCTGGAGAACTCCGTGGACACAGGAAGACTCTGGATCCCACCTCTACTACTTACACAAAGGGCTCAACATATAGAGATGTATCAGCGCTGGTGCAGCCGGCTCCAATGTGCGCACTCCCGTGCCCAGCTCCCCGAGGAGCAGAGCTCCCCCCACGGGCACTGCAGTGCCTACGAGGATCAGGTGTCAGATGAGTGAGCCTGGGGCGGGCAAGACAGGAAGCAAGCACCACTCCCTCACGCTCTGCAGGTGATCTCTGTGTCATCTTGAATAAATAAAGTCAGCATTAAAGATGTTTGACCAGAGGGTAAAAGGTAAGGCCTCCCCAAATCTCCTCGCATTCCTTTAGTTGGAGTCCTGTTAGAACACATGGTGACAAGAGACGCTGGCTTTACATGCGCACGTTGCCCTCAGGGCTGCAGGGGAGGCCACGGTGCTGCCTCTGCCCCACCTCCTGCCTTCGTCCCGCAGACCTCACAGGGGCCGCTGACTCGTTTCTCTGACTTTCTCTCCTTGGTTGTGCTGCTCTTCCAGCTTTTAAGTGCTCATAAGAACCTCACCAGAAAATCTTTAACAATGAATGCAAATCAAATGAAATCAACAACAGAAACACAATGCCTTCATCATTACTTTACATTTTAGGATGAAATTCTTGAAGACGACTCCCTGACCTGAAGGGATGGATGGAGGAGGAAAGAAAAGAAGACAAGCATCTTTGGCCCATAAAAAATGAGAGGTAACCAGATGGTGGCTAGTTTTCATTGCACCTCTCTGCCAGCCTCAATTTCACATGCCCCTCCCAACTCAGCTCATCGGAACTCCACTGAAGGAGACGGCTTTGCAAATTTATTGGTAGCCAAAGAAATCGCTTGAGAAATAGTCTCCCAAACCCAGCGAGAACACTGAAAGCTGACAAGTGCCAGAATCAGAATACTAAAACACACAGATTCAAGCTCCGACACCCTCCCTGGTGGGTGTACTTACAGTGGGGGTGTGGCCGTGCAATTTGTCAGCATCCAACATATAAAAATGAAAGGGACACCAGTTTTCAACATCACAGTCCCTCTGAAACAACTGGTAGTCAATTAGCGTTTGTCGGCAGCAAAAGTCGATTTTCTCCCCTGCACGTGGAGGTGAACACACAGAAGAGACTGATGATCCCCGCTGCGAGTGTAGCTAAGTGTGTCTAAGCAAACTGGCTCCATCAGCCTTCTGATGAACAGGGGAGTGTGTGAGACGACGGGCTCTGCAGACTGATGGCGAGGCAAAGAGGGCACTTCCTTATATTGGGGAGAAAAACACGGAAGCAGCACTCGCTGGAAATAAATTCTAATTAAAATTTCAGTTGCGCTTCCTGCAGCGTAACCCACGCCAATAGATGAGGCTCCCTCCGTGCTGTCCAGTCATGTGAGCCAGGCTCATTACTGTACCAGTGTGTATGGTTTAGCAAGTGAATCATGTCTGTTTTCTGGAAATTACATGAGGGTGGAAAACCTTCCAAACATGTTCATTTATTTGCTGTGGAATTTGTTTAATCCTCTTGAGAGCATTTACAATGACAACCTTCTTAAATAACCATCTTTGCCCGAGAGGCCTTCCCAGGCACATGCGCCGAAATCTAGGACAACCCAGAAGCAAAATCAAAACCGTTAATAAATAATAATATGTCATAACACTAACCACCAAAATTATATATATTTAAAAAAAAAGCAAGGGCTTTATGCTGTCCAGGGTTTGATACATTTATTTAACGTGTCAATTGTTACAAGAATAAACTTTTCTAAATGTAAAACCTCCTCAGAAAGCTTAAACTACTATTCAAGAAAAATATCACAGATAATTTCTGAAAAGTATTTAAAGGAAAATCATTTTTAACTGAATCATATTCTAGGCACACAGAATAAATTCTCTTTAGAGAACTCCTAATTTTTTTTTTAATAAATGACCTATAAAAATACAACCAGCATTAATCAGTAAATCTTCATTCCTTATTTTTAAAATTTTTAGGGCATGCTATTTTTTTAAATCAAATGAGGAGGTATTTGCAAGCCAATGGACAACGGAATTACCTAAGAAGACAGTATAAAGCAGCAAGAGCAACTAGCACTGTTACAAGCATTCTGCCTGAGAGTCACTCGTACCATCTCATTTTGACCTAGCCACTTGGAAGTGAGCTCCATCAGCCCATTTAACACATGAAGAAACTGAGGCTCTAGGTGGTCATGTTTCCAGTACTTAGGGGAGCCAGTATCCAAACCCGGATCACTGTCTATAGAGCCTGTGCCTTTACCAGATCACACTTACATTTCTCACACTTCAAATGCACTCAGTCCCCGAGGTAACACACCTTCCTTGCGTTTCTAAGAGTTTTAAGAAGTACTGAAATACAAAGACTTATCAGGCATTTGTGTGGGCTAATTTTTTATTTTCTGATTTTCCTGAATCAGTTCAGGCTGAATTCATACTACTTATGAGGAGAAGTCCTGAGGCACAGGAGAGAGGGGAAGATAATCCAGACATAAACAATTTCAAGAGATCCACTTCATCAAGGAAGCAAAGTATTAAATAAACCACTTCAACAACAGGCTTGTCAATAAACCTTGGTGTCTCTGTCTCAGCCTGGAGGGTAAGCCATCCAGCCCATCTGCCTTCCAGCCACATACCCTGGACGATCTTGGTTCCCTCACCTGTGACACTTGTGTTCTCCAGGGAATCTTTGTAGAGATTAAACGATAAAACTATATGCATAGGGGATACTTATTTGTTAGGCAGTAGGCACTAAACAAATAATAAAATTATTTTATTTCATGAAAATGGGAGGTAGGTCTCCCAATTAAACATTCCTGACAGAATCCCAACAAACACTTTAATTTATCTGCCAGAAATTTGTAAAATAACATTTCTTTTTAAAGGCTGTATCCATTCTCCCTACTTTTTACCAATCCTGGCTGTTATCCTGAAAATCTATTCCCAGAACTTGGCATCCATCTCCCATATTTAAATCCTTTAAGTTTGAAATTATGATGAAGCTTGGGCACATAAAGATTCACACCATAATTCACAGAATAAACAAAGACCACAGGAACAGGGCCACTTCCAGACCCCCTGTGCTCAGGACAGGCTCCAAACTTCATAAAATCAGATGCATGCTGTTTGAAGAGAAAGAAAATTGAATGTGATCAAGGAGGCTGACATAGAGCACTGGCTGGCTCAAGAGACGACTCCTTCAACCCCTCGTCTGACTTAAGTCATCTAACAGTTATCAGGTGATCTCTAACTAAAAGTAAAACAGGGGTAGTTTTGAAAAGTAAATTTTTTCCTACAATATATACATATTGTCAACTAAAAATTGGCACTTGCCATCTGCCTCTGATTTGATTAAGTCATGAGCCACTGCAGCTGCTGACCTTCAACACCCTCTGAAAGTAGATCTGTGTGGAGATCAGGAATGGGGCGCTCTGTGCTCTGGGAAAATGGGCAGAAAACTTTCAGATAGACATTTTCAGGAAACTTTAAGAGCCCAAGTTCTTGCATTTCCTCCTATCTAGAAAAGCACTAAAATCATTAACAGAGACACCTGTTCCTCGACTAGCAGCAGCCTCTGACTTAATGTATAGTTGACGGCACGTCCCACTTCAATGAAATCTCATATTATGCTGAGATCCCCCTCATCTTCAGAGCAGTTCCTCCGAGCTCTCTGAGATGCTGTCACCTGGGTTCTGGTCCTCATTTTGCCCCAGATAAAACTTAACCCAGAACTCTCACATTGTGTGGTTTATTGACAGTACCACAAAAATTAAGCTCATAGTAAACATTCAGTATCAAACATTTCTTGACTTAAATTACTTTTTAAAGTAAATAATTATTCCATTTCTTAAATATAGCATCTTTAAATATAAATTAACAGATATTTGTGAACCTTCGAAAAATATATTCTGGAAAAATTTTTAGCTAATTAATAAAAAAGCTATTGTGTGGAGTTTTAGAAATTCAGAAGTGGAAAAGAATAGTATTGTAACTCAAGTTCTTGTTTTAATTGCAGAGATCCTGAGGCCTCAAAAGACATATAAAGTTTCCTGATTTTATACACTGTCCTTTAACAGAAAGCCTAGAACTAAGACCCTGGTCTTTGAGAAACCAAGGCTTGCTCGGCTGGTGCAGGGCTGAACTTTATGAAAATGGGTCATGAGAAAGAACCAGAATGCTGGGGCCTGGGCGAGGCAGCGGAAGGAAGGAGGGTCTCACCTGGTCGAGGGTGAGAAATAGGCTCCCGCAGTGCTGGTGTGATGGGCATCCCTCAAGGGCCTGAAAACTACTATTTAGCACACCTGCCACCGAAATGCACACATGCTGTTTAACTAGAAGGCTGACCAGGAGGCTTTCTCAGTTACACAAGAAGCTATTTTCATGTGAACTCTACAACTACAGGAAGAGAAAGAATAGAAAGCTGATATTAATTACTAATAATTTACACCAAGTACCAAGGAATTTCCAGGAGAAATATAAAGAATTGTTGGAAGTTTCATTATGTGAACTTACTGCCAATTCAGTTGTCTTAAAAATTGTTCTATAAAATATATTGTCTTTTGCTGTTCCATATCACATTTGAAAGAATAATGTTTCTTAAGGGTGTTTCTGGAATTTTCTTCTATTTCCTAACACCAAATCTCAGAGCTTTAAAGAAATGGAGGGTTGGAATTTCGTCCACTCTTTTCTAGGCAAATTATTGTTCCTGCAAAGAACAAGGGGGTAATCACACAGAAAAGCATTTGAGCATCAGGCTGCTTACATTTCCTCCGGAAGTCTTGGAAAATAACGTGGAAATGAACAGCAGGACAGAAACCTGGCGGGAGGGTCACTGGCTAGAAGGTGAGAACAAATGTGTTCTCCAACGTGCTCTGGTCGCCACTAGTTTAAATGAACCGAGCAATTGTTCCAGCATACACGCACCTCTACGTGAAAATCTCAACCGTTACCAACTGCTCAGTGCAGCCCGAAGCAATGGACGGACTGCAGAGGCCCCCGGCGGCTCATCGTGGTGTCTTACACCATGTGCAGGATGATCGGTTCCTTCCCGCCCACTCCCTCCACTCCTCTCAAGGGAGATGGCTGGTCGTGAGTTGATCTTACCTCATAGAAAGCTGTCTCTCAGCCCTCTGTCTAAAGCAAAATAAAAGCAGGAAAGCTACAAGGGACTTTACAGAACCATCCCAAAAGGGAACTGAAGCACATTTCTTCCCTCCTTTCTGCTCCTGGAATGTGGACCTGATGGTTGACCCTCAGGCAGCCACTTTGAGCCATCAGGTTGATGGGCTGAAGATAACAGGCATCTTGTTCTCTGACCCAGGGGCCATCATGCAAACCAGCCCTGGGCTACCGATTGCTTGACTTCTTTATGTAAGAGGGAAATACAATTTTAGCATGTTTAAGCCACTGCTGTTATCTGGGGAACTAGGTGTTGTACATTGCCATGGTAAGACCTAATAATAAAGTTCAATATTCACCAAAAACTATTTACCAAATAGTTAATAAATTATAAAGAGATCTTGATTTTTGTTTTAATGCTATGAAATGTAAATCAAGTTTCAGCATATGCCAATAAAACAAGACACTGCGGAGATGAAGCAAAACAGAGTTTGTAGAACAGAGACCCAAAGCATCCTCCTCTCCAAGGCACAGGAGTACAGCCGTGACTATACATGCCAAGGCTGGAGTCACATGGGCTCCCTGTTATCCATGTCTTGGGTTGTGTTCTGTTTCCAGCCTTGGGAAAAATGGATAAGACTGCTGGTCAAATCATTTCAGGAGCAGCTTCCACCGTGTAGAACCCATGTCTCTTCCTTTCCTCTGCCTCCTGGAATTTTCTGACACAATTAATCAGTCCAGCCTTCTAAATTGAGCAAATGGAGCTCAATCAATCTGCTTTTAGACAGAGCTAAAAATAGACATTAAAAAGCATAACTAGGAAATCTTACCTTCCAGAGGTCATTGCACAGATGAAATAGGAGAATATCTGTGAATCACTCTGTAAACACTAAGTACAATACAAACAATATTAGTACTGATTCTATGTTACACTCATCAATAAAGGAACACAGAACCCTTTCTTACCAGAAGGAAAAGTGCTTTGTAATTTTCTGTCACTTTAATTTTTCAAAAGTTTCTATAAAATTGATGTCCTTAAAAAAATCAGAATTTGGGACTAATTTTAATTCCTTCATCTCCCCTGGTTTAACACATATCAAGAATGTTACCATTTCTAGATTTTTATTTAGGAAAGCCTTTGGTATTCATGAGGCACAGAGCACGGCAAATTGTCAGTATCACTCAGGATAGGAAAAGCATTTTTGATACCCGAACTTGAAGACATGAAGAAGATGCCTGACATGTCCCACTGACCTTTCAAGCTATTCTTTTTCAAACACTTGCTTCTTCTTGGTCCAGAACAGACACGCATTTTTTGATGTGAGTCTCTTTAAGTGAAAATGTCAACCCATCATTACCACTTTAGAGACTGAAATCTTACCCTCCTCATCCATATGGACATAGCATTCTTACTGATTCCTGACATGAAAAATGACCATCGATGACATCTCAGGAAGCTCCAATGCAGAGGTTCTCTGCTGCAGTGAGGAGGAAAGAGCCGTGTGCTTCAAGACTCACTTCCTGTCTGTAGCTCACTTGGCAACACGCTACAACTTGTCTTAGCTAAAGCTTAAAAGTGGAGAATACAGACAACATCCATGGCAAAGGGCAATCGGAGGCTAATTCCTTGGCCCCAATTCATCGCTTCTCAAGAGCCTTGGGCAATACCTTGAGAAAGGCAGCAACATTGTACCCAATTCATCAAAACCTGCACCTCCTACTAGTTGACATTAAAGCAAGTGTCATCTGGCTCAACAGATCTCCCTGTGTCTCTACAGTGTATGGCTACATTTTCTTTATTTTCTCGGTTGGGGGACATTCCATTTCTGAAAATCCCCCTCCCTGCAGTAGAAGTTCTTAGTTTCCCAATCACAATGCAGGATTGAAGGGGGGATAAAAGATCTGACAAAACATAGATCACTATTTATTCCTTGATATATTTTTGGCACATGGACTAAAATTCTTTGGGTCAGTTGGACATCAAGATCATATCTAATTTACACAATTGTCAACTGTCATTTTACAACCAGCTCCTGAAACAGTCACGTGGTCACTAGTTTTTTTTTTTTTCTTTTCTTACCTTGACCCATGGATTTGATGATTTCTAAACAGACACAATAGATTTTTGAAAAGAAATCTGGTTCACCTTTTGCTTTTAAACCTAATTTGTGTACCTGACCCTGACTTCACTCTAACATTCACAAAAAGCTATCCAAAGACACCACCTTTTGACATCATATCTAGATGTCTTGAATACACTGCTGAGCTGAATCTTCCAGATAATTAAAATATATATGCACATTATGCTGTGGTCCTCTTCAATTTGTGGTGTTTTCAGTAATCATTTCCTCTTTGGATACTTTATTACACATTTAGCATTTCTTTATCCAATTCAGTTACATTAGTATATAAGATTTCAAAAGAACTCGTTTCTCAAAATGATGATATTTAACATCTATGGCCTTTTCTTAATCAAGTAAATCTATAAGGCTGTCAAGGGCAGCAGTGAACTTTGTGTGTGGTGATTGCTGCTTCAGAGTCTCCGGTGCCGCCACAAGATCTTGCAGGTGTTTACGCATCCTTGTGAATGTCAACACATCAATCTATTAGGAGCTGAAATTAAACTACATGGATGCTAATTTTTCTTTTTAAAAACAATAAACTCAATTTCCCTTACTCATTCTTTATTGTTTCTTATACTGAGTCTCACCACTTTTCCTAATATATATGTATGGTGGGGAGGGGGGCACAGCCCTGAATGCCTGCAGACAGCACCAACTCTATAAGATTAACCAGAGGTGGCCGTGGATGTTGTGTGACTTCAGCCACTGAGCACGAGCACCTGCTGTCCCTCCAACTGTTCTGCCTCCATTGCTGACAGCCCTGAAGGTCACTGCCTCTTGTAAAATTCTACAACATTACAGTTCATAAATTTTTAAAAGGTATCAATTTGTGAAAGTCGTCTGTGTAAAATGGGGGGTACTTGCCTTTGCTCATTTCAGGCTAAACTAAGTCCAGAAGGACACACACACACACACACACACTCAGTTCTGGGTGCCGCCAAAGAAAATTATAAAAGGCTTCGGGAAAGTGGTGGCACTCAAACCTTTGGAATTTTGAGCTCTATGAAAGTATCACTTATTCAGAAATTAAGCATTATAATTCTAGGCCAAGAGAATCAGAATCCCCCACAAGTTACTTACCAGAATTTTTTTAAAGAAACTATCTTCCCTAAAATCCAATGATAAATCAAATATCCATGGAAAGAATATAGATCAGTAATATCAAGCAACAATTTCTACACTAATGCTGATTAGCCATCAGCCCAAACCAAAGGACATAGAAATAAGACACCTAGAGATAAAGAGATGGAAGAGAGGTATTAAAAAGCAAGAATATAAAAGAAGTAATGGCCCTGTGGAAACCTGCTCATTTTTTTTGAAATAATTACTTGGTTAAAGGAACTCAATTTTGAGAATTTGAAATGCACCAAGGGGAAATCTAGCAGGGAAAAGAAGCAGAAGCAGGTCTCAGTTTTCTCCGAGGATGATCCTAAATGAAAAAAAAATTTTTGGCTTCCACAATACACAACCTGCATTGATGTCTAAGCAGAAGAGTGAGGAGGAGAGAAAATCGAAAGTGTGTGGAAGCCATCCTTCACCAACACTGCTGGAAGCACAGAACTGTGGTGTTGGGGCACTGCCCGACAGATATATATAACAGCAGGAATAAGCTCTAACTAGGTTTCTGAGCGAAAAATGCTTTTAGCTTTAAATCTACTCAAGTAAACATGCAGAGAAATCATGGTAAGTGCTTGAGATGAAGCCTTGCTGTTTAGGTAAGATAAAGGAATGCTTCTACACTTGTTCCATTTTGGAAACATATGTGATTAGAAGCCAACCTTCACCTAGGTTTTTGAGAACCCAGAGTTTCTGGCCTCGGGGAATTACGGTACTTACATATATAAGGGGAGGCACAATCTCCAGGAGGCTTTTCCATTCCAAAGAGCTTTCACTTGAAACCGGCTTTCAGAATCATGCTGAGAAATCAGAGTTAGTGTTTCTATATGTCACTCCATCTTTTATGCTGTATGAAAGAACTCCACACCACATGCTCAATTTTTAGATATGTATGAGTTTGGAAGCCATCCTTCAACTAGCTAATTGGGAACCCACAGTTTCTGGGATAGGGAAACTACGCTACATACATATCTATTGGGATGCACTAGTACCAAAAAGGTTTTACACTGCAAACCGCGTTTACTTGCAACCGGCTCTGAAAAACATACTGAGAAATCAGTGTAAGTGTTTCAGTATGTCACTTAACCTTCAATGCTGGATGAAAGAACGCCTCTCCACATGATAACTGCTGACATTTGAATGTGTGTTGGAGCTGTCCTTCACCTATCTTGTTGGAAACCCAAAGTTTCTGGTCTAGGGGAACTACGCTACTTACATACCTAACCGGAGGCACTCGCTCCAACGCGGTTTTCCTAAGCAAACCACTTTTACTTTGAAACCAGCGTTAGTAAACACGCTGAGAAATCAGAGAATCTGTTTCTACATGTCACTCTGCCTTTTATGATGGATGAAAGAACGCCACTCCACATGCTCTATTTTCAAATCTGTATATGTACGGAAGCCGTCTTTCACCTAACTTTTTGGGAACCATAGTTTCAGGACTAGGGGAACTACGCTGCTTTCTTATATTTGGGGACGTCCTAGCACCAACTCGCATTTCCACTGCAAAACGTTTTTACTTGAAACGGATTTCAGAAACATGCTAAGAAATCAGAGTGAGTGTTTCAGTATGTCACTTAACCTTCAATGGTGGAAGAAGGAACGCCTCCCAACATGCTCACTTCTGACATCTAAATGTGAGTTGAAGCCATTCTTCACATTCTTCGAGAACAAGGGTTTCTGGTCTAGGGGAACTACGCTGCTTACATATCTAAGCAGAGGCTCTCGCTCCAAAGCGGTTTTCCACAGCAAAGCACTCTTCCTTAGAAACTGGCATTAGGAAACATGCTGAGAATTCAGAATAAGTATTTCTGTATGCCACTTAACCTTCAATGCTGGATGAAAGTACGCCTCTCCACAAGATCACTTCTGACATTTGAATTTGTGTTGGAGACGTCCTTCTCCTAACATGTTGGAAAACCAGAGTTTCTGGAATACGGGAACTACCCAATTTACATATCAAAGCAGAGGAACACGATTCAAAACAGTTTACCAAAGCAAAGTAATTTTTTTGAAACCAGCATTTCACAGTATACATAAAAGTCAGAGTGAGATGTACAAACACGTTCTCTGATTTCTCAGTATGTTTCTTAAACCCGGTTTCAAGTAAAAGCGGTTTGCAGTGAAAAGCTGAGTTCGTGCTAGTACATCCCCATATATATGAAAGCAGCGAAGTTTACATTGGAGTGAAAGTCTGGGTTTCCAACAAGCTAGGTGATATGCGGCTTCCACACTCCTACATTCCTGAAAATTGAGCATGTGGAGAGGCGTTCCTTCAGCATAAAAGGCAGAGGGACTTCTAGACACACATTCTCTGATTTCTGACCGTGTTTCTTACGCCGGTTTCAATGTAAAAGTGGTTTGATCTGGAAAACGAAGTTGGAGCGAGAGCCCCCCCTTACATATGTAAGTTGCATAGTTCCTCTATACAAGAAACTCTGGGGTTCCAACAAGTTAGGTGAAGGACGGCTTGAAGAGAAATTCAGATGTCAAAAGTGAGCTTGTGGAGAGGCTTCTTTCATCCAGCCTTGAAGGTTAAGTTACATACAGAAACAAGTACTCTGATTTCTCAGCATGTTTCTCAAAGCCGTTTTCAAGTAAAAGCGGTTTGCAGTGAAAAAAATCGAGTTCGTGCTAGTACATCCCCATATATTGGAAAGCAGCGTAGTTTACCTTGGACTGAAACACTGAGTTTCCAAAAAGCTAGGTGAAGAACGGCTTTCACACTCATACAGATCTGATAATTGATTATGTTGAGACGCGTTCCTTCATGCAGCATAAAAAGCAGAGGTATTCGAGACACAAATTCTCTGATTTCTAAACATGTTTCCTAACGCCTTTTTCAATGTAAATCCAGTTTGCTGTGGAAAACCACTTAGGAGCGAGTGCCTCCCCTTAGATATGTAAGTAGCGTAGTTCCCCTATACCAGAAATTCTGGTTTTCCAACAAGTTAGCTGAAGGACGGCTCCAACACAAACTCAGATGTCAGAAGTGAGCTTGTGTGGAGGCGTTCTTTCATCCAGCATGGAAGGTTATGTGACAGAAATAATTACTCTGATTTCTCAGCATGTTCCTCAAAGTCGGTTTGAAATAAAAGTGGTTTACTGTGAAAAACCTTGTTGGTGCCAGTAGGTCCCCATATATATTAAAGCAGCGTAGTTTACCTTGGACTGAAACTCTGGGTTTCCAACAAGCTAGGTGAAGTACGGCTTCCATACTCATACAGCTCTGAAAATGGAGCATGTGGAGAGACGTTCTTTCATGCAGCATAAAATGCAGAGGTATTCTTCACACACACTGTTATCTCAGCAGGTTTCCTACCTCCGTTTTCAATGTAAAACCGGTTTGCTGTGGAAAACCAAGTTGGAGCAAGTGCCTCCCCTTAGATATGTAAGCAGCTTAATTCCTCTATACCACAAACTCTGCGTTTCCAACAAGTTAGTTGAAGAATGGCTCCAAGACACATTCAGATATCCGAAGTGAGCTTGTGGAGTGGCGTTCCTTCATCCAGCATTGAAGGTTAAGGGACATACAGAAAGAAATACTCTGATTTCTATGCATGTTTCTCATAGCCGGTTTCAAGTAAAGGCGGTTTGCACTGTTAAATCGAGTTCGTACTAGTACGTCCCGATATATATGGAAGGAGCGTAGTTTACCTTGGACTGGAACTCTGGGTTTCCAACAAGCTGGGTGAAATACGGTTTCCACACTCATACAGTTATGAAAATTGAGCATGTTGAGAGGAGTTCCTTCATGCAGCATAAAATGCAGAGGTATTATAGACACACATTCTCTAAAATTTCAGCATGTTTCCTAACACCGTTTTCAATGTAAAAGCCATTTAGTGTGGAAAACCACGTTGGAGCAAGTGCCTCCCCTTAGATATGTAAGTTGCGTAGTTCCCCTATACCAGAAAATCTTGTTTTCCAAAAAGATAGGTGTAGGACGTCTCCAAAACAAATTCAGATGTCAGAAGTAAGCCTGTGGAGAGGCGTTTTTTCATCCAGCATTGAAGGTTAAGTGATATACAGAAACACATTTTCTGAGTTGTCAGGATGTTTCTCAAAGCTGGTTTCAAATAAGAGCGGTTTGCAGTGTAAAACCGAGTCCGTGCTAGAAAGTCCCCATATATATGAAAGAAGGGTAGTTTCCATTGGACTGAAACTCTGGGTTTCCAACAAGGTAGGTGAAGGATGGCTTCAACACTCATTCAGTTCTGAATATTGAGAATGTGGAGAGACATTCGTTTGTCTATAATAAAGGGAATGGTTTGCAGTAGAAACACCTACACTGGATTCTCAGTAAGCTTCCTAGTGCTGGTTTGAATTTCATGCAGTTTTCATTGTAAATCCCAGTTGGAACTAGTACCTTCACATTTACACAAATGTAGAGAATTTACCCACTCATAAGAAACTGTGTGTTCCCAACAAGCTAGCTGATTGAAGACTTTCACACAACTTAACTCTCAGAATTGTGCAAGTGGAGAGACGTTCATTCATCTAGTATGAAATAATGGGTTGCAGTCGAAACACTTGCTCTGGTTTTTCAGTATGTTTTCCTAGTGCCGGTTGGAGATTCATGCAGTTCTCACTGAAAAACCGAGTTGGAGCTTGTACCTCCCAAAATAAATTTATTTAGCTTAATTTTCCACACAAAAGAAACTGTGTGTTCCCAACAAGCTACGTGATTGACGGCTTTCATACTCATTTAAAATTCAGAATTGAAAATGTGAAGAGACGTTCGATAATCTAGCATAAAGGGAATGGGTTTGTAGAAACACGTACTCGGGTTTGTAGAAACACGTACTCGGGTTTCTCAGTATGTTTTCTACTGCCGGTTTGATGTTCATGATGTTTTCACGATAAAACCGAGTTTGAGCTAGTACATCCATATACATATATAAGAAGTGTAGTCCCCACATAAAAAAAACTGTGTGTTCCCAACAAGCAAGGAGATTGATGGCTTCACAATTAAATCTCATAAATGAGCATGTGGAGAGAAGTTCGTTCATCTAGCTTAAATGGAATGGTTTCTACTAGAAAGACTTCTACTGGGTTTTCAGTATGTTTTCCTCGTGCCAGATTGAAGTTCATGAAGTTTTCACTGTAACACCGAATTGGAGATAGTACTTCCCATTATATATGTAAGCAGTGAATTTCCCGGCTTTAACGAAACTGTGTGATCCCAACAAGCTAGGTGATTGAAGGTTTCCCACACACTTAACTCTCAGAATTGAGCAAGTGGAGAGACATTCGTTCATCTACACAAAGGTAAAGGGTTGAAATAGAAACACTTACCCTGGACACACAGTATGTTTCCTAGTGCCGCTTGGAAATTATTGCAGTTTTCACTGTAAAACGGAGTTGGAGCTATACCTCCACACATGTATTCATGTAGTGTAGTTACCCACTGAAAACAAAATGTGTTTCAAACAAGTAAGGTTTAGGATGGCTTGCAAAATCATTTATCTCTCAGAATAGAGCATGTGGTGAGACGATGTTTCATCTAGCAAAAATGGAACTGATTGAGGTAGAAAAATTTCACTGGTTTCTCAGAATCTTTGCCTAGTGCCCTTTAGAAATTCATGAAGTTTACTCTGTAAAGTCGAGTTGGAGCTAGTAATTCCACATATATATGTAAGCAGTGTAGTTACCCACTGAAAAGAATATGTGTTCCAAACAAGATAGAAGATAGAAGAATTCCCACACACTTAACACTCAGGATTAAACATATAGACAGACGTTCGTTCATTTAGCTTAAAGGGAGTGGTTTCTAGTAAAAGAAATATTCTGGTTTCTCAGTCTGTCTCCTAGGGCCTGTTTGAAGTTCATGCGGTTTTCAATGTAAAATCGATTTCGGGCTAGTACCTCCCCATATATATGTATCGAGTATAGTTTGCAACTGAAAACAATCTTTGTGTTTCCAACAAGCTAGGGGAAGGACTGCTTTCATACACCATTATCTGAGAAGTGAGCATGTGGAGAGAAGTTTTTCATCTAGAAAAAAGGGGACGAATTGCAGGAGAAACACCTACTCTGGTTTCTCAGACTATTCCTAGTGCCGGATTGAAGTTCCTGCAGATTTCACTGTAAATCCGAGTTTGAGCTATTAAATACCCTTATAGAGGTATGTAGTGTAGTTTCCAACTGAAAAGAACCTTTGTGTTACCGACAAGCTAGGTGAAGAACGGCTTTCACACACACTTATCTCTCAGATCTGAGCATGTGGAGAGACGTTCGTTCATTTAGCGCACAGGGAACGTTTACAAGAAAATCACTTACTCAGTTTTCGCACTCTGTTTCCTTGTGTCTGCTTGAAGTGTCTGCAGTTTTCAATCTAAAACCGAGTTGAAGATAGTACCTCCCTATATATACGTATGTACTGTAGTTTCAAACTGAACAGATTATTTGTGGTCCCAACAAACATTGTGAAGTTCGGTTTTCACACACAATTATCTCTCAGAACTGAGCTTGTGGAGAGACGGTCGTTCAACTAGCACAAAGGGAACGGCCGCAGGGAAAACACTTAATCTGGGTTCTCAGTCTGTTCCCTAGTGCCGGTTTGAAGTTCCTGCAGTTTTCACTTTAAAACCGTAATGGAGCTATTATCTCCCCAAATATATGTAAGAAGTGCAGTATCCAAATGTAAAGAAACTTTATGTTCCTATCAAGCTAGGTGAAGGAAGGTTTTTACACATACTTATCTCTCCGAAAAAAGCACGTGGAGAGACGTTCGTTCATTTAGCACAAAGGGAACAGGTTGCAGGGAAATCACTTACTCTGTTTTCTCATAGTGTTTCCTAGTGCCTGTTTGAAATGGCTGCAGTTTTCCCTGTAAAACCGAATTGGAGCTTGAACCCACCAATATATATGTATAAAGAGTAGATTCCAACTGAAAAGATATTTGCGTTCCCAACATGCAATCTGAAGGACGGCTTTCACACACACTAATCTCTCATAACAGAGCATGTGGAGAGACATTCGTTCATCTAGCACAAGGGGAAGTTTTTGCAGGATAAACAATTACTCTCGTTTCTCAGTCTGTTTCCTAGTGCAGGTTTCAATATCCTGCTCTTTTCCCTGTCTAACTGCGTTGGAACTTGTGTCTCCCTGTATATATTTATGTTTGGTAGTTTCCAAATGGAAAGAAATTTGTGTTCCCGAAAGTTTGTTGAAGGACTGATTCCACACACAATTATCTCTCAGAAATGAGCATGTGGATCTACTTTCGTTCATCTAGAACAAAGGGAACGGGTTGCTGGGAAACAATTACAGTGATTTCTCAGTCTGTTTCCTTGTGTCTGTTTGAAGTGCCTGCAGTTTTCACTGTAAAATCGAGTTGGAGCTAGTACCTCTTCATATATATGTTTGTAGTGTAGATTCCAACTGAAAAGAAACTTTGTGTTCCCATCAAGCTAGCTGCAGGACGGCATTCAGACACACTTAATACTCCGAAATGAGCATGTGGATAGACGTTCGTTCATCTAGCAAAAAGGGAACGGTTTTCAGGGGAAACATTTACTCTGTTCTATCACTCTGTTTCCTAGGGCTTGTTTAAAGTTCATGCAGTTTTCCCTCTATAACAGAGTTGGAGCTAATACCACCCCATATATATGTATGAAGTGTAGTTTCCAAATGAAAACAAACTTTGCTTTCACAAAAAGTTTGCTGAAGGACGGATTCACACACAGATAGCCCTCAGAACTGAGTAAGTGGAGAGAAGTTCGTTCAACTTGCACAAAGAAAACGGGTTGCAGGAGAAACACTTACTCTGTTTTCTCAGTCTGTTTACTAGTGCCGATTTGAAGCTCCTGCAGTTGTCACAGTAATGAATACTTGGAACTAGTACATCTACATATACATGTATGTAGTGTAGTTTCTAAAGGAAATGAATCTTTGCGTTCCCAACAATCTTGGTGAAGTCGGCTTCCACAAAAAATTATCTCTCAGAACTGAGCATGTGGATAGACGTTCGTTCATCCAGCACAAAGGGAACGGGTTGCAGGGAAAATACTTTCTCTTGTTTCTTAGTCTTTTTCCTTGTGCCTGTGTGAAGTTTATGAAGTTTTCAAACTTAAAACGTGTTGGAACTTCTACCTCCCCATATATATGTAGATAATGTTTTTCATCTGAAAAAAATTTGTGTTCTCAACAAGATATATGAAAGACGGCTTTCTAAGAAACATCTCTCAGAACACAGCATGTTGACAGACGTTCGTTCATCTAGCACAAAGGAAACGGTTTGCAGTGGAAACTTTTTACTGCTTTCTCAGTTTGTTTCCTAGTGCCCGTTTGATGTTCCAGCAGTTTTCACTGTAAAATTTTATTGGAGCTAGTACCTCAATATATATATCCATATAGTGTACTTTCTAACTGATAAAAAATTTTATGTTCCCAGCAAGCTAGTTGAAGACGGCTTTCACAAAAAATTTTCTCTCAACTGAGCATGTGGAGAGACGTTCCTTCATGTAGTCCAAAGGGAACTGGTTGTAGGAGAAACATTTACTTTGTTTCTCAGTCTGTTTCCTAGTTCCGGTTAGAAATTCCTGCAGTTTTCAATGAAAAAATGAGTGGGAGTTTGTACCTCCCTTTATACATTTATGCAGTGTAATTTGAACTAAAAATAAACCTTGTGTTCCCAAACAGCTAGGTGAAGGGTGGCTTTCCCACACACGTAGCTCTCAGAACTCAGCAAGTGGAGGAATTTCGTTCATCAAGCTCTAAGGGAAAGTGTAATAGTACAAACATTTACACTGGATTTTCAGTCAGTTTCCCAGTTCCCGTTTCAAGTTCCTGCAATTTTCACTGAAAACAGAGTTGGAGCTAGAACATCCCCAAATATATATGTATGTAGTAAAATTTCTAACTGTAAAGAATCTTTGTCTTCCCAACAATTAAGGTAAATTACGCATTTCACACATACGTATGTCTCAGACTGGGCATTTTGAGAGATATTCGTTCCTCTAGCATGAAGGGAACGTGATAAAGGAGAAATATTTTGCTTTCAAAGTGTTTTTCTTTCTGTCGGTTTGAAGTTCCTACAGTTTTCAGTGTAAAACCGAGCTGGAACTTGTACCTCCCCATATATGTGTAAGTAGTGTAGTTTCAAAATGAAAAGAAAATTTGTGTTGCCAACAAGATATGTGAAGGGCTGCTTTCAAACGCACTTCTCTCTCTGAAAAGACCATGTGGAGAGACGTTCGTTCATCTAGCACGAAGGGAACAGTTTGCAGGAGAAACACATAGTCTGGTTTCTCATTCTGTTTCCTAGTGCCGGTTTTAAATTCCTGCCCTTTTCACTGTAAAACTGAGTTGGATTTAGTACCTAGCCATATATATGTATGAAGTGTATATACCAAATTAAAAGAAACTTTGTGTTCCCAACAAGCTAGGTGAAGGACGGCTTTCACACACACTTAACTCTCAGAAGTGAGCGTGTGGAGAGACGTTCGTTTATTTAGCACAAAAGGAACGGTTTGCAGGAGAACACTTACTCTGGTTTCTCATGCTTTTTCCTAGTACCGGTTTCATTTTCCTGCCGTTTTCACTGTAAAGACGAATTGGAGCTAGTGACTCCCCATATATATGTATGTAGTGTAGTTTCCAACTGAAAAGAATCTTGTGTTCCCAACAAGCTTGTTGAAGGACGGTTTCCACACAAAAGTATCCCTCAGTATTCAGCATGTTGAGAGTCGTTCGTTCACCTATTAGAAAGGGAACGGGTTGCAGGAAAATATTTTTCTCTGTTTTCTCAGTCTGTTTCCTAGGTTCTGTTTGAAGTCCCTGCTGTTTTCACTGAAAAACCGTATTGGCGCTTGTACCTCCCCATATATATGTATATATTGCAGTTTCCAACTTAAAAGAAACTTTGTGTACCCAGCACGCTAGGTGAAGGACGGCTTTCACACACACATATATCTCAGATCTGAGCATTTTGAGAGACGTTTGTTCATCTAGCACAAAAGTTAAGTTTTCAGGAGAAACACTATTTTTTCTCACTCTGCTTCCTAGTTCCTGTTTCAAATTCCTGCCGATTTCACTGTAAAACCAAGCGGGAGATAGTAACAACCCAGATATATGTATATAGTGTAATTTCTAAGTGAAAAGAAATTTTATGTTCCCAACAAGCTAGGTGAAGTACGGCTTTCACACACAATTATCTCTCAGAACTGAGCATGTGGAGAGACTTTCGTTCATCCAGCACAAAAGGAACGGGTTGCGGGGGAAACTCTTATACTGGTTTCTCAGTCTGTTTCCTACTGCCGGTTTGATGTTCCTGCAATTTTCACTGTAAACCCGTGTTGGAGCTAATACCACAACATATATATCTATATTATGTAGTTTCTTCCTGAAATAAACTTTATTTTCCCAACAAGATAGTTGAAGGACGGCTTTCACACACAATTATCTCTCAGAACTGAGCATGTGGAGAGACGTTCGTTCATCTAGCGCAAAAGGAATTTGTTGCTGTAGAACACTAACTCTGGTTTCTCAGTCTTTTTCGTAGTGCCGTTTTCAAATTCATGCCGTTTTCACTGTAAAATCGACTAGGAGTTAGTATCTCCCCATAAATATGTATGTCGTGTTGTTTCCAACTGATAAGAAACTTTGTGTTCCCAACAAGCTAGGTGAAGCATAGCTTTCACACACACTTATCTCTCAGAACTGAGCATGTGGAGAGACGTTCGCTCATGTAGTAGAAAGGGAACTGTTTGAAAGATAAACAATTACTCTCTTTTCTCCGTCTGTTTCCTAGTGCTGGTAAGAAATTCCTGCAGTTTTCAATGAAAAACCGAGTTGGAGTTTGTACCTCCCCGTATATATTTATGCAGTGTAGTTTCCAACTAAAAAGAAACTTTGTGTTCTCAACAAGCTAGGTGATAGTCGGCTTCCCCACACAATTATCTCTCAGAACTGAGTATGTTGAGAGACTTTCTTTCATCTAGCACAATGGGAACGGGTTGCAGGTGAAACAATTACTCTGTTTTTTCTGTCTCTTTCCTAGTGCCGGTTTGATATTCCTGTATTTTTCACTGTAAAACCTATTTGGAGCTAGTACCTCCCTATATATATCCATGCTGTGTTGTTTCTAAGTGAAAGGATACTTTGTGTTCCCAACAATCTAAGTGAAGTTCGGCTTTCACACACACTTATCTCTCAGAACTGAGTTTGTTTAGAGACTTTCGTTCATCTAGCACAGAGGGAACGGCTTGAAGGTGAGACACTTACTCTGGTTAGTCAGTCTTTTTCCTATTTCCGGTTTGAACTTTAAATTTTTCACTGTAATACCGTGTTGGAGCTAGAAACTCCCCATATATATGTATGGAGTGTAATTTCCAACATAAAAGGAGCTGTATGTTCCCTATAGTCTAGGTGAAGTTAGGCTTTCACACAAATTTATCTTTCGGAACTGAGCCTGTGGAGAGACGTTCTATAATTTAGCAGAAACGGAAGGGGTTGCCGTAGAAACACTTACTGTGGTTTCTCAGTATGTTTCCTAGTGCTGGTTTGGAATTAATTCAGTTTTCACCTTAAAACCCTGTTGGAGCTTGTACCTTCCCACATATATATATTTTCTGTTTTTTCCAACTGAAAATAACCTTTTTTTCCATCCAACTATGTGAATGTCGTCTTTCACACACATTTATCTCTGAGAACTGATCATGTGGCGAGACGTTCGTTAATCTAGCACAAAGGAAATGGGTTGCTGTAAAAACACTTACTCTGGTTTCTCAGTATTTTTCCTAGTACCGTTTTGAAGTTCATGCAATTTTCAGTGTAAAACCGAGTTGGAGCTTGTACCTCCCCATATATATGTATGTCGTGTTGCTTCCAAATTAGAGAAACTTTATGTTCCCAACAAGCTAGATGATTGACGGCCACACACACACGTATACCTGAGAACTGAGCATTTGGAGAGATGTTCTTTCATGTAGCACAAACGGAATTGGATGCTGTAGGGTCACTTACTCTGGTTTCTCATTCTGTTTCGAAATGCCGGGTTTTAATTCATGCAGTTTTCACTGTAAACCCGAGTTCGAGGTAGTAACAATAAATATATATTTATGTAGTGTAGAATCCAACTGAAAAGAAATTTGTTTTCCTAACGAGCTAAGTGAATGTCTTCTTTCACTCACACTTATATCTCAGACCATAGCATGTGGAGAGATATTCGTTCATCTAGCTCAAATGTAGTGAGTTTCAGTAGAATCACTTACTCTGGTTTCAGTATGTTTCCTAGTGCCTGTTGAAAGTTCATGCAGTTTTTACTGTAAAACAGATTTGGAGCTAGAACCTCCCCATATATATGTATGTAGTGTAGTTTCCCACTGAAAAGAAGCTGTGTTCCCAACAAGCTACGTGATTGACTTTTTCACTCACACTTATATCTCAGAATTGATCATGTGGAAAGACATTCGTTCATCTAGCTTAAGGGAAATGGTTTGCAGTTAAAACACTTACTCTGGATTCTCAGTATGTTTCCTCTGCCGATTTTAAGTTCCTGCAGTTTTCACTTTAATTCCCAGTTGGAACTTGTTCCTCCCCATATGTATGTATGTAGTGTTGTTTCCCACTTAAATGAAACTGTGTTTTCTCAATAAGGTAGGTGACTGACGGCTTTCACACACACTTAACTCTCAGAATTGAGCATGTGGGGAGACGTTCGTTCATCTAGCATAAATGGAATTTGAAAGTGATGATCATTACCTGTGCTTGTAAAAAAACAGTTAAGGGAGCATTAATTTAGAGCCTTTATAGTTATGGCCATGAGACATTACAGAATTTCGTTTTCAGCAGTTGATTTCTTTTTTTTAAACTTCAGAAAACTTAAGTTTTTCCTGTAACTGGATATAGATAGTGAATATCTTAAAATCTTGAGCGACCGCTTCAAAGTAGACTAGTTATTTGCTTTTGGTCTTTAATCTAAAGGAATATCCAGAAGTCCAGTGGCAGTTCGTAAGCAAGGGCATTATCTTTGCCTTTTCATTTTTTATGTGGAATAGGTATAACTGTATACTAGGTTACTGTGTTTATCTGAAGAGCTTCTTGAATATGTATATGTAAGTTATATTTTCAAAAATTATAATATTATGAAAATCAATTAACCTTGGAGATATATTTCATATATTTTATTCTTTAATAATATAGATTTAGATAGCCCTGTTTTATGTAATACTTATGAAAATAAGTTGGCTTTATATAAATCCTTTTTCGATAAATCATTTAAAAATTGGTTTTTTTTTATCATTTGCTTCTTAAAAATAAGATATTAATTGCACAATATGTATTTTCCTTCAAGTTCATCCTTTTTTCTCTATACTATCTTGAGTTGCTTAGATAATTTTTCCCGCAGTATTATTTATTTTAAACACTCAGTATGTGCTTCTGTCTGTTGCTTTATTAGAGAGCAAGAATTCATTATTATTTTTAATAAAATATACTTTCAGGAAACTATACTGGGATTCTTTCATTCACACAGTTAAGCAATGATACCTGTTTTGTTATATCAATTGTCTAAGCCTCTCAACTTCCAAAAGATTACATGGACAAAGTTTAAAACGTCATAAATGATTGACTAACAAAGTTTATTGTGTTCCTTGATTAAAAGTACAAATATGAGTCAGTCTTAAATTCGGATGTAAACGTCTTATAAATTACATGAGTCTTCTCCAAAATTCTTTAATTTGGGCTTTAAATCCTCCAGTAAAAAACTGGTTTGAAGAAGAAGAAAGTCGAGAATAGATTCAATCCAAATTCTATGGGAATAAACAAAGCTAAATGTTTCAGTCATTTTTTTGAAGCAGAATAGGTATGTTTTGTGCACCATATGATTTTAATAGTATTCATCTGAACATACGGTTTTGACACCATGAGACCACAAGCCAGCAAACAAGATCTCAGGCAAAGCAAGAAAAACAACTGAGGGGATTTTCTGCTGCAAAACTTCCCCTAACTAAAACTGTAATTGAGAACAAATCTGACGCCATATTGGATCTGTTCCTTCAGTTTGAAGCACTGTGCCCTGTTTTCCAGGCTTAATCTTGCTGGCTTTGCACCTTTTGTAAAACAACGTTGCCTTTAGCCTAAAACCTACAGGAAAGCCTATTCTCGGGGCTCTGACCTTTAAGGATGTTAGCACTTCTGCACTTATGCAGAGATGGCAAGTTGCAAAATAGAGAATAACCTTTGTTTTGTTGGAGGCTTACAGGGACACAATAGCCTGAGCCACATGGATGGCTGCAAGAACAAAGAATCCCGGCAGCAAGAAGTTTCACAACCAACCACACCCCCTCCCCTTTTTAGTTCAAAAGGAGCCTTAATTCTGACTTGGGAAAGATGATTCTCCAGGACATTAGTCCCCCATCTTCTTGGTCTGCCAGCTTTCTGAATAAAGTTACTATTCCTTGCCCCAAAACCTTGTCTCCTGATTTATTTATTTATCACTGTTGTGCAGTGAGGAGAACAAGTTTGGCCTCAGTAACAGAACCAGCTTTGTCATTCCCTCTGATGTGAAATCTCTCTGGGTGTACAAGTGCTTGCCTGGTGGTGGTGGTGGCGGTGGTGGTGGTAGGCAAAAATATTTCACATCTCCTGATTTCAATAGGCTAAAATTTACTGCTATTTAAGTCAACTCTAGACTTTTACACAATCACCTGCAGATGTGCTTCTGGGAGCTACAAAAATTCCAACAATGAAAATAATTCTATTGTCTCCAGACAAGATAATTTTCCTCAAAATTGAGCAGCTCTGAAACACACTTCAGGAGTACAGATAGATGCAGTGTTCTTCATTTCCCATGCTGTTCTGACACAATTTTCCACTTATATCAAAGTAAATTAAAATCAGTCTTCAATAGCAGATGCTCTGGCATGATACAACAATGTCAATTCCACTTATTTATTGAGCCAGAGCAGCTTTAGAATAAATGACTTTATACCAAACTCCTGCTTGATATCCTGTCTTCTCCATGGTGGCTAATTCCTTCTTCTTACTTCCTAAAAGTTCTCCTGTTATGGGAAGTTAGCCTTTACTGTGCACATTCAATTGGGAAGGCACAAATTAAATATGTGAGGGGATGACATACATATTTAATTCTTACTTATACATAAATACAAGCACACAGGACCTGTGTCTTGGAAGATGTCACTTTCTAATGTGGGCAAAAGGATGGTCTATAGTTCAATCAATGCTCTAAAAGCAGTTTTCTAGGATATAATAAAGCAGTGCTTGAGTTATAAGACAGAACAACTCCTGGATGTGAATCAGTGGCACCAATCAGTGGGTGCACATGTGTGCATACACACGCCTATGCACACGGAGCAGCCTTGGAGACACTCCATCTGTGCTGATGGAGCAAAGCCATGCTGGGGAGATGAGGAAAAAGTGCCTAATACAATCAAACCAGGACACCTGAGTAATGGGTAATAGGAGTCAATTGAATTTTCTGGTTAGCTGAAGGCCAAACAAAAACACTTTTAGTTTCAAACGTCATTGTTAAAAACTTTCTTAAAGCACAGAAGCCTGTTTTCCTGCTTTGCTTAGTGTCACATGGCATATTAAACATGACAGATTCTTAGTTCTCTGACTGTGGAACGGGAAAGGCCTTGCTGTCATATTTCTGAACATTAGTCTATGTTTTGCAGCACAGTGGATACTGAAAATGGGGCAATTTGAGTGAATGGGAATGGACATAACCTAGCAGTCACTGACTGTGTGTGATTTGCCAACTTTCTCCAAAAAGTAGGGGTAGCAAGCAAATCAGATAAATTGAGGGATCCTGGGGTGGGGAGTCAGGTGGGCTGACAGCTGGGTGGTCCCAGGTAGTTTGTTTTACTGTGTAAAATTGTGACTATGATCCAGACAGTAACACACTGTCAAATTCTTGTGCCTGTAGCTTTGATACCTGGCCAAGTCTGTGAGCCAATTTTATCGATGGTGCATAATGAAGATAACTAACATTCCCTGAGGACCAGGTTGTGTGACTTCCATGCATTGACTCACTGAATTCCCTAAGAACCCTTTGTGGTACATAACAGTCTTAAAATCTGCAGCAGGGGATTATTCTGTTTGCAGATGATAAAATGAAACTCTGAACTGTTGAAGCCTGGCCCGAAATAATGCAGATGGGAAGACGCCGTGCTGGGAGCTCAGCTCGGGCCAGGCTACAGAACCTGAAGCTCCCAGCAAGTCCCCTCACCCAGGAACCTGGCCCACAGCCACTGCCTGGCCCTGTTCTATTTCTATGAGTGCTCATAGGAAAAAGCCAGGTACTCAGGGTCAATGAGACTTGATTAAGAAATTCAAACTGGGATAGCCTTTTGTTGGGGACTGTAACCTGGGAGTGAAACTGGCAGTGAAATAAGGGAGGAAACATCTCTGGTTGTAAGAATATTTCTAGGGAAGAAGGTTCCCTGATGGGCTGGCATGGGAATCGCTGTGGTTGTGAGCCCCGTGTTGCACTGTGGGGTTGTGGGCAGGGAAGGAGAGAGGCTGTTCATACTGGTCATAGTCAATACAGTTTGTAAACAGCTGAGTTCTGTTCCCTCACAGCTCAGACACATGCAGGACATGAGGATGCTTAGCTAATGACCAACAGTTGTTATCAAAGGCCAAGAGTGGGGTGGGGAGGAGAGATGGGGCCACCTTCTGGAAGAACCGCTGCCCCAGGGGACCAGGAAGGTAGTGAATGATTGGGGATGCACAAAGTGTTTCTATGGCCTCATCAGGTAGTTCCTATTTTAAACTGATAGTCTGGAATATATGGTCAAATGCGGTGGAATGTCTGCTCTTATTTTAAGTTCTACAAACACTTAAACGGATAGATTTCTATCTCCATTATACAAGCACTGCTGGGTGACCTTTATAGTCAATGTGAGGATCAAAAGAGTGAGTACTTATTAATGCTATTACCATGCTTCTACTGAATTAACACTTCAGCAACAGTATAACGGCCACGCTCCTTAACAACTGCCTCTGTAAGGGTCTTGTAAGTCACAAATAATAATTATAAAGAAAATATATTAAAAATAATAACAATTACAGTTACAACAACTATGTTGTTTATAACGATGATAGTGTTAGCATCTCCCTCTCATATTAAACAGTACCCAACACTAGATTCCTTAGGAAACAACACCAATGCATTTTTGGACTTTTCTAAGTCTTCACCCAATGAAGCCTTTTTATTCACATTGGTCCACCAAAGCCAGAATTGCAGTTCCTTGCATGGTGGGCTGCCATGCTGCGATGTTCTGGGCTTTCTGGCACAATGCATCTATACTGGGTAGTCAAGGTTCCACGTACCCACTCTGATTTCCAATATATTGTTCTCCAGAGCCAACAGAGGGGCCACTGGAAAGAGGCCACATATACTGTGGTGAACCCAAACTGAATACCTGTTGAAGGAATGGACACAAAACATGGAGTGGTGGATGGATGGAAGGACAACATAAATTCTTTTACTCCTGTAAAGAGAGAGGGGAAAATGGTGAACTAAATCCCAAAGAGAAAAGAAGTTCATGGTAATAATAATGTTCAACAGTGAAAGAATCCAAACAAAAGGCAAATATAAAATCTCTGGGAAGAAGACTCATTACAACCTGTTTCTTTCACATATATACACTTAGTAGGAATAACATACTTAAAAATCTTCAACCAACCATAATTATTTGCTCATAATAAACTTGGGAATCTTGAAGCATATTATTCACTCTCAGTGTTGAAATAATACAATCTTGGAAGATGATTTGTATTTGAGGATTAAAAAAAGAATATTGTGGATGTATCTAACAATTTAAATAGAAATAAGAAATGTACCTTTGGGAAAGCTATGCATAGAGAATGTTGGAGGAAATACACTGAATATAGGCAAGTGAGCAAGCTCCCTTGAGTCTGGGAAAGTGAGTGCAGCACATTCAGAGGGTCTATGAAGTTATTACAAGTCACAGAAAGGTATGCAATTAAAGTGTCTTCCTAAGCAAAATATTCTTCTTCAGGAATTTTTATCTTGATATTTCTATGGTCTGTGTGGTCACAGGAAGTCAAAGTTATGGTGGTGGCTTAGAAGTTCTTTTCTCTCTGTGTGTAATTTACAGGGCAATGCTACAGATGGGGCAGCAGAGATCTGTGGTAAGCTGTTCCATAGGGTGGGGGAGTGGTTAGAAATGATAAGGTCAGAGATCTAAAAGACTTTTAGACCCTCCCCTCCTAACTGGCAGACCTTTAAAGTAAACTAGCACAGGTATGTAACTAAGACAGTGGATGAGAGGCAAATTTATAGTCCCTTTAGTGTTACTGCTCAGTCAAGGGGTAGGGACCACTCTGGCCAGGAACGGCAAGACCGTGAATGGGGTGGATGGGTAGGAGGAGCTGACATTTGCTTCTGACCTGAGAGGCAGGCGTGTGTTGCAGAAAAGCCGACAGTGCTGGAAAGATGCAGTAGGTCCACAGCCCAAAAGGAGCTGTCATATTCAGGGAGGTCAGAGAGCAAGAACCAGAGTTAGTGACGCCACAGCGTCAGCAGCGTGGCAGCATTGATGTCAGTATCTGTGTCCATAACCCACCTAACCCTACATGAGCTCATCTGCCTACGGGGGCAGGTAAGTAGCAGAAATGCTTGGAGTGGGTGCAGCCACTGGCAAATTGGCAAGTGGACATCCTAAGGAAACGCAATGCTCACCATCACCATATTGGAAATAGGGCCTCACAGTGTCAGATCTCCTTCTTATTCAAGAGAAGCCAGAAATTATGAGTTTATTAGCAATCAACCCAGATCAAAACCCAGAAAAGATATCATTTTATAATGACAAAGCAGGCACAGACTATTCAGAAATAAATTAATGAAAAATATTAAGAAGATTCTGATAAATGATTTAAAAAAAGAAAAAAAAAAGACGATTGAATGAACAGTAGAATGCACCACCCTCTTCAGTGGGCAGACTCAAATTTGGGGGACATAGAACATTTTTTCTCCAAAATAAATTTAGTATCTGAATGCAAATTTAGTTAATATTCCCAAATGGATTTAAGAAAAAAATCTGAAAGGTGATCCTAAATGTATTCCAGAAATATACCCATATATACAAATAAAATAATGAGGAGGGATGTTTGAATTTGTAGTATTAGAGACATTCTGGAAAAGGATAAAACAGGACCAACTCTAGGAGGTATTAATCTATGTTCATGGAAACATTATAGAAATAGTGCACTGAGAGTATGAATGAAATAGATTACATTTCAAGAATAGACGTGGATATTTGTGAGATTTTAGTAATATTATAAAACTGACACTTCAAATCAGTGGATTCAAGTACTGCAGTAATTAGCTAAATCATTGGAAGACCTGGTACAGTGTCCTCATTTATGACATTAAAATAAATTCCAGATAATTTTTTAATTAAAAAATAAAACACCAGAAATAACCCAACATGATTTAATCTGTTCAGATTTTCAAGCGAGAAGAACTTTCTAAAAAGCTTTTGGAGCAAAGACCAAAAAGAGCAAAGGCCCAGCAACTCAGCAAGGCCAGAAACGCCCACTGTAAAACAAAACTAACCCTCGCCCAACCCTCTCTCACGGTCCTGTGTTGCTCTCTGATACTTTCTACACTTTCTTCTTCCCTTTAAAGTCCAGTTTCTTGGAGAAGTACCTGCGCTGAAGACTTCTCCAGGGCTCAGAGCCCTGCATCCCCCACGGCCCTCATCGCAGCACTGAGACAGGAGTTGCACTGCCGGTGGCTGCGTGTTTCAAACTAGTCGGCACTTCCAGCTCCTATTTATTTGATTACCAGTTAGCTTTTGCCGTGGACAAATATTTTCCTCTCAGTGGAATATTTTCCCCCCTTAATTTTTGTTTTACTTAAATAAATTTAAAAAGCCCAGACAGAAAATTGTGTGTGCACATATGCACACACACAGATACACACAGATCTGTTTTTTAAAGTCTACCTAAGTATAGTCCTCCTCTGCCTTTTCCCCAGTCTTGGCAATTAAAGCTGGGTTTTAGCTCTTGCTTTTTTGCCCCACACACACACCCTTTCTCACTATGCTCCTTTTAGTCAGTGTTCAAATCCCTCTGAAGCCAAGTTACAGCCTTCTCTGTGTTGCCTCAACTAGTTTCTCCCAACTGCTCTGATATTATTCTTTCTCTTGCTGGATTTCTCTTCTCCCATGTGCCATGTACATGGCCCTTTTCCCCAGGGCCTCGTCCTCAATCCTTCACTTGGCAGGAATGAATCGCCCCCACGGCCTCACCCGCAGCTCCTCTGAGCTCCTGACTGTTGAATACAGCTTAACAACGGGCATCACTCCTCAGATGTCCCATAGACACTTTGCAATCAAAATGCCACACACAGAACAATCTCCTGGAAACCATCTCCTCCCCTTACACTCCCCCTGCAGATCCGCTCTCCAGATGGGTCACTGGAAAGTCACCTCAGCAGCTCTGTGGCCCGCCGCCGCGGCCCTGCAGTCCCCTCTGCAGCAGTCACCACTTCTGCCGCCCACGTCTCTATCCCTCTGCCCAGGGCCTCTCTGCAGGCATGTGCCACTTGTCTGGATTACCTGGAGTGGCCCCCGAAATATCCTTTCCCACCAAAATATGGACCTCCTCCCAAAAATATTATTTTCCATTCTGCTGCCAGTATAACCAGATCTTCTTTAACATAATCATTATGCAATTCTCTTGCTTACTTATATTCCAATATAGCGCTGTTTCTTTAAGGATACATTCAAGTCTAAGCACACAAGACCCATTGTGACAGAGGCCTTGTGCACCTGATATTCCCACCTGTGGATACTTTGTTCTAACCCTACTTGTTGTTCTTCAGTCTGGCCAAGCCGCTTCATGCCGTGTACTCTTATATGTCTCTACCTCTCTGCATGAAGTGTCCACTCCCTCTACCACACATTAGAGAGCTAACTTCCTTTCACCTTTCAAAATTCAGTTCAAATATTTCCAGCTCTATGAAGTCCAATGTGTGTTCACCTGCTTAGCAATCCATCAACTACTCGCCAAGTCTCGCCTGCCCTGCAGAGTGCAGACACCATGTCTTACCTGTCTTGGTCTCCCCAGCAGTTGATACAGTGTTTGGCATAGCAGGTGCTCAGTGTTTGTTGGATAGATAAACGAATGAATCAGTAAAGAGATGAGAGGTCTACAATCCCCCCCAGTAACTCAGCTGCCATTTTGGAAAGTTCATTCTGCGGAGTTAAGGAAATGTCAATGCAGGTGGTGAGCAGACAGAACAGAGGTAAGGGCGTGGGGGAGAAAGGCGGTCCTGGAGAGCGCAGGAGAGGCGTGGGTGGGAGAGCACTGGAGAGAGAGGGAATGGAGGGGGCGGGTGCAAGGAGATGTTGAAGAACAACTGATATTAAATGCAGTAAATTAAATAGAGAACATAATAAATGAAGGGAAGATCAAGTTAACACAGCAAGGATGGAAAAGTCAGTACCAGAGACGAAGAGCTCTCACTTCATCACTTACTGCATTTCACTTACGGCACCCGCCCTCTGGGAAGGCAGCGCCAAGTTCTTGAGAGACTGGTGTTTGTGCTGTGGGTGCTCTAAGTACAAAACGGTATCTTATGGCTTCCAGATTTTAAGACTGATAGATTATTTCTCTTATGTCCCGTGTCTGAGTTCTCAAACAGCAGGATCTTTTGCTTCTGGGGGTGAGCTATTGTGGTTAATAACTCAGGGTTACTCCAATAATCTCAAAGGACAGTGGGGAAATCACTAGAACAAATAAAAGAGAAATTTCACTCAGAAAAAAACATATGCCCTATAGAAACTTGTGGGGGCCTTGGGGGCAATGTTACCGCCAACTCATCTAACAGTTGTATGTGAGTGCATTGAAACTCTAAGCTCAAGTCACTTAAACACGTATGAGAACCAGGGTCCAGGCTGTGGTGCTTCAGACATGCACGGGAAGATGAAAAGCCTGACTATTGCCTCCGACAGGATCAGTCCAGCCGGGGAGCGCAATGGACACAGACATGATCACGCACCATCAAGACAAGAATCAACTGCAATTCATGCTTAGAAAGGAGAGCAGAAAATCTCTAAAAAGTTGAGGGTTTGCTGCCAAGGCTTGGCAAGAGCCCTTCCAGGCAGAAAAGCAGAGAAAGATACTTCTGGCGAAGGAGACTAGGGATGGTGGCAGGGTGCGAGGCCTAAAGAAGCAAGGGTGGAGGGCTCCAGGGTCATCTGTCAGAAGCTGTTCCCCTTCAGCAGCTAAGAGGCCTAACTAAAAAGGCAGGTGGGGTGTCATTAATGATCATGGGGAAAACTGGGAGGAGGAAACTGAGGTCAGGAGATCACCACCAAAGGCACTTTATTTGAGAGGAACAAAAATAATTCAAAAAGCACTTGGAAATCCTATCTCCCATGAACGAAAAGAACACAAAATAAGTTTCACTCCAGCGTTGAATACAGAATAACAGACTGCCTACTCTCAAAAATGGATTGAAATTTCTAATTCGTTAGGGATTATTTAGAGAATACGAAAACGAATAAATCTGAACAATCTCTCTAGAATAGCTGTTACTCCATCCTGTTATGTAGGGTAGAGTTAGGCTGAATTATTTAATTAGTATTTTAATGAGACTATAAAGTTCTAAAAGTCCTATCCATTTCTCCCAAAAGCGTGCAACTTTTCCTTTCAATGACCTTTATTTGACTTAACTAGAACAATAACTATTTTCCAAGGCTTTTTTCGTGTGTGTTAAAATACCAAATGATATGCTGCCCTCAGAATGTTGTTGTTATTATTAATGCTGATAATAGCCCCAATAAGAAATATTTACAATTATGACTCATTTTGGAATAACAGGTCATTGGATTAAAGTCCTTTTGAAAATAAGCAGAAAAAACGAACATAATTTCTACACCAGGGACAGGAGCTGCACCCTTAATCGAACCTGGTCACTAAGCACAACAAAAGCAAAGATGAAACTCAAATCAGACACCAGGCCACAAAGCATAGCTGACTGAAGATGACACAAAATGACCTTTCATTCACCGAGGGAATCAGATGCGTTTCTATGTATATTATATATTTTAAAAGCAATTATTATATATATAGCATGTAATTTAGGAAAAAGAAAACTCCCTCTTTCTGTAGACTTATAAACAGGAAGCCCAATGGGGTGTCTTGCAGACATGAACCGGCATGCATAAATGCAAAGCCTATTGACAAAAATACTTTCCTGTCTCCTAAGCTTAAAAAAAAAAAAGTAATTCAAGGCAGTGGTGAGCTCAAAGGTCTCAGATACAAAACGTGCACATCATCAGCCTTCTAGTAGATAAAAGTGCGCCATGCATAATAGAAAAGTTGAAGTTTCCTAGGGAAATCTATTTTGAGATGCAACAATTTAAAGGCAACCGAGAGCTCAAAACCAAGTTCAAACAAAGAGAAACAAAGGCCAAGCAAATTTACAGAAATGGACAAAGACATTGGAGAAGGAGGGGATCTGTGTTCTACCAATACTCCAGATCAGCAAATTCATCCTGAATTCAAGCCAGTGATGTGCCATGAGGTGACTCAAGGAACCAGGCTGAAACCATCGGCCAGAAGAAATAGGAAAAATGTCAAAGGCAGGTGTGAGGTGTGGAAGGGGTGACCCTGTGACCCTTGCTGCCATGAGGCAGGATGCTCTTGCGGGCTTTCTGCACAGGCTGGCGGGCTCACATGACTCTGTTTAGAAGGATATCAGCCAACAGCTGTGCCACACGGGCTGCAGCCCGTGCTGAGTCACATCTAGTAACGGTTCTGAGTTCATCCTTAGACGACATGACCAGAAGGATCTGAGAATCAATGATGGAGAATTACCTGAATGAGTATTCCATTTCATTCCTTGGCAGTAAACCTTCAGCATTGTACAACATAAATATTGACAAAGATATACACAGGCAACCTATTTGAAAGCCTGACTGCATAATTGCATCTAATTGAGAAAAGCGGGATCCGTTTCGGTATGCTAGGTCTTTGTTTGGCTCGGTAACCGATGCTTCTGAGACCCAAAGCATATTCTAGTATAACCGACAGCACAGAAATCCCCACTGATGACTTACTCATTTCAGGGTATTCATAAAATAACCCCAGTTTGCCCGTTGGATACAGATGGTTGTCCCATTCCCATCGTGGGGTGGTCTGTTCTGCTTCCGAAACTGTGGCATCATTAGATTCATGACCCAGCTGTCAAACAGATCAAATTATAAAGCAAGATATTATCAGACCAAGGTCATAAAAGTATTACTGACATTTCAAGCTGAACACATCATCTTCCCAAGAATTTAATTTCTTGTTTTCAGGATAAATTTCTTTTTATTGCTGCCTACCTACACTCAAGTATTGTGAAAACTAGTCCTGACTACGTACCTTGTGTTTACCAAAATTGTAACGACTACTACTACTTTATCTCCTACCTCCTTTTCAGGTGGGCACTTTAGCTTTTAGAAGATACCTACCCTCATTAGTTTTTTCCCCCTATTTCTCTGCTATTATCCACCATGGCATTTCCAGTTTGTAAATTGTCAGAGAAAATAAGTAAAAGAAAGAAATACAGGGTCGGTGAGCTGGTGATAAGTGCTGCAGAGGAAAATAAAGGAGGGCGAGGAATGTGTGGTAGGGAGGAGTGTGGATGGGGCAAGTGACCTTTGAATAAGGCAAAGACGGAGGCAAAGGTGTGGGCAGAGGGAAGAGTGATCACAGGCCTTGAGGTCCCTCACGCTGGACAGACAGCATGGAGGCTGGTGTGGGCCAGAATGAATAGGAAATAAGTGGTGGTTTTGGGGGGTGGAGCCTTAGAGGCTGCCGTGAGGATGTTCATTTTTCCCTCTGAAGGAATTGTGGAACCATGGAGGATCACTGATCAGAAAAGTGATACTCTACCGTTGGATCGAACAGGTCCAAGACCCTAACTTCAGCTGAACAAATCAAGGGCCAAAGAAGTGACATGCCACCTCAAATTCAGTGCAGAGCTTGAAAGAAACAGCCTCGACTCGCAGCCCAGTGCTCTGCACCCTTCTGGATGTTGTCCCACAGAGCTGTCTCTAAGGTTAAATTTTTTCCTCACTCAGAGGCTTGTGGGACAACTGAATGCTTCCCCCTTTTTCAAATGGCAATTTGTCCTGAAAGGAATTCGGAGTTGGCAGTGAAACAAGGCATGGACCTGTAGACTACAGAGCTGTTGTTCCTGAAAGCAACAGCTGGCGCGTGGTTTACTCGTGGAGTTCAGCAGAAGAGACAGAGCAACAACAGACAACTTAGCGTCTGGCGGAGCTTCGGCTGACTGCACTGCACGTTTGGATGGATTTCAAATTTGGACAGTGAGGCGTCTTCACACGAAAGGCAGGTGTATACATCATACATGCCCACACGTCTGTATGCACACACACGTGGACACACACAGAGTATATGATGTGACTTGCAAAGAGCTTCCCCTGCTAGGTTTCCCACTGCCTCTGATCTCAGCGTTAACCTTTCCCTGGCCATGCTCCCAGGGTTGCTACGAGATTTCTTTGCAATGGAACATGCCCTTCGCTTCACAAACTTTCCCCAATTCTTTCAATGATATTAGGGGAAGAGCAGGGAGCTCTGTGAAGGGGTGGGGATATGGACTCGTGATACCCCTGAATCTGAATCCACACTTCATGGCTTATTTGTTATTTAACTTTATTTACATTCAAAATGCAATTGTTGCAGATCTCAGAAGTTGATTTACACTCACTGCTGTGGCAGAATGTTGCGGTCAGTAGACCCACCACTGGATCCTCTTATTCAACACGTCCTTCCAATAATTCAGATATTACTGTATCACAAAATGCCCATTTCTATATTTTGATACCTGCTTTTCAGTATAATTATCTTCCTTCTTTATTCTCTAAATCTTATGATTTTTAAACATTTTTCTGAGAAGTGTTCCACAGGCACTTTACATAAGATAAGTTGATAAAGAGATCCTGGAGTTCAAAACCACATTTAAATCCTGAGATAAACTCAACTGTGCCGTATACATGGCTAGGTTTAGTCTGCTTCCTTTGTTACTTTGTTTAGTAATTTTTGTTTCAAACAACAAGATCCTACTGTATAGCACAGGGAACGACATTCAAAAACTTTTAATAGCCTATAGTGGAAAAGTATATGACAAGGAATATATATATATATATATGTATGTATATGTGAATCACTATGCTGTATACCAAGAATTAACACAATATTGTACACCAACTATACTTTCAACAAAAAATGTTGAAATAAAATTGGGAGGTGAAACTTCGACTGCCCAGGCTGCTGTCAAGATGAAACGATTCAAAGCAGGCCAGGTATTAGCAAACCCCCTAACACATCAAAACCCCATATGGGATCTTCTTTTTGAGCAGCACAGGCTAACCAGCTGTGGTCACCTGTAAATAAGGTTGAAGTCACTTAGACCCTTGGCTTGGGAACGCCGTGGCCACCGGGGTGGGGGTCACTGCAGCACCTACGAGAATGACGGGGACAGCCTGCTCCTGATGCCGCTCCCCAGGCCGCAGCCCGGAGCACTGCAGTCAGGTCTGAGGTCCGGCCGGGAGCGCACAGCTCCACAGCCACTCGGAGCCCTGCGGTGCGGGTGGAGCTGGGACCGTGCTCGTCCATCACCCTTCCAGGCACCCAGACTCGGGAGTCCCCTGGGGGAATTTTTCTCTGCCTCATAATTCCTGTCTCAGCCTCTTGTGGAATGCGGTCCATGCCCAACGGAAGCAGGGCTTTAACCCTCCGGGACCCAAATCCATCACTGTTTGGATCCAGGATGTAACTTCCATGTTAACTCACCTGGTGCTCCCTTCTTGTGCTGAACTGCCCTCCCCCGTCGATGACATTAGGTCGTATTAGAAGTCCCGACTTGCTTGTCCTTAGCTAAGACTCTGAGCCTCTTGCTCAGTCTTCCTGACTGGAACCACTCTTCTGTGGCAGAAAAGCTTGGGCTGTCGGCAACCCATCATTGTCCTCGGTCTTTTGGGTTTTCTGTTGGTTTATGGTTCTCATGCAGGGATACCAATTTGCACATGAGAAACACCTGTAGACATTTTAAAAAATACAGACACTGGATCCTCCCCACTCTTCAGCCAAGGCTGGAAGCTTTCTCCCTCTAGCAGGGGTTACACAATAATTTGCTTGGGAATTGACCACACATATTGGCATAATCATGGTAAATTGCCCTTTACTCAGTGCTTCCCACGTGGCATTTTCTACTTCATGTTGTCTTAGTACGTTCATTATCACATTTAATCCCTGAATTATAGATAATCACCTTTTCTTTTGAGGACACTCCTACTTGCTAATCTTGAATACAAGTATCTTTGATTCTCTTAATCTATTTCATTCCTGAGTTTCCTGTTCCTGGATTTAAAGAGTGAATTATGGACACATGTATTTAAGATTCTCTTAATATATCTATCTGACTCATCCTCTAACCAAATCATATCTGGAGAAGAGAGATTTTCTCTTTTAAATATTTGCATTTTCTTACTATATAGTAGTGCGTACACACGGTGGAAAATGTAGAAAGCATATAAAGTAAGAAAATTACAGCCATACATTATCTAAACACCAAAGGACAGTGCTATGTCATGTTGGGCATTTAACCATTTTTCTTAATATTTTATCATAAAATTTCCCTAGGGCAAGTTACTTAACCCTGGAATTGTACTAGACTTTTGTCAAGTACAGAATAACATTCCCAGAAATGACCCCAACATCAAAATAGTACGGGAGGCTGGGAAGGCCATAGGGCACTCAGCTTATTCTCTGAGTCCTACAAAGAATGCTGTTAATTCACTGATGTTACTCATTCGATGCCTGTGAGTCACTCACTCACTCAGCTGGCTCGGACTGAGACCTACTTTATACCAAGTGCCGATCCAAGTGCTGGGGAGACCCCAGAGAGAGCCTGGATCACGGCATCACTGTCCTTCTTCATTTGCTCCCAGAATCCTACTCAACAAACCCACATGGGATTGGGGGGTGGAGGCAGGTGAGATATGGTAAAATTCATTTCATTATGTTCCTTTAGACATATTTAAATAGCATGAAAATAGTCACTAACTTTGATAAGTTTTCTTTTCCCTTCCGATGTATTTTTGAGGATGGGTATAGTTTTGGGGCAGCAAGAGTAATTGATAGATCTTTAGTATGTTAGGATTTTATATGAAAAATTAAGAAGGAAACTGGCACCTTATACAAAGGGAAGAGGCAGTGAGGAAAACACAAGCCACCCTCGAACTTGGCTACCATTCAGAATTTCTGGTATTCAAAAAAGGGAAACATAATTCAAAATATTTTCCCTAAATATTTTAGCCCAGAGTAGAAATACATGTAGGCAAAGTTCAGCTCACTGGAACCTACAACAATGTGCTTACTTAAGCGAAGGTATAAACAGACCACAGATACTATAATGCATCCTTTACTTTAAACTAGTTAATGTGAGCAAGTTTCATTTCACATGAATTGCTCAGTACCAATTTAGGAAATATATCCTTCTTGATTGGTAAAAATAGCTCACTGATAACCAGATTCAACAAAATTTAGTGTTAAATAATTAACCTATTTCCTTCAGGAAATGCTTTTGAGTAATCTGAGTTAAGTATTTCCTCTATCTGATCTATTTCTTTTCACAGAGAAAAGTAGTATTATTTGCACATGAGCTACTTTTACTCCTCTGGAGAAATCTGACTGTGAGCTCAGGGTAAGAGTTGTCTACTGCACAGTAGGGAAAAAAAAGATTCATTTCACAGCAAAGATCAGAATCTTTTTTTTGAGGGGCATGGTGAGCTGGGGGACAAGGGAAATGCCTTTGTTTGGAGACAGACCACAGTAATCCATCCTGAAGCTGAAAGATGAAGACCTTGTGAAGAAATGTGGAAGGACACACTGACACACAAATGTGTTCACTCTGCAAAAACAGAAAGAAGGAAAGAAAAAATAATTTAACTGCCCTATAAAGAGAATGGACAGAAAATTGGTAATAAGGGAGAGTGAAGGAAAGTTAGGGAAGGGAGGAGAAACAGTGAAAGGGAACTTGGATGCGGTGGGCAGAATAGCAGGTTTCTGGAGCTTACAATGAAGGATGATAAGAAAAAAAGTAAAGTTTAAAAAAAGTTACAAAGTTTAAAATAGTTTAAAAATTAAAAAATGAAGTTAAAAAGTAATTTTTCTATAGTGACATGGAAGATTGTAAAATGATGGAGGATTTTATTTCAAAATTCAAGTTGTTTGAGTTTCTCCTCCATGCTCCAAACAACAGTAAGATCTGCTTGTGTAATTGGTTTTGGGGGACACCACAGAGAGGGGTGAGCAATGCAGTTCGGTTGGCCAGGAGCAGAATGCTTTTGTGGAAGGCAAGACAGAAGAGAGATCAACAGTTTCATGAGGACAGAAACTCAAAGCCAGAAATTATCTTAAAAAGCTTAGTGTGGTGGGCAGAAAAATGTCCCCCCCCAATATGTCTATGTCCTTATCCCCAGAACATAGGAAGAGGTAATATTCCCTGGCAAAGGGGGCCTATGGTTGCAGTTGTGGTTAACGTTGCTAACCAGCCTACTCTAAGAGAGATGAGCTGGATTATAGAGGTGGGCCCATTGTAATCACCAGGGTAGTTAAATGAGGAAGAGGGAGACAGAAGAGGGGAGAGAGGAGAGGAGATTTGACCACAGGATCAGAGTCAGAGTCACACAACCATGCTGACCTTGAAAGAAGGAAAAGAGGTCACAGGCCAAGAGACGTAGGTGGCCTCTGGAAGCCAGAGAAGTCAAAGATACAGTTTCCCCTGAGGCCTTCAGAAACAGCCGTGCCAATATTTTGACTTCAGCAGGCTCCTGCGTTCAAGAACCCTACAAGGTTAAATTTGTGTTGTTTAGTGGAGACTATTTCTTTTTTCTTCCTACTACCATGTCATTTGGGGATACTTGTTACAACAGAAAGCGAATACACTAAGCTCCTTGAAATGTTCAGAAATTGCAGATAACACTGGACTGTCCACTTTGATATGGGATTGGGCTTATGTGAAAATCGAAAGGACAGTGTGACCTTTGCTAACATCTGCTTTTCTGATTTTTAGGAAGAGAACAGTAAGTCAAAACCTCTGTAGTTATTATTTTAGACAAGTGTCTCTTAAAACATTATGTAACCCTTTGCCTTAGGACCCCAAGAGAGTCTCTGTTCTTAGAAGAACATGGATTCCGTGAGATAGGGTCTTACATCTGAGTCCCACAGTGGTCTCTTATTGGCAATGAGAACTTGGGCAAATCATTTACCTTCTTTAAGCCACAGGATCTTCATTTGAAAAGGAAGATAAGAATAAGGATTGTTTGGGTGATTAAATTCTACTCACAAACACACGCACACACACATATATGTACAGCATTTAATACAGTGACTAACACATACTAGGCACTCAACAAATTCCTGTTATGGATTTTTAAATGCATGTATAAAAGGAGGAGAAAGTTGCGGGAAGTTGTGGGAAAATTAGTTCACGGCCCCAAAAAGGGCCATCTCTCAACGGGCTCTGATCAGTCAGTCCCCAGTGATGGGCTAATAAGCAGAAACTATAGCACTTGAGGATGTAATTTAAACATAAAAAGGGAGGAATTTAAACATAATTATTAAACAGGAGGTATGTTTACACTGTTGGCTGGATCATCTTATCTGGAGAGCTTTAATAAGCAGAGAGTCTCCCCTGTTTTAGAGATGGGCATGCAGGAAAATTACTTGGATGGGTGGGCCGTTCTCACCCCAAGATCACATGACTTATTACTCACGGAAGTAACACCTCTTGTATCTTATTCCAGATGGACTGTCCTCCCATGATTATTGTCAGCTGCATCATCAGTTCAAGGAGACAGCCACCTGGGTCACACTGGAATATTAGACAGAAAATCTCATTTAAATTTTAGATAGCTCTAACATGAAATAAAGTCATTATTTTATGCCTAAAAAAATCTAAGGAACAGAGAGTAAAGACACTCTTCATTGGGCAACTAAGAGAAAACTTGAAACAGGTTAGACTGTCAGAACACAAAGCTGTATTCACACGTCTTCATTTCTGTATTTTCACAGCCAATACACCAGATCTCCAGGATAAGTCACAAATCTTCCCTTAAAAAATGTGATGTAGAAACACGAGGAGTAGTAGTTGACAAACTGGAAGAAGAACACCTTCATGGCTAGGTTGTTCTCATAGTCAGTCTGGTCCTTGGGATCTCTGCAGCTAGAATAAAGAAAAGTTAAGTCTGTAAAACTGTGAACAGCCTTGAGACCCTAATCAAAGCCACGGACACATGAGTTAACACGCTAAATATGTATATATATTTATATATATATATATACACAATTCACACTTTTTTCCATATAAGCTGTTTTGAATTCCTTAACATAGCTACTATATTAATTCCAACTGTACACACTGTTGTAAGAGTTTCTCCCACTATGAATGCAATATCACACAAGGCAAAAAAAAAAAAAAAAAAGTCACCCGTTCCTTAAAATTTATAAGCACAACAGTATCCAATGGGCAAGAACTGTCCTCTGTCAGGTGTAAGTTGAAAGAAAGCTACTTCTAAACATCCTGCTAAATGAAATTCTCTTGTCTCCCTGAACAGCAGGAAGGTAGGACTATTGAAGAAAACAAACAAAACACGGGGCAACTTGCTAGAAGCTTTTGGGGAACATAAAACATCCTCCTAGTTCAAAATTTGAATTGGTCTTAGTGTTTTCAGAAGATGACCACTGAGCAGACAACTGGGAGAATGACCCAGCCACATGCAGTGTGTGGGAAGCAGTTAACTTGGGCCGCTAAGCTGCTGGCTGGGATACAAGCCAGAGAGAAGAAACATTTGTTATAGAAGCCACAGCTGATGAGAATGGAGCTACACTAACAGGAACAGCATGGGGGGAGGACACAAAACAGTGTGATTACTTGTCCTCTCCGTAACGCACAAGCAAATTTGCCACTGGAACCACGACCCTCTTCCACTTATTTGCAATAGAGAGACTATTTACTTTCAACAGTAGGGTACATGATCTAATGTAATTGAAATTATTATTAAGCACTGACATATTTACACAGAGCTTGGACATTCTAAAGCTTTCTTTATCCCTTTTACTAATGCAAAGCTGCAGCTAATTCACTTCTCATATAGGCTAGAGAAAATACGTTTACACTTGAAGTTTTCTAAAGACTGTAATGTACTGGAATTGAAGTGCCTAAAAGATAAAGTCTCTGTTTTGACCTGGTTCTAAAACTGGTGTAGAAATGACCTCAGCTGCAGAAGGAGCTTAACAGACTCAGTCATCTTGATTGCCACTTTCTCATATATGGCGTTCAGGGTCACGATGATGATAAAACTGATGAGGGAAGCAGTGATGGGCGTGGCCCACCTGCACAGTCAGGTACTTCTGGATTGGGTCTCTTCCATTCAGGTTCTAGGGAAGTTCTGCTGAAAATACAATGAACACTGAAAGTCCGTAGACAATGATCCCAATAACTGAAGCAATGGTCAACAAGACCTGACAACCCAAAAACCTAGCAGCATAAGGCTCACTAATGATCGTATTTTTACACAGAAAACTTGCCCCCAATCCACGCTTAAACAGAAAACATGCACGTGCTGTAAACCTCACATAAACGTGAAAAGTGATGTAAATCGCATGTAAATGCCACAAGAGACGTGAATATCAGGCATGTTAAATTTTAGGGGAGGAGGAATGAAGGATGTCAAAAAGAATGAGTGCATCCACTAATATAACATGCTGACAGCAGGAGCAGCTGTGTGCAGGGCATAGGGAATATATGGGAACTCCACTTTCTGTGAATTTTTCTGTAAACCTAAAACTGCACTAAAGAAGGAAGCCTGTTAAGTATATCATTAAATGGCTGAAAATGGAGTAACTGGTGGCATGTTCTTTTGGAGACAATTTTGTGATAGCAGAACCAGTGAAAGTATCCCTTCTACATCTATAGAATTACTTAGGTTATGAACTAGTTGTAACCCATGAAGGGGATATGCTTCCTTTCAAGGGAGAACCTATCACTGATTCAGGGGTCAGCAGTTGCTAGCTGTCATCTTCATTCTTAATAGGACAAGTGAAGCTGTGGACATGCCCTGAGGGAAATAGTGGAAGTGACAGCAGGTCTCTGCTGATGAAAGCTTCACATGCTTTTCATACTCCTTGAGATCTTAAAATGGCAGGTATTCCTACTCCCTGCATTTGCACAAGATTCATGTCCCTGATCCATTGTAGTTCTGACTGTGTGGACCCAAGGACAACGGGAGTGTCTGAAGCATAATTTGCACGTGGCTGGTAGGGCTTCAGTTCCTCACTAGGCAGGTATTTTTCTGCCCACTGAAGAATGCACATTAAAGGTCCCATTTTTAAACTGTTTTCCTTCCATCTACCTTCTTGGTCATAGTCCAGAAGCATGTACTCAGGGTCCCTGGCTGCTCCTGATGGCTGCCCCAGAGAGAAAGCTACAAAGAATGTGAATTTCAAGACTAAGTGAACCACATCATGTTATTTACAGTAACAGCGGGAGGCTGGCTTGCACCTGCAAGGGAGAGCAGATGGAGTGTTTACAAGCCCCTCCTGGAGCCACACTCCTGCATCTAGATCCCAGCTACGATGCTAGCTGTGGGGCCTTGTGCAAATTTCTTATCTTCTAGGGGCTTCAATCTCCTCACCCATATAATGGGGGGATAATAATAGCAATTTATAGGACTATTGTGATGAGTCAATGATTTACTAATTGTGAAAACAATTAGAACATTAACCACAGGCATGTGAAAAACTCTACCTAAGTATTAGCTATGAATATGGTGACCAAAGTCTTAAAAAGGTGTTTTTCTTAGTTTTTAAGCCATCAGTTTGTAGAGAAAGCATTTTATTTTCTCCTCTACTCTCTTTCATCATCCTTTTCTTCACAGAAAGTCTTCATGATTGTGAAAGGAATAACTTTTTGGTGTGTGTGTGATTAAATGTGAAAATTAGTTAAGGCTGAGAAAAATGTATTATAGAAGGTATATAAAGCCTTTCCCACTTGTACAGCACATATAGGCCATTTAAATGCTATGCATTTTTAAAAAGTCTGCATAATAATTTTTTAATTATTTATTAAGTAATCGTAATAGTTAAGACTCTTTAAATGCTTACTATTGCTTCAGCACACGTCTGTTTTTCTAAATCCTCACAATCACCCTGTTGGGAAGGTAATATTATATCTCTTTTACAGATGAGGAAATAGAGCCACGTGGAAATGATGCAATTTCCCCAAATGAAGCAACTATTAAGTGAAAGAATTGAAATACTCAAAGAGCCAAAAGACACACTAACTGTATAGCACTGTCTCCAACATGGTCTGTGAAATTAATTGTAATTCATTTCAGAACTTTTACAAACTTGACACATTTCCATTTTTCTTCCAAGCACTTAATGGGTTCAATATTTCTTATGAAACAGGAAAGCTTTCCATTCTCCTTCCTCAAGTTTCTTCGTATTTATCATATTTTCTGATCATAACTTTAACATTTGCTCATTAAAGAAAATTTGAAAGTACTCAGTAGTGGACAGAACTGTTGTCCTGGATCTGTCCCCAGTCTTAGAAGGGGACCCAGATTTTGCTTTAGGATAAATAACCTCCCTTTTGTTTTTTGTCCTGTGATTTAAGCTCGATTAACCCACTCTTTCTGAAGCACCAGAGGTAGATCTCAGTTGGTTTAAGACAAATAATACCCGTCATTGTATTGGCCTCGCACATGATTGGAGAATTGACAAATAACCCAGTAAGAGCCACTATTATGTGAGGAGATACGTGCTTGTGCCCATGTGAATGATAAGCTTCCTCTATCAAGAGAGGAAGCTTCCAAAAGAGACCTCTCTTGGTTTGGATGGATGATCTGGGATGCTGAGTGCCTAGAAGCAGCATGCTGAGACATCATTGGACACAGAATGAAGACAGGACAAGACCAGCCCTTGACATCATCTGGGCTACAGTATCTCTCCTTGACTGAAGCCAGACCTCAGATCTGAGGTTTTCATTTACAGGAACCAATAAATCCCATGCATCCCCATTTTTTGGGTGTTGTTTAAACACATTGGAAATTGATTTTGTCACCTACAATGAAAAGACTCCAACTCTGAAAATGAATAAAAAATAAATTAAGAAAAATGCTTCTACCTATAGACATAATTCCTTCAGAAGGGTTCATTGTTTGTATATTACAAATCATTTTATATATTAATTTTATTCTCAAGCCTATCGTAAGCATAACATTTTGACATGTCATAAAAAATTTTCATGGACACACTTTTTCATGGCTGGGTATTGTTCTACTTTGTGAAGGGTTGGAAGAATATTTTGGCTGAGATTATATATATATATATATACACATATAAAAGTATGTCTGTGACTTGCATCCATACTGACTTTTCCCTGCCATTTTGAAATACTTCCTGATTAAAAGTTTTTCAAAGCTGAATTAGTGGATTAAAGCATAGGAATATTTTTGACTCTTGATATCAACTGCCAGACTGCTTTCTAAGAAGGCTTGAGGAGTACACTAGAAATTAACACAGCATTGTAAATCAACCATACTTCACAAAAAATATCCAGTAACCTAGTCATGGGATTGGTGATCACTGGCATTTCATCCTCATAAACAGAGCTGTGTCACTTGAGAGGTGGAAAACTACTTCATTTTGATGTGCACTGAATTACCATTGGAGTGTGACATCTATTTTTTCTTTGTGAATGTGTGTTCCTTTTCTCTGCCTTCTATGCTCCTGAGATTTTTTGATGTTACCTTTGAAGTGATCTGAACTCTCTATGTATTGAAGGAATTAGCCCCTTGTTGGATTTGTAAACAAATAACATCCTCTGGTGTTTTGTTTAAAATTAGGATGCTTCTGATGCATGGAAATCTTTGTATACTTTCCTCAGAAACTTACTGCTCATCTAGAGTTTGTGTAAACATCCATATTTATTTCTAGTTTTTTTCTAATTGTGTTACTTTTTAAATGTTTCTGGAATTTATCACAATATATGGTTCACTGTATGATTTCAATCTTTTCTTTTCCCCCCAATTAGCTAACGAGTGTTCCATTCACTGAATAACCTTTATTTATCTCCCTGATTTGTAATGCCTTCCATCTCTTATATTAAATTATTATTGATATCAGAGCCCATATCTGGACTTCCTGTCCTATTTTCTAATCTGGCTATTCTTGAACTACTAAAAGTCTCATTATCTTATTAATTATTATATTACTAATATGATTTTATTCACAATAAACCCCAAATCAATTTTATAACTTCTGATATTTTGGAGATATGATATTTTAATCTAGAATCATGTGATTAAAGCTTCTTTTATATCTTTCAGTAGTTTTTACTTTTATTTTATGATAGTTCCTACTATCCTTTTCTTAGGTTATTCTTAGATATTTTACCTTGGTTGTTACTCTTGGAAAATTTTAGAAATCTTAATGCCTCCATCTGGTCTCTTAATCAGACCCTGGAGAATCCTAAACCAATGATCTGATTTGAACAAATGAGGTGAAAAGAATTGGGGGAAGCACTGTGAGCAGAAGAGACTGTGGAACCTCAAGAGTGGCGCCCTGCATTGGCTCAGATGTTCTCTGGAAAAACTTTTCTCTATGAGACTTCATAGTTCCAAGCTTGATTTTCAGTTTTCTCAAGATTTCACATTAGATTTTAAAAAGTCTGTGGCAGGTTCTTACCCATAAAAGAGCACTTGCACAAAGGGTTATATGTATACACTTTCCCCAGGTGGTAAATGGAACACGCTCTTCTTCCTAATTAAAAAAACAAGTTAAGTCAATCAAGGGATTACACCTATGAAATGACTTTTCTCCTAACTGGTCAATAAATCCTAAACATAATTTAAAAAAAATAATTTTCAGACATAGAATCATTATTTGTAATTGCATGGGTTTTTTTCCTGTTTTTTTTTTCTTTTCTTTTCTGTTAACGATTTCAAACAAACAACAAAATACGTACAGTGTTCATTTTAATACTATTTTTTGAAAATGCATATGTGAACAGTAAACTGTTTCCCTGCCATTGTCTGAGCTTGGGGATCTGGGTACCTGACGAGGCCAAGCTGTAAAGCTCTACGCCTGAGCTGGCCTTAGGTTTCAGAAGTGACGCTAGTGACAGCAGAGTCCGTGCAGGACAGAATGTTTCACAGGTGTCGGCAGCTAACTGGTCTCCACTGTGTGTTCCTTTGTTGAGCTTTATGTGTTTATTAGCAACAACTATGAAGTTTTAGAGTTTCCATTTTAGAGTTTATATTTATATTTCATTTTTAGAGATGAAATCAGTAAGACTCAAGTTTTACCTGGATAATGAAAGCAGATAAAGTATAATAATAGCTGTCACTAAGTACATGGCCTTTCCTCTGTGCCAGGAAGTCTTCCAAGTAGATTCTGCACATAAATTCAACCCGTCCTTACCATAGTCATGAGGAAGCAACTCTCTTATTCTGATTTTATAGGAAACTATGGTACAGAGAAGTTAAGTTGTCCAAGATCACTCAGGAAGCAAGCTGCTGTGTTCAAATATGAATTTAGGCAACTTCATTTCCAAGCTCTCACTACCACAACGCTGGCCTCTCTAAACAATGGAGCATACTTTCGCAAGTAAAGTAAAATGCTTCAATTAAAAAACTAAACAAAATATTAGGCAATTTTTTAAATAAGGAAGAACAATAAAGTGAAATGAGTTTTCATCTTCAATTTTTCAACAAGCATGTTCTAATGAAAATTTAAACTTATTAACTGGCAATTTTAAATTTAAAATTGGCAGTTTAAATGACCAAAAAACTTTTATTCAGTATTTTTTTGTATACTGCCAATATGATACGTTTTTGTTTTTCAGGACTCAAAAGCATTATGAACATCTAATTTTGTCTAAGTTTCAGCTTTCAACTCTGAATGTACAGTCTTTTACCAACATATGCTTTGACTCACATCTTCAGTTGTAAACAATGGGAAATATTCATAATGGGGATTATTAGAAGCTTATTACATTGTAAAAGACAAATGTCACTTTCTATTTGTAGCTGAACCTCATTTCTTTCCATTTATAAAAAGAAGAGTTTGACCTGCTCCCTCCAGAACTTTTCAGTGCCAACATTCTGTAGATCTGTGATTCAATTTATTAAATCTATAGTTGGAGACATTTTCAGATGCTCCTAGTAAAAGCATTTTCTTTCCAAGAGTTATTCATGCTCACAACCTACTGTCCTGCTGCTGCTGCTGAATGCAAGTACCATTAGCTCTAAATTATCTCAGCTGATGGAAAGAAGCAATAATACAGATGACTCAAAAAATCATCTTTTCATAGCTCTGGAATGTTGATACAAAGATATATAGTTTTATTTTTTTAATTTTGCAGCAGGAGAGGCAGCAATAAATTTACATTTTAAGTTATGTAACATGCCTAGCTCAAACACTGCTCAAACACTGATGGCACCTCAACAAATGTTTCCCTGCTTGTTTTACCCTTTCTCTGACTTTAGGATGAGAGCCATGCTGCTTTGTGCACATCCCAACCGGAAGGGGGAGCAGTGACCGCGACTTAGTTAAAGACAAATGGGCACCTAGTCTACGATGAAAAGGAGGCGGCAATAATGAAGGCACATGTTAAAAAATGGGAGTCAACTATAAAAACCAATGTGTCTTTCCTCCTACATCTATGTCATAGCAGCTAATTTATATTTTGCATTTATTTATTGGTGTTATGAAAGGATACAAGTCAATGCCTCTTTTCTCATACACTTATACCAGACCTTTTCTTTTCCCCATTTTTACTGTTAATATGAATGAAGGACCTCAGTTCTCTTCTGTGTCCACCATTCCAGGGAGTGCTCCTTCACCTTGGCTGCACATTATAATAACAAGAGGAACTTTAAAAACTTCCCTATGCCAGAATGTACCCCAGGCCACTAAGTACCATCCGAGTTAGCAGTGATGGAATCCAGGCACCAACATTTTTTAAGGTCCCCTGGTGATTCCAACATGCAGCCAAGGCTGACAAGCCCAGAAGTAAACAGACTAAAGTGAATCTAAACAGCGCCCGCTTTTCCTGGGTAATCTCATCTGTCTCCACGTGGGGACACCGCTCTTCCTATTCTGACCGGACTTGTTCTTCCTGCTCAACCGTGTCCCATTTGTACTCAAGTTATGCCTGGTGCCGCTTCCAGAGCTCCAGAAGTAAGGTGACTAACAGAGAGAGAGAACAGCAGAATGTGGATCTTCAGTGATGACTGATGCTTCAGAAATTTGTACTTAATATTTATTACCCTTAACACTTTCATAAACGGTTAATAAAATCACATTTTATTTATAGGCGATACTAAAGAGAAACATGAGTTAATGCCTTTTTTTTAGAAAAAAGATAATGTAGATTATTTATTGAACTTTTGGAAACAGACTAGCTCTCTAGCTCATGGGAAAGGTATTAACGTGATGGTCAGACACAGGTGACTGTGTCTGATGCTAAAGTATCTGCTACCAGCACATTATGCCCGCTAAAAACACAAATATCGGGGGGATGGGTATAGCTCAGTGGTAGAGCACGTGCTAAGCATGTACAAGTTCCTGGGTTCAAGCCCCAGTACCTCCATTAAAAAAGAAAATTAAAAAAAGTAAAAGTAACTGTCACAATTTAAAAGCAGTGCACGGTCCACCCGCCAAAGAGGAGGTCCTTTTCCTCACATACCTCTGTCTCTTCTGTCCAATGGACCTGAGGGTGGGGAAGGGGATTAGAATGCTTTAGTAACCCCTCCATTTCTATTTTCCACCACCCCAGTCACACAAAATTAAAATAATATTCTTAAATATGGAAAACTGCCATTTTCCTCAATCTTCGGTAAAGTAATTTTTAGGAATCGTCATTCTGTTTTAAGACTCGTCAATTCAAATAGACAAAAACAACATGAAATATTTATTGAAAAATGTGGCTTCAGGGTAAATCCCCTAAACCCTTCTTCCAACCAGACTGTTACTCCTAGGCCATAACTCTAGAGAAATTCCAGAATAACCACTGTTCCCTCCACCATTATACCTGAGTCTCTACCATGCTCTGAGAATAAAGAGAAAAAAGACACAGTCCCTGCTTCCGGGAGCTCCTAGGTGCACAGGACTCATCATGAAATGATGGCTGAGGAGGCGTGTTAAGACGGCTTGGATAACAGTCAGCAGTGGGTGCTCGGGGCAGAGAGCCGGAACTGTAGCCAACGCTCTCCCAGAGGAGGGAACCACTGTGGTGAGTTCTGAGATGCCCTAGAAGTGATCAGGTGAAGTTATAATGTTAAGGCCATTTCTCCCTGGGGAGCTGCACATGCAAAGGAGGGAGGCCAAAGAGAGCCAGGTCACTTCCAGGAACTGCAAATAGTCTAGAAGTGAGAACAGGGTGTGGGAGGCAGGTGAGGCAACCAGGTGGAGAGATCACAGGTGCACATCACACAGGACTCTGTGTGCCTCCAAGGTAAAGGAGACATGCAAATTGATCTAGAAAGAAAAAAGATAGAGGCAGGGAGACCTATTGGCAGGTTCATGTGAAGGCCTGCTGAGGCCCCGCTAGGAGGAGAGAGAAGAAAACATTTCAGCAGGTGGACGGATTGGCCACAGATGTGATGGAAGGGCAGGAAGAGGTCAAAGATGCCGGCCAGCTTTCTGGCTTTGGCAGTGTCCTAAATTATAGTGCCATTTCCTAAAACAAGAAGGGCAGGAAGAGGAGCAAGTCGTGAGAGGAGACAACTGATTCAGTTCTGGCTGGGTGCCTGTGGGCTCCAGGAGAGATGTCCAATAGGCAAATAAAAGTCTAGAAATCGGGAGAAAGTTCTAGGCTGAGCCAAGTAGTTTTCCTGCTTCAAGAGGCTAATGGTTGTGAGTGGACAAGCTCACGAGAAGAGATGTAGAGGGGTAGCTCTCACCGTCCTGCACATGGGAAGCATCTGGGAGCCTTTAAAACATAGTGCGCCCCAGCCTGGTGTGGGGCCTTTGTACTGTTTATTGTTTTTTAAATACTTTCCTTTTTTTGGGGGGGTAGTTAGATTTATTTATTTTAATGGAGGTACTTGGAATTGAACCCAGGACCTCTTGCATGCTAAGCAAGTGCTCAGCCACTGAGCCATACCCTCCCCACCATTTTTTTGTTTTTAGACATTAGCTCTACTGAGCAGTCAGGGTTGAGAATCAACCTGTAGAGAGCAGAGAGCCTTGGGGTAGAGATCAAGGAGAAGCTTCCCAGAGCCCTGCAGACCCCAGCAAGGGCAGCCGGAGATGCAGGGAGCCTCGGATGGGCTGTGAGGAACGTGAACTCAACACTCCCCAATGACAAACATGTTTCAAGCACCCACTTCCCAGCAGTGTTTCTTCTGAGTTTACTACTTTTCCAGTAATACTGGGTGAGAATAGAAATAATCTGGACAAAGGGATCAAATTCAAATGCTCGTTCTGACCATTCTTAGCTGCGTGATTACTGATTAAAAGGTTACCGGTCTGCCACGTGTAAACTGGGGGACCTAGAACCGTGCTCGTGGGCTGCTGTCAGCGTAATGAAATGACAACTATAAAGGCACTCCTGACTCTCAGAGGTAATTGCTACTATTGTCCCCATTTGGGACACCAAGAAACAGAGTCACAGAAAGCTTCAAACATTTGCCCAAGATGAAGGTTAGTGTCTGGAATCAAGCCAATGACTTCGTGGATCCAGAGCCCAGGATCTTCTTACGAATAACACGGCACTGCCCAGGCTCCCTGCTCCAAAACCCGCCTCCCTTTGGCTCAGTTCCATGGGCCCTGCGCTGCACAGATGTCGTCACTGCCTGCCTGCCCGCCCGGTGTCTGACCCCGGCACTGCTCCCTCCATCTCACACACCGCTTCCTTGGGCACACCAACCCTCACGAGGCCATTGCTGTGGGTACTCGGATGTTTACACGGAAACGCAGGTGGCAGCCCAGCTTTTTGCTATAGATGCTGCTGTCAGTGGAGGCAAAGAGCTCACAGTTGGTGGCGGAGGCCACTTCTGGTATCCTCCTTGGCTGGAGAGCTGGATGGAATCCAGTTTCCCTCTGCAACTTAGACATCCAGCATGAGAGTTATGTAAGGCCATCTGGCCTCTCAACATAGAAATGATGCCCCCGCAGTCGTACTTAATATTGTAATCTCCTGGCTCCACCAGGGAGCAGAGGCCATGGCCTGTTGTCCAACAAGTTTTGTTTCCTTACACGACAGCTACAATGGGGTGAGTAAACACCGGACCAGAAAATCTACAAAGCCCTCGTGTACTATTTCCTGACACTTGCAGGTCACCCAAATACCCCAGATCCTCCAAGTAAACAACTAGTAAGAGGAACTGAGCTGGCTCGTCTGTCAGATCCCTGATGGCAGGACGGATTTGTCCTCTCCTGCTCTCGGGATCATCCGTTCTCCTTCTGTGTGCCCTTCCCCGATTGAAGGAGACTGTTCTTTGTTTATGGGCTATGGAGTATTTGTGGCTGTCTGACGAGAACCTTCGAAACTAGAGCTCTTGGTGAGAATGGAAGCATGGCACCCATGTCTCATGAGCTCAGCTACCGAACAGCCTCATCTAGCCAAGACTGTGGCCAACACCAGGGGTCCACGCTGTTGAGTGTTGGGTCTGGAGAGCAATGCCTCCACCACTGAGAAGCTGCCCCACCACTTGTGCCCTTGTCCCCATCCAGGGGGAGGTGACGCATCCATGGGGTGAAAGCCTTGAGGGCACTAGGTGACTGTGGACCAAGCTGTGACTGGCTGGTCCTGCCCCCCAAGTGACCCATGTTACCCTCACATGCAGAAAATCCCCAAAGAGACCCCTGCTTGAGGGAATGGGTCACCTATAAGCCAACTGTCCTTGGGCCACCTAAGAAGCAACACAGTATACACAGTGAGCCACCCACTCACTACAGTATCCAAGGCTCACAGTTCCCTCATGTGACACCATGTACCCCCAGCAAAAAGAAGACCGTTACTTTGTAATTGACTTGAGAATTCTACTGAAAACACTGCCTTCCACCTTCCACTTATGAAGTTCTTTCCACTGTGTCCCCTGCTCTGCAATTGTGCAATCAGTCCAGAGCTCCCTCATGAGAAAGGAAGGGGCCGGGCAAATCCAATAAAGGAATGGCACAGCCTTTAGCACCAAGATGGTGGAAAAGTCAACTCCCAGTAGATCTTGAGCTTCAATACACACTCACCGAAATACAGCAGGATGTTAAATGGCACTCCCACAGGTCCCAGGACAGGTTCAAGGCTGACCATAAAATGTCAAAGGGTGAGTGGTGGCCCAATTTCTGGGAATCCCAACACCTTTCCCAAAGCAGTTGGAATATTCCTCCCACTTATTAGCATATGAAGATACTGAGTGCATAAAATCTAACAATCCCACAGCTCGTGGTTGCTCTCTCTGCTGAGATAGACAGCCCACACACTGTCTGTGGAGTGTGTATCTACTTTTACTTTAAACTGGAGCACCCAACCCCCATGCCTCATGGCCTTTCTGTTGCCTTCTGAAACAGCCCACTCTGTCTATGGTGTATATATCTCTCTGAATAAATCTACTTTTACTGAACTGTGGCTCTCGAATTTGTTGCTGGGCAAACCAAGGACCCACACTTGGTGAGGTGCATCCCAGGGACCCAAATACGACCTGGGATATGGCCATCCTCTCCCCCACATTTTCCTGTATCATACATTCCTTCCCAAAGGATCTCACCTTGTGCACTCCAAAATAGACAGCACTCATGTGTCCTGACAAGGATCTGCTCCTGTGTGTATCATTTCTTATTTCCACTAGAACATCAACTTCAGGAGGACAAGGATTTGGTTCTGTTCACAAAGGAAGCACCAGCACATCACAGGTGCTGGAGAAGTATTAGCTGAATGAATGAGCTGTGGGAAGTCCTGGGATTTCCACCTGGAACTCCTAGCCTCTTGGGTCCCAGCTGACTACAGGTGCTCCCTGCTACTCATGGCTGACCTCTTGCCACCACTCTCTGCTCTGCCATCACCTGAGCTGGGATGAGCTGAGATGGGCACACACCCCGGAGAGCATGGCGCATGGTTCATGCCGTTACAACACACTCGCCCCTTGACTGTTAGAGGTTACTTAGGGTGGACAAACTGAAGGCAGCACCATGTGCACCGCCCTACCCCACAACTCACTTGAAGCACCAGGACTGCACACAGGGGAAACGCTGGCCCTTTACAACCTAAGGAGAGGGACTATGGGTGAGAAGAGGGTCTCTGTCAACTAACAGTCTCTTTACAAGCCCAGTCTTAGGAAAGCTCTTTAAAGATACTTTTTGTATCATCCTTGTGTTTCTGTAATCCCTCTAGATTTTGTCATTTTAATCTACACATCAGAAATACAGATATTCTTGAAATCTCTATTGATTTTCAATGAAGAAAATCCTCAATTTCCTACACTGCTAAGAAAATTACTGCACTTTATTTAAAAAAAGCAGCTTCCTTTCATGACTTCCTATCTTCAAACACCTAATTTCACAAGAATCAGTGAAGCAGGACATGAAAATCATGCTATGCTTTATCACCTACAGGTGGGCAGGGATGAAATGAATGAGTACTGATCTCATGAGACGGGTGAGGGTGAGGAAGGACCAAGGATGAGAAACCAACATTTTCTAACCCATTTCTCTTTTTCAGAGTCCCAGACAAAACAGTGTGATTGTATCAACTAAAACAAGAATATCTGCACCCTTCTAAATGCACGCTACAACTTTACTACTACACACGGCACTCTGTCATTGACCTAAAGGCTGATGACAGCCAAGAAATTTGCAGGGATCTTATTCTGTGCGCATCCCTTTTTGTCTTTGGAACCTCAGGATATTTGCCTCCTCTCCCTGAGTGTCATTTTCCTCATCCTTCAAATGGGAGTGTAACTGTCATTCATTTGCTCAGGGTCTATTCGACAACTGGAGACGGCTTATGAAAACAACAACAACAAAAAAAGCAAAACAGAAATTCTGATCTGTGTTGTCTTCCTCCTCCTCCCTGAACATGAATGGCATCTTTCACTGAATCCCGTACTTAAGGAGTAGTTCTGATGAGGAAGTCACAGGACTGCCGTGTAACTGAGAAATGACCTGGTGTAAAAGAATGAATTGCCAGCAAATCCTCAAAACCCATAAGGGTGCAAACCCTGGGAGCTACAGGCATGGGTGGGAGTTCCTTGGTTCCCCATTTCACAAATGGGGAGAATTTTGCAGGGTCCATGAAAGACACAGATAGCCCAGTAAAACCACACCATGTTTTGGAGTACACCAGGGCCACGTCGATGCTGACCTGTACTTCTTCGTGTCCCAGAGCAAGGGCCCTGGGCAGGGGTGACTGTGCTTGAGGCTGGACAAGAACTTTCTGTTCTGTCTCTTTTGCTCTCTCTCTTCCTGCAATAAAACAACTGGTAGGACTCTGGTGGGGAGCAATATACCCACATTCTCTGGCAAGCCACACACCAGGCAGCTCTAGCTGATCTGAGAGAGGACTCTTCAATGAACATATATACATCAAAGTCAGGCAGAAGGCTGCCTGTGACCTTGGGAATCCAAACCAGCTTGTCCTCTTAATCAGGATATTAGACATCTAAAGAAAGTGTGCACCAGATGAAGACGATGCATTAGACAGCGTTGGTGGTTATGGCCAGCAGTATCTAAGGACAAGTCATGCTCTGGCAGATGGGAGCATTTTGGTTGCTTTAAGAGTTTGCTACTGAAGGGCTGGGACATTTCATTGGGCCTTGAATCTCCAGACCTCTTTACTCACAAAGGCAGACAAGTTAGGTGAGCCAGCTCAGCCTTTATTCCAACTTCCTAACCAAAATGCTATGAGGTTGAAAATATATTTCTCAGACTCTTCTGCAGCAAGGGTTCCAGATGTGGCTTTAAAAATGCCCATCAGAGATTGAGATTTACAAATATTAACAACTATATATAAAAATAGCTAAAAAAACTAAATTTCTTCTGTATAGCACAGGGAACTATATTTAATATCTTGTAATAACTTTTAATGAAAAATAATATGGAAAGGAATTCATACATATATATGTGTATATGAATGACTGGAACATTGTGCTGTACATCAGAAATTGACACATTGTAACTGACTATACTTCAAATAAAAAAAAATATATATATATATAATGCCCATCAGCAGCTTCTGAGTGTCACTTAAAGCAGAAAACCAGATGAATGGAGGCAAAGGTGGGTGGAGGAGCTACGTTATTTTGCTGGGGTGGATGCAGCGGGCCTGGCAGAGATCTAGAAGGAATGCTCACAACAGCCACTTACTGATCTGCAAATGAGTTTTGGTAATAGCTTCCTGAAATCCTCCCCACCCCTCCTGATGAGCCAGGTGTCTGGCGTTTCTCTGGAAATCACTAGGCACAGCCTGGGACTCAAAGGTAAAAATTAAAAACTGCAGTAAGGTAGCGAAGAGGCTGGCAGGACGTGTTGGACAAAAGTAGGTCAGAATCAACAAAGAATGAGGAGGGGATACAACGTGGGCTGAGGACCCTGACTACAGTTGTGGATTGTCTGTGTTAAGGACTCTGAGTCAGTATGAGTAGATGGATTGGTGTGGACTAAAATGGTGGCCATTGTTCAGATAAATATGTGATTTGGACTTTATTTATTAGAGGAGGGATTTTTTTCCCCCTTCAACATTGATCATTCCTAGGGAGCAGAAAAATACTCTGCCACACAACATCTAAGTGCAAAAGAGATGCTACGGGATGGTGGTGGTGTGAAAAATTTCAGTCCCGCAGTTCCAAGGTTTCCTTAATGAGGTTCACAGAGTTGGTACTTAAAATAAAATAAGGTACTTATAATAAAGACATCATCATATGTACATATCCTTAAAGATACACATATGGTGCTATAAGTGGGCCTGAAATGTGTTCTACATTCTAAAATCCGATGAAATATAATCAGTAGCTCAATATGCCTCTCGGCTCTATAATCATGATGTAGCTAATGATCACAGAAAACAAGATCAGCTAGTAAATTTGAAATTTGTCTTTTCCAGTGTCGAAGATAATATTTTTTGCTTTACTTAAAAAGCATTTTTTTAATTAGGACTGTCAGTGTCCATTGGTATATGGGGTTCAGTAGATATGTTCAGATGTTCTAGACAGTGAATCAGAGCAAAGACTGAGGTTTAGACAGTAGTTAAATGCCTCACCCGTGTAATCAGCATCCACATATTGCTATACTGAAAATCCTTAAAACTGAGAACTTCATTAAAGCAACTAAAAGAAAGGGAAAAAAATAGCCACAGACTAGTGGAAGATTTGTAACGTGTAAAAATGACAAAGGGCTATTCATGAGCATATTCTTAAAAACCCCTACACTTTAATAAGTAAAACAACAAACGGACAACAGGTTGCACACTTCTCCCTGTAGGAGAAGCCATGCAGATGGACTCTTATGTGAATGGGGCTGGAGCTGTAGAATTAGTTACTCTTGCAAGTAACTCAGTTAAAAACAAATGCAAATGGGATACACTTCTACAATATCTGAGTAAAAATCTTGGAAAACTTACTCCTCTGTTAAGCAATGACAATGGCAAAATTTGTTAAAATTAACCTCTGCAGAACTCTGGAAATTTAACCAAGGCTTCCAGCAATAAGGGGAATGTTTATTTGAGAAAAAATAACAGCTAAATCTCCATAAAGATAGTCAGGTTTGTCATATCGTAACTTGAACTACCCCCATCCCCGTATCCTCACCTAAATGGTGGCCTTTGAAAGCAACAGTCTCACAATCAAGGAAGAGGCAGAAGTGATTTGAAGTTACCCAAAAAATCCGCCCCCAGAGAGCTGTCACTAATTCACCTATCTCAAACTCATGCTGTGCAAACAGCCTGTCCCCAGAGTGTTTGTGGAAAACAATCAGCAGTGAGTAACTTTACAACTGCATGAGGCAGTGGTACCAGTACAGGCTAATTAGATGCTGACTAGGAAACTTAGAAGGCAAAATTGAGTATTGAGACTTTCTGGGGTTGGAGGTAGGGTTAAATAGCTCCAAAAAATTCTGAGAATTGTAGAAGTCCGTACACATGTGTGGCATATGGCAAGGAAAGATCTGAGAAAATCTTAAGCCTTCAACTCTGGCTGAACTTGAGGTTCTGCATAAGCAAGAACTAAAGTCTACAGAATAGCTGCAGACTGCCTGCCGGTGCTGAGGGCTTCCCTCAGCACGCAGGCACACAGCCACCTGGCAACAGCTCAAACGATTGGCTCCAGGCATTGAAAGAATTCACTGTCCAATCATTATTACAGTGATGACAACTAGGCTTTCTGCACACATACAGATCTCATGGCCATGCATGATAAAGAATACAGACTTTACAGAATTTGTTCAGGAAAGTAACTACATAAATAGCTGCAGCAGCAATGACAATGGAAGCAACGATAAACCCTGGAGATGAGGAAAATCTGGCTTTCAGATCTGCCATATTGTAATATTTTAAATGTCCAATTTTCAACAGAAAATTACAAGATGTACAAAGAAACAGAAAAGTTTGGCCATAACACAGGGGAGAAAGTAGTCAATAGAAACTCCCTGAGGAAACCCAGACACTGGACTTACTAGACAAAGACATAAATAAGGAATTACACATATGATTAAAGAGCTAACCGAAACCATGCCTAAAGAATTTAAGTATGTGAACATCTCATTGTACAGAGAATATCAATAGATAAAATTTACATTAAAAACCAACTGGACATTCTAGAGATACAAATATAATGACTAAAATGAAAAATTCAATAAGAGATTTCTCTGTAGATATGAACTTGTTGAAGAAAAAGTCAGTTAATTTAAAACTACTGAGATTATCCAGTCTGTGGAACAGAAAGAAAAAGGAATGAAAAAAAATAAACACTGTGTCAGAGATAGGTTGGACACCATCAACAATACCAATACACATATAATATGAGCGCCAGAAGGAAGGAGAGAAAAGAAGGGGTAGAAAAAATATATAAAGAAATAATGGCTGAAAACTTCCCAAATTTGATGAAAACATTAATTTGTACATCCCAGCAGCTCAACAAACTCCACGTGGTATGAACGTAGAGACATCGAAAATAGGCACATCAGACTAAGTGTGTCAAAAGAGAAGAACAAAGAATCTTGACAGCAGAAAGAGAAAAGAGGCTCAACATATTCAAAGGCTCCTCAGTAAGACAGTTGATTTCTCATCAAAAACCATGGAGACCAGAAGGCAGTGGGATGGTATCGTCAAAGTGATAAAAGGAAAATACTGTCACCAAGTATTTTATAGCCAACAAAATGATTCTTCAAAAAAAAAAAAAAGAAGAAATTAACACACTCCTACAAAATCTGAAAGGATCAATTGCTAGCAGGCCTGCCCTACAAGAAATACTAAGGATAGTCCAGCAGGTGTAAATGAAAAGACACTCACTTGAAAAATAAAGAGCACTACTACATGAGTAAGAAAATAAAACAGTATAAATACAGTATTACATGTACGTGTTTTCTTCTATTTGATGTAAAAGACAACTACATAAAACAATACTTATGAAACAGTGTAGATGCACTTATAAATGCATAAAGGTGTAACTTGTATGACAGTGACAGCATGAGGAGGGGGAGGGAAAAGATTGTTATCAAAGCAAAGTTTTTGTGTACTATTGAAATTAAGTTGGCATTCATGTGAATAAGATTGCTTTAAAACAATATGTTAATAATAATCTCCAGGGCAATGGAGGAGAAGGAGGAGGAGGAAGAGGAGGAGGAGGAGGAGAAGAAAAAGATAAAATAAACAACAAATTAAAATGGCACACTTGAAAATGCCTACTTTGTACAAAAAAGTGTAGTAATAGAGCATTGGGGAAATAAAAAGTCATATAGAAAGCAGATAGCAGATGTAACTTCAACCTGATAAGAAATTACATTAATGTAAATGAATTAAATATTCTAATCAAAATAGTAAAGGCAGAAATAAATGGAATAGAGAATAGATGAATAACAGAGAATAATCAACAAAAAGAAAAGTTGGTTCTTTGAAAAGATCAAGAAAATTGACAAATTTTTAGCTAATACTGAAGAAAAAAAGAGAGAAGGTTCAAATTACTAAGATGAGAAATGAAAGGAAGGATGTCACTACTGCCCTAACAAAAATAACAAGGAATATAAGGGAATACCATGAATACTTGTATAGCCAATAAATGAGATAATCTAGATGAAATGGATAAATTTCTAGAAGGATATGTGACTAAATCTAATTCAAGGAGAGATAGAAAACTCAAATAATCCTACAATAAGTAGTGACTGAAACAGTAATCCAAAACATTCCCACAAGGAAATGCTAGGCCAGTATGGCTTTGCTGGTGAATTCCATCAACTACTTAAAGAAAAAACAAAAACAAAAAACAAACAAACAAAAAAATGCTTCACAAACTCGTCTAAAAATAAAGAGGTGGGCACACTTCCCAATTCATTCAATGACACGAGTATCACACTGATACCAAAACCAGACAAAGGCATCACAAGAAAACTAAAGACTATCTCTTATGGATATAAATGCAAAAGTCCTCAACAGAATAAAAGCAAATCCAATCCAGTAACATATAAAATAGACCACAATTCAGTGGGATGTATCCAGGTATGCAAAGGCATTTCAACATACAAAAGTCAATTCATGTAATATGCCATATTAATAGAATAATAGATAAAAACTAGGAATAGAAGGGAACTTCCTCAACTTGACAGAGAACATCTATGAAAAACCTGGAGCAAAGATCATACATAATGGTGAAAGACTGAATTATTTCCTCCCAAAATCAACATTGTACTAGAGGTTCTAGTCAAAGCAAACAGACAAAGAAAATAAAGCCTCTAGATTAGAAAGAAAGAAATAAAACTATTTCAATTCCAGATGACATGATATTATACATTGAAATCACAAGGAATCCACAAAGAAAAAAGAGAGAGAGAGAGAGAAAAAAAAAACTATTAGAATTAACAACATAGTTTGACCAAAATTGTAAGACACAAATCGATATATAAAAAAGTAATTATATTTCTATACAACAGCAGTGAATAATCTAAAAATAAAATGTAGGAAACATTTTCATTTACAATAGCATCAAAAAGAATAAAATACTTAGGAATATTAAGAAAAATTTGTGGAATACTGAGGAAAATGTCTGAAACTTGTATATTGAAAACTAAAATACTACTGATAGAAGTTAAAAATGACCTAAAATAAATGGAAAGCTCTTCTGTGTTCATGGATCAGAAGCCTTATCATTGTTAGGATGGCATTTGTCCTCAAAATGACCTATAGATTCAATGCAAATCTGGCTTTTTGGGAGAAATGAGCAAACTGTTCCTAAAACTATGGAAATGCAAGATACCCAGAATAGTCAAAACAATCTTGAAAAAGAACAAAGTTTTGAAGTTTCCAAATTCAAAACTCAGTAACAAAATGGTAATCCATACAGTGTGGTACTTGCATAAGGGACACACAAATAGATTGAGAGAAAAGAACTGAGAGTCCATAAACAAACTCTTACATGTAGCCAGTTAATTTTTCGTAAAGGTTCCATGACAATCCAACGGGAAAAAAGTAATTTTTACAAAAATGATGCTGGGACACCTGAACATACACCTGGAAAGAAAGAAAACTGAACTTTTACCTTAACACCATTTATGAAAATTAACTCAAAATAAATCACAGACCTGAAATTATAAAACTTTTAGAAAATGAACAATGAGAAAATCTTCAGGATTTTGAAGTACAAATACTTCTAAGATATGACAGCAAAAGCACAAACAACAAAAGAAAATATATCAAGTGAACTGGACTTCAGTAAAATTAAACACTTCTGTGCTTCAAAGGACTTCATCAACAAAGTAAGAGGACAATCCACAGAATGGGTGAAAATATTTCCAATATTTTCCCTGATAAGGGACTTTTTATCCAGAATAGACAAAGGAGACTTAAAACATGAAAATACAAAGACAAATACAATTAAAATGGGCAAAGAATTTGAATAGATGTTTCTCCAAAGAAGACATACGAATGGGAAATAAGCACATAAAAAGATGTTCAACATCAGTAGGCATTAGGGAAACAGAAATCAAAAGCACAATGACATGCCACTTCATACCAAATAGGATGACAAATATATATGATATATGATATATAAATATGTATCTATAAACTCGGTAATAAAAAGTGTTGATGAGGATTTGGAGAAACTGGACTCCTCATACATTACTACTGGAAATATAAAATGGTGCAGTCACTTTAAAAACTACTTTAGCAATTCCTCAAAATGTTAAAAGTAGAATACATCCCAGCAATTCCATTTTTTGATATATCCTGAGAAGAACTGAAAATATGTGTTCACACAAAAACTTGTCCATGAGCATTTACAGCAGAATTATTCATCATCAACTGATAGATGGATAAGCAAAGTGGTGTATTTATAACAATGGCATATTATTTGAACACAAAAAGGACTTTGGGTACTGATATATGCTACACCATGGATGAGCCTTGACAACGTCACACTAAATGAAAGACGACAATCAAAATAGGCAGCATACTGTATGGTTCTACTTATATGAAATGCCCAGAACAGGCAAATCCGTAGAGACAGAAAGTAGAGTGGTGGCTGCTGGGGTCTAAGGGAAAGGAAGTTTAGGGAGTGACTTACTAAAGGGTACTGGTTCTTTTTGGGAGTGATGGCTACAAAACACTGAAATGTACTTAAAATCCTAATGCACAATTTCAAAGGCTGCATTTTATTGTATGTGAATTATATCTCCATAAAGCTGTTACTTTTGAAGCTGAGCCCACATATGGAGCAACTGGCCCAGCACTGACTGCAGCATCTGGAGGGGGAGTGACCCACCCACCCACCACAAAGGAAAGGATCACCTGACCCAGTGTTGGAGGGGTGCAATCTTCTTGCCGAAAGACACTGTGAGCAGCACAGACAAGGGGGCAAACAGAGCAAGGTGAGTTTGTGAAACAGGGCGAAGACACAAAGGCCTCTCAATAAAACCATTAAGAGCACACAGTCTCTAGGAGAACACATCTTTGTTTTTAAAATCTTTTTATATCTGTTTTATTCCTATTACATTTTTAATCTTTATTTTTAAACAGTCCTATATGTTTACAATTCTCATTTCATTTATATTCTCTTGGTTTTGATCTGTTATTTATTAGTCACAGTTTTCAAATATTGTATTTTGAGTTTTCTCTTCTTTTTATTAAGATTCTTAAAAGATATCTCAACTCGATTGCTATTCTGCTTCAACTTGCTCTTCTATTATTGATTATACACTCTTTTCAAACCTTCTTTTCCTCCATTCTTTTAAAATTCTCTCTCTCTCTCTTTTAAGTTTTATTCCCACATAGGCTTTAGATAGATAAATAAATAAACTCCTTTAAGGACCACAATAGATAACTGATACTCCAAAAGCCACAGGGCCAGAGAGATATGAGCAGAATGAAGAAGCAGAGGAAGTCCTGCCAATTAAAATAGCAAGAGAAATTCCCTCAAAGAACGATCAATAAAATAGACATTGATGGCCTACTAGATCAAGATTTCAAAAAAGAAGTGATCAAATTACTGAAGGAACTAAAAGAGATAGTCTTTAGAGACATAAAATATATCAAAAACAAAATAGAAGCTATAAAGAAGAGCCAAGTAGAATTGGTAAATTCATTGGCTGAAATGAGATCTGACCTAAAGGCTGTACAAAGCAGGCTAGATAATGCAGCAGAACGAATAAGTGACCTAGAAGACAGGACAACAGAATGCACCCAATCAGAACAGCTGAGAGAAAAACAAATATAAAACAATGAAAACAATATAAGGAACCTATGGGATAATATAAAGCATGCCAATCTATGCATAATAGGGGTACCAGAAGGGGAAGAAAGAACAAAGGGGATGGAAAAGGTAATTAAAGAAATCATGACTGAAAACTTCCCAAACTTAAAGAAGGAATCAGACACCCAAGCACAGGAGGATCAGAGGGTCCCAAACAGGAAGAGCCCAAAGAGAAACACGCCAAGATATATCATAAATCAAGATGGCCAGACTGAAGGATAAAGAAATGTTCCTAAAGGCAGCAAGAGAAAAACAAAGAGTGAGTTACAAGAGAAGGCTCTCAGCTGATTTCTCTACAGAAACACTACAGGCCAGAAGGGAGTGGCAAGATATATTCACAGTCCTGAATGAAAAAAAAAGATGCAGCCTAGGATACTTGCTCCAGCAAGGCTATCCTTTAGAATAGAAGGAGAGATAAAGAATTTCACAGAGAAGCAAATACTAAAAGAATTTAGCAACACTAAACCCATGCTAAAAGAAATATTGAAAGGTCTACTCTAAATAGAAAAGAAGCAGGATGCTACAGAAATGAGAATTCATGACTGTGAGAGTATTTTTCCTTTCTTCTTCTTTTTTTTTTTTAAATCTTGTTCTCAGTAGGATGGGTTTGAGATTACATTAATATCTGTTTAGTACACACAGTTACAGTAATTGGTTAACAGACTTACAAAAAAGTGTAATCACAAGCCAAAAACTTACAAGTGAGTCACAAAAACTAAATACAATACAAAGGAAAATTACCATACCACAAAAGGAAGAAGAAAGGAACCAAGAAGAAATACCAAATCAACTGCAAAAATAAATTGAAAATAGCAATAAACTCTCATCTATCATTAATTACTGTAAATGTTAATGGTCTAAATGCTCCAGTCAAAAGACATAGTAGCAGACTGGATAATAAAGCAAGAACCTTCAATACACTGCATACAAGAGACACACTTTAGGGAGAAGGACACATATAGATTGAGAGTGAATGGATGGAAAAGGATATTCCATGCAAATGGAAATGCCATAAAAGCAGGTGTAGCAGTATTGATTTCAGACAAAATAGACTTTAAAACAAGGGCCATAAAGATAGATAAATAAAGACATTTTATAATGATTAAAGGATCAATACAAGATGAAGATATTACAATCATTAATATATATGCACCCAACATGAGCACCTAAGTACATTAAACAACTACTAACAGAGATAAAGGGGGAAATTGATGGGAATACAATCATTGTCAGAAATTTTAACACCACATTAACATCACTAGACAGATCTTCCAGACAGAAAATAAATAAGGCAACAGAGAAATTAAATGATACAAGAGAATAATTGGATTTAGTGGATATTTTCAGAGCATTACAATCCCCCATAACAGAATAAACAATCTCTTAAAATGTGTGTGGAACATTTTCTAGGATTGATCATGTACTTAGTCACAAAAGAAGCCTCAACAATTTTAAGAAGATAGAAATTATCTCAAGAATCTTTTCTGACCACAATGCCATGGAAACTAGAAATCAACTTCAGAGAAACAAAGGAGAAAGAAAGGAAAGCATTGAGATTAAACAACATGCTATTAGAAAACCAATGGGTCAATGATGTAATCAAAGTTGAAATTAAAGAATACCTTGAGACAAATGAAAATGAAAACACAACCACACAAAACATATGGGACACAGCAAAAGCAGTGCTAAGAGGAAAGTTTAGGGTAATGCAGGCCTTCCTCAAAAAAGAAGAACAATACCAAATAAACAATCTAACCCACCAGCTGAAAGAACTAGAAACAGAAGAGCAAAAACACACAAAAGTCAGCAGAAGGAAGGAAATAATAAAGATCATGGAGGAAATAAATAAAATAAAGATTAAAAAAATAGAGAAAATAATCAATCAAACCAAAAGCTAGTTTTTTGAAAGAATAAATAAAATCGAAAATCCTCTGGCCGTACTCACAAAGAAGAATAAAGAGAGAGCACAAATTTGCAAAATAAGAAAGGAAAATGGAGAAATTACAACAAATAACATAGAAATACAGAATATCATATGAGAATATCATGACAAACTACATGGAAAAAAATGGATAACCTAGTGGAGATGGACAAGTTTCTGGAAACATACAGTCAACTAAGACTGAATCAAGAAGAAACTATCCACTTGAACAAATGGATCACTAGGAATGAAATTGAATTAACAATAAAAAACCTCCCTACAAATAAAAGTCCAGGACTGGACAGCTTCACCGGGGAGTTCTACCACACATACAAAGAAGAACTCATACCAGTCCTTCTCAAACTCTTCCAGAAGATTGAAAAGAAGGAATATTCCCAAACTCATTCTATGAAGCCACTATTACCCTGATACCAAAACCAGGCAAAGACACCACCAAAAAAGAGAATTACAGACTAATATCACTGATGAACACAGATGAAAAAAGTCCTTACCAAAATACTAGTAAATAAAATCCAACAGCACATAAAAAAGATAATACATCATGCTCAAGTGGGGTTCATCTCAGGGACACAAGGGTGGTTCAACATATGAAAATCAATCAATGAAATACTTCACATCAACAAGAGAAAGGACAAAAACCACATGATCATCTCAATAGATGCAGAAAACTTTTGATAAAATTCAACACCCATTTATGATAAAAATTCTCACCAAAGTGGGTATTGAGGGAACATATCTCAACATCATAAAAGCTATAGATGACAAACCTACAGCCAGCATAGCACTCAACGATGAAAACCTCAAAAGATTCCCACTAAAATCTGGGACAAGTCAAGGATTCCCACTATCACCACTCCTATTCAACATAGTCTTGGAAGTCCTGGCCACAGCAATCAGGCAAGTAACAGAAGTAAAAGGGGTCTAAATTGGAAAAGAAGAGGTAAAAGTGTCACTATATGCAGATGACACGACAATATATATAGAAAACCATAAAAGGTCCACACAAAAACTACTAGAGCTGATCGAAGAATTTAGCAAAGTAGCAGGTTACAAGATTAATGTTCAAAAATCAGTTGCATTTCTTTACACAAATGATGAGTCAACAGAAAAAGAAAGTAAAGAAACAATCCCCTTTAAAATAGCACCCAAAGTAATAAAATATCTAGGAATAAATCTAACCACAGACGTGAGAGAATTATACACAGAAAACTATAAATCATTGGTGAAGGAAATTAAAGAAGACTTTAAAAAATGGAAAGGTATCCCAAGCTCTTGGATTGCAAGAATCAATATTGTTAAATTGGTCACACTGCCCAAGGCAATCTACAGATTTAATGCAATCCCTACCAAATTATCCTGGACATATTACATAGAACTAGAACAAATCACAATAAAATTTATATGGAACCATCAAAGACATAGAATTTCCAGGGAATAACTTAAGAAAAAAAGAAAGAGGCTGGAAAAATAACTGTCCCAGACTTGAGACAATACTATAGAGTTACAGTCGTCAAGACAGCATGGTATTAGTACAAAAACAGACATACAGCCAAATGGAACAGAATAGAGAGCCCAGAAATGAGCCCAAATACTTTTGGTCAACTAATATTCAACAAAGGAGGCAAGAATATACAATGGAATAAAGATAGTCTCTTCAGCAAGATAAACATAAGACAAGATACAATAAACCTCCTAGGAGAAAATACAGGCAAAATATCTGACATACATCTCAGAAATCTTCCCCTAGGGCAGTCTACCCAAGCAATAGAAATAAAAGCAAGAATAAACAAATGGGACCTAATGAAACTTACAAGCTTCTGCACAGCAAAGGACACCTTAAGTAAAACAAAATACAACTTACAGAATGGGAGAACATTTTTGCAAATGAAACTAACAAAGGCTTGATCTCCAGAATATATAAGCAGCTCATATGACTTACTAAGAAACAACCAAATAACCCAATCCAAACATAGGCAGAAGACCAAAACAAGCAATTCTCCAAGGAAGATATACAAATGATCAATGGGCACATGAAAAAATGCTCAATATCACTAATTATCAGAGAAATGCAAATCAAAAGTACAATGAGGTATCACCTCAAACCAGTCAGAATGGCCATCATTCAAAAATCCACAAATGACATATGCTAGAGAGGCTGTGGACAAAGGGAAACCTCCGACACTTCTGGTGGGAATGCAGTTTGGTGCAGCCACTGTGGAAACAGTATTGAGTTTCCTCAAAAGACTAGGAATAGAATTGCCATATGACACAGGAATCCCACTCCTGTGCATATATCCTGAAGGAACCCTACTTCAGGATGACAGCTGCAACCCCAATATACATAGCAGCACTATTTACAATAGCCAAGACATGGAGATAGCCTAAATGTCCATCAACGGATGACTGGCTAAAGAAGTGGTATATTTATACAATGGAAAACCACTCGGCTATAAAAACTGACAATATAGGGCCATTTGCAGCAACGTGGATGCTCCTGGAGAATGTCATTCTAAGTTAAGTAAGCACGGTAACAAGGAATAAAGAGAAGTTACCTCTAAGTACAGTTATTTTGATTAAAATATACATACAGAAAGCAAGTCACCCCCACGACTGCTGCCAGGAGGAGCATCTGAATGTAATAGCCCAGCCCAAGCAAAGTAGATTCCGACCTTCTCTCCGTAGAATTTCCTGTAGAAAGACAGAAGGTAGTTTCAGAAGACACACATATTCACTCTGTAGCTTCATCCTCATGTTAATTTCTTTTTTCTTTGTTTTTTGGTGGGGCATAAATAGGTTTATTTATTTGTTTTTTAAATGGAGGCATTGGGGATTGAACCCAGTACCTCATGCATGCAAGGCATTCACTCTACCACTGAGTTATACCCTCCTTCCATCATACTAATTTCTGATTCTAAATCAAGGGGGCTTTAAGTTTAAACCTCTGACTCAATTCACACTTAAAACATATGCGCTTTCACAGCAGCCCCCAAATTCTACCGTGAAATAAGAAGTATTTTACGTATCATAGAAATACAGATCACTGGTTCACCTGCTGAAGAGAGATAAATGAGAACAGAGCAAAGGAGGGGACGAGGCCGACTCCGGAGCAGATGCAGGGGATCATCACCACTCACTGGACAGTCTGGCACATTCAACAAATCCCACCAAAGATCATTCTTAACAGGCTTGACACAAGTGGACTTCAACTACTGGCTCAGTCATCTGAGTCTGCCTTATCTCGGGAACTTCCCAGGAGCAAATGCATCGTAAACCACAGATAATAAGGAAATGGCTGATAATGATAACAACTGGGAGTGCAATGTCTCTCTGACAAAATATTTATAAAACTCATGTAGGAATGGGAGAGGGCAGGAGGGATGTGGCTGAGTAAGGAACTGCCCTGTATTCTTTTTATCTAGCACGTCGGCTGTTCCTAGGTTTCAAAAACCCTTCAATGTTACTCAGTTAATCTGGAGTAGACGGAACAGGCCAGGGAGGCAAGATTAGAAGAAAGGAGTCAGGGCACGAAGCGGTGCCAGGCTGGTCCTGAAAGGGAGACAGACACAGACAGGAAGACACAGAGGGCTTAGGGATGAGGCGGAACAATGAGGCGGCGGCTCAGGTGTGTTTGCTGCTGCTGATACTTCCCTCAGCTGGAGCACTGCTGACGCGGCAGTGCTGGGTAAAACCTGTGACTTTCCTCAGCTCTGAGTTCTCTCGGAAGCTTCCGGCTCAGTCTGGAGCTGAGATGAGCTCCGAGGGCCTAGTCTAGGGGGGACTCAGCTCTGAGAACAGCCTGGAGTCCTGAGAAACTTCACGCAGGAACCCCTAGGGCTGGACCAGCGCTCACAGGGCTGCTGTGAGACCAGCTCCATCGTCAGAGACCTGGGCGTGGACCATTCCATGGGGAAAATGGCTGAGCCCGATGCCAAATCAGATAGGAGGGACAAAGTGTGTTCATTCTCATGTGACTGGTCTTTGTGGCCTGGCTCACAGATGGCAGGCTCAGGATGGTGTCTGGCAGAGAAAACCCTGGCAATGGGTTTGAGATATCTTGGACTCTTTCTTGTTAAGCTTTTTGTAATACATTCTTATCAACTATCCATCCTGAAAATGCCACATTCAAAACTGAAAGAATGTTAGAAGTTGCTTGCTCCAACTGGCCAATGGTAAACACACCCTGCTACAGTTAGAGAGCTGGTCAGGCAGCCTCTGCCTGCATATTTACAATGACGGAGAGTTCATTACTTCCAAAGGTTACATGTCGGCAAGAATGTCAGAAAGAATTTTTGAACCTTAAACAGATGTCTGCCCCCTAGTCCTTGCTGAAAGGCTAGAAATAATGAGGATCCCTTCAAATGTAGTTTTGTCTGATTGTTATCTCTCTCTGTCAAAAACACCCCAATTCTTAACATCAATTTTTCAAAATTCAGCTTTGATTTCTTTTTATCAAACTTATACCATACATTCATTAAAGAGTCAAACAGTTCTCGAACACCGATTGTAAAAAGGAGCAGTTCCCAACAACCACCCCATTTCCTGGTCAGAAGCAACAATGTTCAGCTCCTACTGCTGACTCTTGGAATAAAAACTCCCTATTTCTGACTAATATCCTTGTAACACAGCCTACTGACTTTTTCAGCTTTATGTATCACCTATTTAACTTTCTATTTTGGAAAATGAATATTAAGCTCTCTTTCAAACCACATCTCCTCTACACACCCAAACCTTCATTCTTCCAACCTTTTGATACAAATACATTATAATTTTGATCAGCTCAGTATCCCTGCTTTACATTATTAGGACTCTCTACAGACTGTTCACAGCTGTAGCAAGTTGTCTGCTAGGCTTACTTTTTTATTCCCTACTTTGTTTTTCCTGGAGTTAATAATTGTCTTGGTGGTTCATAGCTTAGATTTCTCTGCGCTTAACAATTCAACCCCATACCTTCTCCTAATGAATAACTTTCTCAATACTTTCCAATTCACTGTCTACAAATTTCATCTCCTTGAATAAATCTCTTCAGATCTCCTTCAACCTGGATTAAAGACATGCTAGTCTTGTCACAGAGCTCAAGGGGCCACTAGTGGGAAGCAACAAGGGAATACATGGACCAGGAGAAGGGAACAGATCAACATAATTTCCTTCACAAAACATACTTAAAATAGTGGGAAAATTGTTTTCTTTACAAACACAAACACACACACCAACCCCAAAATCCCATAAAGAATGATTAAATAGCCATCAAACCCATTGCCCTGCCATCAAATTTTGTATAACATAAAACAAAAATAACAGAAGGAATATATCATATAAATATGAATCTCAAGGGGGATGGGGTACACTCAGTGGCAGAGTGTGTGCTCAGCAAGCATAAGGTCCTAGATTCAATCTTCAGTACCTCTATTAGAAAAAAACATTAGAAACAATAGAAAAATGTATCAACTTTAAATATTTACAAATATAAAAACTTCCTGTTTTAAAACTGTTCTACAGGATAATCCGGGTTAATGAGAAAGTGCCTCTTCATGACTGTGATCCTGCTGATAATTGTGGGAGGAAATTAGAGTATGACCACATGAAATAAAATCCCTTATGTAATAATGATCCCGGGTGACAATCATTATTGGCTGCTGTCATCACAAAAAAGAGAGTCAACTGGACATTATGTACCTTATGACAGGAGTACAAAACTTCATATAACAAATATTCTTGCACAAATTTGAACCTCGTTCAGATCAAGCTTTTAGGGGAGGATCAAATCACTTAGCTAAAGCCAATACATAGGATGGAGAAATAAGTCTAACCACAGGGGAGAATGAAATCAACCAAACAGGAAATAGAGAAATCCCTCAGCAATTTCAAGGAAAATGAGAAACAGGAAAATTATAGATTAGAACCCACTTGAGAGATATGCTAGCTGCAATGTGTGAACTTAGTCTGGATCCTGATTTCAACCCCAAAACTGCTTAAAAGTGTATTTTTGTGACAATCAGGGAATTATTTTGTAACCCTAAAAAAAATGAATATTCCAATTGTATTTGAAAGAGACCTTGTCATTTCACTAATGAAAGGTTAAGCTACGTAGGATTGCCTTCAAAATGATCCCGAAGTGGGGGAGGGGAAGAGGTGGAGATGAAAGTTGCAACAACAGTGACTCTGAGTTGATAATTCTGGAGATGGGTGACTGATACAGACAGGCTGGCTGTGCTGTTCTCTCTACTTCTGTACGTGTTTGTATCTTTCCATAAAATGTGAAACAAACAAAAAGACTTCAGTGATTTAAAACCCTCACTTGGAAGGTTAAGAGGTTTGCCCAAGTAGGTGGGCATCTGAATGGGGCACTGAGATTAGGAAGATCAGGCACCTGGCTCCAGGCCGACCTGGGGCTACCTTGACCCTTCTCTTCTCCTCACCATCCACAGCCAGCCCATAACTGCATCCTGTCAGCTCCACTCCCCAAACGCATTCTCCCTGGCTCCCACCATCTCTCATCTGGCCCACTCCAAGAGCCTCCGACCAGGCCTCCCTGCTTCCTGGGTCCCTGCAATTCATTCTCCACATTATCTTTGCAAATTGTGAGAGAAAATTACCTTAGTGCTTAAACTATCATGACTGCTTCTCACTGCACTTAGAGTCTACACTACTTTCCGTGCTCCTGATGCCCTTCTAAACCTCGCGTCTCATCACTCTCACCAGCGTTGGCTCCAGTATCTCCTCAAACCTGCTGAGCACATTTGTGCCTCGGGGCAATGGACAAGCTGCCTCTATTCCTGGGGTGACTTATCCCAGATCCTCAAAGACCAGCCTCCTTATCACCATCTCAGCTCACATGTAACCTTCTCAAAGATAGCTTTCTTGACTCCATTTCCCCCAAGTCTCCCATCTCAACACTGTATTATTTCCTTCATTTCAATCTGAAATTGTTTCCTTATTAGCCCGATTATTTTTGTTTGCTCAGTTGTCCTTGGCCTCCCTCCTCCCAGAAGCCTTGCACAAACAGCATAAGCTCCCGGGGAGCAGCCGGCGCTGATGCTCTGAGAATACACATGCTGAGCGCGACATTACAGTCACGTGGTGTAGTGAAACGGTGTCGAACAGCAGATAGAGCTAAGCAGTGAGAATACTTCTCTTATTTTATAATTTAAGTGAAACCTAACATTTACTCCTGTTTAATGAAGAATTTGGTAGGTCTTTGTTCCCAGTTCCTGGACGGCAACCCCTAAAGCCTTGAAATTTCCCAAGATAGGAGTGTCTTTACTATTCATGATGGACCCTTGGATGGCTTGTGTTCATGAGATAACTCAGGATGGGGACTGGCCAGCCAGAGACACCAACCATGTGATTAGAGGAGTGGGGCTTTGAGCTTTGTGACAAGTGACTGACCATCAGGAGAGGTAGGGGCTCAAATGTTAGGGCTTTGACTTACAGTTATTGTGTGGGGTAGCCATGTCAGTAGTGACCCAATAAACCATGTCTTTGTAATAAAGTCTCCAGTAAAAACTTGGGGCAACAAAGCTCAGAGCTCCTGTGAGCTTCCTGGTTGGTAACACTCTCGGAGGACTGTCACACTCAGAAGCCATGAGGGCAACCCTGAGCCCTTCCCACTGGAGTGACCTCCACAACAGCTCACCTGATGAGATCTAAGGGCTGCTTCTTGTCTATGCTTCGAGGAGGAGCACATTCCCTGTACAGAAGGCCCTGTTCGCTGGGGCAGCTGAGGTCCTCTGATGGAGGCTGAAGTTGCACTGGGAAGCAGAAGCAAACAGGTGAGCGTCACTGTCACCATGTGTTCACATGTTCTGCTAATAAAATGTGGTGCTAACACTTTGTGGTCATTTGTAAATAAGGGGCCCTCCTTTGCCAGAAGGGATGGAGGTACCATATAATTTTTCATAATTCTCACCGAGGATTAATACTAACCCCTTGAGGGTCATTTGCAAACGTGGCTGGAAAGGAACACTTGGATGTTACACTCCTGGGACCACCGTGGGTACCTGGTGAGGGCCTTGCAGATGCTTAATGTCCTACAACCGGGCCAGTCTTCCACAGCAAAAAAAACTACACCACCCAAGTGCCCAAACTGCTTCAGTGGAGGCAGCAGCCCCCTCCTTGGACACCCAGAGGAACCTGGACTCTGGCTGTTTAGGGGCAGGGTCAATTCTAAAACCCAGGCTATTTTGTCCCCACAATTCAGTAGTTATTCGGTGACAGCACATGGAATATAAACAATAAAGAAACTTGACATGATGTTATATATTTAGCTTACTCAAGAAACAAAATTTAAATCCAGTCATTCTCCTTCCCACCTGACCTACTTTCCTTTCTCCTGTACTAGAACCAGATTATTACCCACCCAGCCTTAGCATGGGTCCTGACTCCACTTACCTCCCTCCCAAACAACACATGAGATGATTCCTCAGCCTGGATGTGGAACCAGCAATTACAACAGGCTTTAGTGGAAAAGAAATGGTTGTGTGCAGATGCCAACTAAACACTGTAGAATCCTGGTGTCCCACATTAGTAATCATGACAGCTGTTTGCAAGTGTCCCCAAAGTTCATTTCAGACTCTCACTGCTAATTTTGCTCGGATATAAATATAAAACATGTGGACTGCTGGGCTGGACTGCTATGCTGAGTCTCTGATCCAGGAAGCTCAGTGTCTGCTCCCTGCAACCAGCTCCCTGTTCTGTTCATGCATGTGCATCAAGCAGCTGTTTAGTGTCCATTTTAGTATCTTAGACAGTGTATTTCAGTATGGTCTTCATCCACAAATACGTGTACCACACAGTAGTAATGATCAATCTCAGTCTTTGCTTTCTTTTGTCTTAGAGAGTCAGATAAACGGATAGCAAGGTAACAAAGTCATAGAGCGCTATAATATAGTATTTCCTTTATTTCAATGACAGGATTTATTTAAAGAGCTTAGATATAACATCTTTGCATTTATGGCATCATTTAGCGTCTGAAGCTCTTACATTTTACAAACTTCATTTCATGCGAGATGTTGTCAGTTAGAGAAGTGCTTCTGAATTTGAGGGGTTGCTGTCATCTCAGATGGAGTCCCTAAAAAATGTCAAAACTCTGCAGTATTGTCATCATGACAAGAACTCAGACAGATGAAATTTGGAAAGCCCTGTGATTTACTAGTGCACAGACAGAAAATGGTATTTCAGAGGGAAAAAGCCTGAATTACAGAAAATGATAAATGAAATGGTCTAACATGCATTTCCCTTACAAAGAACTAATACTTCTTTGGTTGATAATAACATCTGTCAGTAATTATGAAAAGAGCTGGCAAATGCATAGTACTTACTATTAGCCAGGGCTGTTCTAAAATTCAAGCAGATTCATTAATCCCCATAGCATCTCTACGAGGTGGGTACTATTATTATCCCCATTTTATTGATGAGGAACTTGATAAACACAGAGGCTAAATGACTTTTACAAGGTAGACAGCGAGAAACCAGCACAAGTGTTCCAGCCTGAGTCTATGCTCTTGGCCACTTCTACCTTTTTTTTTTTTTTTTTTGGTGGCAGGGAGATAATAAGGTAATTCTGGTGGGGGGTGGGGAGGTAATTAGGGTTATTTGTCTATTTTAGAGGAGGTGTTGGGGGCTGAACCCAGGACTTTATGCGTGCTAAGCATGCGCCCCATCACTTGAGCTGTACCCTCACCTCTCGTGTCTATGTTCTTAGATGCTAATCCACACTGCCCCACATGGTAACTCTGGGGGAAATACAGTTCATTCATTCACCCACTTGTTAAACTCAGCCTTCCTGGTGCCTGGGATTCAGCAGTGAACAAGACAACATGGTTCCTGCCCTAAATGGGCTTGTCGACTCCTGACATATTATCTTCATTTTACCCAGGAAGTAACAAGGTCAAGAAGACTCACCTTTTCCTGTTAACACCGGAGGATACATGAAGTGCTTTATTTCATTTCTGCCATTTGACTTACACCATGGGAAGGGAAAGCTGCCTTGCAGATCCCGGAGCTCACAATCCAGTTAATCCTGAATTTTTTTTAAAACTGTCCCTTACTTGATACTTGATCTGAGAAAGGATGAAGTAAACCTAAATAGATTCTAAGAAAGCGTGTGGTTTATACAGGGTAAATAACCAGCCACTGTTTACTATCCTAACAGGAATCTGTAGGCATATTTCTTTTCTTTCTCTTTTTTCATTTTTATGGGCAGCTTTTAAAAACCAAACCAAACCAACAAAACCAAATCACTTATAATTCAACAGCAGGTTCTAAATCACCCCCAAGACAGCAGCTAAACTCGGTTTAGACTTACAGTGCGGCTCCTGGTGGTTGGATTGATGAATGTATCTCTATCCTGAATATAAAATTCGTTCACGCAGCTCTTCTCAAATAGGGCAATGAAAAACTCTTGTTCCGGTTGTTGATACTTTCATCCACTTGGAGGACTTTCATAAAACAGCTGAAGGTATCAAAGGCTGAGGACACGGTTTTCAGATGATTGGGATTCAGAGGCAATTTTATGTACAGTATCTCAGCGTATGTACAGATCACCTCCCACAGGGTGTGTACATTTGCAAATACAAGCTTGTCATCCAAAACCTATATTGGGAGAATGAAAACACAAACCAGGAAACTATTTTCACATTTTTAGTACACAGATTTTTCTTACATTGCTGGTAGTTAAAGCACTTGTGCAAACACACACAGATATGACACTGGTAAAAGTGAAGATATAATGAAAATAGATTTGCAAACCATCATACATTTTTGCATTAAAGTTAATTTCTTTGTTGAAATTACTGAAAAGTTATTTAAAATCCTTACAATTCATTCATAAAATAACCAATGTTTTAGATGAAGAAAAGTAAACTTGTTAACTTTTAGTCCAAATTAGTAACTAAGAATAGAAACACGAAAAAATTCTTTGCAGGGGCACTGTAATGACAATTTTTTAAATTTCTCAAACCTAGGACTATTTACATATCTGTTCAATATAATGTTAAACAGCCATTAAAAGGGATTTAAAAGAATTATATTTATTAATATGGAATATATAATAAAAGGAAAAAGAAAAAAATGTGAAATAATAATTTTCATTTTTGGAAGGGAAAAATATCTACATTTGAACAAAAAAAATGTTTAGAAGGATTTTAAGATTCTTTATGTATAACTAAGGTACAGATGATTTTTAATTCCACTGTTTTTAATTCCATTGGATTTTAATTCCAATGTTCTTTCATTTTCAATTTTGGGGGAAATTTTTATAATAAAAAAACTTTAAAGTTGTTCTTGCATAAATACATTAATAGATATATTTATGACTACATTCTCTGGCTATTAAAAAAGATCTCGTAGCTTTGGATCTGAAAAATACATTCCATAATGCAGATTCTGACTGACTCGCCTCCCAGTCCAGAGCGAAGGCACGGCTAGGGTGACATGTTTCAAATATCAGTCCAGGGAACATGCAGGCTCCCAGCCAACGGCTGCAAAGGGACTGACACTGATCTGCTTGCTCCCAGCTGCAGACCATCACAGATGAGTTTAGATTCATAGGCTCAAGTTTTCTCTGTCAAAAGAAATCAGAAAATGTTAGGCTTTTACTTTCACCAAGGGAACAAGAAGTTGTTTGATTTTCTTTTATTAAAAAAAAAACAACAAACCAATTTGAACCTGAAGAAAAGACATTTGCTCAAAATACCACAGTAGCAATGAAGGTGCTCTGGCTGGCAGGGACTTGTTGGATTCCTTTGAGTGCTGGACTCCTCACATGGAATTCCCTTGGCACTCCAGAAGGCCTGTGGTTGTCCCCATGGGTTTGTGGCCATATGTGGTGCACAAAAGTCTCTGGCTTTGCCACAATTTCAAAGCCTTTTTTGGCTTATGAAAGGCTTTGCACTCAAATGGAGTTTTCTTGAGTCCACTCACTGATGTCATTCACCAGAGTTATAGTCCAGATCTGACATTCTAGACTCTTAAAATCTTGCAGACATTCAAATGGTTCAGGTTTGGATGTGTATTCACCTCTGCAGGCCTGGACCAAATTCCATAAAGCCACCCGGACAAGTTCAGCAAAATGCAAAGACATTTTTCTTTCTGCAAGACTGAAATGTCTGTGAAGCTATAAAAACTTCTGCATCTACAAAAATAGGGAACCAACTCATCAATAACATATCTATCCATAATGCATGGACATTTGAAAAAATACTGTATTTACTCCTATTAAATTCTATCTGGCTTTTGCCAAATTGTGTCCTAAACTGTAAGGAAAGTATATAAATGTAGAGAATTTTTGACCTTTTAAGAGAAAAAGGAACCCTCCTACTCGGTTGGTGGGAATGTAAATGTTGCAGCCACCATGGAGGACAGTATAGAGTTTCCTTAAAAAACTGAAAATATACTTCCGTGTGATCCAGCAATCCCATTCATGGGTATATGTCTGGAGAAAAATATAATTCAAAAAGACACATGCACCCCAGTGTTCACAGCAGCACTATTTACAATAGCCAACACACTGAAACAACCCAAATGTTCACTGGCAGATGATTGGATAAAGAAGTTGTGGTATATTATATATATATGTATATTTACATATATACACGCATATACACACACATATATACACATGAACACACACACACACAATGGAATACTGCTCAGCCATTAAAAAATTAAATAATGTCTTTTGCAATAACATGGATGGACCTACAGGGTATTATGCTAAGTGAAATATGTCAGAGAAAGAAAAACAAATATTCTATTTATTAACTTATATGTATATCTAAAAAATAAAACAAATTAATTACTATAATAAAACAGAAATAGACTCACAGGTACACAGAACAGACTGGTGGTTACCAATGGGGAGAAGGAGGAGAGGGAGGCAGGAAGGGGGTAAGGGATTGAGAGGTAAAAAGTACTATGTATAAAATGGATAGGTTATAGGGCTGTATCATACAGCACAGGGAAATATAGCCATTATTTTATGGTGACATTAAATGGAATATAATATATAAAGATGTTGAGCCTCTGTGTTGTACACCTGAAAATAATATGATGGAAATCAACTACTCAATTATAAAATACTTAATCAAAGTTTTTTTCATATTATTTGCAATAAGTTAGAAGCCAGCACTGTCAATAGAAACATAGTGCAAGTCACAATTTTCCAGTAATCCCATTTAGACAATAAAAAGGAACAAGTGTACTTAATTCCAGGAATAATTATATTTATCCCAAAATATCCAATATACTATCATTTCAAAAGTGTGATTAACACTTTGAAAACTTTTAATAAATATTTTACATTATTATTGTTGTACGAAGTCTTGAAAATCTATTATGTATTTTCCACTTATAGAACATCTCAATTCACAATAGCCACATGTGGCTGGTGGCTACCATACTAGACAGAGCAGATTACACCATTCACACTTCTGATAAATTACCTGCTCTTATTTATTTAAAAAACTTCCAGAAAAGGCTTTAGATATTCCCTATATCTAACAAAGCAACCTTGACGGGTGAGGAATATCTTCATTATAAAGTGAAAAATAAAGGTAAGAGAGCCATGGTTACATGTAAGTTAATGTAACAATTCCTTCTTAATTCATTCAGGACTTTACAATCTTTCTTCATATTCCAAGGATTCACTGTCACTGTGCAATGTTTTTCACTATAATCATCTTTGGAATTGAGAGGCTTCTGATGACCCTGCTTTGTGCATCTGTACATAAAAGAAAATAACAAAACAGAGAAAAAGACCTTATTAAAGATAATTTAGGGGAGTATAGCTCAAGTGAAAGATCATATTCTTAGCATGCACAAGGGCCTGGGTTCAATCCCCAGAACTTCTTATAAAAATAAAATAAATAAAAACCTAATTACCACCCCCTGCAAAAAATTAATTAATTACTTTAATTAAAATTTAAAAAAAGATAATTTAGAGAAGCCTTATCAGGCTACAAGAGCTACAATGAATGCCCCTCCTCCATTAATTTAGAAGAAGTTTCACAATATTTCCCAACATAAAGGCTAAAATATAATTCGGAACACTTCCTGATGGTCAGCATCATTTTAACAAAAATGTAGATAATTACCTCCCTGGTGTCAAAGCTCTGTCAGAGATGGGCACAGAAAATTTAGTAAAAATTATTTTGCAACTACCTTTGAAAGAAATGCTGAGAAATGATCTTTTCTGTTGGAAATTAGCCTGCTTTTACATTCTGCAGTAGGCATACGTGTTTACAAACCAGGCAGGAACTGGATCATATTTTACACATACTTTAGAAACTGATTTGAATTTTGCTCTCTACCTGCAAGGCTATTTCTTAGGTAATAACATAAGCTGGCCACTATACTAAATTTTGTTTCCCTGTTTGCTTAATCCTCACAACTCTGTAAGCTGCTATTATTACACCCATATAACAGACATAGAGCTTGAGGCAGAAAATAATTTGGGTAACTTGGTAAATGGTGGAGCTGGGTAATATCGCAGCCAGTCTGACACTCAAGTCCATTCTTCTCACCGATGTCTGATACTGCTGCCTACATTCAGCAATGACTCCTGATTTCATATTTAAGTGTGTCATTTCTAAAAGTGCAAAGCTATATTAGTACTGCTGTGTAAATTATTCTTTTCAGATGTGATTGCCAAAAAAACAAAAACAAATAAAATCAGGGTGCCACTGAGGGGAGGGCGAACTGCATATGGATGGACACAAGGGGACTTTATGAGGACACAGTTGCACAACTCTAGAAATAGTTAAAATGGCTGAATTGTACAATTATAATATGTGAATTGTATGGCCTGTAAATTACACCTTAATACAGCTATTAAATTAAGAAACTGAGATACCAAATTAAGACTAAAACACATATATATATATCATACATAGTACAACAGGCAAATATCATTATTTACTGCACCATTTTCCTTCATGCAGCTTCCTTTCCTCACCTGTTAATGAAAGGATGATTCATTTTTAAAATAGCCTTTTAATTTATTCAGCAAATAATTTTTGACGGCCTACAATGTACCCAGGACTACTCTAGGCACTTGGAATAGATCAATAACAAAACAAAAGTCCTGTCCTCACGGAGCTTGGTTGGAGTCTAGCTGGGGTGGGGGGTGGAGATGACAATACACACAACAGAGCAGCAGAGGAGGTGGCATGCTAGGAAAGAGGAACCATGGAAAAAAGTAAAAAGGGCAAAGTAAAGAGAGTTGAGGGTATAGGATGAGGGTGATGTTGTATTAAATACCAGAGCAGGGCACACTGTGAACTGAGGTTAGAATTAAGACTAGGAGGTGAGAAGTCCCAGGAGGACGGAATAACCATCACCAAGGCCAGCGTGACCTCGCATGTTCCAGAATGGGGGCACGGATGGAGCTGCGGAGAAGGGTCAGTGCAGATCCTGTATGGCCTTGGAGGAGATTGTAAGGACTGTGGCTTTTACCCGGAGTGAAATGGGGAGGCACTGCAGAAGGACGACACAATCTAACTTAGGTTTTCAAGGCTCACTTGACTGCGGGGTGAGAATAGTGCAAACGGGTCAGAGATGAAAGGTGGGAAGCTACTGAGAAGGGCTATGCAGGAGGAGAGGACAGTGGCTCAGGGCAGGGAAGCAGCAGTGGAAGCAGGAGCCATGGTGAGAAGTGGCTGGGCTCTGGATATGTTTTAAAGGCAGTGTTAAACCAGATCTATTGACAGAATTCATGTGGTATGTCAGTGAAAGTCAGAATAACTCCAAGTTTTTTGACCCAAGCAGCTGGAAGGATTAAGTTTCCACTAACTGAATGGGGGAGGCTGCATAAAGAACCAGTTTGGGGGGTAGGAGGACCAAGAGTTCAGTTTTTACACATGTTGGTTTTAAGATATCAGAGTTCCAAGTGAAGATGCCAAATCAGCAGAATATTATAAGAGTCCAGAGTTTGAGAGAAAAAGTCTAACGGGAGACAGAACTGTGGGAATCATGGGTCACACAGGTGGTACAGGAAGACATGAAACCCAGGTACTCAAACATTAAGATACCCTGGCATTAACCATAGAAGTTATCCTTGAGGGCTTGCCTACTAGGTGAGGATATCAGTCCTATTTCCCGACCACTCGAGTTTTAAAAAGGAACTTACAAATGAATTCGTGCAAGACACTGCCTCCAGTGTGTGGGATCAGAGCTGGAGTCAGAGAATGGGATGGTGCACGCTACTCCCTACGGCACATTGTGTGTGTGTGTGTGTACGCATATTTGTGTGAGCAGGGGGATGAGTTACACCTGTCTTAAGAAAAAGAGGTAGAAATTCTAGAAGCCGAAAGATGAAAGAACATCCAGATCTGGTAGAGGGAACAGGGGAAACACTGTGTACTGTAAGACATATCCCCATAATGCCATTTCCCACCATTCTTTTATCAGGAACACAGTTGGAACCTGGGGAATTATGTAGATACGTGTGATGTACACAAACTTTCTGACTATGTAACACTAAATATCTACATATGTAGCAAGTTAATGATATTTATATCTGCTTCAAGTTTAATAACAAGTTCACAACAGAAGGAAAATAAAATATTGAGGACTGGTAGAATAATCCTTGAAGGCCTTTCAATGCTCAGAATGGAAGCAAAAGCGGCTTCACCCCACAAAGTATGTCATTAACAGTCAAGAATGTATTTATTTGCTTAAGAAATTGAGAGTTACAACTTCCTGCTTTAAAGAGTTAACTTTAAGACAGATACCATACTATAAACAACATCTATACTGGTGCTTTCTTAAAGCTATTTTTAGTTCCTGCTTGTTCTGATGTACTCCAGAAACTCTGCAAAGAAAACCTTCTATTCAAAGGCTTAAAGGAATAAAAAAAGAAATAACACCGCATTCTTTTAAGTGTTCTCTGTACTGAAAGTCATTTGCAAATGCAGCACTCTGCCACATATCTACATTTTTAACAATAAAGACTTTTGTGCAATTTTTCAATTGCTATGTGACTTTGCATCAGTCTCTCACTCAGAAGCAGAATGGAGTACCAGAAAATGACACATCATGTCTAAAACTACAGATGTGGAATATGAACTTACACCAGGAAACAGCTAAGTGGGAGGGTAAGGTTTACCTTTTAAGTTACCGTAAGTGCAGTTACACCTTCTCCCTGCTTCCCCTGTGAAGTGAAGAACTAGTCTTTTCCAGGAAAGCTCTCATTCTGAGTACTGTTTTCTTTAAAATATTTGGAGATTCTTTTTTAAGGTTCTTTCACTTTTAAGTCTTTCCCCAACTCTACATCCCATAACAAGTGTTAAAATTATCCAATAGCCTATTGTTACAGAACATACTCTACAAAAGCTGAGGTTTCCCAGGGCTTGGATCCCACAACTCTGCTACCAGATAATCCTAAAGCCTTCCTTCCATAACTGACTCTTCTGCCAATTCCCAGCTGAGGGCAAATTTGGCTTCTCAGCACAGTTAAATTTCTAACTCTGCCTACAAACACTCTACTGCCAGTAAGGGAACTCTAAGGGAGCCAACAAAGCCCCTAGTGAGTGTTGCCTCCTTCAAACAATCAAGATGCCATCACCAAGCAAATATTTAAACCTACTGCAAAACTTCTGAAGACATCTTACAAACAATATAGTTTATATAGATTCATACTATTTGCTCTGGAATAGTGATTTCCAATGGAGGGAACAAAGGACCACATGACCCAAGCAATTATTTAAAATTTCACATAACTATCCCTATTCACCTGAGGATTCAGGCAAGCCCGTCTTATAGGTCTAGGTGTAACAGAATGGCAGCACCTCTTCAGTAGGGTGAAAAACAGCGAGGTAGACTTTTAGTGAAAGGGAGTGATGTATTAGGACCCACCGCCCACTTACCTCCCACCACAGGACAATCATCTCAGATCGAGAACAAACACTTTGGGAAACAGAGGTTGTTTATGTTTTTATGGTTTTCTGGTGGAAATAATGCCCTGAGTCACGTGAAGTTGTGGCTGCAAAATTGAACAGGAGACCAGACATTTTCACATTCAGGACACAAATAATCAGCCCCCGAGTGGTCACAATAACTGTTCTCCCCTTTGCCTGTTCACCCCAAAAGCTGCAGGACTCTCCTGCTTGCAGTGACACCCACCATTTCTCACAAATTCCTGCCAAGTTCACGTCAGCAGCTGGTGGTGTCAAAGTCAACATTTGTACTGCTCTGAAGTCTCTCCATTACTTTATATCCTTCTATTTTCTCTGTTGTCTTCCTAGCTACCCTTGCATTCAGAAGCTGGTTAACGCACTAACATTGACTCTGTAATCAGTCCAGGATATAGGAAGCAGAGATTCAACTGTAACCAGTCCCAGAATACTTGTCATGCCACTCTAGTGTCCCAACAAAATACTCTGGCATCCCTCATCTCACCCAAAGAACCACCGCATTACTTAGAGGTTGTAAAATTAGAGGGTTTCTCTACTGGGAAACACTGGCTTGTGGTAGAGTCTTGATTTCAGTTTTTGCAACTAGTTACAGGCAAAAAGACATGGTCCGCAAATTTTCTTCAAGCGTTTGGAATTTAAACTTTTATTAGATACAGAGCCGGCGGACTAACCGTAATCTATGAACATATGGTCATATTATAAAATAATGTCCATGTCTGCCTTACAGCCATGTAAGAACTTGAATTACACCTGCATCCTGTAGGCCTTTAGAATTGGATGTGAAGCATCCTGTGTTAAAAACCTCCTATCCAGTCCCAGAACACCTTAAAGACAACATCACATTAATGCCACTGAATACATTAGTATAGAACTTGTATGGTTAAGTTACATCTCCAATTTCCCAGAGCTGGAAAGCAGATGCCTAGAAAGGCTGGAAAAGCCCAACTACCAAAACAGCTCAAAAGTTGAAGCAGACTCCTGCACCTCCCAGGGCGGAAGGCGGAGGGTGGAGGGGGCATTGCCAACCACACTGTCCTCCCCCAGGACGTGGCATGTGGGGAAGCAGGCAGAAGTGGGTGGCTGGGACTCAGAGGTGGAGAGGTGATGAAAGCAGGAGTGGAACTGCTCTGGTCCTAGAACAACAGAGCTGTAAAAAGCTCGGCTTCAGTTCAACCCGCTTCGTCTCCCACTTCCCCTCCCACCTAAGTGACAAACAGAGCACAGTCAGGCACTTTCTGCCCATGACGGTGACTACTAGCAGGAAAGGGACCAGGATAAAAGCATGTCCTACAAAAGATCAGTCTGATTTTAAAGACTGTGTTATAATCAATGAACAGCAGTGTCAGAGTGGGACACTTGTGAGGTGCTCAAATAGGGAGGAAGAGGCTGAGGATCCATTTCCAGCACTTCCATGTCTTTTATCACTCCTATTTCTGACCTTTCCTTTGCCACGTTTTGTAGCACTGCCATCACTGGCAGGTAAAGGGGCAGCAATGAGACTTGGCCGTTTGGCTGATGGGGCTACATTTCCCAGCACTGGAAGAGGAGCAGCTGGAAGATGTGAACCGCGGTCCTGGCCTGTGCCAAACACTAACCAGGTGACCCTGGGTTAGGCTGTTAGTCTCTCTGGGCTTCCAGCTGTTTACTTAAAAAAGAAGGTTTTGTCATTGCACAAATATATCCAATATGAAATGTAACGTGAAAGTCAAACATAATGACAACTCACCTGCTTGCCTCAGGGAACTGTAAAAGCACTGAACACTATGTGAATGTAAACACAGAATTAAGAAAACTGTTGAGGTAAAGCGCTAAACTGAACATGGAGATAAAGTTTTATGGATTTTCTTGGCTTTCTTTTTTAATTGCAACACTGAATTAATAGTTATTAGCTATACTCCAAACCACCACCCCTGCGAATAAAGTAGGTTAGCACTGCCTGGATGCCTGCTATTGCCCGATGCTAAGCAGGGTGAGGGTATAAAGGAGGCTGAACAAGGGAGTCTTCTCCAGTTACCAGCTAAGTGAGGAGACACATTGGAAACCAACCGGCAATGGTACCAAGTCAGTACTCAAAGACTAGATTACAGGCTACCGATCATGAACAGTGCAGAAATACAAAGAGGAGCTAGAAATATTTGGAGTAAATAGGGAAGAATCAATGAAGGGGATGGGGCTCCAACTAGTTCTCAGGGCAATTCTAAGCTGTTTTAACTGAGGACTGGATAGGAAAAGACTGGTGACTCCTGGTTTTTAATAAGGCACAGGTTACCCTAGGAGGCTAAGTCACATAATGATTGGAACAAATAAGGTAAGGCCAAAGTGATTAAGGGTCGAGACTACCTGGCTGAGATCTGGTTGTGGTAAGTCTTTGACTTGACTCTAGATGTTGGAGGGTCAAAACTGAAGGTTGACTGAAAGGAGGGGAGAGAATATTCAAGAATTCAGCAGAAGGAAAAATTCTTGTATCAGGGATGAACGCTCTTCATCAGAGTATCAGCAATCAGAATAGACATTTGAAACCAAAAACATACAGTTCCAGAAGCCAAGAATATGTGGAGGGTGGTGAGAGAAATATAAATCAAAGACCATTCCAAGCCTTTGGGTATTCAAGACTAGAAGAATGATTATGCCACTGAATAAATGGATACGCTGCAAGAAAAATGATTATGAAATCAGCTTTAGACATGTTGAATCTGACATATGAGCTAAGAGTAGGTGTTCTCTAAGAAGCTCAAAATTCAAAACTGAAGCACAGATCTAGAGTACAGGCTTAAGTTGCAGATGGACAAGACATGATAAATCTCCTAAAAGAAAACATACGCAAAACATTATCTGACATAAATCTTAGCAACGTTCTCCTAGGGCAATCTACCCAGGCAATGGAAATAAGAGAAAAAAAACAAAAGGGACGTAATTAAACTCATAAATTTCTTCACAGCATAGGCAACCATAAGTAAAACAAAAGGAAACAACAACCTACGAATAGGAGAAAATATTTGCAAATGATACGACTAACAAAAAAGCCTTAATTTTCAGAATATATAAACAGCTCATACAACTTAAAAACAAAAAAACAAACAACTCAATCCAAACATAGGCAGAAGACCTAAACAAGCATTTCTACAATGAAGACACAAATGGCCAATAGGCACATGAAAAAATGCTCGATATCACTAACAAACAGAGAGATTCATATCAAAACTACAATGAGATATCAGCTCACACCAGTCAGAATGGCCATCGCTCAGAAGTTCATGAATGATAAATGCTAGAGAGGCTGTAGAGGGAAGGGTACCCTCTTACACTGCTGGTGGGAATCCAGTTTGGTGTAGTCATTATGGAAAGCATGGAAATCCCTCAAAAAACTAAAAGTATACTTACCCTATGACCCAGAAATCCCACATCTGGGTATATAACTGGAAAGAACTCCAATGTGAAAAGATATCTGCACCCCAGTATTCATAGCATCACTGTATACAGTAGCCGAGACATGGAGGCAAGCTAAATGTAGCAACAGATGACTGGATAAAGAAGTTGTGGCATATTTATAGACTGGAATATTACTCTACCATGAATAGGACAAAATAAAACCATTTGCAGCAACATGGGTGGAGCTAGAGATCGTCATTCTAAGTGAAAGCAGCCAGAAACAGAAAAATACCAAATGATATCACTCATATGTGCAATCTAAAAAAATAGAGAAAAAGACACTGTGAACTCATCTACAAAACAGAAACAGACTTGCAGACTTAGTCAACAATCTTAAGGTTACCAGGGAAAGGGGATGGCAAGGGATATATTTGGGAGTTTGAGATTTACAAATGTTAGCCACTATATATAAAAATAGATTTTAAATAAAGTTTCTTCTGTATAGCAGAGAAACCTATGTTCATTATCCAGCAATAACCTATAATGAAAAAGCCTATACAGCCACCAACTGAGGAAGCAAGAGAAGAAAGGAGAGTTAGTTATGCTGGGCTAGAGCCCACTTCCAAAATCATTGTCAGCCACTGAGGCTGCCCCGAGGGCACTGAGCACTCCTCCCAGGGACAGACTGACATGACATGCGTCCTGTGAACCTGGAGCAGCAGAGGCCGTCCACAGATCTGGCCCTGGGGGAGATGGGAGCAAGTCCACCTGATCCCCTTGGGGCAGCACCCCTCCCCGCAGACCCCGCCTCCTGACTGCACCGCTCCTGCCTCTCAGGAACCCACTGACTTGAAAACAAGTGATCCACGAACCTGGGGCAGCGGCAGGGAGATGGGCAGCGACCTGGCAGGCTGGTCGACTTGCCCCCTTCTCTCCCACGGCCTGTCCAGGGCTCGGCTTTTGCTGCTCCAGGCATGGTCCGCAGGTCAGCCTGCTTCTGGAAGGAGGGCACGGTGTGGTCGAAGGCAGTGGCGGGTTATGGGGTCTGCCCATGAGAGCCCGTGGATTGGCTTCAAACTCCCCAGCGCATGGCCTGAGATTGGCCTCTGCTGCCCCAGATTCGTGGAACTCAGGTTACAGGCCAGCCTGCTCCTGGAAGGCAGGTGCTGTGCTGTCAGGGAATGGCGGCGGCTGCGATGGCGGGACTGGGGCTGCCCTGTGAAAGCGCGGGGTTTGCGACCATTTCCCGCTGTTGCTGCAGCCATCCCAGCACACTGATCACACTGCGCCCACCTCCCAGGGGCAGCCTGACCTGTAACCTGAGTCACAAGAACCTGGGGATTTAGAGGCCGCCCCCAAGGTCAGGCCGCGGGGAAGATGGGAGCAAATCCAGGGGCTCTCATGGGGCAGCCCCCATTGCATCCGAGGCCCCGCGACCGCACCGCACCCGCCTCCCGGGAGCAGGTCATGGTCTGAGGGCCAGTCAGAGATGCTTCGAAGCCGTCCGGTGCCCTCCCACCTCCCGGGGCAGTACCTGCTCTCCTAAACCCGGGTATAAGCGGCGGCAAAAACGAGGGGTTCAGGAACTACTAATAGCGGGGTTACCACTAACCACAGCGGCGGCTGGGAACCGCCTCAGGGTCCTAACGGGACGCGCGGCCGTGACCTCACCTCCGCACCCCTCCCTGTGCACCTCCTCAGTCGCACAGCCCAGGCGTCACCCGCCGGCTTCGAGCAGCACGCCCCCACCAGCGCCCCCTTAACTGCCCGGCAGCGGCAGCCAAACCAAGGGCAAGAGGCGGCCCAGACCCCAGGCCGTGTTCCTCTTCCAGGAGCTGGTCCAGGAACAACCGGCTGCCTCCAGCTTCCACTCGTTCTGGGCGGGTTCCGGCGTCCGCGCATCTGTCCGTCAGCGCGTGCGCGCCCCTCCTCCTCCTCCCTCCTGCAGCGCAAACTGCTCGGGTGGGTCTCCTGCTTTACCAGACCTGGCCACTGGGGCCGGGAGGAGCCAGGTGGTGCCCCTCCTGCTCGTCCCGCCGGGTCTCCATCCCCAGAGCCTTCACCCCGCCACCGACTGGGTCCTGGCACTGAACTAGAACCACGACTGCCCTGGGCCAGGCCACACCCCACCAGCCCCACTTCCCCTGCTCACCTTCCCCTCCCTGTTACTACCCTCCCACCCCTGGCCAGGCCCAGTCTCCCACCAGACCTTAAAGACAGGGCTTCTTCTCCTCACACCGAGGTCTGTGCCCTGACACTCCGTCCTGCTTGGTCTTAACCTATGGCCCCTACACCCTCATGCCTCACCACAGGACCCCCAAAATCCTGAAACTATACTCCTCACCTCTCAGCCAGGTCAGTTCCAATCTGAGCGGCCCCACACTCCTCAACCTATACCCCCTCACCATGGGATCCCCTTCACTCTGAGTGCACCCCTACCCTAAGCTCACTCCCTCACCCCTAACCCTGTGGTTGGGGTGGGGAAATCTGAGCTCCAGTAATGATGACTACTGCCACCAGCGGGGGATCCAGCCTAGTGTGCACCTTCATAGTTAGTGTCTGAGGCTACAGGGCGAGGCAGGCTGGGCTGAAAGAGGTTCCAATTCCCGCCCTGGCACCCTGATCCCCGCACCCTGTGTCTCATCTGACCCGATGGGTCAGGGTGATCCCAGGCTGCCAGCCAATGGCCTGTGGGCCTTGGGTGGTTGATGGTCCTGATGGTGATCTGGACCCCTAGGGCGGAGGCACTAGGCACGCGGACGTTTGGGGTGGGGGAGTTCAGAGGGTGCACTTGAGCCCAGGGGTAGACAGCAGATGGTGGGCTGTGTGCATGGGGCTGTGTGCGTGGCCTGGCCTCAGCCCAGGTGGGTGCAGGTATCTTTTTCATTCACACCAGGCCAGAGGGAAGAGGGACGGGAGCTTTCAAAGCATCAATTTTAGGAAGCCAAGGCTGGAGAGAAAAGTAGGAATGTGCACTGTCCAGGCCACCATGGATCCCGCCGTGACGCTGGTCCCTTGCATCAGGGGAGACTGGCAGTTAACTGGCCAATGAGACATCCCCTGCTGTGGTATAGTTTACAGGCAATTGAAGGGATTTTGACAGGTAATTTTAATCCAATAATTGTCACTTTCTCTGCGGGAGATCAGGTCCAAAGTCATGGTGAATCTGGCAGGGACCCTGCCTGAACTGCAGCCTGGGACTGTAGAGGACCCACCCAGGAGTCATCCTCTTAGCTCTCACCCAAAGGCACTGTAATAGAGAAGAACAAATCTGACTCCATATTGGATCTTTTCCTTTCCTTTAACCCTCTGCCGTGTTTTCTAGGCTTAGTCTTGCTAGCTCTGCAACTTTTGTAAAACAATGTTGCCTTTAGGCTGAAATAAACAGAAGATCCTATTCTCAAAACTCTGACCTTTAAGGATATTAACACTTTTGCACTCTTATAAAGATAACAAGTTGCAGAATAGAAAAAGTTTGTTTTGTTGCAGGTGTTACAGGAACACGGTGATCTGATTCACGTGGACAGCTGCAAAGGATTCAAAGGACAAAGAAATCTGACACCAAGAAGTTTGCAACAACCAACCACAGCCCCTCCCCTATTTACTAGAAAAGGAGCCTGAAGTCTGACTTGGGGAAGATGGTTCTCCAAGATATTAGTCTGCCATTATCTTGGTCTGCAGCTGTCAACGTAGACCAGGTCATAGGGCCTCTGTAAAACCTCTAACAAAGCAAAAGTTATTTTCTATTCTGCAACTTGCTGTCTTTATATAAGTGCAAAAGTGTTAATATCCTTAAAGACCAAAGACTTGAAAATAGGCTTTCCTTTATATTTCAGGCTAAAGGCAACACTGTTTTACAAAAGGTGCAGAGCTAGTAAGATTAAGCCTAGAATATAGGGCACAGGGTTAAAGCCAAAAGGACAGATCTTCTATGGAGTCAGATATTTTTCTTTTCTATTATAGTATATTCTATTTTTGTTTTAAGTTTACAAGAATAAAGTTTAGCCTTTTCCCATTTTAAATTGTGCAATTTTAAGGAGCATTAAGTGCATTAAAAATGTTGTGAGACCAACACCACTGGTTTAGACAATTGCCTTCCTCAAACTAAAAGCTTGTATACAAAGCGCACCCCACATCCTACCACCCCCAGCCAATGAGAAGCACTAATCCCCTTTCTCTCTCTGTCTTAACCTATCCTGGATGTTCCCTATCAATGAAATCATATAAAAGGTGGCTTTTTTTTTCTCGCTGCCCTCATATTTTAAGTAGGGACGGGTGAATTTTTTGTTTGTTTGTTTTCACGTGAATTAGCATTTTTGTATTTTGAGAGGGAAATCCAGATGGATTAAAGATGAGACGTACCAAATGAAGCCATTTTGGTAACTCTGTGCATAATCTCGTGGTAGGCACTGCTGTTCTAAGTGTGAAACCAGAGCCAGAAGGGAGATGCTTAGCTCTTCTTGTGGCAAAATAAAACCAAACTAAAGCAGAAAACAAAGGCCAAGAAAGACAGCTGGAAAGAAAAACCACAGCCTGGAAAAAGCTTTCCTCATGACCCAAGGTCGGAGAAAAGCTTCACATCGCTGTGGTGCAAAAACCTCTTGAAGCCCAGTGTTCTGAAAAGAAACAAAACACACACAGGCAGTTCCAACGAGAGGCAGTGCAGGTGGCCAGTGTGTGCTAGAGATGCTCGACCTGTAAGGTGAGGACATAGGCAGATGGACAGACTGCAGAGATAGCATTGGCCACCATCACACTGGCAGGTCTTTAGCCCGGTGACAACCAGCCCTGGTGACAACGTGAGCAGGCAGAGGCCCCAGGAGGTCCCCTGGAGGGAAGAGCAAATGGACGCTCCTCTCCAGCAGAACAAGGTACAGGATACATCAAAGTGCCACAGGAACATCCCTTCCCTAGCAGTGCTGGTCCTTAGAGAAGATTCCACCAAAGTGTTTGCACAATTTTCAAAGATAATTTTTCTTTAGTAACATGAATTCAAAATAATCAATATGTCATCAAGGGATTTTCAGAAGTGACCTGCCCTGCGCCCGAACAATACACACACATAAATACACACATATACACATAAATATATACACACATACATACCGGAAAAGAGACAGACAGACTGAAACACAGAGAAGCAGGGGAGACAGAGAAACAGAGAGAAAAGACAGAGAGAGAGGCACTGAGAGACAGAGACAGAGAGAAGGAAAACTGGAGCTGGGAAGGAGTGGAACTCACGCACATTTTCACAAGTCAGTCTGCATGTCAGAACCTGGTCTCAAAGTCCATCCATCCTCCAGGGGAGGGTGTGGGGATCACAAAAGGGCGTGGGAACTGAAGGCAAAAAGTATGAAGCCATTGTGGGGCAGTCCACCACAGAGGCCGAGATCAGACACTGGGCCTGTATGTCAACATGACAGAAAGACCTAGGAGGTTGTATGCCAGAGCTGACGACGTCAGAGTTGTATTTAAATTTAGTCGCACGACTGGGAGCTGGGAAGCAAGCAATAAGGAAAGTGACTTTCTCCAGACCTCAGGGCAGACCCAGGCCTGTGTGGCATCTTCTCTGCGCTCCGCCAGCCCTCTGTGGGGTCATTCCTTTGCTAAGTCTGTGCACGAGCTCCCTGTGATGCTAGCCCATGGGGGTGACAGATGCAGTAGGTGTTTCTAGGTCTAGAGACAGGATGGCTTCTCTAGGAAGCAGGGGCCAGAATGATCCCCACTGTGCTGACGGGAGATTGGGGAGACCCTGAGAGGCACGTGGCTTTTCCATGGTGATAGCACTGTTGAGTGGGGGGAGCCATGTCTGAACCCAGCTGTATCTTCAGAGCTGCAGCACTGGCTGCATCCAGGCCTCCCCAGGGCTATGAGGGGGGCTGAGTTGGTGTCACTGTGTGTGGACATGGCATGGAGTGAGAAATGATAGATCGGCAGCCCAGAAAGGTCCTTGGGGAGCTATGTGTCAGGAGGAAGCTTGGGTAAGTGGACCCCAGGAAGTGATCTCATTTCCCCAGCAATAGAGCCCAACAGAACTTGGAACTAAAGTCACCAGGCACCCACTCTGTAGAGAAGTCCCTACTCAGCTCACTTGATTGGAGACAGAGTCACGTTCTGCTGCATCCCAATATCCCGAGGCCACAGACCCCGGAAAGCCCGCAGCGAGGGGCTTTACCAACGCTGCCAGCGCTGGGTCATGTCTCACCCAAGGCGCCTCTGGACTTTTGGCCAGAGAGACCCAAAGGTAACACAGGGAGGCCCAGGGCAGGCCCGCCCAGGCCAGGCCACCACTCTGATCCCACCCAGGTATCCCGACGGCCCCGTCCTGGCTGGTGGAGGTGGAGCAGTCAAGTTGGGGATGGGTTTCTGCCCAAAGCAAGAGCAGTTCAGAGGCCTGGTGGGCCGGTCACATCCACAGCCCAGGGCAAAGCTGGCTGGCTGGGATGTGGAGAGCCAGGGAAGGGTCCTGCTGCCCAAGGTGGAGCCCATGCATTCTGGGTATGTCTTTTCCCTCCCGGGTGTCTGAGCTGAACAAGGTCTCGGTCTGATCTGGCAGCAGAGGGTCGAGTGGACAGAAGCAGGAGTGTTCCTGGCCGGGCAGGGCTCTGAGGCTTCCAGGCCGGGTCAGCTGCTGGTCACTGTCATTGCAGAGCTAGATACCACATATTGAACAGCAGCTGATGAATAAGAAAACCAACGCCCCCTCCCCCAAGTGAAGGGCTGATGTGCCGCTCTTCTGAGGGCCAGCGCAGGATCCAGGTGGGTCTGGATATGGCAGGGTCCCCTCCACCGTGGCCCACAAATCAGTGGGGCACGCCTCCGACCCAGAGATCACCCAGGGCTCTCCCCTGGTACCTGCCCGGGGATGACGGGTTGCTCAGCACACCCTGCTCTGACATGGAGCACAGTGCCCACCTCGCTGCAAGTCAGGTGGAGGACCAGGAGCCCCCAAAACAGAGCCCGAAGTTCAGGAAGGCAGGGCTGATGCGTGTGTGTAGGTGAGGGAGGGGCGAGGGCTGGGCCACACAAGGAGGTGTACCCAGAAGCTACTGTTGGGACCAGAGAAAAGAATGGCCTCAGACCACCTGTCTGGAAAAATTCAGTCACAGAACACATCCTGTGGGCACTTTCTGGGTGGGAGCTGTCTGGAAAGCTCTGGGAAGTTTTCTGTCCTTGAAGAGGCACATGGAAAGGGAGGCAGGTGGGTAAATTTTTCCTCTCACACAGCATGAGCTCTTCCACAAGACTTAAATCTCTCTCCACATCCAATAGTTACAGAGGAGGCAGGGGCAGGGGAAGATGTCAGAGACCAAAAAAAGGATGATCTGGATCCAGCAGGAGACCGCGAGTTCCCTCCTGCCGCTCCTGCAACTCCTCCTGAACCTGCATCTGCAGCTGGACTGCTGGACAATGGAGAAACAGTTCAGGCATCACCACCAACTGGGGCAGAGCCCCCTCTGCACCCACCCACACCTTCTTCTCCAAAATGTTCTCCAAATTCCCACTATCATTCCCCTCCCCCTCCCAAACTTGACTTCCCTTCCTCTGGAGATGTTTTTGTTTGGTTTTCTTTAGTTTCCTTTGTTTGTTTCACTTCATTTATGGCAAGCTTTATTTTTCTTTTTGGAGTTTCATTAATAAAATATAGACTTTTCCCCTTTTAAGTTGTGCAACTGAGGAGCATTAGAGGCATTCACAATGTTGTGCGACCATCACTACCATCTAGTTTCATACTATTTCTTTCCTCAAAGTGAAACCTTGGATCCAGAGCGCGCACTCCCCTCCCTCCTCACCCAGCTCCTGACAACACCAAGTCCTCTTTCTCTCTGAGTGTCTTTAACTCTCCTTGGTGTTCCCTGTCAATGAAACTTTAAAAAAGTTTTCTTTTATCCCTGCCCACTTGTTTTTAGCTGGGGCTGGGGATTTTTTTTGTTTTCACTTGAAACAGCATTTTTATCATTTTAAGGGGATATCCAGGGCGATTAAAGATGTGATGTACAAAATGAAGCCCTTTTAGTAACTCTGTGCATAATCTCAGGGTAGACACTGCTGTTCCCCCTGTGACACCACAGCCAGAAGACATAAGGGAGATGCTCAGCTCTTCCTGTGGCAAAAACAAAACCAATCAAAAAAATTAGCAAAAGCCCAGAAAAACTGCTTGAAAATGAGACCACAACCTGAAAAAAGCATTCCTCATAACCCAAGGTTGGAGAAAGGATTCCCATCCCTGTAGTCCAAAATCCTTTCGAAACGCAGTGTTCTAAACAGAAACAGAACAGACATGGGCAGTTCCAATGAGAGGCAATGCAGGTGGCCAGTGTGTGTTAGAGATGCTTGACCTCTCAGGTGAGAACACAGGCAGAAGGAAACTGCAGAGAGAGCACCGGTCACCATCACACTGGCGGGTCTTTAGTCAGGTGACAACCAGCCCTGGTGACAATGTAAGCAGGCAGAGGCTCCAGCAGATCCCCTGGAGGGAAGAGAGAAGGGACACTCCTCTTCAGGAGAACAGGGTGCAGGACGCATTAAAGGGTCACAGATGCAGCTCTTCCCCAGAAGTTCTGATCCTTACAGTTCATCCCACTAAAATCCTTACACACCTATTCAAAGATGCCTTTTCAAGGGTGATCATCACAGCACTGGTTGAAACAGTCTGAATTAAAGCAATACTAATGTTGATGAAGAGTGTATGGGGTCCATTTTTTCTGGTTCATGTGGATGAATGAATGCTGTGCAGTTGGAAAAGTGGGTGTCTGGTCTCAACCCAATGTCAAGGGAGGCCTCAGGGTGGAAGTATGCAGACCCACTGTCTGCACCCAGTGTCCCATCTGCATGACCACATATGTGTGAAATCAGTATAGATGTAAACTGATCTGATTGTGAGTGTGCGAGAGACAGAGATGGAGAAAGACATACTGAGAGACACAGAGACTGAGACATAAGAACCAAATCATTCATGATAGTCACCTCTGTGGGTGGGAATTACAAATCTCTTCTCTTTTAGGCAATATTTCAATTTTTTGTACTGTGTCTATATTACTCTACTAATTCTAAAAGGATTAAAATCCTATCTTAATGTGACCCATTCATTACTCATCTAGTAATTAAAGTACATTAATCCTATTTTTAAAAGAATTTAAAGTCTTCTCAGGACGCAGTTCCATGTCAGCTCCATGGCAGCAGAGGTTCTCCAGGAGGTCGTGTCTCTTCTGAATCAGCATCCAAAGAGGTGAGGAAGAAGTACCAGACTTGGACACTTAAGACTACAATAGATTAGAGATTCTGTTGAGAGAAACTAAGACCTACATTCACAGAGAATAATCCCATATTCATGGAGCAGAAGGCTTCATTCTACTTAGATGACAATAGTCCACGAATAGATCTAAGGATTCAAAGAATGCCTACCCAAATCCCAGGTGGTGTTTTGCAGGAATTGACAATCAATCTAAAAGTCATGTGGTAAATCCAGGGGCTCAGAATACATGAGTGAATGTTGAAAAAGAAAACAAAGTTCGAGGAATGGAAAGTCAGATGGAACCCATGGTTAATACAAAAGCACTTTAAGCTGAAGACACCTGAGATTCAATAGATGTAGAAGAAAACCTGTCATGGAAGCCAATTCTCTCCTCTCCCTTTGCCCTATTAAGTTAGGTTGATAAAAAAGGCTTTAACTTTCACCATTTAACATGGTACTTACTTTTCTGGTTGGCTCCTGCTTGTGTATAAATAAACCGTTTCTCTCGTTCATCTCCTCCTTACTTCTGTGTGCCCTTTGGGAGGGACTCTGGATGATGGGGACCTGCTCTTTTCTCACCTTCTTTAGTGACATCTTTTGTCCATGGTGAAGTGCTTAAAACAAAAAGGCTCATTGGTTTTGGGTCAGATTTGGAACATGTAAACCTTTGGAGAACCCCTGGAGGTACAAGGGGGTTCAATACTGCTGGGAGAATTTACTTGTCCAAATACCTAACAAGATACAATTTGCATAGTTGTTTGTTTTTTTTTTTTTAAAGATTCTTACCCTAAAACAAATACCCTATCTAAACCTCTTGGATGATCAAATAGAAAGAAAAAAGAGAATCATGTCTGGCCTAAGAACTCTTCCTTAATAAAATGGAAGGACAGAATCAGATTCAGAGCAAAAAGTAAAATCCATTTATACCATCAACCCTCCCACTCTTTTGTACACTGTCTTCATGTAATCTGCCAGATGGCGCCCTGGAGAAGGCCCTTTGCCCGGAACTCGTGCTCATTTTCAGAGCTCTGCCAAGAATGAGGTTGGTCCCCAGGGCCTGAGAGGGGCTACTTGTGAAATCTTCTCTGCTGAGACCCACCGGACTGAAGGGAACTGTGTGCTCTGAGGGAGAGAGAGCACACCAAGCCTCTGTGGAGGCATCTCTGACATCATTCCAAAGGCACACAGCTCTAACTGTGGGCATGGGAATTTTTGAGTGGCATCTTAGATGGAAATCTCCTCCTGGATAGAAAGAAGCCGATTCAAGATGTTGCAATTGGATGGGCAGGTCGGCCTCTCGAATTTGTCGATGAGAAGGACACGCAATTCACTGCAGAATTAGGAACACCCATCCCTGCTCTGCTGACTTCATCTACAGAGAAACAGAGACGCGGCTCTAGGGGGAATTAAACACCCACCAACCCTTCTTACCGATGTCAACGTCCCCACTTTATTCTCCTTTCAGGTCTCTGCACAAAACTGTGGCTCAGCCCCAAATATCACATAACCATCACCCTGAACCACTCTGTGTCTGTGTCCAACTCGAGCATTAAGGCCTGTTACCATTACTGTCAAATCGTGTCCCCCTTTCAGCCCGTCTCCCGCCATCATCCCAGCCCAACCTCGGTGTCTCTCTCCAGGTCAGCAGCACTCTTCCCATTGGCTTCCCATCAGCTTACCTTGCCCTGCTTCCATTGCTTATTCCACATATATTACCCACAACGGTCTTATTAAATTATGAATCGGAACAAGCTGTTCCGCTTTGCAAAATAATCTCGTAATTTTCCATTGTATTCAGAAGGATATCCAGAGTCCCTACCAAGGCCCTGTGTGATCCGGTCCCTCACCCGTCTCTGCAGCCTCAGTTCTCACCGTTCTGCTCCAGCCCATCTTCAACGCCCAGATGGTCCCCACCAGGAGAGCTGTGTTTGTAACTCCAAGTCTCGTACCTACACTTCTCCCGGCCTGGGAGGCTTTTCTTGTCTGTTACCTATGTGGCTTATTCTTTTGCTTCATTCAGGACTTTGTTCAAATTATTTTACCCTCAGAGAGGACTTACCTGACCACATTATTTAAAATAGCACGCACATATTTCCTATTCAATCATTTTCTCTCCTAATATGCTTTATGTTTCTTTCTGGCAATTATTAGAACCTGGCAGTACGTCATATATTTATTTGCTTACTGGTTTATTGTCTGTCATTCTTACTAGACCTATATTCATGGAACCACAAATAACTTTTAACCAGTAACTTTCAAAACGCCTTTAAATGAATTCTTTTATAGGATGAGAATTTCAGATGCTTCCACGGGTTGCTTAGGGGAAAAAAGAGAAAGGATTCAGGTTGAACTAGGTTATTAAGGACCTGGGAGTTGGTTATTTATTTTATACGTAGTAGTGTGTATCTGTTAATCCCAAACTCCTAATCTAGCAAAAGACTGAGCTGACTACTATTTTTAAAAGACATTTTTTTCTTTTTAAACGGGTTCTTTGAGATCTCTTTTCTTATTTGTTATTTTTCTTTTATTGTAAAGACTTTTTCTTATTATATTTTTACACTGAGGTACTGCGAATTGAACCCAGCATGTACTCTACCCCTTCAACTATACCATCCCCTCCAAAGACAATTATTTTTATACTTTGACAATACCATATTGAATTAAGATTTTTTGTTCCATTTTCCCTTCATAGAGTTTATAACTGAGGGAGAGAGTCAGAGGAAGCCCTGGGCCATCCTTTCCTTCCAGCAGGTCACTACACAGCAGAGGAGCTTGGCTGTTTCCAGGCCCAGCTCACCTTTCTGCTCTGAGGGCCTACTCAGGCCACTTCTCTAAACAGCGGCATGTTAGAAGCAGCAGAAAGCCAACTAGCGAGCAACAATGACAAAACTGACCCACCTGCAGTTGGACATCATCTGATCTGAAATGACCCTCTTAAAGCTCTTCTTCCTATTAGTGGATGGTTTTCAAAAATATTCCCAAGGAAATGAATCTCACTCTATTTTTCTGGATTTCTTGGGACTTCTATTACTTTAACTGCAGGCTTGATTTTCTGCAGAACATCTGTAGGGAAGCCAGGCAGAACATGTGAACAGACCCTGAAGGTCACGGCTGAGGCCTCCGGTCAAAACATCCTTGTTGTGCAGAGCGTACGTTCATGGGACCATTTTCATGACTGCTGTAATTAGTTCTCACCCAAGTGTCCCACCTAAAATGTTTCTAGATAGAAGGTGGTCTGACGCAGGTGAGCAGTGGGGATGTGGGATGCAGATGGCAGACAGACTGGAAGGAGAGAAGTGAAATGTTTCTTCAGGCTTCAGTTTGGAAGATTTCTGATTTTTATATGGACATTAAAGTTGGTCAGGCTGAAGCACCGTTTGTTCTAAGACGGGGTGATGTACACGTATCCCTACAACTTCTAAAAAATATGTTGAAGCTGGACGTGACAGCCTAGGGGACAGACAGCTTAGAGTGACACCTCCGTTCCAGGCTGCCTATGATCTCGGGCTCACAAAGAGGAAAAGTATACACATATTTTTCCTGTGTAGTTCTATGTGAAATTATTTTGACCCTTGCCGGATGGTGTAAGATCAGACATCATGTAGTCTTTCTTACATCGCAAAGACGACAATTCTTGATGAGTCAGCAGACTATTTCCGATGGCCCGGGGTCTGTGCCAGACATTAGCTGTCTAGACAAATACCACACAGCCCCCATCCCTCAAGGAGATCACAGTGTGTCATGGAAGAGACAAATTTAAATAGGTTTTCAAAACAATGTGTTAAGATTCACTTGGCATCATGTTTACTGTATGTTCAGAGGGGCTTTTGCACTGCCTGGGGCAGGGTTCTAGAAGGTAGGGAAGGTGTCAGAGAGGAAATGCTTTCTGCACTGACATCTGAAGGATTCCAGCAAATCTGTAGACCAGGAGAGTGCGTGGTGGGGACGGGATTCTCAGCAGCTTGCGTGTCTCGTGCAGAGGTCTGGTCGTGTCTAACAGCACTTTGCAATTAGGGAAGGAAGGTCAGTGAGGCTAGAGGCTGTGAGGAACTAACGGAAGCTGAGGCTGTAAAAAAGCAGCAACTAGGTTATGAGAAGGTGTGACGTTAAATCAGAGAGCGGGGACTTCCTCACATACGCAGCGGGGAATTCTTTGGGGTTTTAAGGAGGAGAGTGACACAAATTTGTCATTAAAAGTGAGCAAAGTGGATTGTTCACTCTAAAGAACAGCACTGGGCAGACTAGCAAGGGGTGGGAATTAATGCAGTGGGGAGCGAGGAGCAGGGACTTAGTTGGGGGACATTAAGGAATAGAATTGTAGTACTGACGGGGGTGAGGGAGTGGAAAAGTAAAGGAAAACTCCCAGATGTTTGGCACGGAAAACAGAAGGGATAGTGATGCCGTTGTTTGAAAATGTAAACCTAGGTCTGAGCGAGTGTAAATCAAAACATACAGAGCTTGAGATTTTTATGGGCTAATAAAATGGGAATGTCTAGTTGTCAATTATACGTATATTTCTGGGACTGAACTGAGATGCCCATGCTGGAAAAGATTTGACAGTTAATCAGTGGACAGAGAGCAGTTGAAGCCACGGGAATAAATGCCACCCACTGACAGTTTAACAAAGGAAGGGGAAGCAGGGCACTTCTGGTTCAGAAAATATGGCAGACCAGAAACTTGAAGACCCACTCACTAAAGACACATAAAAAAGTAGGACAAAATGCCGCCAATCTTTTCTTGTTTTTTTACAGGCACGTTTATTGTCGTATGATTCCTGTACAGTAAAATACACATATTTCACATGTTCAATTTGATGAATTTGATAAATGTCTACACCTAGAAAACCATCACCACTATCAAGATAGCTAACATTTCCATCACTCCCCAAGACGGGCACTTTTTGAATCCCCATATTTATCCCTTCCCATCCCCTTCTCTCCCTGGGAACCGTAAGTTTGTTTCTCTATGTCTGTGGGTCTGTTTCTCTTTTGTAGTTAAATTCATTTGTGTCTTTTTTTAGATTCCACATATAAGTGAAATCATATGGCATTTTTCTCTTTTTCTGGCTTACTTCACTTAGAATGACTATCTCTACGTCCATCTATGTTACTGCAAATGACATTGTTTTGTTTTTTTTCATGGCTGAGTAGTATTCCATTGTATAAGTATACTACTACTGCTTTATCCAGTCAGCTGCTGATGGACATTTGTGTTGTTGCCATGTCCTGGCTATAATAAATAGTGCTGCTGTGAGCATTGAGGTGCATGTGACTTTTTGAATTAGAGTTTTCTTCTGACATATGTCCAGGAGTGGGAAGGCTGGATCATGAGTTAAGTCCATTTTCAGTTTTTAAAGGAACATCCACACTGTCTTCTCTAGTAACAATGCAGCCCATTTTGTGAAAGCAGAGCCATTCTCAGAAAGTAACGGGTATTTCTAGGGGCCAGATATGAAACACAGTGAGTGTGGCCTGTTCAAAAATCAGAGGGCAGTCTGCCAGGGCTGGAGGAGAGTGACAAGGGAAGTGTGGTACAGGTAGGATTCAGACCACATGGGGACCTGACAGGCTGGGATAAGGAGCCTGGGCCTCCAGTCATTCCTTGGTAACCATGGGGCACTTGTTCCAGGACTCCCCCCAGACGTCAACATCCATGGATGTTGACACCTCTTGTATAAAATGACATAGGACTTGCATGGGACTCATGTACATCCTCCCATCTACTTTTTCAATATATATACAAACTTTTTTTATTGAGATATAGTCATTTTACAACATTGTATCAAATTCCAGCATACAACAGAAGTTTTCAGTTATACATGAATATACACGTATATTTGTTGTCACTTTCTCTTTTGCTGTGTCCTCCTGTGTACTTTAAATTATCTCTAGGTTACTTCTGGTATCTAATAAAACATGAATGCTATGTAAGTAGTTGCCAGTGTATGGCAAATTCAAGTGTTGCTTTTTGAAACTTTGTGTTTTTTCCCGAGTATTTTCAATCCACAGTTAGTTGAATCTGCTGGATAGGGAGCCCCTAGATCCGGAGAACCCCCAAGCTCCTCCTTCCCACCTCCTAAATTTCCACTGCAAGCACTGAAGGGGTCCAAACATAGAAGAGCGCCATCTACCTGCTGGAAACCCTGAGGAATTCCGTCAGCGTATGTAGCGCAGGAGAGAAGGCTTAGGGCCAACTAGTGGGAAAGGAGGGCCTGCCTGGAGTGGAAGGAGGAAGGACCGCAGCGGAAGCCATCTCGTACTCTTACTGGAACTAGCTGATAGCAGTGAGGGACGCCGAGGAACTGGGGACACGGTGCATGGGGGGCGATCCTGGCCGCCAGGTGCAGGGTTCACATAGCTGGGACCCAGTTTGCAAGATCAAAATAACAAGGAGGGAGAGGGGCTGCCTCAGCCCCGGGATCCTGACAACGGCCACAGCGCCTTGACCCCAGCTAATGCGGCTCCCCTAGTAAGCCAGAAAAAGGAAACTCTGTGCCAAGATATTGCAGATTCCACCGCAGCCACACGGATAACTAGATCTCTAAGCTGACAAAATGTAACCACCAGAAACAGGAATCTTTCCTTTTCTCTTCCTTTGGACCTTTGGACAGGGAGTCACACATCTTTAACTGGAACCACCTTTAAACCGATAGAGAGCTCACTTTTTCAGGAATAAGCATGGAGAAAAAGAGTGGGGTGATGGTTTAAGGCGGAAGTCAAAGTGGAAGCCCATGTGATAAATGGTAAAAACATGCTTCTCAATGAATTCGAGTTATGGCAAAAAGAAGGAGGAAGGTTAAGGAAATCTCTATTAATATCCATTCAGCATACAAGACTAGCCAGCCATAAAAAGACAGCACCTTAAATTAAGAATTTTTTTTTTTTTTTTTGGTGATGAAAGACAATGCCTTAATTTAAAATAAGGTTTGGGCTATGAACAACACACTGAGAGTTGTTGATGAGGAGAACATAAATCTGCATATAGATATGAAAGTTTTCCAAGTCAACCGCTTGAAAAAAATTAGTCAATCTTGTGTCCAGTTGATTGGGAAATCCCGATAAGTAAATAACTCAAAAGTGGGAAACACATGGAATTAAATAGTGTTAGTGAGCAATGAAATCCAAGATGTTTATACCTATATTTTCTTTGTTAATGTAACAAACTTAAAGCAACTGTCTAAAAAGTAACTGGAGCACACAAACACACACACGCACACACACACACACACACACACAGTTTGGAAGAGCAGAGAGGTAAAATATGCTAAATTTTTCATTATTGAGGAACAGGATCTAATAGATTATTTCATTTTTGAGACTCTTATAGGAATACTGGTCCAATTGCATATAAAGTTACGAACTTAGAGATGATTTTTAAAAATTTAGAGAGAATTTTCATTAAGAGGTAATATAGCTTCCAAATCACTGAAGAGAAAATTAACAATAAAAAAATTAATTAATCCAGGTAATATGGAGTAACACTGACCATAATTACCACCCTACAATAAACCACAAAATGGATAAAATATATGAAGCAATGATTTTTAAGACACTTGAAAACGATCATCCACTAGGACCTTGTCCTGCCACCTCTATGCCAAGGCTGCTAGGCCTCCTACTGCCATCACCAATAATGTCCACCAAGAGGCGGCATTTCCTTCCTCTGCTCCTACTGCAGAGCCAGTCCTGAGCAGTCCTTTTCCAGGTTTTGGCAGGCAGCTCCCAGAAGTGCTCTCATAGGCCTTGGTCCCTTTTAGCCACCAGCAAAGGGATCAAGGATTATCAGTGAGCATCCTTCCTCATCCAAGACCTAGGAACCTATCTGACTTCTGAGCAGCCCTTCACTCTTGTCTGCTGTCTGGTACTCTCCGCCCAGCTTCCCGAATCCCCGGCTTGGGCAGCCTGCACGCTGGCCACAGCCCATCAGAATCTGTTCCCCCGCCAAGAGGCCACGCATGATCGTGAGCAGGGCTCCAGGCCTCTGGAACAGCGTGGCTTGGACTGCGTCCTGGTCCTGGGCTCGCTAGCTCCATGTCCTTAGTTGAGTCAGTTAACATCTCTAAGCTACAGTTTCCTCATCAGTGAAATGAAGACATAATCAATATGGAAAAAAAATCAGAATCTGAGGGGGAATAAATTTCTGGTGATTGAAGATTATTTTAATTTTGAATTATACAGCAAAGGACATCATACAATTTTTATTACTTCATAATTCTAAAGGACAGCTTCTACTATTAAAACTAATACATGCACGTACACACAAACACACGTGCAGACACACTGGCTCTGCTCCACATACATCCCCACGGGCACACACACATGGAGTCATGTAACACACACACACTCATAACATACACACAACCACACACGTTCTCAGGCGCACACACATACATAACATACAGAACCATATACATCCCCAGGCATGCGCATGCAAACACACACACACACAGTCATGTACCACACACGTCCCCAGGTGCGTGCATGCGTACACACACGTCTTACACACTTTGGCGTTATTCTAAATCAATTTACAATTGAGGGTCACAGTGTCCATTGTTTTATCCACTCAGAAGATCCTGACTTTGGAGCGTGAAGCAGGAACCCCTCCTCTCTGGAGATGGTCTTTACCACTTACAGTCTCAGTAGAGCTAACATAACTGCTCTGGACCTTTGGAAGTGCAGGGCCAGAGCATACCTGGGAGCTCACATCCTATATATGTAAACATGTTAAGTGCAGTAGGGTCTAATCTCCTGCCTTTACAAATATACATTCATTATAAGGGGGAAGTCCAGGTTCAAATTTAGAATTCCCAGACACAGGGGAGTCCGGCAAAGAAAGTGAGCGTGTGGGGAGAGCTGATTCCCAGTCTCTGATCACTAGCCTGACCGTTTTCTTCCCAATGCTGGGTCCATCCCTTGCCACAAGGGGCCTTGGATGTGCACAGGGGGACACACAGACCTCATGTCCGGGCTCTGCTCATACCCTCCATGCAAACAGCTATGCTTTGGCCTCTCTGTGAGTCCTAGGAATCTGAACTCCGGGGAGAGCTGATGCAGGCACTAGAAATGGGTCAGGGGCTGCTGAGACAGGGCATTTGGGGTCCTGGGTTTCTAGAGCACAGGGCGGAGCCAATGACCATGTCCCCTTGGCCCTGCTGACTCCACCCCATGGAGGCCATGGCCAGAGGAAGTGTCAGGGCCAGAGGGACCCTCTGTAGTGCAGGACCCAGGTCAGAGGGCCCCCTTGCCGGGGTCTAAGGGCAGAAGCCCCAAGGAAAGGTCTGAGGAGGCTGTAAGGTATCTTCATTCCCATTAATTAAAAAAAATAAAAGCATACCACAATCGTGGGTGGAAAGGTTTTGTTACAAGGGAAGGCACTTGACAATGTCTGGCCATAGAGGGCTGGTAGGTTTGCCAGGTTGAGGAACCAAGATGCCGTTAGTCTCCAATGGGTCTAAACACCTCCTGAATTCCTCCGGGTGACACTGAAATGCAGTGAGACACGGAAACCTCTTAAGTTGTTAAAATCTTCATGGTGAGCCATTCAACTCTCTCCTCATTCTTGGCTATGAAAGCACGATAAACACAGGCCAGAAACGCATCAGCCTGTTGGTTGGTTCACTATCCGCCTGGTGCTCCCTCTTGTAGGAGCTTTTATCACATCACCCAGGGCTGACCCGGCTCAGGATTATAGCTGATTTTCAGCACGTGGCATCACTTGCTGGTGACACGAATCAGGCAAGTTAGCCACCTCCAAAACTCTGAGGCTCCTCCTGGGAGGAGCCTGCAGACCCCCAGTCTAGCCTCTGCACCACAATGCTCCTTATTGCCACTCCCATCTTGCTGCCCTGGCCTCTAGCTCTGACCAGAACCTCGCTGGATTGTCGATAAATGTCACCCATATACCACGTCTAAGCTTGGGGTCCAGATGTGACCATGGTTCTTATTTACTTCCCATCGATTGATTGATCTTTGTGTAATCGTGTTGGCAGGAAGGCCATTACCACCCTCTTGAGGCCTCCTCGAGCCGCCTCTGTGTATAAATGTCCTAGCACCCCAGGGGATTGGGTCTGAATCCTGGAACTCAGACAAGATGGCACCTGGAGAGACAGGAATCCACTCTTGCCATGGCTTCTGCTGAGGCTCGGTGTGGCCATAAAAACGGATCCCACAAGCCCTGACGTCACTTGACTCGCTGCAGGGATGCTCCCACACTGCCCCGTTCCCCCCAGAGACTGAGGGCTTTCTGCTTGTTCCCGAAGGCCCCAGCCCCGTGGGGGCACCGGGTCCAGTGGAGCATCCAGCCTGGTTCCCCGCCAGCCCTTAGGGCCTTGGTGGGGACTGGAACATCAACTACCCTCCCCTTAGGGACCCGTTTGTCTTTTCCAGCCAACAGACCTAGGTCTTAAGCACTTTAACTCACCTGAGGGTGTTTTCCTCACTTCAGGGGCAGTGAGGACTGGGCTTCTTCACACTCCAAGAGCCCCCGGTCTGGATGCAGACAGTCTGGCTCTCCCCCCAGTCCTGCAGTTCCCGGCCACACCTGCTGCTGGTCACAGTCTGTGCTGTGTTCTCTTCCAGGACAAGAGGTGCATTCTGACCCCAACCCCGCCCCCACCAGCGGTGGCAGAGGCAGCGGACAGGCAGGTGAGCAGGGGCCTGAGACCATCTCCGAAAATCAGTGCCCCAGAGGCCGCTGGTGACTAGAGGGGCCACGGGGCAGAAGGCAGCATGGGATGGGAGGAAGAGGAAGGCTCAGGACAAGGAGATGAAAGGGGGAACAGATAGCACTGTGAGGACCTCGGCCATGAAAGGGAAGAAAAAAGATAGTGACAGCTGAAGCGGTGTTGGCGTTAAAAGCTGCGGGCTTTTTCATTTAATTTTATTAATTACCATTACATATAGTGGCATATTTTTATTTGATTAAAGATTAGGTGCCATGCCATATAACAGGATACAGTATGTTATTATTTATTAAATAATACATAATAGTAGATATACTACCATAATATGTTCTGTTTATTTATTATCAGATAGTATATAATACGTATGTAGGTATTTATAAACATAATATATAATTCATGCATCTATATAATATATAATACATAAAAATGTAGGATTATGATTAATATATTTTATAACAAGATTACATAACAATAATGATGTAATATTACACATTGTATGCCTTGGTTCATGACACAATCTCACCTTAGGTGCCTTTGAGAAGTATTTATGTATTAAAATTAATATTATAAGAAACAGTTGTGAACCTATCACCCAGCATCAGAACAGGACTATTGACAGTGACATACTGTGTCCTAACCTGCACTTGGCCTCTTCTCACAGGAAGTAACCAGCATCCTGAATCCTGGCTTACCCTTGCCTTGTGTTACTTTCACACACACAACACTTAAGATCAGTTAAAACAAATGAACTGCAGGTACATGCAGCGAAGTGGATGAATCACCCACTCTATGTTAAATTGAAACATAAGCCCTAGAAGGTAGGCGATAGTGTGCTATGCTTTTAACTGTGTATATATATGTCAACTAATCTCACTGAATTAAGAACTACAGCTAGAGTCCAGGTGGGAGAGGGACAGATAAAAGATGAGGTGAGAAGATTTGCTGCAGGTGAGCGAGTTCCTTTCCAGTGACATGTCATTCTCTCTGAAGCAGGAGGGAAGACCATCTGATGGGAGTCAGGGAAGAGACAGAGGGAAGCTTAGAGGTGTGCAGAGAGCAGAGAATGTTGACACCACTGAGTGATAAGTGGGGAAATGTGCTCACTAGAGAAATCCTGGAGGATTGCCTGGCAGTGGCAACACGGTGGGCATTGATTTGTAGTCTTAGAAACCTGTGCTGGGAGAGCCTGCTGCCTGCAGGCTCAGAACAAATAGAGCTGGGTGAACCGAGATGGAAGTCGGCCTGGTGAGGAACTGAAAAGGTCAAGGCTCAAGGGGGTTTTGTTTGTCATAAAGAGAGTGCTGACTGTGGATGCAGAGCTGGAAGGTGGGGTAGTGGAAGTAAGAGGAATGTGGACAGGCAGGAAAGCAGAGGAGTCAGTGCATGATGCCTTAGTGAGGGTGAATGAGGGCCAACGAGGCTGGTGGAGAAGCAGCTGGATGGCTAGAGGTGGGCACTTAAAAGAGAGAGGCTAGACCTGGGGTGGAGACACACCCGGGTATGAGCCCGTGGGTAGGGTGAATGGGGGGTGGCTGGCTCAGGCTGACGGTGAAGAAGACCCTAAAATGAACATACTGGGTGGTGGAGGGAGAATGAACTTTGACGTCTTGATGGTAGGAGGCGAGGCAATACAGAGCTGGTGGTCCAGGTGCTCCTGACTGAGGCAGATGAGCAGGGAGGCCAGGGTGGCAGGCACTGCTAGGAAAGGATCTGGGTTTTCCAGGTGCTCCCAGGAGAGTAGGAGCAATCATCTGAAAGGGGAAAGTGAGCACAAGGAGGCAAACCCAGGCTCCTTATCAAACGGGGGGTGTGAGGGGGCAAAGTGTCAACTCCAGAGATGGTGGGCCAGGAAGCAGGGACCACGGGTGAAGTGAGGGGACACTCAGAAAAGAGAGGGAGAAGAGTCTTCTGGGTGTAGGGGAAAGAGAGGCCCCAGGACAAAGTAGCACAGGGGCACATTGATGAGGATGGACTGGCTCTATGGTGACACTGCAGGGCTGGCTGGATCTTTGTCCTGAGGGCTTAATTTGGGGGGGGGGGCTGCTGGCCTCACGAGGACACCCCTCTCAGCAGCCTGGACAGACGCTCCCGTTCTTGAGAGCTGTGTGGCCAACACTGTTCTCGGAGGGGCTCTGCCTCCATCTTCTATCAGACTTTCCTGCCCAGCCCCCGTCCGCCAGCGAGGGAACCTGGGCCTTGCAGCTGTTTCCCGTGGAGGGAGACAGGCTCCTTGGAGAAGCAGGCTGATCTTACTTTTCTCCGTAACCCAGGTCCTAGCAAAGCTCCAGTGTGGCCCATTCAGAGGATCAGATACTTAATAAATTAACTTAAAGCAGTAGAATAGCAGAGCTGGAGGAATTGACCACTGAGCTCACAGAATTCACTGCCCATACCCCCATTCTACAGATGAGGAAACAGAGACCAAGCGGTGAAACAGCCTTGGCCAAGGTCACGCTGCTCCTTAATGCTGGCCTGTGTCGGGCATGCCAAGTGATGAGCTGCAGTGAAAGGCCTGAGAGGGGGCTCTGGGGCCAGACAGTTTGGGTTCAAGTCCCAGGTCTGCCATTTACTAGCTGTGTGATTAATGACTGTCCTTCCTGTAAAGTGCCACCTCATTGGGTTGTCGTGAACACAGAGTTGCTGGAACAGCAGGACAGAGTTCTGTAAGGGTTTGCTGTTGCTTTGTTTACTATTATTATCACCAAGTGAACCCTGAAATGAAGAACAAAGACAGCAAGAATTTTTATTTTAAAGGATTTTAAAATCCGATGATGAATGTTTGATTTAGTCTATTGAAGTCTGCATTTGACCCTTATTAACAACTACACAATGGATGACTTTTGAGGAAATGTTGCTTCATGTCTTTAATTCTCACTAACGACACAGGCTATTCAACAGGAAGCAGCTTTTTTCCAGGAAGAGGGACAAAAAGTTAACAAAATCTCGGTACCTCTCGGTCCCCAGTGAATTGGTTGTGACCTGTCAACCCAACTCTGGGGAACTGCCCGCTCCTCCTGGGCTTGCTGCACTGCCCCGCGGCATCCAGGGGGCGCTGTACGCCCACACGAATCCAGTCTCTTGGTTCATATCTTTGCTTCAGATCCCTCAAGGACTGCCCATGCCCCAGGGCCCCATCTGCCCCGCCAGCCTCGCCTGCTGGACTCCAGGACACCATCCTGGGTCTCAACCATCCTCTCCTCCTATGCCCGCCCCACTACTCTTCACTTTGTCCTTCAAATGTGGGCTCCTGTGGCTCTCCACCCAGCAGGGGTCTCCCTGTCCTCCACCTCGGGTAACTGCATCGTCCTGCACGGTGCGGTGCGTAGCAAATCCTTGTGGAGTCAGGAAGAATACAGAACAACAGGTGCTCAGAGGGGCTGCCTTTCCCACTGCAGGGGCCCTTGAGAGCTTTCTCCCGGCTGGTTATTCACAGGCGCTGAAGCTGTAGAATCTCGATCTCACCAATTTAAAGTGCATCATCACTAATTACAAAAGCAATCATTTTTTCAGTAGCAAAAGGACAAAAGACTTTGTGCCCCGCACCTCCAACTTTCTTCCTCCGCCTTCAGAGGTGATTCTCACTCTCTGGGCAAGGGTAGAAAGCAACACACAGAATATTATTTTTCAATGTTTTCTTTCCCACTATGAAGATTGCTTTCCCAGAACCGATGAAGGCAAGGATGGTTTGGCTTCCCTGCACTGAGGATTCAGAGACGCAGGGGGGGAGGGGAGTGGGGAGATAATTCAGCATTATTGAACCAAACCGAGACATTAAAAGTTTCTATTCTAAACAGAAAGAAAGCAGGATGCTATACAAACGGGAAACCATAGTTGGAAATGCAATAACGAGTTACAAGACAATAAACATGAAGATGGAAAAAAGAAAAAGTACATCAAAATACAAAAAGTTGGTAATGGGAGACGGTAGCATGAAAAGATAAATTTTTTTCTCTTTCTTTCTTTTTTTTTCTCATTATTCTTAGGATGTGTTGGAGCCTACGTGATTATCAGTCTAAAGGAAATAGATATAATAATGGGTTGATATACTTGAAAAAAAGATAACCACAAATCGAAAGCATACAATAGAGTAGCAAAAAAAAAAAAAAAAGAAACAAGCTCAAAATTGCTTAAAGACTTAAACATTAGACAAGACGCTATAAATCTCTCAGAAGAAAATGTAGGCAAAATATTATTTGATATATATCTCAGCAATGTTTTCCTAGGGCAATACACCCAAGCAACAGAAATAAAATACAAAATAAACAAATGGGACCTAATTACACTTATCAGCTTTTTCACAGCAACAGAAACCATAAGCAAAACAAAAAGACAACCTATGGAATGGGAGAAAATTTTTGCAAAAGATGAGACTGAACATGGCTTAAATTCTAGACTATATAAATAGTTCATACAACTTAATAAGAAAAAAAAATTAACAACCCAATCCAAAAATGGGCAGAACAACTAAACAAGCAATTCTCCAATGAAGATATACAAATGGCCAATAGGAATATGAAAAAAAGGTTCAATATTGCTAATTATCAGAGAAATGCAAATCAAAACTACAATAAGTTATCATCTCACACTAGTCAGAATGGCCACCATTCAAACATCCACAAACCACAAATGCTGGAGAGGCTGTGGAGAAAAGGGAACCCTCCTACATTGTTGCTGGGAATGTAGTTTGGTGCAGCCACTGTGGAAAACAGTATGGTGAGTCCTCAAAAGACTAAAAAAAGACTTATCATTTGATCCAGCAATCCCATTCCTGGGCATATATCCAGAGGGAGCCTTAATTCCAAAAGATACCTGCACCCCAATGTTCACAGCAGCATTGCTTACAATGGCCAAGACATAGAAGCAAACTAAACACCCACAGACAGATGACTGGATAAAGATGTAGAATTTAGGTATAGAAGAATATTACTCAGTCATAACAAAGAAGGAAATAATGCCATTTACATCAACATGGATGGACTTGGAGATTATCACACTAAAGTGAAATAACTCAGACAGAGAAAGACAAGTATCATATGATATCACTTGTATGTGGAATTTTTAAAAATGATACAAATGAACTTATTTACAAAACAAAAACACACTCACAGACTTAGAAAACTAAATTAGGAGTTTGGGATAAACAATTACAAACTACTATATGTAAAATAGACAAACAACAAAGATTCACTGCAGAACACAGGGGAAAATATTCAGTATCTTGCAACCTTTAATGGAAAAGAACCTGAAAAAGAATAGACTATGTATATGTACAACTGAATCACTATGCTGTATACCTGAAGTTAACAAAACAGCTGTATATCTGAAACTAACAAAACATTGTAAATCAACCACACTTCAATTAAAGAAAAAGATAAGCTCTAAATACCTTTATTCAAAGAAAATCTTCAACTCTTACCTCTTACGGAAAGTAAAATGGGAAGCTTGAGCAGGACCAAATTATACTGAATGAGAGGTTACATACCTTCCCCAGCACGTGGCCCATGCTACACACACATCGTGTTTTCCTTCAGGTAAGAATGGCCCTTATTGCCCAGGGAGCGAGTCCTCCTTAGACAAGGCCTGTGTGGCAGTGGCCTTCTTGTCACCGCTCCATCTCACCAGGAGGCCAGGATTTTCAGAGCGGAGGGAACACAGATCTCATACACTTCAGATCTATTTCCTGAGAAAAACTATGGAAAGACCAAATTCACCTGCAGTGCGGGAAACATGAGCAGGACCCCTTAGCAGACCGACAAGCCCGAAGCAAAATGGCCCGATGTTCACATCGGAACCAGAACAACAACCGTCTGGCCCCAGTTAAACGATCACCATCTCACCTGCAATGAACGGTTCGTACTCAGTGTCAGGGATGTTTCTGTTGAGACTTGAGAGATCAAAAAAGTCAGACCAGGGAATCCGGACCTGGTGGATGTCCAGGCTCTGCCAATGGTAGAGGCGGCCCCAAGGGGGTATCACCAGCACCGATTCCTCCATTTTCAGCAGGGTCTTCAGGAGGAAGGCGATGTGGATACAGACGCTTCTACGGAGGCTGAAGCCCTCTGGAGGGTTGACGTCACACAGAATGTACCTGGCAGGGAGCAAAGGAGAGCGGGTCTTCAGGGCCAAGCCTCTGCACAGGAATCCCGGCTTAGATAGAACAGATACAATGGGAATCCCTGCACAGCACATGGCCTAGACTCAAGACACGTTAACCAGCTTCTGGTTTGTATAGTGGAGGCACTGCCCACCCGTCTCCATGTGGCCAATTACTTCGAGTCCGGGAGCACATGCAGAAGACATCTTGGCATCTGTCTAACAACGCTAAGTACCTGACTAGTACCTGAGCACACGTTCTCCAGGGGCTCTCAAGCTTCTTGGCCTACAGACCCCTGTACACTCTTAATTACTGAGGACTCCAAAAGGCTGCTGTTTATGTGGGTTAAATCTATCAATAATTCCTGTGTTAGAACTTAAATAAGAACTTTAAAAAATGCTTATGATTTCACTTAAAAATAATAACAACCTACTACATGTTACCATTAATACTCTTAAGCAAAAAATAAGTATATTTTTCTAAACAAAAATCATTAATGAGAAGAAGAGCAGTGATTTTAATTTCTGCAAAACTCTTTTGGACTGGTGAGTTCTGAATTCTATCTGCCTCTAAATTCCCTGTTTTGTGATATCACAGACCAGGTTTTCCCTGGAAATCCCCACAGGAAACTCGGGAGTGCAAGAGTGTGCAAAAGGCAGGTGACATACCGGCGTTTCTACGAAAATAGTCTTGCATCTCAGGGGCCTCAGTCACACTTTGATAACTGCTGCCCTACCCTAGGCGAGACTCTCCTACACAAGAGCCAGGCAAGGGTCCTGGCTTCTTTAATGAGTTACCGCAGCCACACTCCTCCCTTCTCTGTGTTAATGTTCCCACAACCTCCATTACCGCAGATGAGGATGTAATCCTCAACTGGGGCCTCTAATCCCAGAAGACTGCCAACTTTGAGAGGGAAGGCCCATCTACCATCCCTACACCCCGCACAGTCTATTTTGAGTCCAGCCCTAGATAACTGCTAATCGGCATTGACCCTTGTCTTATTCCTGAGGTTTACCGAAGGAGCCAACATCTGGATGGAACTGAAATTTCCCTGCAGATAAACAAGGCTGATAAACCACCCCATTCCAACATCTGATTCTGGGGCTCTTCAAAACCCGGATAAGGCCCCGCTTCATAAAAGACAGGTCCTCCGCCTGCCCTTCCCCGGGGGTTCTGGGAGGCCGCGGCCAAGCAGGGCTACACGGACTCGCGGTCCCAGCCCCAGTGCCCGAGGGGGAGGAAAGCCTGAGGCTGTGCCCAAGCCCTGCCCCGCCCCGCCCCAACACGCTCCCCGGCACCACAGCCCTCCCCGGCCACCGCCCCAACCCCGATCCCACCCCGGTTCATGTCCGCCGGCCCCGCCGACGGCGCGGCCGTAAGTTTACTGTCTGTGGGACGCCGCCCCAGACAGGATGTCGGCCGCCGACTGTCCAGGCCAGAACTAGTCGTCCAGGCGAGCAAGCCTCCAGCCCCAGCAGCAAGCACCGCCATGGTCCCTGGTAGCTGCACACTTCCGGAGCCCGCTGCCCGCCCCAGAAGCTCACACCGGCCCGCGCAGAGCGCGGCGCATGTAGCCATGGCAACGCCGCGGGGCCCTCCTCTAGCGCTTGCGTCTGTGTCCTCCCGAGGCTAGACGTGAGAGGGCAGAAATTGCGGAGCCAATGGGAGCCAGGGCTCGGCCAGGACGGGGGCTGGGGGGAGGCTTATGGGGCAGCTGGGCGGGGCCGGGGCGGGCGGTGCCGAGCAGACGTCCTCACCTGCAGATGGCGCCTGCCGGATGCTGGGGCGGTGCTGCCACCAGTGGGCGGGGCTGCGGGGCGGTGGGGCAGCGGGGCGGGGGCACCCTCACCTGTCCGTGTGTGTGGCTCAGCCTGGGCTCCGCGGCCTCCCCTTGCACCGGACGTGGACCCAGGCTGCCGTTGGGCAAGATAGAGGACTGAGCCAAGGCACAAATGGCTGGCCAGTTAGGGCACCTGAAGTGCAGATCCGCCAGGCCCGCTGCCGGCCTTGAATACGCACTGCTGGGCAGTTTCCAAGGAGACGGGATCTGTCCTAAGAGGGGAGATAGGGCAGGGTTGCCAGATGCCGGGTTAGGTGCGGTCTTACAGGCGAGCCACGGTGAGAGGGTTTAGAGAAGCCCCTGTGTTGGCGGGGCTAGGAATTTGGGGTATGGGGTGGGGATGGTGTGTGCCATGCTCTGTGGTGTCCCCAAGAACTCTCACCCCCAAGCAAGGGACCCTGCTCCCTCCACCATTCACTGCACCCCTGCCTTCCCCAGCACCACTGCCCCTGCCCCCGGAGTGTCCCATGACCTCTCCCCACACCGGGCACCATCCCTGTTACAGGTACTGAGGTACTGGTGGTTCCAGCCCGAGGGTGGGGGCTGTATCTGACCAGTTAGGATGCCTGGAGCCTTGTATGAAAACTCAGAGCATAATGCAGACGTGCACAGAGGCCCCTCAAACAGGATTCCCTGCATGGCCCTCCCACCACGGACCCACAGAGCAGCTGCCACACCAGGCCAAGCCTGCTGGAAGACCGCTGGTCCCTCTCATCCTGTTCCTGATCAAGAGTGCACCGGCCACACTGCTGGGTATTTAGGGGGCCTTAGAAGAGCAGCTGGTATTTTCATGGGCAAATATTTGCTCTTTTGGGAAGATTTCAGTGCAAAGGGATGTAGGATATGCTTTTTCTGTTGCCCTGAAACTGGTGACTAGGATGCAAACTTAAGTCAAAACAGGTTTTAGAGAGAGCTGCAAAATATCTAACCCAAAGATCACTGTTCCCCAGCAAATGCAACACCACCTGGCCGGTGGGGTCCTGGTCCCTCATTCTGGAGGTTGGGGTTTGCACCCTCCAGGTGGGACAGAGCCCGAAACAGCTCTGAACACGCTCCAACAGGCTTTCCCAGCAAAAACGGCCTTTATTTTGAATCTGGGTGAAGGAACCAGCTGAGATATCTGAGTAAATCTTCCTGGGTGTAACCAGGCCTTTTATGCTGAATGAAAGAGCGGCTCTCCACATGCTAACTTCTTAGAACTGAATGTGTGTCAAAACCTTCATGCATGTAGCATGTTGGGAACAGCGTTTCATGGTGAGGGGAACTATATAACTTACATGTGTATGGGGAAGCCCTCACTCCAACCGGCTTTTCCTGCGCACACTGCCTTTATTTCGAAATTGGCTGTTGCTGAGAAATCTTGGTAAGCTTTCCTAGGTGTAACCATGCCCATTATGCTGGACGAAAGAGCGGCTCTACACTTGATCACATCTCAGAAATGAATGTGTGTTGAAGCCGTCATTCATGTAGCGTGTTGGGAACACAGTTTCGTGGTGAGAAGAACTATGTAAATTACATGTCTATGATGAAGCAATTGCTCGAAATGGGTATTCCAGCGCATACTGCCTTTATTTCGAAACTGGCTTCTCAGAAGACCTGTGGTCTCCACTGCAGGTCTGTCTCCAAGCCCTGGGACAGCATGGTGACTCTGCTCCCCCTGTCTATTCTGGGAGGTCTAGGGGTCCTCCATGGCCCTTCCACCATTGTTTCTTTTGGAAACACCCCACAGATGAAATGGGCCTGAGAACAGGAGAGCTGGATGCCAGCAGCCACTGCCCAGTTTGTGGCTCCTGGGAGGGGCATCTCCTCTCTGTGTGCTCTGATCTCCCCTCCCCTCTCCCCTACCCCCACCCCTCTCCTCCTGCATTTCCCGATTGATCCCTGGATAATGGTCCATACCAGGAATGACCTGGGAGAGGTTTTATGAGTCTTTAAGGGAAAAAAAAAAGAAATCTTTAAACAAATTACTGAAAGTAACTTCCAGCTTTCCCGGGAAAGCCCTCTTTCCAATGTTTAAGGCTAGTTGACAGGGTGTCAAATTGCCTAACCACTCACATCTGAACAACTGCTAACTCTCTTTCCACTTTCCCGCAGCATCCACCTCTGGTAGCTTGGCCACAAGAGGGCAAGAAAGCTCTTTCCCCATGCCAGCTCCAGCGCGGCTTTGGAGGCAGTGGAGGCTGAGAGAAAGGGCCCCGCCCTGAAGTTTGGGGGGCCTCCAGCCACAGCCAGAGGAGCAGGGGTTTCCAGAGTGCCCCAGGAGGGAAACCAGGCAAGGCTGCCTGGCCCAAGTCTTCCCTGCCCAGAGAGCCCCATGAACTGCTTTGGGCCCCACTCCCCATTTGGGCCCCCTGCAAAAAGGTACCATGGGATCCACACCTGAGAAGGCAGAAGGATGACCCTTTGGCCTGTGGTCCCAGCAGGTGTGTCCTGTGATACCTGTGGCCACATATCTTCCTTGTCTCTCCAGGTCAGTGAAGGGTCTGTGCTGGGCACCTTGGTGCTCAGGAACATGGGAACAACTCTAAACTCAGAAGGACAGAGAGACTCTGCCTGGAAGCAAGGATTCCAGGGAGACGCCTTGCCCAGAACTGGGGGACTGTGTGCTGAGTAGACCCCTGGAGGCAATGTGGGGCTGTGGGGTCCTCATCAGAGAAGGGAGCAGGTGTGCTTTCCGGGGGTGGAGCCCTGCTTTCTCCAGTCATGTCCTTGTGTAAGACTCATTTACAAACACCTTCCAGTCCACCTAGGGGTGGCCTCAGAGTTGGGGGTAGAGGAGGAGAGTGAAGGGTGCAGACTTAGGGCCCCCTGACCCACCCAGGGAGCCAAGGGTCAGTGGGAACATCGTGGGAGTCTAGTGCAGGGGTGGAGGACGAGAACTAAGAACATGCCAAGTCATGCAATAAAGTGACCTGTGATCACGAGACACAGGTGGCTGTACACCAAAGGAGGGAGATAGAAATTTAGACCCAAGCTCTGAGAAACTTGAGAGGGGCTGGAGGGTCCCAGGAGCCCTGAGGAACAGCTCTTCTAGGGGCACAGATATCCCAATAAACACATTTCTCATGGATGCTTTTTGGGGTGCAGAGTGAGTTACCAGGATACTAAAATTAGTATGGAATCCCACCCCCTTGTTCATCACGATTCCTGGCAATAAATTGCTGTCATTTGTTCCTGGACATGCACAGGGGAGGTGACTGCTGTAGTGGTCACTGCAGGACTAGAATCTTCTGGTGCGGGCTCTGTGACCATAGAAACCCAGGGGGATTTCTTAACTGGAGCACCTGGAGACCATGCCTGCAAGGACCACCCTCATGGGATGGCCAATGAGCCCGTGGTACCCAGGTCACCAAGTGACGAATTTGTGAGGTTGCCTGGGGTAACCTGGGGACATGTAGGTTTCTGTGGTCAGCACGTGGGCCCAGCACTGCGGGATGGTCTGCACAAAGAGGGGCCTGCCCTCCTGATGATGGCTTCTAACACCTGCAGGGAAACTGCTCCCTGGACTCCTGGAGGTCCATATTGAGAGCGTCCTGCCAGCCATGAGGGATCACCTTCCCCTGATGCAGAGGCAGGCCTCTCCCCCTTGAGGCCCAGGGGACACCTGGCTCAGGTCCCAACTGTGTGCCCTGGACACACAGAGCCCCAGATCTCTGGCACAGACTGGGGTGTGGTTGTGTCAGGGCAGGAAAGGCCCAGGGAAGGGGCTCATTCAGGGACAGAGGCCACTCTGCAGGGATACTGGACCTGGCAGCGATACACTGCTTCAGAACTTACCTGGGCTGGGTTTCCAAGCTGTGGGATGGAAGGGCCTCTCCTTCCTGCGGTGCAGAGGGGGGAACTAGATCCATCGTCAATGTCAGCCCTGAAAATGGAGGCTGCGCTACATCCAATCCTGGAAAGAAAAATCAGGCCCCTCCAGTCCAGGTGACTCAGAAAGTCATTCAGCTATGTTCGGGGCCCCCAGTTTAGGCTTTGAATTAGAGCTGAGCGGCTCAGGAGGCCAGATCCCTGTCCGTGGCTCCAGGAGTAGGCTTTCTGCTGGGGGCAGGATCCTCACAAACACCTGTGTCTTTTTGGGACATTCCCCTCTGACCAGATGGGAGGCAGGGTGCAGTTGTGGGAAATGGTGTTTCCATGAGCAGAGGGCCACCAAGTGGTGGGGGCACAGGAGACTGTGAGAATGAGTCCCGCAAAATTTCTGGAATCAAAAAACTGGCAAATGTGAAAAAGTGCATAATTTGTTTTATCGAACAGGCTGCTTATGTAAGTTTGGAGGGCCAGGTTCAAAGACTCTGCATCCATCCAGGACAATAGCATCAAGAGAAGAACAGACAGAGCAGAAGGAGATCTGGGGTTTCCCCCAGGAATGAGTTGGAACAGGGATTTCTGCAGATTTGCAAGGCGTCACCTACCACTGAGCATGGGGTTACAACCCCACGTGACCACCGTCGTGTTTGGCTTGGGCTCTGGATCTGGCCTGCTCATTTATTCTTCCAGCTGAGTTCCAGAAACTCAGAGGGTGGACTTTGAGGGGCTGCGTTTGGAACCTAGTGAGGAGCTGGATGGTCCTTTATATTGAGTCCCTTCAGCCTAATCACCGTAGCTGAATCCCAACACCCCCGAGGCACCCAGGGTGGCTGTGGAGGGAGAGAAAGCCTGGCAGGCGACCTAGGGGTCCCACTGCTCTGTCCCTCCCTTGTCTTCATTCCCTTTCACCCCAGAAGGTGTGATTGTCTCGTGTCATGGTGGCCACCGTAGTGTCCCTCCCAGCAATCTCTCTTCTCCATCAGGTGGGGTTCCTAACCCCGCTCAGCCTTCTCTCTGCATGGATGCTGAAGGACCAGGACCACCTGAATTTCTGAGCTTGAGCAGTAAGGTGGAAACAAAGAAACCAATGGAAACAAAGAAGCAAGTCATTGTGGCAAAACTGCCCACCACAGAGAAGCTGCCCTGAGTGGAAGGGAGGGTGTGGGCATGCCCATTTGTTTCCTGTCTCCCAGTGCTCTTAGCTTTCTTATTGCAGACCTGCATGGTTTCAACAAAATGATCTGCAAAACTGAAAATATTTACTCTCTCGCTTTTACAGAAAAGGCTGGCCAGCCTCTGGTCCGGTACCAGGCAAGTGATTGGAGTCCCTTTCCAGTTTGGAAACATCTGGGCAGGCCCAGGTTTGCAAAAGTCTTTAAGAGTAGTTACGGAGTTTTGCTTCTAAAATTCTTTACGGCTGTATATACTTCTGAGATGCGGTTGTGCTGTGTAATTCTGAGCCGGGATTTTCTCAAACTGTTTCTCACTTCTTATACCAGACATTCCTAAATTCCAAGGGGAACTGTATATTAAGGAAGCCATGGAATTTAGGAAAAGGATACAGATCTCATTTCCTTTTAAGCATCAGTGTACCTCCATCATGGCAGTATTGGTTATGAGTTATTGATAGGGGAATTAAATAGTAACCAGATTAATAGAAAATAGGGGATTTTAGGTACACAGGTTCATCTTTTCAACATTTTTTGTAATATTTGCAGTTTAAGATGGACATTCCTGAGAAACAGGTAGCCTCTTAGAATGAAATAGCATTTCCTCTGAACCATACTTAATTTTTATTTCGTAGACAGCAGGAAGGGTAATCACACATCACACATTTGGGGACGTCAAAGAGAAAATGTAACTTTCTGGGAGTGCACTCCCCCATCTCCCCCTGCTCTTTTCACTGTCCCATTCTCCCTGGAAGGCTCTTTCTTATCTTCTTCTCATGGCTCCAGTAACTCTTTCTTCCTCCTCGTCCCTCAGCTGGTAAGGTTACTTTTCTACTTTTAACAAGCAAACAAGCCAACAGAAGAGAAGTTTCACAAGCAACTCCCAGCACATCCGCTCACCTAGTGTTGTCTGTGACCTCACTCTCGGTGCCCCACCTCTTATTACAGGTGACATCGAAAGCCAATTCTTCGAAAAGTCCCCAGGGCCCCATCCCTCCCATCTTCTCTGGGTTGTCACTCCCAAAACCATCCTCTCTTTCACTACCTCATCTATTTTGTTCTCCTGCTAGTTGGCTCCCATCAGTATATAAACGTCCATCTCCTTAAAAGAAACAAACAGCACTCCTTGACCCTAATTCACCCCCACCAATTGCCACCCTGTGTCTTTGCAGCAAATCTTTAAGGAGTTGTTTAAACTCACTGTCTGCATCTTCTCTTGAGCCATCCCCTTTTACACCCACTCTGGCTCTTCCCCTGATCCCTCGCTCTATGGAAACTGCCCTGTCAAGGCCATCAGTGACCACACGTTGCTAAATATAGCGGTCAATTTTCAGTCCTCATCATGCATAGACCCTCGGCAGCATTTGACCCAGCTCTTCCATCCCTCCTCCCCCGTGTTCCTGCTTCACTTAAACTCCAGCCCATCGCTCTGTCTGCTTTCTGCTTTTGGTCTACTGGCTGGTCCTTTGCCAATGTCTCCTCTTTTTCCCAAACATACACTGTGGGTGTGCCCCAGGTTTGGCTCCTGGGCCTCTCATCTCTCTCTCTGCTATTCCTTTGGTGGAAGCAACCCAGCCTTGGAAATTGGCATGCCATCAATTTCTCGATTTCTCCAAAACTCCCTGATTTGCCCTTTCCATCTGGACCTTTATCCCTGAGACTCACATTCTTTTTCTTTCATTAATCTTGCTTTCACATTCATACATATGTTCTACTATGTAATTACTTTTCCAAATTTTGTATCAATAAATATATATATCATGTAAAATGCTCAAATCTGTATTATTTCCACTAAGATGCTTATTCTACCTTAGAACCTTTCTGCATTTCTGTATTTATGTGAAAAAAGCGAATAACATTTCTGCAAGCCTCATAGATAAACAGTGTGTTAGTTTGGGGCTATTATGTAACATGAAATAATGATACATTAACATAGTCCTTTTTCATTTATTTTTATGTAACACCAAGATGAGGTTTTTGCACTGAAGACTGGTTTTATTGAAATTTTACCTACGTTATGGACAGTCAGTTTATGTGAAAGCCCTCATTTCTCCCCTTTCTGATATATTTTCCATTTGGCTATATATAACATATACCTTGGCATGAAACAAACTTCCCAAATCATTCACATAATACAATTAATACATTTAAATTATATTTTTTAAATGTTAAAAAGAAAAAGAAAACAGACTCCTCTACCTATTAGGCATTTCTGTGGCAATATGTAATACATCCCTTAACCATGACATTGAAGAACTGAGCTGATACCAGCCCCTTTCAACCTGCTCAGCCCCACCTTGTCCCATCCCTTGTGGATGGAGTGGACATCCCTCCCATTGTCCAGGTCCAGATGTTGGAACAATGTTCTTTCTGTCTTTCTCTTACACACACAGACAGCAAGTCCAGCTTGTTAGAAAATTCTGGGTATTCTGTCTTCATTAACCACCTGCTCCCTGCTCCCCGCCCTCCTAAGAGCCACCTTCAGCCCTTCCTGGACACCAATAGCCTCCTGTTTCCATCTTTGCTTTCCTACAATCTCTCATCCACACAGAGTCAGAGGGAGCCTGCAAAAGCATACATTGATGGGGTGGGTTTAGTTCAGTGGTAGGGCGCATGCTTAGCATGCAAAAGATCCTGGGTTCAAAAATGATTATAAATCAATAAAAAATGTTAAAAAAAAAAAAGAGATCCTGGATTCAATCCCCAGCACCTTCATTAAAATAAATAAATTACCTCCCACATAAAAACACAAACACAAAAGCTTAAGTTGGACTATATCACCCCTCCCCTCAAAACTCACTAAACGGGTCATCATTTCATTAGGAGCCAAAGTCGTCACAAAGGCCTCAGGACCCGGCGTGCTCTGCCTCTCTGCCCACACTCTCCCCCTCACTCAGGGGGCCTCTGGCTCCGGCTCTTCCTTCTTCCTCCGGATCCATTCTGCTTCAAGTTCATTACTCCGTGAGATCTGCCAGGATTGCCTTATTCCCTCCTGCCTGCCTCCCACCCCACCGCCATCACCGGAGTTTTCTCATATCACTCTTTTTTTTTTTTTAATTTTTCCAAACTCTTACTACCCCCAACATGCTGCCTGTTTCCTCTACTAAAACTCTGAGCCCCCAGTGATGGGGAGTCATGTCTATTTTGTTGACTGATAAAGCCCGAGAACCTTGTGAATTGGTCTAGTTAGGAGATTCCCGTACGTAGTAGGAGCTTATACACATTTGCTGAATGACTGTAGATGCCCTGGTCCAATCCGATGGAGCACTTCTGTGTCCTGCTCAAAGAATAACTGTCCTGTCGACCTGAGAGGGGGTGACAACTTCCTTGGTGATCAAAGGCAAGATCTTTATGCTTTATGCTGTTAACCTTAGGCGGGGAGACTGGGGGATCTTCATATATATTTTTAAATTTGGTTCACTCTGCAGTTTGTCTTTGGTCTCTGTATAATTTTGAGAAACTCTTTATGAGTGATCATTCTTCCATCAGATTGAACAGGATCCAGGGGGAAGGACAAAGCCTGTCCCATCGGCCATCCTATGTGTCATGTCCTGGGACCCAGTGGATGCTCAGCACGTAAGTGAACCGACTGGAGTGAGTGAAGAGATGGGAGCATCTCCTTATTGTGGTGGCTGCTCTCTGTCAGATGCCTTGAGATTTGAGGAAGGGTTTACAAGTGCGGAGAGGGGAGATCAGGTCCTCTGTGCTCTTCCTGAGTGCCCTGGCTTTACCCATTCCCCCAGCCCACTCTGGGCAGCCAAGTTGAGGAGCTGGGCCACCGGAGGTTGTGCTGATCAATAATCCACCTTCACCCCAAGTCCGGGGTTAGGGACCCCTGGTTGTAGTCTCTGGAGTCAGGTCCTTGGAGGAATTCCTCACTGAACTATGTTTTGGACCTTTTATTTTTCTCTATAACCTCCAGCTGAAGAAGATTGTCTTAGACACATGGAAGCTGAGGACGCCTACTGTCCCCTCGGAACCCAGGTGGGGCTGGGAGTCTGCTGTTTGTATAGCCGGTGGACTCGTGTTGCTTTGGGCATCCCTGTGTCTGAATTCCTGCAGTACACTCGGTGGTAAGGAAGGGGTGCCTGGCAGGGAGGGAAATGGGTCGGGAGACTGCACAGCTGGGGAGATGTTAACCTGGGGTGTGCACGAGCCTGCTGATGCATGGCATCTCGGTTCAGGGAACTCTTCACGCTCAGAGGGGTTCCCACTCCCGCAGGGGCCATTTGATCAGGATGCTGGGCTGTCAGGGGACCGCAGGGGTCCCAGTGAGGATTACAGTGCCTTCAGGCAATGGGAAATGAGGGGTCCAGCGGCACTTGAATTAACTGTGCACCCAAACCCAGCCCCCACCTCTTTCAGCCTTTATCCTTATCTGCAAAACTGGAATTTTATTAACCATCCCGCGGGGTCGTTGATGGGCTAGGACAGACTAGACAGTCAGGAGCTGGAATTCCTCTGTCCCCTGATTGTTTTCCTTCCTTCTGACTATTTGCTCTCACAAGCTCAGTCTCTCTGTCTCTCTCTCTTTCACTTCTAACTTTCTCTCATGCTCTGGTTTCATTTGACTTCCAACCACCGCCCCTCACCCTCGCCAATCCCCAGATGAGTGAACTTGATTTCTGTGTGTCAGTTCCAAATTCCCAGGAAAGATGCTCTGTCTCCATCTGGATCTGTTGTCCAACCCATCAGTTGTGGCCAGATGAGGGAGTCCCTCTGGGACCAGTGGAGGGTCTCCACCCAGCCCCCCAGCCACCACTTTGGGAGCACATATCTCTCCAAGGAGGAGGTACTGGCTGTGACCTTGTGTCAGTCAGTATGAATTTATGTCTCCTCTTGCCCCTCCTTCATCCTCCTAAACAAAGATGAAAATTAAACACTCCCGGGATTTGTGTCATGGAACACGCAGGGTGGGGGCTAAGGGGGCTGGAATCTCTGCTGCATTTAAGGGGCTACAGTGAATCCCCAATGAGAGCCTGCAAAGGGAACACCACCACCCCCACCTGGCACTTAGGGTGCTGAGTCTGCGTGATGTTGAGCTAGGCTTCTGACCACAGCTCAGGGGTCTGGTCTGACCAGTTAGCCTTTGAAACCAACCAGCTTTGGATTCCTCAATCCCTCCCTGAGGTTTTACCCGAACCACCAGCTTCTGCATCTCTGAAGACAGATGATGAGGACCCTTCACGTAAGCCGTTCGCACAGCCCTGTGCAGGCCTTTGTGCTGCACGGTCTGCCCGGCGAGATAACTGAGGTTGGTATTTTACTGATGTTAGAAATAGTCTGGTTTCCCTATGTACTGTTTCACTGAACAAGAAACAGAAGCCACTTCTCGCTGATAAAAGCAAAAAGGGACTTAATGAGAAGATGCTGGGAGGGTGTATGGATTGGCCAGGACCGGAGCCAACCCAGGAGCTGTAGGAGGTATTAGGGAGCCCCAGGCACCAGGCCGGGCTGGGTGCTACTGGGCCCCCTGCCACCCAAGAAGGGACCCCTCTCCACCCGACCCTCCACCTCACTCACTGCAGGTTCACATCCCGGCAGGGCCAGGTCACACTGAAGCCACCAGCACACACCTCAATGGGGGAGTTGGCCCCTTCTCAGCTGAGGGCGTGCCTGGTGTGGGGAGAGGCCCAGTTAGAGGAAGGCGGTTCCCCTACTGTTCCGAGTTAAGGTGCAAGTCAGTGCCCATCACTCAGGAGAGCCAGGCTGGACGGACCTCATTGCGGTGACTAGGCCGTCTGAGTTCACTTAATATTTTCTATGTTTGAAGGCCCTGGAGGGAGAAAAAGTGAAGGTTCTAGTACTTATTTTGTGTTTCCCATGTACCAGGTGCGGTAAGCAAGCCACTTCAGACAAGACCCAGAGCAACCACGTTAATAGGCCACGGAGCAAGTAGTGCAGTCAGGCCTCTGTGGTCCCGAAACCCGTGTCCACATCGGCTCAGTTGTTACCAGTGGAAACTGGGGGAATTTATGGGACTGTGTGCTCCTGTAGGGGCTGGGATGTGTGTGTTTAAATCCACATCTCAGAAACTCGGCTAGAACCACAGCCACTTATTGCACGGAGGCAGAGGAGGGGAGGATTCCAGCCTTTGTTCCAGCTCGTGTGGAGCTCAGAAATTTCTCCTTCTGTCCTGAAAACAACACCAGAGCTGAGGGAGCTGCAATCCCACTGTACTTCTTAGATCCCAGAAAAATGAGGGGAAAATCTGCTCCCAACACAGAGAGGCAGCCAGGCAGGCTTGGCGAGTCACAGCTCCCAGGGCAGAACCCGCTTTTGTAACAACCCCCAGGGCAGGCAGATTTAAAAGGTCCCTGAGGCCAGTGGAAGTCTCAGCGTGGGGAAGTCCGAGTGGAACAACTCCAGGGGGCCAGTCAGAGGGGCCCCCTGCTCTTTTTCATGCATTTTACCTCCAGGACCGTGTCCTGTTCTCAGAATGAAGGCCTCAGAGGATAACTCCTCATGCTTCCTGCCTGGAAAGGAGAAAATAACTCTATTGAAATATACCCAAAACATTCTGTTTCATTTGGGGAAGTTGTTTTTTGTTTGTTTGTTTTTTTAATGAGAAATTATTTTACCAGAGCCTAACCAACCTGGGAGAAGGGAAATCCCTTCTGTCTCACCCAAATTGGGGTGGGGGGAAAGAGACACACTTGTGGAGGTCACAGCTCAGGGCACAGGCTCAATGAGAACTAATCACAGGACTACAGATGCCCTGCTCTGTCCTGCTCCCCCAACACCTTACCTCCATGTCAGTAGGGCCCCTGTGTAATAACAGGAATAAAACTAAAAGAAGTAAATGTCTCAGGAGTGTCAAGGGAAAACCCAAAGACAGCGGGGAGATGAAAACAAGGACACACAGGCTGTTTTAGCATCTCACACCAATAGCTGTAGCAAACGACACACAGCCCATCCCAGTAGATAAACAGAAAACCTCACAGAAGAAATTATTTATTTTGGTTCTCTTACCCAGTGCATTCCATGGTGCATCCTCGCCTAGAATTGAGTGGAAGCAAGTCCATCTCAGAAGGGACATAACTGAAGAGGGATGGCTTTCCAGACTCTGATGGGCAGAGAGAGCAGCAGCCTGGGTGAGAGCATGGTGAGGGGTGGGGTAGGGGGTGGGCTGCCTTCTTCCCCAAATAAGGAAACTTCCTGAGGCCAGCACAGGAGGGAGGGCCATGGGGTGGAAGCAGCCAGACTTCTTCCTGAGAACTGATGGGATGCCTCAAAGGGACCATTCAGGTACCAAAACTGGGCCGTGAGGGTGAGAGCCTGTCGGTCTGACTCAGAGCCCAGGACTGAGGTGGGCGTACAGCAGGCCGGTCTTACTTGGCTGGATCCATTTCACTTCTCCGAAGCCCTGTGTAAAACATGAAGAGTGGACGGCCTGGTGAGCACAGCTCTGCCCTCAAGACCTGTTTCAACTCCTCTCTTCCCGGAAAACAGCATCTCTGAACCCGCCCTTGGTGACCTCAGAGAGATCACCCTACTGGCCCAGGCTAGTGACCGGGAACATGTACCTTCCTGCAGCCAACCCCAGACGTCCACTGATGCATCATATACTGGCAAAGATGTGAGTTCCTGTGCATTGGCCTAACAGCAGAGACTCTGCCACAGGCCCAAGAGGTGGTGTGTGGGACATGCAGGGGTGCAGGAGTGTAGGCAGTGCAAAAGTGTAACTGGTGACAGGGGTGCAGGGGCTGTGGAGGGAGCAGGCAGTTCAGGGGATGCGGGGGTGCAGTGGTGCAGAAGTGCAGGCAGTGCAGAAGTGCAAATAGTGGCAGGGGTGCAGAGGTGCAGGGAGTGTAGGGATGCAGGGAGGTGCTCAGGCACGTGGCCAGGATTAGAAGGCAAGTGCACATCCTCGCAGTCAGCCTGAGCCCGGGAGGCTAGTGCAATCGTTTGGGGCGGCGGAGGCGGCGGCGTGTGGGAGGCTGCGCGGGGAAGCAGGTCGATTTCTTCTCTTCCCTGCAGCCTGGCCTAGAGGGGCCTTGGCCGCTGGAGATTCGCCAGATGTTGGACTCCAGGTAAGCTTGCTCCTGGGAGGTGGGGCGGTTAGGTCAGGCGGCAGCGGCAGCGACAGGGGGGCGGATCGCGGCTGCCACTGGCGAACTGGTGGAATAGCTGCCTTCTCCCGGCTGCCGGGCCTGAGGGCGACCTCTGCCGCCGGAGATTTGCCTGCGGTCCGACTCCAGGTGAGGTTGCACCTGGGAGATGGGTGCGGTGCAGTCAGGGGGCTGGTAAGGTGGTGGCTGCGGGGATTGGGAGGCTGCCACTGGGGAGCTTGTGTATTAGCTCCCATGTCTGTGCCGCGTGGCCTGCAGGCGGCATCTGCTGCGCCAGGTCCCCGGACACCCCTGTCCCACTTTGCCTGCTGGAGGCGGGAGGCAGGGTAGTCAGGGTGCACGGGTGGCGGGGGTCGGGGGCCTGCAGCGGGGGAGCGGGTCCATTTGCTCCCATCTTCCCCGCGGCTTGTCCTGGGGGCGGTCTCTGTTGCCCTGGGTTACGGGACACGTGTATCCTAGTCGGCCTGACCCCGGGAGGCGGGCGTTGTACGTTGGGGGTGGTGGCAGCAGCGGCAGGTTTTCCCATGGAGCCGGTCCATTTGCTCCCATTTCCCCCCATGGTTTGCCCTGAGGGCGGTCCCTGTTGTCCCAATTTCGCCGAAAGTCCATCTCCAGGTCAGCCTGCTCCCTAGAGGCGGCCACCGTGAGGTCAGGGGACAGGAGCGGTGGCTGCTGCGGGGGTAGGTGGCTGCCTTGGGGAGCTGGTGGATTGGCTCCCGTCTCCCCGATTGCCTGGTGTGGGAGTGGCCTCTCCTCCCCCAGATCACCAAACACACCTGTCCCATTTAGCCTGCTGGGGGAGGGGCGCCCTGGGCGGTGCCTTTAAGTTTCGGGGGTGGCGACGGCGGGGGTAGAAGACCTGCAGCGCTAAGCCTGTCAATTTGCTCTCCTCTTCCCCGCTGCCAATCCTGGGGGCGACCTCTGCTGCCCAAGAAGACGGATGCCCGTCTCCAGGTCAGCTTGCTCCTGGGAGAAGGGCGCGATGCGGTCGAAGGGCAGAGGCAGCTGCAATGTCCGGCTGCCCCGCCTAATGGGGCCACTTCTTCTCCTCTCCCCTGACCTGGCCTGGGGATGGCCTCTCTCGCGCAAGATTCGCCTGAAACCCCACACCCGGTCAGGTTGCTCCTGGGACGTGGGCGCGGTGAGATCAGGTGGTGGAGAGGAGAGAGGGGCTGCCCCTGGCGAAGTGGAGGATAAGCTCCCATCTCTCTGGAGGCCTGACGTGGCCGACCCTCTTTCCCAGGTCACTCTTCTCCGGGTCATATTGCCACGGGGTTGCAGTAGGGTGAGGGGGCTGCGGGGTGTTGGCGGGGGTATGGAGCCTGCCGCTTGGGAGCTGGTGGTTTAGCTCCCATCTCTTCCGCAGCTTGGCCTGGGGGCAGCCTCTTTTGCCCCAGGTCCCAAAGCACAGTTTCCCTGACAGCTTAGCCACTGCAGGTGGGCAGGATGTGCTGAGGGGGTGGAGGCAGCTGCCAAGGCAGCGACGAAGGGGGCTGTCCCTGGCCAGCTGGTCAATTTGTTCCCATCTCAAACTTTGCTGCCCCAGTTTCGCAGGACGCCCTTCTCCAGTTAATTCTTCTCCTGGGAGGTGGGCGCAGTGCATGCAGCCCAAGGTCTGGGCTCTCCCTTGGGAGGGGCAGAACCCTCTTGTTCTCCTTTGTCTTTATTCTTCAGCGAAGGGGTTACTTGACCCAATTCTTAATTCTGAGGAAGTGTAGCCTGTGTTACGGAAGAGCTGCTGGACAGTGAGGTTTCTGGGTGGGTTTTCACATCAGCTGATGCCCCAGGCAGGCAGGAAAGCTATTACTCAGAGCTTCTTAGTCTGGAGTTGGGGGATGGCCCCGCCATCCTCACCATGCTTTTTAAAAATGTGTTATTCCTCTCTTTTTCCTAAGTGACATTTTAGGTTATTGGGTCACAGATTGCTGGCACACTCATCCCTGTTCTCAAATATCTTTTAAACTTGGGTGAAGTGATAAGTAGGGGAAGATGATTTACTGAAAGGTAAGAATACTTAAATTTGCATTAAAGCTAAATTCTGTCAATCTTTCTCAAATGATTTTTCTCTGATTCTAAATCCACGACCTAGTGAATGTTGTAATCCTGTGTAAATCATTGATCTTCACATCACATTGGTTGAGTGGTGAGCGAGATTTGTTAATTAGATTATTCCTGAAAGGAAAAGCTCAGGCTTTTGAGAATTCCTTGTCGGATGTCACCCAGGCAGTCACAGTAGAAGACAGAGCTGATATAAAAATCCCTCAGCTGCCTGAACTGCAAAGCTTCTGGGATTACTGATCCCTGAAATGCAGGTGACACTTGATGATAATCTGAGGGATGGTTTATATGATCAGATTCTTCCAGTCCTGTAAATGTGTTCCGTGGCCCCAGCCCTGAAAGAACTGGTCATAGGGGCCATATCATGAGGGGTGGGATGGGAAGGCAAGGTCTAAGAGCTGAAATCACTGAGATTCTACACTCGCTAAACACAGACACCAGAGCCTAATTGTTGTCAGGTTCTGTTCTGGATTTGAGAGTGTGTTCAGACATGATTCTTGCCCTTCAGGAGTCACTGCCTGCGTGGTAGTAACCTTTACATAGAACTGGGGAGGATGGCAATTAAGTAGATGGGCTGTTACGGTTCTCAGTATGCCCAGGCTCGCTCTTCCAGGCACTCGTGGGACTAACGAGTCATCTTATTCAATCATTCACTAATTTATTACCATTGAATTGATCATTGGTCCCACAGTAAGTGAAAGAAGGTATCAGGAAGCTGAGTTTTGTCCCCTCTCCTATCACTGATTGTATCTGTCAGTCGGACGCCTTGAGTATGCATTGTGAAATGGTGGTATTTCTTGCCCAATGGGGCTGCACTGTGAGTTTTGAGAATCAGGGGAGTCACGTGGGTAGGACATCACCCTGACACACATGGCCACCCCACCACATGAGACAGCATTGTCGATGCTCAGGTGACCCGATGTAGACCGCGGTGCTAAACCTGAGCATGTTTAGTGATCTTGGTGGCTATGAAAATACAGACTACCAGTCTTACCTCTGAGACTCTGAGTGTGTGCACAGCAGAATTCTGCATTTTAAGAAGCACTTTAACTAAATCTGATGAAGATGATCTGAGTGTCCCACTGAGAAACACTGGTGTGCGAGACACCAATATTGAGAATTCTCAGGGAGCGATGTCTTTTCAAGATTGTCCAAGGGCCCTCACTTGAGACTTTTGCCTTGGGTGTAATTGTATGTGTTCAGAAGTGATGTCTTTCACTTCCAGTGCTTGTCAGCATGCTCTCTGCAGGGGTTTGCTCTCAGTAGATGGCAAAAACTATGATTCTTCAGGTCACCGAGCTAGAGTGTGAGCGATATTTTATTTTGGTTTTCTTTATAGCAATGCAGAGTCTCCCGAGAACAGATTCAGACTGAACAGATTTGTGTCAGACTTTGGGAGACCGCTGGTGCCCAAGATGATCTCTGGCAGGTCAATGACGAATCTAGGTCCCTCTTTTACTGCTACGTCAATGAAGTGGGCCACTTCGACAAGGCCAAAGCTGGTATCCCAACCATAGCCCTTGACAGTGATGTTCGGCTCCAGGAAGCCATCAGATGCAGCAGGTGGCCAGAGGAGGAGCCAAACGTGCTCATGAAATGTGACATCCACAACTTCATCAACACAGACCAGAACTCTTCCTTTGGGGAAGATGATCTCCTGATTTTCGAACCACCGATTGTTCTAGAAAATAAGCCAGTTGCCCAGACCTCACACAAAGACTTGAATTGAGAAACGTGCTTTGTGAGGTGTCTTTTTGAAGATATGAATTCTGTCTTTGTATGGCAGGAAGTCCCCTTTCACAAATTTGTATGTGTTTGTGTCTGAGAGAGAGAAATGGAGACAGACAGAAAGACGAAGAAGCAGAAGAGAGCCCCCTCAGAAGAGAGCTAGTTAAGGTGAGTTTTGTGCCATTAAAAAATATTTGGGGTTTTGGGGGGAACAAAGTATTTACACTATCTCATTCTCCTAGTTGGAAACATTGGCCCCACACTCAGTGTCAGCATCCTTGAACAGGGGATGGCACGGTGCATTTTATCTCGTGCTGCCTCTTCCACGTTCTGCCTTTAGCACGTTGCTTTGCCTCCCAGGGCTGCCACCCTTTAAACTGTAATGTGAGGAGTCTGGAGTAGATGATCCATCCCAGCTCTGCTGTTTTGCAAATTTCTGATTTCGTATTCGGATGAGGCTGGGATACACCCAGAGCAGTATAAACCAGGCCCTACCTCCTGTCTCTTGCTGGGGCATCCCTCAGGTCTGTGCCTTCTACTCAAGCCTTTACTGAGCCCAGCTTTTGTCAGGAGCCCAAGTGCCTACCGGGATGGCAGGAGACCTGTCTCTCGTGGTCACGGTGGCTGAAAATTCTATTGATTGTGCTGAAACAGCTCTTCTGAGATCCTCCGGCCACCCTTGCTCCAACCTGAGGACAGCCCTACCGTTCCTTTCCTAGGAGGAGGATCAATCCATGGTGCATTTTATGACAATCCTGTCCCCAGGAATGCACGGAAGGTTATCAGCTGAGTGAGGGGAAGTGCCTCTGTGTCTCTGTGTCCCTGTATCTCTGTCTGCTCACAGTGCCCTGCCACCGGCTACTGAACAAGAAAAGTGCTATTCACCATGCTGTGTGTTTTGCAGATGTGTAGGTGATGGTCTTGTGGCTCATGTGTGGGCTTTGTGCTGGGATGGTGAAGGGCTTATAAATACCTCATCAACATGTATTCGAGGTGACCTGGTGCCACACAGAATTGATTCATGAAGGCATCAAGCCTGCACACTGGTTTGGAAACAACTTGGTTTTGATCAGTCACATTGCATGCATGACTCACTGCTGATCTCTGGGTGGTTTTTTCATTTTAGATTTATTCACCCAGTGTCTTACTTAAGCTGAAAAATACATTTATTTCACTAGAATATTCTCAGATTCTTTGTTTTCACACATCCAGTTGTTTAATTCCTTTAAAAATCATTTTGTGTTAATAATGCCTCCTAATTTCTACCATCTCTAGGTTCCCAGTGGCCTGAGCCATGCACCAGATTTGATGTAGGAACTGTTCCACCAAAAGAAATCCCTTTGCCATAATATCTTTTGAGGAAAATATTATTCTTTAAGGCTCTAACAGTAAATCGTAGAACAAAGCATGGAACATTTATTGTAGTTAATACATGTTCATGCAAAAAGAAATGATATTTTCATTAAACAATGTTGATTTTAATAACTTTTACTAATGTGAATATTATTATTCATAATTTAAGTTACCAAATAAAACCACAGTTATTTATTATGGAGATTGAAAACTATTTACACTGTCTCTCAATTAGAGGTAGCTTTATTAGAAGACTGAAGGGTATTTAAAAGATGGAAAAATACCCATGATGACACCATCATTTTTATTAACTAAATATCAAGAACTGTGCAGGGTTAAGATTTAACCCTCTGCAAGCTGTCAAGTTAGCATGAGGTAGTTTGTGGATGCTGCCAGAAGACAGGAGACTCACTCAGGATCAGAGACAAAGAACTTCCTGCCAGCACAGCAGGCAGCTTGGGGTTCATGTTCATGTTGGTTCCTGAGTTTCTTTCCTTTTGCTGTTGTAACAAAGGACCACAGACTCAGTGGCTTAAAGCAATACACATTCATCATCTCACTGTTCTATTGTGCAGAAGTGCAAAGTCATTGTCAGTGGGCTAAAACCAACGTGTGGCCAAGGCTACGTTCCACACCGAGGCTCTAGGGAGGGATTCGTCTTCCTACCTTTCCCAGCTTGCAGAGGTGTTCACACTGCTTGGCCCAGGGCCCTGTGTCACTGTGACCTCTGCTGCCACTTTACATCTCTGTCTCTGACTATATAGATATAAAGGAAGAGTCTTCTACATCTGGTATGGACCCTTTTTCCTAAATGGACATTGTATCTCTATTTATGTGCAGATTAAAACCCCTTCCCTCCAGGGTGTGGTGGCATCAGCTCACAAGATTACCACTCTGGGCTTTAAGTGTCCTCTTTTTATTGTCACCTGGGAACTTCTCTTTCCATATTTAGCACTGTGTTACATTTGTTGTTGTATTTTACCCGGCATTACTGAAAGTTTTACTTAAAAGGGATCCTAATAAGCTCTGTTTACCTGTTTCCAGAGCTGAAAGCTTCAGTTCTAGAGTATCTGTTTGATTTCTCTTAAAAATACATTCCAGTATATTTCTCTGGTGAAAGTCTTTACCCTGTTATCTATTCTCCCATAATTTCCTTATTTTCTTGAATATATTAAAAGTATTTCATAGCCTTTATTGGTAACTCTGATGCCTACATCACCTGGGGGTTTGCATCCTTTGTCTAATGTTTCTTATTCTCATATTATCCGTTATATAGTCTTGACATGTTGCATGTCTTGAAATTCTTTATTACATGGCAGATATTGCAAATGAAAAATCCATATGTTATTTTCCGTGAGAGGTTATCTACATTCCTGTTAGGCAAACAGGGTGAGGGACTGATCATGTCACTCCAATCAGGTGCTGAGGTGGATCAGGACTGAAGTGCCTTTTTTCTTAAAACAGCTTTGAGGTATACTTGGCAAAGTAAGTTTCACACGTATAAAGTGTACAGCTAATACGTTTTGACATAAGTATATCCCCAAGAAACCATGACCACATTCAAGAGAGTGAACATACCCATCACCCACAAAGCTTCTCTCCTGCCATTTGTTGTCCCTCCCTCCCTCCCCATCTCTTCCCCTGGAAACCATTGATCTGCTTTCCATCACAACATATTGGTCTGCATTTTCAAGATCCTTGTATGAATGGATTAATGCAGTATCTACTCTATGTTGTCTGACTTCTTTCATTCAGTGTAATTATTTTGAGAGTCATGTGTTGCTGTATTAATAGCTTATTTGTGTTATAGCAGAGTATTGTTTTGTGCTGAGTTTTTACTGAATAGTTTGTTGTGAGCAGTGTTTGGATAGACCATCATTTGTTTCTCCATTTACTTCTTGATGGATGCATGGGTTATTTACAACTTGAGCTATTATAAATAAAATTGCAGTGAATATTTGGTTACAAGTCTTTATATGGACATATGCTTTTCTTTTCTAAAGCACCAGATGAGGAATATCTGGGTTATATGGTAGATAGGTATTTACCTTTTTTAAAGAAACTGTTAAAGACTGTTCCAAAATGGTTGTACTATTGTAAATTCCTTGTGGTGTGTATCAGCTCTGGTTGCTCTACTTCCTTACCAGCACTTTGTAAGGTCGGTCTTTCTTATCGTATTTGTATGTATGTGTACTAGTATCTCACTGTGGTTTTTAAAAGCATTTCTCTAATGACTAATGGCAACTTTAATCAGCATCTTTTCATATGCTTATTATCCATCTGGATATCTTTACTAAAGTGTGTTTTCTGGCCTCATTCATTCCTTCAGGTGTTTGCATTATTATTGGGTTTTGAGACCTCTTTATACTGGATCAGATACAAAGAGAGACCTTTATCAGATATATGATCTGCAAATAGCTTCTGTCTATGGCTTGTCTTTTCATTTGCTTAGCAGTGTTTAGAACAGCTTTGAAGAGTCTTCATTTTGATAAAGTTCACTCTATCAGTTTCTTTTTAAAATAGATTATACTTTTGGTGTCATAGCAAAGAAATATTTGCCAAACCCAAGGTCATAAAGCTTAAGCCTATGCTTTTTCTCCTAGCTGTTTTATAGTTTTAGATTTCCTATTAAGATCTATGATCCATTGTGACTTAATTTTTGTATATTTTGTGAGGTGTGGATCAAACTTCATTTTTTTTTTTGCATATCACTCTCTAATTCTTCCAGCACCACTTGTTGAAAAGATCATTTCTCCACTGCATCCTTTTTGAGAATCAATTGTCTATATAAGTGTTGGTTTAGTTCTGAACATTCTATTCTGCTCCATTATTCTATTTTCCTGTTTTACACCAACACCATACTTTCTGATTACTGTAGTTTAAAAAAAAAAAAAAAAGGCTGAAAATCAGATAGTGCAAGTCTTCCAACTTTGTTTTTCTTGTTCAAAATTGTTTTGGATATTTGGGATCCTTTGAATTTGTATATGAATTTTAGAATCAGTTTTAAAATTCCTTACATCCTGTTCTGCCAAAATTCCACTCATGTCTTTGGCCATCTCCAAAGCCACATTTTCTGAAGAAGTCTCTCTAGATCCCAGGTGAAAGGAATTTCTGTTTCATCTGTGCTCCAATCACATTTGATAATATTTGATTACATTTATTCATATTTGGCTGGATGTACTTGTGTGATCTTTCCTGCCATATAGTAAATCTCTCAAGATTTGGAATCTTGACTTGGTTCCCTCTGTCTGCTGAGAAAACTAGTCCTATGCTTTGCAGGATAGCCCCCTGCAGTAAGAGGTATCTGCAAGACACATCTAGCTCATTGCTTGCATATCGTCAAGGAATCCTGCATATTTAGAATTGTATATTGATTGTTGTCTCCAAGACGGCTCAGCCTTTTTTTTTTATTGCTACTGCTGCAGTTTCAAAGGAAAATGGGCTAATTATTTTCCAAATATCAAAACATACTGTAATTGAGCTGTGACGCAAATTATGTACTGCTGTTTCTTAACAACCTGCTTAGTGTTCACAGGTACCTTCACTCATGGAACTTTTGGGAGAATGTCATATCCTCAGAGATAGCAATGCTGTTTTGGCGACCTGAGCGGTAGTATCTGAACTCACTCCTGCTTTTTTTCCAGTGCCCCCTCTAGCCCTCCTCCAGCCCTCCATGGGGGGCCTGCAGTTCTGCCCTCAAAAATCCTGTTGCTTCTCAGGAAGAATTCCCTATGAAGCATATTCATGTCCTTCTTGTGGGGACATTCAGTCCAGAGACGTGACAGCAGGGGAAAATGTTTAGACTGCTTTTGGTAGAACATAAATTCTTCCATACTTGATAGAAGCAAATCCAATGAGGAAACTGTGTTGGCATCTAACAAATCAGCATAAATGTCTGATGAGGAAGATCAGCTTCCCCATCCCACTCAGGCGTCATGTTGATGTGACACTCACCTTGGCTAACATTTTCTCCTGTGAGCAACGTGAAGTTCAAGACGTTATGAATGGCTTTTTGTTTTTCTTCCTTAGTCTTTCCACAGTCACTGTATCTGATGAGATTATATGAATCCTGCTTATTTTCAGCCCAGCACTAAGCTTTTTAAAAGGATCACGTGTTTAAAAGGCTAGTGGACAATTTGTTAGAAGATCAATATCCTTAGACTTTGGTCCTAGAGTTGAATCTTGGTTACTGGTGAATGAGAATTCCCGTTAAAATTTTAAATTCAGTGATATAAAGTTTTAAAAATAGTTAAATATTAGTCAATTTCATTAAACACTATAGCAGTTATTTACTTTTAAGCCTGTCTCTGGGGCAATTTTGCAATGATTCCCTCCCTTTATTGATTCCCTGTTTATCAGAATCCTTGAGAGGTCCCTGTCATCATTGTCAGTATCATCATCATCATCACCATCATCATGGAACTGATTCCTCTGGGAGATTCTAGGAAAATAAAGAGCTGGACGGGTTTATGTGAAGGTCAGTGTGTGCATATACAGTAAGAAGAGTTGTCAGACATTAGATTCAAGATACCCATTCCATTTAGAGAAGAATGTGGTCATGAAATCCTGATGTGCTGAATGAAGTAAGTGATGGGAACAGGGTAGTCAATGGAAAGGAGGAGGAAGTGAGCGAAGCGGGGAGCATAGGTCCTTGGTTAGGTGATCAGCACATTGGTGAGAATGAGGGGAGTGTGATGGCAGAATCATGTCCCTCCCTGGCCACAGGTTAGCCACCTGTGATGTGTTACTGTACATGGCAAAATGCATGACAGATATTTTAGGACAAAAATCTTAGAGGATTTCTGTCTTCTAAATTGTCTATCAGTTAGCATTTTAAACCCATGATACATTATTAAAGATTAGTGCAGGGGGACAAATAAAAAGGATTCATATAAACCACCAGACATACTGAATGCAGAAAGGCTAAGGAAGAAAAAGAAAAAGTCATTCAGAAGTGCCTTGAACCATAAAATGCTCATGAGAGGAAATGTTACACAGGTGAGTGTCACAGCCACATCCATAATGCCTGAATGAGATGGGACAAGGGGATCCTGAGATGAGACAATAGGGTGAGTAGCCTGGATTGTCCAGGTGGGCTGAATGTATTCACAGGGGTCCTTAAAATGGAGGACATTTCCCAGCTGAGTTTAAATTCAGAGGGAGGTGTAGCAATAGAGCAATGTTCAGCAAGGCTGCTGACCATGAAAATGGAGGAAGTCGTGGGGCACAAGCTAAGGAAGGTGGGTTACCTCTGGAAACTGGAAAAAAAAAATCAACAACAAGGAAACATACTCTTCTAGACCCTCTAGAAGGAAGGAACCCTGCTGCTACCTTGAAATTAGCCCAGTGAGAACTGTGTTGGATCTCTGACCTCCACAGCCATAAGCTGATAATTCTGTGCTGGTTTAAGCTCTTAAGCTTATGGAAATTTCTTACATTGGTAAAAGGAAAATAAAATAGTGAGCCGTAGTCTAACGGATTAAAGGTATAAGATGGGGTGTGGAGAGGATTCTGACATTTTCACCTAAAAAACAACCAGGTGAAATGGGAAGGTGTTTTAAGGAAGACCTACTTGGCAGGGCTGTTAAGCAGACTGGAGCGAGGGGAGCATTGGAGTTAGAGGAATCAATTAAATCTCTACCAGAAAAATAAGGAATAAAATGTAACAGGGCTTCAGTGATAGTGGATGTAGGAATGGAAATGGGCAGAGAGATATAAATATTACTTTGAAATTAGCTACAGGTTTGATGACTGCATGTTGGGGAGACTTAGCCGATGTGTGGACTGAATGTTTGCATCCCCTCAAAATCCATATGTCGAAACCCCATCTCCCAGGGTGATGGTATTGGGAGGCGGGGCCTTTGGGAGGTGATTTGTAGGACAAAATGAGGTCATGAGAGTAGAGCCCTCATGAATGGGATTAGTGTTCTTATACAAGCCCCCAGAGTGCTTGCTTCTCTCTGCTCTCTGGGATATGAAGATATTGGGAAGACAGCCATCTTCGAGCTGGCAATCTTCTCAAGGATACATTGACCTTGAAAGTATCAGCCTCCAAACCATAAGGAATATGCTGGTTGTTTAAGCCACCCGACCCACGGTAATTTGTTACAGCATCCCAGACTGACGAAGACAGTGGAGAATGCCTCTGAGTTTGGCACTGATTGACTGGAGAAAGCTGAAACCCAGGGAAGTGGGCAGCACAGACGTTTACTCATTTAATCCTGCCAACACTGTAGGAGATAGAGTCTACATATTCCTCGCTACTTAAAAGGTAAGGAAAAAGAGGCACAAATAATAACAACGACAACAAAAACAACAATAATTTGTCCAAGATTCACACAGAACCCCCTGGAGGCAGAGTGAGAATTTATACTCAGTCAGGCTGGCCCAAGAGCCCCTGCTCATAACTAATAAGTCAGATCATCTTGCTTATGTGGATCAGTTTTTTTCAACTGTGATATGAGGATACTGTGTCCAGTAACTTATAATTTCAAAATACTTCACTGTAACGGAATCATTAGTCACAGGCCTTACAAACCACAGAAAACTACACATACAAAAATAACTCGTTAGGTCAAGATAACCAATAACGTTTTTAAATATTATACCTGCTGGGCCTTTGCAATAAAATGTCTTTTTATAATTCTGTCTGGCTACAGAATAACTTCATAATCCTGCATGTTGCTGGTGGCTCCCATGTTGGACAGCATGGGCCTAGAGATTTTAAATTACTTGCCCAGACCCGCCCAGGAAGCTCGTGGTGGGATCCAAGCTATAGTCTGGGACTTTTCCTTCCTATCCAACAAGTCCCTCATGGAAGTTTAGAAGCTTCTCCTTTGGTGCCCAGCTGTATATCCGTACTTTTAACATCTTGTCAGGTGTTCCAGCCTGCTCCTGAACATCAGCCAGAACCCACTTCTGCCCTATTTTGTCCAGGTAATACCTTCTAGCAACTTCCATTGCCTTCTTGGCATCAGTTCTTACGTGGAAGGGTAGTGGCTAGAGGTGGAAATGTGTCCACATGAAAGGTTTTTCATAAACATAGCAGGAGTGGTCAAGAGAATAAAACGTCAGGAAGATGAGTAGAAGCAGGTCATTTAATATACCAAATGGGTACTTTCAATGTCTGTGTTTCCGAGTCCAGGCTTGTTCTGCTCGTGCATTACAGTCCAATAAATCAGGAGACCAGGTTTTGGGGCAAGAAATGGCGACTTTAATTTGGAAAGCCAGCTGAGAAATGGTAGAATAATGTCCTGGGGAACCATCACCCCAAGTCAGATTTCAGGCTCTTCTTATATTAAAAATGGGAAGTGGGAATGCTTGGTTGTTGCAAACTTGGTGTATGAATTCTATGTTGTTAGAATCCTTTGTTCTTGCAGCTCTTCACCTGGGTCACATCCGTGTAAACCTCCAACAAACAATTGTTATTTTCTATTCTGTAACTTGTTATCTTTATGTGAATAGAAAAGTGTTAATATCCTTCAAAGTCAGAGCCTTGAGAATAGGTTCTCCTGTATATTTCAGGCTCTAGGCAACATTGTTTTACAAAAGGTGCAGAACCAACAAGACTAAGCCTAGGAAACGGCACCGGGTTAAATTCAAAGGAACAGATCTAATATGGAGTCAGATTTTTTCTTTCCTATTTCAGTAGTGCCATGGAGAAGGCAGTTTGGGCAGCTTTTCGTAGGGTCCTGGAGGCTTTCTCTCTCAGCCTCTGTGTGCCTCTGTTGAAAACCCTTCATAGCTATCTGGCCTGCTGGAAAACCACTCCGCCTGTTTTGCCCTGAAGATGTGTTCTGTTTATAACTGATCTCTACTACTTGGAAAACAACTCAATAAAAACTCAGTTGGTTTTCCACCAGCCATATGCAGGGGTGAGGAATAGCACTTTATTATTTTATAAAAAAAAAAAAAGAAGTCTTAAAACAGCACTGGGCACATAGGAGAGAGTCAATAAATGCTTCCTGGCTAAAATCAAAATTGATGGCTCAGTGATTCCATGGCTGCTTTATTTGCTGAGCTTGCTACTCCTTTGCTCCATTACACATTTTTTTAACTGAAAAAGAAATACATGCATGTGGTTAAAAAAATTCTAACAGAGCACTAATTACACAAGTGAAAGAAGTTTTCCCTCATCCTCTCTTCTTTCAGCCCTCCCTGCAGATGCCACTGTTTAAAATCCTTTGTGTGTTTTCCAGATATGCTATGCATATTCCGACCTATGTATGTAAATTCCTTTAAAGTATTACTTATTTTTAACTTAAAGGGATTTAAATCCTCAAGTGTCTTCTGCCCTGGTAATAGAAAAGAACAAATCTGACTCCATATTAGATCTTTTCCTTTGACTGTAACCCTGTGCTCTGTCTCCTAGGCTTCATCTTGCTTGTAAAACAATGTTGCCTAGAGCCTAAAATATACAGGAGAGCCTATTTTGAATGCTCTGACCTTTAAGGATATTTAACACTTTTCCATTCATATAAAGATAACAAGTTACATAATAGAAAATAACGTTTGTTTTGTTGGAGGTTTACAGGGATCTGACCCAAGCAGATAGCTGCAAGAACAAAGGATTCTAACAACAAAGAATTCCTACATCAAGAAGATTGCAAAAACCAAGCTCGTAGGAAAGAAGCCTGAATTCTGACTTGGGGAGATGGTTTTCCAGGACCTTAGGATGCCATCTAGGTATACAGAAAGTTGCTACTCCATGCCCCAACACCTGGTCTCCCAACTTACTGGCCTGTCCTGCACTAAGGAGAATGAATTTGGACTCAGTAACACTCCTATCTTCCTAGCAATCTGGGCACTGGAATTGAGGGCAGCTATCCCACACCCAGGGACATACTGTGTGCCCTTGATGGTTCCCCGAGGGTGGGGTGTGGTTTACCCAGGAAGGATGGGGACTATGCACCAAAACTCAGGCAGTATGCTCCTTCTGGGATCTGACCTCGTACCACCCGCTCCCCGCCAGTACAACACCTGGGACAGTGGAGGTAAGGCAGAGATCTTTCCTGCCTGTGTCCCAGCGTGAAAAAGGGGAATGTGTACTCTTTCCAAGGTAGTTCTGAGCGACAACACCTGCGGGTGCTCGGTTCCCAGAGCAAAAGGAAACCCAGCTCCAGATGGGAGCAACGGGTGTGATCCCCGTAGGGGTTCTGCAGAGGCCTTGGGTGGAGGGCTGTACCAGGGAGGTAAAATATGAGCTGCGGGCCTTAAAGGGTTAGAGAAGTGTGCAGAGGCAGGACTGCTGCCTCCTTCAGGATGCCCCCAGTGTTAAAACTATTTCTCTCCATCTCTGCTACTCTCCTCCACCCTCCAGATCCCTGCCTTCTCTCTGCTCCTCCTGTCCATGTCTCTCCCTCCACTTTTCCCCTTCTCCCGTCCTCCTCCCATCTTCTCCGTCCCTTGCTTCCCCACCTTCTCTGGCAGAACTCGGAGAGGATCGCTGACCCTCCTGCGCATGCGCAGGCTGTGCCAGCTGGACCGAGGGTTGGAAGCTCCAACTCCGAGCCGGGGATCGGCCCCAAATGCTGCTCAGCTCTTTCGCCTGGTAGGACTTTTGCTCCTGCCCCGGCGCCACGGCCACAGCTGTCCAGGGCCAGGTGTGCACCTGCTGCCTCTCGCCCCAGCCGGGCTCCCCTCAGTCCGCGGCTGGCGTCCCCTTTCCCTCTCCCGCCCGCGAGTCCTCTCCTCCCGGGCTGCCTCTCCTTGGCCGCAGGCCCGTCCCCGCCCCTGGGCGGGCTGTGTCCCGGGCGGGCGGGTTCTGCGGACCCGGACGGGGGCGGGCGGCTGGGGCTGGGGCTGGCCTCCGAGAGGGGCTACAGCCCGCGTCTCCCCCGGCATTCCCTGCCCCGCGACCCCTGGGCTGCCCTCCTCTCCCTTTCCCTCTCCCTGGGGACCAGCTCAGTGGAGTCTGCGCTGCTCCCCCGGCTGAGTGCCTCCGGCTGTAAACCCCAGATTCTCCTGGTGGAGTCGGGAAAAGGGAGCGTCAGTGCTGAGCGAGCTTCCGTCCCCTCCCTCAGTGTTTCTGCCCCAGGTAAGTACCTTGAACACTTTCACGTGTTATGATGGCGGTGCTTGATGATGTCACTGTTTTTATAGTGAGAGGGATTACAGTGTTGAAAGCTAGGCTTGGTTCACTAAAAAATCAGCTGAAGGCATGAGGCTGTGACATTCTCCATCCTTCCCTCTCCCAGGGTGAAACGTGTGACCGTCGATGTTAAAAAAATAGTTACAGTCCCTAAATGGACCAATCCAGCTAGGGTTTATTAACAGGAACAGCACCACCAGAGGCTTTGGAGACTCAGGGACATTGCAGTCCTAAAGAGCTCCTGGCAAAATTTGGTTTGTTTTGGTTTATTTGTTCTTCTTAAATTGTGGGGCAAACTATTTGTATAGAGGGAAAAATAACTGTCAAGAATTATTTTTTCATTTAACATCTTTATTGTGATATTGTTCACACACCATGAAGTCCACCCACTTAAATGCTACAATTCAGCAGCTTTAGCATATTCACAGTGGTGCAACCATTAATATTCCAGAACGTTTTCATCACTTCAGAAAGACCAGTGGAAATGAATGACCTATCCACCCCTTCCCAGTGCTGGTTCTAAAGAAGTTTCTTGGCTGTTCCTGACCATAAATTATCTTGTTACCCATAAAAAATCTGGTAGGAAATCTAAACAGAATTGTATTGAAACTGTCTATCAAAGCAAGAAGAATTATTGTCTTTATGGCATAAATTTCTTCTACCCATGAATATATCTCGGACCCTATATTTCCATATTTACAGAGCCTGGCCCATGGGAAGTCCTCATTAATTGTTGGGTTTGTGAATGATGAGATTCTATACATCGTTAGTTCCAACTGAAGCCTTTCACAGAAGAGAAAATAAACTCACTGAAGCCAAGTGATTCTCTGATGGTCAGAAAGAATGACAGCCAGTGCTGGAGTGATCCAGTGGACTTGGTGTTTGTAACCAGAATTCTCCAGCACCTACAGATAAGGGGATAAGAGTATTCTTTTATTTTTTCTAAATTGCATTGCTTTTATTTTTACTTATTTTTTAAAATTATTTTTTATTGAAGTGTACTCAATTTAGAATGTCAGTTTCAATGTACAGCAGAGATTCAGTTATAAACATATGCATATGTATCTACATATGTTTTAGATTGTTTTTAGTACAACTCATTACAAGAAATTGAATATAGTTCCCTGTGCTATATAGTAGGTCCTTGTCATTTATTTTATATTTATTAATGTGTATCTGTTAATCCCCCTTTTCCTGCCTGCTAACCACAGTTTGCTTTCTATGTCCATGAGTCTATTTCTAGCAGCACCGTTTTTCCTAGTAATATGTGCTGGTTGGCTGCTTTCAGTTTCAGTAATTCCACCTTATCTGTGGGCATTTTCCTTCTGGTGGGCCTGTGTGTGGTTTGCACACGTGACATAAGAGTTGTGTATTTGGGAGAACTCCAGGCCTCGTTTAGTGCCTGGTACAGAGCACCCACTGAGCTGATGCTTGAACTGGGAAAAAAAACATAGTAAATTTTGGAATTTCCACTATGGTTGAGAATTCCAGGATTCTATAACCGGTTTAGCCCACCTTAATGTTGGCTGCACCCATACTGGGTAATTTGGTGGAACTTCATGTTATGGTGGTGTAGAGACGGGGCCTTGTATGCTTCTTCTCTTTCCTTTTTCTAAGACTCATTCTCCTGGGCCTTCCAGATCCTCCCCCAGAAGTGCCCAAGGCTGGCTTGGTGCTGCGCTGAGGCAATATTTGTTAATAAGGCCCTTTAGTCATCTCTTCTGAGCCTCCGTTTCCTTCTCTGCACAATGAAGACTTAGACTAGAAAAGTGCTTTTCAGTTTCTTTTAAGCCATGTTTCCTTTGAGAAACAGAAAATACAAATCTCTCCTCCCATTCAACATAAAGATTTTGACACATCCTCCAAGGAGTGACATAGCTCTTTGTGGAAAATTGAAGTGATTGTGATTCCAGGTGGCACAGAAAAGACTCTTCAGACATTTACTGCAGGGAGAGGGCAGGAAAGGGGCAGTTTATCCCACTTTCTAGTGTGAGCACTGGAACAGGGGCTTGGGTTTAAATACAGTGTCCGACGTGGCCTCTCTCTAATCTTTTTTTTTTTTTGCCTCTCTTTAATCTTGCACAATTTGATAAACCTCTCTCCCTCAGTTTCTTAATGCGTCAAGTTGGGGTGATAATAATTTAAGTCTTTTGTGAAACATTATACACATAAGACATTTGTTTCGCGGTAGAAACGAAACCTGCGAGAGAATCAGGGATTTCTTTAAAAAAAAAAAATCTTGTCCACAGCACTCTGTCTGTGTCTATTTTGAAGTTCCTTGAGGGTGAGTGTTGGGTCTAAAGTCCATCGTGGGACAGGTGGCCCATGGGTCTGTGTGCCGCACATGGCCCCCTCCTCCCCAGGCCTCTTCCTCTCAGTCCAGGATGAAGTTCCCTAGTAGATTTACACAGAGATCTTGTGGAAATGGCTTTTCATTTTATTATTTCACGAAGACAGGCTGACATCATGATCTCTGTAGTCAGGTTTTGGTGACCTGAAGGCTATGCAATTACGTTTTTCTATTTAATAAAAAGAAAAAAAATTACAAGTACAAAATTAGACCTATGGTGGTGGCAGGGGCTCTTGAAAGTGGGGACAATTAGCTTTGTTAGTTTCAGGTGCAGGGGCCTTTGGCCATGAGGACACATCATCGTGCTCTGAAGTTGGAGGGACCAGTGGGCTCAGTGGGAATGTTTACTGAGTGTATCTCATGGGCTGGGCATTGACCTATTTGTACTGTGTGTTCCTTATTTGACACAGTGAGCTCATTTAACCTCAATAGCCTCTTTAATAAATTAGACATTTTATTTTGAGATATATTGCAGATTCCCATGTAGTTGTAAGAGATAATATGGAGAGGGCCTACGGACTTTTTGCCCAAATTTCTTTAAAGGTTCCATCTTGCAAAGTTGGGATACAATTCAGTAATGACTCTCTAACCCTTTGAGGTTTGTGTTATTGCCCTCATTTCTATTCATGATTAAACTGGGGTTAAGAGGAGCACACAGGCCTGCCCAGGACACCCATGGTTAGTGTAGAGTCGGGTGAAACGTGGGCTTGGGATTTCCAGGCAGTACCATCATGATGCTCTGTGGCAGGGAGCAGCATTCACTTTGCTTGTTTATTCATTCATTCAACAAGCATTTATTGAGTAAACTCTGTGGGTCAGATGCTATCATAGGTTTATCTGATTCTTCAGCAGTATGGAGAATCCGGTAATGTTTCCTTCTTTTTTTTAATCTGAGAAAATTAGCTCTGAGAGGTTATAAACCCCCCAAAGGAAATATAGCTCATAAATGAGGGATAGTAAATTTGTACAGTTCCTTCTTCTTATGCAGGTGGGACCCTAGGCATTTTACATTTGTAAACTTCCATAATCCAGATATATTCTTGTAAGGCAAGGATTTGTTTTTAATTGAAGTATACTCATGTTTACAATGTTGTGTCAATTGCAAGGTGTTTTTTTTTTTTTTCCTTGTATTTGGAATTCAAAAAATATTTTTTGAGGGGGGTAAATAGGATTATTTATTTCTTTCATTTTTTTAAAATGAGGTACTGTGGATTCAACCCAGGACCTCATACATGCTAAGCATGTGCTCTACCACTGAACTGTACCCTCCTCCCCAAAGCAAGTTTTCTTATCAAGTATTCTGCAGCTTAGGAGTTCAAATAAATTGGAGTTGAAATCCAGGTCTTTTGATCCTACTGTGTTTCTTTGCATTATATTCTGCTGAGGGGTGTGGAAGCAGTTCCTTTATTCATTCCTTTATTCAGTAGTTTTGAGCACTGACTTTGCATCAATGCCTGGCTAGGTGCTTGGAAACAGAAAACAAGAAATGACCCTTTCTACAGAGGTCGGAAGCCTATACCAAAAGCTGCGTAATGTGATCCGAGCTGCGGTAGCCATGTGCAGATGCTGAGGACAAACTGTACCGCCGGCTTTGCTTGGGCTTCCCCTGCCTTCTGACTGGTACACACCAGGTCACCGCAACCCAGTGAGGCCCGCAGCCCGCAGCACAGTATGTACCTCTGTCTCCTCTTCCCTGTAGTCAGGGCCTGCAACATGAGCATCCCTGACTACGTGCAGTGTGCTGAGGACCACCAGACTCTCCCCGTCGTGGTCCAACCCGTGGGGATCATCTCAGAGGAGAATTTCTTTTGCATCTACAAGCGAATCTCCTTGGTGAGGCAGATCATCCCTTGCGGCTCGCAGTGGGCACTCTGTATCCACTACAGTCACCACTATGCGCCCTAGAATGGGTGGAGCGGCTTCCAGACCCACCACAAGGTCGTGGGCCTTGTCACCATTACCGACTGCCTCTTGGCCAAGACCTTCGAGAAGCTCCACGTGCAGAGGAGCTGTATGGCACCACGCTCTATGACTCTCTGCTTTTTGTCTTTGTGCTGCATGGGGAGGTGGCCGAGCAGCCGCGCACCGACGTGGCCTTCAATTTACGAGGACTGCAGGGTGGTGGAGAAGAGGATCGAGGACTTCACTGAGTCTCTCTTCATCATGCTCAAGTCCAAGTGGCTGGACTGTGCATCCGACAAGACTGGGGACAAGATCCTCCTGCTCTACATCCTGTTTGAGAAGGAGGACTTCGTGGGACTGGACACAGAGAGCAGGAAAGTCTACCTGGATGCCAGGCCACCCTGGCTGTGTGAAGGGTTGCTTCCCTACACCCAGAAAGGGATCAGCAAGGAGGGCTGTCTTGTAGCCAAGGCGTGAGGGAGGTGAAACCCGCCGGTTTTCAGACGTTTAAAAGTGAATCCGCCTTTGTTTCAGAGAGATTCTTTTAGAGTTATTATGGACACTTACTCCCGCTTTTCAGTCAGTTCCCCTGGTGTGACCCCTGGAGTTGCTGTCCAATAGAGTAGCCAAAACCACTGATGCTAGTAGAGCTGCGGAGGAGGCTGCTCTGAGCTGAGATGTGCTGTAGGTCAAATGCACATCAGACGCTGAGACTTGTCTAGTAAAAAGAATGTAAACTATCTTGTTTCTTTCTTTATTGATTACATGTCAAAATGATAGTATTTTACATACTGTTGAATAAGTAAGATATGTTCTTAAAATCAGTTTCTAGGGTTTTTTTTGGGGGGGTTACATTTTTAAATGTGGCAACTGGGAAACTTTCTTTACATGGCTGTCATGACATTCCTGTTGGACAGCCTGTCCTGGGACAGTCTCATCCCCTTGCTTATAGATGTCATGCTGAATCCTGAGACGCAGATTGAGGTGCTGGTTGAGCTGGGGGTGGAGCCAGTGTCTCCTGCCTCCCAGGTCCAGCACCTGCATGGCTCAGGCACTCTCTCCTGGCCTGACAACCACCATGCCAATTTAGGACAACAGAAACACTGCAAGGGGCTTCCAAATGAGCTCCTTACGCAGGGAAAGGTGTGTCACGGAGCATGGGGCACAGCAGAGAAAGATTCGTCCTCACTTTGTCCCTGTGATTAGGTCAACGGACCCACTTTGCCTTGGAAGTGCAGACGAGCTCTTCTGGGCTGCCTACCCCCCCACCTTCTGCTCTGTTTCCCTGTGTATCTATCGAGATGTCCCTCGGGCAGAAGAAGGTGAGATGCCTTTGACGAGAGGTGGTCCCCCTTTGCTGGGGAGAGTGTGGGAATCTGTGTCCCCCCGACCTACGGCCTCGGGCCTTGAGTCTGGAGAGGGCTCATGGCGGTCCCACAGGTGACGGTCGGAGGGCCTGGCACGTGCTGCCGGGCCTGATGTGGAGGAGGTTTTCTGCGATTCTCTCTGAGTCTAAAATCAGATTCTACTTTCTGGTTGTTGGTAAGTTGGAGGAGAAGATGCCAGAGAATTGATAAAAAGAAGGTCCAGACCAGTCCTGTGAGTGACAGGCACAGGGGACCCGAGTCCCACCGGCTTGTGGTGCCTGGCGGGCTCTGGATGAATTTTCACTTCCTCCCCGGACATACATCTATGTCTTAAGGAAGGGATGAGGCATGTCGTGGCCATGACCTGTACTTGTCCTCGCAGGGCCCCGTGATCTACACGGCTTTCTCCCCTTCTGCTTCTTTTTAGATGTGCTGGCAAATGCAGTGGCCTGGGCAAAGCTGAGGGCACAGATGCCAGCACCGTGCCACTCCCAGGCTGGCTCCATTCCCGTCACCTGTCACCTCCTGCTGAGTCCCCAGGCGTCAGTCAATGTCGGTGCATCGGTGCAACGTAAGCAGGGACCACCTTCTCCCCGTGGAAAAAATGGTGGGTGAGCAGTGGAAGCCTGGAGCCCTGCCCCAGCCCCCTTACCAGTGCCTCCTATTTTGTCACAGGAGGCACTGGTGACATGTTTGCTCAACAACTGCTTGGCTCTGAATCTGCAGACCCACCAGAGAATGCCAGCTTATTTTTGCCTTTTGAAGTGTGTCCTTGGGATTTGGCGGAGTAGTTGGTTGTGTGCTTAGCCCATAGTGGTTGACACTGTCACCATTGTTTACCCAGACCCTTGTGTACCAGGCATGGCTCCCAGCATCAAAATACAGCAGCGCATTAAACCTCCCTCCTGGTGGGTCTGTATGTTTTGGTACCGTAAGGGCTCAACCAGCATCTGAACGTCAGTGAGATAACGCAGCCAGTGAGCTCGGGTCAAGTAAGTTCTCCTCCAGTCACTTTTACTCCATTGTTGCTTTTACTATTACACAGTCATTACTTTTTTAAACAATGCTTTGGTGCAGGAACAGAGCCTAATTCTGTCCTGTTACTCTTGGTGGGAATGAGTAAAATTGTCCAGCTTGAAATGCGACCACATTTTTAGCTCAAAAGCTGTCTACACGCATCTAGGTGAAGTTTAGGTTTGGGGAGCTGACCACGTTGGTGTCCCCCGGCAACGCCGCTTGCCTCAGGCCCCTGCCTTCCCTGGAACAATAGGTGAGGGTGGGTCTCACCGTTCCCTCATCCCTATCCTCACCAAACTCACGTAAATTCTTGTAATTGCTGTCAGTTATTTTTGTTCTCATGTGTTTCTAATTTTCGCTGTTCCTCTTTTCCTTTTTCTATTTCCCTTTCTATCTTGTACTGCCCTGTGAGCATGTTGTTGCGTCTGAAAAGTGGGCTGTGCACACCCTGCATTGGAAATTGCCAGATTGTCCTCCGTGCTGTCCCCATCGCTTTAAAAAGCAAAAACTTAATAGTTGCCTTGATCCATATATTATCCTAGTCATATTTTTCTTTTCTAGTTTTTTGGAATTTTTGCTTTGTTAGCACATCACCCACTGGTGTTTGATACCTGTTAAAATCCTTGCTTTGAGGAACGAGTTTGGTCCTCCTTATGTTTGGTGACAAATGCGCCCTTATTAAATTTGTTTGATTGTTTTGAAGAAGTGAGATGTGAATTGATTTAGGCGGCTGCTGAGGGATTTTTTTCAAGGAGTATTTAAACTTAGAAAGTCAAAATCTGCAGCATCTTCCTTGATTCTGGCTTTTACAGAAACGTGCTTGGCACGCGGTTCCGGTCTGTCGCTGTGTGACGTGCGTGACGGAGCTTCCTGGCCGATGGTCACTGGTGAGAAAGTGGCAGGCTCGGGGGTGAGCAGCTGCAGGGGATGCTGTTGGAGGAAGCAGTCACCGGTTTTTTGTTTTTTGTTTTTGCATTCACCTTCCCCGTGCCATTTATTTTACTTTGCCTTCATAGAGAGGCAGGAGCGGGTCTAAACTCCATGCCACTCTTATTTTCCCTTTACGAGGCTGGTTTTTCTGAGTATCAGAACAACATGGCCTTCTCCTAAGTAGCTGGCTCACTTGGATCTTGTGGACACAGGGACCGCTAAAGGGGACCGTAGCTTCCTCTCTGCTCCAGCCAGTGGGCATTCAGAGCCGGGTCTGTGGTTTGCCTCAGCAGCCATTCAGGCCTCCCTGCATCAGCCTTTACTATTAACCCATGTTGGCAGTAAATAGCTGACTCCGTGTCTGTTGCAGCTGACGTCCACCACTGACGGCCGTGTCGTTAGTTTGCGGTAGTGAGTCTCCAACACCCTAGTCAGCTGTGAAGTGACCTTGCATTCTCACCCACACCCTGGTTCATCTCACCCGGGGGAAGGGTTTCGCCACCACCGTCATGCCGGCCATGAGACCTTGTTTCTCCTTTCATGCCCTGGTCCAATTGTGGACACTTCATCCTTCACTGACTTGGTCTCTCTTGAGAAAGGCCAGACGCTCTGAAAGAGCCCATCACATTCTGGGGGGGGAACAGAACTGAAGAATCGCAAGTAGGAGTCTTGGCTATCTGGGTTGGCAAATGCAGGCTGGGATCTGTGAAGGCTGGGCTGTGCCCTGAACACAGGCCTTTCCCGTGGCTCCCGAGATCCCAGGTGTCGGAGTGACAACATCCTTGCCTGGGTTCCCCCATCCTCATCTGCTCACTGGCAGGTGTGTCTGCTAACTAGGAACTCCCCCAAACCTCGGGCCCTTCAAAGTTCAGACCACAGGAGAACCTTGAGTCCCTTCTCCTGGGCCTCCTTTGTGAGAATCCAGTGCCTTCTGAGGTGACCAGCGGCAGGAGATGCCTCCCCCTCCAGGGAGCTCTCTTCGGAGGACTGTGATGCACTGCACCTTGCTGTCAGCTTGTGGGGTTCCATCCGTGGTCCTTGCAGAACCAGACTTGAGACTGGCTTAGCAATAGAAATGACAGGACTGATTCCAGGGCAGGGCCGGGGGGAGGAACAGGGGAAATTGAATGTGACCTCAAACACCTAGGTGGGTTCTGGGTCTGTTACTAAAATCGGGAGCCTGGGAGGTACCTGCCAGGAATCGAACTCTAGAGTAAATGGTGGACATGAGGCATTTTTAAGATTCCATTTGTCACCCAAGTTAGGACCTCAAAGAGGTACTCGGGTCTATGGCCCTGGGGCTCAGGTGAAGGAGCCGGACCACAGATACACTTTGGGAATCGTCATTCTTAGCTGGTGTTCTCAGCCGTGCAGGTGGATGAGCTCATCTCGAGAGGTGCAGACTGAGGCTGAGGCGGGGCAGGGCTGTGCCTGGGTTGGAGGAAAGCCCAGACCATGCAGCTTTGGTGTGTCAGTCAGTGGCGTTTGGGATTTTCAGAGCAATGGCATTTATCCTTAAGGGTCTTCGGGGTGGGCAGGGCCACCCAGGAAGAAATCTGAAGGGAGGGTTGTGGCCAGACATGTGTGTCTTGGGATGATGAAGAGGCTGCATGGTCCGGGAGGGGAACCTCCTCGGAAGCTGGAGTCGGAGTGGGGAGTGGGGAGATGGTAGTCACACTCACTTGTGAGGGAGGGACAGAGGCCTAGGGAGTCTCCACCCTAGCGGACTCTCTTTCCCACGAACAAAAGGCCAACAGACAGAAAATTTGAGGTGAGAAGGGACGGGCGCTGGGAGAGGAGCCAAATTGGAGAATGGTGGTTGGACAGTTCTGGAATAGTCTCCCTGCAAATTAGAGTTAAAAAAACCCAGACTCTTAAGAACATTGATAGTGACGTTGGAGGAGATAGTTCTTTTTCTGGCCTCCTAAAGTTAAGGCATGTATCCGGGAGTACACAGAAGAATCGGGCAGTCTGGTCCGGGGGCTTGACCCTTACCAGGGGGAACAATGCAAGTTTAAAGGGGAAGAAGGGCAGCGGAGGGAAACTCTCCAGGCCTCGTGTCAGGTATCAGTCGGCCGCACTACTTGCGTGTTGCATTCACATCCATGCCTCCCAGGTGGGCGTTGGCAGCCCCTTTTTAGAGATTGGGAAGCCTTCTCAGAGGGGTTAAGGAATTGGTCCGTTTAGCGGCTAGTCAATGCTGTAGCAGGATTCAAGCAGGGCCTTGTCAGACTTCAAGGGCATGTTCTATCTACTAATTCCGGTACCTCCCTGTTTTACCTGGATTGGTGAATTGGGTCAGTTTTGGAGCCTTTCACAAAAAGTACGATTTAATTGCCTCAGGACTGTTTCACAAAGCTCAGTGTTCTTTAATGGTTCAGAAGCACCGCAGTGATTTTTGCCCCACAGAGTTTAGGTCTTACTCTTTGACGATGACGTGGTTGCAAATGACGTACAGGTGCAAATCCAGACTTAGCAGCTTCTGAAGGTTAACTCTCCAGTTCTCCCTTGATAGGCTTTCTTCCACGGGATGTAACCTGCTGCAGCATAGATCTGAGCTTTCCGTATGGAGTGAGGGTTTGATATCCAAAGTTAGCAAAGAAGGTTCAGATGGAGAAAATCGACGTTAACAATTTATTTTGGGGTTTCATTAGACAAGGTGCACTATCGCTTAATGGCCCATATAACGTATGTAATCGAGTACAGAACATTGCATTCCTTACTTTCTAATGAGAGCTGTCTTGCAACGTAAGGTTGTCTGCTTTGGAAATTCAGCTCAGCCACTAGGGCACCTGTCAGTGTGTTGGTGTGATTGTATTTACACAGTGCATGTAATCTGGGCTTCCTCAGCCCCAAACACTCCAGTGCAGAATCATAGGCTGTAGCCATCACTTAGTTATACAAATACTTCTACAACTATATGATATAAAAAAAAAAAAAAAGAGAGAGAGAGAGAGATTGCCTTTATCAAAGTTCCTTTGATTTTAACTGCAAACTGTTGTTGAGCAGCTCTGGTTTCCTTTGGATATAAATATGTACATTTCTTTGCATGTAACTTAGATTTTAGACTAGAACACCAACCTCTTGCTTTCCATGAGCCACAAATTTCATAGCCAAATGACATACGTATTAAACATTTTATTCTTTTCTTCTGAGACAGAATCCTTGAATCTGGGACTTGGGCTGTGATTTTGCTTTTTGCTCTTCCCACCCCTCTTATCATCTCACTCCTTTTTCCCACGTGGACTCCAAGAGTTCATGGTCTCAGAGGAGCAGTTGGCAAACACCAGTTGGTCGACAAGCAGTCCAGCTGTAGAGGGAGCCCAGCCAAGAGCTAAAGGACATCATCAGAGAGGGCTTCCTTGAAGAAATGGGCTCTACATTCAGTTATGAGGACAGAGTAAGAGTCAGCCAGGAGAAGGAATCAAGAGGGTGACTCAGGTGGCAGGAGCAGCCCGGGTAGAGGCCTGGAGGCTTGTGGGGTGGGGACTCGGGGAGAGTGCACTGTGTGGTCCAGGGTGGAGGGTGCCCCTGCTTGGGAGGACCCTGGAGTGGGTCTAGGGATGGAGGGCTTTGGAGGAGCTTGGTTTTTTAGTAGAATTGACACAGAAGAGGCAGTGAAGGGTGTCAGCAGAAAGTGACCCTCAGGAGAGGTACTCCTGGTTTTGCTTCTGATGTTCTACAGAAAGAAGGGGTCGGGGTGGGCGAGAGCAGCTCTGCCCATCCCTTTGAGACCCACCCCTTCATTCATTTATTCATAACACATGCAATTCTGAGTGTCCAGGGGAGAGAGGGTGGACACACAGTAGTAAGCAAAATGTATTGCTTCTTGAGAGCTTAGCAGTGTCAGAAGTTGTCTTAGCGTAGAATGTTCTAGGAACACAGCAGGGGCACCTAACCCAAAGTGTAGAGGTTCGAGGGAAGGAAGGCTCCCTTGACAAACAGTCAAAATGAGCTTGGAGGCAAGTGGAAAGTAGCAGCTGGTCAGGGGGCGCCTGAGGTCATTGGGGACCTGGGTACTGAGGTGAGGCTGGGCGAGCAGCTTCAGGGGTGGGGCTAGAACTCTACCAGGGAGCCTCTGAAGGGTTTGAAGTGGGGGTGATGTAATCAAATTTGTGCTTTGGGAAGGCTGTCCTGGCTACGTGTGTGTGCGTGTGTGTGTGTGTGTGTGTATGTGTGTGTGAAGCAGGGAAGAGGGGGAGAGTGCCACCAACTGGGAGGGTCATTAGAAGACCATTGACAGGCTGGGGGGCCACCAGTGGGAGAGGGGCGTCGGGGCTGCTTGGGGACGGCAGGGGCAGTGTGGATGCCGGATTTCCTCATGGGGAGGGCTTATTAACGGTGACCTCCTAGCGGCAACTTGTGGCTGGAAGAAAACGGATGCAGCCAGGTGGACTTTTCTCTTCTTCCCTGCCTTGTGTGATGATCTTAGCTCAGCCAACATTTGGAAGAGAAGAGCTAAGTTTCAGGGTAGACCAGGACTTTGTTGAGCTCGTTCGAGTGAGATCTGATAGGATTTAGGCTTGTGTTGAGATCTGCATGTTCACTTAGCTAGAAACGTCCCGTCTTTTGGATTTCCATAGGGGTATTTATTCTTGATAAAGATTGCTTTCTTGGTGAGAGGAAATTTAATACAGCTGCTGTCTTTCTCAAAAAAAAATCTTATCTTTTAAGAAATTTAATATTCAAAATAATAGCAAAATTTAAAAATGATAAAGTAAGGCTTTGGTGTAGTTTCTTTGGTTTCTGAGTTAATGTAGAGTTAGAGCCTTTGCATTACTTAAATAGCACATACTTGTCAGTATTTAAAGAGCTGTTAGTGAGCGCCCCAGGCCCCACTTCTCAAAGCATCATTAAATCTTGCTCTGAAATAGTGAAGTCATAAAGTTCTTGTTGGCAGAAGCCAAACAGTTGGTTTATAATGTGCAGCATAGCACCCTTTATAAAATATTAATAGGTTCAAAATTAAGAAAGTGGAAGATAATTGATTTTTTTAAAGCTGAAACATAAACTCTCGTGTTAATGATGCAACTGGAAATTTCGAAAAGAAAAATCCTACTGTAATATCATCTACGTGGAATACATATATGTCTATCACGTTTGCAATGTAACTGCGCAGTGGTTTTTGAAGACAGGACCATTCCAGCTGAGATACTGGCAGTGATGCTTGCTGGTTTTCAATGGAAGACCCTAAATTTGCCTTCTTAGCTTTATTCTTTTCTTTTCTGTTCTCTCTCTCTCTATCTTTTTTTTTTTTTTTTTTTTTTTTTTGTAGTGAGAGGGCTCAGTAGTTCTTTGCCAGCATGATTTTGGGGCAATTTGGGGGCAGATATTGTGCACAAGCAGTGAGATATTTCCATGCATTTTACTTTCCGGACATCACCATGGAACATGTGGGGGTTTGTGCCTGCAGGCCGGGATGCTGCAGGACTCCCTGGTCCATCACCGTTATGTCTTGGAGCTGCTCCAGTCAGTGAATGACTTTCTGTGGCTTGGAGGTAAGGTGATCTGATGCAGATGATCAGATGTGTAACTAAGTACTGTTACTTGAAATAGAAAACCTGTCAATAATGGCTCTAAAATACAGTATGAGGGAGGAGAATTGGCTGAGCTGCTTGCATGGGGAATATTCTCAGGTGACTCCCTCATTGTGTCTCCTGTCACTCCCCACCCCCCCAGCCCTGCACGGCAGTCATCGTGAAGCAAGCATGCACTTTCTCAGAAACGCGCTGAATTTCCTTGTGCCTCTGTTTGTTGGCTTTTTCTTTTTTTTTTGAAAGCACATCTTGCCCTTTGCTTAAATGCCATCCCTGCCTAGTCACCTCTTACACTCATTCTTCTGGACCTCGTCCATACATAGCTGCTGAATGGATGAACAGAATGTAGTATCTCCATGTAGTGGAACATTATTCAGACGTAAGAGTGAATAAAAAAGAAAAAATAAATAAAGGGGAATATGAAAAAGGCCACCTGCTCTGGGAAGTCCACACTGACTGCTCAACCCGCCCTTTTCCCTTTGAAACACAATCACTTATGCTCCTCTCTACTCTTTTTGATAGTACTTACCAAATTCTAATAAAATTTAACACTTTCAAAAAAAAAAAGAGAGATGCTGATACCACTTCAGCATGGACGAGCCTTGATAACAGCACGTTAAGTGAAAGGAACCAGATACAAACGGCTACTTATTGTTGAATTCAGTGATCTGAAATGCCCAGAAGAGGCACATGCAGAGGCAGAGAGCAGGTGATGGTTGAAAGGGGTTGGGTGGAGGGGGGTGGGAGAGTGATTGCTAGTGGCAGGGGTGTTCTTCAGGGATGATGAATTGTTTTGGAATTAGATGGTGGTGAGGGCTGCACAACCGTGAGTGTGCAGAAGACTGCTGAGCGCTGTCTCTGGGAGTGCCTGTGGTTGGGGGCGGCTTTATTTTGTTCTCATCCGTGAAGAGTCATCTTGTGCTGAGGCCATTCTACTCCTGTGAGTGGTGAGGGTCAGAGACTTTGCAGAGTCATGTGTTATTTTCCCACTTGCTGAGTGTAGGCAAAAAAGGTTTAAGCCTGAGAAAGTGCTCCATCTGCAGAAACGTCTTTTAGTTTTGCATGGTGTAAAAATCTTGAGAGCTTTTTAATCGTTGAGGACAGCCTGTGGGGGGAAACAGCCCGTGAATCCTGGGTGAGTCCCGGAAGAGCTGCGCTTCCCTCCCTGACACGGGTGGGGATTTCACCCCCGTTCAGGCAGTGAAGGTCCCAGACCCGAGAGCGGAGTTGACAGTCGTGAATATTTACGTGAATCCGCTGCTTCATCTTGGATATTAATTTCAAGCTGAGTCAGTTTGTGGCGGCAGCCTCATCCTACATCAGGAATCTATAGTATCTGCTCTTTGAGGTGAAGACCTGACAGACTTGATTATTTAACAGTCTCCCTTGAATTGATATGTCAGATTCCTTTGTCAATAATAGAACAGCAGAATTATAGACGTCCTTTATTGCCGATGTGACCTGGAGCAGTTTTAGTCTCTGTGCCTCAGTGGCCTTATCTTCGGGTGGGGAAGATGATAACAGTGCTTCCCTCAGAGGGTCTGGTGAGGGGGGAGTGAGAAGCACAAATGGAGGACTTACACGTGATGCTCATGAATGACCGAATTTAGTGCTCCCAGCCTGGTGAGGCCTCAGGGCCAGAGATGGCAGAACAGACCATTAGTAGCCGGAGCTCGATCCGTGTTGGCAGCTGTTATGATCAGGATCACCCCTGTGGGTTATCAGGCAGTTTTAAGACTTGGTAATATGAATTCATGAATAATGTTAAAAGATTAGACAACTCAGTTCCGGTTTACATAGTTCTCAAGATTTCCTGTGAGAAATGGATATTTTTTTCCACATCTTAAATCTGAGTTGATTCTCTAAAAAAATTCTGTATTCCTCCACCTTTTTGATTTAATTCCCCATTTCTTAAAAAAAAAGTTTTTATATGGAGTTACTGGTGTCTGAACTGAGGGCCGCATGCATGCTGAGCACATACTCTCTCAAGTGAGGTATAATCTCCCCCCTGATTTTTTTTAAACTTTACTTTCTTTGTATGCAGAGGTTAGTGACCTCTAATTCTTTTTCTGGAGACTTGTCCATGAACCTGTAAATCTATAATTAGTGGACAAAATTTGATTTATTAAAAAAATCAATGGAACATTCTGCAATCCATTCAAAAGGAAATGCTCATTGACAAAAAATGTTTCTCCTTTATGGTGATTTCTAATTTTTGGTCTGCCTTAACTTATTAAAAGTAATCCTCATCATCATAATGACCAAGCTTGCTCTGAGTGGACACTTACCTAAGGCTAAAATGCTTTCCTCATGTTTTACTTCATAGCAGGTGTTTAAGGGTAGGTATCAGTGTCTCCTTTTCTGCAGCTGAGGGGTTGAGAGATGGGGCAGCTTGTCCCAAATCTCACGCAGCTGGCGCTGGCAGGCTCAGGGCTGGAACCCAGGCTGCACAGGATGCATTTTCAATGGCTCCTCTGATCAGCCCCAAGTTGAGTGGTTTCCCGAACTCCTGTGTGTCCATAAATGACCGATTTTAGCGATCTCATCTTCATGAAGCCTTCAAAGGAGAGACACCAGTGAGAATGTTAGACAGAGTGGCATAAATTAAAATTGTACATTTTCACAAATGTTGCTTTCTCAGGCAATGAGTTAAAAACTTTATATTTTTTTATTTTAGTGCTCTGTAAACACTAAAAACAAAACATTAAAAATGATTATAGTGCAAAATTGGAGTGGGCTTTGAAAGTCCAACCATTGCTAATGATGTTGCTTGCTCTTCTCTAGTGGTGCTTATTGACAGAAAAATTTACAAAGACTGAATTGGTTCTATGTAGTCTTAGTATGGAGGAAAGTTTTGTCAGTGAATATTGTAAGTAAAATCTTTACTCTTTTCTTTCCTGATGATGAATATGTAAGTTGTTTTCATGGCTTAAGTACATTTCCTCATTTGTGAAATTTGAGTGATGCCCTTTACCTTGTTTGACTGTGAGATGTGGACGCCTTGTATATGAAGCACCCAAGAGCTGCTTAGTAAAAATATGCTGTCAGAAGGACAGATAGTTTAGAAGGATCAACTCTGAATACTAAAGAGGGTGGCTTGTTTCTGATGCATATTCAATATGCATATTTATGAATATATGAATATGGCTTAAAGTAACAAGGATTCAGGGTTTTGTGTGTGTGTGTGCAGTATGAAGTTTTAATGAAATCTTTATCATTCTAGTGAGACAGGGACTAGTTAAATCACCTTAAGCAGACGGCCTTGAATATTGTTTAAACAGAATGTGTGTTGTTACAACTCAGAATTCATGTTGCCGTGTAACCATCCACTCAGACATTTAAATTCGTAGGAATCTGACCAGAACCATTAAGTTTAGAAAAATCTACATTGATCATTTTCAGGGAATAAGCTTCTCTCTTTTGTGATTAAAGAAAATTTTGATTTATTTTTCTGCACTCTTAATAGGTTTTAAAATATCAAAACATTGATTTGACATGTCACTTTTTTTAATAGAATAAAGCTCATGCTGTTTTAATGTGCAAATAAATGTTTTTGAATTTCAATACACTTGTATGCTTTCCTGGCTCTTTGAGAAGTATTTTGCAAGATACCTAGATTAATTACTTTTGGAAAAATACAGACGTGACTTTTATGAATATAGGCCTAGTACAGATATGTTGGTTTTTGCTACAGTGCAAGACATGTGGCCTAGGAGAGATTTGCTGCTGATTGCCAGGAGGACAGAACACAGATCTCAGTCTCCCCTCCTGTAAAATGAAGTGGCTGGACTGGATTCTTTCCTCTACTAAGAAGTTTCCATGAACCTATGTCTTTTGTTTATATTCAGGAGTATTAGCAATGTCAGATTAAATACTGAATACACCTCCCTTCCCCGAAGCAAAGTGCAGTATGTGCTACATAAGATTTTAGTTATCTGATTCTTCTTTCTGATCCAACAGGCAATTTTTGTGTTGCATCTTTCCCAGCAACCTGGAAGGTGTTTTTAGCCATAGGTGGTGCTGTTGCACCTTCTAACAGTCTTAAAATTCCTTTTGCAAAAGAAGGTTTAACAAATGTTATTTTGTTTTGATTCCGTTGCTTAGTGCTTCAGAATAGCACAATGTCCATTATGTCTGTCTACCTGGAAAAAATATTCTGCTTATGTGTTAGACTTATTCTGTCATCTCGCTGTGAACATTTCAGACTTGCTGTGCAAACAATGGCAAAATCGGTCTTTTCTTCCAGTGTTAGCAACCGGAATTGTATAAAGCAGCTAAGAGCGGCCTCTGGAGCACCTTAAAGCTGAAAAGCGTACTGAGTTCCCTGAGTATTGACCCAGCAGCTGTGTGTCATTTTTTGGGAGGTGATTTTGTACATATAAGAAGGGGTGTAGTTTTTTGACTTGGGTTTGCGTGCACGTGCTGCCACTGAGCCACGTGAGCCTAAGTCAGTTTGCTCTGAGTTTTTCCCTCGTCTGTGAGATGGGGACGCTCGTATCAGCTTTGCAGAATTGTGAGAATTATAAATTATGTAAAGTGTTTAGCACATTGGGAATGTCAAAGGGCTTATAAAGTTTAGCTCCTGTTTTGTATGAAGCCATCATTTTACAGTCTTTGGCAGTTACTAAGAAACAGGAAAATAAGAAAAGCTGGTTTTATGCTGAAAGATATTTGAGGAGGTTCCATAGTTCCTATATCCATAATTTAGCATCAGCAGGGTCAGGACCGTTACACAGTCGCCCTGAACCAATGTTAAGCCACAGAATTTTTTGTTACTTCATATATATTGGGGCTTAAGGGGACCCAATACCTATACACATGTTTTCTCCAGCAGCCAACTGAGAGATGACACAGAAGAACAGACAGGCGATAAATGTCTCCTGTATTATTGATGAAGCCACTTTCTCCATGAAATTCAGTGCTGTGGGAAAATGCGTGTCATGATACTGTGCCCCAGAACTAGAGACTCATGCAGTCCCAGTTAGCTCTGGGCCACAGTGAGCCTTCCCTTAAGAGGATCTGCCCCATCATGCACAGGGCTGCCCTGCCATGGAGCTGAGTATCCCGGGTGCTTCCCAAGGGTGGCCAACACTGGAGGGAAAGGAAAGGTTTTATATGCCCTGCTTGTCGATCCGGACTCACACCTCAATCTGTTAGTGTGAGGAGGGCTAGACGTTGTCCAGGGGTCAGGGGTGTGAAGGGATAAACACTCTCCATGAACCAGATTGTGGAGAAGGCATCACTTCCCTCAGTTTAAACAGGTGGTGGGATGCAACAGAAGGGTGCTCCCCAAGAGTTTATAAGAGGGGAAATAAGGATTTCCTTTGGGACTCAGACTAGCCATGAAACACAGAAGATGATTAGAAGGGAGATTTGTAAATCACTTTCTTATTAAATTCACATTTGTTGAGCACCAAAAATGTGCTACATTCTTTTCTGAGCGTTTTACAGAAATGAATCCTTCAATCTTCACAACAAGTGAGTAAGGAAGGTTTGATAGTTATCCCAGGTTTACAATGTGGAAATTGAGGCACGGAGAGATTAAGTAAGTTGGCCAAAGTCACAGAGCTAGTAAGTGACAGAGCTGGTATTTAAACCCTGGCTGTCTGGTTTCCAGGCTCCCAGGGATGGGCTTTGGGTATTTAGAGGTATCTGCATCCCTGGATCTCTGTACCTCTGTGCATCACTTAGCCCAGAAAGGACAGGGAAAGGAGAGTTACACAGGTGCTCACAGTGGTGTCTCAGCCACTGTCCACGGACAGTGCACCGTGATTGGCGTTAAATGTCTTCTGGGCAGCAGATCTGTTCGTATAACAGAAATTTAGTCCATTGAGTTAATCTAGAAACCCTTCCTGCTCTGCTTCTGTCCACTCTTGTCATGTGACTGCCTGCCTGTGATTGGGCTGTTGAGGAGAATCTGTACTCATGGTTGAACTCTGATATTTCAGTCTGGTTTGTAGTTTCACATCTCCTGTTACATTAATAAATTAGATTTCTGGTTTTCTTGCATCAGTCTCTCATGAGTTTGGTTAATGTGAAACCAGACCATGGGAGCCCAGGGGTGCTGACGGTATAATTTCTGATCACGTTGTGGCACTTCTACCTGTGCGGACCTGCGTGGAAGATTTCTGCACAGCAATGACCCAGGCACTCAGCTGTAAACGCTGGGCGTGCTTGCTGTTAGATAGTACATTATTCCCAAAACAGGGATCTGGCTGATCTGGTGGTCTGCTTTGTAATGAAGATATCTAAAGAATTTATCTTGTTCCCCTCTCCCCATGTCTCCCCTAAAGGTAAACTAAGCCTTTTTACTCATTGCGGATTCTAGAATCTCTGCCTCATCCCGTCTTTCACGAAGTTCCTCCTTACTATCACACAACTGTTAAAGACTATTTCCTTTGATTATACACAATAAATATGGGAGCATTTGAGAGGTTCTTGGAGTTGGCTCCCTAATCCCTCTCGCTTTCTTTCCTTTTTCCACAGTCTTGAGTCATTCATTCCATGTTGGTAAGACTTCTGCCAGCCAGAACCCACAGTTCCAGGTGAGAAGGATGCAGACTTTATCTCTCCTACCCGAGGGAGAGAGAGTAGAGAATTGAGGTCTGCTCCCCCGTGGTCCCTTCCTGCCCCAGGGCCACTCATGTTCACCTGCAGCCTTCTGGCCTCTGCTCAGAAGGCCTCTGTCCCAGGACTGACTGAAGCCTTTTCTTCCCTTGTCTATATTTCCTGTGCCTTTCAGAAGTTGGTCTCTTCTCTGCAATTCAACCCTGGCAGATGTGATGGTGGTCAGCGAGCTGGTGGGCAGTCATTTGGGGACTCCCAGGAGCCATGATGATTCTCCTGAGTCCCTCATTCGGGGTTACAAAACTGACGAGCACCGGAGGAAGCCCATTCACGTGAGGTCAACACAACATCACATCACATTCATTTTGTTTTTGAATTTTCATTGGAGAAAGTATTTGTAGCAAACTGTTCCAGATTTTCGGCCGCCTGCTTTCCTAACCATTATTTCCTTGTTGGCTCTGGCGCTTGTTTAAAGAACCAGGTTTCTTCTCTGGTCATTTGTAGCAGCTGGGCTTGCCGAATCCTTGATCTGCATTTGAAGCAGAATGCTTCTTCGTGATGTCAAACTGATTTTCCTTGTCATGTCTTAATAATTTGTGTACACTCAGCAACTGTTTCAAGTGAAATGCTCTTTTCCAATTTCGGTTAACTCACATTTGCTGATCTCCTGCTTTCATGCTGAGGGCAGTTTCTTCTTCCTGTAATAAAATTTAGCAATTTGCATTTACTATGGGAAGGTAACTGGCTGGAGGTGCTTTTTTTCTTACCAGTTTTAATAACAATTCACCCATTAAAATGTACGGCGGTTTTTACTCTATGCCCAGAATTGTTCATCCCAGTCAATCTTAGAACATTTTCATCCCCCCAACAGGAAGCCCCTTACGCATATGCAGACATTCCCATCTTCCCCATCCTCCCACAGCCCCAGAAAGCCACTTTACTCTCTCTGTGGATTTGCCTGTGCTGGAAATTTCATGTAAATCTAGTTACTTCATGTAAGTGGAACCATCTATTGTGACTGACTTCTTTCACACTGAGTAACGTTTTCAATATTTGTCCAAGTTGTGGCCTGGGTCAGTACTCTATGCTTTGCTATTCATGAAGAATATTCCACTGTATGGCTGGGCCCCTCTGTTTACCCATTCATCACGTGATAGACATTTGTGTTGTTTCTGCTTTTTGGCTGTGTTGAGTAATGGCGCCGTGAATATTCCTGTAGGAGTTTTTATGTGAACATTTGTTTTCAGTTCTCTTACGTGTGTGCTCAGGAAGCAAAATTGCCTGGTTATTCAGAAACCAAATGTTCAACTCTCTAAGGACCTGACAGGCATTTTTCCAAGTTGGCTACGCTGTGTTATATCCTCACCAGCATCGGCTGCGACCTCTGCATCTTCTGTGTCCTCATTAGTGCTTGTTACTATTTTTTTGATTATAACCTATTTTAGTGAGTGTGAAGCGGTTTCTCCTAGTGGTTTTGACTTGATTTCCCTTACAGCTAATGATATTGAACATCGTTTCTTTGTGCTTTTTGGCCATTTGTATATATTCCTTGAAAAATGTTTTTCAGATCCTCTATTCATTTTTTAATTGAGTTGCCTTTTTATTGTTGAGTTGTAGGAGGTCCTTTTTTTTTTTTTTATAGATACAAATTCCTTATCAGATAAATGATTTGAAAAAATTTTCTCCTGTGTGTTGTTTTCTCACTTTCTGGATGGTGACATTTGAAGCAAAGTTTTAAATTTTGATGAACTCCAATTTATCTCTGTTTTCTTTTTTCCTTGTGCTTTTGGGGTAATATTTAATATCTGAGGTATTTTATTTAACATTTTATGTATAAAATAACTTAATTATTAGGACCGTTCTAGGAGACGGGTGCTGTTGTTGTCCCCAGTCTATGGATAGGAGACTGAGATTCAGAAAATTTCACTGACTTATCAGTGTCAAAGCTACACAGTGCTGTTGGAATTCAGACCCTCATGTTTGTCCCAAGCATCTGTGATCCTCACCACCATGCTCCACTCCTTCCTGGAACCGTTAATGAAAAACTCTTTACTTTTTTGATTTCTTGTTAGTTTTTGTTTTTCTCATTGGGGCCTCATCTCCTCATTTCCTTAAAGAGATCAGTGTAGGTTTATTTTAGTTCTCTTGTAGGCAGAAGCATTGCTATCTGTTAACTTCTTTATTACTCACTCCCCAGTGATGGCTTTTGCCAATTGACCTAATCAAGTCATGCTTAAGTCTTTCCTTCTCATGACACTAACAACAGAGTCATGACTTACTGAATGCTCAAAGCAGAAAGTACTTGATTGATTTTATTTTGCTAACCAATCAAACCAATCAAATACATACCCGGTGTTTAAACATACGGTAAGCCCTCCAGAATAGGGTCACTGCCTTCCTTGTGTTTCAATTGTTTGGTCACAGTGTCCGGATAGTGCCTTGCTGTCCAGCAGTTTTGTTAGGATACGGTGCTCGTGAATCATTCTAAGGACAGAATTTTGACAACAGACTGTTGTTCATTTCACGAGGGAAAAGTTAATATAGAAATACTGCTCAGATCTATTTTAAAATTAAGTTTGGAATTTTGAGAAGATTTCAAGAAACCATACAAAGATCTTTTTCACTAATTTTAGATCTATCTTAGACACATTATGGTTACATAGCAGAGTAACTTATCAAGTAGATTTGACAAGAGGAGTGTATTATTGATTATTTGTTTTAGTTGAAATATTCTACCTGGGATAAAATATTCAGTGCCCATAAATGAACAAATATGTTTGTATTTCTATGCAACATGGGAGTAGACTTCATATGTTTCTATATAATATATATGACTGTGTGTTTTAATCTGTCTGTCAGTGTTTTTATAGTTTTTCAGCAATGTTGTAACTTTGGAATTCTTCTAAGAAAATCACCTCAAATTCTAGTGCAGTTTGTACTGTGTATGCTGTCTTATGCATGGGATTCCACTGTCCCCTTAGTGAGGAATTTCCTCTTCTATTGAGTTAGTATCAGAGTTAAAGGAACTGTGATTTCTAGGCCTTTGCTTTCAATGTGTTTGCACTTGGGTGTCAATCACAATTTTCCCTTTCTTGAGTTGTCATTGTTCAATTAGAATTTTTGAAAATAACTTAATTTGTTGCATCGGTCTCCCTAGAAACTTGATGTGTTCGTGCTTTTCAGTTTTCAATTAATGAAAAATGTAAATACACTCTTGTTTTTAAGTAGTCCTTTTTCACTAGATATTTGTTTACCTCTTTATAGTTAAAATATTTTTTTCCCAATTAGTGAATCGGTGTGTATATTTTAAAAGAAACCTTACTTTTTATTCTTTTTATTGTAACAGTTATATTTATTGTAGAGAATTTAGAAAATAAGAATAAACACAGTAATAACTTCACAATGGCCTCTAATCTCACATGGAGATACAGTTGTAAGGATTGAAATTGAGAATTACAAGTCCTCTTAAATTGTTCTTGTTTTTCAAGTACGTTTTGGTTACTGAGACCCTTGAATTCCCATATGAATTGTAGCAGCAGCTAGTCAGTTTCTGCAGAGGACCCCGCTGGGATTATGATCGAGACCACGTTGAATATACGGATCGCTTTGGGGAGCACTGCCATTCCAAGAGCTCTGTCTTCTGATCCAGGAATATGCGTGGTGTGTCTGTCCAGGTATTTAGGTCTTCTTTAATTTTTTTTTCAACAATGCTTTGAGTTTACAGAGTTTTATTTTACTTTTTGTTTTTTGCCTTTATACTGAGGACAATTGTGCCAGGTACCAGGATCAGAAGTGTATTTGAGCCCCGCCACTTGCTGTCACCATGGTCGCTGCGCTCTTGCTTTGCCCGCTCTACAACCTTGCACAGAATAGGACCTCAGTAACTCTCTCTCTCGAATGATTGTATGATTGTTGGATGATGCTTGAGAGTCCTTGTGATGATTTTATTTCCCCAGCCTTTCCCCACTTCTTTACTATGCCCTTTCTCTTCCTTTCTTCCAGCCTGGGTTTCAGTCTACATGTGGCATTGATTTTTCTTGTCTGTAGACACTTCCTTTCACTTGTTCACGATCATTTTACATGTGGGCTGTGGAAAATTGCTAGATGTCAAGAAAGAGCCAATCGATTGCATGCTAGGATTTTTAGAGTGTGTTACTGTTTTATCGATTGAAATTAAATCAGGGTGACCCCCTGAGCCCTCCCGTGAGCTGTTTTTGCCTTCCTACAGGTGATACTGCTCTGGTTGCTGAATGTGCCCTTTCCCCAGACTTGGTTTTGGAGTTAAGTCACCATCAGTGGAGCCCTCTCTTTAAAAGATGAAGAGAATATTTGCTCCTTCTCCCTGGTTGGGGACTTGGATGAGATGAGGTACCAGATAAAGAATGGAGCCCCGACTCATTCTAACATCCGCTCGTTCCATTCCTTTCTCCAGGGAAAAAGAGTACAATTCAACACTAAAAACATTGATTTGAGCTAATGAGATAGACAGGACAACCGATCATTTATTAAATATCCTTTCATGCCAGAAACAAATGTATTATACACACAAAAAGCACGCAAAGCACGGTAGTACCGTGATTACAAACGTGGGTCCGAGTTAGAGTCCTGCTCTGGAGTGACCAGTCCTGAGAGATGGAGAACTGGTAGGTCGGCTTAGCTTCTCCCGGACTTGTATCCTGTCCTTCAAAGACGGGCTTGCTAGGCGTCCCTCCTCCTTTGAGGTGCTGTGGGGTGTAAATGGCGCGTGGGCAGCCCAAGCACAGCTGCTCATTCCTCGTAAGGGCAGGATAGCATAGCTTTTGTGATTACGGCTTTATGACCGTCCCGTGTAGACTCTTAGTGCTCCGAAGGGATGCCTTGTGGTTTGGAGATGGGATTCTCACTTCTGTAAATACCCAAGGATTGTGTTATTGGGCCGTGCTGATTTGAATCTATTCTTTAGAAAGTACATATTGTAGATATATTTTTCAAGCATGCATGCTTTTTTCTTTTATTATTTATAGTTCTACCCTATCTCTTAGTGTGACTTTTCATGGAATCCAGGAAACAGCCCTAAGCCACCTGCCTCTTCACACTTCTCCGTTGTGGTTTTCTTCCCTGACTAGAAGAGGTTTCTGCATAGGAAATTTTCTTTGTTCCCCTTTTCTTGGAGTCTCTCTGTCTGTCTCCCCATCTCTCACCTGTCCATCTGTCCATTTATCTACCCACTGAATCTTCTGACATGTTCCAAAAAGCATTTCAGGCAGCTTACAGAAGAACAGATACCAAATAAACAGGTGAGAAAATGGGGCCAAGTTCAGACAGTGAGGCTAGGAGGCAAGCCTGTGTGAGTGTTGCAGGCATGAGAGACACTCGTCTGCCCTGTGACTTATAAGATCGAAGGCAACAGTGTGCCTGAGGCTCCCAGCAGACACAGGGAAACAGGGTTTGTGGGAGATGCTCACTGGCTGCGAAATAAATAAGTGGCTTAGGAGATGCCCAGCCTTTCCAGCTACTAAGGCTTAGGAGAATATTTTGAGTTTCTTCCAAAATCAGAGTATTGCATCTTTTCTTTTTTCAGAGATCTATGTATAGTTTGTTACATTCTATACCTGGAAATTTCTCCAAAACTGCTTCCCACGTGAGTCCCATGGCTCGGGAATGGGGTGGTTCTGCTCATTGACGGGGGTTGGCCAGAAACAGAAAATGACAGCCTCAAAGGAGCCTGGGATTTGTCAGTTATGTTTTGTCAGTACTGTAGATTACAAACTCTTTCACAGTATATCTCCATCTGAGGAGGCAGCGTGCTCTCTTACCAGCATCAGGAGCTCAGGACCACAGGATGGTGCGGGCTGAATGCACTGCCGTCAAGACAGCTGTGCTAGTCACTGCAGGTGTGGTTCTTTTACATACGGCATTTCATATTCTTTACTAGAATGTTTCAACAGGGAGTTAATTAACTGAGTCAATTCACATTTAATAAATATGATGCTTTATTGAAAAGACAGTTATAGGCAGAATATAAGCTGTGAAGACTTTAAAAACGGTTTCATTACAGAAATTTCAGTAGGGAAGTTACACAGTTTATCTTATTTTTTCCTCTCTTTAAAGTAAAAAAGAAACAAGACAGAAAAGGCAGAGGATGGTTTCTGTTCTTCCTCTCCGCTTGCAGGTGCCCTCACCTCCAGTAGCATCCATCCAGACACCAGCACTGACACTGGCCGTGCTCAGAACTGCCTCAGACCTGAGGACACAACTGACAAATAGAAGGGGGCCAAGCCCTGTTACAGCAGGTGCTCTCACTTTGTGGGTCCTTATGTAACTGAACGATGTTAATCAGGATCGCCTGTTCTACATTTTGTAGCGCTGCTGCGGTGTCTCCTAGTTACTTGTTTCTGTAAGTATTCATGTATTATTCCCCAATGCGTGGTACTACACGCCTAAAAATGCTTTTTTCAGATGAAAAATAATTTGCATTTAATATAATAAGTATGAAAAAAGGGGCAAAAGAGTCTATCCTGGTCCCGCTACTCAGAGATAATAATTAACAATTTAACATTTATTTTCTGTTCTTTTCGTCAGTGTGTATCAGCTCTGTCATAAAAACCAGTGAGCACTCTGTCCCTGTTTACTGTGCGGAGATCTCCATTTTCCATTCGGCTTATTACATGTTTTTCTACAATATTCTATCTCCCCTGGCATGATTTTTAATGACCAGTGTAGCATTCTGTCTTAAGGAATACATCGTCCATTTTACTTCGGACTTAAATAAACTTTTAAATTCCAAGTATACTTAACTGAAATACTGAAAAGAGAACTGTGGTGGTACAGGAAGGCCCCTAACTCCCTTCCCATTATTTCCTGAGAGTAAAAGCTGTGGAAAATTTGGTATATATATTTCATGACCTTTATGCCTATGAGATACATATATATACACATATGAGTAATCAATATATAGGTGTGTGTATATATGATTTATTTAAAAATGAGACCATACTATGTTTTTCTGCAGCTCGCTTTATTCACTCAGGGGTATATCATAGACGTCCTCCCACTCCAGACTCACCCGGTCCTTTCAGATAGATTGGAGGGGTCTCCTGATGTGCGGGTGTCGTCTCTTGTCCACGGACACATTTGGTGGGAGACTGCTGTGGACAAGACCCTGGACCACGGCGAAACGCAGGATCCCTCAGCACCCGCAGCTCGCCATGATTTACCGTAACATTGTCTTAATGGTGGACAGTTAAGTTTTCTCCACTTTCCACTGTCAGAAAGAATGTTTGACTTGCATCCTTCTTGTACAGACATTCCTGTGATCTTGTATGTATATTCCTTTAGTTAAGGCTTCTGGAAATTTAGTCCCTGGATGTGACATTTACATTCATCACAGACTCCTTTCAAGTGACTCTAGAAATTCCTTCTCCATTGGGGAATGAAAAAATGCACAATTACTTATGTAACCAATTCTCTATCACTGGATATGATTTCACTTCAGTTTTTCTTCCCACCTTTGTAAACAGTGCTGTGTAAATGCCCTGATGGATACATCTGTTTGGACTGATTTTTTTTTTTCTAAAGGAAACGATTCCTAGAAGTGGAGTTGAGTCAGTGTGTATGTAAGTTTTTCAGAGTTTACATATCCATTGATATGTCATCCTCTGAAAAAGTCGCTCATGATTTGTTCTCCCACAGATGGACACTAACTAGAATATCTTAAAAATATTCGCCAATATGATAAGCAAAAGTGCTTTTTCATTGTTTTAGTTTGCATTTGATGACCAGTGAAGTTTTGAGATTTTTTCACTCATTAGCCTTTTGAATTTTTTAAAATGAATGATTCATTTTGTCCTTTGCAAATATTTAAGTGAGGGAGCTTCTTGTTGCTTTGTGACAGCTCTTTGTCTGTTATGAAAATTTACTTTGTGACTTCATCAAAATGTATCATAGAGCTTTTTCTTGTCATTTCTTTCCTTTCATTTTGTTCAGAAAGTTTTTTATTCTTGTTGTGGCTCAAACTACTCTTAAGATAGTAAATGTCTTCCTTATGGGTTTTATCTTTGACATTCTTAGAAATACTTCCTTATAATGGAATAAATCTCTTCTGTAGGTTTTTTTAATCTCTAAGGTGGTGATTATAATAGTACTTGTTATAGTGAGGAGAAGTTGAGTTAATAAGAGCAAAGGGTTGTATTTGCTGTTATTAGTACTTTTTAATATTTACATCACTATGTGCAATTTATCTTGTGGTCATTATGACAGGAATAGAATTTATTCTTTCTAGGTGATTCTGATTGTCCCAGGACAATTATTGAATTCATAATTTTCTCTTTGATTTGAAATCCCACCTGTACAAAATACTTACATACACTAGAGTCTCTTTTTGAGCTCATGGTTCCCTTCTGTCAATCTCCCTTCCTTACTCCAGCACCATATCTTACATATTGTAAAAATTTATTTAATAACTGGCAGTCTGATTTTTTTTGATCCTTTTCTTCCATCCCAAATTTTCTTGTCTAGTATTATGACTTTATTATTCCTGAAAAGTTCCAAAATATTTTGTTCAAGTTAAAAAAAATCAGATTGGAATTTTCATGGGAGTTTTTAGTAAGTTTTGAATTATTCTTAGGAGAACTTACATCTTTACAAAACTGCTTTCCTCCATGCAATATGTTTATGTCTCTACATTCATACCTCTTACTTTAACCCTCAGTACAGTCCTGAAGTTTCTCCATTTAGAACATGGGCATTATTTTTGAATTTATTCCAGTTTATCGTTTATGTTTTTGTTAATTTTGTGAGAATTTTTTGCTATTATATATTTAAATGCTTAAAACTGACATTTAGAAAGGAAGATTTGGTTTGTCAATACTCAATTTGAAACTTGTCATTTAAAATTTAAGTATTAAGCACTTGTTCCAGAATCCTTTCTTTTCTGTTTTTAAAAATTTGTTTCCAAGATTCTCAAAATGGTCATAGCTAAGTAGTATAGGTGGGGAGACAGATGGAGAGAGGTAGTGTGGCTCATGTACAGACTGTGAGCAGTTTCATGGCTGCCTTTAGGCTGGAGAAGCTGCAGAAGAGCCCAGGTTAGACCGGGGGTGGCTTTGTATGCACTTGAAAGCCAGCTTTCCTGCCTGTATGGTGAAGCCTGGTGGGCGTGGCAGGTAGATGATCAAGGTCGATTGAGGTCATTGGCTGCACAGAGCGCTGTGTCTGTGAGAACTGGAGACCATTACCATGGGAAATGTTTGGCGCCAGGAACACTGCAGGGGAGCTGGGGAGCCTGTGTGTTAAGGATTTTCCAGTCCTGGGAGTGGGAAGAGCAGACTCTGCATTCAGATCTGAGTTTGAATTCATCCTCTTTAGTTTACTGGTCCTCTGACTTTTGTCAAGTTATACATCCTCTTTGAACTCCTGTTTTCTTGTCTCTCAAAACAGGAGAATTACGGCCTGCTGCTAGAGTGTTTGATCATTGTAAATGATTTGTGTCTATAAGATGCCACGTACAGCCACAATCTCAGTGAGAAATGGGTTGTCGCCTCTTCTTCTGCAACTCAGTGCTCGATAAGACATCGGGGGAAAGCCAGTCCCTAATTTGTTGTGATGCAATGAGGAACAAAATTAACGTCTTGCCTTTCCCTAGCAGTATTCTTACTTCCTTGTTTCATTTACCTCTTTCCTCCTTTACTCTTCCCTTTCACCTCCTCCACCAAAAGAGACTGAGACTGTCTCAGAACACTAGATTCAAATTACTTTAAATGTTGGCTCATCCCCATGAAATTACAGTGACATTAAAAAAAATCTGTACACATCCCAGATGATTATATTTGATTTATACACACACACACACACACACACACACAATCAGGATGCATCCCGTTTGCTGAAGGAGAAGGACCACTTTTTCTGAGTTTTCATTCACTGAGCTTGAGAGGAAAGTCTCTTAAGCAGAAATTTACCTGGCTTCCTGCATGGTTTTTTAAATTGGATTTCTGCTTTGTGTCCACAGAAATAGTCTCCTATTAGAAGAGGGGAAGTGGAGACATAGATATTCTGCTGAGATATTGGTGTCATCATATTTGAGTTGGAAAGTACTTATGACAGCATAGAGTTGTAACTATTTATGGGTGAGAATCCATGATAGTGTAACTTGGACAAGAACCCGGGTCTTCTGTCTTCGTGTCCACGTGGATGAAGAGGCAACTGGGTGGGGGATGGCAGGGATCCTTCTTGTTTGAGTTCCAGGGTCTTGCTAGTTTTCATTGTTCAGCTGCCTTTAGTTTATGTCCATGTGGCCTCTCATGGGAAGGTCACTATGTCCTGATAGATTGAGTTTCTAATCAGCAAAAAGGTCTGGACCCACTCATGGTTCCCAGAGATTTTCTGCTGACCTGCTGACACTTTATATACATGAGACCTAAGAAATTGCTGGATATAAAATCCTTATTGTTATCGTTTGCCCTCGAGTTCCATAGGAATGGAGTGCTGTCTCAGGCTGTCTAAGGCTAGATCTGAACAAAGATAGGGTGATAGGCTGCGCAGCTGGACCCTCCCCAGTCTAATGGGATTTCCACCTTAGTTTTTAGAATCAGGCAGATTAGTTCAAATCTTGCATTTACCAGTTATTAGCTTTGTGACCTTGAGGAAGAAACTTTACTTTTTGAGGGACCAATTTTCTTTATCTGTAAATAAGTTCAGTATTTATTTTAGGGTTTTTGTTTTAGAATTGAATGAACTAATTCCCTCATTTATTCCTAAAATACAGATCACATGGTTCTATGCTGGTGCCTTAGTAGTTGATTACTAAGGGACTCAGCAGTGAGAATGTGGGTGAGGCCCCCTGGATAATAGAGCTTATATTCCAGGATATGCTTGTAAAAGACTGGATTGCAGTGGATTTTTAGTAAATGTCCACTCCTTTCCTAATCCCCATTGATTGTGTATATATCTTTATACTAATATATGAACAATTTTTTATTGCAATTTAAGTCTCTGTAGTATTTAAAGTATGTAGCTATACAAAAATACGTGAAATATAATGATCTGAGTTTTATTTTCTTTTCAATAAGCAAAACAAAATAAAATAGAAAAGAAAAGAAAAAGTTTTGAAGGAGTAGAAATAATTTTATTTCCGTGGAATCAACTCCCTATGTTAGGTTTTTCGGTTGTGTTCTTAAACAGCATATAAAATTGACAGGTTTTGTCTTCAGTGTTGATAGCTGGGTGAGTATAGTTTCTTTTTGTGGTTGTCTTTGATGAATTATTTGCACTAGATCATAAGTAATGTGCATGTTACATATTGGAAACGAGGAAACAGTGGAGACATACTACCTCCAATGCAGTCATTTTGTTACCGAGTCCAAACTCGTTCTGCTCGCTGCATGACAGGCCAATAAACCGGGAGATGAGGTGTTGGAGCAAGGAATAGTGACTTTATTTGCAAAGCTGGCAGATCCAGAAGATGGCAGACTGATGTCCTGGAGAGTCATCTTCCCCAAGTCAGAATTGAGTCTCCTTTTATACTAAAAAGGGGCGGGGTTTTGGTTGGTTGTTGGAAACTTCTTGCTGTATGAATTGCTTGTCCTTTGAATCCGCTGTTCTTGCAGCTGTCCATGCGGATCAAATCATGTTGCCCCTGTGAAACCTCCAAAAAAAAAACAAAGGTTATTCTCTATTTTGCAACATGCCATCTCTACATAAGTGCAGATGAATTAGCATCCTTCAAGATCATGGCCAGGAGAAGAGGCTGTCCTGGATATTTCAGTCTAAAGGCAACTTTCTTTTACAAATGGTGCAGAGCTAGCAAGTCTGAGCCTAGAAAACAGGGCACAGGATTAAAGCCAAAGGAACAGACCTAACATGGGGTCAAAATTGTTCTTTTCTATTACAATTCCCTTTTCTGCTTCATAGATAATTTTAGTAAGAAACATGAGCAATTTTGTATTTTTGCTTCTTAATAACCGATAAGTGGGCCAACTATATTTTTGTGAGCAGAGATGCTGTGCGGGCATAGGGGTCACAGCACACACTTGTTGGGGGTGGCCGACCCTGCAACCTGTCTGATGCCACGTGAGTGTTGGTGAGGGTCCCCCTAGCCAGCGGCACTCTTCAGGAAGTAGCATATGTGCTTTGACTTCTTGAGACCTCATTTTCGGCTGCAGGAAATTTTTTCAGATACTGCGATTGAAAAATCACTCCAGCTGGGGATAATTAGGGAAAAAAGGAAAAGGAAAAGGGTTTGGAGTAGAGTAGAAGAGAAGGACATAAGATCACAGAGCCTGAGTGCTTGGCAGCGGGGCCTCGGGAGAGAGGGGAGCAGAGGTGGGGAGGGGCCTGACCCCAGAACCAGCTCCTGCACCTGTCCCCGTGCCCAAGCCACATAGCTTTCTATTGGCCTGGGCCACCTCTCTGGGCTGGATGTCACCCTGGGCAGAACCTTGAGAATCGAAGGTAAGGGGTGGGCAGCACTCACCTAGGGGGTCACTGTGGATTTCAGTCAAGTCCACAGTGCCTTTTCTGGTCATGTGCCTTCACTTGTCCTTTATCTCAGGATCTGAGGAGGAGTAGAAAGGAACTCAGGTAGAGATCCAGGAAGATATCCGACTGTGTTAAGAGAGGACAGACACAGTTACAAGGGGACCGAGGACACTTGCAGCAAAGTAAAATGACTTCACAACTATTGCTTCAGAGCTGCATGTGTGAGAAAGCCTAAGCCTGTTTCAGAGTGCAGGGGACAAGCGGAAAGGAATGGCAAAATTTCCACTGACAATTGAAATTTTGTTAAATAGCCTGCTACTGTTGCTTGTATCACTTGAATGAATGCAGGCATATTTCTGTGGGCATTTATAGGTTCACTCAACCCCACCAGCCCCTCTTGCCCCCATCGGGGATGGGATTTCTCAAGCACAGTGCCCCTCCTGCTTGGGTGGGCCACGCTGCGTGTCCTCGCCTGGGGCCGGGCTGCTGCAGGGCACTGAGTCCCTGAGTCACGGCCTGTGATACACGACAGGAACATCTCTGCTATCGACTGAGGGCCTCCTTTTCCCCCTGTCGTGTAAGAATTCCGGTGACTGAGTTAGAAGCATGCTTCCAAGCTGTCCGTGTCCTCGGCATCCAGAAGCGGAGCCTGGAAGCTTCCGAATTTCTCCAGAATGCAGTCTACATTCACCTTCGTCAGGTGAGTGTATGTCCTTACACAAGTGGAGGAATTACTGCCGTTTTCCTGGAACTTACTCACCACGAGTCCATCTGATTTTTCTGTGCTAGGATTCAGTATGGCCTGCTTAAAAATCTGGAGTCAGATCTTGAAACCCTGATGAAGAGGATTATTTATTTTATTTCCCTATATGATAATATTTTACTTTCAAAATTCAGAATTTTTGGTTCTTTCAGGCATTTTTTGGGGGATTGGCAAAACAAATTTGCTCTTACCGTCTTTGCGACCTGTTGCTTTGTGCCTCTCACCTGTCTTCTGTCACTTGTGAGGCAGTTCCATTTGTGACCCTGTCCGGGTTGTTCATGTTATACAACATAAAGTCTGTAAAAGTACAGTCCCTTTTACTCCGAAGACATTCCACAAATAACTCCTTAAATCTGGGTGTGGTTTTAAGAAGACAGAATCATTAGAACATGTAATTGCAGGTTGCTAGTGCAAAATCCCCAAATCAATAGTCTAGCTCAACATCTAAAATCTTCCTAATCTACCTTGGATTTGTATGGATAAGGGAAGCAATTTGCTAAGAATTGAACACCAGGGTTAGAATACAGGCTGGTGTAGCTCAGATGGTCCTCCAGAGCCAGCGCTGTGCCAGAGGGCGGGGCCTTGGGGAAAGAGGAGGGCCAAGGAGGAGGGGGGTCCTGCCCTCCCTGAGCTGACGGTTTCATGGCAAACACCTTCACCATGTGAATAACTTGGAGTTTCTTCTAAGAACACTAGGTTTGAAAAGAGTCATAAAAGAACGGGAGTGACAAAATCCAATTTGTCTCAAGTAGAGGAGAGCAGCTGGAAGGCCAATTGGGAGACTCGTGAGTCCATGTGGGCAGTGTTGGTGGCTTCTTCCTGAGCGGTGGGACAGTCAGTGGGACAGTCACCGGGAAAAAACGAACAGATTTTAGGCATGTTTAGATGATAAAAAGGAAAGGATGAATGATGTCTGTGAAGGTAGGATGGAGTAAGGCCCAGGTTTCTGGGTGGATTAATGAGGTAAATGATGGTCCTGCTGTGCTCTGAGGAGGGAAAGCAGCAGAGGAAGCTTTGGGGGAACCCTGATGAGTTCAGCTGTGGATAAAGTGAAAGGCTGTTAAATGTGTGGTCTGGGAGCTCAGGTGAGAGCCAGTAGCGAGTAGGGGGAGGGGAGAGAGACTTTCAAACCTTTTTGTCTTGTGAACATACAAATAATTATGAGTAATGATACACTTACGCCTCTATATTCTGGATTTAACACCCATTAACATTTTGTTATATTGACTGCAGAGGTTCCTAATATTTTTTAATAGAAATAAAATAAATAGAAACAAAATAGTGGAGTTAATAAACATCTTAGAGTTGATGTGTGTCCTTCTATGTATTTTGATACCTCATCTGTTTATAACCATAATCTATAAAAAGTTAACTAGTTTAGCATAAGTGTTAAACAGAGGGACGTGACACACAGTTTTGGGGCTTGAAGCTGATCTTCTCGGACAAATTATGTAGCCTCTCTGTACCTTTGTTCCATCATCTGTGACTGCCCCCGGGCCCCTCATCACAGATGATTTCCTAGACCAGATGATGGGAGGGAGGCTGCTGAAGGGAGTAAGAAGTGGCAACTGCTAGGGACACTTAAGAGAGAGACAAAAAGAGATTAAAGTCAATAAACTCAGTACAAACAAATACTCTCAAAAGAGAAAGAATCCTGCAGTGTTTTGAGCCACTTAGCATAAGGGAAACAAAATCACGTGGACCCAAAGCTCTTGAGGATGTGAGTATTTTGTGTGGGAAGGTGTCATCAGAAAAGGGTTGAGAAAAGGTCTTTTGGTTTCCCTTGACGTTTCCAGTAAGGATGGGGAGCAGAAGTGAAAACCCTCAGCTTCAGTGGAAGCTGCTGTTTTGTGTGAAACTGACCAAACTTTGGAGACCAGTCATCAGCGGTGCTGGCAAATGAAGAGATTTTGGGATTGGGTGGGGCATTTGCTGTGACTTCCAGGTGACCTACTGGCTGGGGGCTGTGAGGCGGGCAGTAGGTTTGCAGGGAGACCCGGGCATAATCCCTGGCTCTGAGGCTGCTGGTCTGACTAGCAGACCTGGGCACAGGCAGTCCTAATGGGGCAGCTCGGGATGTGGCCTGGGACACCTGCCGTGCTGAGGGCGAGAAGAGCGCTTCCCTGAGGGGGTGTCCCTGCGAAGAGTGGAAACGTCCTCCTGCAGGGGAGGAAGAGCCTCTGAGCAGGGTGCTGGATGCACAGGCAAGACCACCCTGAGCACTGAGGGTTTGGGGAGCCGGAAGTCACACAGTGGCCCGAGCAGCCTTGTTCCTGAGAAACTAGAGGGAGAAGAGGCTGAAAAGGCAGGCTAGGGTCAGACACTGTGGTGGGTTATGAATGACAGTAAAGGACTGGTCAGGCAGGCACGAGAGAACCCTGTGGGTGTCCCAGCTGGAGCGTCACGCCAGAGGGTGGAGCTGAGTTATAGACTTTGCCACTTATTAGCTGTGTGACTTTGAGCAAGTTCACCCCACCTCTCTATATATACCTTCATCTGTAAAATGACACAGTGACAATCTTGTGTCATCAGAAGGCTTAGTTTAGCTCTGATCCTCTGTGTCCAGTCCTGTAAGTGCTGCCCTGCAAGTTTCTGCAGTGGCTGCTCTTACCCTGAGATGGGAGGGCATAGAGGGACGTTGTAGCGCCCGAGGGCAGGAAGGGGTTGCTTTAAAAACAGACATGTAGCCGCCTGCAGCTGCAGGCCTGCAGGCAGTTTGGTTGATGGTCCTGGAGAGGGCTTTGGAGGCCTTAGCATCGTCATAAGACTTGTTTTCCCTTGGGGGCCGGAATTGCCTATGCAGATTAATGTGGAAAATTTGGGCTTCTGTCAAAGCTGTTTTCAGAGATGGTAATATACATAACATATCGTAGAAAATATAATGCTTTTATTTAATCTGTGGGACTTTGCAGCTGTTGGGAACACCTCTGTTGGCCTGGTCTCCACGGAGGACACTAGGTGTCGGCAGAGCGTGCGGGAGGGCAGGTAGCCTGCAGTGCTGCTGCGGGGTGTTCTCCCGAGTAGAGCACTCTGCTGAGTTGACTCTTCTCTGAGTTTGGTTGCCAGATGAGCAGACAGCAAATTAATGAGTTCTGGTGGGATTGTATAATGACAGAAAGAAAGAGGGACCCGTAGTTTTTCTGGACTAGAACACGCTTTTGGTTCCTGATCCAGTGTGTTCCATTACAGAATTGATGAGTTGTGTCTATTCTGGGACTTGTCGACTGAAAGAAATATGTAGCCTGAAAGTTTAGAGTTACATTTATTAGGCGGGAGGACTCGAGGCGGGATGACAGCCTTCAAGTCTGTCTGAGGGACTGCTCCCAAGAAGTAGGGGAGGACCTAGGATTATATAGGAGCTTTACAACAAAGACCAGGGAGTTGGAAGAATAAAAGATTGCTTGTTATCTAAAGAAATCCAGGCATCTCAAGTTAAAGTATTTAGTGCCTTTGTATGTATCATTTGACCTCACTGGATTCATTCTTTAGACAAGCACCTAGCTATCTAGGGCAATTATCCTGTCTTCTTTTTCTCAGTCTGTTCAGAGGGCACCATTGTGAGTGGCTGTAGAGGCTGGGCTTCAGGTCTGTCGGCACTGGGGTGTGGCGGCAGCCTTGATGACTTGGTTTCAGCATTCTTTGTTTACTGACATGGTAGTAGTATTTTAATTCACATTGTAGTATTTTCATTCACAGAGTGATTGTGGATAATCTGGAAACTTGGAAAGGAACCGAGATGGAATTACTGCAGGTACCTTCTACTTTAATAAGCCGTGTGCAAACATAAACATGGAGGAAGCATACATTTGAATTTGGTGGTGTAGGGAAGGGTTTCTGCACATTACAGGAGAACGCAAGGCAGAATATCTCTTCTTTGTTGGCAGGGATGTGGATCAACCTGTCTTTTCTGTAGCGGTTTCTGAGAGCACTTTATGGTAATTAACAAACATTGACAAACGGTGGCACACTTTGCATTTAAGAGCTGGCCTGTGCAAACGTGTATTGGACAGGTGGATTTCATAGGCATGTGGTGTGGTGGATTGGAGAGAGGTGTAGCCCAGGCCTGGGCTCAGATTCAGGTTTAAATCGCCATTTCCTCACCAAAGGACCTCGGACTAGAGTGTAACCTCCATTAAAATGTTGGTGAATCTGTGAAATATGCATCATAATATTCGTTTCTTCCTGGGTTTGTTGTAAGTTTTAAACAGTATTATAACACACATGAAACACTTAACAGGCACTTAGCAGTGTTCACTGTGTCCTTCCGCCCCGCTTAGCGTGTGTCACAGCCGTAAAGGTAGCATGTGCCTGTTGAGGACGTACTGGTAGCCCCTTGAATAGGTTGTGAATTTGGTGATTTCCTTTAATCCTTGAAACTCTAAGTGCCATGGGCAGTTATTTTCATGAACAGATGAGGAATCTTAGGGTAAAGAAGACGGTGTAATTTGCCCAAAGTCAGACCATAATTTTGAGTACAGGGTCCTCTGTTCAGCATAGGCCCCTGGGCTTTCTGCCCTCTCCGTTCAGCACCAGAGCCACACGTGGAGTCGCCTGTCTCCCAGCCCAGAATATCCGGCAGGCAGCAACACAAACCTGGACCTGTGCTGCTTAAGCAAAAACTCCCGAGGGGAGGCAGGTACTAAAGTGATAAATGTAAAAACAGACGACTGCAAACTGTTATCAGCTCAGAGAAGGAAAGGAACACTCCTAGCCGTGCACAGCCGGGAGCTTTCCCTTCGGGGTTGCTCTGGGGGAGTTCATTTCAGCTAAACAAACTCCGCTCCTGCACCAAGGCATGAAGGCAGGGTGCATGTACCCAGGCTGACTGGGCCTCGTTGATCATACTCATTCTTATCCAGTGTCAGCTGTCACGGGCACTTACCTAGTAAACAGATGTCGGCCATAATCATCACGCACTTTTCTTGGTAGTTTTATTGGGCCCACTTTTGAGATGAGGTAATTGAAGCTGGGGAGTTTGCTGCATGACCGTGATTACCTTGGAAATACCCCTATTGGTCTTTCAAACTAGACTGGTGTGGCTGTTACATCCCAGCCCTGTGAATGGCATCGTGTAGCTTCTACCAAGTGGCCCAAATGACTGACATTGATTTTCTTAATCCGTAGGAAATAGTATGTGACAATAAGAGAAAAGGTGGTAAGAAATTCTTTGGAAAACTAGAACAAAATCCAATACTTCCCCAGCTGGGGTAGCGTACCCAGTGTCACTCATCCCACTCACAGCCTGGCACCTCCTCCCTCCCGACTCCGTTTTCAGAAGCCACTCTGAGCCTTCGAAGAACATTTTGCCTCGTGACACTGTTGACTAAGACCTATGACTTCTCTGTCCCTGGTTAACTCTCTCTTCAAGGCCATTTAAATTTTATGCAGGCTCCTCCACTCCGATGTAAGAAAAGACTCTTTAAACTTCTTGATGCAGCTCCTTAATGAAGATCTTGTGAAGGAAACCTAGTCAAAACCTGGGATGTATGCACACAGTGACTGCAACCTCAGCACTTTGTGAAGTTCAGAATCAGGGGGGTGGGAGACTCAGGAAAGGTTTTTAAGGTAGAAAGGGGAAAGTGAAAGGATGCAGGCTGTGTGAGACTGAAACATCTCGGTCCCAGCCAGCAAGGCACCTGCGTTCAGGATGGTGTATGGGGAGTACAGAGTTCTCACAAAGAAAGAAGTGGTGGGATGGAAGGGAGGACAGATAGATTCTTTACTAGGGAAGGAAAAAGTGGGCTGAAAATTTCCTGGTTGAATAAGAGGACTGTGACATGATGTGCTTGCATTTTGGAGAGAAGGGTTTTGTGGGGACAGGCCTAGGAGAATGCTCTCTGGCTGGGGAGTCAGCACAACAGAGAACCACAGAGAACCGGGCTGACCTCAGGGCCCCTGCTGGGGGAGGGGCTGCCCGCCATTTTGGTCCTGGGGTCTACTTCTGTCCCTTAGCTGGGGCCTCAGAACTCCCTTCACATCCCAGTCCTGTTGATACAAGAAAACACATGTGGGGCATGGGAAGGGCTGTGTCCCAGGCTTTGTTTGAGCCCCTGGAATGTGCCCCACCAGACGTGGGTCCTTGGCTTCATGCAGGAAAGATTTCAAAAGCAAGCAACTGTTGAGTAAAGGTAGATTTATTCACAGAGACACATTGAAAGGCAGGAGAAATGCCACGAGGTGTGGGGGTTGGGTGCTCAGATTTAAAGTAGGTACACACTCCACAGACAAAGTGTGGGCCTTCTCCGAAGAGGGAGAGAGAGTGATGACCGCGAGGTGGCGCTGTGTTGTTGGTTTTCATGGGCTTGGTTGTTTTATATGCTAATAATTAGAAGGAGCAGCCTAAGGGCAAGGGGCTGGGATTCCCAGGGAGTTGGCCATTTCCCACCATTTGACATTTTGTGGCTAGCCTTGGGATGGCCATGGTGCCTTGGGGCGTGTTATTCACCATGTTACTATTACAACGGGTGTATAATGAAGCTCAAGATCTGCTAGAAGTTAAATCTCTTCATCCTGAGCCTCAAGGCTTACTGGGGGTTGAATCCTTCACCATTTTGATGTTAATTGCTGTGGCCTTCATTGAATGGCTGTGCTCTGGCCCCTTCCATCCTGTCTCACTGTTTTGACACAGAGAGAGCAAAGGCCGGGCCCTGCCTGTGCTCCTGCATTTAACAGGGGGAGGGGTGGGGTGGGCTGAGGATGACTCTGAGTGGTGAGAAGGATGTTTCAGATTTTCCCACGTGGGACATGGGGACGTGCCAGCAGCCACCGCAGATTTATCTCACGGGCATTATCGCTTGTGTCACTCATCTTTTTCTATTTTTCTTTCCTTTTTTTTTCAAGTATTTAATCTAAATTTAACATCAGGTTTTCTTAGGAAAGAAATTTCTCTTTTTCTTTTCTTTGGGTCACTTTTGGGGGGGTAGGTAATTAGGTGTATTTATCTGTTAGAGGAGGCCCTGGCGGTTGAACCCGGGACCCCTTGCACGCTAAGCACACGCTCTACCACTGAGCTCTACCACCCGCCCCATCATCTTTTACTTTTTGCTTTAGCTGCCAAGAATCTTACGGCTGAATTTCTAGTCGACCTTTAACACTTACCCTGACTTCATGGCATTCGTTTTTATGAGTTTACCTCCCCCTGGTTTCATTTAAGTATTGAATCTCCATTTTCTCTTCACTCTAAGTTTTGTCTTTTTGTTGTTATGGTTGTTAAGTTGTGTTAAAAATTGTTTAATTTCTCTTTTAGCAGGAGGCTGAAAGTAAATAAATATGTAAACAAACTTATCACACTTAAATGTTTTATACTTTCTAAGCTGTTTATTAGTTACTTAAAAACCGAATTGAATACTGAAGTGATAATATTTTAAAATTATTTTTTAACATTTTATAAAAGTATAGCTGATTTACAATATGATATAAGTTTCAGGTGTACAATAGTTGCACAATTTTTATTGTTATGCTCCATTTATAGTTATTGTAAAACATTGGCTATATTCCCTGTGTTGTAAGATACATCCCTGTAGCGTGTTTATGTTACATGGAGCAGTTTGTATAAGAAAGTTGGGTAATACAAAGTCTGGGGCGTGGCTCTGTCTAACCCATGTTCCCGGTCACCCTTCCTGTCAGAGCCCAGGCCCTCACTCCTGTCTGCAGGGGAGCGACTGGAGGCAGCCCTCATCAGCGCTGGCACCACCCTCTGAGTGGCAGTGACAGCAGTGACTGTGTGTGGACGTGCAAAGTGTTGTTCCAGGAGCTTTACATGCATTTCTGCATTTAATAATTAAAGCCCTCCTGTGTGGAAGCATTTTAGGTTTTTAATGAATAATACATTTTATTTTGATTTTGAGAGTTCAAACTTCCAGAAAATTTACTGGAATAGTACAATAAATGCTTAGATACAGTCCACCTAAAAGGGCACTGTTTGCCCTTTTGTGTCTGGCTTATTTTAGTATAAACTTTCAAGGTTCATCCATGTTGTAGCCTCAGTCAGTACTTTATTCTTTCGGTTTTATAATATCCTTTTTCTTTTTTTTTCGTTTTTTCTCTATTTAAAAATATTTTCATTGAATTCTAGTCAGTTTATAATGTTGCATCAGTTTATAATTTTGCATCAGTTTCTTGTGTACAGCACAACACTTCATTTATATAGGAACATACATGTATTCATCTTCATATTCTTTTTCAACATAAGTTACTATAAGTTATTAAATATATTCTCCTGTGCTATACAGTATAAACTTGCTGTTTACTCTATACATACTCAGTGTCTGCAAATCTTGAACTCCCAAATTATTCCTTCCCACACCCTCTCCCCTCTGGTAACCATAGTTTGGTTTCTATGTCTGTGTGTCTGTTTCTGTTCTGTAGATAAGTTTATCTTTTTGTTTGTTTGTTTTTTTAGATTCCACATGTGAGCGATCTCATATGGTATTTTTCTTTCTCTTTCTGGCTTACTTCACTTAGAATGACATTCTCCAGGTCCATTCATGTTTCTACAAATGGCATTATTTATTATTTTTTTATGGCTGAATAGTAGTCTATTGTACAAATATACTACAAACTCTTTATCCAGTCATCTGTCAGTGGACATTTAGGTTGTTTCCATGTCTTGCTATTGTAAATAGTGCTGCTGTGAACATTGGGGTGTAGGTGTCTTTTTGAATTACGGTTCCTTCTGGATATATGCCCAGGAGTGGGATTGCTGGGTCATATGGGATGTCAATGTTTTGTCTTTTGAGGAACCTCTGTACTGTTTTCCACAATGGCTCCACCAAACTGCAACCACAGTGTAGGAGGGTTCCCTATTCTCCACAGCCTCTCCAGCATTTATTGTTTGTGAACTTCTGAATGATGTCTATTCTGACTGGTGAGATGTGATATTTGATTGCAGTTTTGATTTGCATTTCTCTGATAATGATATTGAGCATTTTTTCATGTGCCTATTGGCCATTTGTATGTCTTCATTGGAGAAAAGCTTCTTTAGGCCTTCTGCACATTTTTGAATTGAATTGTTTGTTTTTCTTTCTTATCAAGTGTAAAAGGTGTTTTTTATATTCTGGGAATTAAGCCCTTGTCAGTCTCATTTATTGCAACTATTTTCTCCCATTCCATAGGTTGTCTTTTTGTTTTGCTTACTGTTTCCTTTGCTGTGCAAAACTTTGTAAGTTTAATTACATCCCACTTGTATATTTTTGCTTGTATTTCTATTGCTTGAGTAGACTGCTCTAGGAGAACATTGCTGAGATGTATGTCAGATATTTTGCCTATGTTTTCTTCTAAGAGGTTTATAGTGTCTTGTCTACATGTTTAAGTCTTTAAGCCATTTTGAATTTATTTTTGTGTATGCAGTGAGGGAGTAGTCTAACTTCATTGATTTACATGCAGCTGTCCAGTTTTCCCTACACCATTTGCCGAAGAGGCTGTCTTTACTCCATTGTATGTCCTCACCTCCTTTGTCAAAGATTAAATGACCAAAGTTTGTGGGCCTATTCTTGGTAATTTTGTTTATCCGTTCATTGATGGATGGATATTGTTTGTAACCTTTGGCTACTCTGAATGATACTGCCATGAATATTGATGTGCAAGTTTTTGTGAGAATATGTTTTCATTCTGTTGGCTGTACAGTTGGCCCGCCATATCTGTAGTTTCCACTTCATGGATCCAGATGGCTGGTTGTAAAGGGACTCGAACATCCTTGGATTATGGTATCCAGGGTGGGGGGTTCCTGAAACCAACCCCCCGAGGATACTGACGGATGACTCTACATGTAGGAGTGGAATTGCTGAGCCATATAACTCTAACCTTTTGAGGAAACACCAGACTTCTCCAAAGAAGCTGCACCATTGTCCCTTTCCACTGGCCGCAAATGAGGTATCTCTGCCTCCTCAACGACACTTGTTATTGTCCATGTTTTGATTATAACCGTCCTAGTGGGTGTAAAATGAGAACTCATTTTGATTTTGATTTGGCTAGTGATGCTGAGCTTCTTTTCATGTGCTTATCGGCCATTTGTGTATTTATTTAAATCCTTGGCAAATTTAAACATTTGGTCGATTTTCTTTGTATTGTTCAGCTGTAAGCATTTTTTATATATCCTGAATACTAGTCTCTTCTTAGATACATGCTTTGCAAAATTTTTCTCCTATTCTGCAGATTGTCCTTTCACTTTAGTTTTTTTAAGCATTAAAACAATTTCTTTACAGGAGAGGTAATTAGATGTATTGATTTATTTTATTTTTCTTGCTAAGCATGCACTCTGTCACTTGATATACCCCCTTCCCCTGTCATTTCACTTTCTTGATGATGTAATTTCTAACAAAAAGGTTTTAATTTTGATGAAGTCCAGTTTATCTGCTTTTTTCTTCTATCACTTGTGCTCTTCGTATTTTATCTAGGAAACCAAAGCCTATCCTAGGACCACAAAGATTTATACTGTGTCTTCTTTTAGAAAGTTTATAGGTTTAGTTTTTATGTTTCTGTCTCTGATCCATTTTGAATTAATTTTTATTTATTTAAAATATGGGGGTCCAGATTCCAGATTCATTCTTTTGCCTGCAGATACTCAGCACTCCCTGCACCATTTGTTGTATAGACTATTCTTTCAATGGAGTGTTGTTGGCACCCTTGTGGAAAAGTGACTGTAAATGTAAGTTTTTTCCCCCTTGGTTTTTATTATGTCTCATAGATTTATTTATCCAAACTTATGCCAGTACCATACTGACTTAGTACTATAGCTTTTTAGTACACTTTAAAATAAGTCCTCCAACTTTGCTCTGCTTTTTCAAGATTGTTTTGGCTGACCTGGGCCCCTTGCACTTCCATATGAATTTTGGGATCACTTTTTCAATTTTTGCAAAGAAGTCATCTGGAATTTTGATAAGTATTCCACTGAATTTGTAACTCACTTTGGGGAGTCTTAATATTTTTAACAATATTGTCTACCATTCCATGAACATGGGATGTCTTCCATATATGTAGATCTTTTAAGTAATATTTCGCTGATACATCAAAATATTCAAGGTACAAATCTTGTAAATTTTTGTTAAATGTATCTCTCATTTTATTTTTAATGCTGTTGTAAATGGAAAGGCTGAGCTTCTTGAGGGTAGGACTATATATTAATTTGTTTATTTCTAGGATTTCTACACAGCAAATACCCTAGGTTTGTATTTGCTACATAAATCTATCCACAACTCTTCCCACCCTCATGTTATAAGAAACCAAGACCCAGGTTAAGCTACCTGAACACCTATGTGGAAGTGAGAAATGAGACCCTTGGGTGGGGCTTTGTGAAGATGATACTGAGAGCTTATTTAGGATGGCTTCATCTTAAATTCCTTTAAACAACACTTTTGGTGTAGTCAGATACATTAAGATCATGCCCTTTTGATGTGCAGAGGAGCTAAGACTATCATTATCAAATAATTTCTAGTGAGAGTGTTGTACTTGAAATCAAATTTGCATCAATCTTTGAAGATATATGTTTCAGGAATTTTGACTAAAGAACACCTGTCTTTATTCATTAATGACAACTAAATTCTCAAGCAACATGCACGAGTTTGAGCAAACTGCCCCAGCCCCGTAGTGCTGGTTGGCTGCAGCTGTAACTGGAGTCAGTGCTTACCTCTCCCAGCACGCTTGGGCTGATCTGCTCAAAGGTGTTCGTCCAACTGTTTGTCTGTAGTCTGTTGGACAAAGCCATAAAACATTGAGTTAAGGTTGCTGGAATGCAATATATTCCAATTAATATTAAGTAAGCACATATTGAGTGCTTACTGTATGTTGGGAATTGTCCCTCAGCCTCACATGTATATTATTTCACTTAAAACTTCATATATTTCCTTGTTATTCTCACTTTACAGATAAGGAGACTGAGAATTAGGTCTTCTGTATTTTGGATGGAGCTCATTATCAATGACAGGAAGTTGTAAGGAAAAAGTTATTGATTCATCCTGAGAAAATATTTTTCTGACCGTCAGCAGTAAAGAGGGTGAACACTGAAGAAGGTGATCATTGTTTGAGTGAGACGAGCCCCGGGTTGTACGGAGTCAGCATCCCTGTCCTGGACACGGCACGTGTAGATCTGCGTGGTGGGTGAGGCGGCGAGGCCGTGCAGGGAACGCAGATGCCGGGCCGTTGGGCTGTGCTCAGGCCGGTGGGGCTTTCTCCTAAGGGCAGTGGACCGTCATTGACAGATTTTAAGTAGGGGAGTGGGGTGCTCTCGTAGATCACTTTTGTCTTGTAGAATGCTTAGAAACATTTAGAAGGCTCAGCAGGAGGTGATGTGATGAGTCAGATTAGGGTGGCTGCCAGGTGTAGGAGTGTAGAATTTTCAAGTGGTTTTCAGTCCCAGTTTTGTGGCTGAGTAGCTGTGTCACTTTGGATGATGCACTCAAGGAAGTGAAACAATTTATCTAATCAATTGAAGAAGTTATGTACCGACCTCCCAGGACTGCTGTGGAGATCCAGTGAGATAACGTGTGCACAGTGTGCAGCGTGGTCCCCAGCACACAGTCAGTGCTGAGTGAGTGCCAGTGAGTACCTGGTAGGTCAGGTGTGGGTGGTGGGACTCGGTGACTGAGGAAATCTGGGCCCTGAAGGTGGGGTCCAGTCACATCTGTGAGTGATGGGCCTGAGCTGGGAGAGGCAGGGAGACCTTGCCCCCCGACCAGGGGCCCTGGGTAGGACGGCTATGGGAGGAGCACCATGAAGTCAGCTCTTTGCAGGTGGAGCTCGAGTTGCCCTTGAGACAGCTAAGTACATTGTCATGAGCTCAAAGAGGAGGTCTGGGCCCGGGCTGTGAATTTTCCTATAATCTTAATCCCTGAGGACGCCGAGGTATTGATCACTGAACGTGAAGACATAATTTACAGGACAAGTGAATAGTAGTATTATCTCTGTCATCAAAGCTCACATCTCTTTATTCATCACAATTTTGCTATTGGGTACTTACAGAGCTCACTTCACCGCCATCCCCTGGGCTCAGGCTCCACAGTAAAGTGCTGGTGAGCCTCCCTCCTTTCCAGAAGATGACACAATTTGCTGGTAGCCTTCTGTACCTCGCCAGACTTAGAATTTTAGTTTGTTGTTTTAATTCTATTTTCTGTTAGCCATCTCCTGACAGGAGTGACGTCTTACCTCATGGACATATTTCAATTAGCTGTTACTGAGAATTGCTGATCTGATCCATAGTGTAAGTATTATATTAACCTTGTAGAGTATTTATCATTTTTCTGTCTTTGCCCTTTAATTTTGTATGCCCCTTCAAGTCTCTATCCTATTTGGGGCCTTATTTTTTTTAATTAAAAAATGTCTATTTGCAGTTAAGAAAACAAAAGAAAAGAAAAAATACACATGATAGCTAAACTTAGAAAATATCTAGTGTGTTTTCTGTCTCAGCAATGGAGGGTTCTAGAAACTCGTGAAAACCTTCATTACACAAGTTTCTTAAAATGCTGATTAAGAAATAAAACCTTCCTTCTTCATCTTTCAAGCTGCACAGCTAATTGTGAAGAAAGTGAGGGGAAATCCTCAGAAGACAAGACAAACAAGAAAGCAGGGATTCTGGGTTATACGCGAGCCTTAGAAGCCCTGGGGTGCCAGTTGGCTCCTGTACTGAGTTTCAGTTGCCTTGACAGGAGGGTAGGAGGTGAGCCCGAGTCCTCTCACACTGGGAGTTGGATGACTGATCATATGTAAGGCCAAGCCCATCCCGAGAATCATGGTTTACTAAAGGGTTAACTATGAAAAAAATTCCTCAAGTTAAGACAGTAAGGAAAGTCAATTTTTTTGGAAGAGGGGAAAAATAACAAATCCAAAGTAAGGATATAGTTTAAAGCTCTTCTGGCATGAGAGTAACCACAAACTCCTGGCAGAGAATCACAGCTACTCCTGGAATGAGAAGCTGTGGTTTGAATGAATCAGTGAGCAGCCATTCCGAAAAAGGCCTCCAGAGTCTTGTGGATCAAGATACTTGACTGCAAACACCTGTCTTCCAAAGTCTCATTCAAATAACCAGAAAGGTTTTAAAGGAAAGAAGCCATAATCATAGTTCTATTTCTTAACATTACTTTATGCTAGGAATTCAGAGGTGACTATGGAGTTGTCTCCTCTTTTATGGACCTTACCTTCTCTTTGGGGATACAAACTGACATAGTTGGGGGGCTTGGTGGAGGGAGGTGTTAGTCTGTTGCAATTAGCCAGGAGACGAGATTAAGAAAACAGTGAAGGGTGGGTGAACTTTTTAGCTGAGGACATTCTTGTTCTGCTGGCCCTTAATTGCAGGCTCAATGAGCAGTCACTGGAGGGAATAGATCTTACGGAGGATGGACTTAGCTCAGGCCTCTTTAGAATGGACAAGTGAACCTGGAGAAAGACAGTCAAATCTGTGCAGACATTAAAGTTCACTTGAACGTGCTCCATCCCTGAGCCAAAGATAGGACAAATATGCAGCACTTCTTAAGGACAGAGGAGTGGTTTTTAAGGTTCTCTAAGAATGAATCCCAGGGAACCGAGATGGCCAGTTGTCAAACTGTGACTTTGCTCTTTGGACTGTGTACCCACCAAAGGTATTGGCCGTTTATAGGCTTCCATTTCTCTTTAATAAATGTCAGGTGATGAGGACGTGGGCACAAGTGTTTGACACCTTGTCGAGGCGACTTTGGGTACCTGCCTAGAAACGCGGGCACGGCTACAGCTGCGTCACACATCTTGCCGCCCATCCCGCTCCCCATCTCCGTGATCACGGCAGAGTGGTTCCTTGTTGACCTGTCCGTCTCCTCTGTGACATCATAACCCATGAAAAGACCAGAGAGTATTAACTTGGCTTTGTTAAAGTCAAAGGAACAGATCTAATATGGAGTCAGATTTGTTCTTTCCTATTTAAGTAGTGCCATGGAGAAGACAGTTTGGGCAGCTTTTTGTAGGGTCCTCGAGGCTTTCACTCTCAGCCTCTGGGGGCCTCTATTGAAAACCCTTCATAGCTGTCTGGCGTGCTGGAAAACCACTCCGCCTGTTTTGCCCTGAAGATGTGTTCAGTTTATAACTCATCTCTACTCCTTGGAAAACAACTCAATAAAAACTCAGTTGGTTTTCCACCAGCCATAGGCAGGGGTGAGGGATATCTTGTTATTATTTCATAAAATAATAATAATAATAAAAATAGTAATAATAATAATAATAATAATAATAATAATAATAATAATAATAATAATAAAAGAAGTCTTAAAACAGCACTGGGCACATAGGTGAGAGTCAATAAATGCTTCCTGGCTTAAATCAAAAGTGATGACTCAGTGATTCCATGGCTGCTGTATTTCCTGAGCTAGTTACTCCTTTGCTCCATTACACATTTTTTTAACTGAAAAAGAAATACATGCAAATGTTTAAAAAAAATTCAAACAGAGCACAAAAATACACAAGTGAAAGAAGTTTTCCCTCATCCCCTCTTCTTTCAGCCCTCCCTGGAGATGCCACTGTTTACTATCCTTTGGGTACTTTTCCAGATATGCTATGCACATTCCCACCTATGTATGTAAATTCCTTTATAGTTTTATTTTTAACTTAAAGGGATTTAAATCCTCAAGTGGCTTCTGCCTGGGTAATAGAACAGAACAAATCTGACTCCATATTAGATCTTTTCCTTTGACTTTAACCCTATGCTCTGTCTCCTAGGCTTCATCTTTCTTGTAAAACAATGTTGCTTAGAGCCTGAAATATACAGGAGAACCTATTCTGAAGGCTCTGATCTTTAAGTATATTTAACACATTTTCATTCATAAAAAGATAAGAAATTGCAGAATAGAAAATAACGTTTTTTTTTTAGAGGTTTACAGAGATTTGACCCAGGCAGATAGCTGCAAGAACAAAGGATTCTAACAAGAAGGAATTCCTACACCAAGAAGATTGCAACAACCAAGCACGTAGGAAAAAAAGCCTGAATTCTGACTTGGGGAGATGGTTTTCCAGGACATTAGTTTGCCATCTAGGTCTACAGAAACTTGCTATTCCATGCCCCAACACCTGGTCTCCCAAATTATTGGCCTGTCCTGCACTGAAGAGAATGAATTTGGACTTGGTAGCACTCCTATCTACCTAGCAAGCTGGGCACTGGAACTGAGTGTTATGGAAACAACAGGCCAGCCAAGGAACAAGCACCACTGGGAGGGTTGGAGTACTCAGATTTATTATGCCGGCGGGCTCAGAGGGGATTCTGCTCCGAAGTTCTGAGCACCCACCTCCAAGACATACACATGAAGTTTTAAAGGGTTAATTACAAGTAAGGGTGTATTAGCCAATAAGGCTCAAGCAACAAAAAGCAAGGAATCAGCACACTGGTGCTTATCAACTTGTAATAGACACTTGTTGAGCTTCGATTTACGAGTTAGCTTGTTAGCCCAGTAAACTGACACTAAACTTCAGATTTACAAGTTAGCCCACAGAATTTAGATCAGTAAACCGACACTTATCACACTTAGATTTGTGACTTAGCTTGTTAGCCCACCTGGGCTTTTCCTTCACATGAGGACAGCTCTCCCACACCCAGGGAACTACTGTGAGCCCTTGATGGTTCCACTAGGGTGGAATGTGGTTTACCCAGGACGGATGGGGACTATGCACCAACACTCAGGCAGTCTGCTCTGTCTGGGGCTCTGATCTTGTACCACCCCGCTCCCTGCCAGCCCAACACCTGGGACAGTGGAGCTAAGGCAAAGATCGTGGCTGCCTGTTTCCCAGCGTGTAAAAGGGGAATATGTACTCTTCCCAAGGTAGTTCTGAGCGACAACACCTGTGGGTGCTTGGTTCCCAGACCAACAGAAAACTCTGCTCTGCGTGGGGGCAACAGGTGTGATACCCGTAGGGGTTCTGCAGCAGCATCGGATGGAGGGCTGGATCAGGGAGGTAAAACTTGAGCTGCGGGCCTTGAAGGGTTACAGAAGGGTACAGAGGCAGGACTGCCGCCTTCTTCAGGGTGCCACCAGAGGTAAAGCTTTTCCTCTCCATCCCCGCTAGGACCTTACCCTTTCCAGATCCCTCCCTTCTCTCTGCTCTTCCTGTCCATCTGTCTCCCTCCACTTTTTCCCTCCTCTCCTCCCCCTCCCATCTTTTCCCTCCCTCACTGCCCCACCTTCTCTCGCAGAACCCTGAGCGGATTGCTGGCCCTCCTGCGCATGGGCGGTCGGTGTCAGCTGGACCTCTTGTTGGAAGCTCAAGCTCTGAGCCGGGGATTAGCCCCAAAGGCTTCTCAGCTCTGTCGCCCTGCAGGCCTTTAGCTCCTGCCCGGGGCCGGTGCCTCTGGCTGTGGAAGTGCAATGTGGGGTCTCCCGGGAAAGGGGTCAGGGGGCTGCGGGAGGGCGGTCCGCGTGTCACAGACCACGAGGGCGCGAGTCAGCCTGTGTTCTGCTGAATTGCTCGGGCCAGACCCCTCTGCCCGCGCCACCTGCCCCAGTGCCCCAGTGCCCCAGCACCCCGGCCACAGCTTCAAGGGGCCAGGTGTGCACCTGCCGCCTCTCACCCAGCCGGGCTCCCCTCAGTCCGCTGCTGGCGTCCCCTTCCCCTCTCTCGCCCACGAGTCCTCTCCTCCCGGGCTTCCTCTCCTCGGCCAGTGGCCCGTCCCCACAACTGGGCGGGATGCGTCCCAGGCGGGCGGGGTCTGCGGACCCAGACGGGGCAGCTGGGGCTGGGGCTGGGGATGGCCTCCGAGCGGGGCTGCAGCCCGCGTTTCCACCCATTTCCCTGCCCTGCGACTCCGGGGCTGCCCTGGTCTTCCTTTCCCGCTCCCTGAGGAACAGCTCAGTGGCGCCTGCGCTGCTCCCTGGGCTGAGAGCCTCCGGTTGTAAAGCCCAGCTACTGGTGGAGTTGGCAAAAGGGATCCTCAGTGCCAAGCGAGCTTCTGTCTCCTCCCTCAGTGTTTCTGCCCCAGGTAAGTACCTTGAACACTTTCAGGTGTTATGATGGCGGTGCTTGTTGGTGTCATGTGTTTTTATAGTGTGAGGGATTACAGTGTTGAAAGCAGGGCTTTGTTCAGTTAAAAATGAGCTGAAGGCATAAGGCTGTGACATCCTCCTTCCTTCCCTCTCCCAGGGTGAAACGTGTGACCATCGATTTTAAAAAGACAGTTACATTCCCTAACTAGCCCAGCCCAGCTTGGTGTGTTAACAGGAACAGCACCACCAGATTCGTTGGAGACCCAGGGACATTGCAGTCCTAAAGAGCTCCTGGCACAGTTTGGTTTGTTTTGGTTTTTTGTTTTTCTTAAATTGTGGGGCAGACTAAGTAGTATAGAGGGAAAAATAATTGTCAAGAAATATTTTTCCATATAACAGCTTTATTGTGATATTGTTCACACACCATGAAGTCCATCCATTTAAATGGTACAATTCAGCAGCTTTTAGCATATTTACAGTTGTGCAACAATTATTATTCCAGAACGTTTTCATCACATCAGAAAGACCAGTGGAAATGAATGACCTATCCACCCCTCCCCAGTGGTGGTTCTAAAGAAGTTTCTTGGCTGTTCCTGACCATAAATTAACTTGTTACATTCCATGAAAAACCTGGTAGGAATTCTAATCAGAATTGCAATGAATCTGTCTATCAAAACAGGAAGAATTAATGTCTTTATGGCATAAACTTCTTCTACCCATGAATATATCTGGGACCCTATATTTTCATCTCTCCAGATCCTGGCCCATGGGAAGTCCTCACTAATTGTTGGGCTTGTGAATGATGAGATTCTATACATCATTAGTTGCAACTGTAGCCTTTCACAGAAGAGAAAATTAACCTCAGTGAAGCCAAGTGACTCTCTGATGGTCAGAAAGAGTGACAGCCAGTGCTGGAGTGATCCAGTGGACTTGGTGCTTGCAACCAAAATTCTTCAGCAGCTACAGCTAAGGGGATTAGAGTGTTCTTTTATTTTTTCTTAATAGCGTTGCTTTTATTTTTACTTATTTTTTTAAATTAATTTTTATTGAAGTGTAGTCAATTTACAATGTTAGTTTCAGGTGTACAGCAGAGATTCAGTTATGAACATATGCATATGTGTATACATATGTTTTAGATTGTTTTTAGTACAACTCATTACAAGAACTTGAATATAGTTCCCTGTGCTATATAGTAGGTCCTTGTCATTTATTTTATATTTATTAAAGTGTATCTGTTAATCCTCCCTTTCCTGCCTGCTAACCACAGTTGGCTTTCTATGTCCATGAGTCCATTTCTAGGAGCACCATTTTTCTTAGTAATATATGCTGGTTGGCTGCTTTCAGTTTCAGTAATTCCATCTGTGGGTGCTTTTCTTCTGGTGGCCTTTATGTGGTTTGTACACGTGGTAATAGAGGTCTGTATTTGGGAGAACTCCAGGCCTCGTGTAGTCCCTGGTACAGAGTTCCCACTGAGTTGATGCTTGAACTGGGAAAAAAACATAGTAAATGTTGGAATTTCCAATATGGTTGAGACTTCCAGGTTTCTATAACCTGCTTAGCCCACCTTAATATTGGCTGCACCCATACTTGGTAATTTGGTGGAATTTCATGGTATGGTGGTGTGGAGACAGGGCCTTTTATGCTTATTCTCTTTCCTTTTTCTAACACTCATTCTCTTGGGCCTCCCAGATCCTCCCCCAGCAGTGCCCAGGGCTGGCTTGGTGCTGTGCTGAGGATATATTTATTAATAAGGCCCTTTCCTCATCTCTTCTGAGCCTCCATTTTTTTCTCTGCACAATGAGGGCTTAGAATAGATATGTGCTTTTCAGTTTCTTTTAAAGCCATGTTTCCTTTGAGAAACAGAAAATGGAAATCACTCCTCCCATCCCAACCCTTTAGACTTTGATACAGTCTCCAAGGAGTGACATAGCACTTTGTGGAAAATTGATGTGATTGTGATTCCAGGTGGCACAGAAAAGACTCTTCAGAGATTTATTGCAGGGAGAGGGCAGGAAAGGAGCAGTATGTCACACTTTCTAGTGTGAGCACTGGAGCAGTGGCTTGAATTTAAATACGGTGTCTGACGTGGCCTCTCTCTAATCACGTACAATGTGATAAACTTCTCTACCTCAGTTTTTCTTGATGTGTCAAGTTGGCGTGATAATATTTTAGGGCTTTTGTGAAACATTATACACATAATCCATTTGTGTTTTGGTAGAAATAAGACCTGCTAGGGATTCAGGGATTTGTTTAAAAAAAAAAAAATCTTGTCCATAGCACTCTGTCGGTGTGTATTTTGAATTTCCTGGAGGGTGAGGGTTGAGTCTAAAGTCCATCGTGGGACAGGTGGCCCATATTTCTCTGTGCGCCTGATTGCCCCCTCCTCCCCAGTCCTCTTCCTCATTCCAGGATTAAGTTCCCTAGTAGATTTACACAGAGGTCTTGTGGAAATGGCTTTTCATTTTATTGTTTCACCAAGAAGGGCTGCCATCATGATCTCTGTGGTCAGGTTTTGAAGGGCTGCCATCATGATGTCTGGTCAGGTGAAGGCTATGCAATTGGGAGTTTCTATTTAATAAAAAGAAAAATATTACAAATAGAAAATTAGAACAAGGGTGATGACAGGAGCTCTTGGAAGTGGGCACCATTATTTTTGTTAGCTTCAGGTGCAGTGGCCTCTTGCCACGAGGACCCATCCTCTTGCTCTGAAGTTGGAGGGACCAATGGGTTGAGTGGGAATGTTAACTGAGTGTATCTCATGTGCTGGGCATTGTCCTATTTGTGCTTTGTGTTCCTTATTTGAGACAGTGAGCTCATTTAACCTCAATAGCCTCTTTAAAAAATTAGACTTTTTATCTTGAGATATAATGTAGATTCCCATGTAGTTGTAAGAGATAATATGGAGAGGGCCTATGGACCCTTTGTATAGTTTTCCTTAATGGTTCCAACTTGCAAGTTTGGGGTACAATTCATTACTGACTCACTAACAATTTGAGGTTTGTGTTATTGCCCTAATTTTATTCACGATTAAACTGGGGCTTAGAGAATCACACAGACCTGACCAGGTCACCCACATGGTTAGTGTAGAGACGGGTGGAACGTGGGCTTGGGATTTCCAGGCAGTACCATTATGATGGTCTGTGGCAGGGAGCAGCATTCACTTTGCTGGTTTATTCATTCATTCAACAAACATTATTGAGTAACCTCTGTGGGTCAGATGCTTTCATAGGGTTATCTGATTCTTCAGCAGTCCTGAGAATCAGGTAATGTTTATATTTTTTAATCTGAGAAAATTAGCTCTAAGAAGTTATAACCCCCCCAAAGGAAATATAGCTCATAAAGGAGCGATAGTAAATTTGTACAGTCACCCCTTTTTATGAAGGTGGTACCCTAGGCATTTTACATTTGCAAACTTCTGTAATCCAGATATATTCATGTAAGGCAAAGATTTTTTTTTTAATTGAAATATAGTCAAGTTTACAATGTTGTGTCAATTGCAAGGTTTTTTTTTGAATTTTGAATTAAAAAATATTTTTTCAGAAGGGTAATTAGGTTTATTTATTTGTTTCATTTTTTAAAATGAGGTACTGGTGTTTGAACCCAGGACCTCGTACATGCTAAGCACGTGCTCTACCACTGAACTGTACCCTCCTCCCCAAGGCAAGTTTTCTTATCCATTATTCTGAAGCTTAGGAGTTCAAATAATTTGGATAGAAATCCAGATCTTTTGATCCCACTGTAGTCCTTTTCTTTATATTCTGCTGAAGGAGGTTGGGGAAAGCACTTCCTTTGTTCATTTCCTTATTCAGCATTTTTCAGCAGTGACTTTGCATCAGGGCCTTGGTAGGTGCTTGGAAACAGAAAACAAGAAATGACCCTTCTCTGCAGGGCAGGAAGCCTAGACCAAAAGCTGGGTAATGTGATCCGAGCTACGGTAGCCATTTGAAGACTCTGAGGACAAACTGTACCCCCGGATTTGCTTGAGCTTCCCTTGCCTTCTGGTTGGTACACACCAGGTAACCGCAACCCAGATGGGCCTGCAGCCCACAGTACAGTATGTACCTCTATCTCCTCTCCCCTCTCGTCAGGGCCTGCAACATGAGCATCCCTGACTACGTCCAGTGTGCTGAGGACCACCAGACTTTCCCCGTGGTGGTCGAACACGTGGGGATCATTTCAGAGGAGAATTTCTTTTGCATCTATAAGTGAATCACCTTGGTGAGTCAGATCAGCCCGTGCGGCTACCAGTGGGCAATCTGTATCCACTACAGGCACCACTATGCGCCCAAGAATGGGTGGAGTGACTTCCAGACCCACCGCAAGGTCTTGGGCCTTGTCATCATTACTGACTGCCTCTCGGCCAAGGCTTCGAGAAGCTCCACGTGCAGAGGAGCTGTATGGCACCACGCTCTATGACTCTCAGCTCTTTGACTTTCTGCTGCATGGGGAGGTGGCCGAGCAGACGCGCACCGAAGTGGTCTTCAATTTACGAGGACTGCAGGGTGGTGGAGAAGAGGATCGAGGACTTCACTGAGTCACTCTTCATCTTGCCCAAGTCCAAGTGGCTGGACGGTGCATCCGACAATTTTGGGGACAAGATCCTCCTTCTCTGCATCCCATTTGAGAAGGAGGACATCATGGGACTGGACACAGAAAGCAGGTAAGTTTACCTGGAGGCCAGTCCACACTGGCTGTGTGCCGGGTTTCTTCCCTACATCCAGAAAGGGATCAGGAAGGAAGAGGACTCTCTTGTAGCCAAGGGTGGAGGGAGGTGCAGCCCGCCGGTTTACAGACATTTAAAAGTGAATCCGTCTTTGTTTCAGAGAGATCCTTTTAAGGTTATTGTGGACACTTACTCCAGCTTTTCAGCCAGGACCCTGGTGGGACCCCTGGAGTTGCTGTCCAATAGAGTAGCCAAAGCCACTGATGCTAGGAGAGCTGGGGAGGAGGCTGCTCTGAGCTGAGATTTGCTGTAGGTCAAATGCACATCAGACGCTGAGACTTGTCTAGTAAAAAGAATGTAAACTATCTTGTCACTTCCTATATTGATTACATGTCAAAATGATAGTATTTTACATACAGTAGGTTAAGGTTTGTTCTTAAAATCAGTTTCTAGTACTTGTTTTTTTGTTTGTTGGTTTGTTTCTTTGTTTACCGTTTTAAATGTGGCAACTGGGAAAATTTCTTTACATGGCTCTCATTTCATTTATGTTGGGCAGCCTGTCTTAAGACAGTCTCATCCCTTTGCTTGTAGATGAGATGCTGAATCCCGAGAGGCAGAATGAGGCGCTGGTTGAGCTGGGGCTGGAGCCGGTGTCTCCTGCCTCCCAGGCCCAGCACCTGTTCGGCTCAGGCCCTCTCTTCCTGCCCGACAGGCAGCATGCCATGTTAGGACACCAGAATCACCACCAGGGACCTCCGAATGAACTCCTTATGCAGGGAAAGGCGTATCACGGTGTATGGGAAAGAGCAGGGAAATGTTCATCCTCACTTTGTCCCTGTGATTAAGTCAACGGCCCCACTTTGCCTCGGAATTACAGAGGAGCTCTTCTGGGCTGCCTACACCCCCACCATCTGCTCTGTTTCCCCGTGTATCTATAGTGCTGTCCTTCGTGCAGAAGAGGGTGACATGCCTTTGCCGAGAGGTGGTCCCCCTTTGCTGGGGAGAGTGAGGGAAGCTGTGTGCCCACGGCCTACGTCCTCGGGCCTTGAGTCTGGAGAGTACTCATGGCGGTCTGACAGGTGACGGTCGGAGGACCTGGCACGGCTGCCGGGCCCACTGTGGAGGCGGTGCTCTGTGATTCTTGAAATTAACTAAGATCAGATTCTACTTTCTGGTTGTTGGTAAGTTGGAGGAGAAGATGCCAGAGAATTGATAAAAAGAATGTCCAGACCAGCCCTGTGAGTGATAGGCACAGGGGACCCGAGTCCCCCACGTGTGTGAGGTGCCTAGCGGGCTCTGGATGAATTTTCTGTTCCTCCCGGTCATAACTCTATGGCTTAAGGAAGGGGCAAGGCATGTCATGGACTGTACTTGTCCTCACAGGGCCCTGTGATCTTCATGCCCGCACTCCCCTTCTGCTCCTTGGAGATGAGGTGTCAGGTTTAGGAGCCTGGGCACTGCTGAGGGCATAGCTGCCAGCACTGTGCTACACCGAGGCTGGCTCCGTTCACCTCACATGTCACCTCCTGCTGAGCCCAGAGTCGTCAGTCAGGGTAGGTGCATAGGTGCAACATACGCAGAGACCACCTTCTCCCCCAGGACAGATTGGTTGGTGAGCAGTGGAAGCCTAGAGCCCTGCCCCAGCCCCAGGCCAGTGCCTCCTCTTTTGTCATAGGAGGCACTGGTGATATTTTTGCTCAGCAACTGCTTGGCTCTGACTCTGCAGACCCACCAGAGAATGCCAACTTGTTTTTGCCTTTTGAAGTCTGCCCTTGGGATTTGGCCGAGTAGCTGGATGTGTGCTTAGCCCATAGTGGTTGACACTGTCACCATTGTTTACCCAGAACCTTGTGTACCAGGCATGGCTCTCGGCATCAAAATACAGCAGCGCATTAAACCTCCCTCCTGGTGGGTCTGTCTGTTTTGGTACCATAAGGGCTCAGCCAGCATCTTAACGTCAGTGAGATAACGTGGCCAGTGATCTCGGGTCAAGCACATTCTCCTCCAGTCACATTTACTCCATTTTTGCTTTTACTATTCCACAGTCATTAATTTTTTAAACAATGCTCTGGTACAGGAACAGCCTAATTCTCTCCTGCTACTCTTGGTGGAAGTGAGTAAAACTGTCCAGCCTGAAATGCGACCACAATTTGTAGCTCAAAAGCTGCCTAGACGCATATAGGTGGAGTTTTGGTTAGGGGCGCTGACCACGTTGGGGTCCCCCGGCAGCGCCACTCCCCTCAGGCCCCTGCCTTCCCTGGAGCACGAGGTGAGTGTGGGTCTCACCGTCACAGCATCCCTGGCCTCACACACTCACATAAATTCTTGTACATGCTGTCAAAATCATTTTTGTTCTTGTGTGTTTCTAATTTTCTCTTGTTCCTCTTTTCCTTTTTCTTTATTCTTTTTCTCTTGTACTGCCCAGTGAGCATGTTGTTGCGTCTGAAAATGTGGGCTGTGCACACCCTGCATTGGAAATAGCCAGATTGCCCTCCGTACTGTCTCCATTGCTTTAAAGAGCAAAAACTTAACAGCTGCCTTGATCCATGTATTATCGTAGTCATTTTTTATTTTCTAATTTTTTGGAATATTTGCTTTGTTAGCACATCACCCACTGGTGTTTGATACCTGTTAAAATCCTTGCTTTGAGGAACCAGTTTGGTCCTCCTTATATTTGGTGACAAATGCGCCCTTATTAAATTTGATTGTTTTGAAGAAGTGAGATGCGAATTGATTTAGGCGGCTGCTGAGGGATTCTTTTCATGGAGTATTTAATCTTGTCAAGTCAAAGTCTGCAGCATCTTGCTCGATTCCTGCTTTTACACAAACGTGCTCTTCACGCGGTTCCTGGCTGTCACAGTGTGATGTGCGTGATGGCACTTCCTGGCCAGCGGTCACTGGTGAGAAAGTGGCAGGCTTATGGGTGTGCAGCTGCAGGGGACGCTGTTGGAGGAAGCAGTCACCGTTTACTTATTTAATTTTTTTTTTTTTTGCATTCAACATCCCTGTGCCATTTACTTTACTTTGCCTTCATAAAGTGGCTTAGGGGGGTCTAAAATCCATGCCACTCGTGTTCCCTTTACGAGGCTGGTTTTTCTGAGTATCAGGAAAACATGGCCTTCTCCTAAGTAGCTGGCTCACCTGGATCTGGTTGACACAGGGACCGCTAAAGGGGACCGTAGCTTCCCCTCTTCTCCAGCCAGTGGGCATTCAGAGCCGGGTCTGTGCTTTGCCTCAGCAGCCGTGCAGGCCTCCCTGCCCCGGCCTTTACTTTTAACCCATGTTGGCATAAATAGCTGACTCCGTGTCTGTTGCAGCTGACGTCCACCACTGACGGCCGTGTAGTTAGTTTGCGGTAGGGAGTCTGCAACACCCCAGCCAACCTTGAAGGAAGATGTTTTGGCCGACCTAGGACCTTGGATTCTCACCCCCATCATGGTTCATCTCACTCGGTGGAAGGGTTTGGCCACCACCATCATGCTGAACATGAGGCATTGTTTCTCCTTTCATGCTCTGGTCCAAATGTGGACACTTCATTTATCACTGAATTTGTCTCGCTTGAGACAGGCCATAATATCTGAATGAGTCCATCACATTCTGGGTGGGGAACAGAACAGAAGTAAGTGTCACAATTAGATGGAGTCTAGGCTGTCCGGGTTGGCTAATGCTGGCTGGGATCTGTGATGGCCGGGCTGTGCCCTGGACACAGGCCTTTCCCGTGGCTCCCGAGAGCCCAGGGGTTGGAGTGAGAACAGCCTTGCCTGGGTTCCTCCATCCTCATCTGCTCACTGGCAAGTGTGTCTGCTAATTAGGAGCTCCCCCAGACCTCAGGCCCTTCAAAGCTCAGACCACGGGAGAACCTTGAGTCCCTTCTCCTGGGCCTCCTTTGTGAGAATCCAGTGCCTTCTGAGGTGACCAGCGGCAGGAGATGCCTCCCCCTCCAGGGAGCACCCTACGGAGGACTGTTAGTCAGTGTACCATGCTGTGAACTTGGGGGGTTACGGCCATGGTCCCTGTAGAACCACATTTGAGATGGGCTTAGCGATGGAAATAATAGGACTGATTCCAGGGCAGGGATTAGGGGAGGGAACATTGGAAATTGAATGTGACCTCAAACACATAGTTGGGTGCTGGGGCTGTTACTAAAATGGGGAGTCTGGGAGGTACCTGCCAGGAATCGAATTCCAGAGTAAATGGTGAACATGAGGCATTTTTAAGATGCCATTTGTCATCCAAGTTAGGACTTCAAAGAGGCACTCGTGTCTATGAGATTGTGGCTCAGGTGAAGGAGCCGGACTATAGATACACGTTGGGAGTCGTCATTCTTAGCTGGTGTTCATAGCCTTGTATGTGAATTAGATCATCTCGAGAGCTGCAGACTGAGGCTGAGGGGGGGCAGGGCCCTGCCTGGGTTGGAGGAAAGCCCAGACCATGCAGCTTTGGTGTGTCAGTCAGCGGCATTTGCGATTTTCAGCCTAATGCCATTTATCTTTAAGGGGCCGGGGGGTGTGCAGGGCCAGCCAGGAAGAAATCTGAAGGGAGGGTCGTGGCCACGTGTGTGTCTTGAGAAGATGCAGAGTCTGCAGGGTCCTGGAGGGTAGACTTCTTAGAAGCTAGAGCTGGAGTGAGGAGTGGGCAGAAGGTAGTCACACTCACCTGTGAGGGAGGGGGAGTCCTTGGGAGTCCCCACCCTACCGGACTCGCTTTCCCATGAACAGAAGGCAATCATACAGAGTATCTGAGGTGAGAAGGGATGGGTGCTGGGAGGGGAGCCAACCTGGAGAATGGTGCTTGGAAAGTTCTGGAATAGTCTCTCTGGAAAATAGAGTTAAAAATACCCAGAATCTTAAGAACGTTGATAGTGACTGGGGAGGAGGCAGTTTTTCTGGCCTCCTAAGGGTAAGTCATGTATCCGGGGATACACAGAAGAATCGGGCATTCTGTTCCGTGGTCTTGATCCTTACCGGGGGAACAGTGCAAGTTTAAAGGGGGAGAAGGGCAGTGGAGGGAAACTAGCCAGGCCCCGTGTCAGGTACCAGTCGGCCGCCCTACTTGCGTGTTGAATTCACATCCATGCCTCCCAGGTGGGCGGTGGCAGCCCCCTTTTGCAGATCGGGAAGCCTTCTCAGAGGGTTAAGGATTTGGTCCGTTTAGTGGCTAGTAAATGCTGTAGCAGAATTCAAGCAAGGCATTGTCAGACTTCAAGGGCATGTTTTCTCTACTAATTCCGGAACCTCCCTGTTGAACCTGGAATGGTGAATTGGGTCAGTTTTGGAGCCTTTCAGAAAAAGTACGATTTAAGTGCCTCAGGACTGTTTCACAAAGCTCAGCGTTCTTTGATTTTTCTGAAGCACCGCAGTGGTTTTCGCCCCACAGTTGTTAGGTTTTACTCCATTCTCGATGACGTGGTTGCAAATCACGTACAGGTGCAAAACCAGACTTAGCAGCTTCTGAAGGGAAACTCTCCAGTTCTCCCTTGATCGGCTTTCTTCCACGGGATGTAACTGTGCTGCAGCGTAGGCCTGAGTTTTACTTATGGAGTGAGGGTTTAATATCCAAAGTTAGCATAAAATGTTCAGATGAAGAAAATCGACTTTGACAATTTATTTTTGGGTTTCATTAGACAAGATATACTATCAATTAATGACCCATATAGCAAATGAAATTGACTAAAGAACATTGCATTTCTTACTTTCTATTTAGAGTTCTCTTACAGAATATGGTTGCCTGCTTTGGAACATCATCTCCACCACCACGGCACCTATCAGTGTGTTGGTGTGATTGCATTTACGCAGTGAATGTAATCTGGTCTTCCTCAGCCCCAAACACTCCAGTGAAGAATCACGGGCTGTAGCCATCTCTTGGTCACGCAAATACTTCTAAAATTATATGATGCCAGAAAAGAAGGAAGAGAGAGAGAGAGATTGCCTTTATCAAAGTTCCTTTCAATTCTAACTGCAAACTGTTGTTGAGCAGCTCTGGTTTCCTTTGGATATGAATATATACATTTCTTTGCATGTAATCTGGGTTTTGGACTAGAACACCAAGTTCTTGCTGTCCACAAGCCACAAAAACAGTAGCCAAATTGCACACGTGTGAAATTGTTTATACTTTTTCCTGAGAAAGTATCCTTGAATTTGGGACTTGGGCTGTGATTTTTGCTTTTTGCTTCCCCCACCCCTCTTGTAATCTCTCACTCCTTCCCACGTGGCCCCCAAGAGTTCGTGGTCTCAAAGGAGCGGGCAAACACCCAGTTGGTCACCATGTACTGCTGCTATAGATGAAGCCCAACCAAGACCTAAAGGACATTATCAGAGAGGACTTCCTGGAAGAAATAGACTCTACATTCATTTGTGAGGACAGAGTGTCAGCCAGGAGAAGTAGTCAAGAATGTGGCTCAGGTGGCAGGTGCAGCCCGGGCAGATGCCTGGAGGCTTTTGGCGTGGGGAAACGGGGAGAGTGCCCTGTGTGTTCCAGGGTGGAAGGTGCCCCTGCTGGTGAGGACACTGGAGAGAGTCCGGGATGGAGGGCTTTGGAAGAGCTTGGGTTTTACTAGAACTGACACATAGTCAGTGAAGGGTCTCATCAGAAAGTGACCCTCAGGAAAGGTAATTCTGGTTTTGCTTCTGATATTCTACAGACACAAGGGTCGGGACGGGCGAGAGTAGGTATGTCTGCCCCTTTGAGACCCACCCCGTCATTCATTTATTCATAACACGTGCACTTCTGTGTGTCTAGGGGAGAGAGGGTGGAGCCACATTAGTAAGCAAAATGTATTTGCTTCTTGTGAGCTTAGCATTGTCAGAAGTTGACTTAGCCTAGAATGTTCTAGGAATAGAGGAACAAATTGTGGAAGTTGGAAGGAGGGAAGGCTTCCTTGGGAAATAGTCAAAATGAGCCTGAAGACAAGTGGGAAGTAGGAGCAAGTCAGGGGGCCCCTGAGGTCACTGGGAACCTGTGTACTGAGGTGAGGCTGGGCAAGCAGTGTCTGAGGTGGGGCTAGAATTCCACCAGGGAGCCTCTGAAGGGTATGAAGTGGGGGTGATGTAATCAAATTTGTGATTTGGGAAGACTGCTGTGGCTCTGTTTGTGTGTGTGTGTGTAGCAGGGAAGAGGGGAAGGGTGCCACCAACAGGGGGGGTCATTAGAAGAATATTCACAGGCTGGGAGAGAGGCGTCGGGACTGCTTGGGGATGGCAGGGGCAGTGTGGATGCCGGATTTCCTTATGGGGAGGGCTTGTTAGCAGGGCGACCCTAGAGGCGACTTTTGGCTGGAGGAAAACAGATGGAGGCTGCCAGGTGGACTTTCCTCTTCTCTCCTTCCCTGCCTTGTGTGATGATCTTAGCTCAGCCAACTTTTGGAAAAGAAGAGCTAAGTTCCAGGGTAGCCCAGGACTTTGTTGAGCTCGTTCGAGTGAGATCTGATAGGATTTAGGTTTGTGTTCAGATCTGCATGTTCACTTAGATAGAAACGTCACGTCATTTCGATTTCTATAGGGGTTTTTATTCTTGATAAAGATTGCTTTCTTGGTGAGAGGAAATTTAATACAGCTGTTGGCTTTCTCAAAAAAAATCATATCTTTTAAGAACTTTAATATTCAAAACAATAGGAATATATTAAAATGTTAAAGTAAGTCTTTGGTGTAGTTTCTTTGCTTTCTGAGCTAGTGTGGATTTAGAGCCTTTGCATTACTTAAGAGCACATACTTGTCAGTATTTAAAGAGCTGTTAGTGAGCTCCCCAGGCCCCACCTCTCAAAACATCATTAAAGTTTGCTCTGAAATAGTGAGGTCATAAAGGTCTTATTTGCAGAAACGAAACAGTTGGTTTATAATACGCAGCATAGCTCCCTTTATAAAATAATAATAGGTTCAAAATTAAGAAAGTGGAGGATAATTGATTTTTTTTAAAGCTGAAACATAAACTTTCTTGTGCTAATGTAGCAACTGGAAATTTTGAAAAGAAAAATCCTACTGTAATATCATCTACGTGGAATACATATATGACTTTCACTTTTGAAAAGTAACTGCGCGGTGGTTTTTGAAGTCAGGAGCATTCCAGCTCAGACACTGGCAGTGATGGTTGCTGGTTTTTAATGGAAGGGCCTAAATTTGCCTTCTTAGCATTTTTTTTTTTTTTGGAGTGAAAAGGTTGAGTAGTGCTTTGCCAGCATGATTTTGGGGCAATTTCAGGGCAGATGTCGTGTACCAGCAGTGAGATATTTCCATGCATTTTATTTTCCGGACATCACCAGGGCACATGTGGGGTTTGTGCCTGCAGGCTGGAATGCTGCTGGACTCCCTGATCCATCACCGTTATGTCCTGGAGCTGCTCCGGTCAGTGAATGATTTTCTGTGGCTTGGAGGTAATGTGGTCTGAGGAAGATGATCAGATGTGCAGTTAAAGTACTATTACTTGAAATAAGAGTAACCTAGAAACATGGCTCTAACAATACAGGATGAGGGAGAATTGGCTGAGCTGCTTGCAGTGGGGAGTCTTCTCAGGTGACTCCCTCACCGTGATTCTTGCCAGTATCCGCCCCAGCGCTGCACGGTAGTCCTGCCGAAGCAAGCATGCTCTTTGCTCAGAAACGCACTGAATTTCCTTGTGCCTCTGTTTGTTGGCTTGTTTTTTGAAAGCACGTCTTGCCCTTTGCTTAAATGCCATCCATGGTAGTCACTTCTTACACTCATTCTACTGGACTTCGTCCATAAATAGCTGCTGAATTGAAGAACAGAATGTAGTATCTCCATATAGTGGAACATTATTCACATGTAAGGGTGAATAAAAAAGAAAAAAACAAATAAAGAGGAAAATGAAAAATGCTACCAGTTCTGGGAACTCCTCCCTGACTGTTCAACCCGCACTTTTCCCTTTGAAACACAATCACTTATGCTCCACCGTACTCTTTTTGATAGTACTTACTACCTTCTAATAAACTTTAACGTTTTCAAAAAAAAGAGAGAGATGCTGATACCACTTCAAAATGGACAAGCCTTGAAAACAGCATTTTAAGTGAAAGGAAGCAGACACAAACGGCCACATATTGTTGATTTCAGTGATCTGAAATGCCCAGAAAAGGCACATGCAGAGGCAGAGAGCAGGTGATGGTTGAAAGGGGCTGGGTGGAGGGAGATTAGGGAGTGACTGTTAGTGACAGGAGGTTTCTTCTGGGGTGATGAAGTGTTCAGGAAATAGATGGTGGTGAGGGCTGCACAACTGTGAGTGTGCAGAAGACTGCTGAGCTCTGTCTCTGGGAGTGCCTGTTGTTGGGGCGGCTTTATTTTGTTCTCATCGTGCAATGAGAAGACTCATCTGCTGCTGTGGCCGTTCTACTCCCGTGAGTGGTGAGGGTCAGAGACTTTGTAGAGTCATGTTTCTTTTTTTTTTTGCCCCTTGCTGAGTGTAGGCAAAAAACGTTTAAGCCTGAGAAAGTGCTCCATCTGCAGAAATGTCTTTTAGTTTTGCATGGTGTAAAAATCTTGAGAGCTTTTTAATCGTTGAGGACAGCCTGTGGGGGGAAACAGCCCGTGAATCCTGGGTGAGTCCCGGAAGAGCTGCGCTTCCCTCCCTGACACAGGTGGGGATTTCACCCCCGTTCAGGCAGTGAAGGTCCCAGACCCGAGAGCGGAGTTGACAGTCGTGAATATTTACGTGAATCCGCTGCTTCATCTTGGATATTAATTTCAAGCTGAGTCAGTTTGTGGCGGCAGCCTCATCCTACATCAGGGATTTATAGTATCTGCTCTTTGAGGTGAAGACCTGACAGACTTGACTATTTAACAGTCTCCCTTGAATTGATATGTCAGATTCCTTTGTCAAAAGCAAAACAGCAGAAATACAGACGTCCTTTAATGCCAATGTGACCTGGAACGGGTTTAGTCTCTGTGCCTCAGTGGCCTTATCTGCGGGTGGGGATGATGATAACAGTGCTTCCCTCAGAGGGGCTGGTGAGGGGAGAGTTAGAAGCACACATGGAGGACTTACACGAGATGCTCATGAATGACCGAATTTAGTGCTCTCAGCCTGGTCAGGCCTCAGGAGCAGAGATGTCAGAACAGAGCAATCCTAGCGGGAGCTCGATCCGTGTTGGCAGGTGTTACGATCAGTATCACCTCTGTGGGTTATCAGGTAGTTTTAAGACTTGGTAATATGAATTCATGAATAATGTTAGACTAGACATCTCAGATCCTGTTTACATAGTTCTCAATATTTCCTCTGAGAAATGGATGTTTTCTCCCCATCTTAAATCTGAGATGAGTCTCTAAAAAATTCTGTATTCCTCCATCTTTTTGCTTTAATTCTCCATTTCTTAAAAAAGAAAGTTTTTAAATGGAGCTTATGGGGACTGAACTGAGGGCCTCATGTATGCTAAGCACATACTCTCCCAAATGAGGTATAATCTCCCAAATGATTTTTTTTTTAATTTACTTTCTTAGTATTCAGAGTTTAGTGGCCTCTAATTCTTTTTCTGGAGACTTGTCCATGAACCTGTAAATCTATAATTAATGGACAAAACTTGGTTTATTAAAAACATCAATAGAACATTCTGCAATCCATCCAAAAGGAAATGCTCATTGACATAAAATGTTTCTGCTTTAAGGTGATTTCTCCTTTTTGGTCTAGCTTAATTTATTAACAGCCATCCTCATCATCATAATGACCAAACTCGCTCTGAGTGGACACCTACCTAACATTAAAATGCTTTCCTCATGTTTTACTTCATAGCAGGTGTTTGAAGGTAGGTATCAGTGTCTCCTTTTTTGCAGCTGAGGGATTGAGAGATGGAGCAGCTTGTCCCAAATCACACGCAGCTGGCGGTGGCTAGCTCGGTGTTGGAACCCAGGCTGCACAGGATGCATTCTTAATTGCTCCTCTAATCAGCCTCCCCTTGAGTGGTTACCCGAAATGCTGTGACTCCATAAATGGACGATTTTAGTGATCTCAGTCTTATGAGGCCTTCAAAGGAGAGACACCAGTGAGAATGTGAGACAGAGTGGCATAAATTAAAATTGTACATTTTCACAAATGTTTAATTCTCAGGTAATTACTTAAAAAGTTAATTTTTTTATTTTAGTGGTCTGTTAGCACAAAAAACAAAACATTAAAAACAATTATAGTGCCAAAGAGAAGTGGGCTTTGAAAGTCCAACCACTGTTAATGATGTTACTTGTTTTTCTCTAGTGGCCCTTATTGACAGAAATACTTACAAAGACTGAATTGGTTTTATGTAGTCTTAATATGGAAGAAAAAATTGTCAGTGAATATTGTAAGTAAAATCTTTACTCTTTTCTTTCCTGATGGTGAATATGTAAGTTGTTTTCATGGCTTAAGTACATTTCCTCATTTGTGAAATTTGAGTAATATCGTTTAACTTGTCTTACTGTGAGAGTTAGACGCCTTGTATACAAAGAACGCAAGAGGTGCTTAATAAAAATGTGCTGTCAGAATGACAGATATTTTAGAAGGATCAACTCTGAATACTAAAGAGTGTCGCTTATTTCTGATGCATATTCAATATTTATAATACTTATATATATGATATATTTGAATATGGTTTAAAGTAACAAGGATTCATTTTTTTTTTAGTGTAGTATGAAGTTTTAATGAAATCTGTATCATACTAGTGAGACAGGGACTAGTTAAATTGCCTTAATCAGACGACCTTGAATATTATTTACACAGAATATGTATTGTTACATCTCAGAATTCATGTTGCCGTGTAACCATCCACACAGACATTTAAATTCGTGGGATTCTGACCAGATTCATTAAGTTTAGTAAAATCCACATTGATCATTTTCAGGGAATAAGCTTCTCTCTTTTGTGATTAAGCAAAATTTTGATTTTTTTTCCTGCACTCTTAACAGGTTTAAAATATCAAAACATTGATTTAACAAGTCACTTTTTTAATAGAATAAAGCTCATCCTGTTTTATTATGTAAATAAATGTTTTTGCATTTCATCAAACTTGTATGATATCCTGGCTCTTTGAGAATTATTTTGCAAGATACTTAGATAACCTACTGTTGGAAAAATACAAACGTGACTTTTATGAATATAGGCCTAGTACAGATCTGTTGGTTTATGCTACAGTGCAAGACATGAGGCCTGGGAGAGCTTTGCTGCCAATTGCAGGACAGAACCCATGTCTCAGTTTCCCCTCCTGTAAAATGAAGTGGCTGGACTGGATTCTTTCCTCTTCTAAGATGAGTTTCCATGAACCTATGTCTTTTGTTTATATTCAGGAGTATTAGCAATATCAGATTAAATACTGAATACCCTTCCCTTCCCCCGAAGCAAAGTGCAGTATGTGCTACATAAGCTTTTAGTTATCTGATTCTCTTTTCTGATCCTACAGGCAATTTTTGTGTTGCATCTTTCCCGGCAACCTGGAAGGTCATTTTAGCCATAGGTGGCGCTGTTGCACCTTCTAACAGTCTTAATATTCCTTTTGCAAAAGAAGGCTTAACAAATGTTATTTTGTTTTGATTCCGTTGCTTAGTGCTTCAGAATAGCACAATGTCCATTATGTCTGTCTACCTGGAAAAATTATTCTGCTTATGTCTTAGACTTATTCTGTCATCTCGCTGTGAACATTTCAGACTTGCTGTGCAAACAATGGCAAAATCGGTCTTTTCTTCCAGTGTTAGAAGTCAGTGAGCCGGGATTTTATAAAACAGCTAGAAGCGGCCTCTGGAGCACTTTAAAGCTGAAAAGTGTACTGGGTTCCCTGAGTATTGACCGCGCTGCTGTGTGTTAATTGGTGGTAGGAGATTTGGTACATATACGAAGGGGTGTAGATTTTTGAGTTGGGTTTGCGTGCACGTGCTGCCACTGAGCCACGTGAGCCTGAGTCAGTTTGCTCTGAGTTTTTCCCTCGTCTGTGAGATGGGGACATTCATATCTGCTTTGTAGAATTGTGAGAATTAGAAATTATGTAAAGTGTTTACCACACTGGGTATGTCAAGAGGGCTCATAAACTTTAGCTGCTTTTTTGTGTGAAGCCGTCATTTGAGAGTCTTTGGTAATTACTAAGAAACAGGAAAATAAGAAAAGCTGGTTTTATGCTGAAAGATATTTGAGGAGGTTCCTTAGTTCCTATACCCATAATTAAGCATCAGCAGAGTCAGAACTGTTACACAGTCGCCCTGAACCAATGTTAAGCCACAGAATTCTTCGTTACTTCATATATTTTGGGGCTTAAAGGGATCCAATACTTATACACATGTTGTCTCCTGCAGCCAACTGAGAGATGACACAAAAGATTAGGCAGGCAATAAATGTCTTATTTGTTACTGATGAAGCCACGTTCTCCATGAACTTCAGGGCTGTGGGAAAATGCGTGTCATGATACTGTGTCCCAGAATTAGAGACTCACCCTGTCCCATGTAGCTCTGTGACACAGCGAGCCTTCCCTTGAGAGGACCTGCCCGTTCATGCACAAGGCTGTCCTGCCATGGAGCCGAGCATCCCAAGTACTTCCCGATGGTGATCAACACTGGAGGGAAAGGAAGGGTTTCAAATGCCCTGCTTGTCTCCCCGGACTCACACCTCACTCTGTTAGTGTGACGAGGGCTAGCTGTGGGCCAGGGGCCAGGGGTGTGAATGGAGAAGCACTCTCCATGGCCCAGAGGAGTGGTTAGGAGGCATTCCCTCCCTCGGTTTAAACAGGTGGTGGGATGGAAGAGAAAGGTCCTCCCCAAGAGTTTATAAAAGGAGAAATAAGGATTTTCTCTGGGACTTAGACTAGCCAGGAAACACATAAGATGATTAGAAGGGAGACTTGTAAATCACTTTGATATTAAGTTGACATTTGTTGAACACCCAAAATGTGCTATATTCTTTTCTGAGAGTTTTACAGAAATGAATCCTTCAATCTTCTCAACAAGCGAGTAAGGAAGGTTTGATTGTTATCCCAGTTTTACAGTGTGGAAATTGAGGCACACAGAGGGTAAGTTGGCCAAAATCACAGAACTAGTAAGTGGCAGAGCTGGTATTTAAACCCTGGCTGACTGGTTTGAGGCTCCCAGAGATGGGCTTTGGGTGTTTAGCGTTATCTGCATCCCTGAATCTTTGTACCTCTGTGCATATGTTAGCCCAGAAAGGACAGGGAAAGGAGAGGTACACAGATGCTCATAGTCATGTCTTGGCCACTGTCCACAGAGAGTGCATCATGATTGGCGTTATTTGTTTTCCAGGCAGTAGATCAGTTCTTATAACAGAAATTTAGTCCATTGAGTTAATCTAGAAACCTTTCCTGCTCTGTTTCTGTCCATGCTTGCCATGTGACTGCCTCCCCGTGATTAGGCCATTGAGAAAATGTACTCATGGTTGAATTCTGATATTTCAGTCTGGTTCATAGTTTCATGTCTTCTGTTACATTAATAATTTAAGTTTCTGGTTTTCTTTCATCAGTGTGTCATGAGTTTGGTTAATGTGAAACAAGTCCATGGGAGCCCAGGGGTGATGACGGTATAATTTCTGAGCATGTTGTGGCACTTCTACCCGTGCAGACCTGGCGGGAGTATGTCCGCCTTCCTCACTGATTTCCCCGAACAGCAGGGCCCTTTCCCACCCCCGCATGTGAGGCTGGGAGCTCTCTGAGTAGGCCAGTCAGAGGCCAAGTCCACCAATCAGAAAATGATGAAGTACCTGGAAGTGGTTTTAATAGAAGAAAAGGGTTTCCAGGTAGTCCGATGGGCTGTTAGAGTCCGTTTGGTGAAAAGCTCTCCAGTGTCTGTGGTTGAGGTGCTTCTTTGCTGTTGAAAAGCCTGGATTAGATGAAGGGATTTTAAAAAGCAGAAAGGAGTGATTTCAGGTGGTACGTCCAAACCGGTGAGAAGTGATGGATGACCACCTGTGTGAGGCATAGACAGGGTCTTACAAACTTCGTAAAATAACTTTAAAAGCTCTTCCATCTGAGTGCATTTCATATGGGGTCCAGTTCATCACTGGTCACCCTGAGAGGGCAAATAATTGATGATGGCAGAAAGGACACGGAGGCATCAAATAGGTCTCAGTCATTTTCCCTTTTTAAAGGATGTGGCAAAGTGTAATATATTTGAGCTGGTTTTTCACTGAACAATTTTTAGTGTTTTCTGGGACTCCCCAATGCCCCAAGGTTCCATGCAGCTGGGTGTCCCCTCAGAGCAGGTCTGTCAGTGCTTGCCCTGGGTTGACCTGTTGGCACGGGGAGCAGGACGGTCAGCGTCCACGTCTCCTCCGAGATCCGTCTCCTCATCCTCAGTGCTGGGTTTCTCATCCGTGTCTACTTAGGGTTGTTAAGAATCACACGTGATGGTTCAGGTGTGATTTGTGATTGTCTCTGTGATTGGCATATAGTCAATATTTGAAAGAAACACTTGTTTTTTTAGTATAATTGTAGCACATAGATTGCAGTGCTTTTTAGTCTGCTGTTTTTTTTTATAACTTTATTCTTATTTTTAAATATGCACTTATTTTTATTTATTTTTTTGGAGGTACTGGGGACTGAATCCAGGACATTGTTCATGCTAAGCAGGTGCTCTACAACTGAGTAATACACACCCTCCTTGTCTGCACTTGAAAATAAATATTTCAATACACAAAATAGCTCTTAAACACCATCATGGGACCTAGTCTCTGTATAGAGAGTTGAACACGTATGCTTTTTCAATAAGAATAAATGTTGTTGAGACATACATTTCTGAATCTGTTAATGTGCTTAAAAACGATCATAGGTAGTGATAAACAAGAATCTTTGATCCAGTACTTCTTAGGGTCTGTTTTGCCATCAAGTGAAATTACATTCTACAGAGAAAGCTAATTGGATCTCTTTGATATTTGGATGGTTTAGCAGATGATCAAGGCTTTCAAAAGCTGACAGATTTGTATTTTAAACTAACTACAAAGTTATCTTCTAGAAGTTGGAATTCCTAAACTTGTGAAGTGCCCAGTAATCCAGGGGGTATGTGTCTGTGTCTGTGTGAACGTTTGTGTGTGTGATTTCAGGAATCTAGAAATAAGTTCCATATGGACTTCTGATACCTTTCTCCTACAGTTCAAGGTATAGGCATGTATTTACACAAATAAATTGATACTCTTTTGTCATTTTGCATATTGGTGGGAATAAGAGGTTGTCATACTTGTTTCAGAAGGGTTGGGGAGCATGAGCTTAGAAAACGGGAGGAGAAAGAGGCAGGGAGGCACTTCACACTCTGTGCAGGATTTGAGGAACAGTAGCTTTTTTTTCTCTTTTCTTCTAAAGCAAACTGGCACTGAATTGTAACCTACTATTACCCAGAATTGCTTTTCTGATCAGATACAAGTGCCTCAGATTTTTCAAGGCAACATGAATGATGAAATGTGTTTTAGCAGTTATCATTAAAAGTAGTTTTATTTTTCAAGTAAAAGGCTATAGCCTGTTCTTCCAGCGGTACATGAAGTCCTCATTGATCTATGTACATGATCTATGTGCTCAGTTTCTTTGTTTTTTTTTTTTTTTTTAAGTGCTTGTTTCATTGTGGTGTGAATGAATGTTTAAAATTTCTGGATTTTGATCTTTAGAACATGCTGATTTATCAGAGCTGTTAAAAAACTGATTGTTCTTTGGTCCTTGTTTGTTGGGGCACCCTATTGATTTCTGTTGTCTGTTAAAGCAGGAAATGCTTCCTCTAGCCTGCAGATCATTAAGTGAATGGTTTGCAGTGTGCCTTTAAAATTATTTGAATGCATTGAGCATGTTTGTCCAGTGAATTCTGAATTAACTCATTCTATTGACTTTGCTTTGGTTCTGTGGCTTTTGCTCCTCTCCACAAGAATTTGAATTCTCTGTTGCATTTTGTATACGTGTTCTTAACAGGGGAAGAAATTTTGCATTTTTTACAGAGGTGGCTTTTCCTATCCCCTCTGAATGCCTTCTATAATTGATACAATAGTAATGTGTTATTGCAGTGCATAATTCTTTCATAAACTATTTTTTGGCATATTCAGAAACAATGACAAAGAATGATAATAAAAAATATGAAAACCTTCCTTCCTTTGAAGAATAGAAATCAGGTGGTCAGGCTCACGCATGCTTTGTGCCTGACACACTTACTCTCATGTCATTGTGTATCATGATTCGGAGATGGAGTTGCTCCAGGTTTATAGATTTTTGTTTTAACATTTGTGTTGAATTCTTTCTCCAGGCTGATGTTTCCTGTTGGTTTTGTGGAAAGAGTAGAAGGGAAACAAATCCTTTGTTTTGTTTTCAGGAGGCCTGAGTTGATGAGAAAAGGGTTGAGGGTAGGCTGAGGAAAAGAGTGACACTCCCTCTCCTCCCGGCTGAAATTGATAAACAAAGAAATCAATTAAGTGTATCGGTATTTGACCAATAGAAGTTAGAGAGCCCAAAATGGCTAGATATGCCCAATGGAAATTACTGAATTCACCTGCAGAATTATGTGCTTTACCAAGTAGGAGCAACTTAGAGCAATCAGAAAAATCAGTAATATGATGAGATATAAAAGGAATATTATACCTTTTATTTCTGAAACTTTTCTACGGTAAGTTGTGTAGAGCTAAAATTAAATTTCAAGCACCAGGAGTTAAGAGTGTGGGTAGTTCTGTAGGGTCGTTATTCACGGATGTGCCTAGACCCTGCTAGAGTGGCTGAAGATGGCAGGAAAAGACCCAGAGGCAGGATTTGTCATCCTAGGGTGTCCTCCATAATGGTTCCATGTGGGAGCCCATGATTGGTTTAACAAATTGTAACACACTCCAGCCGCCTGTGAACTTTAAGAAGAAAAATATATGCTTAAAAACTGCTTTACAAGCAAGTGCCTGTACATCCTCACTCCAGTCTCCTTGCATTAAAAAGCAGAGACAATGCTTTGCTTGCATAGTTGAGCTTTTAGATAGCACTCTGCTGGTTGCAAAGCAAGGACCGAGGCCCTCAGCTACAAACGCTGAGCTTGTGTGCTGTTAGATAGTCTATGATCCACAGAACAAGGACCTGGCTGGTCTGGTGGTCTGCTTTGTAATTCACATGTCTAAAAATGTATCTTTTTCCCTCACCCCATTACTTCCCTAAAGATACACTAATCCTTTGTACTCATTGTGTATTCTACAATCTCTGCTTCATACTGTCTTTCCCGAAGTTCCTATTACTATCACACAAATGTTAATGAATTTTTCCTTTGATTATACACAATAAATAAGGGTGCAATTGAGAGGCTCGTGGAGTTGGCTCCCTACTCCCTCTCGATTTATTGACTTTTTCCACAGAGACTTGAATAACCATTCCATGTCGGTAAGATTTCTGTCAGCCAACCCACAGATCCAGGTGAGAAGGATGCAGGTTTATCTCTCCTACCCGATGGAGAGAGAGGAGAGAATTGAGATATGCTCCCCCATGGTCGCTTCCTGTCCCACGGCCACTGCAGTTCACCTGCAGCCTTCTGGCCTCTGCTCAGAGGGCCTCTGTCCCAGGAATGACTGCAGCCTTTTCTTCCCTTGTCAACATTTCCTGTGCCTTTCAGAAGTTGTTCTCTTCTCTGCAATTCAACCCTGGCAGATGTGATGGTGGTCAGCGTGCTGGTGGGCAGTACTTTGGGGACTCCCAGGAGACATGCTGATTCTCCTGACTCTCTCAATCGGGGTTACAGAACAGTCGAGCACCGAAGGAAGCCCATTCACGTGAGGTCAACAGAGCATTTTATCACTTTCATTTTATTTTTAAATTTTCAGTGGAGAAATTATTTGTAGCAAACTGTTCCAGATATTCGGCCGCCTGCTTTCCTCACCACCATTTCCTTGTTGGCTCTGGTGCTTGCTTTAAGAACCAGGTTTCTTCTCTGGTCATTTGTAGCAGCTGGGCTTGCCGAATCCTTGATCTGCATTTGAAGCAGAATGCTTCTTCCTGATGTGAAACTGATTTTCCTATTTCTGAATATTTCGTGTACACTCAGCAACTGTTTCAAGTGAAATGTTCTTGTCCAATTTTGGTTAACTCACATTTGCTGATCTCCTACTTTCATGCTGAGGGCAGTTTCTTCTTCCTCTAATAAAAGTTAGCAATTTGCATTTACTAGGGAAGGTACTGGCCCGAGGTGCTTTTTTTCTTACAAGTTTTAATACAATTCACCCATTTAAATATACAGTCGTTTTTACTCTATTCCCAGAATTGTGCATCCCATTTAATCTTAGAATATTTTCATTCCCCCAACAGGAAGCCCCGTATGCATAAGCAGTCATTCCCATCTTCCCCATCCTCCCCCAGCCCCAAGGAGCCACTCTTCTCTCTCTGTGGATTTGCCTGTGCTGGACATTTCATTTAAATCGAGTCACTTCATGTAAGTGGAACCGTCTATTTTGACTGACTTATTTCACACTGAGTAACGTTATCAAAGTTTGTCCACGTTGTGGCCTGGGTCAGTACTCTATGCTTTGCTATTGCTGAATAATATTCCACTGTATGGCTGGGCCCCACTGTTTACCCATTCATCAGGTGATAGGCAATTGGGTTGTTTCTGCTTCTTGGCTGTGATGAGTAGTGTCGCCATGAATATTCCTGTAGGAGTTTTTATGTGGACATTTGTTTTCAGTTCTCTTACGTTTGTGCCCAGACAGCAGAGTTGCTGCGTCATTCAGAAACCAAATGTTCAACTCTCTGAGGACCTGCCAGGCTGTTTTCCAAAGTGGCCACGCTGTGTTACGTCCTCACCAGCAAGGGCTGTGCGCTCCGCTTCCTCTGTGTCCTTATTAGTGCTTGTTACTCTTTTTTTTTTTATTATAACCTATTGTTGTGAGTGTGAAGCGGTTTCTCCTAGTGGGTTTGACTTGATTTCCCTTACAGCTAATGATATTGAACATCGTTTCATTGTGCTTATTGGCCAATTGTATATTTTCCTTGAAAAATACCATTTCAGATCCTTTATTCACCTTTTAATTGAGTTGCCTTTTTATTGTTGAGTTGTAGGAGGTACTTTTTTTTTTTTTTATAGATACAAATTCCTTATCAGATAAATGATTTGAAAAAAATTTCTCCTGTGTGTTGTTTTTTCACTTTCTGGATGGTGCACTTTGAAGCAAAGTTTTAAATTTTGATGAACTCCAATTTATCTCTGTTTTCTTTGTTCCTTGTGCTTTTGGGGTATTATTTAAAATCTGAGGTATTTTATTTAAAATTTTATATATAAAATAACTTAATTCGTAGGACCGTTCTAGGAGATGGGTGCGGTTGTTGTCCCCAGTGTATGGATAGAAGACTGAGATGCAAAAAATTTCTCTGAAATATCAGTTTCACAGCTACCCAGTGCTGTGGGAGTTCAGGCACTCATGTTCGTCCCAAACATCTGTGATCCTCACCACCATGCTCCACTACTGCCTGGAATCGTTAATGAAAACGTCTTTCCTTTTTTGATTCCTTGTTTGTTTTCTCATTGGGGACCTCATCTCCTCATTTTCCTTTCGGATATCAGTGTAGATTTATTTTAGGTCTCATGTAGGCAGAAGCATTTCTATCAGTTAACTTCTTTATTACTCACTCTCCAGTGATGATTGTTGCTAGTTGACCTAATCAAGTCATGCTTAAGTCTTTCCTTCTCATGACACTAAAAACAGTCATGACTTACAGAATGCTAAAAGCAGAAAGTACTTGATTGATTTTATTTTGCTACCCAATCAAACCAATCAAATAAAAACCCGCTGTTGACACAGATTATAAGCCCTCCAGGATAGGGTCACTGTCTTCCTTGTGTTTCATTTATTTGGTCACAGTGTCTGGATAGTGCCTTGCTGTTCAGCAGTTTTGTTAGGAAACGGTGCTTGTGAATCATTGTAAGGACAGAATTTTGACAACAGACTGTGTTGTTCATTTCACAAGGGAAAAGATAATATAGAAATACTGCTTAGATCTATTTTAAAATTAAGCTTGGAATTTTGAGAACAATTCAAGAAACCATACAAAGATTTTTCACTAATTTTAGATCTATCTTAGACACATTATGGTTACATAGCAGAGTAACTTATCAAGTAGATTTGACAAGAGGAGTGTATTATTGATTTTTTGTTTTAGTTGAAATATTCTATCTGGGATAAAGTAATCAGTGCCTATAAATGAACAAATATGTTTGTATTTCTATGCAACATGGGAGCAGACTTCATATGTTTCTATATAGTATATATGACTGTGTGTTTTAATCTGTCTGTCAGTGTTTTTATAGTTTTTCAGCAATGTTGTAACATTAGAATTCTAAGAAATTCACTCCCGATACTACTGCAGTTTGTACTGTGTATCCTGTCTTATATATGGGATTCCACTGTCCCCTAAGTGAGGAATTTCCTCTCCTATTGAGTTAGAAGCAGATTTAAAGGAACTGTGATTTCTAGGCCTTTGCTTTCCATGTGTTTGCACTTGGGTGTCAATCACAATTTTCCCTTTCTTGAGTTTTCATTGTTCAATTAGAATTTTTGAAAATAACTATTAATATGTTTCACTAGTCTCCCTAGAAACTTGATGTTTTTGTGCTTTTCAGTTTTCAATTTATGAAAATTGTAAATGCACACTTGTTTTTAAGTAGTCCTTTTTCACTAGATATTTGTTTACCTCTTTATAGTTAAAATAATTTTTTTCCTAATGAATGAATCACTGTGCATGTTTTACAAGATACCTTACTTTTTATTTTTCTTATTCTAACAGGTATATTCATTGTACAGAATTTTGAAAATAAGGATAAACCCAGTAATAACTTAAAAATGGCCTCTAATCTCACCTGGAGATACAGTTGTAAGGTTTGAAATTGAGAATTACAAGTCCTCTCATGTTTTTCTTCTTTTTCAAGTACGTTTTGGTTACTGAGTCCCTCGAATTCCCATATGAATAGTAGCAGCAGCTAGTCAGTTACTGCAGAGGAGCCCGCTGGGATTGTGATCGAGACCACGTTGAGTATACAGATCGCTCTGGGGAGCACTGCCATCCCAAGAGCGCTGTCATCTGATCCAGGAATGTGCGTGGTGTGTCTGTCCAGGTATTTAGGTCTTCTTTAATTTTTTCAACAATGCCTAGAGTTTACATAGTATTATTTTACCTTATTTTTTTGCCTTTATACTGAGTACAATTGTGAAAGGTGCTAGGATCAGAATTGTATTATAGCCCCGCCACTTGCTGCCACCATGGACTCTGCACTCTTGCTTTGCCCTGTGTAAAATCTTGCACAAAATAGGACCTAAGTAACTCTCTCTTGAATGAATGATTATATGATTGCTGGATGATGCTGGAGAGTCCTTGTAATGATGTCTTTTTCCCAGACTTTCCCCTCTTCTTAACTATGCCTTTTCTCTTCCTTTCCTCCAGCCTGGGTTTCAGCCTGCCTGTGGCATTGATTTTCCCTCAGTGTGGACTCTTCCTTTCACTAGTTCACGATAATGTTTCATGCGGGCTATGAAAACTTGCTAGATGTCAAGAAATAGCAAATTCACTGTATGCTAGTATTTTTAGTCTGTGGTATTATATTATCCATTGAAATTAAATCAGGCTGACCACCTAAGCCCTCCCCTGAGCACTTTTCTCCTTCCTACGGGTGATACTTCTCTGGTTGCTGTCTGTGCCCTTCCCCCAGACTTGGTTTTGGAGTTGAGTAAGTCACCATCAGTGGAGCTCTCTCTTTAAAGATGAAGAGAACATTTGCTCCTTCTCCCTGGTTGGGGACTGGATGAGATGAGGTAACAGATAAAAATGGAGCCCCATCTCATTCTGACCCCCGCTCTTTCCGTTCCTTTCTCCAGGGGAAAAGAGTACAATTCAAAAATATAAAGATTGTGAGCTAATGAGATAGACAAGACAACCGAACATTTGTTAAATATCCTTTCATGCCGGAAACAAATGTATTATACACACAAATAGCACACAAATCACAGTAGTACTGCGGTTACAAACGTGGGTCCTAGTTCGAGTCCTGCTCTGGAGTGACCAGTCCTGTGAGATGGAGAACTGGTAGGTCGGCTTAGCCTCTCCCGGACTTGTTTTCTGTCCTGCAGAGATGGGGCTCGCTAGGCGTCCCTCTCCCGTAGAGGTGATGTGGGGTGTAAATGGCACGCGTGGGCAGCCCGAGCACAGCTGCTCATTCCTCGTAAGGGCAGGATAGCATCGCTTTTGCGGTGACAACTTTATGACCGTCCCGTGTAGACTCTTAGTGCTCCGAAGGGATGCCTTGTGGTTTGGAGATGGGATTCTCACTTCTGTAAATACCCAAGGATTGTGTTATTGGGCCGTCCTGATTTGAATCTATTCTTTAGAAAGTACATATTGTAGATATATTTTTCAAGCATGCATGCTTTTTTCTTTTATTATTTATAGTTCTACCCTCTCATCTCTTGGTGTGACTTTTCATGGAATCCAGGAAACAGTCCTAAGCCATCTGCCTCTTCACACTTCTCCGTGGTGGTTTTCTTCCCTGACTAGAAGAGGGTTCTGCATAGGGAATTTTCTTTTTTCCCCTTTTCTTGGAGTCACTCTGTCTCCCCAACTCTCACCTGTCCATCTGTCCATTTCTCTACCCACTGATTCTTCTGACTTGTTCCAAAAAGCATTTCAGGCAGCTTACAGAAGAACAGATACCAAATAAACAGGTGAGGAAATGGGGCCAAGTTCAGACAGTGAGGCTAGGAGGCGAGCCTATGTGAGAGTTGCAGGCGTGAGACACACGCCTCAGCCCTGTGACTTATAAGTTCGACAGCAACAGTGTGCCTGAGGCTCCCAGCAGACACAGGGAAACAGGGTTTGTGGGAGATGCTCACTGGCTGTGAAATAAATAAGTGGCTTAGGAGATGCCCAGCCTTTCCAGCTACTAAGGCTTAGGAGAATATTTTGAGTTTCTTCCAAAATCAGAGTATTGCATCTTTTCTTTTTTCAGAGATCTATGTATAGTTTGTTACATTCTATACCTGGAAATTTCTCCAAAACTGCTTCCCACGTGAGTCCCATGGCTCGGGAATGGGGTGGTTCTGCTCATTGACGGGGGTTGGCCAGAAACAGAAAATGACAGCCTCAAAGGAGCCTGGGATTTGTCAGTTATGTTTTGTCAGTGCTGTAGATTTCAGAAAACGCTTTCAGCGTTTCTCTCCATCTGAGGTGGCAGCGTGCTCTCTTAGCAGCATCAGGAGCTCAGGGCCACGGGATTGTGGGGGCTGACTGCACTTCTATCAAGACAGCTGTGCCAGTCACTGCAGGCGTGGTGATTTTACATAGTGCATTTCATGTTCTTTAATAGGTTTCAACAGGTAGTTAATTAGCTGAGTTAATTAACATTTAAGAAATATGATGCTTTGTTGAAAAGACAGTTATAGGCAGAATATAAGTTGTGAACACTTTAAAAACGGTTTCATTACTGAAATTTTAGTAGGGAAGATTTAGTTTATCTTATTTACACCTCTCTTCAAAAGTAACAAAGAAACAAGACAGAAAAAGCAGAGGATGATTTCTGTTCTTCCTCTCGGCTTGCAGGTGCCCTCACCTCCAGTGGCATCCATCCAGACACCAGCACTGACACTGGCCGTGCTCAGAACTGCCTCAGCCCTGAAGACACAACTGACAAATAGAAGGGGGCCACGCCCTGTGACAGCAGGTGTTCTCACTTTGTGGGTCCTTATGTAACTGCACGGTGTTATTCAGGATCGCCCGTTCTACACTGTGTGACGCTGCTGCCATGTCTCCTAGTTATTTCTGTAAGTACTCGTGTATTTTTTTAATGTGTGGTACTAGACATCTAAAAATGCTTTTTTCAGATGAAAAATAATGTGTATTTAATATAATAAGTCTGAAAAAAGGGACAAAAGGGTCTATCCTGGTCCCACTACTCAGAGATAATAATTAACACTTTAACATCTATTTTCTGTTCTATTCATCAGTGTGTATTACGTCTGTCATAAAAACCAGCGAGCACTCTGTGCCTGTTTACTGTGTGGAGACCTCCATTTTCCATTCGGCTTATTACACGTTTTTCTACAGTATTCTCTCTCCCCTGGCATGATTTTTAATGACCAGTATAGCATTCTGTCTTGTGGAGGCATCGTCCATTTTACTTCGGACTTAAATAACCTTTTAAATTCCAAGTATATTTAACTGAAATACTGAAAATAGAACTGTGGTGGTACCGAAAGGCCCCTACATCCCTTCCCCTTTTTTTCCTGAGAGTAAAAACTGCTGACAATGTGGTGTATATATTTCATGACCTTTATGCCTGTCATATATATATACACATACATACATACATGTATATGAGAAATCTATGTATATGTGTGTTTATATATGCTTTATTGAAAAATAAGGCCATACTATATGTTTTGTGCAGCTCGGTTTATTCAGTGAGGTGTATATCATAGACGTCCTCCCACTCCAGACTCACCCAATCCTTTCAGATAGAGTAGAGGGGTCTCCTGATGTGCAGTAGATTTGGTCTCTTGTGTAAGGACACCTTTGGTGGGAGAGTACTGTGGACAAGGCCTTGGACCACGCCAAAACGCCTGCCCCTTAGTGCCCACAGCTCGCCTTGATTTACCGCATCATTGTCTTGATGGTGGATACTTAAGTTTTCTCCATTTTCCACTGTCAGAAAGGGTGTTTGACTGGCGTATTTCTTGTACAAACATTCCTGTGACCTTGTATGAGTATTCCTTTAGTTAAGGTTTCTGGAAATTTAGTCCCTGGATGTGACAATTACATACATCACAGGCTCCTTTCAAGTGACTCTAGAAATTCCTTCTCCTGCGGGGAATGAAAAGATGTAGAATAACTTATGTAACCAATTCTCTATCGCTGGATATGATTTCACTTCAGCTTTTCTTCCCACCATTGTAAACAGTGCTGTGTAAATGCTCTGATGAGTACATCTTTTTGAACTGATTTTTTTTCTAAACGAAACGATTCCTAAAATGGAGTTCAGTCTGTGTGTACACACATTTTTCAGAGTTTACATATCCATTGACACGTCGTATTCCAAAAAGATCGCTCAGTTTGTTCTCTCAAAGATGGACACTACCTAGAATATTTTTTAAAAACATTTGCCAATATGATGAGCAAAATTGCTTTTTCATTGTTTTAGTTTGCACTTGATGACCAGTGAGGTATTGAGCATTTTTCACTCATTAGCCATCTGACTTTTAAAAGGTGAATGATCCCTTTTGTCTTTGCAAACATTTAAGTGAGGGAGCTTCTTGTTGCTTTGTGACAGCTCTTTGTATGTTATGAACATTAACCCCTTGTCTTCATTAACATGTATCACAGAGTTTTTTCTTGTCATTTCTTGCCTTTCATTTTGTTCAGTAGGTTTATTTTTGTTGTGGCCGAAAATAATCTTAAGACAGTAAATGTCTTCTTTTTGGGTTTTATCCTTGATAGTATTCTTAGAAATACTTTCTTATAATGGTATATATCTCCTCTGTAGGATTTTTTAATCTCTATGATGGAGATGATAATACTACTTGTTATAGTGAGGAGAAGTTGAATTATAATAAGCAAAGTGTTGTATTTGCTGTTATTAGTACTTTCTAATATTTACATCACTATCTGTAATTTTTCTTGTGGTCATTATGACTGGAATAGAATTTGTTTTTTCCAGGTGATTCTCTGATTGTCCCAAGACAATTATTGAATTCATACTTTGCTCTTTGATTTGAAATCCCACCTGTACAAAATATTTATGTACACTAGAGTCTCTTTTTGAGCTCATGGTTTATTTCTGTCAGTCTTACTTTCTTACTCCAGTGCTATATCTTACATATTGTAAAAATTTATTTAATATCTGACAGTGTGATTTTTTTTATTCTTTTTTCCATCCCCAATTTTCTTGTCTAGTATTATGACTTTATTATTCCTGAAGAGTTCCAAAATATTTTGTTCAAGTTAAAAAAAAACAGATAAGAGCTGTCATGGGATTTTTTAGTAAGTTTTGAATTATCTTTAGGAGAACGTTCATCTTTACAAAACTGCTTTCCTTCATACAATATGTTGATGTCTCTGCATTCACACTTCTTACTTTACCCCTCAGTACAGTCCTGTGTTTCTCCATGTAAAACATGGGCATTGTTTTTGAGTTTATTCCAGATTACTGTTGATGTTTTTGTCAATTTTGTAAGTGAGAATTTTTTGCTATTATATTTTTTAACTGTTAAAACTGACACCTAGGAAGGCAGATTCAATTTGTAAATACTCACTTTGTAACTTGTCATTTAAAATTGTAAGTATTAAGTACTTGTTACAGAATAGTTTCTTTTCTGTTTTTAGAAATTTGTTTCCAAGATTCTCAAAATGGTCATAGCTAAGTAGTATAGGTGGGGAGACAGATGGAGAGAGGTAGTGTGGCTCATGTACAAACTGTGAGCACTTTCATGGCTGCCTTTATGCTGGAAAAGCCACTGAAGAGCCCAGGTAAGACCAGGGGTGGCTTTGTACGCACTTGAAAGCCAGCTTTCCTGCCTGTATGGAGAAGCCTGGTGAGTGAGGCAGGTATATGATCAAGGTCGAATGGAGGTTATTGGCTGCACAGAGCACTGTGTCTGTGAGAACAGGATAAAATCGCCATGGGAAATGCTTGGTGCCAGGAACAATGCAGGGACCTGGGAAGCCTGTCTGTTAAGGATTTTCCAGCCCTGGGTGTGGGAAGATCAGACTCTCCATTCAGATCTGAGTTTGAATTCATCCTCTTTAGTTTACTGGTCCTCTGACTTTTCTCAAGTTATACATCCTCTTTGAACTCCTGTTTTCTTGTCTCTCAAAACAGGAGAATTACGGCCTGCTGCTAGAGTGTTTGATCAGGGTAAATAATTTGTGTCTATAAGATGCCATGTACAGTCACAATCTCAGTGAGAAATGGGCTGTCGCCTCTTCTTCTGCAACTCAGTGCTTGACGAGACATGGGGGAAAGCCAGTCCCTAATTTGTGTGTGATGCAAGTAGGAACAAAATTAAAGTCTTGCCTTTCCCTAGTAGTATTCTTACTCCTTTGCTTCATTTACTTCTTTCCTCCTTTCCTTTCCCCTCCTCCATCAAAAGATCCTGGGACTCTCTCAGAACACTAGATTCAAGTTACTTTAAAGGTTGGCTCATCCTCATGAAATGACAGTAACATAAAAAAAATCTGTACACATCCCAGAATGCATTGTATTTGATTTACACACACACACGCGTGCACACAAACACACACACAATCAGGCTACCTCCCACTTGCAGAGGGAGAAGGAACACTTTTTCTGAGTTTTCATTCACTGAGCGTGAGAACAAAGTCTCTTACGCAGACTTTCACCAGCCTTTGTGCATGGTGTTTTTAATTGGATTTCTGCTTTTTGGCCATATAGTATCCTAATAGAAGAGAGAAAGTGAAGACATAGACATTCTTCTGAGATATTGGTGTCATCATATTTGAGTTGGAAAGGGCTTAAGACAGCATAGAGTCATAACTTTTTATGGGTGAGAATCCATGATGGTGTAACTTGGACAAGAACCTGGGTCTTCTGCCATCTTGTCCATGTGGGTGAAAAGGCAACTGGGTGGGGGATGGCAGGGATCTTTCTTGCTTGAGTTCCATGGTCTTGCTAGTTTTCATTGCTCAGCTGCCTTTAGTTTATGTCCATGAGGCCTCTCATGGGAAGGTCACTCTGTCCTGATAGATTGTTTCTTATCAGCAAAAAGCTCTGGACCCACTCATATTTCCCAGAGTTTTCTGCTGACCTGCTGACACTTTATATAAATGAGACCTAAGAAACTACTGAATATAAAATCCTTATTGTTATCGTTTGCCCTCGAGTTCCATAGGAATGGGGTGCTGTCTCAGGCTGTCTAAAGCTAGATCTGAACAAAGATAGGGTGATAGGCTGTGCTGCTGGACCTCCACAGTCAAAGGGGATTTCCACCTTAGTTTTTAGAATCAGGCAGATGAGTTCAAATATTGCCTTTACCAGTAATTATCTTTGTGACTTGGGGGAGAAACTGTACTTTTTTGTGTCCAATTTTCATTGTTTGTAAATAAGTTCAGTATTTATTTTAAGGTTTCTGTTTTAGACTTGAATGAGCTAATTCCCTCATTTATACCTAAAATAGTGATCGCGTGGTTCTATGCTGGTGCCTTGGAGGTTGATTACTATGGGACTCGGCAGTGAGAATTGGGGTGGTGGACCCCTGGATAATAGAGCTTATATTCCAGGATATGCTTGTAAAAGACTGGATGTGCAGTGGATTTTTCGTAAATATCCACTCCTTTCCTACTCTGCTTTGATTGTGTATATATCTTTATACTAATATATGAACAATTTTTATTGCAATTTAAATATCTTTGTAGTATTTACAATATGTAGCTATAAAAAATACGTGAAATAAAATGATTTGACTTTTATTTTCTTTTCAATAAGCAAAACAAAATAAAATAGAAAAGAACAAAGTTTTGAAGGAGTAGAAATAATTTTATTTCCATGGAATCAATTCCGTATAATAGGTTTTTTGGTCGTGTTGTTAAACAGCATATAAAATTGATTGGTTGTGACATACTGGAAATGAGGAAACAGTGGAGACATACTACCTCTAATGCAGTCATTTATTTACCAAGTCCAAACACGTTCTGCTTGCTTCATGACAGGCCAATAAATCGGGAGATGAGCTTTTGGAGTAAGGAGTAGTGACTTTATTTGAAAAGCTGGCAGACTCAGAAGATGGCATACTGATATCCAGGAGAACTCTCTTCCCCAAGTCAGAATTCAGTCTCCTTTTATACTAAAAAGTGGTGGGGGTGTGGTTGGTTGTTGCAAACTTCTTGCTGTACTAATTGATTTCCTTGGAATCCTTTGTTCTTGCAGCTGTCCATGTGGGTCAAATCATGGCGCCCCTGTAAAACCTCAAAAAAAACAAAGTTTATTCTTTATTTTGCAACTTGCCATCTCTACATAAGTGTAGAAGAGCTAACATCCTTAAAGATCAGAGCCCGCAGAATAGGCCCTCCTGGATATTTCAGGCTAAAGGCAACTTTCTTTTACAAAAGGTGCAGAGATAACAAGTCTTAGCCTAGAAAACAGGGTACAGGTTTAAAGCCAAACGAACACATCTAACATGGAGTCAAATTTGTTCTTTTCTATTACAATTTCTTTTTCCACCTCATAGATAATTTTAGTAAGAAACATGAGCAATTTTTTTACTTTTGCTTCTTAATAACGGATAAGTGGCCCAACTACAGTTTTGTGAACAAGGATGCTGTGCGGGCATAGGGGTCACAGCAAACTCTTGTTGGGGGTGGTCGACCCTGCAACATGTCTGATGCCCTGTGAGTGTTGTTGAGGGTCCCCCTAACCAGGGGCTCTCTTCAGGAACCACCATGTGGGCATTGACCTCTGGAGACTTCTTTTTCAGCTGTAGGAAATTTTTTTAGATGCTGTGATGAAAAAATCACTCCAGCTGGGGATAATCAGGGAATAAAGGAAGGGGAAAAGGGCTTGGAGTAGTGTAGAAGAGAAGGACAGAAGATCAGGGAGCCTGGGGGCTTGGGGGCAGGGCCTCGGGAGAGAGAGTAGCAGAGGTGGGGAGGGGCCCGGCTCCAGAACCAGCTCCTGCACCTTTCCCTGTACCCAAGCCTCACAGCTTTTAATTGGGCCCAAGACTCTTTCCTGTCTGGATGTCACCCTGGGCAGAACGTTGAGAATCGAAGGTAAGGGGTGGGCAGCACTCACCTAGGGGGTCACTGAGGACTTTGGTCAAGTCCACAGTGCCTTTTCTAGTCATGTGTCTTCACCTGTTCTTTATCTCAGGATCTGAGAAGCAGGAGCATGGAAATCAGGGAGAGATCCAGGAAGACATCTGACTCTGTTAAGAGACGACAGTCACAGCGACACGGGGAGCGAGGACACTTGCAGCAAAGTAAAATGACTTCACAACTATTGCATCAGAGCTGCAGGTGTGAGAGAGCCTAAGCCTGTCTCAGAGTGCAGGGGACAAGAGGAAAGGAATGGTAAAATTAACACTGACAATTGAAATTTTGTTAAATAGCCTGCTAATATTAATTGTATCAAATGAATATATGCAGGTGTATTTCTATGATCATTTACAGGTACACACAACCCCACCAGCCCCTCTTTCTCCCATCGGGGATGGGCTTTCTCAAGCACAGTGCCCCTCCTGGTTGAGTGGGCCACGCTGCGGGTCATCGCCTGGGGCCAGGCTGCTGCACGGCACTGAGTCCCCGAGGCACGGCCTGGGAGACATGACAGGAACATCTCTGCTCATAACTGAGAGCCTCCGTTTCCCCCTGCAGTGTAAGAATGCCGGTGACTCAGTTAGAAGCATGCATCCAACCCTTCCTTCCGTGTCATCACCATCTAGAATCGGTGCCTGAATCTTCTGAATTTCTCCAGAATGTGGTTTAAAATCACCTTCGACAATTGAGTGTGTGTCCTCTTACAAGTGGAGGAATTGCTGCCGTTTCCCTGGAACTTACTCACCACTAGTCCATCTGATTTTTCTGTGCTAGGATTGAGTATGGCCTGCTAAAAATTCTGCAGTCAGATCTTGAAACACTGATGAAGAGGATTATTTATTTTATTTCTTTATATGATAGTGTTTTACTTTCAAAATTCAGAGTTTTCGGTTCTTTCAAAAATTTTTTGGGGGTTTGGAGAATCAACGTTTCTCTTACCATCTTTGTGACCTGTTGCTATATGCCTCTCACCTGTCTTCTGTCACTTGTGAGGCAGTTCCATTTGTGACCCTGTCTGGCTTGTTCATGTTATAAAATATAAAGTCTGTAAAAGTACAGTCCGTTTTACTCCGAAGACATTCCACAAGTACTACTTAAATCTGGGTGTGGTTTTTAGAAGACAGAATCATTAGAACATGTACTTGCAGGTTGCTAGTGCAAAATCCCCAGATCAATAGTCTAGCTCAACATCTAAAATCTTTCTAATCTACCTTGGATTTGTATGGATAAGTGAAGCAGTTTGCTAAGAAATCAAGACTAGGTTTAGAATACAGGCTGGTGTAGCTCAGCAGGTCCTCCCATGCTGATGCTCTGCCAGAGGGTGGGGCCAAGGGGAGAGGGCGTGTCCTGCCCTCCCTGAGCTGACAGTTTGATGGCAAAGACCTTCACCAGGTGAAGAACTGGGAGTTTCTTCTAAGAAGAGTGGGTTTGAAAAGAGTCCTAAAAGCGCGGGAGTGACACAATCCCATTTGTCTCAAGTAGGGGAGAGCGGCTGTAGGGCCACTTGGGAGACTCGTGAGTCCAGGAGTGCAGTGCTGGTGGCTTCCACTTGAGCGGTGAGACGGTTAGTGTGTTAAAGCGAACAGATTGAAGACATGTTTCGATGGTAAATAAGAAAGGATGAATGCAGTCTGTGAAGTTAGAATGGAGTAAGGCCCAGGTTTCTGGGTGGATTAATGAGGTAAATGATAGCCCTGCTGTGCTGTGATGAGGGAAACCTGCAGAGGGAATTCTGGGGAAAATCTGATGAGTTCAGCTGTGGGTAAATGAAAGGCTGTTAGATGTGTGGACATGGAGCTCTGGTGAGAGCCAGTAGTGAGTAGGGGGAGGGGAGAGAGTCTTTCAAATCATTTTGTCTTGTGAACATACAAATAAGGATGAGCAATGACACACTTAACACCTCTATATTCTGGATTTAAAACCCAGTAACATTTTGCATTATTGACTGCAGAGGTTCTTAATTTTTTTAAGAGAAATAAAATAAATAGAAACAAAATAGTGGAGTTAATCAACATCTTAGATTTGATGTGTGTCCTTGTGTATATTTTGATACCTCATCTGTTTATAACTATAATCTACAAAAAGTTAACTTGCTTAGCATAAGAGTTAAACAGAGGGACGTGACACACACTGTTAGGGGTTGAAGCTGATCACCTTGGGCAAATTATGTCGCCTCTCTGTGCCTTAGTTGCATCTTCTGTGACTGCCCCTGGGCCCCTCATCACAGCTGATTTCCTAGACTTGATGTTGGGAGGGAGGCTGCTGAAGGGAGTAAGAAGTGGCAACTTCTAGGGATACTGAAGAGTGAGACAAAAGCAGATTAAAGCCTATAAACTTAGTACAAATACCCTCAAAAGAGAAAGAAACCCGCAGTGTTTTGAGCCACTTAGCGTAAGGAAAACAAAATCACGTGGACCCAATTCTCTTGAACATTTGAGTATTGTGGGTGGGAGGGTGTCATCAAAAAATTGTCGAGAAAAGGCCTTTTGGTTTCCCTTGACGTTTCCAGTAAGGGTGAGTAGCATAAGCAAACCCCCACCCGGTTCACAGTGGAAGGTGCCTTTTTGTGCAAAATTGACCAAAGTTTGGAAACCAGTCTTCAGTGGTGCTGGTAAATGAAGAGACTTCTGGATTGTGTGGGGCACTTGCTGTGACTTCCAGGTGACCTGTTGGCTGGGGACTGTTATGCGGGCAGTAGGTTTGCAGGGAGACCCGGGCATAATCCCTTGCTCTGAGGCTTCTGGTCTGACTGGCAAACCTGGGCACCCGCAGTCCTAATGGGGCAGCTCGTGATGTGGCCTGGGACACCTGCTGTGCTGAGGGCGAGAAGAGGGTTTCCCTGAGGGGGTGTCCCTGCGGAGAGTGGAAACGTCCTCCTGCAGGGGAGGAAGAGCCTCTGAGCAGGGTGCTGGATGCACAGGCAAGACCACCCTGAGCACGGAGGGTTTGGGAAGCCGGAAGTCATACAGTGGCACGAGCAGCCTTGTTCCTGAGAGACTGGAGGTAAAAGATGCTGAAAAGGCAGGCTAGGTTCAGACCCTGTGGTGGGTTATGAGTGACAGGAAAGGACTGGTCAGGCAGGCCCGAGAGAACCCTGTGGGCATCCCAGCTGGGGCATCACGCCGGAGGGAGGAGCAGAGTTATAGACTTTGCCACTTATTAGCTGTGTGACTTTGAGCAAGATCACCCCAGTTCTCTCTATATATATCTTCATCTGTAAAGTGACACAGTGACAAGCTAGTGTCATCAGAAGGCTTAGTTTAGCTCTGATCCTCTGTGTCCAGTCCTGTTAGTGCTGCCCTGTGAGGTTCTGCAGCGGCTGCTCTTACCCTGAGATAGGAGGGCGTAGAGGGACATTGCAGCACCCAAGTGCAGGATGGGTTTGCTTTAAAAGCAGACATGTTGCCGCCTGCAGCTGCAGACCTGCAGGCAGTTTGGTTGATGGTCGTGGAGAGAACTTTGGAGGCCTTAGCATCGTCTTAAAACTTGTATTCACTTAGGGACCGGATTTGCCTTTGCAGATTAATGTTGAAGATTTGGGCTTCTGGCAAAGCTGTTTTCAGAGATGGGTATATACGTAACATATCGTATAAAATAAAATGATTTTCTTAACGTGTGGGACTTTGCAGTTGTTGGGAACAGCTCTGTTTCCCTGGTCTCCACGGAGGACACTAGGGGTCAGCATAGCGTGCGGGAGGGCAGGCAACCCACAGTGCTTTTGCCGGCTGTTCTCCCCAGTAGGGCAGACTGCTGAGTTGGCTCTTCTCTGAGTTTGGTTACCAGATGAGCAGACAGCAAAGTAATGAGTTCTGGTGGGACTGTATAATGACAGGAAGAAAGAGGAACCAGTAGTTTTTCAGGACTAGAACACGCTTTTGGTTCCTGATCCAGTGTATTCCATTACAGAAGTGATGAGTTGTGTCTATTCTGGGACTTGATTGAAATAAACGTTCAGCCTAAAATTAAGAGTTGTGTTTCATTTGGCGGGAGGACTCAAGCCGGGATGACAGCCTCTCAGATCACTCTGAGGAACTGCTCCCTAGAGGTATGGGAAGAGCTAGGATATACAGGAGCTTTACAACAAAGACCAGGTAGTTGGAACAATAAAAGATTGCTTGTTATCTAAAGAAAGCCAGGTATCTCAAGTTCAAGTATTTAGTGGTTTTCTATGTATGGGAGGAAGCAAACATTTGGACTCACTGAATTCATACTTTAACAAGCACCTAGCTATCTAGGGCAAGTATCCTGTCCTTTCTTATTCTGAGTCTGCTCAGAGGGCACCAATATGAGTGGCTGAGAGGCTGAGCTGCAGGCCTGTACTCGCTGGGGTGTGGCAGTGGCTGCTGATGGCTTGGCTTCAGGATTCTTTGTTTACTGACATGGTGCAGTATTTTCTTTCACATTGTAGTACTTTCATTCACAGTGCTCCCCCTTGGTCCTAAATTCGACCAATATTTTGAGAGACGTTTCATGACCAATTTTGTCCCACGGTGCTAGGATGGCTCATTCCTACTTCCGGTGAAGTATCTTCTGAGCTGCCATTCAAGGTGTTAGTTTTTTATCAGACCCTGTTGATACTAAAAGTTCTCTGTATCGCCTGTCTTACTAGTCTATTATGATCCAGGAATTGTTTACCCTTCGTTGCTCATTACCATAACTAGAATCACACTATTACAATTATTTTACACAGAGTTATAAATTTTATCTATTCCTTCAAGATGTTTAGCCATCATCAATTTTGTAGGCCTAGTTACACATTGGGAAATGTCACAGACAACAATTTTATTATATAGACAGAATATAAGTAATTCAGCTAGTAACGTTTATAAAGTCATGAGTAAGAATTTAATAGTTGAGAAGTTATATTTTTGGGTTAAAATTTTCCTTGTGTTCCTGATTGAGTTTGAGTGATCTTATCAGAAATTTCATATTTATGGTCAGGGTCAGAGCAGGTATTAATTGGACAGGTGAGGTCTCCCACCTTGTAAGATCAATAATGGCCTAAACAGAACTATAATTTCTTTTTAGAATAACGTTTCTGAGGGCTATCTAGTTAGAGCCTTGGAGTAGGGAAACCCACCAAGGTAACACAGAAGTACTAGACATAGGTAATTTACCATAAACTTAGCAGCTGGAGTAGTTCATAATCAAAGGTAGGAGAAATTATCAAAGTAATTGGCATACAGGCCTGGTTCTGTGTCTTGGGTCTGCAGTCTTCTTCAGATGTTGACTTCTTCTCATCCTGACCTGGTAGATTCTTCTCCATTTGGGCATTGTTTTAAGGTGAGCAGTGCTTTATAGGCCAGAGCACTGCAGGGGCTGTTTGATAGGAAATGAATCTGAAAGTCCATTTCCTTCAGCTTTGGTGTGTATGGTCTTGTTAAGAGTACCTGATAAAGGGTCCTTCCATTCAGGTTGGAGACAGTTCTTTAAGTCATGCCTGTTCCAGAATGTATAATCCCCTGGCTTCTGGTCATGGGGCATTGGATCTTTACCAAGGATAGATTACTGAGCCTCAGAAACAAACCTAGAGTGTTCTTTTCATAATTCAATTAAACTTTACAGCAATGTGACATAACAGCAAGGAATGATCTGGGAAATGTCTAAGTAAATATAGACCTCAATCAACAAAACTAGAAATTAATATCCACTAAAATATAATCTTTTTTCTCTCTAAAGTTACCCTCAATTTTCTCAAATATAGTCAAATCAAGATTAATTTATTTACAAGCTAAGTCTGATTATTTGATTATATAGGCTTTTTTTAAATTGGCTGTGTTGGAACTTTTAATAAGGACTCTCAGGGTAGAATGTTAATAAGGTTTTCTTAGGCCCAGAATGCCTCGTCAAGGGCTTGTCATGGATTTCTGCCTTACAGATTTAGGTAAATTCTTTTCTCTTTAAAATCCTTAAAATACTTTGAGATTGCTATATCTGTTAGGAGATGATCTTCCTCATTTGTCTGATAGAGCCACTGGGGACCTTAGAGTTTTTAGTCTCTTAAGGGATCAGATAGAGAGAAAAGATAACTGTTCCAAGTCTGCGTATATAAGTATAATTTATCAAATTTCTGTGAAACATAACTAGCTTAAGGAGAAGAGTTTCTTTATGTCTGGGAAACAGGTTAAAAGCCAGTAGTATTTCAGACAAAATAAAAAATTATAACCATATTCACCAGTTTACTCAGTCCCATGTAACTAATTCTTTTACTCAGAGTTTCCATTAGACCTTTAAAATTACTTACCCAGTTTAGTTCAGTGCTATAATTTGAAATTCATTTGAAATCAATAAATCTCCTTGAAGAGAAAGCAATTTGCAAAATCATCAGAAGGAAACAATTAACTGTATATAAATGACAAGTGATTTAAAAGCATGGTTAAACAACGTTACACTATAATCGATAAAGAAAGCTGGTCACTATAACTAGAATTATGACTGGTAACATTTCAGATATACCAGAATTTTAGGGAATCCATATAATTTCTAGAATATCTATATTAATAATATTTTCTCATACAATATAACCTAGGAAGATCTATTATTCATTTGACAATACCATGTTATTTAACATGCCAAATGAAACTTACTACTTTAAAATCTCTCTTTGGGATGTTTCAGGGGCCCTCTGTAGCATCCCAAACTTAACTGGAGATTAAAAGAACTTTAATTAGAAATTGATATTTGGGGAGCTTGTTAAAAGTTTTCAGAACACTTGGTCAGATAAACATATAGATCACTGTAAAGTAGTTCTTTTTCATTAACAAGAAATTACGTTAAAGGTAAAAGCAGAACAGGTCAGTTATGTGGTGTAAGAAGCTTTACAATTTGTTACTGAAAGTGGATTAACATTTTTAGAAAATTTTGTCATCTTAACAGAGAGAAAACCAAATCTAGTCTTGTACCAGATTACTTCTAAGATTCATTTACTTTGCCCAAGTTGATTCTAAACTTAGACAATTCCGACAACGTACAAAACTCTTTCCTCAGGGTTCCTCTTCCACAAGAGTTCCACAGCTTTCTATACTCACATTAGTGTGTCCTTTATTTTCTCTTCCATTCAGAAGTAACCAGCTTCAGAAGAAAGTCACTATTTTTTATTAACAAAATATAATTACATTCATATATCTTCCTTTACACATTTATCTTACTTTCCTAGGATACTGAGATTATACCCTTAATAATAGAGATTATTTCAGGGTAGCACCAACCATTTATTACTATTTCTAAACACCTTTACTTTCTCTGTAAGGGTAAGTTAAATGTTAAATAATTCATATTACAATCTTATTTTATCTGAAAGTGTCATAGCTATTTAATAAACTCCTATCATTTAACTTAATTTAGCACAACTCTAGAATTTAAAGATACCAAACATTTAGAGATTATCTTAACCATACATTTTAAAAATATATTTTAAAAATTTACCCAAAGCTCTCATCTCATTTGCATTTAATTTACTTAAAATTTTACTACACCACATTACTATTTTTTTTCTTGACAATTCTGCAACAGATATAACAGGATCTTATTTGACTTTCATTAAAACTAGGTACAGTAAAGGTATTGTACTTAAATTGATGACTTTAAAGATGTCTATATTAATTAGAACATACTTAAACTAAACAATACCAAGTGTAATCTTAATATTGAATATTTTCCAGTTCACGTAACGCTGAAAGTCAATTTGGTCAGTTTTTATTTTAAAAATACTTAATTTGTAAGCTCTTATTTTTTTTACGTCAATTAAGCAGAGATCTTTGACTTTGATTTTTTTTTTCAGCTGTAGAAATATCTCACATCTATAATGTGTACGCAGGCTTATAAACAGACAAAAGCTAGAGATCTCATAGGTTCACTTTAAAACTTACTTATAAGATAGGTATAATAATAGTTGGAGTAAGCTGAATTTGCTTGCTCAAATCACTAAGGCTTACTATTTATGAAACCGACATTTAAGATTTCTTGACAAATGCTGAAGGACGCGTCAGAGTTATGAGTTCTAAAATGCCAAAAATTTCTTGGCCTTAAGTATTATCTCGTTGAGCTAATTAGGCTCAGTCTAGGTCACTGTTTGCTGTATTTATATTTCTGACCTGCAAGACAAAGACAGACGCTTCCAGTTCCCCAGAGAACTGCTCTGTCACGCAGGTCCAATTGTATCTCCTTAATTGGCTTTTTTTGTATCAGTGAGAAGAGCTGTAAACAAAGAATTCCATGTTTTAAAACTTTAAGATTTACTTTAGCATGTCTTCCAAAGCTTGCATAAGGTATTTAGTGAGGTCTCTTTTCCTTGGGTTATAAGTTAAACCCAGGGTAAACCTCTTACTTTATTGTCTATTAGCCACTGAATATTAGTTTTTAATTTTACGTTATATTGGAAGGCTCACGAAACTCTATTGGTTTCCTTTACTTTGTTCAATTAATATTTTCTAAGGGACAGATATGTGCCCAGCCTTATAATACCAAGAAGGGGAAGCGTTTTTCCATTGAAATATATCGATCCCACAATATAATTAAGCAAATGTTTTATATAAAGCCCATTTAATATACCAATTTTACAAACTTTATCTCAATTTTATTAAATCTCGTACCTTTAATTTTTATATTTATTAGGTTTAATCAGTAATTCCTATTTCTAGAAGGAGTGTCAGAAGCTTTTTTTTTTTGTATGTGCATTGTATCTAATTATATAGAAAAGTCTCTGGGATTCCCAAGTTTCAGCCAAAGAGCTTAGGCCCTTCTCAATTTTCAATTTGATTAATAGGTCTGTTGTCCCAATCATTGATCAAGTATTTCAGTCTATAAATATGTATTTTTTTAGCTCTATAAATACATATATTTTAAACTGTGCTAAAGCGGACTTGTTTGAACTTTAATGTTGGGGGGGAGTAGGTGATCTCTTTGGCCCTTTTTTTTTTTACTTTACATAGTGTAGTATCAAAACATTGTATCTAAATCCAAAAATGTCCATTTTATTTATCTCATTCAAAATAACCATATAAAAATATTTATCCATTTGGGATAAGCCCCTTATCTTTATCTTTTTTGACATTTTTACAATCCTTTTTCCAGTTATTCAGCCTAATTAACATTAATTATTCTAAGTATTTATTAGCATCCCTAAAACCATTGATCGGAAAGGAAAAACACAAATGTAGGTTTTCAAACCAGTTTTTTTTTTTTTAACTAATTTCTTAGGTTAACCATTAAATATATTTTTCTACCTTTAAACTTGATTTTAATAGGTACCAATAAAACGGCTGTTTATAATGAGAGCTCTTTCAACTTTCACCAATTTAAAAGTTTTCCCAAATTAAAGGATCCATCATATGGCCATCAATTTATATATATATATATAAAGTGATTTTAAACCAATAAGATGAAGAGGCTTTTCCACATGACAGTGGGGGTGTTGCTTAAATAAAATTCAAAAGTTTACTTTCCAAAAGCTAAAAGCCTTTGTGGTCCAGGCTGATGGAACAACGGTTAAGATGGCAAAATATCTGAAAATTGGTACAATCAAAGGATTTTTGAGAATCCCAATTTATTTGCGTGGCCACAATATGTACACAATACTTGTACCTTTTGTATGACAGAGTCCAAGGTGTCGTTTAAAAAAAAAAGAAACACATATATACATACATACACACACATAAAACACCCAGAGAAAGATAAAACATTTACATTTCAAGGACACAGGAAGAGAAATCCAAGTTCCCCCTAAATGGGATTTTGTTCTTATAAGTTCAGAATTCCAAAAAATATTTTATCAGGCCTGGTTAGTTACTTTCAGGGTGAGTTTTTTTTTCTAATTCCTAATGAATGTTGTAAGTTTTGTACGTATATAAATCTGGCTAGTGTATTAGTTGGAGGCTGGCAATCTGTCATTTCTTTTTCTTTTCTGTTCTGTTTTTTTTTTTTAATTTTTTTTTGAAAGTTCTATTTCCCATTGTAAGTTCGGGTTCTCAGAATAAAATTGCTGGTAAGATTTCCCGCAGGGACAACACTATGGCATGAAGTCTTTGCCTCTACCATTCCTGTAAGTTTCTCCATCACCCAAGAAAGCTGTTACCAGCCAGGAGGAGGGTCCCATTTTTGCAGTTGAAAGGTTCCTCATAAGAGTTTTACTTTTATTCCGAAAAATTCAATGGAGGTAACCAAATCGAGGACAACATTAGACCAGCCTCTTACCTAACCACTTACTCCTGAACCCAGTGTCTTTCAACTGGGACCCACTCAGGACGTTTTCACTGGGTGAGTATTTTCCTGGTATGATTCCACCAGCCCCACTTCAGACGTCTCCTCAAGGTGGGTGTTTCCTGTTATCTTTCAACCAGGCCCCACCCAGTATGTCTCCACTGGGTGGGTTATTCCCCCCCAGTATCTTTCAACTGGAGGGCCAGGTACCTGGATACACCGCCAAATAAAACTCAGGATCATCAACCAATATGGGAGATCCGAGAACCAGGAGAGACTCACCCAAATTCATCTGGATTCCACAAGGAGGCAGATGGGCACAAAGTGACAATGCTGGTACCAAGGCTCCGGTAACTCGGAGAGTTCAGCTGGAGAGAAGTCTGCTCTGGGTCCCTTCCTGGTGTCCAAAACTTTTGACTGAAATACATGTGCATCCTAAAAGTTAAGAGTTATGTTTTATTTGGCGGGAGGACTCGAGCCGGGATGACAGCCTCTCAGATCGCTCGGAGAGACTGTTCCCAAGTGGTTGAGGAGGAGCTAGGATATATAGGAGCTTTACAAAAAAGACAAGGTTGTTGAAACAATAAAAGATTGCTTGTTATCTAAAAGCCAGGTATCTCAAGTTCAAGAATTTTGTGCTTTTCCATGTATGGGAGGAAGCAAACATTTTGACTCACTGAATTCATTCTTTAGACAAGCACCTAGCTATCTAGGGCAAGTATCCTGTCCTTTCTTATTCTGAGTCTGCTCAGAGGGCACCGTTGTGAGTGGCTGTAGAGGCTGGGCTGCAGGCCTGTCCTCGCTGGGGTGTGTTGGCAGCCACTGATGATTTGGTTTCAGCATTCTTTGTTTACTGACATGGTTGCAGTATTTTCATTCACACTGTAGTATTTCCGGTCACAGAATGATTATGGATAATCTGCAAACTTGGAAAGCAACCGAGATGGAATTACTTCAGGTACCTTCTACTTTAATAAGCCGTGTGCAAACATAAACGTGGAGGAAGCATACAAAAGGATTTGGTGGTGTAGGGAAGGTTTTCTGCACATTACAGGAGAAGGCAGAATTCCTTTTCTTTGTGGGCAGGGACGTAAGCCCACCTTTCTTTTCTGTAGTGGTTCCTGAGAACAGTTTATGGTAATTAATGAACATTGAGAAACGGTGGCAAACATTGCATTCAAGAGCTGGCCGGCTGCAAACTTGTGTATTGGACAGGTGGATTTCATAGGCAAGTGGTCAAGTGGATGGGAGAGAGATTGAGCCCAGGCCTGGGCCCAGATTCAGGTTTAAATCGCCATTTCCTCACCATGGGGCCTTGGACTAGAATGTAACCTCTCCTAACCTGTTGGTGAATCTGTGAAATGTGCATGATAATATTGGTTTCTACCTGGGATTGTTGTAAGTTGTAAAGAGTATTATAGCACACATGAAGCACTTAACACACTGGCACTTAGCAGTGTTCACTGTGTGTGGACGTCCCGCTTCGCGTGTGTCAGAGTCGTAAAGGCAGCATTTGTCTGTTGAGGATGCACTGGTAGCCCCTTGAATAGGTTGTGAATTTGGTTATTTCCTTTTATCTTGGTAAATCTGTGTGCCATGGGCAGTTATTTTCATGGACAGATGAGGAATCTCAGGGTAAAGAAGACTGTGTAATTTGCCCAAAGTCAGACCATAATTTTGGGTGCAGGGGCCTCAGTTCAGCATGGGCCCCTGGGCCTTCTGCCCTCTCCTTTCAGCACCTGAGCCAGATGTGTGCTCGGCTGTCTCCCAGCCCAGAATATCCAGCAGGGAGCAAGACATACCTGGCCCTGTGCTGCTTGAGCAAAACTCCGGGGTGGAGGCAGTTACAAAATGGATAAACATAAAAACAGATGACTGCAAACTGTGATCAGCTCTGAGAAGGAAAGGAACAGACCTCGCCGTGCAGCGCTGGGAGCTTACCCGTCGGGGCTGCTCTGGGGGCGTTCATCTCAGCTAAACAAGCTCTGCTGCTGCACCAAGGCAGGAAGGCAGGGCACGTGTGACCAGATAGACTGGGCCTCGTTAGTCATACTCATTCCCCATTAAGCGGCAGCTGTCATCGGCACTTACCTAGTAAACAGATGTTGGCCATAATCATCACGCACTTTGCTTGGTAGTTTTATTGGCCCCACTTTGAGATGAGGTCATTGAAGCTGGGGAGTTTGCTGCATGCCCGTGATCACCTTGGAAATACCCCCACTGGTCTTTCAACCTAGACTGGCGTGGCTGTCATGCCCCAGCCCTGTGAATGGCATCGTGTAGCTTCTCCCAAATGGCCCAAATGACTGATATTGATTTTCTTAATTCGTAGGAAATGGTATGTGACAGTAGGAGAAAAAGGTAGTAAGAAATTGTTTGGAAAACTAGAAAAAAATCCAATTCTTCCCAAGCTGGGGGAGCGTAAGCTCTGTCACATACCCCACTCACTGCGTGTCACCTCCTCCCTGCCGACTCCGTGTTCAGAAGCCACTCTGAGTCTTTGAAGGACATTTTGCCTCATGACACTGTTGACTAGGACCTGCGACCTCTCTGTCCCTGGTTAACAGTCTATTCAAAGCCATTTAAATTTTATGCAGGCTCCTCCGCTCAGATGTAAGAATAGCCTCTTTAAACTTCTTGATGCAGTGCCTTAATGTTGGTCTTGTGAAGGAAACCTAGTCAAAACCTGGGATGTATGCACATAGTGACTGTAAACTCAGCACTTTGTGAAGTTCAGAATCAGATGGGTGGGAGACTCAGGAAAGGCTTTTTAAGGTAGAAAGGGGAAAGTGAAAGGACGCAGGCTGTGTAAGACTGAAACATCTCGGTCCCAGCCAGCAAGGCACCTGCGTTCATGATGGTGGGTGGAGAGTGCAGAGTTGTCACAAAGAAAGAAGTGGTGGGATGGGAGGGAGGACAGTTAGGTACTTTACTGGGGAGGGAAATAGTGGGCTGAACATTTCCTAGTTGAACAAGAGGACTGTGACATGATGTGCTTGTATTTTGGAGAGAAGGGTTTTGTGGGGACAGGCCTAGGGAGAACGCTCTGTGGCTGGGGAGTCAGCACAACAAAGAAACACAGAGAACTGGGCAGACCCCAGGGCCCCTGCTGGGGGAGAGGCTGCCCACAAATTCGAGCCCTTGGGGCTGCTTCTGTCCCTTAGCCGGGGCCTTAGAGCTCCCTTCACAACCCAGTCCTGTTGATACTAGAAAAAATAAGTGGGGCATGAGAAGGGCTGTGTCCCAGGCTTTGGTTGAGCCCCTTGGATGTGCCCTGCCAGATGTGGGTACTTGGCTTCATGCAGGAAAGTATTCAAGGGCAAGCCACTGTTGAGTAAAGGTAGATTTATTCAGAGAGATTCGTTGAAAGGCAAGAGAAATTCCACGATGTGTGGGGGTTTGATGCTCAGATTAAAAGTAGGTACACACTCCACAGAGTGTGGGCCTTCTCTGAAGTGGGAGAGAGAGGTGTGACCCCTAGGCGGTGCTGTGTTGCTTGTATTCATGGGCTTGGTGGTTTCATATGCTAATAAGTAGAAGGACCAGCCTAAGGGCAAGGGGCTGGAATTCACAGGGAGTTGGCAATTTCCCACCCTTTGACCATTTTTGTCTAGCCTTGAGACTGCCTTGGTGCCTTGGGGCTTGTTATTCACCATGTTACTATTACAATGGGTGTGTAATGAAGCTCAAGATCTGCTAGAACTTAAATCTCTTCATCCTGAGCCTCAAGGCCTATTGGGGGTTGAATCCTTCACCATTTTGATGTTAATTGCTTTGGCCTTCCTTGAATGGCTGTGCTCTGCCCCCTTCCATCCTGTCTCACTGTGATGACACAGAGAGAACAAAGGCCCGGCCCTGGCTGTGCTCCTGCATTTAACAGGGGGAGGGGTGGTGTAGGCTGAGGATGACTCTGGGTGGTGTGAAGGATGTTTCAGATTTTCCCACGTGGGACATGGGGACCTGCCCGCTGCCACCGCAGATTTATCTCACGGGCATTATCGCTTGTGTCACTCATTTGTTTCTATTTTTCTTTTTTTTTTAAGTATTTAATCTAAATTTAATATCAGGTTTTTTTAGGAAACAAATTTCTCTTTTTATTTTCTTTGGGGCTCTTTTTGGGAGGGTAGGTAATTAGGTGTATTTATCTGTTAGTGGAGGCCCTGGGGCTTGAACCCAGACCCTGTGTATGCTATACACACGCTCTAACACTGAGCTCTACCACCCGCCCCTTCATCTTTTTCTTTTTGCTTTAGCTGCCAAAAATCTTACAGCTGAATTTCTAGTCGGCCTTTAACACTTACCCTGACTTCATGGCATCCATTTTTATGACTTTACCTCCCCCTGGTTTCATTTAAGTATTGAATCTCCATTTTCTTTTCACTCTCACTTTTGTCTTTTTGTTGTTATGGTTGTTAAGCTGTGTTTAAAAAATTGTTTAAATTCTCTTTTAGCAGGAGGCTGAAAGTAAATAAATATGTAAATAAACATCACAATTAAATGCTTTTATACATTCTAAGCTGTTTAGTAGTTACTTAAAAACTGGACTGATATTAAAGTTATAATATTTTTACATTATTTTTTAATTTTTTCAAAAGGTATAGCTGATTTACAATATGATATGTTTCAGGTGTACAATAGTTTCTCCATTTATTGTTATTGTAAAACATTGACTGTATTGCCTATGTTGTAAGATACATCCCTCTAGCGTGTTTATGTTACATGTAGCAGCTTGTATAAGAAAGTTGGGTAACACAGAGTCTGGGGCATTGCTGTGTCTGACTCAGGTTCCAGGTCACCCTGCCTGTCAGACCCCAGGCCCTCACACCTGTCTGCAGGGCAGCGAGTGGAGGCAGCTCTCATCAGCGCTGGTACCAACCTCTGAGTGGCAGTGACAGCAGTGACTGTCTGTGGACGTGCAAAGTGTTGTTCCAGGAGATTTACATGCATTTCTTCATTTATTATTTAAAGCCCTACTGTGATGGATCGTTTTAAGTTTTTAATGAATAATACACTTTATTTTTAATTTAATAGATTTCAAACTTCCGGAAAATTTACAGGAGTAGTACAATGAACACTTAGATACACTTCACCTAAAAGGGCAGTATTTGTCCTTTTGTGTCTGGCTTACTTCAGCATACTTTTTTAAGGTTCATCCATGTTGTAGCCTGAAACAGTAATTTATTCTTTTGGTTTAATAATATCTTTTTTCTATTTTTTTTTTGTTTTTGGTCTATTTAAAAATAGTTTCATTGAAGTCTAGTCAGTTTATAATGTTGCATCAGTTTCTTGTTTACAGCACAACTCTTCAGTTATATAGGAATATACATGTATTCATTTTCATATTCTTTTTCAACATAAGTTACTATAAGATATTAAACATATTTCCCTGTACTATACAGTATAAACTTGCTGTTTATTCTATACATAATCAGTATCTGCAAACCTTGAACTCACAAGTTATCCCTTCCCACACCGTCTCCCCTCTGGTAACCATAGTTTGGTTTCTATGTCTCTGTGTTTCTGCTCTGTAGATAAGTTTCTCTTTCTTTTTTTGTTTTTTTTTTTAAGATTCCACGTATGAGCGATCTCATATGGTATTTTTCTTTCTCTTTCTGGCTTACTTCTCTTAGAATGACATTCTCCAGGTCCATTCATGTTACTGCAAATGGCATTATTTTATTATTTTTTTATGCCTATGTAGTAGTCTATGGTATAAATATACTGCAACCTCTTTATCCAGTCATCTGTCAGTGGACATTTAGGTTGTTTCCATGTCTTGGCTATTGTAAATAGTGCTGCTGTGAATATTTGGGGGAAGGTGTCTTTTTGAATTAGGGTTACTTCTGGATATATGCCCAGGAGTGGGATTGCTGGGTCATAGGGGAAGTCAATTTTTTGTCTTTTGGTGAATCTCCATACAGTTTTCCACAATGGCTCCACCAAACTGCATTCCCAGCACAGTGTAGGAGGGTTCCATTTTCTCCACAGCCTCTCCAGCATTTATTGTTTGTGAACTTCTGAATGATGGCTATTCTGACTGGTGTGAGGTGATACTTGATTGTAGTTTTGATTTGCATTTCTCTGATAATGATATTGAGCATTTTTTCATGTGCCTATTGGCCATTTGTATGTTTTCATTGGAGAAAAGTTTCTTTAGCACTTCTGCCCATTTTTGGATTGAATTGTTTATTTTTCTTTCTTATGAAGTGTAAAAGCTGTTTGTATATTCTGGGAATTAACCCCTTGACAGTCTCATTTAATGTAAATATTTTCTCCCATTCCATAGGTTGTCTTTTTGTTTTGCTTACTGTTTCCTTTGCTGTGAAAAAGCTTGTAAGTTTAATTAGACCCCACTTGTATATTTTTGCTTGTATTTCTATTGCTTGAGTAGACTGCTCTAGGAGAACATTGCTGAGATGCATGTCAGATGTTTTGCCTACGTTTTCTTCTAAGAGGTTTGTAGTGTCTTGTCTACATGTTTAAGTCTTTAAGCCATTTTGAATTTATTTTTGTGTGTGCTGTGAGGGAGTAGTCTAACTTCATTGATTTACATGCAGCTGTCCAGTTTTCCCTACACCATTTTCTGAAGAGGCTGTCTTTACTCCATTTTATGTTCTCACTTCCTTTGTCAAAGATTCAATGACCAAAAGTTTTTGGGACTATTCTTGATAATTTTTTTACCCATTCATTGATGAATGGACATTGTTTGTAACTTTTGGCTACTCTGAATGATACTGCTATGAATATTGATGTGCAAATTTTTGTGAGAATATGTTTTCATTCTGTTGGCTGTACAGTTGGCCCGCCATATCTGTAGTTTCCACTTCATGGATCCAGATGGCTGGTTGTAAAGGGACTCGAACATCCTTGGATTATGGAATCCAGGGTGGTGGGTTCCTGAAACCAATTACCCGAGGATACTGAGGGATGACCCTATATGTAGGAGTAGAATTGCTGAGCCATATGATAACACTAAACTTTTGAGGAAACACCAGACTTTTCCAAAGAAGCTGCACCATTGCCCATTTCCAATGGCTGCATATTGAGGGTTCCCATTCCTCTGCCTCCTGACCGACAATTGTTATTGTCCGTGTTTTGATTATAACCATCCTAGTGGGTGTAAAATGAGATCTCATTTTGATTTTGATTTGACTAGTGATGCTGAGCATCTTTTCATATGCTTATTGGCCATTTGTGTATCTATTTAATTCCTTGGTAAATTTAAAAATTGGGTCGATTTTCTTTGTATTGGTCAGTTGTAAACATTTTTTTTTATCCTGGATACTAGTCTCTTATTAGATATATGCTTTGCAAATTTTTTCTACTATTCTGCAGATTGTCATTCCACTTTACTTTTTTTAAACATTAAGACAATTTCTTTATAGGGGAGGTATTTAGATTTATTCATTTATTTTATTTATTTATTTTTTGCCAAGCATGCACTCTATCACTTGAGCTACCCACTTCCCCTTTCATTTCACTTTCTTGATGATGTCTTTTGTAACAAGTGGCTTTAATTTTGATGAAGTCCAGTTTATCTGGTTTTTTTTTTATCACTTCTGCTCTTGGTATTGTATCTAGGAAACCATAACCTATCCTAGGACCACAAAGATTTATACTATGTCTTCTTTTAGAAAGTTTATAGGTTTAGATTTTACGTTTCTGTCTGTGATCCATTTTCAATTAATTTTTATTTGTTATATACAATAGGGGGTTTCAGATTCTAAATTCATTCTTTTGCCTGCAGATACCCAGCTTTCCCTGCACCATTCGTTGAATAGACTATTCTTTCAATGGAGTGTTTTTGGCACCCTTCTTGAAAACTGACTGTAAATATAAGTTTCCCCCCTGGAATTTTTACTGTGTCTCATCGATTCATGTATCCAAACTTATGACAGTACCATAATGACTTCAGTACTATAGATTTGTAGTAACATTTAAAGTGAGTCCTCCCACTTTGCTCTGCTTCTTCAAGATAGCTTTGGCTGTCCTGGGCCCCTTGCACTTCCATATGAAATTTGGGATCAGTTTTTCAATTTTTGCAAAGAAGTCAGCTGGAATTTTGATAGTGATTCCACTGAATTTGTAGATCACTTTGGGGAGTCTTAACATTTTTAACAATATTGTCTACTATTCCATGAACATGGGATGTCTTCCGTATATGTAGATCTTCTAAAATTTTTTCAGTGATACTTCAAATTGTTCAATGTACAAATCTTGTAAATTTTTGTTAAATGTATCTCCCATTTTATTTTAAATGCTGTTGTAAATGGAAAGGCTGAACTTCTTAAGGGTGGGACTATATATCAATTTATTTCTAGGATTCCTACACATCAAATACACTAGGTTTATATTTGCTACATAAATCTATCCACAACTCTTCCCTCCCCTGTGTTTTAAAAAACCAAGACCCAGGTTAAACTACCTGAACACCTATGTGGAAGTGAGAAATGAGACCCTTGGGTGGGGCTTTGTGCAGATGATACTGAGAACTTATTTAGGATGGCTTCATCTTAATTTCTTTTAAACAATCCTTTCAGTGTATATAGTCAGATACATTAAGAACATGCCCTTTTGATGTACAGAGGAGCTAAGACTATCATTTTCAAATAATTTCTAGTGAGAATGTTGTACTTGAAACCTAATTTGTATCTATCTTTGAAGATTTATGTTTCAGGAGCTTTGACTAAAGAACACCTGTCTTTATTCAATAACGACAACTAAATGCTCAAACAACATATAAGAGTTTGAGCTGTAACTGGAGGCAGCACTTATCTCTCCCAATACAATTGTGCTGATCTGCTCAAAGGGGTTCTTCCAACTGTTTGTCAGTAGTCTGTTGGACAAAGCCATAAATCATTGATTTAAGGTTGCTGGAATGCAACATATTCTTATTAATACTAAGTAAGCCCATATTGAGTGCTTACTGTATGTTGGGAATTGTCCCTCAGACTCACATGAATTTTATTTCTCTGAAAACCTTACATATTTCCTTGTTATTCCCACTTTACAGATAAGGAGACTGAGGATTAAGTCTTCTCTCTTTTTGGGGGAGCTCATTATCAATGACTGGAAGTTGTAAGGAAAAAGATATTGATTCATCCTGAGAAAATATTTTTCTGAGAGTCAGCATTTTAGAGGGTGACCACTGAAGAGGGTGATCATTGTTCGAGTGAGAAGAGCCCCGTGTAGTACGGAGTCAGCATCCCAGTCCTGGACACGGCACTGTGCTGCGTGGTGGGTGAGGCGGCGTGGCCGCACAGGGAACGAGGATGCCGGGCCGTTGGGCTGTGCTCAGGCCTGGTGAGGCTTTCTCTGAAGAGCAGTGGACCGTCATTGACAGATTTTAATTAGGGGAGTGGGGTGCTCTCGTAGATCACTTTTGTGTTTGTAGAATGCTTGCAAACATTCAGTAGGCTCGGCAGAAAGTGATGTGACGAATCAGAGTAGGGTGGCTCTGAGGTGTAGCAGTGTTCAATTTTCAAGTGGTTTTCAGTCCCATGTTTGTGGCTCAGTAGACGTGTCACTTTGGATGACTCACTCAAGGAAGTGAAACAATTTATTTAATCAATTGAAGCAGTGATATACCCAATTTCCAGAACTGTTGTGGAGATCCAGTGAGATAACATTCGCACAGTGTGCAGCGTGGTCCCCAGCCCAGAGTCAGTGCTGAGGGAGTGCCTGTGCGTACCTGGTAGGTCAGGTGTCGGTGGTGGGTCTCGGTGACTGAGGAAATCTGAGCCCTGAAGGAGGGGTCCAGTCACATCTGTGAGTGATGGGTCTGAGCTGGGAGGGGCAAAGAGACCTTCCCTCCCAACCAGGGGCCCTGGGCAGGACGGCTATGGGAGGAGCACCGTGAAGTCAGCTCTTTGCAGGTGGAGTTGGAGTTGCTCTTGAGACATCTAAGTGCAGTGTCACGAGCTCACAGAGGAGGTCTGGGCCCGGGCTGTGCATTTTCCTATAATCTCAATCCCTGAGGACGCAGAGGTATTGATGGCTGAACGTGAAGTATTCTTTACAGGACAAGTGAATAGTAGTATCATCTCTGTCATCAAAGCTCACGTCTCTTTATTCATAACCCACTTTGTTAATTGGATACTTACAGGGCGGTTCTTCACCACCCTCCCCTAGGCTCAGGCTCCACAGTAAAGAGATGGTGAGCCTCCCTCTTTTCCAGAAGAAGACACATTTAGCTGGTAGCCTTCTATACCTCACCAGACTTAGAATTTTAATTTGTTTTTTTAATTCTATTATCTGTTGGTCATCTCCTGACAGGAGAGACGTTTTACCTCATGGTCATGTTTCAATTAGCTGTTACTGAGAATTGCTGATCTGATCCATAGTGTATGTATTATATTAATTTTGTAGAGTACTTATCATTTTTCTTTCTTTGCCGTTAAATTTTGTTTGCCCCTTCAAGTTTCTATCCTATTTCATGTCTTATTTTTTTAATTAAAAAATGTGTGTTAGTAGTTAAGAAAACAAAAGTAAAGAAACAATGCACATGATACCTAAGTTTAGAAAATATCTATTGTGTTTTCTGTCTCGGCAATGGAGGGTTCTAGAAACTCGTGAAAACGTTCATTACACAAGTTCCTTAAAATGCTGATTAAGAAATAAATCCTTCCTTCCTCATCTTTCAAGCTGCACAGCTAATTTTCAAGAAAGTGAGGGGAAATCCTCAGAATCCAAGTCATACCAGAAAGCAGGGATTCTGGGAGATACGCGAGCCTTAGAAGCCCTGGGGTGCCGGTTGGCTCCTGAACTGAGTGTTAGTTGCCCTGGCAGGAGGGCGGGAGGTGAGCCCCAGGCCTCTCACACTGGGAGTTGGATGGCTCATCCTATGTAAGGCCAAGCACATCCTGAGAATCCTGTTTAATAAAGGGTGAATTAGAAAGAAAGAAAAATATCATTCCTCAAGGCAAGAAATTAAGGAAAGTCAATTTTTGGGGAAGCAGGGAAAAATAAAAAATCCAAAGTAAGGATTTAGTTTAAAGCTGTTCTGGCATGAGAGTGACCACAATCTCCTGGCAGAAAATCACAGCTCCTCCCGGAATGAGAAAATGTGTTTTGAATGAAACAGTGAACAGCCATTCCTAAAAAGGCCTCCTGAGTCTTCTGGATCAAGATACTAGACCCAAACAGCTCTCTTCCAAGGTCTCATTTAAATAACCAGAAAGGTTTTAAAGGAAAGAAGCCATAATCATAGTTCTATTTATTGACATTAGTATATGCTAGGAATTCAGAGGTGACTATGGAGTTGTCTCCTCTCTTATGGACCTTACTTTCTGTTTGACATAGTTGGGGATCTGGGTGGAGGGAGGTTTTAGTCTGTTGCAATTAGCTAGCAAAGGAAATTAAGAAAGCAGTGAAGGGTGGGTGAACTTTTTAGCTGAGGACAGTCCTGTTCAGTTGGCTTTTAATTGCAGGCTTGATGAGTTTTCACGGGAGGGAATTGATCTTACAGAAGATGGACTTAACTCAGGCCTCTTCAGAATGGACAAATGAACCTGGAGAAAGACAGTCAAATCTGTGCAGACATTGAAGTTCACGTGAACGTGCTGTATCCCTGAGCCAAAGATAGGACAAGTAGGCAGCACTTCTTGAGGACAGAGGGGTGGTTTTTAAGGTTCTCCAAGAATGAATCCCAGGGAACCGGGATGGCCAGTTGTCAAACTGTGACTTTGCTCTTTGGACGGTGTGCCCACCAAAGGTATTTTCCGTTTATTAGTTTTCATTTCTCTTAAATACATCTCAGGTGATGAGGACGTGGGCACAAGCATTGGACGCCATGTCGAGGAGACTTTGGATACCTGCCTAGAAGCGCGGGCACAGCTGCGGCTGCGTCATACATCTTGCCGCCCACCCCGTTGCCCGGCTCCGTGATCATGGCAGGGTGGTTCCTTGATGACCTGTCCATCTCCTTTGTGACATTCTAACCCACCAAAAACCGGAGCGTATTAGCTTGGCTTTGTTCTTTTCCATCCTTCTCTTTGAATGGACTGATAGTGGACCCACTTATGTTAGCAGATGTTTTACAAGTAGGGCTCTCAGTACAAACCTTGTAATCCCCGCTGTGTGATCTAGAGAAGAAAGTTACATTCTTTCCAAATTGTTTTGATGCACTTATGTGGGAAAATGGTGTACGTTTGAATATGTATTTCCTCTCTGAATCATCATGGCTAGAGATGAATGTGGGCAGACATGGAATGTGTTTTCTGTATTTGAACTGTATGGTCCCCTAAATTCTCCCCAGCTTTTTAAAGTCATCACTGGAGTGCTACCTCCAGAGTGTCCCAAAGCATCCACCACTGCCTGTTCTTCAGACACTGTGAATTTCCAAGTTGGAGAAGGCTGCTAGCTGGTGAGGCATTCTCTGGCACATCTCTGGCTGGCTGATGTGGGCTTAGCACCCAAGACTTGGCAGACAGTAACTAACCACGATCACTTCCATTTCTGGGACACTCATGAAGGATTTTAGACGTATGCTAGTGGCATAAGTTATTTCAATTAGTTTTCCCAACAATCATAATTAGATTTTTTTCACCTGTATTAATAAGTAAACTGTCAAAGTGAGTGCTGTGCAGACTTTGGACTGGAAAACGGGTCTTTCTGATCCCTGTCTCTGTTCCCTCCCCGGCCTATCCTTCCAGATGGCCAGGAGACTCTTCCTCAGTCTTGAGTTTCCTGCTGATATTACCACTCTCTTTGTTTCTAGGAGAGGAAAACAAGTCTAAACTTACTTTCCAGTTGAAAATGGAATGGAGAAGTAACGTTGGAAGCCGGGAGAGTCTGTCCTGTGATGAAGCGGTCTCCGAGACACTTCCACTGGGACGTCACGTCACTGTCTGGACCCCTTGCTCAGCCTGTGCACAGGTGACAGCACAGATGTGCCGAGCAGTCCTCCCGGACAGGGCAGTGGGTTGGAAATGAGTTTGGGGATTTGGTTTCATTTCATAGGTTTCTGAGGGCCTTGGCCTGGCACTTCGAGTGGGACCACTCCCTGTCCCACATACTCGTGCTCTGGGCCCGTGCAGACCTGATGTGTCCTCAGCCTGAGGCTCAGGGCCCGTGGTGAAGTGGAGAATTTTAGTCCAGGGTCTGTGGAGGCTCTGACAATTCTGGGTCGTGGGACATTGTCAAGGATGTTAATAATTCCTCCCCGAGTTTCAGATTTCCTTGCCTGTGAGCCGGGGTAGTAATAGTTTCTGAGATGATTGTAATGATTCAGTAAGGGGGGCAGCGTGTGCTGGCAGGTAGCTGGTGTTTAAGGAGCAGAAGTCGCAGACACTCTGTCAGCCTCTCACTATGTGCTCTGTGCTTTGAGAGGTTGTGTGTTTGGTGAAAGTCCTGCCCAAATACTAGGGTCTAGATGAAACGTTGTTCCTTTACTTTCCCTTTCTTTTGCTCCTTCCTTTCTCTGGGTTTCATGTGTAGGGAGCAGATTCCTCTGTTTCAGGGAATACAGGCCTTTCTAGGAAAAGGACAGGATGAACGTGGATAGGTGGGGCCGGAGGTGGTCTGGAGCATCTGCACAGCGCTGCTTCGCTGCATTTCTGCATCCGGTCCCATCAGTGCACGAAGTCAGCCTTCCTCTTCCTTCCTGTGTCATCAGGTCTCTGTTTTATGGAAAACCTTTTTTACGTGTCTTTTTTCACTTACATGTTTCGTTCAGATGCTTGTTGCTTTTCTCCCTGTGCTTCAGCGTTCCTAGGAGAGAATTCAGCAGTGCAGCATCCTCTCCGAGCTCTATGAGTTGATCGGCTTCCACTGCAAGTCCGTCTTCTTCAAGTGGGTGGCCCCCGTGCAGCGCATGGCCCCCGGCATTCCGGAGCCTGGCGGGAAGGCCTGCTACCGACTCCTTCTGCAGACGCTTCCTGGCTACAGTCTGTCACTGATTCTGCAGGAATTCAACAAAGGTTTTGGAACTAAAACATTGCTTCAGTCCGATTAACCATGCCTTGTTTGGGCCCTGCTCTCCTGTCTCATCAGGGTGAATTGTGATTCGTGTAGAACAGGACACAGCAGACTTTTTTCTGTCAAGGGCTTGGGAGTCAATATTTCAGGATCTGCAAACCTCCTGATCTCTGGTGCAGCTGCTCAGCTCTGCTGTTCAGACGCCAGAGCAGCCGGACAGTCCACACACCCACAGAGCTTTATTCACAGCAGTGGCTGGGTCTGGATTGGGTGTATGAACTGCAGTTTGTCCCCACAGCCTCCTCACTATTGACGCCTGTACCTGAGCGTGCATTTGCGACAATGGGTGAACCTACACTGACACGTCACCATCACCAAGTGCCCATACTTGACACTAGGATTTACACTTGGTGGTGTGCACTCTGTGGGTTTGGACAGATGTACAATGACACGTTTCTACCATCACAGCATCATACAGAGTAGTCTGTCTTAGTGACCCTAAAAATGCTCCGTGCTGCACCTCATTCATTCCTCCTTCCCCTCTAGCCTCTGACAGCAACTGATCTTTTAGTCTCTGTGGTTTTGCCTTTCCCAGAACACCATACAGTTGGAATCAGACAGTTGCAGAACCTTCCCAGATTGGCTTCTTTCACTTAGTAATATGCATGTAAGGTTCCTCCATGTCTTTCCATGCCTTGATAACTCATTTCATTTTAACACCATAAATAGTCCATTTTCTGCCTGGACCACAGTTTATTTATCCATTCACCTACTGAAGAACAGCTTAGTTGTTTCTGAGTTCTGGTGATTATGAATAAAGCTGCTATTAACATCTGTATGCAGATTTGTGTGTGGACGTAATTTTCCATTTTGTTCAGTAAACACCAAGGAGCACAGTTGCCAGATCATATGGTAGGAGTACGTTTAGTTTTGTAAAAAATTGCCAGACCGTCTTCCAAAGTATCTGGGCCATTTTTCATTCCCACCAGCAATGCAAGAGAATTCCTGAAGCTCCACATCCTCACCAGCATTTGGTGCTGTCAGTGTTCTGAGTTTTGGCAGTTCTGACTGGTGTGCAGTGATACCTCGCTGTTTCAGTCTGCAGCCCCTTGATGACAGATGCTGTGGAGCATGTTTCCATAGATTTCTTTGGCATCTAGTTTCCTTCTATGTCGAGGTGTGTGTTGAGGCATTTTGCTCATTTTTTAAGCAGGTTATTCATTCTTCTTGTTGAGTTTAAAGAGATTTTGGTGTATTCTGGATATCAGCCCTTTATCAATGTGTCCCTGCCCTTCACCTGCAGCACCAGAGTTGTCCTTTGGGTCTCAGTGGAGTGTCAGCTCTTCAAAGAGGTTCCCTGTCTTCCCTCAGCCTAAATACTGTCCTTGAATTTTTCACTTTCATTGACTCACTTTGTTCTTTTTAAATAGCATTTCCCATAATTTGTAAGTACATTAAAAAAAAAGGCAATGATTGAACACTGCCTCCCCGACCAGGCTGTGTGCCCTGTGAGAGCAGAGACCCTGTCCCCACTCACCATGTCCCATGACAGCACATGTCACATGTCCATGTAAATGTGTGTAACGTGGGGCCAAACCTGATGATCAGCTATGACGACATGTGTTGGCTACCATTCATTGAATAGAGTTTGTTTCTTGATCTTAATTTTAAATCACATGAATGAAACATGTTTCTTTTGAAAAATAAAACAACAAAGCACACCTCCATGTGATTGGTACTTTCTACTTAGCCTTCTGACCCAGGAGGGGACGTTCACCATCATTTTGTGGAGGAGGTTGGGGAGGTAAAGTAGGAGAGTGAGATCAAATAAAGTAAAAATGATAACTATCAGCTGGCTTTATTTTCACTAAGACAAATATTACTTTAAACCATACCTCAGCTGTTGTTCTGTTGTTTTAAACACTTCTCATAGAATTAAATGGAAGCCCACTAAACCCTGAAAGGGAAATTATGTGCTCAGGTCCTGAAAAGTGTTTATGTCTATTTCTTGAAATGCACATTTTCCCTGCTGGTTACAGAAAGTCATTGCGGGAACACAGCCGTGAGCTGTGTGTGTCTGCCGGCTTCACGGGCTGCTCACTGTCATTTTCATTTTCTTGTGTTGCAGTGTATGAAGGTTTTCCATCAGACTGTTTGCTCAGCCCCTTCCTGAATGAGGGATTGAATTTTCCACAGGAAATATTATGGAAGAGAGTGACAAGGCACATGGGTTTCCCAAAAAGCAATAGTTGTTGTAATAAACTCTCACATTGGTGAACTTTTTGAATACAAGCAAGTTGAAAATTTTATCACTAGGTCATATGCCACAAATCTGTCTTAAGAATAAAAAGATTCAGATTTTATAAAAGAAGCAGTTTGAATCAAGTATAAATTATAATTTGTACACTAGTTGGTGTTAGAACTTATACTCACTCTTACGATAATTGCCTGTGGTAGGAACTGGATCATTATTTATTTATTTAAAAAAAAATCCTCAAGGTTCTACTTGCCCCATTCTTGATGCGGCAGTGCTGAGGTTAGTTAAGTTGGGACATTTAGAATTCTTGGTTAGGTTTTCAGGACATTGATTTCAGCCTCTTTATCTTTTTTAGAATCTCTTCTTTGTGTCGGTCTTTGGTCTTTTGACAATGTGGAAATACTGCACAGATCTGTCTTTCCCTTTTTTCCTGTCTTAATGGGAAAAGATTTCTGTAAGACACACTACTAGGACATTAAGGATTTTGTGTGGGGTAAGTTTGGTCGGCTCAAAGGATTTCAATTAATACGTATTAATACTTGCTATTCAGCTAATGATAAGAAAATTATAAAATAACTTAAGTATACATCAATAAATATAGTACAATAAGCCCATCACCCAGATTAAGGAATTCACAAGCATTTCCATATTTCCTTTATTCAGACCTTTGTTCTTTTACTTGTCCTTTGTTGAAGTATTTGACAGCAAATTCAAGAAAACATGTCATTTTACCCTATGTACTCAAGTAGGCATGTCTGAAAAATGAGGGCCATTTCTTTGATCAGGTTTTTCCATTTGACTTATGTGCTCGTTAAGTACCAGCTGTATCAGGCATCTCACTAGGCATTAGGAATCCTTGGGGCAATGAGACAGTCCTGGCTCCCAAGGAAGTTAAGGGCTGATGGAAGAAACCAACACAGGAGCTTAGGTGCCTCACCTAAGGTCCCTGCGGGATGACACCAATTGGAAAAAATTTGTGCACAATACAGTGGGATTCACAGAAGGGACTGGTCAGACTAGTAGGGCAGGCCGTGAGAGAGGCGGTCAGCAGGGCTACAAGAGGAGGAATCATTTGATCAGAATCTGAAATATTTTCTGCCAACCTTCCTACAAAGCCCCTAGGGCTCATCACACACAACCCTGTGCTGTAACTGTTTTTGATTCCTGTTACCACGTCTCCTTCAGGAAGGATTTTAAGGTGGAAAATATTTAAAATCAGTAATTGTTGCCAGAAGGGACATAGAACAAAGAACATGGAAACAACACAAATGTCCATCAGCACATGACTGGATAAAGACAAGGTGATACATATCTACAATGGAATACTACTCAGCCACAACAGATGCAATTTGCAGCAACATGGATGGACCTGAAGACTGTCATTCTAAGTGAAGTGGGGTGAAAAGAGAAAGAAAAATGCCATATGACTTCATTTATGAGGAATCTAAAATTAATAGCAATAATAATAAGACCACAAATGAACTAATTGTTATTTTGATTTCTTGAATATGCTTAAGAACATATGACTGTCCCTTGTGATTGGATTACCATATTCTGTTTATTATTCTTTTGTAGTTGGCTTTATTCCTCTGGTAACTATGTAAGTTTAAAAATCTGAAACTCTAATCTGTTCTTAGAAACAATAATTAGTACATATATGTAACTAAAAACTTGCAGTATACTCTATACATGTATTTACATGCAATGTGTATGTGGAGTTGAACTGTAATAATTATACCTAATAATACTGAAAAAAGAAAAAAATAAAATAATATATAAAAAAAACTAATCACCCCTCTTTAAATATTAAAACATTCAGTTCTGAGATTCTGTGAAAGACAGCATTGAAGTAGGTTTTTAAGATTTTCTCCTTGTTCCTCGGTGAGCAGCCTGGGCTGCACAGCTTGGCCGCCACAGGCCCCCAGGACTTGCCGGCTTGCTCCTCACTTGTTGGGAGGAAGATTAGCTGCTTCAGGATTATTTATGTTCTTAGAAGTTGCTGAAAACCCCACAGAGCTTCTGTTTACATGGAGTGTATCTGTCAATATACCCCATTTTAGAAATTTGAACAGAAAATTTAAACCCAAGAACTGACAAGCACACGCTGCCCCAGCACGTGGCCAAAGCAGTGCTGCCACGGTGGCGTGTGTTGGTTCTAGAAAAAATGCACCATACACTCAAGAATGAGGGTGAACCCACAGATCTCATCTCAGCAATGCTATGAAGAGGTGGGACCCAAAGCCCCTAAAACAGTGCTGAAGTCCCCAGATGTCCCAGAACACACAGAGCCATGGGACCAAGATTCCAGTGTCTCATGGATCATCAGCCGTGGAGACCGCGTGCTGGGTCAGGAGAAGCAAAAGTAGGGATACCAGGCACACAGTCCTATTACAGCAAATTTTTAAAGGTGTTGAATTGACTAAGAGTGGCAAAGATTTGCATTTAGAATACTACATTTCCTCTCCTGGAGACGTTAGAATGATAACACTGATTAACAGAGGATGATTGTAATGGATTAACTATGATAATGATGACATGAGCTGCTCACACTAACCCTGCACTCAATGTAGACTAAGCCTTTTATGCACACACTTCATTAGGTCTCCACATCCCTGCAAGGTGGCATTAAGCACTCATACAACCATGAAATCAGTGACTATAAAACAGTCACAAGGCTTTGTCTGCAGCATGAGGTAGCAAAACCAGCAAGGATTTTCAATGACAAAATCCAAAATCATATATATTTGGGAAAGAAAGCAAACAAAACACAGAAGGACAATAAAACAAAAGAGCAGATGGAATGGAAACTTTTATTGAAGAAAGCAATGATTGATTCAATTACAACAGGTAATGTCCCTGGTATAATTGAACCATCAATCCAAATTTTTGGAATAGTGAGTTGTGAAATTACTGTCTCATTTAATATTGGAATTCCTAGTTGGACCAATTTGATATACATCACTGGTGTGATGTTATCTATTTAGGTAAATAACAATATTTATATTTTTTAAGTTAACAGGAATCATAACACAGGACTCCATATTTAGAGAGAGAATTCAAACAACTACTATCATACTCCATCCAGTAAGGACAAGTGTCCCTGCGTCACCAAAGCAATGAGAATTTGCACACAGAAAACACAGTTCTCCAGTTGTGACAAATACAAGACCGTGAACCATGAATTACGAGAAGAAGCAACTGTTTAAATGCCATGGGCAAAATTTTTTATCATCTTGAAAACATCACTGATGCACTAAGTAAGAAAAAAAATTGTTTTACTAGCAAATCTAACTGACACAGGGGATTTTCCAAGTGAGAAGGTAATTCCAAAAATTGCAGTAAAATGAGTTAAGATGATCTGTGCAGTGACGGAGCTGATATTAGACTGACCAGCATCACGATTTCCGGTTTTACACTTGCTCTCTTCTTGTCACCTCTGACACAAGAATGCATCATATGATTTTTTTCTTTAGGGAAAAAAAGATAAATAAAAACTAACTAGAAGATGTGGTATGGAAAGCAGTAATGAAGTTGTCTAACCTAATAATGCAGCCAGTGTAATGTAGCACTTATTCGGGCACTAGAATTTTTTAAATCATGATTTATTTTATATCCTATTTCTAACCTAAAGGAGGCACTTAAAGTTTTCTACTTTATTCAACATATCTTGTGGGGGTTGTGATATATACTGGTATGGCAGTTTTCAAAGATTCAAAATCGCCTCTGTGGTTGTGGTCAGGAAAGGCAAGGCTCCCTCACAGCTGCGACGGAGAAGGAATCCCCGGAGTCAGCCCCCGGGCAGCTTCCGAACCGCATCTGCTTGCACTTGGCACAGGACACCATCAGCAAGTGTAACTCTGACAAGGAGATTTCCCCGGGGACCTGGGAGGTGCTCTAACATTCTGAAGCCACTTGTTTCCCAGTTAGGTAAGGCTTGGAAAAACAGTTTATTAGAAGTGACTCCCTTTGTATGTGCCTTTTGTCCTGAGAGGTCACTAATTAGCATAAATATAAAATACCCCATAATATAAGAATTTAGGTACCCCATTTTTCCATCTACCTGTCTATTTGTTTATCATATTTATACTTAGGTTACACTTTCCATGATGTTCAATTCCGGGCACCAAAAAAGAAAGGTTGCAAAATATTTCTTATAAAAAGCGGGAATGGGTCTAAGGTTTAAAAACCACTACTGCTAACAATAAAAGCCAGATAATATTTTTAACCTCAATTGCATCATACCTTCCCGAATTCCTCCCTAAAGTTCACTGTTAAAACAATAATGGAATCTCTGTCCTTCCAAGACTCGGGCCTGATCGCCACCCATCCAGATATCTTTCTGTGGGTCCCTACTTGTCCTCGAGGCCCCCAAACACAACTTACGGGTTGAAATTTCTTCAGTGTTCCTACTGTAGGGGAAACCTGGAAGTCCCAGGCACTGTCCAGGATTCACACCTACCTGCAAAAATCAAAGTCATGTGACTGAAACGGGACAACCCAGGTTGTGTGGTAGGGCTGATAGCTTACCAAAAACAGGTTTGGGGGCCTTACCCAAGCCCTCCATCTCCTAACATGAAGAAGGACAGGGAGGCCAAATTAACCACGAGTTTGTGTGGCTTAATTACCCCATGAATAAAGGATTTGTGCCAGTGCCACCTTTAGACAGGGAACCCCAGAACCCAGACTTGGAAGCACCCTGTCCCCTACCCTCTGAACAAATATTCTCTCAAGACACATAGTGAGAGATGGGAGCCCCGGTGAGCTCTGGAATAAGATGCGACCTGAAAGACTGCTGGTAACAAATGGTGTGCAGCTCGGGCAGCCCCCAGGACCACCAGCCATTCTGGTACCACTGATGCCCACACTTCCATCCACAACAGTTTCTTCAGGACACTTATGCACATATAACCATCACACAAAAATGATTGCTTAGACATATTTTAAGAGAAATAACATTATGAGAATGCAAAATTCATGACATGTCAGAGTCAAGACCCCAGAGTATTTACTGGATGAGATCTCACGTGTGCCCTGCAGTGAGCTTTAAACCCTTAGGACACAGTCATGGAACAGTAGGCATTTTCTTTCTTTCCTCCAAGTTGGCTTTACTGGAGAACTCTGTAGACACAGGAAGACTCTGTTTCCCACCTCTACTACTTACACAAAGTGCTCATCACGTGGTGAGGGATCAGCGCTTGTGCGACTGGCTCCAATGTGAGCACTCCAGTGCCCAGCTCCCCGAGGAGCAGAGCTCCCCCCACAGGAGCAGAGACCCCCCAGGAGCAGAGCGCCCCCCACGGGCACTGCAGTGCCTGCAAGAATCAGGAGTCTGATGAGTGAGCCTGGGGCGGGCAAGTCAGGAAGCAAACACCGCTCCCTCAAGCTCTGCAGGTGATCTCTGTGTCATCTTGAATCAATACAGTCAGCATTAAAGATGATTGACAAGAGGGTAAAAGGTAAGGCCTCCCCAAATCTCCTCGCATTCCTTTAGTTGGAGACCTGGTAGAACACATGGCAACAAGAGACGCTGGCTTTTCATGCCCACGTTGGCCTCAGGGCTACAGGGGAGGCCACGGTGCTGCCTCCGCCCCACCTCCTGCCTTCGTCCTGCAGACCTCACAGGGGCCACTGACTCATTTCTCTGACTTTCTCTCCTTGGTTGTGCTGCACTTCCAGCTTTTAAAAGCTCACAAACTCCTCACTGGAAAATCTTTAACAATGAACCCAAGTCAAATGAAATCAACCAAAGAGACACACTGCCTTCTTCATTACTTTATATTTTAGGATGAAATTCTTGAAGACGACTCCCTAACCTGAAGGGGTAGATGGAGGAGAAAAGAAAACAAGACAAGCATTTTTGGGCCCATAAAAAATGAGAGGTAACCAGATGGTGTCTAGTCTTCATTACACCTCTCTGCCTGCCCCAATTTCACATGCCCCTCCCAACTGAACTCATCAGAACTCGACTGAAAGAGACGGCTGTGCAAATTTATTGGAAACCAAATAAATCACTACGGAAACAGTCTCCCAAACCCAGCGAGAACACTGTAAGCTGACCAGTGCCAGGATCTGAATACGTGCAGATCAAAATTCCGACCCCCTCCCTGGTAGGTGTACTTACAGTGGGGGTGTTGCCGTGCAGTTTGTCTGCATCCAACATATAAAAATGAAAGGGACTCCAGTTTTCAACATCACAGTCCCTCTGAAACAACTGGTGGTCAATTAGCGTTTGTCGCCAGCAAAACTCGATTTTCTCCCCTGCACGTGGAGGTGAACACACAGAAGAGACTGATGATCCCCGCTGCAAGTGTAGCTAAGTGTGTCTAAGCAAGCTGTCTCCATCAGCATCCTGATGAGCAGGGGAGTGTGTGAGCCGCGGGGCTCTGCAGACTAATGGCCAGGCAAGGAGGGCGCTTTCTTACATTGGGGAGAAAAAGGCTGGAGCAGCACTCGCTGGAAATAAATTCTAATTAAACCTTCAGGTGCGGTTCCTGCAGCAGAACCCACGCCAATAGATGAGGCTCCCTCCGTGCTGTCCAGTCATGTGAACCAGGCTCATTAATATACCTGAGTGTTTGGTTTAGCAAGTGAATCATGTCTGTTTTCTGGAAATTACATGAGGGTGGAAAACCTTCCAAACATGTTCATTTGCTGTGGACTTTGTTTAATCCTCTTAAGAGCATTTAGAATGACAAACTTCTTAAATTAGCATGTTTGCCCGAGTGACCTTTCCAGGCACATGGGCCGAAACCTAGGAAAACCCAGAAGCAAATTCAAAACCGTTCCAGCTGCACAGCACTGCAGAATGTGTCCAGTTTGAGAATAAGGATTTTTTCTCCACACACTTTTCCTCCTCTGCCCAAATTAATCAGCCTCTGCTGCTCTTGTATAATGAGTATCGTATGACTCATCTTCTCTGCCTGTAAAATGGAAATGGGAAATTCTTCTGCCCAATAAAATGACATAGAACTAAGCCCCAAAATTATATATATTTAAAAAAAAAAACAGGGCTTTACGCTGTCCAGGGATATGAATCATTTATTTAATATATCAATTGTTACTAGAATAATCTTTTCAAAATGTAACCCCTCCTCAGAAAACTTCAACTACTATTCGATAAAAATATCACAGAAAATTTCTGAAAAGAATTTAAAGGAAAATCATTTTTAACTGAATCATATTCTAGGCACACTGAATAAATTCTGTTTAGAGAACTACTTGTTTTTAATAAATGACCTATAAAAATACACCCAGCATTAACCAGTAAATCTTCAATCTTTATTTTAAAATTCTTAAGGCATGCTATATTTCTTAAATCAAATGAGGAGATATTTGCAAGCCAATGGACAACGGAATTACCTAAGAAGACATTATAAAGCAGCAAGAGCAACTAGCACTTTGCCAAGCATTCTGCCTGAGAGTCACTCGTATCATCTTATTTTGACCTGACTGCTTAGAGGTGAGCTCCATCGGCCCATTTAACACATGAAGAAACTGAGGCTATGTGCGGTCATGTTTCCAGTACTTGGTGGAGCCAGGATCCAAACCCGGATCTTTGTCTATAGAGCCTGTGCCTTTACCAGATCACACTAAATTTCTCACTCTTCAAATGCACTCAGTCCCCGAGGTAACTCACCTTCCTTGCATTTCTAGGAGTTTTAGGAATTACTGAATTACAAGGACTAATCAGACATTTGTGTGAGCTAATTTTATATTTTCTGATTTTCCTGAATCAGTTCAGGCTGAATTCATTCTACTTACGAGAAGTCCTGAGGCAGAGGAGAGAGGGGAATATAAGCCAGACATAAACAATTTCAACAGATCCACTTCATCAAGGAAGCAATGTATTAAGTAAACCATTCTGCAACATGCTTGTCAATAAACCTTGGTGTCTCTGTCTCAGCCTGAAGGAGGGTAAGCCCTCCAGCCCATCTGCCTTCCAGCCACATACCCTGGATGACCTTGGTTCCCTCACCGGTGACACATGTGTTCTCCTGGGACTCTTTGTAGAGATTAAATGATAAAACTGTATGCAAAGGGGCTACTTCATTGCCAGACAGTAGGCACTAAACAAATAATAAAATTATTTTGCTTCATGAAAATGGGAGGCAAGTCTCCCAATTAAACATTCCTGATAGAATCCCAAGAAGCACTTTAATTTGTCAACAAGAAATTGTAAAATAGCATTTCTTTTTTGAAGGCCGTATCCATTCTCCCTACTTTTTACCAATCCTGGCTGTTATCCTGAAAATCTATTCCCAGAACGTGGCATCCATCTCCCATATTTAAATCCTTTAAGTTTGAAATTATGATGAAGCTTGGGCACATAAAGATTCACACCATAATTCACAGAATAAACAAAGACCACAGGAACAGGGCCACCTCCAGACCCCATGTGCTCAGGACAGTCTCCAAACTTCACAAAATCAGAAGCATACTGTTTGAAGAGAAAGAAAATTGAATGTGATCAAGGAGGCTGACATATAGCACTGGCCGGCTCACGAGAAGACCCCGTCGCCCCCTCGTCTGACCTAAGTCATCGAACACAGTTATCCGTTGATCTCTAACTAAAACTAGAACACGGGTAGGGTTGGAAAGTAACATTTTTTCCTACAATATATACATATTGTCAACTAAAAATTGGCACTTGTCATCTGCCTCTGATTTGGTTAAGTCACGAGCCACTGCAGCTGCTGACTTTCAACACCCTCTGAAAGTAGTTAAGTGTGGAGATCAGGAATGGGGCGCTCTGTGCTCTGGGAAAATGGGCAGAAGAGTCTTCAGATAGTTAGACATTTTCAGGAAATTTTATGCGCCCAAATTCTTGCATCCCCTCCTATCTAGAAAAGCACTAAAATCATTAACAGAGACACCTGCTTCTTGACTACCAGCAGCCTCTGCCTAAACTTGTATTGGACCGCACGTCCCCCTTCACTGAAATCTTATATAATTCTGAGCTCCCCCTCCTCTTCAGAGCAGTTCCTCCGAGCTCTCTGAGATGCTGTCACCTGGGCTCTGGTCCTTATTTTGCCCCAGATAAACTTTAACCAACAACTCTCATGTTTTGTGGTTTATCGACAGTACCACAAAAATTAAGCTTACATACTTGAACTCAGAGTAAACATTCAGTATCAAATGTTTCTTGACTTAAATTCCTATTTAAATGTAAATAATTATTCCATTTCTTAAATATAACATCTTAAAATATAAATTAACAGATATTTGTGAATCTTCAAAAAATATAGTCTAGAAAAAATTTTAGCAATTAAAAAAGCTATTGTGTGGAGCTTTAGAATTTCAAAAGTGGAAGAGAATAGTATTGTAACTCAAGTTCTTGTTTTAAATGCAGAGATCCTGAGGCCTCAAAAGACATATCAATTTGCCTGATTTTATACACTGTCCTTTAACAGAAAACCTTGAACTAAGTTCCTGGTCTTTGAGAAACCAAGACTTGCTCTGCTTGTGCAGGGCTGAACTTTATGAAAATGGGTCGTGAGAAAGAACCAGAATGCGGGGGCCTGGGCGAGGCAGCGGAGGAAAGGAGGGTCTCACCTTGTCGTGGGTGAGAAGTAGGCTCCCGCAGTGCTGGTGTGATGGGCATCCCTCAAGTGCCTGAAAACTACTATTTAGCACACCTTCCACCGAAAAGCACACAAGCTGTTTAACTAGAAGGCTGACCAGGAGGCTTTCTCAGTGACACAACAAGCTATTTTCAAGTTAACTCTACAACTACAGGAAGAGAAAGAATAGAAAGCTGGTATTAGTATTAAAAATTTACACCAAGAACCATGGAAATTCCAGGAGAAATATAAAGACGTTGGAAGTTTCATTATGCGATCTTACTGCCAATTCATTTGTCTTAAAAGCTGTGCTATAAAATATATTGTCCTTTGTTGTTCCAAATCACATTTGAAAGAAATAATGTTTCTTAAGGGTGTTTCTGGAAATTTCTTCTATTTCCTAACACCAAATCTCAGACCCTTAAAGAAATGGGGGGTTGGCATTTGGTCCACTGTTCTCTAGGCAATTTGTTTTTCCTTCAAAGAAAAAGGAGGGAATCACACAGAAAAGCATTTGAGCATCAGGCTGCTTACATTTCCTCCAGGGGGTCTTCGAAAATAAGGTGGAAATGAACAGTAGGACAGAAACATGGCGGGAGAGTCACTGGCTAGAAGGTGAGAACAAATGTGTTCTCCAACGTGCTCTGGTAGCCACTAGTTTAAATGAACTGAGCAATTGTTCGAGCATACACGCACTTCTACGGGAAAATCTCAACCGTTACCAACCGATCAGTGCAGCCCGAAGCAATGGACGGACTGCGGAGGCCCCCGGCGTCTCATCGTGGTGTCTTACACCATGTGCAGGATGAGCAGTGCCTCCCCGCCCCCTCCCTCCCCTCCCCTCGAGGGAGATGGCTGGTCCTGAGCTGAGCTTACCTCATAGCAAGCTGTCTCTCAGCCCTCTGTCTAAAGCAAGATAAAAGCAGGAAAGCTACCTGGGACTTTACAGAACCAACCCAAAAGGGAACTGAAGCACCTTTCTTCCCTTCTTTCTGCTGCCTGGAATGTGGGCCTGATTTTTGACCCTCAGGCAGACACTTTGGGCCATCAAATTGACGGGCTGAAAATAAGAGGCATCTGGTTCTCTGACCCTGGGACCTTCATGCAAACCAGCCCTGTGGTACCGATTGCTTGACTTCTTTATGTAAGAGGGAAATACAAGTTTAGCATGTGTAAGCTACCGCTGTTATCTGGGGAAGTAGGTGTTGTACATTGCCACGGTAAGTCCTAATAATAAAGTTAAAGATTCACCAAAAACTATTTACCAAATAGTTAATAAATGATAAAGAGTTCCTGATTTTTGTTTTAATGCTATGAAATGTAAATCGTTTCAACATATGCTAGTAAAACAAGACACTGTGGAGAAAAAGCAAAACAGAGATTATAGAACAGAGACACAAAGCCTCCTCTTCTCCAAGGCACAGGAGGACAGCCGTGACTCTACGTGCCAAGGTTGGAGTCTCATGGGCTCCCTGTTTTCCTTGCCTTGGGTTGTCTTTTCTTTCCAGCCTTGGGAAAAATGGATAAGGCTGCTGGTCAAATCATTTCAGGAGCAACTTCCATCGTGTAGAACCCCTGTCTCTTCCTTTCCTCTGCCTCCTGGAATGTTCTGACACAATCAGTCCAGCCTTCTAAATTGAGCAAATGGAGCTCAATCAATCTGCTTTTAGACAGAGTTAGGAAACAGACATTAAAAATCATAACTAGGAAATCTTATCTTCCAGAGGTCATTGCACAGATGAAATAGGAGAATATCTGTGAATCATTCTGTAAACACTAAGTACAATACAAACAATATTAGTACTGATTCTATGTCACATTCTTCAAAAAACGAAAACAGAATAGTTTTCTACCAGAAGGAGAAGGTGCTTTGCAATTTTCTGTCACTTTAATTCTTCAAAAGTTTCTATAAAATTGATGTCTTTAAAAAAATCAATGCACATTAGGGACTAAATTTAATTCCTTCATCTTCCCCTGTTTAACAGATATCAAGAATGATACCATTTCTAGACATTTTATCTAGGAAAGCCTTTGGTATACATGAGGCACAGAGCATGACAAATTGTCAGTATCACTCAGGATAGGAAACCCATGTTTGATACCCGAACTTGAAGACATGAAGAAGATGCCTGGCATGTCCCACTGACCTTTCAAGCTGTTATTTTTGAAACACTTATTTCTTCTTGGTCCAGAACAGACCCGCATTTGTTGATGTGAGACTTTTTAAGTGAAAAGGTAAACCCATCATTACACTTTAGAGACTGAAACTTTACCCTCCTCATCCATGTGGACATAGCATCCTTACTGATTCCTAACATGAAAAATGACCACCAATGACATCTCAGAATGCTCCAATGCAGAGGTTCTCTGCTGCAGTGAGGAGGAAAGGGCCGTGTGTTTCAAGATGTACTTACTGTCTGTAGCTCACTTGGCAAGACACGGCAACTTGTCTAAGCTAAAGCTTAAAAGTGGAAAATAGAGACAACATCCATGGCAAAGGGCATTTGGAGGCTAATTCCTTGGCCCCACTTCATCGCTTCTCAAGAGCCGTGGGCAATACCTTGAGAAAGGCAGCAATACGTTACCCAACTCATCAAAAAGCTGTGCCTCCTACTAATTGACAGTAAAGCAAGTGTCATCTGGCTCAACAGATCTCCCTGTGTCTCTACAGTGGTCGTCTACTTTTTCTTTATTTTCTCGGTTGGGGGACACTCCTTTTTTGAAAATCCTCCTCCCTGCAGTAGAAGTTCTTATTTTCCCAACCAGAATGCAGGCTTGAAGGGAGGCAACAGAGCTGAGAACACGTAAATCAGTATTTATTCCTTGATATATTTTTTACACATGGACTAAAAATCATTGGGTCAGTTGGACATCAATATCATATCTAATTTACACTATTGTCAACTTTCATATTACTACCAGCTCCTGAAACAGTCACGTGGTCACTAGGTTTTTTTCCCTCCCTTGACCCATGGGTTCGATGATTTCTAACCAGACACAATAGCTTTTTGAAGTCTGTTTCACCTTTTGCTTTTAAACTAAACTTGTGTGCTTGACCCTGATTTCATTCTAACATTCACAAAAATCTATCCAAGGACAACCACATTTAACATCATTTTTAGATGTCTTGAATACAATGGTGAGTGATTCTTCCAGATCATTAAACTATATATGCACATTATGCTGTGGTCCTCTTCAATTTGTGGTGTTTACAGTAATCGTTACCTCTTTGGATACTTTATTACACATTTAGCATTTCTTTATCCAATTCAGTTACATTAATATATAAGATTTCAAAAGATCTGCTTTCTCAAAATGATGATGTTTAACATCTATAGTCTATTTTAAATCAAGTAATTCAATAAGGTTGTCAAGGACAGCAGTGAAGGTTGTGTGTGGTGATTGCTGCTTCAGAGTCTCCGGTCCTGTCCCTTGATCTTACAGGTGTTTACGCATCCTTGTCAATGTCATCACATCAGTCTATTAGGAGCTGAAATTAAACTACCTGGATGCTAATTTTTTTTTAAACAATATACTCAATTTCCCCTTCTAATACTTTATTGTTTCTCATACTGAGGCTCAACAGTTTTCCTAATATATATATTTGGTGGGGAGGGGGGCACAGCCCTGAATGCCTGCAGACAGCACCAACTGTATAAGATTAACCAGAGGTGGCCGTGGATGTTCTGTGACTTCAGCCACTGAGCACGAGAACCTGCTGTACTTCCAACTGTTCTGCCTCCATTATTGACAGCTCTGAAGGTCACTGCCTCTTGTAAAATTCTACAACATTACAGTTCATATATTTTTAAAAGTTATAAATTTGTGAAAGTCGTCTGCTGTTTGTGTAAAAAGAGGGGTACTTCCTTTTGCTCATTTCAGGCTAAACTAAGTCCAGAAGGACACACACACACACACACACACAGAGACACACGCAGTTCTGAGTGCCCCCAAGGAAAAGTTTGAAAGGCTTCGGGACAGTGGTGGCGCTCAAACCTTTGGAATTTTGAGCTCTATGAAAGCATCACTTATTCAGAAATTAAGCATTATAATTCTAGACAAAGAGAATCAGAATCACCCACAAGATACATACCAGAATTTTTTTAAAGAAAGTATCTTCCCTAAAATCCAATGATAATTCAAATATCCATGGAAAGAAAGTAGATCAGTAATATCAAGCAATAATTTCTACACTATTGCTGATTAGACTTCAGCCCCAACCAAAGAACATAGAAATAAGATCCCTGGAGATTAAGAGATGGAAATGAGGTATTAAAAAGCAAGAATATAAAAGAAGTAGCGGCCTTAAGGAAACCTGCTCATTTTCTTTGAAATAATTTCTTGGTTACAGGAACTCACTCGTGAGGATCTGGAAATGCATCAAGAGGAAATCTAGCAGGGAAAAGAAGCAGAAGCAGAAGCAGGTCTCAGTTTTCTCGGAGGCTGATCCTAAATGAAAAAACTTTCCTTGGCTTCCAGAATAGACAACCTGCATGGTTCCCTTAGCAGAAGAGTGAGGAGGAGAGAAAACCGAATGTGTTTGCAAATCATCCTTCACCAACCCTGTTGGAACACAGAATTTTGGTGTTAGGGGCACTGCCCGACCTATAAATATAAGAGAAGGAACAAGCTCTAATAAGGTTTTTGAGAGAAAAATGCTTTTAGCTTTAAACCTACTCTAGAAATCATGCTGAGAAATCATGGTAAGTGCCTGAGGTGTAACATTGCTGTTTACGTTACATAAAGGAATGCTTCCCCACATGTACCATTTTGGGAACGGAATATGTGTTGCAGCCTCCTTCACTTAGGTTTTTGGAAACCCAGAGTTTCTGGCCACGGGGAAACAGGCTAGTTACATATCAAAGGGGAGGCAAAAACTCCAGCGCGCTTTTCCATTGCAAACCGATTTTACTAGAGACCAGCTTTAAGAATCATGCTGAGAAAAGAGAGTGTTTCTACATGTCACTATACCTTTTATGACCGATGTAACAAAGCCTCTCAACATGATCACTTCTGACATCTCAATCTGTGTGGAAGCTGTTGTAAAACTAGATTTTTGGGTACACAGAGCTTCTGTCTTAGAGAATCTACAGTAATTATATATGTAAAGGGAGGCACAATCTCCAAAATTGTTATCCACAGGAAACGGCTTTAACTTTGAAACCGGCATCAGGAAACATTCTGAGAAATCAGAGAATGTGTCTCTAGAAGTCCTCTTGTATTTTATGATGGATGACACAATGCCTCTATACATGCTAAATTTTTAGGTCTGTATGCGTATGGAAGCCGCGTTTCCACTGGCTTGTTGGGAAACCAGAGTTTATGGCCAGGGGAAACTACACTGCTTTCATATATATGGGTATGTATTAGAACCAAATCGGTTTTCCAGTGCAAAAAAATTTCTTGGAAACCGGCTTTGAGAAACAGAGAAAACAGAGTAAGTGTTTCTGTATGTCAATTAACTTTAATACTGGATGATAGAACGCCTCAGAACATGGTGAATTCCCACATCAGTATGTGTGTTGGAGAAGTCCATCAAATAAATTTTTGTAAAACCAGAGTTACTGGTCAAGAGAAAATACATTACTTATATATCCCAGGGCAAGCACTACTGCAAAAGCATTTTAAAGAGCAAACAAGATTTACATGAAAACCGACCGTTGAATTCTTACAGAGAAATCAGAGAAGGTGTTATTAAAATACACTCTACCTATTAAATGGATAAAAGAACGTCCCACAACATGATGAAATATGAAAGAAAGTCTCTCCACATGCTAAGTTCTTAGAGATAAGTGTGTGTGAAACCCGTCCTTCACCTAGCTTGTTGGGAACACAAAAATTCTTTTCAGTTGCAAACACCTCTCCATACATATATATGGGGAGGTACTAGCTCCAACTCGGTTTTACAGTGAAAACTGCAGGAAGTTCAAACCGGCACTAGGAAACATACTGAGAATCCAGAGTAAAAGTTTATCCTGCAACCCGAACCTTTTGTGCTAGATGAACGAACGTCTCTCCCCATGCTCAGTTCTGAGAAATAAGGGTGTGTGAAAGCCGTCCTTCACCTAGCTAGTTGGGAACACAAAGTTTCTTTTCAGTTGCAAACTCCAATCCATAAATATATATGGGGAGGTACTAGCTCCAACTCGGTTTTAAGTGAAAACTGCAGGAACTTCAAACCGGCACTAGGAAACAGACTGAGAATCCAGAGTAAATGTTTATCCTGCAACCCGTTCCTTTTGTGCTAGATGAACGAACGTATCTCCACATACTCAGTTTTCAGAGATGATTGTGCGTGAAAGCCCTCCTTCACCTATGTTGTTGGGAACACAAAGTTTCTTTTCAATTGCAAACTACACACCATATATATATAAGGGTAAATACTGGCTCCAACTCGGTTTTACAGTGAAAAATTCAGGAAGTTCATACCGTCTTTAAGAAATACAGTAAGAAAGCAGTGTAAAAAATTAGACTTGTAACTAATTCCCTTTGTTCTAGATGAAGGATCTGCTCTCCCCATGCTCAGTTCTTTGATATAAATGTGTGTGAAAGCCGTACTTCACATTGCGTGTTGGAAACACAAAGATTCTTTTCAGTTGCAAACTACATTCCATACATTTTTATGGGTTGGTACGAGCTCCAGCTCGGTTTTACAGTGAAAACTTCAGGAAATTTAAACCGCAAGTAGGAAACAGACTGAGAATTCTGAGTAATAGTTTCTCCTGCAACCCATTCCATTTGTGCTTGATGAACGAACGTCTCTTTACATGCTCAGTTCTTAGAGATAACTTTGTGTGAAATCCGTCCTTCCACTAGCTTGTTGGGAACTCAAACTTTTTTTTAAGATGCAAACTACCCTCCATACATATATATGGGGAATTACATGCTGCAACTCGGTTTTACAGTGAAAACTGCAGGAACATCACAATGGCACTAGGAAACAGAAGGAGAAACCAGAGTAAAATTTTCACTGCAAACCGTTCATTTTTTGCTAGATGAAAGAACGTCTCTCCACATGCTCAGTTCTTAGAGATAAGTGTCTGTAAAATCCTCCCTTCAACTAGCTTGAAGGGAAAACATAGTTTCCTTTAAGTTGCATCTAAAATCCATACATATATATGGGGATGTACAAGCCCCACCTCGGTTTTACAGTGAAAACTGCAGGAACTACAAAGCGGCACTAGGAAACAGACTGAGAAACCAGAGTAAAATTTTCACTGCAAACCGTTCCGTTTGTGCTAGATGAAAGAATGTCTCTCCAGAATGTCATTTCTGACAACTAAGTGTGTGTGAAAGCCGTCCTTCACCTAGCTAGTTGGGAACACAAAGTTAATTTTCTGTTGCAAACTCCACTCCATACATATATATGGGGAGGTACTAGCTCCAACTCGGTTTTACAGTAAAAACTGCAGGAACTTCAAACCGGCACTAGGAAACAGACTGAGAAACGTGAGTAAAAGTTTCTCCTGCAACCCCTTCCCTTTGTGCTAGATGAACGAACGTCTCTCCAGATGCTCAGTTCTGAGAGTTAATTGTGTTTGAAAGGCGTCCTTCAACTAGCTTTTTGGGAACACAAAATTTCTTTTCAGTTGCAAAGTGCACTCCATACATATATATGGGGAGGTACTAGCTCTAACTCGGTTTTACAGTGAAAACTGCAGGAACTTCAAACCGGCACTAAGAAACAGAATGAGAAAGCAGAGTAAAAGTTTCCCCTGCAAACCGTTCCCTTTGTGCTAGATGAACGAACGTCTCTCCACATGCTGATTTCTGAGAAATAAGTGTGTGTGAAAGCCGTCCTTCACATAGCTTGTTGGGAACACAAAGTTACTTTTAATTTGCAAAGTCCACTCCATACATATATATGGGGAGGTACTAGCTCCAACTCGGTTTTACAGTGAAAACTGTAGGGACTTCAAACCGGCGCTAGGAAACAGACTGAGAATCCAGATAAACAGTTTCTCCTGAAACCCGTTCCCTTTGTGCTAGATGAACGAACGTCTCTCCACATGATCATTTCTGAGAGATAAGGGTGTGTGAAAAACGTACTTTACCTAGCTTGTTGGGAACACAAAGTTTCTTTTCAGTGGCAAACACCTCTCCATACATATATATGGGGAGGTACTAGCTGCAAATCGATTTTACAGTGAAAACTGCAGGAACTTCAAACAGGCACTAGGAAACACACTGAGAAACCAGAGTGAAGATTCTCCTGCATCCCGTTCCATTTGTGCTAGATGAACGAACGTCTCTCCACATGCTCAGTTCTGAGAGATAAGTGTGTGTGAAAGCCGTACTTCACATAGCTTGTTGGGAACACAAAGTTTCTTTTCAGTTGCAAAGTCCACTCCATACTTATATATGGGGAGGTACTAGCTCCAACTCGGTTTTACAGTGATATCTGCAGGAACTTCAAACCGGCCCTAGGAAACAGACTGAGAAACCAGAATAAAAGTTTCCCCTGCAAACCGTTCCCCTTGTGCTAGATGAACGAAAGTCTCTCTACATGCTCAGTTGTGAGAGATATGTGTATGTGAAAGCCGTCCTTCACCTAGCTTGTTGGGAACACACAGTTTCTTTTAAGTTGCAAACTACACACCATATATATATAAGGGTAAATACTAGCTCCAACTCGGTTTTACAGTGAAAAATGCAGGAAGGTCATACCGTCTCTAAGAAATACAGAAAGAAACCAGTGTAAAAAATTAGACTTGTAACAAATTCCCTTTGTTCTAGATGAAAGAACGGCTCTCCCCATGCTCAGTTCTTTGATATAAATGTGTGTGAATGTCGTACTTAACATTGCGTGTTGGAATCACAAAGTTTCTTTTCAGTTGCAAACTACATTCCATACATTTTTATGGGGTGGTACGAACTCCAGCTCGGTTTTACAGTGAAAAATTCAGGAACTTCAAACCGCAACTAGGAAACAGACTAAGAATTCTGAGTAATAGTTTCTCCTGCAACCCATTCCATTTGTGCTAGATGAACGAACGTCTCTTCACATGCTCAGTTCTTAGAGATAACTTTGTGTGAAATACGTCCTTCCCCTAGCTTGTTGGGAACCCAAACTTTCTTTTAAGATGCAAACTACCCTCCATACATATATATAGGTAATTACTAGCTGCAACTCGGTTTTACAGTGAATACTGCAGGAACATCAAACCGGCACTAGGAAACAAACGGAGAAACCAGAGTAAAATTTTCACTACAAACCGTTCATTATTTGCTAGATGAAAGAACGTCTCTCCACATGCACAGATCTTAGAGATAAGTGTCTGTAAAACCCGCCCTTCAACTAGCTTGCAGGGAAAACATAGTTTCCTTTAATTTGCAATCTAAAACCCATATATATATACAGGGAATGTACAAGCCCCACCTCGGTTTTACAGTGAAAACTGCAGGAACTTCAAAGCGGCACTAGAAAACAGACTTAGAAACCAGAGTAAAAGTTCCTACTGCAAACCGTTCCGTTTGGGCTAGATGAACGAACGTCTCTCCAGAATGTAATTTCTGACAAATAAGTGTGTGTGAAAGCCGTCCTTCACCTAGCTAGTTGGGAACACAAAGTTTATTTTCAGTTGCAAACTCCACTCCATACGTATAAATGGGGAGGTATTAGCTCCAACTCGGTTTTACAGTGAATACTGCAGGAACTTCCAACCGGCCCTAGGAAACAGACTGAGAAACCTGAGTAAAAGTTTCTCCTGCAACCAGTTCCCTTTGTGCTGGATCAACGAACGTCTCTCCACATGCTCAGTTCTGAGAGAAATTTGTGTGTGAAACCCGTCCTTCACATAGCTTGTTGGGAACACAAAGTTTCTTTTCAGTTTCAAAAACCTCTCCATACATAAATATGGGGAGGTACTAGCTCCAACTCAGTTATACAGTGAAAACTGCAGGAACTTCAAACCGGCACTAGGAAACAGACTGAGAAACCAGATTAAAAGTTTCTCCTGCAAAGCGTTCCATTTGTGCTAGATGAACGAACGTCTCTCCCCATGCTCAGTTCTGAAAGATAAATGTGTGTGAAAGCCGTCCTTCACCTAGCTTGTTGGGGACACAAAGATACTTTTCAGTTGCAAACACCTCTCCATACATAAATATGGGGAGGTACTAGCTCCAACTCGGTTATACAGTGAAAACTGCAGGAACTTCAAACCGGCGCTAGGAAACAGACTGAGAATCCAGAGTAAAAGTTTCTCCTGCAACCCGTTCCATTTGTGCTAGATAAACGAACGTCTCTCCACATACTCTGTTCTGAGAGATAAGGGTGTGTGAAAGACGTACTTTACCTAGCTTGTTGGGAACACAAAGTTTCTTTTCAGTGGCAAACACCTCTCCATAAATATATATGGGGAGGTACTAGCTGCAAATCGGTTTTACAGTGAAAAATGTAGGAACTTCAAACCGGCACTAGGAAACACACTGAGAAACCAGAGTGAAAGTTTCTCCTGCATCCCGTTCCATTTTTTCTAGATGAACGAACGTCTCTCTACATGCTCAGTTGTGAGAGATATTTGTGTGTGAAAGCCGCCCTTCACCTAGCTTGTTGGGAACACAAAGTTTCTTTTCAGTTGCAAACACCTCTCCATACATATATATGGGGAGGTACCAGCGACAACTCTGTTTTACAGTGAAAACTGCATAAACTTCAAACCGGCACTAGGAAAAAGACTGAGAAACCAGAATAATAGTTTCCCCTGCAACCCGTTACCTTTGTGCTAGATGAACGAACGTCTCTCCACATGCTCACTTCTGAGAGATAAGGGTGTGTGAAAGCAGTCCTTCAACTAGCTTGTTGGGAACACAAAGATTATTTTCAGTGGCAAACCCCAATCCATATATATATAAGGGTACGTACTAGCTCCATCTCTGTTTTACAGTGAACACTGCAGGAACTTCAAACCGGCACTAGGAAACAGACTGAAAATCCAGATTAAAAGTTTCTCCTGCAACCCGCTCCCTTTGTGCTAGATAAACGAACGTCTCTCCACATGCTCAGTTCTGAGAGATAAGGGTGTCTGAAAGCCGTACTTAACCTAGCTTGTTGGGAACACATAGTTTCTTTTCAGTGGCCAACACCACTCCATACATATTTATGGGGAGGTACTAGCCCCAAATCGGTTTTACAGTGAAAAATTCAGGAACTTCAAACAGGCACTAGGAAACAGACTGAGAAACCAGAGTGAAAGTTTCTCCAGCAACTCGTTCCATATGTGCTAGATGAACGAACGTCTCTCCACATGCTCAGTTCTGAGAGATAAGTGTGTGTGAAAGCCGTCCTTCAACTAGGTTGTTGTGAAAACAAACTTTCTGTTCAATTGCAAACTCCACTCCATACATATATATGGGGAGGTACTAGCTCCAACTCGGTTTTTCAGTGAAAACTGCAGGAACTTCCAACCGGCACTAGGAAACAGACTGAGATTCCAGAGTAAAAGTTTCTCCTGCAACCCTTTCCCTTTTTTCTAGATGAACGAACGTCTCTCCCCTTGCTCATTTCTGAGATTTGAGTGTGTGTGAAAGCCCTCCTTCACCTATGTTGTTGGGAACACAAAGTTTCTTTTCAATTGCAAACTACACACCATATATATATAAGTGTAAATACTGGCTCCAACTCGGATTTACAGTGAAAAATTCAGGAAGTTCATACCGTCTCTTAGAAATACAGTAAGAAACCAGTGTAAAAAATTAGACTTGTAACAAATTCCCTTTGTTCTATATGAACGATCTGCTCTCCCCATGCTCAGTTCTTTGATATAAATGTGTGTGAAATCCGTACTTCACATTGCGTGTTGGAAACACAAAGTTTCTTTTCAGTTGCAAACTACATTCCATACATTTTTATGGGTTGGTACGAGCTCCAGCTCGGTTTTACAGCGAAAATTTCAGGAACTTCAAACCGCAAGTAGGAAACAGACTGAGAATTCTGAGTAATAGTTTCTCCTGCAACCCATTCCATTTGTGCTAAATGAACGAACGTCTCTTCACATGCTCAGTTGTTAGAGATAACATTGTGTGAAATCCGTCCTTCCCCCAGCTTGTTGGGAACCCAAAATTTCTTTTAAGATGCAAACTACCCTCCATACATATATATGGGGAATTACTAGCTGTAACTCGGTTTTACAGTGAAAACTGCAGGAACATCAAACCGGCACTGGGAAACAGACGGAGAAACCAGAGTAAAATTTTCACTGCAAACCGTTCATTTTTGCTAGATGAAAGAACGTCTCTCCACATGCTCACTTCTTAGAGATAAGTGTCTGTAAAATCCTCCCTTCAACTAGCTTGCAGGGAAAACATAGTTTCCTTTAAGTTGCAATCTAAAATACATACATATATATGGGGATGTACAAGCCCCACCTCGGTTTTACAGTGAAAACTGCAGGAACTTCAAAGCGGCACTAGAAAACAGACTGAGAAACCAGAGTAAAAGTTTCTACTGCAAACCGTTCCGTTTGTGCTAGATGAACGAACGTCTCTCCAGAATGTCATTTCTGACAAATAAGTGTGTGTGAAAGCCGTCCTTCACCAAGCTAGTTGGGAACACAAAGTTTACTTTCAGTTGCAAACTCAACTCCATACATATATATGGGGATGTACTAGCTCCAACTCGGTTTTACAGTGAAAACTGCAGGAACTTCCAACCGGCACTAGGAAACAGACTGAGAATCCAGAGTAAAAGTTTCTCCTGCAACCCGTTCCCTTTGTGCTAGATGAACGAACGTCTCTCCCCATGCTCAGTTCTGAGAGATGAGTGTGTGTGAAAGCCCTCCTTCACATATGTTGTTGGGAACACAAAGATTCTTTTCAATTGCAAACTACACACCATAAATATATAAGGGTAAATACTAGCTCCAACTCGGTTTTACAGTGAAAAATTCAGGAAGGTCATACCGTCTCTAAGAAATACATTAAGAAACCAGTGTAAAAATTAGACTTGTAACATATTCCCTTTGTTCTAGAAAAACGAACGGCTCTCCCCATGCTCAGTTCTTTGATATAAATGTGTGTGAAAGCCGTACTTCCCATTGCGTATTGGAATCACAAAGTTTCTTTTCAGTTGCAAAATACATTGCATAAATTTTTATGGGGTGGTACGTGCTCCAGCTCGGTTTTACAGTGAAAAATTCAGGAACTTCAAACCGAAACTAGGAAACAGACTGAGAATTCTGAGTAATAGTTTCTCCTGCAACCCATTCCATTTGTGCTAGATGAACGAACGTCTCTTCACATGCTCAGTTCTTAGAGATATCTTTGTGTGAAATCCGTCCTTCCCCTAGCTTGTTGGGAACCCAAACTTTCTTTTAAGATGCAAACTACCCTCCATACATATATATGGGGAATTACTAGCTGTAACTCGGTTTTACAGTGAAAACTGCAGGAACATTAAACCGGAACTAGGAAACAAAACGGAGAAACCAGAGTAAAATTTTCACTGCAAAACGTTCATTATTTGCTAGATGAAAGAACGTCTCTCCACATGCTCAGTTCTTAGAGATAAGTGTCTGTAAAATCCGCCCTTCAACTAGCTTGCAGGGAAAACATAGTTTCCTTTTAGTTGCAATCTAAAATCCATACATATATATGGGGATGTACAAGCCCTACCTCGGTTTTACAGTGAAAACTGCGGAAACTTCAAAGCGGCACTAGAAAACAGACTGAGAAACCAGAGTAAAAGTTCCTACTGCAAACCGTTCCGTTTGTGCTAGATGAACGAACGTCTTACCAGAATGTCATTTCTGACAAATAAGTGTGTGTGAAAGCCGTACTTCACCTAGCTAGCTGGGAACACAAAGTTTATTTTCAGTTGCAAACTCCACTCCATATATATATGGGGAGGTACTAGCTCCAACTCGGTTTTACAGTGAAAACTGCAGGAACTTCCAACCGGCACTAGGAAACAGACTGAGAAACCTGAGTAAAAGTTTCTCCTGCAACCCGTTCCCTTTGTGCTAGATGAAGGAACGTCTCTCCACATGCTCAGTTCTGAGAGATAATTGTGTGTGAAAGCCGTACTTCACCTAGCTTGTTGGGAACACATAGTTTCTTTTCAGGTTCAAATACCTCTCCATACATATATATGGGGAGGTACAAGCTCCAACTCTGTTTTACAGTGAAAACTGCAGGAACTTCAAAACGCCACTAGGAAACAGACTGCGAAACCAGATTATAAGTTTCCCCTGCAACCCGTTCCCATTGTGCTACATGAACGAACGTCTCTTCCCATGCTCAGTTGTGAGAGATAAGTGTGTGTGAAAGCCGTCCTTCACCTAGCTTGTTGGGAACACAAAGATTCTTTTCAGTTGCAAACACCTCTCCATACATATATATGGGGAGGTACTAGCTCCAACTCGGTTTTACAGTGAAAACTGCAGGAACATCAATCCGGCACTAGGAAACAGACTGAGAATCCAGACTAAAAGTTTCCCATGCAACCCGTTCCATTTGTGCTAGATGAACGAACGTCTCTCCACATGCTCAGTTGTGAGATATAAGTGTGTGTGAAAGCCGAACTTCACCTAGTTTTTGGGAACACAATGTTTCTTTTCAGTTGCAAACTCCACTCCATACATATATATGGGGAGGTACTCGCTCCAAATCGGTTTTAGAGTGAAAACTGCAGGAACTTCAAACAGGCACTAAGAAACAGACTGAGAAACCAGAGTGAAATTTTCTCATGCAAACCGTTCCATTTGTGCTAGATGAACGAACGTCTCTCCACATGCTCAGTTCTGAGAGATAAGTGTGTGTGAAAGCCGTCCTTCACCTAGCTTGTTGGGAACACAAAGTTTCTTTTCAGTTGCAAACACCTCTCCATACATATATATGGGGAGGTACCAGCGACAACTCTGTTTTACAGTGAAAACTGCATAAACTTCAAACCGGCACTAGGAAAAAGACTGAGAAACCAGAATAATAGTTTCCCCTGCAACCCGTTACCTTTGTGCTAGATGAACGAACGTCTCTCCACATGCTCACTTCTGAGAGATAAGGGTGTGTGAAAGCAGTCCTTCACCTAGCTTGTTGGGAACACAAAGATTATTTTCAGTGGCAAACCACAATCCATATATATATAAGGGTACGTACTAGCTCCATCTCGGTTTTACAGTGAACACTGCAGGAACTTCAAACCGGCACTAGGAAACAGACTGGAAATCCAGATTAAAAGTTTCTCCTGCAACCCGTTAACTTTGTGCTAGATGAACGAACGTCTCTCCACATGCTCAGTTCTGAGAGATAAGGGTGTCTGAAAGCCGTACTTAACCTAGCTTGTTGGGAACACAAAGTTTCTTTTCAGTGGCCAACACCACTCCATACATATTTATGGGGAGGTACTAGCCCCAAATCGGTTTTACAGTGAAAACTTCAGGAACTTCAAACAGGCACTAGGAAACAGACTGAGAAACCAGAGTGAAAGTTTCTCCAGCAACTCGTTCCATATGTGCTAGATGAACGAAAGTCTCTCCACATGCTCTGTTCTGAGAGATAATGGTGTGTGAAAGCAGTCCTTCACGTAGCTTGTTGGGAATACAAAGTTTCTTTTCAGTTGCAAACACCTCTCCATACATATATATGGGGAGGTACCAGCGCCAACTCTGTTTTACAGTGAAAACTGCAGGAACTTCAAAGCGGCACAAGGAATCAGACGGAGAAACTAGAGTAAAATTTCACCTGCAACCCGTTCCCTTTTTGCTAGATGAACGAACGTCTCTCAACATGCTCAGTTCTGAGAGATAAGTGTGTGTGAAAGCCGTCCTTCAACTAGGTTGTTGTGAAAACAAACTTTCTGTTCAATTGCAAACTCCACTCCATACATATATATGGGGAGGTACTAGCTCCAACTCGGTTTTTCAGTGAAAACTGCAGGAACTTCCAACCGGCACTAGGAAACAGACTGAGATTCCAGAGTAAAAGTTTCTCCTGCAACCCTTTCCCTTTTTGCTAGATGAACGAACGTCTCTCCCCTTGCTCAGTTCTGAGATTTGAGTGTGTGTGAAAGCCCTCCTTCACCTATGTTGTTGGGAACACAAAGTTTCTTTTCAATTGCTAACTACACACCATATATATATAAGTGTAAATACTGGCTCCAACTCGGATTTACAGTGAAAAATTCAGGAAGTTCATACCGTCTCTAAGAAATACAGTAAGAAACCAGTGTAAAAAATTAGACTTGTAACAAATTCCCTTTGTTCTATATGAACGATGTGCTCTCCCCATGCTCAGTTCTTTGATATAAATGTGTGTGAAATCCGTACTTCACATTGCGTGTTGGAAACACAAAGTTTCTTTTCAGTTGCAAACTACATTCCATACATTTTTATGGGTTGGTACGAGCTCCAGCTCGGTTTTACAGCGAAAATTTCAGGAACTTCAAACCGCAAGTAGGAAACAGACTGAGAATTCTGAGTAATAGTTTCTCCTGCAACCCATTCCATTTGTGCTAAATGAACGAACGTCTCTTCACATGCTCAGTTGTTAGAGATAACATTGTGTGAAATCCGTCCTTCCCCCAGCTTGTTGGGAACCCAAAATTTCTTTTAAGATGCAAACTACCCTCCATACATATATATGGGGAATTACTAGCTGTAACTCGGTTTTACAGTGAAAACTGCAGGAACATCAAACCGGCACTGGGAAACAGACGGAGAAACCAGAGTAAAATTTTCACTGCAAACCGTTCATTTTTGCTAGATGAAAGAACGTCTCTCCACATGCTCACTTCTTAGAGATAAGTGTCTGTAAAATCCTCCCTTCAACTAGCTTGCAGGGAAAACATAGTTTCCTTTAAGTTGCAATCTAAAATACATACATATATATGGGGATGTACAAGCCCCACCTCGGTTTTACAGTGAAAACTGCAGGAACTTCAAAGCGGCACTAGAAAACAGACTGAGAAACCAGAGTAAAAGTTTCTACTGCAAACCGTTCCGTTTGTGCTAGATGAACGAACGTCTCTCCAGAATGTCATTTCTGACAAATAAGTGTGTGTGAAAGCCGTCCTTCACCAAGCTAGTTGGGAACACAAAGTTTACTTTCAGTTGCAAACTCAACTCCATACATATATATGGGGATGTACTAGCTCCAACTCGGTTTTACAGTGAAAACTGCAGGAACTTCCAACCGGCACTAGGAAACAGACTGAGAATCCAGAGTAAAAGTTTCTCCTGCAACCCGTTCCCTTTGTGCTAGATGAACGAACGTCTCTCCCCATGCTCAGTTCTGAGAGATGAGTGTGTGTGAAAGCCCTCCTTCACATATGTTGTTGGGAACACAAAGATTCTTTTCAATTGCAAACTACACACCATAAATATATAAGGGTAAATACTAGCTCCAACTCGGTTTTACAGTGAAAAATTCAGGAAGGTCATACCGTCTCTAAGAAATACATTAAGAAACCAGTGTAAAAATTAGACTTGTAACATATTCCCTTTGTTCTAGAAAAACGAACGGCTCTCCCCATGCTCAGTTCTTTGATATAAATGTGTGTGAAAGCCGTACTTCCCATTGCGTATTGGAATCACAAAGTTTCTTTTCAGTTGCAAAATACATTGCATAAATTTTTATGGGGTGGTACGTGCTCCAGCTCGGTTTTACAGTGAAAAATTCAGGAACTTCAAACCGAAACTAGGAAACAGACTGAGAATTCTGAGTAATAGTTTCTCCTGCAACCCATTCCATTTGTGCTAGATGAACGAACGTCTCTTCACATGCTCAGTTCTTAGAGATATCTTTGTGTGAAATCCGTCCTTCCCCTAGCTTGTTGGGAACCCAAACTTTCTTTTAAGATGCAAACTACCCTCCATACATATATATGGGGAATTACTAGCTGTAACTCGGTTTTACAGTGAAAACTGCAGGAACATTAAACCGGAACTAGGAAACAAAACGGAGAAACCAGAGTAAAATTTTCACTGCAAAACGTTCATTATTTGCTAGATGAAAGAACGTCTCTCCACATGCTCAGTTCTTAGAGATAAGTGTCTGTAAAATCCGCCCTTCAACTAGCTTGCAGGGAAAACATAGTTTCCTTTTAGTTGCAATCTAAAATCCATACATATATATGGGGATGTACAAGCCCTACCTCGGTTTTACAGTGAAAACTGCGGAAACTTCAAAGCGGCACTAGAAAACAGACTGAGAAACCAGAGTAAAAGTTCCTACTGCAAACCGTTCCGTTTGTGCTAGATGAACGAACGTCTTTCCAGAATGTCGTTTCTGACAAATAAGTGTGTGTGAAAGCCGTACTTCACCTAGCTAGCTGGGAACACAAAGTTTATTTTCAGTTGCAAACTCCACTCCATATATATATGGGGAGGTACTAGCTCCAACTCGGTTTTACAGTGAAAACTGCAGGAACTTCCAACCGGCACTAGGAAACAGACTGAGAAACCTGAGTAAAAGTTTCTCCTGCAACCCGTTCCCTTTGTGCTAGATGAAAGAACGTCTCTCCACATGCTCAGTTCTGAGAGATAATTGTGTGTGAAAGCCGTCCTTCACCTAGCTTGTTGGGAACACATAGTTTCTTTTCAGGTTCAAATACATCTCCATACATATATATGGGGAGGTACAAGCTCCAACTCTGTTTTACAGTGAAAACTGCAGGAACTTCAAACCGGCACTAGGAAACAGACTGCGAAACCAGATTATAAGTTTCTCCTGCAACCCGTTCCCATTGTGCTACATGAACGAACGTCTCTTCCCATGCTCAGTTGTGAGAGATAAGTGTGTGTGAAAGCCGTCCTTCACCTAGCTTGTTGGGAACACAAAGATTCTTTTCAGTTGCAAACACCTCTCCATACATATATATGGGGAGGTACTAGCTCCAACACGGTTTTACAGTGAAAACTGCAGGAACATCAATCCGGCACTAGGAAACAGACTGAGAATCCAGACTAAAAGTTTCCCCTGCAACCCGTTCCAATTGTGCTAGATGAACGAACGTCTCTCCACATGCTCAGTTGTGAGAGATAAGTGTGTGTGAAAGCCGAACTTCACCTAGTTTTTGGGAACACAATGTTTCTTTTCAGTTGCAAACTCCACTCCATACATATATATGGGGAAGTACTCGCTCCAAATCGGTTTTAGAGTGAAAACTGCAGGAACTTCAAACAGGCACTAAGAAACAGACTGAGAAACCAGAGTGAAATTTTCTCATGCAAACCGTTCCATTTGTGCTAGATGAACGAACGTCTCTCCACATGCTCAGTTCTGAGAGATAAGTGTGTGTGAAAGCCGTCCTTCACATAGCTTGATGGGAACACAAAGTTTCTTTTCAGTTGCAAACTCCAATCCATACATATATATGGGGACGTAAAAGCTCCAATCTGTTTTACATTGAAAACTGCAGGAACTTCAAACCGGCACTAGGAAACAGACTGAGAAACCAGAACAAAATTTTCTCCTTCAACCCGTTCCCTTTGTGCTAGATGAACGAACGTCTCTCCACATGCTCAGTTCTGAGAGATAAGGGTGTGTGAAAGCCGTCTTTCAACTAGCAAGTTGGGAACACAAATTTTCTTTTCATTGGCAAAAACCTCTCCATACATATATATGGGTAGGTACTAGCTCCAACTCAGTTTTACACTGAAAACAGCAGGAACTTCAAACCGGCACTAGAAAACAGACTGAGAAACCAGAATAAAAGTTTCTCCTGCAACCCGTTCCCTTTGTGCTAGATGAAAGAACGTCTCTCCACATGCTCAGTTCTGAGAGATAATTGTGTGTGAAAGCCGTCCTTCACATATCTTGTTGGGAACACAAAGTTTCTTTTCAGTTGCAAACCCAACTCCATACATATAAATGGGGATGTAAAAGCTCCAACTCGGTTTTACAGTGAAAACTGCAGGAACTTCAAACCGGCACTAGGAAACAGACTGAGAAACCAGAGTAAAAGTTTCCCCTGCAAACCGTTACCTTTTTGCTAGATGAACGAACGTCTCTGCACATGCTCAGTTCTGAGAGATTAGGGTGTGTGAAAGCCGATCTTCACCTAGCCTGTTTGGAACACAAAGTTTCTTTTCAGTTGCTAACTCGAATCCATACATATATAAGGGGAGGTGCTAGCTACAACTCGATTTTACAGTGATAACTTCAGGAACTTCAAACCGGCACTACGAAACAGGCTGAGAATCCAGATGAAAAGTTTCTCCAGCATCCCGTTCCATTTGTGCTAGATGAACTAACGTCTGTCCACATGCTCAGTTATGAGAGATAAGGGTGTGTGAAAGCCGTCCTTCACCTAGGTTGTTGGGAAAACAAAGATACTTTTCATTTGCAAACTCCACTCCATACATATATATGGGGAGGTACTAGCTCCAAATCGGTTTTACAGTGAAAACTGCAGGAACATCAAACCGGCACTGGGAAACAGACGGAGAAACCAGAGTAAAATTTTCACTGCAAACCGTTCATTTTTGCTAGATGAAAGAACGTCTCTCCACATGCTCACTTCTTAGAGATAAGTGTCTGTAAAATCCTCCCTTCAACTAGCTTGCAGGGAAAACATAGTTTCCTTTAAGTTGCAATCTAAAATACATACATATATATGGGGATGTACAAGCCCCACCTCGGTTTTACAGTGAAAACTGCAGGAACTTCAAAGCGGCACTAGAAAACAGACTGAGAAACCAGAGTAAAAGTTTCTACTGCAAACCGTTCCGTTTGTGCTAGATGAACGAACGTCTCTCCAGAATGTCATTTCTGACAAATAAGTGTGTGTGAAAGCCGTCCTTCACCAAGCTAGTTGGGAACACAAAGTTTACTTTCAGTTGCAAACTCAACTCCATACATATATATGGGGATGTACTAGCTCCAACTCGGTTTTACAGTGAAAACTGCAGGAACTTCCAACCGGCACTAGGAAACAGACTGAGAATCCAGAGTAAAAGTTTCTCCTGCAACCCGTTCCCTTTGTGCTAGATGAACGAACGTCTCTCCCCATGCTCAGTTCTGAGAGATGAGTGTGTGTGAAAGCCCTCCTTCACATATGTTGTTGGGAACACAAAGATTCTTTTCAATTGCAAACTACACACCATAAATATATAAGGGTAAATACTAGCTCCAACTCGGTTTTACAGTGAAAAATTCAGGAAGGTCATACCGTCTCTAAGAAATACATTAAGAAACCAGTGTAAAAATTAGACTTGTAACATATTCCCTTTGTTCTAGAAAAACGAACGGCTCTCCCCATGCTCAGTTCTTTGATATAAATGTGTGTGAAAGCCGTACTTCCCATTGCGTATTGGAATCACAAAGTTTCTTTTCAGTTGCAAAATACATTGCATAAATTTTTATGGGGTGGTACGTGCTCCAGCTCGGTTTTACAGTGAAAAATTCAGGAACTTCAAACCGAAACTAGGAAACAGACTGAGAATTCTGAGTAATAGTTTCTCCTGCAACCCATTCCATTTGTGCTAGATGAACGAACGTCTCTTCACATGCTCAGTTCTTAGAGATATCTTTGTGTGAAATCCGTCCTTCCCCTAGCTTGTTGGGAACCCAAACTTTCTTTTAAGATGCAAACTACCCTCCATACATATATATGGGGAATTACTAGCTGTAACTCGGTTTTACAGTGAAAACTGCAGGAACATTAAACCGGAACTAGGAAACAAAACGGAGAAACCAGAGTAAAATTTTCACTGCAAAACGTTCATTATTTGCTAGATGAAAGAACGTCTCTCCACATGCTCAGTTCTTAGAGATAAGTGTCTGTAAAATCCGCCCTTCAACTAGCTTGCAGGGAAAACATAGTTTCCTTTTAGTTGCAATCTAAAATCCATACATATATATGGGGATGTACAAGCCCTACCTCGGTTTTACAGTGAAAACTGCGGAAACTTCAAAGCGGCACTAGAAAACAGACTGAGAAACCAGAGTAAAAGTTCCTACTGCAAACCGTTCCGTTTGTGCTAGATGAACGAACGTCTTACCAGAATGTCATTTCTGACAAATAAGTGTGTGTGAAAGCCGTACTTCACCTAGCTAGCTGGGAACACAAAGTTTATTTTCAGTTGCAAACTCCACTCCATATATATATGGGGAGGTACTAGCTCCAACTCGGTTTTACAGTGAAAACTGCAGGAACTTCCAACCGGCACTAGGAAACAGACTGAGAAACCTGAGTAAAAGTTTCTCCTGCAACCCGTTCCCTTTGTGCTAGATGAAGGAACGTCTCTCCACATGCTCAGTTCTGAGAGATAATTGTGTGTGAAAGCCGTCCTTCACCTAGCTTGTTGGGAACACATAGTTTCTTTTCAGGTTCAAATACCTCTCCATACATATATATGGGGAGGTACAAGCTCCAACTCTGTTTTACAGTGAAAACTGCAGGAACTTCAAAACGCCACTAGGAAACAGACTGCGAAACCAGATTATAAGTTTCCCCTGCAACCCGTTCCCATTGTGCTACATGAACGAACGTCTCTTCCCATGCTCAGTTGTGAGAGATAAGTGTGTGTGAAAGCCGTCCTTCACCTAGCTTGTTGGGAACACAAAGATTCTTTTCAGTTGCAAACACCTCTCCATACATATATATGGGGAGGTACTAGCTCCAACTCGGTTTTACAGTGAAAACTGCAGGAACATCAATCCGGCACTAGGAAACAGACTGAGAATCCAGACTAAAAGTTTCCCATGCAACCCGTTCCATTTGTGCTAGATGAACGAACGTCTCTCCACATGCTCAGTTGTGAGATATAAGTGTGTGTGAAAGCCGAACTTCACCTAGTTTTTGGGAACACAATGTTTCTTTTCAGTTGCAAACTCCACTCCATACATATATATGGGGAGGTACTCGCTCCAAATCGGTTTTAGAGTGAAAACTGCAGGAACTTCAAACAGGCACTAAGAAACAGACTGAGAAACCAGAGTGAAATTTTCTCATGCAAACCGTTCCATTTGTGCTAGATGAACGAACGTCTCTCCACATGCTCAGTTCTGAGAGATAAGTGTGTGTGAAAGCCGTCCTTCACCTAGCTTGTTGGGAACACAAAGTTTCTTTTCAGTTGCAAACACCTCTCCATACATATATATGGGGAGGTACCAGCGACAACTCTGTTTTACAGTGAAAACTGCATAAACTTCAAACCGGCACTAGGAAAAAGACTGAGAAACCAGAATAATAGTTTCCCCTGCAACCCGTTACCTTTGTGCTAGATGAACGAACGTCTCTCCACATGCTCACTTCTGAGAGATAAGGGTGTGTGAAAGCAGTCCTTCACCTAGCTTGTTGGGAACACAAAGATTATTTTCAGTGGCAAACCCCAATCCATATATATATAAGGGTACGTACTAGCTCCATCTCGGTTTTACAGTGAACACTGCAGGAACTTCAAACCGGCACTAGGAAACAGACTGGAAATCCAGATTAAAAGTTTCTCCTGCAACCCGTTAACTTTGTGCTAGATGAACGAACGTCTCTCCACATGCTCAGTTCTGAGAGATAAGGGTGTCTGAAAGCCGTACTTAACCTAGCTTGTTGGGAACACAAAGTTTCTTTTCAGTGGCCAACACCACTCCATACATATTTATGGGGAGGTACTAGCCCCAAATCGGTTTTACAGTGAAAACTTCAGGAACTTCAAACAGGCACTAGGAAACAGACTGAGAAACCAGAGTGAAAGTTTCTCCAGCAACTCGTTCCATATGTGCTAGATGAACGAAAGTCTCTCCACATGCTCTGTTCTGAGAGATAATGGTGTGTGAAAGCAGTCCTTCACGTAGCTTGTTGGGAATACAAAGTTTCTTTTCAGTTGCAAACACCTCTCCATACATATATATGGGGAGGTACCAGCGCCAACTCTGTTTTACAGTGAAAACTGCAGGAACTTCAAAGCGGCACAAGGAATCAGACGGAGAAACTAGAGTAAAATTTCACCTGCAACCCGTTCCCTTTTTGCTAGATGAACGAACGTCTCTCAACATGCTCAGTTCTGAGAGATAAGTGTGTGTGAAAGCCGTCCTTCAACTAGGTTGTTGTGAAAACAAACTTTCTGTTCAATTGCAAACTCCACTCCATACATATATATGGGGAGGTACTAGCTCCAACTCGGTTTTTCAGTGAAAACTGCAGGAACTTCCAACCGGCACTAGGAAACAGACTGAGATTCCAGAGTAAAAGTTTCTCCTGCAACCCTTTCCCTTTTTGCTAGATGAACGAACGTCTCTCCCCTTGCTCAGTTCTGAGATTTGAGTGTGTGTGAAAGCCCTCCTTCACCTATGTTGTTGGGAACACAAAGTTTCTTTTCAATTGCTAACTACACACCATATATATATAAGTGTAAATACTGGCTCCAACTCGGATTTACAGTGAAAAATTCAGGAAGTTCATACCGTCTCTAAGAAATACAGTAAGAAACCAGTGTAAAAAATTAGACTTGTAACAAATTCCCTTTGTTCTATATGAACGATGTGCTCTCCCCATGCTCAGTTCTTTGATATAAATGTGTGTGAAATCCGTACTTCACATTGCGTGTTGGAAACACAAAGTTTCTTTTCAGTTGCAAACTACATTCCATACATTTTTATGGGTTGGTACGAGCTCCAGCTCGGTTTTACAGCGAAAATTTCAGGAACTTCAAACCGCAAGTAGGAAACAGACTGAGAATTCTGAGTAATAGTTTCTCCTGCAACCCATTCCATTTGTGCTAGATGAAAGAACGTCTCTCCACATGCTCACTTCTTAGAGATAAGTGTCTGTAAAATCCTCCCTTCAACTAGCTTGCAGGGAAAACATAGTTTCCTTTAAGTTGCAATCTAAAATACATACATATATATGGGGATGTACAAGCCCCACCTCGGTTTTACAGTGAAAACTGCAGGAACTTCAAAGCGGCACTAGAAAACAGACTGAGAAACCAGAGTAAAAGTTTCTACTGCAAACCGTTCCGTTTGTGCTAGATGAACGAACGTCTCTCCAGAATGTCATTTCTGACAAATAAGTGTGTGTGAAAGCCGTCCTTCACCAAGCTAGTTGGGAACACAAAGTTTACTTTCAGTTGCAAACTCAACTCCATACATATATATGGGGATGTACTAGCTCCAACTCGGTTTTACAGTGAAAACTGCAGGAACTTCCAACCGGCACTAGGAAACAGACTGAGAATCCAGAGTAAAAGTTTCTCCTGCAACCCGTTCCCTTTGTGCTAGATGAACGAACGTCTCTCCCCATGCTCAGTTCTGAGAGATGAGTGTGTGTGAAAGCCCTCCTTCACATATGTTGTTGGGAACACAAAGATTCTTTTCAATTGCAAACTACACACCATAAATATATAAGGGTAAATACTAGCTCCAACTCGGTTTTACAGTGAAAAATTCAGGAAGGTCATACCGTCTCTAAGAAATACATTAAGAAACCAGTGTAAAAATTAGACTTGTAACATATTCCCTTTGTTCTAGAAAAACGAACGGCTCTCCCCATGCTCAGTTCTTTGATATAAATGTGTGTGAAAGCCGTACTTCCCATTGCGTATTGGAATCACAAAGTTTCTTTTCAGTTGCAAAATACATTGCATAAATTTTTATGGGGTGGTACGTGCTCCAGCTCGGTTTTACAGTGAAAAATTCAGGAACTTCAAACCGAAACTAGGAAACAGACTGAGAATTCTGAGTAATAGTTTCTCCTGCAACCCATTCCATTTGTGCTAGATGAACGAACGTCTCTTCACATGCTCAGTTCTTAGAGATATCTTTGTGTGAAATCCGTCCTTCCCCTAGCTTGTTGGGAACCCAAACTTTCTTTTAAGATGCAAACTACCCTCCATACATATATATGGGGAATTACTAGCTGTAACTCGGTTTTACAGTGAAAACTGCAGGAACATTAAACCGGAACTAGGAAACAAAACGGAGAAACCAGAGTAAAATTTTCACTGCAAAACGTTCATTATTTGCTAGATGAAAGAACGTCTCTCCACATGCTCAGTTCTTAGAGATAAGTGTCTGTAAAATCCGCCCTTCAACTAGCTTGCAGGGAAAACATAGTTTCCTTTTAGTTGCAATCTAAAATCCATACATATATATGGGGATGTACAAGCCCTACCTCGGTTTTACAGTGAAAACTGCGGAAACTTCAAAGCGGCACTAGAAAACAGACTGAGAAACCAGAGTAAAAGTTCCTACTGCAAACCGTTCCGTTTGTGCTAGATGAACGAACGTCTTACCAGAATGTCATTTCTGACAAATAAGTGTGTGTGAAAGCCGTACTTCACCTAGCTAGCTGGGAACACAAAGTTTATTTTCAGTTGCAAACTCCACTCCATATATAAATGGGGAGGTACTAGCTCCAACTCGGTTTTACAGTGAAAACTGCAGGAACTTCCAACCGGCACTAGGAAACAGACTGAGAAACCTGAGTAAAAGTTTCTCCTGCAACCCGTTCCCTTTGTGCTAGATGAAGGAACGTCTCTCCACATGCTCAGTTCTGAGAGATAATTGTGTGTGAAAGCCGTCCTTCACCTAGCTTGTTGGGAACACATAGTTTCTTTTCAGGTTCAAATACCTCTCCATACATATATATGGGGAGGTACAAGCTCCAACTCTGTTTTACAGTGAAAACTGCAGGAACTTCAAAACGCCACTAGGAAACAGACTGCGAAACCAGATTATAAGTTTCCCCTGCAACCCGTTCCCATTGTGCTACATGAACGAACGTCTCTTCCCATGCTCAGTTGTGAGAGATAAGTGTGTGTGAAAGCCGTCCTTCACCTAGCTTGTTGGGAACACAAAGATTCTTTTCAGTTGCAAACACCTCTCCATACATATATATGGGGAGGTACTAGCTCCAACTCGGTTTTACAGTGAAAACTGCAGGAACATCAATCCGGCACTAGGAAACAGACTGAGAATCCAGACTAAAAGTTTCCCATGCAACCCGTTCCATTTGTGCTAGATGAACGAACGTCTCTCCACATGCTCAGTTGTGAGATATAAGTGTGTGTGAAAGCCGAACTTCACCTAGTTTTTGGGAACACAATGTTTCTTTTCAGTTGCAAACTCCACTCCATACATATATATGGGGAGGTACTCGCTCCAAATCGGTTTTAGAGTGAAAACTGCAGGAACTTCAAACAGGCACTAAGAAACAGACTGAGAAACCAGAGTGAAATTTTCTCATGCAAACCGTTCCATTTGTGCTAGATGAACGAACGTCTCTCCACATGCTCAGTTCTGAGAGATAAGTGTGTGTGAAAGCCGTCCTTCACCTAGCTTGTTGGGAACACAAAGTTTCTTTTCAGTTGCAAACACCTCTCCATACATATATATGGGGAGGTACCAGCGACAACTCTGTTTTACAGTGAAAACTGCATAAACTTCAAACCGGCACTAGGAAAAAGACTGAGAAACCAGAATAATAGTTTCCCCTGCAACCCGTTACCTTTGTGCTAGATGAACGAACGTCTCTCCACATGCTCACTTCTGAGAGATAAGGGTGTGTGAAAGCAGTCCTTCACCTAGCTTGTTGGGAACACAAAGATTATTTTCAGTGGCAAACCCCAATCCATATATATATAAGGGTACGTACTAGCTCCATCTCGGTTTTACAGTGAACACTGCAGGAACTTCAAACCGGCACTAGGAAACAGACTGGAAATCCAGATTAAAAGTTTCTCCTGCAACCCGTTAACTTTGTGCTAGATGAACGAACGTCTCTCCACATGCTCAGTTCTGAGAGATAAGGGTGTCTGAAAGCCGTACTTAACCTAGCTTGTTGGGAACACAAAGTTTCTTTTCAGTGGCCAACACCACTCCATACATATTTATGGGGAGGTACTAGCCCCAAATCGGTTTTACAGTGAAAACTTCAGGAACTTCAAACAGGCACTAGGAAACAGACTGAGAAACCAGAGTGAAAGTTTCTCCAGCAACTCGTTCCATATGTGCTAGATGAACGAAAGTCTCTCCACATGCTCTGTTCTGAGAGATAATGGTGTGTGAAAGCAGTCCTTCACGTAGCTTGTTGGGAATACAAAGTTTCTTTTCAGTTGCAAACACCTCTCCATACATATATATGGGGAGGTACCAGCGCCAACTCTGTTTTACAGTGAAAACTGCAGGAACTTCAAAGCGGCACAAGGAATCAGACGGAGAAACTAGAGTAAAATTTCACCTGCAACCCGTTCCCTTTTTGCTAGATGAACGAACGTCTCTCAACATGCTCAGTTCTGAGAGATAAGTGTGTGTGAAAGCCGTCCTTCAACTAGGTTGTTGTGAAAACAAACTTTCTGTTCAATTGCAAACTCCACTCCATACATATATATGGGGAGGTACTAGCTCCAACTCGGTTTTTCAGTGAAAACTGCAGGAACTTCCAACCGGCACTAGGAAACAGACTGAGATTCCAGAGTAAAAGTTTCTCCTGCAACCCTTTCCCTTTTTGCTAGATGAACGAACGTCTCTCCCCTTGCTCAGTTCTGAGATTTGAGTGTGTGTGAAAGCCCTCCTTCACCTATGTTGTTGGGAACACAAAGTTTCTTTTCAATTGCTAACTACACACCATATATATATAAGTGTAAATACTGGCTCCAACTCGGATTTACAGTGAAAAATTCAGGAAGTTCATACCGTCTCTAAGAAATACAGTAAGAAACCAGTGTAAAAAATTAGACTTGTAACAAATTCCCTTTGTTCTATATGAACGATGTGCTCTCCCCATGCTCAGTTCTTTGATATAAATGTGTGTGAAATCCGTACTTCACATTGCGTGTTGGAAACACAAAGTTTCTTTTCAGTTGCAAACTACATTCCATACATTTTTATGGGTTGGTACGAGCTCCAGCTCGGTTTTACAGCGAAAATTTCAGGAACTTCAAACCGCAAGTAGGAAACAGACTGAGAATTCTGAGTAATAGTTTCTCCTGCAACCCATTCCATTTGTGCTAAATGAACGAACGTCTCTTCACATGCTCAGTTGTTAGAGATAACATTGTGTGAAATCCGTCCTTCCCCCAGCTTGTTGGGAACCCAAAATTTCTTTTAAGATGCAAACTACCCTCCATACATATATATGGGGAATTACTAGCTGTAACTCGGTTTTACAGTGAAAACTGCAGGAACATCAAACCGGCACTGGGAAACAGACGGAGAAACCAGAGTAAAATTTTCACTGCAAACCGTTCATTTTTGCTAGATGAAAGAACGTCTATCCACATGCTCACTTCTTAGAGATAAGTGTCTGTAAAATCCTCCCTTCAACTAGCTTGCAGGGAAAACATAGTTTCCTTTAAGTTGCAATCTAAAATACATACATATATATGGGGATGTACAAGCCCCACCTCGGTTTTACAGTGAAAACTGCAGGAACTTCAAAGCGGCACTAGAAAACAGACTGAGAAACCAGAGTAAAAGTTTCTACTGCAAACCGTTCCGTTTGTGCTAGATGAACGAACGTCTCTCCAGAATGTCATTTCTGACAAATAAGTGTGTGTGAAAGCCGTCCTTCACCAAGCTAGTTGGGAACACAAAGTTTACTTTCAGTTGCAAACTCAACTCCATACATATATATGGGGATGTACTAGCTCCAACTCGGTTTTACAGTGAAAACTGCAGGAACTTCCAACCGGCACTAGGAAACAGACTGAGAATCCAGAGTAAAAGTTTCTCCTGCAACCCGTTCCCTTTGTGCTAGATGAACGAACGTCTCTCCCCATGCTCAGTTCTGAGAGATGAGTGTGTGTGAAAGCCCTCCTTCACATATGTTGTTGGGAACACAAAGATTCTTTTCAATTGCAAACTACACACCATAAATATATAAGGGTAAATACTAGCTCCAACTCGGTTTTACAGTGAAAAATTCAGGAAGGTCATACCGTCTCTAAGAAATACATTAAGAAACCAGTGTAAAAATTAGACTTGTAACATATTCCCTTTGTTCTAGAAAAACGAACGGCTCTCCCCATGCTCAGTTCTTTGATATAAATGTGTGTGAAAGCCGTACTTCCCATTGCGTATTGGAATCACAAAGTTTCTTTTCAGTTGCAAAATACATTGCATAAATTTTTATGGGGTGGTACGTGCTCCAGCTCGGTTTTACAGTGAAAAATTCAGGAACTTCAAACCGAAACTAGGAAACAGACTGAGAATTCTGAGTAATAGTTTCTCCTGCAACCCATTCCATTTGTGCTAGATGAACGAACGTCTCTTCACATGCTCAGTTCTTAGAGATATCTTTGTGTGAAATCCGTCCTTCCCCTAGCTTGTTGGGAACCCAAACTTTCTTTTAAGATGCAAACTACCCTCCATACATATATATGGGGAATTACTAGCTGTAACTCGGTTTTACAGTGAAAACTGCAGGAACATTAAACCGGAACTAGGAAACAAAACGGAGAAACCAGAGTAAAATTTTCACTGCAAAACGTTCATTATTTGCTAGATGAAAGAACGTCTCTCCAGATGCTCAGTTCTTAGAGATAAGTGTCTGTAAAATCCGCCCTTCAACTAGCTTGCAGGGAAAACATAGTTTCCTTTTAGTTGCAATCTAAAATCCATACATATATATGGGGATGTACAAGCCCTACCTCGGTTTTACAGTGAAAACTGCGGAAACTTCAAAGCGGCACTAGAAAACAGACTGAGAAACCAGAGTAAAAGTTCCTACTGCAAACCGTTCCGTTTGTGCTAGATGAACGAACGTCTTTCCAGAATGTCGTTTCTGACAAATAAGTGTGTGTGAAAGCCGTACTTCACCTAGCTAGCTGGGAACACAAAGTTTATTTTCAGTTGCAAACTCCACTCCATATATATATGGGGAGGTACTAGCTCCAACTCGGTTTTACAGTGAAAACTGCAGGAACTTCCAACCGGCACTAGGAAACAGACTGAGAAACCTGAGTAAAAGTTTCTCCTGCAACCCGTTCCCTTTGTGCTAGATGAAAGAACGTCTCTCCACATGCTCAGTTCTGAGAGATAATTGTGTGTGAAAGCCGTCCTTCACCTAGCTTGTTGGGAACACATAGTTTCTTTTCAGGTTCAAATACATCTCCATACATATATATGGGGAGGTACAAGCTCCAACTCTGTTTTACAGTGAAAACTGCAGGAACTTCAAACCGGCACTAGGAAACAGACTGCGAAACCAGATTATAAGTTTCTCCTGCAACCCGTTCCCATTGTGCTACATGAACGAACGTCTCTTCCCATGCTCAGTTTTGAGAGATAAGTGTGTGTGAAAGCCGTCCTTCACCTAGCTTGTTGGGAACACAAAGATTCTTTTCAGTTGCAAACACCTCTCCATACATATATATGGGGAGGTACTAGCTCCAACACGGTTTTACAGTGAAAACTGCAGGAACATCAATCCGGCACTAGGAAACAGACTGAGAATCCAGACTAAAAGTTTCCCCTGCAACCCGTTCCAATTGTGCTAGATGAACGAACGTCTCTCCACATGCTCAGTTGTGAGAGATAAGTGTGTGTGAAAGCCGAACTTCACCTAGTTTTTGGGAACACAATGTTTCTTTTCAGTTGCAAACTCCACTCCATACATATATATGGGGAAGTACTCGCTCCAAATCGGTTTTAGAGTGAAAACTGCAGGAACTTCAAACAGGCACTAAGAAACAGACTGAGAAACCAGAGTGAAATTTTCTCATGCAAACCGTTCCATTTGTGCTAGATGAACGAACGTCTCTCCACATGCTCAGTTCTGAGAGATAAGTGTGTGTGAAAGCCGTCCTTCACATAGCTTGATGGGAACACAAAGTTTCTTTTCAGTTGCAAACTCCAATCCATACATATATATGGGGACGTAAAAGCTCCAATCTGTTTTACATTGAAAACTGCAGGAACTTCAAACCGGCACTAGGAAACAGACTGAGAAACCAGAACAAAATTTTTTCCTTCAACCCGTTCCCTTTGTGCTAGATGAACGAACGTCTCTCCACATGCTCATTTCTGAGAGATAAGGGTGTGTGAAAGCCGTCTTTCAACTAGCAAGTTGGGAACACAAATTTTCTTTTCATTGGCAAAAACCTCTCCATACATATATATGGGTAGGTACTAGCTCCAACTCAGTTTTACACTGAAAACAGCAGGAACTTCAAACCGGCACTAGAAAACAGACTGAGAAACCAGAATAAAAGTTTCTCCTGCAACCCGTTCCCTTTGTGCTAGATGAAAGAACGTCTCTCCACATGCTCAGTTCTGAGAGATAATTGTGTGTGAAAGCCGTCCTTCACATATCTTGTTGGGAACACAAAGTTTCTTTTCAGTTGCAAACCCAACTCCATACATATAAATGGGGATGTAAAAGCTCCAACTCGGTTTTACAGTGAAAACTGCAGGAACTTCAAACCGGCACTAGGAAACAGACTGAGAAACCAGAGTAAAAGTTTCCCCTGCAAACCGTTACCTTTTTGCTAGATGAACGAACGTCTCTGCACATGCTCAGTTCTGAGAGATTAGGGTGTGTGAAAGCCGATCTTCACCTAGCCTGTTTGGAACACAAAGTTTCTTTTCAGTTGCTAACTCGAATCCATACATATATAAGGGGAGGTGCTAGCTACAACTCGATTTTACAGTGATAACTTCAGGAACTTCAAACCGGCACTACGAAACAGGCTGAGAATCCAGATGAAAAGTTTCTCCAGCATCCCGTTCCATTTGTGCTAGATGAACTAAAGTCTGTCCACATGCTCAGTTATGAGAGATAAGGGTGTGTGAAAGCCGTCCTTCACCTAGGTTGTTGGGAAAACAAAGATACTTTTCATTTGCAAACTCCACTCCATACATATATATGGGGAGGTACTAGCTCCAAATCGGTTTTACAGTGAAAACTGCAGGAACATTAAACCGGCACTAGGAAATAAACGGAGAAACCAGAGTAAAATTTTCACTGCAAACCGTTCATTTTTGCTAGATGAAAGAACGTCTCTCCACATGCTCACTTCTTAGAGATAAGTGTCTGTAAAATCCTCCCTTCAACTAGCTTGCAGGGAAAACATAGTTTCCTTTAAGTTGCAATCTAAAATACATACATATATATGGGGATGTACAAGCCCCACCTCGGTTTTACAGTGAAAACTGCAGGAACTTCAAAGCGGCACTAGAAAACAGACTGAGAAACCAGAGTAAAAGTTTCTACTGCAAACCGTTCCGTTTGTGCTAGATGAACGAACGTCTCTCCAGAATGTCATTTCTGACAAATAAGTGTGTGTGAAAGCCGTCCTTCACCAAGCTAGTTGGGAACACAAAGTTTATTTTCAGTTGCAAACTCAACTCCATACATATATATGGGGATGTACTAGCTCCAACTCGGTTTTACAGTGAAAACTGCAGGAACTTCCAACCGGCACTAGGAAACAGACTGAGAATCCAGAGTAAAAGTTTCTCCTGCAACCCGTTCCCTTTGTGCTAGATGAACGAACGTCTCTCCCCATGCTCAGTTCTGAGAGATGAGTGTGTGTGAAAGCCCTCATTCACATATGTTGTTGGGAACACAAAGATTCTTTTCAATTGCAAACTACACACCATAAATATATAAGGGTAAATACTAGCTCCAACTCGGTTTTACAGTGAAAAATTCAGGAAGGTCATACGGTCTCTAAGAAATACAGTAAGAAACCAGTGTAAAAATTAGACTTGTAACATATTCCCTTTGTTCTAGAAAAACGAACGGCTCTCCCCATGCTCAGTTCTTTGATATAAATGTGTGTGAAAGCCGTACTTCCCATTGCGTGTTGGAATCACAAAGTTTCTTTTCAGTTGCAAAATACATTGCATAAATTTTTATGGGGTGGTACGTGCTCCAGCTCGGTTTTACAGTGAAAAATTCAGGAACTTCAAACCGAAACTAGGAATCAGACTGAGAATTCTGAGTAATAGTTTCTCCTGCAACCCATTCCATTTGTGCTAGATGAACGAACGTCTCTTCACATGCTCAGTTCTTAGAGATATCTTTGTGTGAAATCCGTCCTTCCCCTAGCTTGTTGGGAACCCAAACTTTCTTTTAAGATGCAAACTACCCTCCATACATATATATGGGGAATTACTAGCTGTAACTCGGTTTTACAGTGAAAACTGCAGGAACATTAAACCGGAACTAGGAAACAAAACGGAGAAACCAGAGTAAAATTTTCACTGCAAAACGTTCATTATTTGCTAGATGAAAGAACGTCTCTCCACATGCTCAGTTCTTAGAGATAAGTGTCTGTAAAATCCGCCCTTCAACTAGCTTGCAGGGAAAACATAGTTTCCTTTTAGTTGCAATCTAAAATCCATACATATATATGGGGATGTACAAGCCCTACCTCGGTTTTACAGTGAAAACTGCGGAAACTTCAAAGCGGCACTAGAAAACAGACTGAGAAACCAGAGTAAAAGTTCCTACTGCAAACCGTTCCCTTTGTGCTAGATGAAAGAACGTCTCTCCACATGCTCAGTTCTGAGAGATAATTGTGTGTGAAAGCCGTCCTTCACCTAGCTTGTTGGGAACACATAGTTTCTTTTCAGGTTCAAATACCTCTCCATACATATATATGGGGAGGTACAAGCTCCAACTCTGTTTTACAGTGAAAACTGCAGGAACTTCAAAACGCCACTAGGAAACAGACTGCGAAACCAGATTATAAGTTTCCCCTGCAACCCGTTCCATTTGTGCTAGATGAACGAACGTCTCTCCACATGCTCAGTTGTGAGAGATAAGTGTGTGTGAAAGCCGAACTTCACCTAGTTTTTGGGAACACAATGTTTCTTTTCAGTTGCAAACTCCACTCCATACATATATATGGGGAGGTACTCGCTCCAAATCGGTTTTAGAGTGAAAACTGCAGGAACTTCAAACAGGCACTAAGAAACAGACTGAGAAACCAGAGTGAAATTTTCTCATGCAAACCGTTCCATTTGTGCTAGATGAACGAACGTCTCTCCACATGCTCAGTTCTGAGAGATAAGTGTGTGTGAAAGCCGTCCTTCACATAGCTTGATGGGAACACAAAGTTTCTTTTCAGTTGCAAAATCCAATACATACATATATATGGGGACGTAAAAGCTCCAATCTGTTTTACATTGAAAACTGCAGGAACTTCAAACCGGCACTAGGAAACAGACTGAGAAACCAGAATAAAAGTTTCTCCTTCAACCCGTTCCCTTTGTGCTAGATGAACGAAAGTCTCTCCACATGCTCATTTCTGAGAGATAAGGGTGTGTGAAAGCCGTCTTTCAACTAGCAAGTTGGGAACACAAATTTTCTTTTCATTGGCAAAAACCTCTCCATACATATATATGGGTAGGTACTAGCTCCAACTCAGTTTTACACTGAAAACAGCAGGAACTTCAAACCTGCACTAGGAAACAGACTGAGAAACCAGAATAAAAGTTTCTCCTGCAACCCGTTCCCTTTGTGCTAGATGAAAGAACGTCTCTCCACATGCTCAGTTCTGAGAGATAAGTGTGTGTGAAAGCCGTCCTTCACATATCTTGTTGGGAACACAAAGTTTCTTTTCAGTTGCAAACCCAACTCCATTCATATAAATAGGGATGTAAAAGCTCCAACTCGGTTTTACAGTGAAAACTGCAGGAACTTCAAACCGGCACTAGGAAACAGACTGAGAAACCAGAGTAAAAGTTTCCCCTGCAAACCGTTACCTTTTTGCTAGATGAACGAACGTCTCTGCACATGCTCAGTTCTGAGAGATTAGGGTGTGTGAAAGCCGATCTTCACCTAGCCTGTTTGGAACACAAAGTTTCTTTTCAGTTGCTAACTCGAATCCATACATATATAAGGGGAGGTGCTAGCTACAACTCGATTTTACAGTGATAACTTCAGGAACTTCAAACCGGCACTACGAAACAGGCTGAGAATCCAGATGAAAAGTTTCTCCAGCATCCCGTTCCATTTGTGCTAGATGAACTAACGTCTGTCCACATGCTCAGTTATGAGAAATAAGGGTGTGTGAAAGCCGTCCTTCACCTAGGTTGTTGGGAAAACAAAGATACTTTTCATTTGCAAACTCCACTCCATACATATATATGGGGAGGTACTAGCTCCAAATCGGTTTTACAGTGAAAACTGCAGGAACATTAAACCGGCACTAGGAAATAAACGGAGAAACCAGAGTAAAATTTTAACTGCAAACCGTTCATTATTTGCTTGATGAACGAACGTCTCTCCACATGCTCAGTTCTTAGAGATAAGTGTCTGTAAAATCCGCCCTTCAACTAGCTTGCAGGGAAAACATAGTTTCCTTTTAGTTGCAATTTAAAATCCATACATATATATGGGGATGTACAAGCCCCACCTCGGTTTTACAGTGAAAACTGCAGGAACTTCAAAGCGGCACTAGAAAACAGACTGAGAAACCAGAGTAAAAGTTCCTACTGCAAACCGTTCCGTTTGTGCTAGATGAACGAACGTCTCTCCAGAATGTCATTTCTGACAAATAAGTGTGTGTGAAAGCCGTCCTTCACCTAGCTAGTTGGGAACACAAAGTTTATTTTCAGTTGCAAACTCCACTCCATATATATATGGGGAGGTACTAGCTCCAACTCGGTTTTACAGTGAAAACTGCAGGAACTTCAAACCGGCACTAGGAAACCGAATGAGAAACCAGATTAAAAGTTTCTCATGCAACCCGTTCCCTTTATGCTACATGAACGAACGTCTCTTCACATGCTCAGTTCTGAGAGATAAGTGTGTGTGAAAGCCGTCCTTCAACTAGGTTGTTGGGAAAACAAACTTTCTATTCAATTGCAAACTCCACTCCATACATATATATGGGGAGGTACTAGGTCCAACTCGGTTTTACAGTGAAAACTGCAGGAACTTCCAACCGGCACTAGGAAACAGACTGAGATTCCAGAGAAAAGGTTCTCCTGCAACCCGTTCCCTTTTTGCTAGATGAACGAACGTCTCTCCCCTTGCTCAGTTCTGAGAGTTGAGTGTGTGTGAAAGCCCTCCTTCACCTATGTTGTTGGGAACACAAAGTTTCTTTTCAATTGCAAACAACACACCATATATATATAAGTGTAAATACTGGCTCCAACTCGGTTTTTCAGTGAAAAATTCAGGAAGTTCATACCGTCTCTAAGAAATACAGTAAGAAACCAGTGTAAAAAATTAGACTTGTAACAATTTCCCTTTGTTCTATATGAACGATCTGCTCTCCCCATGCTCAGTTCTTTGATATAAATGTGTGTGAAAGCCGTACTTCACATTGCGTGTTGGAAACACAAAGTTTCTTTTCAGTTGCAAACTACATTCCATACATTTTTATGGGTTGGTACGAGCTCCAGCTCGGTTTTACAGTGAAAATTTCAGGAACTTCAAACCGCAAGAAGGAAACAGACTGAGAATTCTGAGTAATAGTTTCTCCTGCAACCCATTCCATTTGTGCTAAATGAACGAACGTCTCTTCACATGCTCAGTTGTTAGAGATAACATTGTGTGAAATCCGTCCTTCCCCCAGCTTGTTGGGAACCCAAAATTTCTTTTAAGATGCAAACTACCCTCCATATATATATATGGGGATGTACAAGCCCCACCTCGGTTTTACAGTGAAAACTGCAGGAACTTCAAAGCGGCACTAGAAAACAGACTGAGAAACCAGAGTAAAAGTTCCTACTGCAAACCGTTCCGTTTGTGCTAGATGAACGAACGTCTCTCCAGAATGTCATTTCTGACAAATAAGTGTGTGTGAAAGCCGTCCTTCACCTAGCTAGTTGGGAACACAAAGTTTATTTTCAGTTGCAAACTCCACTCCATATATATATGGGGAGGTACAAGCTCCAACTCGGTTTTACAGTGAAAACTGCAGGAACTTCAAACCGGCACTAGGAAACAGAATGAGAAACCAGATTAAAAGTTTCTCATGCAACCCGTTCCCTTTATGCTACATGAACGAACGTCTCTTCACATGCTCAGTTCTGAGAGATAAGTGTGTGTGAAAGCCGTCCTTCAACTAGGTTGTTGGGAAAACAAACTTTCTATTCAATTGCAAACTCCACTCCATACATATATATGGGGAGGTACTAGTTCCAACTCGGTTTTACAGTGAAAACTGCAGGAATTTCCAACCGGCACTAGGAAACAGACTGAGATTCCAGAGAAAAGTTTCTCCTGCAACCCGTTCCCTTTTTGCTAGATGAACGAACGTCTCTCCCCTTGCTCAGTTCTGAGAGTTGAGTGTGTGTGAAAGCCCTCCTTCACCTATGTTGTTGGGAACACAAAGTTTCTTTTCAATTGCAAACTACACACCATATATATATAAGTGTAAATACTGGCTCCAACTCGGTTTTTCAGTGAAAAATTCAGGAAGTTCATACCGTCTCTAAGAAATACAGTAAGAAACCAGTGTAACAAATTAGACTTGTAACATTTTCCCTTTGTTCTATATGAACGATCTGCTCTCCCCATGCTCAGTTCTTTGATATAAATGTGTGTGAAAGCCGTACTTCACATTGCGTGTTGGAAACACAAAGTTTCTTTTCAGTTGCAAACTACATTCCATACATTTTTATGGGTTGGTACGAGCTCCAGCTCGGTTTTACAGTGAAAATTTCAGGAACTTCAAACCGCAAGAAGGAAACAGACTGAGAATTCTGAGTAATAGTTTCTCCTGCAACCCATTCTATTTGTGCTAAATGAACGAACGTCTCTTCACATGCTCAGTTGTTAGAGATAACATTGTGTGAAATCCGTCCTTCCCCCAGCTTGTTGGGAACCCAAAATTTCTTTTAAGATGCAAACTACCCTCCATACATATATATGGGGAATTACTAGCTGTAACTCGGTTTTACAGTGAAAACTGCAGGAACATCATACCGGCACTAGGAAACAGACGGAGAAACCAGAGTAAAATCTTCACTGCAAACCGTTCATTTTTGCTAGATGAAAGAACGTCTCTCCACATGCTCAGTTCTTAGAGATAAGTGTCTGTAAAATCCTCCCTTCAACTAGCTTGCAGGGAAAACATAGTTTCCTTTAAGTTGCAATCTAAAATACATACATATATATGGGAATGTACAAGCCCCACCTCGGTTTTACAGTGAAAACTGCAGGAACTTCAAACCGGCACTAGGAAACAGACTGAGAAACCAGAGTAAAAGTTTCTACTGCAAACCGTTCCGTTTGTGCTAGATGAACGAAAGTCTCTCCAGAATGTCATTTCTGACAAATAAGTGTGTGTGAAAGCCGTCCTTCAATAAGCTAGTTGGGAACACAAAGTTTATTTTCAGTTGCAAACTCAACTCCATACATATATATGGGGATGTACTAGCTCCAACTCGGTTTTACAGTGAAAACTGCAGGAACTTCCAACCGGCACTAGGAAACAGACTGAGAATCCAGAGTAAAAGTTTCTCCTGCAACCCGTTCCCTTTGTGCTAGATGAACGAACGTCACTCCCCATGCTCAGTTCTGAGTGATGAGTGTGTGTGAAAGCCCTCCTTCACATATGTTGTTGGGAACACAAAGATTCTTTTCAATTGCAAACTACACACCATAAATATATAAGGGTAATTACTAGCTCCAACTCGGTTTTACAGTGAAAAATTCAGGAAAGTCATACCGTCTCTAAGAAATACAGTAAGAAACCAGTGTAAAAATTAGACTTGTAACATATTCCCTTTGTTCTAGAAAAACGAACGGCTCTCCCCATGCTCAGTTCTTTGATATAAATGTGTGTGAAAGCCGTACTTCCCATTGCGTGTTGGAATCACAAAGTTTCTTTTCAGTTGCAAAATACATTGCATAAATTTTTATGGGGTGGTACGTGCTCCAGCTCGGTTTTACAGTGAAAAATTCAGGAACTTCAAACCGAAACTAGGAAACAGACTGAGAATTCTGAGTAATAGTTTCTCCTGCAACCCATTCCATTTGTGCTAGATGAACGAACGTCTCTTCACATGCTCAGTTCTTAGAGATATCTTTGTGTGAAATCCGTCCTTCCCCTAGCTTGTTGGGAACCCAAACTTTCTTTTAAGATGCAAACTACCCTCCATACATATATATGGGGAATTACTAGCTGTAACTCGGTTTTACAGTGAAAACTGCAGGAACATTAAACCGGAACTAGGAAACAAAACGGAGAAACCAGAGTAAAATTTTCACTGCAAAACGTTCATTATTTGCTAGATGAAAGAACGTCTCTCCACATGCTCAGTTCTTAGAGATAAGTGTCTGTAAAATCCGCCCTTCAACTAGCTTGCAGGGAAAACATAGTTTCCTTTTAGTTGCAATCTAAAATCCATACATATATATGGGGATGTACAAGCCCTACCTCGGTTTTACAGTGAAAACTGCGGAAACTTCAAAGCGGCACTAGAAAACAGACTGAGAAACCAGAGTAAAAGTTCCTAATGCAAACCGTTCCCTTTGTGCTAGATGAAAGAACGTCTCTCCACATGCTCAGTTCTGAGAGATAATTGTGTGTGAAAGCCGTACTTCACCTAGCTAGCTGGGAACACAAAGTTTATTTTCAGTTGCAAATTCCACTCCATATATATATGGGGAGGTACTAGCTCCAACTCGGTTTTACAGTGAAAACTGCAGGAAATTCCAACCGGCACTAGGAAACAGATTGAGAAACCTGAGTAAAAGTTTCTCCTGCAACCCGTTCCCTTTGTGCTAGATGAAAGAACGTCTCTCCACATGCTCAGTTCTAAGAAATAATTGTGTGTGAAAGCCGTCCTTCACCTAGCTTGTTGGGAACACATAGATTCTTTTCAGGTTCAAATACCTCTCCATACATATATATGGGGAGGTACAAGCTCCAACTCTGTTTTACAGTGAAAACTGCAGGAACTTCAAAACGCCACTAGGAAACAGACTGCGAAACCAGATTATAAGTTTCTCCTGCAACCCGTTCCCATTGTGCTACATGAACGAACGTCTCTTCACATGCTCAGTTCTCTGAGATAAGTGTGTGTGAAAGCCGTCCTTCACCTAGCTTGTTGGGAACACAAAGTTTCTTTTCAGTTGCAAACTCCAATCCATACATATATATGGGGACGTAAAAGCTCCAATCTGTTTTACATTGAAAACTGCAGGAACTTCAAACCGGCACTAGGAAACAGACTGAGAAACCATAACAAAAGTTTCTCCTTCAACCCGTTCCCTTTGTGCTAGATGAACGAACGTCTCTCCACATGCTCATTTCTGAGAGATAAGGGTGTGTGAAAGCCGTCTTTCAACTAGCAAGTTGGGAACACAAATTTTCTTTTCATTAGCAAAAACCTCTCCATACATATATATGGGTAGGTACTAGCTCCAACTCAGTTTTACACTGAAAACAGCAGGAACTTCAAACCGGCACTAGGAAACAGACTGAGAAACCAGAATAAAAGTTTCTCCTTCAACCCGTTCCCTTTGTGCTAGATGAACGAACGTCTCTCCACATGCTCATTTCTGAGAGATAAAGATGTGTGAAAGCCGTCCTTCAAATATCTTGTTGGGAACACAAAGTTTCTTTTCAGTTGCAAACCCAACTCCATACATATAAATGGGGATGTAAAAGCTCCAACTCGCTTTTACAGTGAAAACTGCAGGAACTTCAAACCGGCACTAGGAAACAGACGGAGAAACCAGAGTAAAATCTTCACTGCAAACCGTTCATTTTTGCTAGATGAAAGAACGTCTCTCCACATGCTCAGTTGTTAGAGATAAGTGTCTGTAAAATCCTCCCTTCACCTAGCTTGCAGGGAAAACATAGTTTCCTTTAAGTTGCAATCTAAAATACATACATATATATGGGGATGTACAAGCCCCACCTCGGTTTTACAGTGAAAACTGCAGGAACTTCAAAGCGGCACTAGATAACAGACTGAGAAACCAGAGTAAAAGTTTCTACTGCAAACCGTTCCGTTTGTGCTAGATGAACGAACGTCTCTCCAGAATGTCATTTCTGACAAATAAGTGTGTGTGAAAGCCGCCCTTCACCAAGCTAGTTGGGAACACAAAGTTTAATTTCAGTTGCAAGCTCAACTCCATACATATATATGGGGATGTACTAGCTCCAACTCGGTTTTACAGTGAAAACTGCAGGAACTTCCAACCGGCACTAGGAAACAGACTGAGAATCCAGAGTAAAAGTTTCTCCTGCAAACCGTTCCCTTTGTGCTAGATGAACGAACGTCTCTCCCCATGCTCAGTTCTGAGTGATGAGTGTGTGTGAAAGCCCTCCTTCACATATGTTGTTGGGAACACAAAGATTCTTTTCAATTGCAAACTACACACCATAAATATATAAGGGTAAATACTAGCTCCAACTCGGTTTTACAGTGAAAAATTCAGGAAGGTCATACCGTCTCTAAGAAATACAGTAAGAAACCAGTGTAAAAATTAGACTTGTAACATATTCCCTTTGTTCTAGAAAAACGAACGGCTCTCCCCATGCTCAGTTCTTTGATATAAATGTGTGTGAAAGCCGTACTTCCCATTGCGTGTTGGAATCACAAAGTTTCTTTTCAGTTGCAAAATACATTGCATAAATTTTTATGGGGTGGTACGTGCTCCAGCTCGGTTTTACAGTGAAAAATTCAGGAACTTCAAACCGAAACTAGGAAACAGACTGAGAATTCTGAGTAATAGTTTCTCCTGCAACCCATTCCATTTGTGCTAGATGAACGAACGTCTCTTCACATGCTCAGTTCTTAGAGATATCTTTGTGTGAAATCCGTCCTTCCCCTAGCTTGTTGGGAACCCAAAATTTCTTTTAAGATGCAAACTACACTCTATACATATATATGGGTAATTACTAGCTGTAACTCGGTTTTACAGTGAAAACTGCAGGAACATTAAACCGGAACTAGGAAACAAAACGGAGAAACCAGAGTAAAATTTTCACTGCAAAACTTTCATTATATGCTAGATGAAAGAACGTCTCTCCACATGCTCAGTTCTTAGAGATAAGTGTCTGTAAAATCCGCCCTTCAACTAGCTTGCAGGGAAAACATAGTTTCCTTTTAGTTGCAATCTAAAATCCATACATATATATGGGGATGTACAAGCCCTACCTCGGTTTTACAGTGAAAACTGCGGAAACTTCAAAGCGGCACTAGAAAACAGACTGAGAAACCAGAGTAAAATTTCCTACTGCAAACCGTTCCGTTTGTGCTAGATGAACGAATGTATTTCCAGAATGTCATTTCTGACAAATAAGTGTGTGTGAAAGCCGTACTTCACCTAGCTAGCTGGGAACACAAAGTTTATTTTCAGTTGCATACTCCACTCCATATATATATGGGGAGGTACTAGCTCCAACTCGGTTTTACAGTGAAAACTGCAGGAACTTCCAAACGGCACTAGGAAACAGACTGAGAAACCTGAGTAAAAGTTTCTCCTGCAACCCGTTCCCTTTGTGCTAGATGAAAGAACGTCTCTCCACATGCTCAGTTCTGAGAGATAATTGTGTGTGAAAGCCGGCCTTCACCTAGCTTGTTGGGAACACATAGTTTCTTTTCATGTTCAAATACCTCTCCATACATATATATGGGGAGGTACAAGCTCCAAATCTGTTTTACAGTGAAAACTGCAGGAACTTCAAAACGCCACTAGGAAACAGACTGCGAAACCAGATTATAAGTTTCTCCTGCAACCCGTTCCCATTGTGCTACATGAACGAACGTCTCTTCACATGCTCAGTTCTGAGAGATAAGTGTGTCTGAAAGCCGTCCTTCACCTAGCTTGTAGGGAACACAAAGATTCTTTTCAGTTGCAAACACCTCTCCATACATATATATGGGGAGGTACTAGCTCCAACTCGGTTTTACAGTGAAAAATGCAGGAACATCAAACCGGCACTAGGAAACAGACTGAGAATCCAGAGTAAAAGTTTCTCCTGCAACCCGTTCCCTTTGTGCTAGATGAAAGAACGTCTCTCCACATGCTCAGTTCTGAGAGATAATTGTGTGTGAAAGCCGGCCTTCACCTAGCTTGTTGGGAACACATAGTTGCTTTTCAGGTTCAAATACCTCTCCATACATATATATGGGGAGGTACAAGCTCCAAATCTGTTTTACAGTGAAAACTGCAGGAACTTCAAAACGCCACTAGGAAACAGACTGCGAAACCAGATTATAAGTTTCTCCTGCAACCCGTTGCCATTGTGCTACATGAACGAACGTCTCTTCACATGCTCAGTTCTGAGAGATAAGTGTGTCTGAAAGCCGTCCTTCACCTAGCTTGTAGGGAACACAAAGATTCTTTTCAGTTGCAAACACCTCTCCATACATATATATGGGGAGGTTCTAGCTCCAACTCGGTTTTACAGTGAAAAATGCAGGAACATCAAACCGGCACTAGGAAACAGACTGAGAATCCAGAGTAAAAGTTTCCCCTGCAACCCGTTCCATTTGTGCTAGATGAACGAACGTCTCTCCACATGCTCAGTTGTGAGAGATAAGTGTGTGTGAAAGCCGAACTTCACCTAGTTTTTGGGAACACAATGTTTCTTTTCAGTTGCAAACTCCACTCCATACATATATATGGGGAGGTACTCGCTCCAAATCGGTTTTAGAGTGAAAACTGCAGGAACTTCAAACAGGCACTAAGAAACAGACTGAGAAACCAGAGTGAAATTTTCTCATGCAAACCGTTCCATTTGTGCTAGATGAACGAACGTCTCTCCACATGCTCAATTCTGACAGATAAGTGTGTGTGAAAGCCGTCCTTCACATAGCTTGATGGGAACACAAAGTTTCTTTTCAGTTGCAAACTCCAATCCATACATATATATGGGGACGTAAAAGCTCCAATCTGTTTTACATTGAAAACTGCAGGAACTTCAAACCGGCACTAGGAAACAGAGTGAGAAACCAGAACAAAATTTCTCCTTCAACCCGTTCCCTTTGTGCTAGATGAACGAACGTCTCTCCACATGCTCATTTCTGAGAGATAAGGGTGTGTGAAAGCCGTCTTTCAACTAGCAAGTTGGGAACACTAATTTTCTTTTCATTGGCAAAAACCTCTCCATACATATATATGGGTAGGTACTAGCTCCAACTCAGATTTACACTGAAAACAGCAGGAACTTCAAACCGGCACTAGGAAACAGACTGAGAAACCAGAATAAAAGTTTTTCCTGCAACCAGTTCCCTTTGTGCTAGATGAAAGCACGTCTCTCCACATGCTCAGTTCTGAGAGATAAGTGTGTGTGAAAGCCGTCCTTCACATATCTTGTTGGGAACACAAAGTTTCTTTTCAGTTGCAAACAAAACTCCATACATATAAATGGGGATGTAAAAGCTCCAACTCGGTTTTACAGTGAAAACTGCAGGAACTTCAAACCGGCACTAGGAAACAGACTGAGAAACCAGAGTAAAAGTTTCCCCTGCAAACCGTTCCCTTTTTGCTAGATGAACGAACGTCTCTCCACATGCTCATTTCTGAGAGATTAGGGTGTGTGAAAGCCGATCTTCACCTAGCCTGTTTGGAACACTAAGTTTCTTTTCAGTTGCTAACTCGAATCCATACATATATAAGGGGAGGTGCTAGCTACAACTCGATTTTACAGTGATAACTTCAGGAACTTCAAACCGGCACTAGGAAACAGGCTGAGAATCCAGATGAAAAGTTTCTCCAGCATCCCGTTCCATTTGTGCTAGATGAACTAACGTCTCTCCACATGCTCAGTTATGAGAGATAAGGGTGTGTGAAAGCCGTCCTTCACCTATGTTGTTGGGAAAACAAAGATACTTTTCATTTGCAAACTCCACTCCATACATATATATGGGGAGGTACTAGCTCCAAATCGGTTTTACAGTGAAAACTGCAGGAACATTAAACCGGCACTAGGAAATAAACGGAGAAACCAGAGTAAAATTTTAACTGCAAACCGTTCATTATTTGCTTGATGAACGAACGTCTCTCCACATGCTCAGTTCTTAGAGATAAGTGTCTGTAAAATCCGCCCTTCAACTAGCTTGCAGGGAAAACATAGTTTCCTTTTAGTTGCAATTTAAAATCCATACATATATATGGGGATGTACAAGCCCCACCTCGGTTTTACAGTGAAAACTGCAGGAACTTCAAAGCGGCACTAGAAAACAGACTGAGAAACCAGAGTAAAAGTTCCTACTGCAAACCTTTCCTTTTGTGCTAGATGAACGAACGTCTCTCCAGAATATCATTTCTGACAAATAAGTGTGTGTGAAAGCCGAACTTCAACTAGCTTGTTGGGAACACAAAGATTCTTTTCAGTTGCAAACACCTCTCCTTACATATATATGGGGAGGTACTAGCTCCAACTCGGTTTTACAGTGAAAACTGCAGGAAGTTCAAACCGGCGCTAGGAAATACACTGAGAATCCAGAGTAAAAGTTTCTCCTGCAACCCGTTCCCTTTGTGCTAGATGAACGAACGTCTCTCCACATGCTCAGTTGTGAGAGATAAGTGTGTGTGAAAGCCGTACTTCACCTAGTTTTTGGTAACACACCGTTTCTTTTCAGTTGCAAACTCCACTCCAGACATATATACGGGGAGGTACTAGCTCAAACTCGGTTTTACACTGAAAACTGCAGGAACTTCCAACCGGCACTAGGAAACAGACTGAGAAACCAGAGTAAAAGTTTCTCCTGCAACCCGTTCCCTTTGTGCTAGATGAACGAACGTCTCTCCACATGCTCAGTTCTGAGAGATAAGTGTGTGTGAAAGCCGTCCTTCAAATAGGTTGTTGGGAAAACAAATTTTCTTTTCAATTGCAAACTCCACTCCATACATATATATGGGGAGGTAGTAGCTCCAACTTGGTTTTACAGTGAAAACTGTAGGAACATCCTACCGGCACTAGGAAACAGACTGAGATTCCAGAGTAAAAGTTTCTCCTGCAACCCGTACCCTTTGTGCTAGATGAACGAACGTCTCTCCCCTTGCTCAGTTCTGAGAGATGAGTGTGTGTGAAAGCCCTCCTTCACCTATGTTGTTGGGAACACAAAGTTTCTTTTCAATTGCTAACTACACACCTTATATATATAAGGGTAAATACTAGCTCCAACTCGGTTTTACAGTGAAAATTGCAGGAAGGTCATACCGTATCTAAGAAATACAGAAAGAAACCAGTGTAAAAAATTAGACTTGTAACAAATTCCATTTGTTCTAGATGAACGAACGGCTCTACCCTTGCTCAGTTCTTTGATATAAATGTGTGTGAAACTCGTATTTCACATTGCGTGTTGGAATCACAAAGTTTCTTTTCAGTTGTAAACTACATTCCATACATTTTTATGGGGTGGTACGAGCTCCAGCTCGGTTTTACAGTGAAAAATTCAGGAACTTCAAACCGCAACTAGGAAACAGACTGAGAATTCTGAGTAATAGTTTCTCCTGCAACCCATTCCATTTGTGCTAGATGAACGAACGTCTCTTCACATGCTCAGATCTTAGAGATAACTTTGTGTGAAATCCGTCCTTCCACTAGCTTGTTGGGAACACAAACTTTCTTTTAAGATGCAAACTACCCTCCATACATATATATGGGGAATTACTAGCTGCATCTCGGTTTTACAGTGAAAACTGCAGGAACATCAAACCGGCACTAGGAAACAAACGGAGAAACCAGAGTAAAATTTTCACTGCAAACCGTTCATTATTTGCTAGATGAACGAACGTCTCTCCACATGCTCAGTTCTGAGAGATAAGGGTGTGTGAAAGCCGTACTTCACCTAGCTTGTTGGGAACACAAAGTTTCTTTTCAGTGTCAAACACCTCTCCATACATATATATGGGGAGGTACTAGTTCCAAATCGGTTTTAGAGTGAAAACTGCAGGAACTACAAACCGGCGCTAGGAAACAGACTGAGAATCCAGAGTGAAAGTTTCTCATGCAACCCGTTCCATTTTTGCTAGATGAACGAACGTCTCTCCACATGCTCATTTCTGAGAAATAAGTGTGTGTGAAAGCCGTCCTTCACATAGCTTGATGGGAACACAAAGTTTCTTTTCAGTTGCAAAATCCACTCCATACATATATATGGGGACGAAAAGCTCCAACTCGGTTTTACAGTGAAAACTGCAGAAACTTCAAACCGGCACTAGGAAACAGAGTGAGAAACCAGAATAAATGTTTCTCCTGCAACCCGTTCCCTTTATGCTACATGAACGAACGTCGCTTCACATGCTCAGTTCTGACAGATAAGTGTGTGTGAAAGCCGTACTTCACCTAGCTTGTTGGGAACACAAAGATTCTTTTCAGTTGCAAACTCCACTCCATACATATATATGGGGAGGTACTCGCTCCAAATCGGTTTTAGAGTGAAAACTGCAGGAACTTCAAACAGGCACTAAGAAACAGACTGAGAAACCAGAGTGAAATTTTCTCATGCAAACCGTTCCATTTGTGCTAGATGAACGAACGTCTCTCCACATGCTCAATTCTGACAGATAAGTGTGTGTGAAAGCCGTCCTTCACATAGCTTGATGGGAACACAAAGTTTCTTTTCAGTTGCAAACTCCAATCCATACATATATATGGGGACGTAAAAGCTCCAATCTGTTTTACATTGAAAACTGCAGGAACTTCAAACCGGCACTAGGAAACAGAGTGAGAAACCAGAACAAAATTTCTCCTTCAACCCGTTCCCTTTGTGCTAGATGAACGAACGTCTCTCCACATGCTCATTTCTGAGAGATAAGGGTGTGTGAAAGCCGTCTTTCAACTAGCAAGTTGGGAACACTAATTTTCTTTTCATTGGCAAAAACCTCTCCATACATATATATGGGTAGGTACTAGCTCCAACTCAGATTTACACTGAAAACAGCAGGAACTTCAAACCGGCACTAGGAAACAGACTGAGAAACCAGAATAAAAGTTTTTCCTGCAACCAGTTCCCTTTGTGCTAGATGAAAGCACGTCTCTCCACATGCTCAGTTCTGAGAGATAAGTGTGTGTGAAAGCCGTCCTTCACATATCTTGTTGGGAACACAAAGTTTCTTTTCAGTTGCAAACAAAACTCCATACATATAAATGGGGATGTAAAAGCTCCAACTCGGTTTTACAGTGAAAACTGCAGGAACTTCAAACCGGCACTAGGAAACAGACTGAGAAACCAGAGTAAAAGTTTCCCCTGCAAACCGTTCCCTTTTTGCTAGATGAACGAACGTCTCTCCACATGCTCATTTCTGAGAGATTAGGGTGTGTGAAAGCCGATCTTCACCTAGCCTGTTTGGAACACTAAGTTTCTTTTCAGTTGCTAACTCGAATCCATACATATATAAGGGGAGGTGCTAGCTACAACTCGATTTTACAGTGATAACTTCAGGAACTTCAAACCGGCACTAGGAAACAGGCTGAGAATCCAGATGAAAAGTTTCTCCAGCATCCCGTTCCATTTGTGCTAGATGAACTAACGTCTCTCCACATGCTCAGTTATGAGAGATAAGGGTGTGTGAAAGCCGTCCTTCACCTATGTTGTTGGGAAAACAAAGATACTTTTCATTTGCAAACTCCACTCCATACATATATATGGGGAGGTACTAGCTCCAAATCGGTTTTACAGTGAAAACTGCAGGAACATTAAACCGGCACTAGGAAATAAACGGAGAAACCAGAGTAAAATTTTAACTGCAAACCGTTCATTATTTGCTTGATGAACGAACGTCTCTCCACATGCTCAGTTCTTAGAGATAAGTGTCTGTAAAATCCGCCCTTCAACTAGCTTGCAGGGAAAACATAGTTTCCTTTTAGTTGCAATTTAAAATCCATACATATATATGGGGATGTACAAGCCCCACCTCGGTTTTACAGTGAAAACTGCAGGAACTTCAAAGCGGCACTAGAAAACAGACTGAGAAACCAGAGTAAAAGTTCCTACTGCAAACCTTTCCTTTTGTGCTAGATGAACGAACGTCTCTCCAGAATATCATTTCTGACAAATAAGTGTGTGTGAAAGCCGAACTTCAACTAGCTTGTTGGGAACACAAAGATTCTTTTCAGTTGCAAACACCTCTCCTTACATATATATGGGGAGGTACTAGCTCCAACTCGGTTTTACAGTGAAAACTGCAGGAAGTTCAAACCGGCGCTAGGAAATACACTGAGAATCCAGAGTAAAAGTTTCTCCTGCAACCCGTTCCCTTTGTGCTAGATGAACGAACGTCTCTCCACATGCTCAGTTGTGAGAGATAAGTGTGTGTGAAAGCCGTACTTCACCTAGTTTTTGGTAACACACCGTTTCTTTTCAGTTGCAAACTCCACTCCAGACATATATACGGGGAGGTACTAGCTCAAACTCGGTTTTACACTGAAAACTGCAGGAACTTCCAACCGGCACTAGGAAACAGACTGAGAAACCAGAGTAAAAGTTTCTCCTGCAACCCGTTCCCTTTGTGCTAGATGAACGAACGTCTCTCCACATGCTCAGTTCTGAGAGATAAGTGTGTGTGAAAGCCGTCCTTCAAATAGGTTGTTGGGAAAACAAATTTTCTTTTCAATTGCAAACTCCACTCCATACATATATATGGGGAGGTAGTAGCTCCAACTTGGTTTTACAGTGAAAACTGTAGGAACATCCTACCGGCACTAGGAAACAGACTGAGATTCCAGAGTAAAAGTTTCTCCTGCAACCCGTACCCTTTGTGCTAGATGAACGAACGTCTCTCCCCTTGCTCAGTTCTGAGAGATGAGTGTGTGTGAAAGCCCTCCTTCACCTATGTTGTTGGGAACACAAAGTTTCTTTTCAATTGCTAACTACACACCTTATATATATAAGGGTAAATACTAGCTCCAACTCGGTTTTACAGTGAAAATTGCAGGAAGGTCATACCGTATCTAAGAAATACAGAAAGAAACCAGTGTAAAAAATTAGACTTGTAACAAATTCCATTTGTTCTAGATGAACGAACGGCTCTACCCTTGCTCAGTTCTTTGATATAAATGTGTGTGAAACTCGTATTTCACATTGCGTGTTGGAATCACAAAGTTTCTTTTCAGTTGTAAACTACATTCCATACATTTTTATGGGGTGGTACGAGCTCCAGCTCGGTTTTACAGTGAAAAATTCAGGAACTTCAAACCGCAACTAGGAAACAGACTGAGAATTCTGAGTAATAGTTTCTCCTGCAACCCATTCCATTTGTGCTAGATGAACGAACGTCTCTTCACATGCTCAGATCTTAGAGATAACTTTGTGTGAAATCCGTCCTTCCACTAGCTTGTTGGGAACACAAACTTTCTTTTAAGATGCAAACTACCCTCCATACATATATATGGGGAATTACTAGCTGCATCTCGGTTTTACAGTGAAAACTGCAGGAACATCAAACCGGCACTAGGAAACAAACGGAGAAACCAGAGTAAAATTTTCACTGCAAACCGTTCATTATTTGCTAGATGAACGAACGTCTCTCCACATGCTCAGTTCTGAGAGATAAGGGTGTGTGAAAGCCGTACTTCACCTAGCTTGTTGGGAACACAAAGTTTCTTTTCAGTGTCAAACACCTCTCCATACATATATATGGGGAGGTACTAGTTCCAAATCGGTTTTAGAGTGAAAACTGCAGGAACTACAAACCGGCGCTAGGAAACAGACTGAGAATCCAGAGTGAAAGTTTCTCATGCAACCCGTTCCATTTTTGCTAGATGAACGAACGTCTCTCCACATGCTCATTTCTGAGAAATAAGTGTGTGTGAAAGCCGTCCTTCACATAGCTTGATGGGAACACAAAGTTTCTTTTCAGTTGCAAAATCCACTCCATACATATATATGGGGACGAAAAGCTCCAACTCGGTTTTACAGTGAAAACTGCAGAAACTTCAAACCGGCACTAGGAAACAGAGTGAGAAACCAGAATAAATGTTTCTCCTGCAACCCGTTCCCTTTATGCTACATGAACGAACGTCGCTTCACATGCTCAGTTCTGACAGATAAGTGTGTGTGAAAGCCGTACTTCACCTAGCTTGTTGGGAACACAAAGATTCTTTTCAGTTGCAAATACCTCTCCATACATATATATGCGGTGGTACTAGCTCCAACTCGGTTACAGTGAAATCTGCAGGAACTACAAACCGGCGCTAGGAAACAGACTGAGAATCCAGAGTAAAAGTTTCTCCTGCAACCCGTTCCCTCTGTGCTAGATGAACGAACGTCTCTCCACATGCTTAGTTGTGAGAGATAACTGTGTGTGAAAGCCGTATTTCACCTAGTTTTTGGGAACACAAAGTTTCTTTTCAGTTGCAAACTCCACTCCATACATATATACGGTGAGGTACTAGCTCCAACTCGGTTTTACACTGAAAACTGCAGGAACTTCAAACCGGCACTAGGAAACAGACTGAGAAACCAGAGAAAAAGTTCCCCTGCAAACCGTTCCCCTTGTGCTAGATGAACGAACGTCTCTCCACGTGCTCAGTTCTGAGAGATGAGTGTGTGTGAAAGCCCTCCTTCACCTATGTTGTTTGGAACACAAAGTTTCTTTTCAATTGCAAACTATACACCATAGATATATAAGGGTAAATACTAGCTCCAACTCGGTTTTACAGTGAAAATTGCAGGAAGGTCTTACCGTTTCTAAGAAATACAGAAAGAAACCAGTGTAACTAATTACACTTGTAACAAATTCCCTTTGTTCTAGATGAACGAACGGCTCTCCCCATGCTCAGTTCTTTGATATAAATGTGTGTGAAAATCGTATTTCACTTTGCGTGTTGGAATCACAAAGTTTATTTTCAGTTGCAAACTAGATTCCATACATTTTTATGGGGTGGTACGAGCTCCAGCTCGGTTTTACAGTGAAAACTGCAGGAACTTCAAACCGCAACTAGGAAACAGTCTGAGAATTCTGAATAATAGTTTCTCCTGCAACCCATTCCATTTGTGCTAGATGAACGAACGTCTCTTCACATGCTCAGTTCTTTGAGATAACTTTGTGTGAAATCCGTCCTTCCCCTAGCTTGTTGGGAACCCAAACTTTCTTTTAAGATGCAAACTACACTCCATACATATATATGGGGAATTACTAGCTGCATCTCGGTTTTACAGTGAAAACTGCAGGAACATCAAACCGGCACTAGGAAACAAACGGAGAAACCAGAGTAAAATTTTAACTGCAAACCGTTCATTATTTGCTAGATGAAAGAACGTCTCTCCAGATGCTCAGTTCTTAGAGATAAGTGTCTGTAAATTCCGCCCTTCAACTAGCTTGCAGGGAAAACATAGTTTCCTTTAAGTTGCCATCTAAAATCCATACATATATATGGGGATGCACAAGCCCCACCTCGGTTTTACAGTGAAAACTGCAGGAAATTCAAAGCGGCACTAGAAAACAGACTGAGAAACCAGAGAAAAAGTTCCTACTGCAAACCGTTCCGTTTGTGCTAGATGAACGAACGTCTCTCCAGAAAGTCATTTCTGACAAATAAGTGTGTGTGAAAGCCTTCCTTCACCTAGATAGTTGGGAACACAAAGTTTATTTTCAGTTGCAAACTCCACTCCATACATATATATGGGGAGGTACTAGCTCCAACTCGGTTTTACAGTGAAAACTGTAGGAACTTCCAACCGGCACTAGGAAACAGACTGAGAAACCTGAGTAAAAGTTTCTCCTGCAACCCGTTCCATTTGTGCTAGATGAACGAACGTCTCTCCACATGCTCAGTTCTGAGAGATAAGTGTGTGTGAAAGCCGTCCTTCACCTAGCTTGTTGGGAAAACAAACTTTCTTTTCAGTTGCAAACTCCACTCCATACATATATATGGGGACGTACTAGCTCCAACTCGGTTTTAAAGTGAAAACTGCAGGAATTTCCAACCGGCACTAGGAAACAGACTGAGAAACCAGAGTAAAAGTTTTTCCTGAAACCCATTCCCCTTGTGCTAGATGAACGAACGTCTATCCACATGCTCAGTTCTGAGAGATAAGTGTGTGTGAAAGCCGTCCTACAGCTAGCTTGTTGGGAACACAAGTTTCTTTTCATTTGCAAAGTCCACCGCATAAATATATATCTGTAGGTACTAGCTCCATCTCGATTTTACAGTGAAAACTGCAGGAACTTTAAACCGGCACTAGGAAACAGACTGAGAAACCAGATTAAAAGTTTCTCCTGCAAACCTTTCCCTTTGTGCTAGATGAACGAACGTCTCTCCACATGTTCAGTTCTGAGAGATAAGGGTGTGTGAAAGCCGTCCTTCACCTAGCTTGTTGGGAACACAAAGTTTCTTTTCAGTGGCAAACAGCTCTCCATAAATATATATGGGGAGGTACAAGCTCCAACTCAGTTTTACAGTGAAAACTGCAGGAACTTCAAAACGCCACTAGGAAACAGACTGCGAAACCAGATTATAAGTTTCTCCTGCAACCCGTTCCCATTGTGCTACATGAACGAACGTCTCTTCACATGCTCAGTTCTGAGAGATAAGTGTGTGTGAAAGCCGTCCTTCAACTAGCTTGTTGGGAACACAAAGTTTCTTTTCAGTTGCAAACTCCAATCCATACATATATATGGGGACGTAAAAGCTCCAATCTGTTTTACATTGAAAACTGCAGGAACTTCAAACCGGCACTAGGAAACAGACTGAGAAACCATAACAAAAGTTTCTCCTTCAACCCGTTCCCTTTGTGCTAGATGAACGAACGTCTCTCCACATGCTCATTTCTGAGAGATAAGGGTGTGTGAATGCCGTCTTTCAACTAGCAAGTTGGGAACACAAATTTTCTTTTCATTGGCAAAAACCTCTCCATACATATATATGGGTAGGTACTATCTCCAACTCAGTTTTACACTGAAAACAGCAGGAACTTCAAACCGGCACTAGGAAACAGACATAGAAACCAGAATAAAAGTTTCTCCTGCAACCCGTTCTCTTTGTGCTAGATGAAAGAACGTCTCTCCACATGCTCACTTCTGAGAGATAAGTGTGTGTGAAAGCCGTCCTTCAAATATCTTGTTGGGAACACAAAGTTTCTTTTCAGTTGCAAACCCAACTCCATACATATAAATGGGGATGTAAAAGCTCCAACTCGGTTTTACAGTGAAAACTGCAGGAACTTCAAACCGGCACTAGGAAACAGACGGAGAAACCAGAGTAAAATCTTCACTGCAAACCGTTCATTTTTGCTAGATGAAAGAACGTCTCTCCACATGCTCAGTTGTTAGAGATAAGTGTCTGTAAAATCCTCCCTTCACCTAGCTTGCAGGGAAAACATAGTTTCCTTTAAGTTGCAATCTAAAATACATACATATATATGGGGATGTACAAGCCCCACCTCGGTTTTACAGTGAAAACTGCAGGAACTTCAAAGCGGCACTAGAAAACAGACTGAGAAACCAGAGTAAAAGTTTCTACTGCAAACCGTTCCGTTTGTGCTAGATGAACGAACGTCTCTCCAGAATGTCATTTCTGACAAATAAGTGTGTGTGAAAGCCGTCCTTCACCAAGCTAGTTGGGAACACAAAGTTTATTTTCAGTTGCAAACTCAACTCCATACATATATATGGGGATGTACTAGCTCCAACTCGGTTTTACAGTGAAAACTGCAGGAACTTCCAACCGGCACTAGGAAACAGACTGAGAATCCAGAGTAAAAGTTTCTCCTGCAAACCGTTCCCTTTGTGCTAGATGAACGAACGTCTCTCCCCATGCTCAGTTCTGAGTGATGAGTGTGTGTGAAAGCCCTCCTTCACATATGTTGTTGGGAACACAAAGATTCTTTTCAATTGCAAACTACACACCATAAATATATAAGGGTAAATACTAGCTCCAACTCGGTTTTACAGTGAAAAATTCAGGAAGGTCATACCGTCTCTAAGAAATACAGTAAGAAACCAGTGTAAAAATTAGACTTGTAACATATTCCCTTTGTTCTAGAAAAACGAACGGCTCTCCCCATGCTCAGTTCTTTGATATAAATGTGTGTGAAAGCCGTACTTCCCATTGCGTGTTGGAATCACAAAGTTTCTTTTCAGTTGCAAAATACATTGCATAAATTTTTATGGGGTGGTACGTGCTCCAGCTCGGTTTTACAGTGAAAAATTCAGGAACTTCAAACCGAAACTAGGAAACAGACTGAGAATTCTGAGTAATAGTTTCTCCTGCAACCCATTGCATTTGTGCTAGATGAACGAACGTCTCTTCACATGCTCAGTTCTTAGAGATATCTTTGTGTGAAATCTGTCTTTCCCCTAGCTTGTTGGGAACCCAAAATTTCTTTTAAGATGCAAACTACACTCTATACATATATATGGGTAATTAATAGCTGTAACTCGGTTTTACAGTGAAAACTGCAGGAATATTAAACCGGAACTAGGAAACAAAACGGAGAAACCAGAGTAAAATTTTCACTGCAAAACGTTCATTATTTGCTAGATGAAAGAACGTCTCTCCACATGCTCAGTTCTTAGAGATAAGTGTCTGTAAAATCTGCCCTTCAACTAGCTTGCAGGGAAAACATAGTTTCCTTTTAGTTGCAATCTAAAATCCATACATATATATGGGGATGTACAAGCCCTACCTCGGTTTTACAGTGAAAACTGCGGAAACTTCAAAGCGGCACTAGAAAACAGACTGAGAAACCAGAGTAAAAGTTCCTACTGCAAACCGTTCCGTTTGTGCTAGATGAACGAACGTCTTTCCAGAATGTCATTTCTGACAAAAAAGTGTGTGTGAAAGCCGTACTTCACCTAGCTAGCTGGGAACACAAAGTTTATTTTCAGTTGCAAACTCCACTCCATAAATATATGGGGAGGTACTAGCTCCAACTCGGTTTTACAGTGAAAACTGCAGGAACTTCCAAACGGCACTAGGAAACAGACTGAGAAACCTGAGTAAAAGTTTCTCCTGCAACCCGTTCCCTTTGTGCTAGATGAAAGAACGTCTCTCCACATGCTCAGTTCTGAGAGATAATTGTGTGTGAAAGCCGGCCTTCACCTAGCTTGTTGGGAACACATAGTTTCTTTTCAGGTTCAAATACCTCTCCATACATATATATGGGGAGGTACAAGCTCCAAATCTGTTTTACAGTGAAAACTGCAGGAACTTCAAAACGCCACTAGGAAACAGACTGCGAAACCAGATTATAAGTTTCTCCTGCAACCCGTTCCCATTGTGCTACATGAACGAACGTCTCTTCACATGCTCAGTTCTGAGAGATAAGTGTGTGTGAAAGCCGTCCTTCACCTAGCTTGTAGGGAACACAAAGATTCTTTTCAGTTGCAAACACCTCTCCATACATATATATGGGGAGGTACTAGCTCCAACTCTGTTTTACAGTGAAAACTGCAGGAACATCAAACCGGCACTAGGAAACAGACTGAGAATCCAGAGTAAAAGTTTCCCCTGCAACCCGTTCCATTTGTGCTAGATGAACGAACGTCTCTCCACATGCTCAGTTGTGAGAGTTAAGTGTGTGTGAAAGCCGAACTTCACCTAGTTTTTGGGAACACAATGTTTCTTTTCAGTTGCAAACTCCACTCCATACATATATATGGGGAGGTACTCGCTCCAAATCGGTTTTAGAGTGAAAACTGCAGGAACTTCAAACAGGCACTAAGAAACAGACTGAGAAACCAGAGTGAAATTTTCTCATGCAAACCGTTCCATTTGTGCTAGATGAACGAACGTCTCTCCACATGCTCAGTTCTGAGAGATAAGTGTGTGTGAAAGCCGTCCTTCACATAGCTTGATGGGAACACAAAGTTTCTTTTCAGTTGCAAACTCCAATCCATACATATATATGGGGACGTAAAAGCTCCAATCTGTTTTACATTGAAAACTGCAGGAACTTCAAACCGGCACTAGGAAACAGACTGAGAAAGCAGAGTAAAAATTTCATCTGCAACCCGTTCCCTTTGTGCTAGATGAACGAACGTCTCTCCACATGCTCATTTCTGAGAGATAAGGGTGTGTGAAAGCCGTCTTTCAACTAGCAAGTTGGGAACACAAATTTTCTTTTCATTGGCAAAAACCTCTCCATACATATATATGGGTAGGTACTAGCTCCAACTCAGTTTTACACTGAAAACAGCAGGAACTTCAAACCGGCACTAGGAAACAGACTGAGATACCAGAATAAAAGTTTCCCATGCAACCCGTTCCCTTTATGCTACATGAACGAACGTCTCTTCACATGCTCAGTTCTGAGAGATAAGTGTGTGTGAAAGCCGTCCTTCAACTAGGTTGTTGGGAAAACAAACTTTCTATTCAATTGCAAACTCCACTCCATACATATATATGGGGAGGTACTAGCTCCAACTCGGTTTTACAGTGAAAACTGCAGGAACTTCCAACCGGCACTAGGAAACAGACTGAGATTCCAGAGAAAAGTTTCTCCTGCAACCCGTTCCCTTTGTGCTAGATGAACGAACGTCTCTCCCCTTGCTCAGTTCTGTGAGTTGAGTGTGTGTGAAAGCCCTCCTTCACCTATGTTGTTGGGAACACAAAGTTTCTTTTCAATTGCAAACTACACACCATATATATATAAGTGTAAATACTGGCTCCAACTCGGTTTTTCAGTGAAAAATTCAGGAAGTTCATACCGTCTCTAAGAAATACAATAAGAAACCAGTGTAAAAAATTAGACTTGTAACAATTTCCCTTTGTTCTATATGAACGATCTGCTCTCCCCATGCTCAGTTCTTTGATATAAATGTGTGTGAAAGCCGTACTTCACATTGCGTGTTGGAAACACAAAGTTTCTTTTCAGTTGCAAACTACATTCCATACATTTTTATGGGTTGGTACGAGCTCCAGCTCGGTTTTGCAGTGAAAATTTCAGGAACTTCAAACCGCAAGAAGGAAACAGACTGAGAATTCTGAGTAATAGTTTCTCCTGCAAACCATTCCATTTGTGCTAAATGAACGAACGTCTCTTCACATGCTCAGTTGTTAGAGATAACATTGTGTGAAATCCGTCCTTCCCCCAGCTTGTTGGGATCCCAAAATTTCTTTTAAGATGCAAACTACCCTCCATACATATATATGGGGAATTACTAGCTGTAACTCGGTTTTACAGTGAAAACTGCAGGAACATCAAACCGGCACTAGGAAACAGACGGAGAAACCAGAGTAAAATTTTCACTGCAAACCGTTCATTTTTGCTAGATGAAAGAACGTCTCTCCACATGCTCAGTTCTTAGAGATAAGTGTCTGTAAAATCCTCCTTTCAACTAGCTTGCAGGGAAAACATAGTTTCCTTTAAGTTGCAATCTAAAATACATACATATATATGGGGATGTACAAGCCCCACCTCGGTTTTACAGTGAAAACTGCAGGAACTTCAAACCGGCACTAGGAAACAGACTGAGAAACCAGAGTAAAAGTTTCTCCTGCAAACCGTTCCGTTTGTGCTAGATGAACGAACGTCTCTCCCCATGCTCAGTTCTGAGTGATGAGTGTGTGTGAAAGCCCTCCTTCACATATGTTGTTGGGAACACAAAGATTCTTTTCAATTGCAAACTACACACCATAAATATATAAGGGTAAATACTAGCTCCAACTCGGTTTTACAGTGAAAAATTCAGGAAGGTCATACCGTCTCTAAGAAATACAGTAAGAAACCAGTGTAAAAATTAGACTTGTAACATATTCCCTTTGTTCTAGAAAAACGAACGGCTCTCCCCATGCTCAGTTCTTTGATATAAATGTGTGTGAAAGCCGTACTTCCCATTGCGTGTTGGAATCACAAAGTTTCTTTTCAGTTGCAAAATACATTGCATAAATTTTTATGGGGTGGTACGTGCTCCAGCTCGGTTTTACAGTGAAAAATTCAGGAACTTCAAACCGAAACTAGGAAACAGACTGAGAATTCTGAGTAATAGTTTCTCCTGCAACCCATTCCATTTGTGCTAGATGAACGAACGTCTCTTCACATGCTCAGTTCTTAGAGATATCTTTGTGTGAAATCCGTCCTTCCCCTAGCTTGTTGGGAACCCAAAATTTCTTTTAAGATGCAAACTACACTCTATACATATATATGGGTAATTAATAGCTGTAACTCGGTTTTACAGTGAAAACTGCAGGAATATTAAACCGGAACTAGGAAACAAAACGGAGAAACCAGAGTAAAATTTTCACTGCAAAACGTTCATTATTTGCTAGATGAAAGAACGTCTCTCCACATGCTCAGTTCTTAGAGATAAGTGTCTGTAAAATCCGCCCTTCAACTAGCTTGCAGGGAAAACATAGTTTCCTTTTAGTTGCAATCTAAAATCCATACATATATATGGGGATGTACAAGCCCTACCTCGGTTTTACAGTGAAAACTGCGGAAACTTCAAAGCGGCACTAGAAAACAGACTGAGAAACCAGAGTAAAAGTTCCTACTGCAAACCGTTCCGTTTGTGCTAGATGAACGAACGTCTTTCCAGAATGTCATTTCTGACAAAAAAGTGTGTGTGAAAGCCGTACTTCACCTAGCTACCTGGGAACACAAAGTTTATTTTCAGTTGCAAACTCCACTCCATAAATATATGGGGAGGTACTAGCTCCAACTCGGTTTTACAGTGAAAACTGCAGGAACTTCCAAACGGCACTAGGAAACAGACTGAGAAACCTGAGTAAAAGTTTCTCCTGCAACCCGTTCCCTTTGTGCTAGATGAAAGAACGTCTCTCCACATGCTCAGTTCTGAGAGATAATTGTGTGTGAAAGCCGGCCTTCACCTAGCTTGTTGGGAACACATAGTTTCTTTTCAGGTTCAAATACCTCTCCATACATATATATGGGGAGGTACAAGCTCCAAATCTGTTTTACAGTGAAAACTGCAGGAACTTCAAAACGCCACTAGGAAACAGACTGCGAAACCAGATTATAAGTTTCTCCTGCAACCCGTTCCCATTGTGCTACATGAACGAACGTCTCTTCACATGCTCAGTTCTGAGAGATAAGTGTGTGTGAAAGCCGTCCTTCACCTAGCTTGTAGGGAACACAAAGATTCTTTTCAGTTGCAAACACCTCTCCATACATATATATGGGGAGGTACTAGCTCCAACTCTGTTTTACAGTGAAAACTGCAGGAACATCAAACCGGCACTAGGAAACAGACTGAGAATCCAGAGTAAAAGTTTCCCCTGCAACCCGTTCCATTTGTGCTAGATGAACGAACGTCTCTCCACATGCTCAGTTGTGAGAGTTAAGTGTGTGTGAAAGCCGAACTTCACCTAGTTTTTGGGAACACAATGTTTCTTTTCAGTTGCAAACTCCACTCCATACATATATATGGGGAGGTACTCGCTCCAAATCGGTTTTAGAGTGAAAACTGCAGGAACTTCAAACAGGCACTAAGAAACAGACTGAGAAACCAGAGTGAAATTTTCTCATGCAAACCGTTCCATTTGTGCTAGATGAACGAACGTCTCTCCACATGCTCAGTTCTGAGAGATAAGTGTGTGTGAAAGCCGTCCTTCACATAGCTTGATGGGAACACAAAGTTTCTTTTCAGTTGCAAACTCCAATCCATACATATATATGGGGACGTAAAAGCTCCAATCTGTTTTACATTGAAAACTGCAGGAACTTCAAACCGGCACTAGGAAACAGACTGAGAAAGCAGAGTAAAAATTTCATCTGCAACCCGTTCCCTTTGTGCTAGATGAACGAACGTCTCTCCAAATGCTCAGTTCTGAGAGATAATTGTGTGTGATAGCCGTCTTTCAACAAGCTTGTTGGGAACACAAAGTTTGTTTTCAGTTGCAAACTCCACCCCATACATATATATAGGGAGGTACTAGATCCTAATCAGTTTTACAGTGAAAACTGCAGGATTTTCAAACCAGCACTAGGAAACAGACTGAGAAACCAGAGTAAAATTTTGTCCAGCAAAACTTTCCTTTGTGCTAGATGAACGAATGTCTCTCCACATGCTCAGTTCTGAGAGATAAGTGTGTGTGAAAGCCGTCCTTCACCTAGCTTGTTGGGAACACAAAGATTCTTTTCAGTTGCAAAATCTACTCCATACATACATATGGGGAGGTACTAGCTCCAACTCGGTTTTACAGTGAAAATTGCAGGAACATCAAACCGGCACTAGGATACAGACTGAGAATCCAGAGGAAAAGTTTCTCCTGCATCCCGTTCCCTTTGTGCTATATGAACGAACGTCTCTCCACATGCTCAGTTCTGAGAGATAAGTGTGTCTGAAAGCCGTCCTTCAGCTTGCTTGTTGGGAACACAAATTTCTTTTCAGTTGCATACTTCACTCCATATATATATATTGGGAGGTATTAGCTCCAACTCGGTTTTAAAGTGAAAACTGCAGGAACTTCAAACCGGCACTAGGAAACAGACTGAGAAACCAGAGTAAAAGTTTCTCCTGCAACCCGTTCCTTTTGTGCTAGATGAACGAACGTCTCTCCACATGCTCTGTTCTGAGAGATTATTGTGTGTGAAAGCCGTCCTTCACCTAGCTTGTTGGGAACACAAAGTTTCTTTTCAGTTGCAAACTCCACTCCATACATATATATTGGGAGGTACTAGTTCCAACTCGGTTTTACAGTGAAAATTGCAGGAACTTCAAACCGGCACTAGGAAACAGACTGAGAAACCAGAGTAAAAGTTTCTCCTGCAAACCGTTCCCTTTGTGCTAGATGAACGAAAGTCTCTCCAAATGCTCAATTGTGAGAGATAACTGTGTGTGAAAGCCGTCTTTCACCTAGCTTGTTATTAACACAAAGTTTCTTTTAAGATGCAAAACCAACTCCATATATATATATGGGGAGATACTAGATCCAACTCGGTTTTACAGTGAAAACTGCAGGAGCTTCAAACCGTCACTAGGAAACAGACTGAGAAACCAGAGTAAAAGTTTGTCCTGCAAAACTATCCATTTGTGCTAGATGAACCAATGTCTCTCCACATGCTCAGTTCTGAGAGATAATTGTGTATGAAAGCCGTCCTTCACCTATCTTGTTGGGAACACAAAGATTGTTTTCAGTTGCCAACCCAACTCCATAAGTGTTTATGGGGAGGTAGTAGCTCCAACTAGGTTTTACAGTGAAAACTGCAGGAGCTTCAAACCGGCACTAGGAAACAGAGTGAGAAACCAGAGAAAAAGTTTGTCCTGCAAACCGTTAGCTTTGGGTTAGATGAACGAACTTCTCTCCACATGCTCAGTTCTGAGAGATAAGTGTGTGTGAAAGCCGTCCTTCACCTAGCTTGTTGGGAACACAAAGTTTCTTTTCAGTTGCAAACTCCAATCCATACATACATATGGGTTTGTACGAACTCCAACTCGGTTTTACAGTGAAAACTGCAGGAAGTTCAAACCGGCACTAGGAAACAGACTGAGAAACCAGAGGAAAAGTTTCCCCTGCAACCCGTTCCCTTTGTGCTAGGTGAACGAACGTCTCTCCACATGCTCTGTTCTGAGAGATAAGTATGTGTGAAAGCCTTCCTTCACCTAGCTTGTTGGGAACACAAAGTTTCTTTTCAGTTGCAAACTCCAATCCATACATATATATTGGGAGGTACTAGCTCAAACTCAGTTTTGCAGTGAAAATTGCAGGAACTTCATACCGGCACTAGGAAACAGACTGAGAACCCAGAGTAAAAGTTTCTCCTGCAACCCGTTCCCTTTGTGCTAGGTGAACGAACGTCCCTCCACATGCTCAGTTCTGAGAGATAAGTGTGTGTGAAAGCAGTCCTTCACCTAGCTTGTTGGGAAAACAAAGTTTCATTTCAGTTGCAAACTCCACTCCATACATATTTATTGGGAGGTACTAGCTCCAACTCGATTTTACAGTGAAAATTGCAGGAACTTCAAACCGGCACTAGGAAACAGACTGAGAAACCAGAGTAAAAGTTTCTCCTGCAACCCGTTCCCTTTGTGCTAGATGAACGAACGTCTCTCCACATGCTCAGTTGTGAGAGATAAGTGTGTGTGAAACCCGTTCTTCACTTAGCTTGTTGGTAACACAATGTTCCTTTTAAGTTGCAAACTCCACTCCATATATATATATAGGGAAGTTCAAGCTCCAACTCGGTTTTACAGTGAAAACTTCAGCAACTTCAAACCGGTACTAGGAAACAGACTGGGAAACCAGAGTAAAATTTTCATCTTCAACCCGTTCGCATTGTGCTAGATGAACGAACGTCTCTCCACATGCTCAGTTCTGAGAGATAAGTGTGTGTGAAAGCCGCCCTTCACCTAGCTTGTTGGGAACACAAAGTTTCTTTTCAGTTGCAAACTCCAATCCATACATACATATGGGTTTGTACGAACTCCAACTCGGTTTTACAGTGAAAACTGCAGGAAGTTCAAACCGGCACCAGGAAACAGACTGAGAAACCAGAGGAAAAGTTTCCCCTGCAACCCGTTCCCTTTGTGCTAGGTGAACGAACGTCTCTCCACATGCTCTGTTCTGAGAGATAAGTATGTGTGAAAGCCTTCCTTCACCTAGCTTGTTGGGAACACAAAGTTTCTTTTCAGTTGCAAACTCCAATCCATACATATATATTGGGAGGTACTAGCTCAAACTCAGTTTTGCAGTGAAAATTGCAGGAACTTCATACCGGCACTAGGAAACAGACTGAGAACCCAGAGTAAAAGTTTCTCCTGCAACCCGTTCCCTTTGTGCTAGGTGAACGAACGTCCCTCCACATGCTCAGTTCTGAGAGATAAGTGTGTGTGAAAGCAGTCCTTCACCTAGCTTGTTGGGAAAACAAAGTTTCATTTCAGTTGCAAACTCCACTCCATACATATTTATTGGGAGGTACTAGCTCCAACTCGATTTTACAGTGAAAATTGCAGGAACTTCAAACCGGCACTAGGAAACAGACTGAGAAACCAGAGTAAAAGTTTCTCCTGCAACCCGTTCCCTTTGTGCTAGATGAACGAACGTCTCTCCACATGCTCAGTTCTGAGAGATAAGTGTGTGTGAAACCCGTTCTTCACTTAGCTTGTTGGTAACACAATGTTCCTTTTAAGTTGCAAACTCCACTCCATATATATATATAGGGAAGTTCAAGCTCCAACTCGGTTTTACAGTGAAAACTTCAGGAACTTCAAAGCGGTACTAGGAAACAGACTGGGAAACCAGAGTAAAATTTTCAACTTCAACCCGTTCCCTTTGTGCTAGATGAACGAACGTCTCTCCACATGCTCAGTTCTGAGAGATAAGTGTGTGTGAAAGCCGTCCTTCACCTAGCTTGTTGGGAACACAAAGTTTCTTTTCAGTTGCAAACTCCACTCCATACCTATATATAGGTAGGTACTAGCTCCAACTCTGTTTTACAGTGAAAATTGCAGGAACTTCAAACCGGCACTAGGAAACAGACTGAGAAACCAGAGAAAAGTTTCTCCTGCAACCCGTTCCCTTTGTGCTAGATGAACGAACGTCTCTCCACATGCTCAGTTGTGAGAGATAAGTGTGTGTGAAACCCGTTCTTCACTTAGCTTGTTGGTAACACAAAGTTTCTTTTATGATGCAAACTCCACTCCATATATATATATAGGGAAGTTCAAGCTCCAACTCGGTTTTACAGTGAAAACTTCAGGAACTTCAAACCGGTACTAGGAAACAGACTGGGAAACCAGAGTAAAATTTTCATCTTCAAACCGTTCCCTTTGTGCTAGATGAACGAACGTCTCTCCACATGCTCAGTTCTGAGAAATAAGTGTGTGTGAAAGCCGTCCTTCACCTAGCTTGTTGGGAACACAAAGTTTCTTTTCAGTTGCAAACTCCAATCCATACATATATATGGGGAGGTACTAGCACCAAATCTGTTTTACAGTGAAAACTGCAGGAACTTCAAACCGGCACTAGGAAACAGACTGAGAATCCAGAGGAAAAGTTTCTCCTGCAACCAGTTCCCTTTGTGCTAGGTGAACGAACGTCTCTCCACATTCTCAGTTCTGAGAAATAAGTGTGTGTGAAAGCCGTCCTTCGTCCAGCTTGTTGGGAACACAAAGTTTCTTTTCAGTTGCAAACTCCAGTCCATACATATATATGGGGAGGTACTAGCACCAAATCTGTTTTACAGTGAAAACTGCAGGAACTTCAAACCGGCAAGTGGAAACAGACTGAGAAACCAGAGTAAAATTTTCTACTGCATCCCGTTCCCTTTGTGCCAGATGAAAGAACGTCTCTCCACATGCTCAGTTCTGAGAGATAAGTGTGTGTGAAAGCCGTCATTCACCTAGCTGGTTGGGAAAACAAAGTTTGTTTTCAGTTGCAAACTCAACTCCATAAGTATTTATGGTGAGGTACTACCTCCAACTACGTTTTACAATGAAAACTGCAGGAACTTCAAACCAGCACTAGGAAAAAGACTGAGAAACCAGAGTAAAAGTTTCTCCTGCAACCCGTTCTCTTTGTGCTAGATGAAAGAACATCTCTCCACATGCTCAGTTCTGAGAGATAAGTGTGTGTGAAAGCCGTCATTCACCTAGCTTGTTGGGAACACAAAGTTTGTTTTCAGTTGCAAACTCAACTCCATAAGTATTTATGGGGAGGTACTAGCTCCAATTAGGTTTTACAATGAAAACTGCAGGAGCTTCAAACCGGCACTAGGAAACGGAGTGAGAAACCATAGAAAAAGTTTTTCCTGCAAACCGTTCCCTTTGTGCCAGATGAACGAACATCTCTCCACATGCTCAGTTCTGAGAGATAAGTGTGTGTGAAAGCCTTCCTTCACCTAGCTTGTTGGGAACACAAAGTTTCTTTTAAGTTGCAAACTCCAATCCATACATACATATGGGGTGGCACTAGCTCCAACTCGGTTTTACAGTGATAACTGCAGGAACTTCAAACCGGCAATAGGAAACAGACTGAGAATCCAGAGGAAAAGTTTCTCCTGCATCCCGTTCCCTTTGTGCTAGATGAACGAACGTCTCTCCACATGCTCAGTTCTGAGAGATAAGTGTGTGTGAAAGCCGTCCTTCACTTAGCTTGTTGGGAACACAAAGTTTCTTTTCAGTTGCAAACTCCACTCCATACATATATATTGGGAGGTACTAGCTCAAACACAGTTTTGCAGTGAAAATTGCAGGAACTTCAAACCAGCACTAGGAAACAGACTGAGAACCCAGAGTAAAAGTTTCTCCTGCAACCCGTTCCCTTTGTGCTAGATGAACGAACGTCTCTCCACATGCTCAGTTCTGAGAGATAAATGTGTGTGAAAGCCGTCCTTCACCTAGCTTGTTATTAACACAAAGTTTCTTTTAAGATGCAAACCCAACTCCATATATATATATGGGGAGGTTCAAGCTCCAACTCGGTTTTACAGTGAAAACTTCAGGAACTTAAAAACCGGCACTAGGAAACAGACTGAGAAACCAGAGAAAAAGTTTCATCTGCAACCCGTTCCCTTTGTGCTAGATGAACGAACGTCTCTCCACATGCTCAGTTCTGAGAATAAGTGTGTGTGATAGCCTTCCTTCACCTAGCTTGTTGGGAACACAAAGTTTGTTTTCAGTTGCCAACTCCACTCCATACATATATATGGGGAGGTACTAGATCCAACTCGGTTTTACAGTGAAAACTGCAGGAGCTTCATACCGGCACTAGGAAACAGACTGAGAAACCAGAGTAAAATTTCGTCCTGCAAAACTATCCTTTTGTGCTAGATAAACCAATGTCTCTCCACATGCTCAGTTCTGAGAGATAAGTGTGTGTGAAAGCCGTCCTTCACCTAGCTTGTTGGGAACACAAAGATTCTTTTCAGTTGCAAACTCCACTCCATACATATATATGGGGAGGTACTAGCTCCAACTCGGTTTTACAGTGAAAATTGCAGGAACTTCAAACCGGCACTAGGAAACAGACTGAGAATCCAGAGTAAAAGTTTCTCCTGCAACCCGTTCCCTTTATGCTAGATGAAAGAACGTCTCTCCACATGCTCAGTTCTGAGAGATAAGTGTGTGTGAAAGCCGTCCATCACCTAGCTTGTTCGGAACACAAAGATTGTTTTCAGTTGCAAACTCAACTCCATAAGTATTTATGGGGAGGTACTAGCTCCAAATATGTTTTACAGTGAAAACTGCAGGAGCTTCAAACCGGCACTAGGAAACAGAGTGAGAAACCAGAGAAATAGTTTGCCCAGCAAACCGTTCCCTTTTTGCTAGATGAACGAACGTCTCTCCACATGCTCAGTTCTGAGAGATAAGTGTGTGTGAAAGCCGTCTTCACCTAGCTTGTTGGGAACACAAAGTTTCTTTTCAGTTGGAAACTCCAATCCATACATACATATGGGTTTGTACGAGCTCCAACTTGGTTTTACAGTGAAAACTGCAGGAACTTCAAACCGGCACTAGGAAACAGACTGAGAAACCAGAGGAAAAGTTTCTCCTGCAACCCGTTCCCTTTGTGCTAGGTGAACGAACGTCTCTCCACATGCTCAGTTCTGAGAGATAAGTGTGTGTGAAAGCAGTCCTTCACCTAGCTTGTTAGGAACACAAAGTTTCTTTTCAGTTGCAAACTCCACTCCATACATATATATTGGGAGGTACTAGCTCCAACCCGGTTTTACAGTAAAATTGCAGGAACTTCAAACCGGCACTAGGAAACAGACTGAGAAACCAGAGTAAAAGTTTCTCCTGCAAGCCGTTCCCTTTGTGCTAGATGAATGAACATCTCTCCACATGCTCAGTTGTGAGAGATAAGTGTGTGTGAAACCCGTCCTTCACTTAGCTTTTTGGTAACACAAAGTTTCTTTTAAGTTGCAATATCCACTCCATATATATATATATAGGGAAGTTCAAGCTCCAACTCGGTTTTACAGTGAAAACTTCAGGAACTTCAAACCGGTACTAGGAATCAGACTGGGAAACCAGAGTAAAATTTTCATCTGCAACCCGTTCCCTTTGTGCTAGATGAACGAACGTCTCTCCACATGCTCAGTTCTGAGAGATAAGTGTGTGTGAATGCCGTCCTTCACCTAGCTTGTTGGGAACACAAAGTTTCTTTTCAGTTGCAAACTCCAATCCATACATATATATGGGTTTGTACGAGCTCCAACTCGGTTTTACAGTGAAAACTGCAGGAACTTCAAACCGGCACTAGGAAACAGACTGAGAAACCAGAGGAAAAGTTTCTCCTGCAACCCGTTCCCTTTGTGCTAAGTGAACGAACTTCTCTGCACATGCTCAGTTCTGAGAGATAAGTGTGTGTGAAAGCAGTCCTTCACCTAGCTTGTTGGGAACACAAAGTTTCTTTTCAGTTGCAAACTCCACTCCATACATATATATGGGGAGGTACTAGCACCAAATCTGTTTTACAGTGAAAACTGCAGGAACTTCAAACCGGCAAGTGGAAACAGACTGAGAAACCAGAGTAAAAGTTTCTACTGCATCCCGTTCCCTTTGTGCCAGATGAAAGAACGTCTCTCCACATGCTCAGTTCTGAGAGATAAGTGTGTGTGAAAGCCGTCATTCACCTAGCTGGTTGGGAAAACAAAGTTTGTTTCCAGTTGCAAACTCAACTCCATAAGTATTTATGGGGAGGTACTACCTCCAACTATGTTTTACAATGAAAACTGCAGGAACTTCAAACCAGCACTAGGAAAAAGACTGAGAAACCAGAGTAAAAGTTTCTCCTGCAACCCGTTCTCTTTGTGCTAGATGAAAGAACGTCTCTCCACATGCTCAGTTCTGAGAGATAAGTGTGTGTGAAAGCCGTCATTCACCTAGCTTGTTGGGAACACAAAGTTTGTTTTCAGTAGCAAACTCAACTCCATAAGTATTTATGGGGAGGTACTAGCTCCAATTAGGTTTTACAATGAAAACTGCAGGAGCTTCAAACCGGCACTAGGAAACGGAGTGAGAAACCATAGAAAAAGTTTTTCCTGCAAACCGTTCCCTTTGTGCTAGATGAACGAACATCTCTCCACATGCTCAGTTCTGAGAGATAAGTGTGTGTGAAAGCCTTCCTTCACCTAGCTTGTTGGGAACACAAAGTTTCTTTTAAGTTGCAAACTCCAATCCATACATACATATGGGGTGGCACTAGCTCCAACTCGGTTTTACAGTGATAACTGCAGGAACTTCAAACCGGCAATAGGAAACAGACTGAGAATCCAGAGGAAAAGTTTCTCCTGCATCCCGTTCCCTTTGTGCTAGATGAACGAACGTCTCTCCACATGCTCAGTTCTGAGAGATAAGTGTGTGTGAAAGCCGTCCTTCACTTAGCTTGTTGGGAACACAAAGTTTCTTTTCAGTTGCAAACTCCACTCCATACATATATATTGGGAGGTACTAGCTCAAACACAGTTTTGCAGTGAAAATTGCAGGAACTTCAAACCAGCACTAGGAAACAGACTGAGAACCCAGAGTAAAAGTTTCTCCTGCAACCCGTTTCCTTTGTGCTAGATGAACGAACGTCTCTCCACATGCTCAGTTCTGAGAGATAAATGTGTGTGAAAGCCGTCCTTCACCTAGCTTGTTATTAACACAAAGTTTCTTTTAAGATGCAAACCCAACTCCATATATATATATGGGGAGGTTCAAGCTCCAACTCGGTTTTACAGTGAAAACTTCAGGAACTTAAAAACCGGCACTAGGAAACAGACTGAGAAACCAGAGAAAAAGTTTCATCTGCAACCCGTTCCCTTTGTGCTAGATGAACGAACGTCTCTCCACATGCTCAGTTCTGAGAACAAGTTTGTGTGATAGCCTTCCTTCACCTAGCTTGTTGGGAACACAAAGTTTGTTTTCAGTTGCCAACTCCACTCCATACATATATATGGGGAGGTACTAGATCCAACTCGGTTTTACAGTGAAAACTGCAGGAGCTTCATACCGGCACTAGGAAACAGACTGAGAAACCAGAGTAAAATTTTGTCCTGCAAAACTATCCTTTTGTGCTAGATAAACCAATGTCTCTCCACATGCTCAGTTCTGAGAGATAAGTGTGTGTGAAAGCCGTCCTTCACCTAGCTTGTTGGGAACACAAAGATTCTTTTCAGTTGCAAACTCCACTCCATACATATATATGGGGAGGTACTAGCTCCAACTCGGTTTTACAGTGAAAATTGCAGGAACTTCAAACCGGCACTAGGAAACAGACTGAGAATCCAGAGTAAAAGTTTCTCCTGCAACCCGTTCCCTTTATGCTAGATGAAAGAACGTCTCTCCACATGCTCAGTTCTGAGAGATAAGTGTGTGTGAAAGCCGTCCATCACCTAGCTTGTTCGGAACACAAAGATTGTTTTCAGTTGCAAACTCAACTCCATAAGTATTTATGGGGAGGTACTAGCTCCAAATATGTTTTACAGTGAAAACTGCAGGAGCTTGAAACCGGCACTAGGAAACAGAGTGAGAAACCAGAGAAATAGTTTGTCCAGCAAACCGTTCCCTTTTTGCTAGATGAACGAACGTCTCTCCACATGCTCAGTTCTGAGAGATAAGTGTGTGTGAAAGCCGTCCTTCACCTAGCTTGTTGGGAACACAAAGTTTCTTTTCAGTTGGAAACTCCAATCCATACATACATATGGGTTTGTACGAGCTCCAACTTGGTTTTACAGTGAAAACTGCAGGAACTTCAAACCGGCACTAGGAAACAGACTGAGAAACCAGAGGAAAAGTTTCTCCTGCAACCCGTTCCCTTTGTGCTAGGTGAACGAACGTCTCTCCACATGCTCAGTTCTGAGAGATAAGTGTGAGTGAAAGCAGTCCTTCACCTAGCTTGTTAGGAACACAAAGTTTCTTTTCAGTTGCAAACTCCACTCCATACATATATATTGGGAGGTACTAGCTCCAACGCGGTTTTACAGTAAAATTGCAGGAACTTCAAACCGGCACTAGGAAACAGACTGAGAAACCAGAGTAAAAGTTTCTCCTGCAAGCCGTTCCCTTTGTGCTAGATGAATGAACATCTCTCCACATGCTCAGTTGTGAGAGATAAGTGTGTGTGAAACCCGTCCTTCACTTAGCTTTTTGGTAACACAAAGTTTCTTTTAAGTTGCAATATCCACTCCATATATATATATATAGGGAAGTTCAAGCTCCAACTCGGTTTTACAGTGAAAACTTCAGGAACTTCAAACCGGTACTAGGAATCAGACTGGGAAACCAGAGTAAAATTTTCATCTGCAACCCGTTCCCTTTGTGCTAGATGAACGAACGTCTCTCCACATGCTCAGTTCTGAGAATAAGTGTGTATGATAGCCTTCCTTCACCTAGCTTGTTGGGAACACAAAGTTTGTTTTCAGTTGCAAACTCAACTCCATAAGTATTTATGGGGAGGTACTAGCTCCAACTATGTTTTACAATGAAAACTGCAGGAACTTCAAAAAAGCACTAGGAAAAAGACTGAGAAACCAGAGTAAAAGTTTCTCCTGCAACCCGTTCTCTTTGTGCTAGATGAAAGAACGTCTCTCCACATGCTCAGTTCTGAGAGATAAGTGTGTGTGAAAGCCGTCCTTCACCTTGCTTGTTGGGAACACAAAGTTTGTTTTCAGTTGCAAACTCAACTCCATAAGTATTTATGGGGAGGTACTAGCTCCAACTAGGTTTTACAATGAAAACTGCAGGAGCTTCAAACCGGCACTAGGAAACAGAGTGAGAAATCATAGAAAAAGTTTGTCCTGCAAACCGTTCCCTTTGTGCTAGATGAACGAACATCTCTCCACATGCTCAGTTCTGAGAGATAAGTGTGTGTGAAAGCCATCCTTCACCTAGCTTGTTGGGAACACAAAGTTTCTTTTCAGTTGCAAACTCCAATCCATACATACATATGGGGTGGCACTAGCTCCAACTCGGTTTTACAGTGATAACTGCAGGAACTTCAAACCGGCAATAGGAAACAGACTGAGAATCCAGAGGAAAAGTTTCTCCTGCATCCCGTTCCCTTTGTGCTAGATGAACGAACGTCTCTCCACATGCTCAGTTCTGAGAGATAAGTGTGTGTGAAAGCCGTCCTTCACTTAGCTTGTTGGGAACACAAAGTTTCTTTTAAGTTGCGAACTCCACTCCATACATATATATTGGGAGGTACTAGCTCAAACACAGTTTTGCAGTGAAAATTGCAGGAACTTCAAACCAGCACTAGGAAACAGACTGAGAAAGCAGAGAAAAAGTGTCTCCTGCAACCCGTTGCCTTGGTGCTAGATGAACGAACGTCTCTCCACTTGCTCAGTTCTGAGAGATAAGTGTGTGTGAAAGCCGTCCTTCACATATCTTGTTGGGAACACAAAGTTTCTTTTCAGTTGCAAACTCCTTTCCATACATATATATGGGGAGGTACTAGCTCCAACTCGGGTTTAGAGTGAGAAATGCAGGAACTTCAAACCGGCACTAGGAAAAAGACTGAGAAATCAGAGAAAAAGTGTCTCCTGCAACCCGTTCCCTTGGTGCTAGATGAACGAACGTCTCTCCACTTGCTCAGTTCTGAGAGTTAAGTGTGTGTGAAAGCCGTCCTTCACCTAGCTTGTTGGGAACACAAAGATTCTTTTCAGTTGCAAACTCCATTCCATACATATATATGGGGAGGTACAAGCTCCAACTCGATTTTACAGTGAAAACTGCAGGAACTTCAAACCGGCACTAGGAAACAGTCTGAGAAAGCAGAGAAAAAGTGTCCCCTTCAACCCGTTCCCTTGGTGCTAGATGAACGAACGTCTCTCCACTTGCTCAGTTCTGAGAGATAATTGTGTGTGAAAGCCGTCCTTCACCTAGCTTGTTGGGAACACAAAGTTTCTTTTCAGTTGCAAACTCCATTCCATACATATATATGGGGGGTACTAGCTCCAAATCGGTTTGATAGTGAAAACTGCAGGAACTTCAAAACGGCACTAGGAAACAGACTGAGAAAGCAGAGAAAAAGTGTCTCCTGCAACCCGTTGCCTTGGTGCTAGATGAACGAACGTCTCTCCACTTGCTCAGTTCTGAGAGGTAAGTGTGTGTGAAAGTCGTCCTTCACCTAGCTTGTTGGGAACACAAAGTTTCTTTTCAGTTGCAAAATCCATTCCATACATATATATGGGGAGGTACTAGCTCCAACTCGGTTTGACAGTGAAAACTGCAGGAACTTCAAACCGGCACTAGGAAACAGACTGAGAAAGCAGAGAAAAAGTGTCTCCTGCAACCCGTTCCCTTGGTGCTAGATGAACGAACGTCTCTCCACTTGCTCAGTTCTGAGAGATAAGTGTGTGTGAAAGCCGTCCTTCACCTAACTTGTTGGGAACACAAAGTTTCTTTTCATTTGCAAACTCCATTCCATACATATATATGGGGGGTACTAGCTCTAAATCGGTTTGACAGTGAAAACTGTAGGAACATCAAACCGGCACTAGGAAACACACTGAGAAAGCAGAGAAAAAGTGTCTCCTGCAACCCGTTGCCTTGGTGCTAGATGAACGAACGTCTCTCCACTTGCTCAGTTCTGAGAGATAAGTGTGTGTGAAAGTCGTCCTTCACCTAGCTTGTTGGGAACACAAAGTTTCTTTTCAGCTGCAAACTCCATTCCATACATATATATGGGGAGGTACTAACTCCAACTCGGTTTCACAGTGAAAACTGCAGGAACTTCAAACCGGCACTAGGAAACAGACTGAGAAAGCAGAGAAAAAGTGTCTCCTGCAACCCGTTCCCTTGGTGCTAGATGAACGAACGTCTCTCCACTTGCTCAGTTCTGAGAGATAAGTGTGTGTGAAAGCCGTCCTTCACCTAGCTTGTTGGGAACACAAAGATTCTTTTCAGTTTCAAACCCCATTCCATACATATATATGGGGAGGTACTAGCTCCAACTCGGTTTGACAGTGAAAACTGCAGGAACTTCAAACCGGCACTAGGAAAGAGTCTGAGAAAGCAGAGAAAAAGTGTCTCCTGCAACCCGTTCCCTTGGTGCTAGATGAACGAACGTCTCTCCACTTGCTCAGTTCTGAGAGATAAGTGTGTTTGAAAGCCGTCCTTCACATAGCTTGTTGGGAACACAAAGTTTCTTTTCAGTTGCAAACTCCATTCCATACATATATATGGGGAGGTACTAGCTCCAACTCGGTTTGACAGTGAAAACTGCAGGAACTTCAAACCGGCACTAGGAAACACACTGAGAAAGCAGAGAAAAAGTGTCTCCTGCTACCCGTTCCCTTGGTGCAAGATGAACGAACGTCTCTCCACTTGCTCAGTTCGGAGAAATATGTGTGTGTGAAAGCCGTCCTTCAACTAGCTTGTTGGGAACACAAAGTTTCTTTTCAGTTGCAAACTCCATTCCATACACATATATGGGGAGGTACAAGCTCCAACTCGGTTTTACAGTGAAAACTGCAGGAACTTCAAACCGGCACTAGGAAACAGACTGAGAAAGCTGAGAAAAAGTGTCTCCTGCAACCCGTTCCCTTGGTGCTAGATGAACGAACGTCTCTCCACTTGCTCAGTTCTGAGAGATAAGTGTGTGTGAAAGCCGTCCTTCACCTAGCTTGTTGGGAACACAAAGATTCTTTTCAGTTGCAAACTCCATTCCATACATATATATGGGGAGGTACTAGCTCCAACTCGGTTTGACAGTGAAAACTGCAGGAACTTCAAACCGGCACTAGGAAACAGACTGAGAAAGCAGAGAAAAAGTGTCCCCTGCAACCCGTTGCCTTGGTGCTAGATGAACGAACGTCTCTCCACTTGCTCAGTTCTGAGAGATAAGTGTGTGTGAAAGCCATCCTTCACCTAGCTTGTTGGGAACACAAAGATTCTTTTCAGCTGCAAACTCCATTCCATACATATATATGGGGAGGTACAAGCTCCAACTCGGTTTTACAGTGAAAACTGCAGGAACTTCAAACCGGCACTAGGAAACAGACTGAGAAAGCTGAGAAAAAGTGTCTCCTGCAACCCGTTCCCTTGGTGCTAGATGAACGAACGTCTCTCCACTTGCTCAGTTCTGAGAGATAAGTGTGTGTGAAAGCCGTCCTTCACCTAGCTTGTTGGGAACACAAAGATTCTTTTCAGTTGCAAACTCCATTCCATACATATATATGGGGAGGTACTAGCTCCAACTCGGTTTGACAGTGAAAACTGCAGGAACTTCAAACCGGCACTAGGAAACAGACTGAGAAAGCAGAGAAAAAGTCTCCCCTGCAACCCGTTGCCTTGGTGCTAGATGAACGAACGTCTCTCCACTTGCTCAGTTCTGAGAGATAAGTGTGTGTGAAAGCCATCCTTCACCTAGCTTGTTGGGAACACAAAGATTCTTTTCAGCTGCAAACTCCATTCCATACACATATATGGGGAGGTACAAGCTCCAACTCGGTTTGACAGTGAAAACTGCAGGAACTTCAAACCGGCACTAGGAAAAAGACTGAGAAAGCAGAGAAAAAGTGTCTCCAGCAACCCGTTCCCTTGGTGCTAGATGAACGAACGTCTCTCCACTTGCTCAGTTCTGAGAGATAAGTGTGTGTGAAAGCCGTCCTTCACCTAGCTTGTTGGGAACACAAAGTTTCTTTTCAGTTGCAAACTCCATTCAATACATATATATGGGGGGTACTAGCTCCAAATCGGTTTGACAGTGAAAACTGCAGGAACTTCAGAACGGCACTAGGAAACAGACTGAGAAAGCAGAGAAAAAGTGTCTCCTGCAACATGTTGCCTTGGTGCTAGATGAACGAACGTCTCTCCACTTGCTCAGTTCTGAGAGATAAGTGTGTGTGAAAGTCGTCCTTCACCTAGCTTGTTGGGAACACAAAGTTTCTTTTCAGTTGCACACTCCATTCCATACATATATATGGGGAGGTACTAGCTCCAACTCGGTTTTAGAGTGAAAACTGCAGGAACTTCAAACCGGCACTAGGAAACAGAATGAGAAAGCAGAGAAAAAGTGTCTCCTGCAACCCGTTCCCTTGGTGCTAGATGAACGATAGTCTCTCCACTTGCTCAGTTCTGAGACATAAGTGTGTGTGAAAGCCGAACTTCACCTAGCTTGTTGGGAACACAAAGTTTCTTTTCAGTTGCAAACTCCATTCCATACATATATATGGGGAGGTACTAGCTCCAACTCGGTTTGACAGTGAAAACTGCAGGAACTTCAAACCGGCACTAGGAAAGAGTCTGAGAAAGCAGAGAAAAAGTGTCTCCTGCAACCCGTTCCCTTGGTGCTAGATGAACGAACGTCTCTCCACTTGCTCAGTTCTGAGAGATAAGTGTGTGTGAAAGCCGTCCTTCACATAGCTTGTTGGGAACACAAAGTTTCTTTTCAGTTGCAAACTCCATTCCATACATATATATGGGGAGGTACTAGCTCCAACTCGGTTTGACAGTGAAAACTGCAGGAACTTCAAACCGGCACTAGGAAACACACTGAGAAAGCAGAGAAAAAGTGTCTCCTGCTACCCGTTCCCTTGGTGCTAGATGAACGAACGTCTCTCCACTTGCTCAGTTCTGAGAAATATGTGTGTGTGAAAGCCGTCCTTCAACTAGCTTGTTGGGAACACAAAGTTTCTTTTCAGTTGCAAACTCCATTCCATACACATATATGGGGAGGTACAAGCTCCAACTCGGTTTTACAGTGAAAACTGCAGGAACTTCAAACCGGCACTAGGAAACAGACTGAGAAAGCTGAGAAAAAGTGTCTCCTGCAACCCGTTCCCTTGGTGCTAGATGAACGAACGTCTCTCCACTTGCTCAGTTCTGAGAGATAAGTGTGTGTGAAAGCCGTCCTTCACCTAGCTTGTTGGGAACACAAAGATTCTTTTCAGTTGCAAACTCCATTCCATACATATATATGGGGAGGTACTAGCTCCAACTCGGTTTGACAGTGAAAACTGCAGGAACTTCAAACCGGCACTAGGAAACAGACTGAGAAAGCAGAGAAAAAGTGTCCCCTGCAACCCGTTGCCTTGGTGCTAGATGAACGAACGTCTCTCCACTTGCTCAGTTCTGAGAGATAAGTGTGTGTGAAAGCCATCCTTCACCTAGCTTGTTGGGAACACAAAGATTCTTTTCAGCTGCAAACTCCATTCCATACACATATATGGGGAGGTACAAGCTCCAACTCGGTTTGACAGTGAAAACTGCAGGAACTTCAAACCGGCACTAGGAAAAAGACTGAGAAAGCAGAGAAAAAGTGTCTCCTGCAACCCGTTCCCTTGGTGCTAGATGAACGAAAGTCTCTCCACTTGCTCAGTTCTGAGAGATAAGTGTGTGTGAAAGCCGTCCTTCACATAGCTTGTTGGGAACACAAAGTTTCTTTTCAGTTGCAAACTCCATTCCATACATATATATGGGGAGGTACTAGCTCCAACTCGGTTTGACAGTGAAAACTGCAGGAACTTCAAACCGGCACTAGGAAACACACTGAGAAAGCAGAGAAAAAGTGTCTCCTGCTACCCGTTCCCTTGGTGCTAGATGAACGAACGTCTCTCCACTTGCTCAGTTCTGAGAAATATGTGTGTGTGAAAGCCGTCCTTCAACTAGCTTGTTGGGAACACAAAGTTTCTTTTCAGTTGCAAACTCCATTCCATACACATATATGGGGAGGTACAAGCTCCAACTCGGTTTTACAGTGAAAACTGCAGGAACTTCAAACCGGCACTAGGAAACAGACTGAGAAAGCTGAGAAAAAGTGTCTCCTTCAACCCGTTCCCTTGGTGCTAGATGAACGAACGTCTCTCCACTTGCTCAGTTCTGAGAGATAAGTGTGTGTGAAAGCCGTCCTTCACCTAGCTTGTTGGGAACACAAAGATTCTTTTCAGTTGCAAACTCCATTCCATACATATATATGGGGAGGTACTAGCTCCAACTCGGTTTGACAGTGAAAACTGCAGGAACTTCAAACCGGCACTAGGAAACAGACTGAGAAAGCAGAGAAAAAGTGTCCCCTGCAACCCGTTGCCTTGGTGCTAGATGAACGAACGTCTCTCCACTTGCTCAGTTCTGAGAGATAATTGTGTGTGAAAGCCGTCCTTCACCTAGCTTGTTGGGAACACAAAGTTTCTTTTCAGTTGCAAACTCCATTCAATACATATATATGGGGGGTACTAGCTCCAAATCGGTTTGACAGTGAAAACTGCAGGAACTTCAGAACGGCACTAGGAAACAGACTGAGAAAGCAGAGAAAAAGTGTCTCCTGCAACATGTTGCCTTGGTGCTAGATGAACGAACGTCTCTCCACTTGCTCAGTTCTGAGAGATAAGTGTGTGTGAAAGTCGTCCTTCACCTAGCTTGTTGGGAACACAAAGTTTCTTTTCAGTTGCACACTCCATTCCATACATATATATGGGGAGGTACTAGCTCCAACTCGGTTTTAGAGTGAAAACTGCAGGAACTTCAAACCGGCACTAGGAAACAGAATGAGAAAGCAGAGAAAAAGTGTCTCCTGCAACCCGTTGCCTTGGTGCTAGATGAACGAACGTCTCTCCACTTGCTCAGTTCTGAGAGATAAGTGTGTGTGAAAGCCGTCCTTCACATATCTTGTTGGGAACACAAAGTTTCTTTTCAGTTGCAAACTCCTTTCCATACATATATATGGGGAGGTACTAGCTCCAACTCGGTTTTACAGTGAAAACTGCAGGAACTTCAAACCGGCACTAGGAAACAGACTGAGAAAGCAGAGAAAAAGTGTCTCCTGCAACCCGTTCCCTTGGTGCTAGATGAACGAACGTCTCTCCACTTGCTCAGTTCAGAGAGATAAGTGTGTTTGAAAGCCGTCCTTCACCTAGCTTCTTGGGAACACAAAGTTTCTTTTCAGTTGCAAACTCCATTCCATGCATCTATATGAGGAACTACTAGCTCCAACTCTGTTTGACAGTGAAAACTGCAGGAACTTCTAACCGGCACTAGGAAAAAGCCTGAGAAAGCAGAGAAAAAGTTTCTCCTGCAACCCGTTCCCTTGGTGCTAGATGAACGAACGTCTCTCCACTTGCTCAGTTCTGAGAGATAATTGTGTGTGAAAGCCGTCCTTCACCTAGCTTGTTGGGAACACAAAGTTTCTTTTCAGTTGCAAACTCCACTCCATACATATATATGGGGAGGTACTAGCTCCAACTCGGTTTTACAGTGAAAACTGCAGGAACTTCAAACCGGCACTAGGAAACAGACTGAGAAAGCAGAGAAAAAGTGTCTCCTGCAACCCGTTCCCTTGGTGCTAGATGAACGAACGTCTCTCCACTTGCTCAGTTCAGAGAGATAAGTGTGTTTGAAAGCCGTCCTTCACCTAGCTTCTTGGGAACACAAAGTTTCTTTTCAGTTGCAAACTCCATTCCATGCATCTATATGAGGAACTACTAGCTCCAACTCTGTTTGACAGTGAAAATTGCAGGAACTTCAAACCGGTACTAGGAAAAAGACTGAGAAAGCAGAGAAAAAGTTTCTCCTGCAACCCGTTCCCTTGGTGCTAGATGAACGAACGTCTCTCCACTTGCTCAGTTCTGAGAGATAATTGTGTGTGAAAGCCGTCCTTCACCTAGCTTGTTGGGAACACAAAGTTTCTTTTCAGTTGCAAACTCCACTCCATACATATATATGGGGAGGTACTAGCTCCAACTCGGTTTTACAGTGAAAACTGCAGGAACTTCAAACCGGCACTAGGAAACAGACTGAGAAAGCAGAGAAAAAGTGTCTCCTGCATCCCGTTCCCTTGGTGCTAGATGAACGAACGTCTCTCCACTTGCTTAGTTCTGAGAGATAAGTGTGTGTGAAAGCCGTCCTTCACCTAGTTTGTTGGGAACACAAAGTTTCTTTTCAGTTGCAAACTTCCTTCCATAAATATATATGGGGAGCTACTAGCTCCAACTCGGTTTTACAGTGAAAACTGCAGGAACTTCAAACCGGCACTAGGAAACAGACTGAGAAAGCAGAGAAGAAGTGTCTCCTGCAAACCGTTCCCTTGGTGCTAGATGAACGAACGTCTCTCCACTTGCTCAGTTCTGAGAGATAAGTGTGTGTGAAAGCCATTCTTCACCTAGCTTGTTGGGAACACAAAGTTTCTTTTCAGTTGCAAACTCAATTCCATACATATATATGGGGAGGTACTAGCTCCAACTCGGTTTTACAGTGAAAACTGCAGGAACTTCAAACCGGCACTAGGAAACAGACTGAGAAAGCAGAGAAAAAGTGTCTCCTGCAACCCGTTCCCTTGATGCTAGATGAACGAACGTCTCTCCACTTGCTCATTTCTGAGAGATAAGTGTGTGTGAAATCCGTACATCACCTATCTTGTTGGGAACACAAAGTTTCTTTTCAGTTGCAAACTCCATTCCATACATATATATGGGGAGTTTCTAGCTCCAACTCGGTTTGACAGTGAAAACTGCAGGAACTTCAAACCGGCACTAGGAAACAGACTGAGAAAGCAGAGAAAAAGTGTCTCCTGCAACCCTTTCCCTTGGTGCTAGATGAACGAACGTCTCTCCACTTGCTCAGTTCTGAGAGATTAGTGTGTGTGAAAGCCGTCCTTCACCTAGCTTGTTGGGAACACAAAGTTTCTTTTCAGTTGCAAATTTCATTCCATAAATATATATGGGGAGCTACTAGCTCCAACTCGGTTTTACAGTGAAAACTGCAGGAACTTCAAACCGGCACTAGGAAACAGACTGAGAAAGCAGAGAAGAAGTGTCTCCTGCAAACCGTTCCCTTGGTGCTAGATGAACGAACGTCTCTCCACTTGCTCAGTTCTGAGAGATAAGTGTGTGTGAAAGCCATTCTTCACCTAGCTTGTTGGGAACACAAAGTTTCTTTTCAGTTGCAAACTCAATTCCATACATATATATGGGGAGGTACTAGCTCCAACTCGGTTTTACAGTGAAAACTGCAGGAACTTCAAACCGGCACTAGGAAACAGACTGAGAAAGCAGAGAAAAAGTGTCTCCTGCAACCCGTTCCCTTGATGCTAGATGAACGAACGTCTCTCCACTTGCTCATTTCTGAGAGATAAGTGTGTGTGAAATCCGTACTTCACCTATCTTGTTGGGAACACAAAGTTTCTTTTCAGTTGCAAACTCCATTCCATACATATATATGGGGAGTTTCTAGCTCCAACTCGGTTTGACAGTGAAAACTGCAGGAACTTCAAACCGGCACTAGGAAACAGACTGAGAAAGCAGAGAAAAAGTGTCTCCTGCAACCCTTTCCCTTGGTGCTAGATGAACGAACGTCTCTCCACTTGCTCAGTTCTGAGAGATTAGTGTGTGTGAAAGCCGTCCTTCACCTAGCTTTTTGGGAACACAAAGTTTCTTTTCAGTTGCAAATTTCATTCCATAAATATATATGGGGAGCTACTAGCTCCAACTCTGTTTTACAGTGAAAACTGCAGGAACTTCAAACCGGCACTAGGAAACAGACTGAGAAAGCAGAGAAAAAGTGTCTCCTGCAACCCGTTCCCTTGATGCTAGATGAACGAACGTCTCTCCACTTGCTCATTTCTGAGAGATAAGTGTGTGTGAAAGCCGTCCTTCAACTAGCTTGTTGGGAACACAAAGTTACTTTTCAGTTGCAAACTCCATTCCATACATATATATGGGGAGGTACAAGCACCAACTCGGTTTTACAGTGAAAACTGCAGGAAATTCAAATCGGCACTAGGAAACAGACTGAGAAAGCAGAGAATAAGTGTCTCCTGCAATCCGTTCCCTTGGTGCTAGATGAACGAACGTCTCTCCACTTGCTCAGTTCTGAGAGATAATTGTGTGTGAAAGCAGTACTTCACCTAGCTTTTTGGGAACACAAAGTTTCTTTTCATTTGCAAACTCCATTCCATTTATATATATGGGGAGGTACTAGCTCCAACTCGGATTTACAGTGAAAACTGCAGGAACTTCAAACCGGCACTAGGAAACAGACAGAGAAAGCAGAGAAAAAGTGACTCCTGCAACCCGTTCCCTTGGTGCTAGATGAACGAACGTCTCTCCACTTGCTCAGTTCTGAGAGATAACTGTGTGTGAAAGCCGTCCTTCACCTAGCTTGTTGGGAACACAAAGTTTCTTTTCAGTTGCAAACTCCATTCCATAGATATATATGGGGAGGTTCTAGCTCCAACTCGGTTTGACAGTTAAAACTGCAGGAACTTTAAACGGGCACTAGGAAACAGACTGAGAAAGCAGAGAAAAAGTGTCTCCTGCAACCCGTTCCCTTGGTGCTAGATGAACGAAAGTCTCTCCACTTGCTTAGTTCTGAGAGATAAGTATGTGTGAAAGCCGTCCTCCAACTAGCTTGTTGGGAACACAAAGATTGTTTTCTGTTGCAAACTCCATTCCATACATATATATGGGGAGGTACTAGCTCCAACTCGGTTTGACAGTTAAAACTGCAGGAACTTCAAACCGGCACTAGGAAACAGACTGAGAAAGCAGAGAAAAAGTGTCTCCTGCAAACCGTTCCCTTGGTGCTAGATGAACGAACGTCTCTCCACTTGCTCAGTTCTGAGAGATATGTGTGTGTGAAAGCAGTCCTTCACCTAGCTTTTTGGGAACACAAAGTTTCTTTTCAGTTGCAAACTCCATTCCATACATATATATGGGGAGGTACTAGCTCCATCTCGGTTTTAATGTGAAAACTGCAGGAACGTCAAACAGGCACTAGGAACAGACTGAGAAAGCAGAGAAAAAGTGTCTCCTGCAACCCGTTCCCATGGTGCTAGATGAATGAACGTCTATCCACTTGCTCAGTTCTGAGAGATAATTGTGTGTGAAAGCCGCTCTTCACCTAGCTTGTTGGGAACACAAAGTTTCTTTTCAGTTGCAAACTCCATTCCATATATATATTTGGGGAGGTACTAGCTCCAACTCGGTTTGACAGTGAAAACTGCAGGAACTTCAAACTTGCACTAGGAAACAGACTGAGAAAGCAGAGAAAATGTGTCTCCTGCAAACCGTTCCCTTGGTGCTAGATGAACGAACGTCTCTCCACTTGCTCAGTTCTGAGAGATAAGTGTGTGTGAAAGCCATACTTCACCTAGCTTGTTGGGAACACAAAGTTTCTTTTCAGTTGCAAACTCAATTCCATACATATATATGGGGAGGTACTAGCTCCAACTCGGTTTTACAGTGAAAACTGCAGGAACTTCAAACCGGCACTAGGAAACAGAGTGAGAAAGCAGAGAAAAAGTGTCTCCTGCAACCCGTTCCCTTGGTGCTAGATGAACGAACGTCTCTCCACTTGCTCAGTTCTGAGAGATTACTGTGTGTGAAAGCCGTCCTTCACCTAGCTTGTTGGGAACACAAAGTTTCTTTTCAGTTGCAAACTTCATTCCATAAATATATATGGGGAGCTACTAGCTCCATCTCGGTTTTACAGTGAAAACTGCAGGAACATCCAACCGGCACTAGGAAACAGACTGAGAAAGCAGAGAAAAAGTGTCTCCTGCAAACCGTTCCCTTGGTGCTAGATGAACGAACGTCTCTCCACTTGCTCAGTTCTGAGAGATAATTGTGTGTGAAAGCCATTCTTCACCTAGCTTGTTGGGAACACAAAGTTTCTTTTCAGTTGCAAACTCAATTCCATAAATATATATATGGGGAAATACTAGCTCCAACTCGGTTTTACAGTGAAAACTGCAGGAACTTCAAACCGGCACTAGGAAACAGACTGAGAAAGCAGAGATAAAGTGTCTCCTGCAACCCGTTCCCTTGATGCTAGATGAACGAACGTCTCTCCACTTGCTCATTTCTGAGAGATAAGTGTGTGTGAAAGCCGTACTTCACCTAGCTTGTTGGGAACACAAAGTTTCTTTTCAGTTGCAAACTCCATTCCATACATATATAAGGGGAGGTTCTAGCTCCAACTCGGTTTGACAGTGAAAACTGCAGGAACTTCAAACCGGCACTAGGAAACAGACTGAGAAAGCAGAGAAAAAGTGTCTCCTGCAACCCGTTCCCTTGGTGCTTGATGAACGAACGTCTCTCCACTTGCTCAGTTCTGAGAGATAAGTGTGTGTGAAAGCCGTCCTTCACCTAGCTTGTTGGGAACACAAGGTTTCTTTTCAGTTGCAAACTCCATTCCATACATATATATGGGGAGGTACTAGCTCCAACTCGGTTTGACAGTGAAAACTGCAGGAACTTCAAACCGGCACTAGGAAACAGACTGAGAAAACAGAGAAAAAGTGTCTCCTGCAACCCGTTCCCTTGGTGCTAAGTGAACGAACGTCTCTCCACTTGCTCAGTTCTGAGAGATAAGTGTGTGTGAAAGCCGTCCTTCACCTAGCTTGTTGGGAACACAAAGTTTCTTTTCAGATGCAAACTCCACTCCATACATATATATGGGGAGGTATAAGCTCCAACTCTGTTTTACAGTGAAAACTGCAGGAACTTCAAACCGGCACAAGGAAACAGACTGAGAAAGCAGAGAAAAAGTGTCTCCTGCAACCCGTTCCCTTGGTGCTAGATGAACGAACGTCTCTCCACTTGCTCAGTTCTGAGAGATTAGTGTGTGTGAAAGCCGTCCTTCACCTAGCTTGTTGGGAACACAAAGTTTCTTTTCAGTTGCAAACTTCATTCCATAAATATATATGGGGAGGAACTAGCTCCAACTCGGTTTTACAGTGAAAACTGCAGGAACTTCAAACCGGCACTAGGAAACAGACTGAGAAAGCAGAGAAAAAGTGTCTCCTGCAACCCGTTCCCTTGGTGCTTGATGAACGAACGTCTCTCCACTTGCTCAGTTCAGAGAGATAAGTGTGTGTGAAAGCCGTCCTTCAACTAGCTTGTTGGGAACACAAAGTTTCTTTTCAGTTGCAAACTCCATTCCATACATATATTTGGGGAGGTACTAGCTCCAACTCGGTTTGACAGTGAAAACTGCAGGAACTTCAAACTTGCACTAGGAAACAGACTGAGAAAGCAGAGAAAAAGTGTCTCCTGCAAACCGTTCCCTTGGTGCTAGATGAACGAACGTCTCTCCACTTGCTCAGTTCTGAGAGATAAGTGTGTGTGAAAGCCATTCTTCACCTAGCTTGTTGGGAACACAAAGTTTCTTTTCAGTTGCAAACTCAATTCCATACATATATATGGGGAGGTACTAGCTCCAACTCGGTTTTACAGTGAAAACTGCAGGAACTTCAAACCGGCACTAGGAAACAGACTGAGAAAGCTGAGAAAAAGTGTCTCCTGCAACCCGTTCCCTTGGTGCTAGATGAACGAACGTCTCTCCTCTTGCTCAGTTCTGAGAGATTAGTGTGTGTGAAAGCCGTCCTTCACCTAGCTTGTTGAGAACACAAAGTTTCTTTTCAGTTGCAAACTTCATTCCATAAATATATATGGGGAGCTACTAGCTCCAACTCGGTTTTACAGTGAAAACTGCAGGAACTTCAAACCGGGACTAGGAAACAGACTGAGAAAGCAGAGAAAAAGTGCCTCCTGAAAACCGTTCCCTTGGTGCTAGATGAACGAACGACTCTCCACTTGCTCAGTTCTGAGAGATAATTGTGTGTGAAAGCCGTCCTTCACCTAGCTTGTTGGGAACACAAAGTTCTTTTCAGTTGCAAACTCCATTCCATACATATATATGGGGAGGTACTACCTCCAACTCGGTTTTACAGTGAAAACTGCAGGAACTTCAAACCGGCACTAGGAAACAGACTGTGAAAGCACAGAAAAAGTGTCCCTGCATCCCGTTCCCTTGGTGCTAAATGAACGAACGTCTCTCCACTTGCTCAGTTCTGAGAGATAAGTGTGTGTGAAAGCCGTCCTTCACCTAGCTTGTTGGGAACACAACGATTCTTTTCAGTTGCAAACTCCATTCCATACATATATATGGGGAGGTACAAGCTCCAACTAGGTTTCACAGTGAAAACTGCAGGAACTTCAAACCGGCACTAGGAAACAGACTGAGAATGCGGAGGAAAAGTGTCTCCTGCAACCCGTTCCCTTGGTGCTCGATGAACGAACGTCTCTCCACTTGCTCAGTTCTGAGAGATAAGTGTGTGTGAAAGCCGTCCTTCAACTGGCTTGTTGGGAACACAAAGTTTCTTTTCAGTTGCAAAATCCACTCCATACATATATATGTTGAGGTACAAGCTCCAACTCGGTTTTACAGTGAAAACTGCAGGAACTTCAAACCGGCACTAGGAAACAGACTGAGAAAGCAGAGAAAAAGTGTCTCCTGCAACCCGTTCCCTTGGTGCTAGATGAACGAACGTCTCTCCACTTGCTCAGTTCTGAGAGATAAGTGTGTGTGAAAGCCGTACTTCACCTAGCTTGTTGGGAACACAAAGTTTCTTTTCAGTTGCAAACTCCATTCCATACATATATATGGGGAAGTACTAGCTTCAACTCGGGTTGACAGTGAAAACTGCAGGAACTTCAATCTTGCACTAGGAAACAGACTGAGAAAGCAGAGAAAAAGTTTCTCCTGCAACCCGTTTCCTTGTTGCTAGATGAACGAACGTCTCTCCACTTGCTCAGTTCTGAGAGATAATTGTGTGTGAAAGCCGTCCTTCACCTAGCTTGTTGGGAAAACAAAGTTCTTTTCAGTTGCAAACTCCATTCCATACATATATATGGGGAGGTACTAGCTGCAACTCGGTTTTACCGTGAAAACTGCAGGAACTTCAAACCGGCACTAGGAAACAGACTGAGAAAGCACAGAAAAACTGTCCCTGCAACCCGTTCCCTTGGTGCTAGATGAACGAACGTCTCCCACTTGCTCAGTTCTGAGAGATAAGTGTGTGTGAAAGCAGTACTTCACCTAGCTTTTTGGGAACACAAATTTTCTTTTCATTTGCAAAGTCCATTCCATATATATATATGTGGAGGTAATAGCTCCAACTCGGATGTACAGTGAAAAGTGCAGGAACTTCAAACCGGCACTAGGAAACAGACAGAGAAAGCAGAGAAAAAGTGACTCCTGCAACCCGTTCCCTTGGTGCTAGATGAACGAACGTCTCTCCACTTGCTCAGTTCTGAGAGATAAGTGTGTGTGAAAGCCGTACTTCACCTAGCTTGTTGGGAACACAAAGTTTCTTTTCAGTTGCAAACTCCATTCCATACATATATAAGGGGAGGTTCTAGCTCCAAGTCGGTTTGACAGTGAAAACTGCAGGAACTTCAAACGGGCACTAGGAAACAGACTGAGAAAGCAAAGAAAAAGTGTCCCTGCAACCCGTTCCATTGGTGCTAGATGAACGAAAGTCTCTCCACTTGCTTAGTTCCGAGAGATAAGTGTGTGTGAAAGCCGTCCTTCAACTAGCTTGTTGGGAACACAAAGATTCTTTTCAGTTGGAAACTCCATTCCATACATATATTTGGGGAGGTACTAGCTCCAACTCGGTTTGACAGTGAAAACTGCAGGAACTTCAAACCGGCACTAGGAAACAGACTGAGAAAGCAGTGAAAAAGTGTCTCCTGCAAACCGTTCCCTTGGTGCTAGATGAACGAACGTCTCTCCACTTGCTCAGTTCTGAGAGATAAGTGTGTGTGAAAGCCGTCCTTCACCTAGCTTGTTGGGAACACAAAGTTTCTTTTCAGTTGCAAACTCCATTCCATACATATATATGGGGAAGTACTAGCTTCAACTCGGGTTGACAGTGAAAACTGCAGGAACTTCAAACTTGCACTAGGAAACAGACTGAGAAAGCAGAGAAAAATTTTCTCCTGCAACCCGTTTCCTTGTTGCTAGATGAACGAACGTCTCTCCACTTGCTCAGTTCTGAGAGATAATTGTGTGTGAAAGCCGTCCTTCACCTAGCTTGTTGGGAACACAAAGTTCTTTTCAGTTGCAAACTCCATTCCATACATATATATGGGGAGGTACTAGCTGCAACTCGGTTTTACCGTGAAAACTGCAGGAACTTCAAACCGGCACTAGGAAACAGACTGAGAAAGCACAGAAAAACTGTCCCTGCAACCCGTTCCCTTGGTGCTAGATGAACGAACGTCTCTCCACTTGCTCAGTTCTGAGAGATAAGTGTGTGTGAAAGCAGTACTTCACCTAGCTTTTTGGGAACACAAATTTTCTTTTCATTTGCAAAGTCCATTCCATATATATATATGGGGAGGTAATAGCTCCAACTCGGATTTACAGTGAAAAGTGCAGGAACTTCAAACCGGCACTAGGAAACAGACAGAGAAAGCAGAGAAAAAGTGACTCCTGCAACCCGTTCCCTTGGTGCTAGATGAACGAACGTCTCTCCACTTGCTCAGTTCTGAGAGATAAGTGTGTGTGAAAGCCGTACTTCACCTAGCTTGTTGGGAACACAAAGTTTCTTTTCAGTTGCAAACTCCATTCCATACATATATAAGGGGAGGTTCTAGCTCCAACTCGGTTTGACAGTGAAAACTGCAGGAACTTCAAACGGGCACTAGGAAACAGACTGAGAAAGCAAAGAAAAAGTGTCCCTGCAACCCGTTCCATTGGTGCTAGATGAACGAAAGTCTCTCCACTTGCTTAGTTCCGAGAGATAAGTGTGTGTGAAAGCCGTCCTTCAACTAGCTTGTTGGGAACACAAAGATTCTTTTCAGTTGCAAACTCCATTCCATACATATATATGGGGAGGTACTAGCTCCAACTCGGTTTGACAGTGAAAACTGCAGGAACTTCAAACCGGCACTAGGAAACAGACTGAGAAAGCAGTGAAAAAGTGTCTCCTGCAAACCGTTCCCTTGGTGCTAGATGAACGAACGTCTCTCCACTTGCTCAGTTCTGAGAGATAAGTGTGTGTGAAAGCCGTACTTCACCTAGCTTGTTGGGAACACAAAGTTTCTTTTCAGTTGCAAACTCCATTCCATACATATATATGGGGAAGTACTAGCTTCAACTCGGGTTGACAGTGAAAACTGCAGGAACTTCAAACTTGCACTAGGAAACTGACTGAGAAAGCAGAGAAAAAGTTTCTCCTGCAACCCGTTTCCTTGTTGCTAGATGAACGAACGTCTCTCCACTTGCTCAGTTCTGAGAGATAATTGTGTGTGAAAGCCGTCCTTCACCTAGCTTGTTGGGAACACAAAGTTCTTTTCAGTTGCAAACTCCATTCCATACATATATATGGGGAGGTACTAGCTGCAACTCGGTTTTACCGTGAAAACTGCAGGAACTTCAAACCGGCACTAGGAAACAGACTGAGAAAGCACAGAAAAACTGTCCCTGCAACCCGTTCCCTTGGTGCTAGATGAACGAACGTCTCTCCACTTGCTCAGTTCTGAGAGATAAGTGTGTGTGAAAGCAGTACTTCACCTAGCTTTTTGGGAACACAAATTTTCTTTTCATTTGCAAAGTCCATTCCATATATATATATGGGGAGGTAATAGCTCCAACTCGGATTTACAGTGAAAAGTGCAGGAACTTCAAACCGGCACTAGGAAACAGACAGAGAAAGCAGAGAAAAAGTGACTCCTGCAACCCGTTCCCTTGGTGCTAGATGAACGAACGTCTCTCCACTTGCTCAGTTCTGAGAGATAAGAGTGTGTGAAAGCCGTACTTCACCTAGCTTGTTGGGAACACAAAGTTTCTTTTCAGTTGCAAACTCCATTCCATACATATATAAGGGGAGGTTCTAGCTCCAACTCGGTTTGACAGTGAAAACTGCAGGAACTTCAAACGGGCATTAGGAAACAGACTGAGAAAGCAAAGAAAAAGTGTCCCTGCAACCCGTTCCATTGGTGCTAGATGAACGAAAGTCTCTCCACTTGCTTAGTTCCGAGAGATAAGTGTGTGTGAAAGCCGTCCTTCAACTAGCTTGTTGGGAACACAAAGATTCTTTTCAGTTGCAAACTCCATTCCATACATATATATGGGGAGGTACTAGCTCCAACTCAGTTTGACAGTGAAAACTGCAGGAACTTCAAACCGGCACTAGGAAACAGACTGAGAAAGCAGTGAAAAAGTGTCTCCTGCAAACCGTTCCCTTGGTGCTAGATGAACGAACGTCTCTCCACTTGCTGAGTTCTGAGAGATATGTGCGTGTGAAAGCCGTCCTTCACCTAGCTTGTGTGTGAAAGCCGTCCTTCACCTAGCTTGTTGGGAACACAAAGATTCTTTTCAGTTGCAAACTCCATTTCATACATATATATGGGGAGGTACAAGCTCCAACTAGGTTTTACAGTGAAAATTGCAGGAACTTCAAACCGGCACTAGGAAACAGACTGAGAATGCGGAGGAAAAGTGTCTCCTGCAACCCGTTCCCTTGGTGCTCGATGAACGAACGTCTCTCCACTTGCTCAGTTCTGAGAGATAAGTGTGTGTGAAAGCCGTCCTTCACCTAGCTTGTTGGGAACACAAAGTTTCTTTTCAGTTGCAAAATCCACTCCATACATATATATGGGGAGGTACAAGCTCCAACTCGGTTTTACAGTGAAAAGTGCAGGAACTTCAAAAAGGCACTAGGAAACAGACTGAGAAAGCAGAGAAAAAGTGTCTCTTGCAACCCGTTCCCTTGGTGCTAGGTGAACGAACGTCTCTCCACTTGCTCAGTTCTGAGAGATAAGTGTGTGTGAAAGCCGTCCTTCACCTAGCTTGTTGGGAACACAAAGTTTCTTTTCAGTTGCAAACTCCATTCCATACATATATATGGGGAAGTACTAGCTCCAACTCGGGTTGACAGTGAAAACTGCAGGAACTTCAAACTTGCACTAGGAAACAGACTGAGAAAGCAGAGGAAAAGTGTCTCCTGCAACCCGTTCCTTTTGTGTTAGATGAACGAACGTCTCTCCAGATGCTCTGTTCTGAGATATATGTGTGTGTGAAAGCAGTCCATCACCTAGCTTGTTGGGAACACAAAGTTTCTTTTCAGTTGCAAACTCCACTCCATAAATATATATGGGTAGGTACTAGCTCCAACTCTGTTTTACAGTGAAAATTGAAGGAAGTACAAATTGGCACTAGGAAACAGACTGAGAAAGCAGAGAAAAAGTGTCTCCTGCAACCCGTTCCCTTGGTGCTAGATGAACGAACGTCTCTCCACTTGCTCAGTTCTGAGAGAAAAGTGTGTGTGAAAGCCGTCCTTCACCTAGCTTGTTGGGAACACAAAGTTTCTTTTCAGTTGAAAACTTCATTCCATAAATATATATGGGGTGCTACTAGCTCCAACTCGGTTTTACTGTGAAAAGTGCAGGAACTTCATACCGGCACTAGGAGACAGACTGAGAAAGCAGAGAAAAAGTGTCTCCTGCAAACCGTTCCCTTGGTGCTAGATGAACGAACGTCTCTCCACTTGCTCAGTTCTGAGAGATAAGTGTGTGTGAAAGCCGTCCTTCAACTAGCTTGTTGGGAACACAAATTTTCTTTTCAGTTGCAAATTCCATTCCATACATATATATGGGGAGGTACTATCTCAAACTCGGTATTACAGTGAAAACTGCAGGAACTTCAAACCGGCACTAGGAAACAGACTGAGAAAGCAGAGAAAAAGTGTCTCCTGCAACCCGTTCCCTTGGTGCTAGATGAACGAACGTCTCTCCACTTGCTCAGTTCTGAGAGATTAGTGTGTGTGAAAGCCGTCCTTCACCTAGCTTGTTGGGAACACAAAGTTTCTTTTCAGTTGCAAACTCCATTCCATACATATATATGGGGAGGTACTAGCTCCAACTCGGTTTGACAGTGAAAACTGCAGGAACTTCAAACAGGCACTAGGAAACAGACTGAGAAAGCAGAGAAAAAGTGTCTCCTGCAACCCGTTCCCTTGGTGCTAGATGAACGAACGTCTCTCCACTTGCTCAGTTCTGA